>NC_141139.1:139475740-140827418 GCF_053477565.2 Lygodium microphyllum
TCCATCATCCAGCTGACTCCAACATCCTGGAGAATCTGTAGCCTCCTCCCTTAGTTGGCACCGGTCATTTGCATCTAACCGCTCGGGCTTTGCAGCCCCACTCTTGATTGCCTTGCGTGCGTCGGATCGTCTATGTGACATGTATGCACGCATGCAATCCATCATCCAGCTCGTAGAGAATCTATCTATTGTGGCTAGCACCGGAAACTCCTCGTGCAAGGTTGCTACTATGTAGTCCTTGCTCCCCTCCGGTATGTTCTTCCAATGATCCAAGACGTTGTGCCGAAAAATTTGTTGGCATCGAAGACATTGTCCATGCTCCTGGGCATATCCAGGAGACCACTCTGCATCCGGTGTACCGACGGGGGTAATATCTCTCGGAGTGGCACCCAAAGGGGTGCCACCTGTTGACGGATGCGCAAAAGCTGGAGTAACTGGAGTAGACGCCCCCACAGGTGTGACAAATCCTGGAGGTGATGCAGCTCCAGCTGAACGACGAGATGGAGACACCACATCCATGTCTCCACAGCAGCATCCCCTTGATCCTGATGCACTCCCTCCCTGTGGCCCAAGTCGAGAGCATCGAGATCGTCCTATGTGTTCTATAGACAATCGGCGTTTTTGTCTAATTGCTAACTTACATTGAGAGCAAGGACATGGGACACGCTAATTAAGATACGCCTCGCGATCATGAACAATAGGACCTTCTTCGTTTTCCATCTTGTCTACGTTACAACAAACAATTTAATGACTTGTAATACAATTTGGGAAAACGAGGCTTAAATGGATAGCTTTATGGAGATGTATGTCAAGTTGCAAGTTGACCATAAGCTCTTGCTTGAAAGGTTTTAGCCTCTGCAAGAGGTTGAGAAACAAATTTTGAAAAACATTGAGGTTGATATTGATGCATCCATAGTGTTGAAATCTAAACTTCAAGATATAAGAAATGCTTTACTGATTGATGTAAAAAATGCATGGGACATAGTAGGTGAGAGATTTATTGATGTTATATCTCGGCCATATACCATGCTCAAGGATTTATTTGTCCCGGTAGATAATTATTCATTATTGTAGAAAAAAAATGCATTGGTTCATAAGGTTCATGAGTTGAAGACTAAATGTTTGGACTTGACTAAAAGATTGGATAATGCCTTAGATGCTAAAAGGAAAAGTGATGAATATGTTACTTAATCATTGCAACAAAAAGATTGGTAACAAGGATGCTATGATTAATGAAGTTCTTCATGAGGTGAATATAGAGTTGAAGGAGATGGAACACGATTCTTCTTTGGGATTTAGTGGTAATCAGTCAATTATTGAGGTGTCTTCTTGTATGGCCATTATACCTTATATACCTAGCTACAGTCTCTAGGTTATGTACTTTGAGTATCTTAGAGGGGCTCTACTAGGATTACTTATACAACTACACTAGAGGGCTTTGAGTATAAGTAATCCTAGTCAACAAAATTTATGAGTATCATTGAGGATCTCTTAGTCTAATAATAAATCAATCTCAACAAAAAGCATCTTAGTAGTGTGGTCCAATCAATTATACTCATAGTTATAACCTTTGAAGAAAATATCCTATGCTCAATTTAAGGGATCCTTCTTCTATGGCAATACTTTTGGATTCATTTTGATGACAGGGGATCATTTTCTTTTAGTCCTTCCGTTGACTAGTTGGCATGATTACTAATTTGTTATGCCTATAAAGTTAATACAAAAACAAGGAATTATGCATATCACAATTAGATCCCCTACTTGGACATTATGAAGGATATGACCAATTTTAAGCCATCTTAAAGAGTCACCAATGTACGTGGCCCATGGTAAAGCACATTGCATACCATTACCCCGATAAGTCTATTATCATGCATCTTAAATCTCCTAATTAGACTTTATAAAGTGTATGATCAATTTTTAGCCCTCTTAAGGAGTCGATGTAATGGTACCCATAAAAAAAGCAAAGTGCATACCATTACCATAATCATGGATATGTTATCATTCCAATATATACACACACAGGTGGACTACATCTTGAGTAGACAAAAGCTATCCATTTGAGTAGACATACATCTCCATAAAGCTATCCATTTGAGTATACATCTCTTTCTCTTTCTCTCCCTCTCTCATTTTCTCCCCCTCTCTCTCCCTCTCCCTCTCTTTCTCTCTCATTTCCTCTCTCTCTCACAATATATCGTAACACTCTCCAAAAGCAAAAGGGAGAGGGAGAGAGAGAATGCACTCTCCCTCCCTCTCCCTCTCCCTCCCCCTCTCCCTCTCTTTCCCTTTCTCTCCCTCTCTCATTTCCTCCCCCTCCCTCTCCCTCTCCCTCTCTTTCTCTTTCTCTCCCTCTCTCTCTCTCTTTCTCTCCCTCCCTCTCCCTCTCCCTCTCTTTCTCTCTCATTTCCTCTCCCTCTCACAATATATCCTAACACTCTCCAAAAGCAAAAGGGAGAGGGACAGACAGAATGCACTCTCCCTCCCTCTCCGTCTCCCTCTCCCTCTCTTTCTCTTTCTCTCCCTCTCTCATTTTCTCCCCCTCTCTCTCTCTCTCCCTCTCTTTCTCTTTCTCTCCCTCTCTCTCTCTTTCTCTCCCTCCCTCTCCCTCTCCCTCTCCCTCTCTTTCTCTCTCATTTCTTCTCCTAAACAAGCAAAAGAGAAAGTGATTTAAACCTTAAACAAGCAAAAGAAGGAGAGAGAGAGACTCACCGATGAGATATGGTGACTGTGGGGCGACTCCTCTTCCCGATGAAGGCTCCTCCTCTCCTTCACAAACAACAGCGGCGGCGGCAAGTCTTCTTCCTCTCCTTCTCTCACGACGGTCGCTCTCTCTCTCACTTTTGCTCTCAAAACACAAAACGCAAAAACGCAAAATAAAGCCGCACTTTGTTTCGGCCTATTTTTTTTCCTTGTGGAGCGTCGCTATTTGCGTCGCTTCCACTACCCGCGTCGCTACTCGCCGTCGCTATAAGCTTAAATCCTTATAGTGAATATAACCATCTTCAATATGCTTAATTTTGTAGATCCACTTAATATACCCAATATCCTTTTTCCCCTAGGGTAATGTATTAGATCCCAATTCTTATTAGCCTCTAATTTAGCCATCTCCTCTTCCATTAATGCAACCCAATGAGCATGACTAATATCATCCTCATAATAAGTTTGGGCTTAACATTCTCAACCACCTTTACTATATAAGCATAATGGTGAGCTATATAACCTTCAAAAATAAATCTTTTAATAAGATATTTGACCCTACTAGACCTGTATACCACTCAATGGAGCCTTTACATTACTATGTGCTTTTCGTACACCTAGTGTCCTGATTAAAGGAATACCAAGCTCATCATGCAAACTCTTTGAACCATTCGCATCTCCATCAAATCCCAAATGACTAGTAGATGCATCATTACCATCTCAAAATTTATTCTTCTCTTTGTCTTTACATGCAACACTTGTAGATACACCTGAAGATGTAGGGCTACTTCTTAGTCTCTCAAACCAAGGGCTAACTATAGATATAGTACCAGCTGATGTTTTTGATCCAATAAGGCTCCATGATTCTTTCTTTTCATTGTGTACATAGCTATCATGATGATGATCATCGTCCAATGCATCACCACTAGATGCATAACAACTTGTTATCTCATCACAAGAATAATATCCTCGCTCACTTTGAACTCACTTATGATGACAGGGTTATAATAGCAATACCCTTTTCGCTCTAAAGAGTATCCAATGAAAATGTATTTTTCAGCCTTTGGATCAAGCTTCTTTCATAGCTCATTGGACACATGAATATATACAATATAATCAGACTCTTTCAAGTGTGAGAGATCCCGCTTCTTACTTATAAAGCATTCTTCAGGGGTCAATCCATGAGCTACAACTGTGAGAGAGTTTTGTTCATAATATAGACAATAGTATGATTAGCTTTACACAAAAAATATTTTGAAATTTTCTTTTTGGCCAACCATCATAGCCTATGAAACTTCTAAAATATTCCTATTTTTTATTTTGCAATCCCACTATTGCTGTGGGATATACCTACAACTAAATCGTCTCTTTATCCTTTGAGACCCTAAGAAGAAACTGAACTCATTAGAGAGATACTCTCCCCCTCCATCTAACCTCAACCACTTAACTTTCAAGCATGTTTCTGTTTCAACAACAATCTTGAAAGGTTTGAAGTGCTAAAATATATCACTCTTTTTCTTCATAAAATGTAACCATAGCTTTCTTAAATAATCATCACTAAACATGAAAAAATATCTAATGTCACCAAGAGATATGTTTTACATAGACTCCAAACATCTATATACACAATATCAAGTATATTCCTTCTCACATCTCTATCATGTGAAAAAGGTTATCTTGCTATATACAAAATTTACATGCTTTATACACTTTATGAAATTCTGCAACTCTAAAAGTAGCCAAACCTGTAACCAATCCTTTGGATTGCATTAATTTTAGCTGTTGCACATTTGCATGTCTAATATGTTTGTTCCATATTTTAATATCTATAACCCCTCCTTTGCCTTTAGCATATATAGCAATATTCATAACAAGAATTTTAGTGTTTAAAGGGAACATATGACCAGCTCTACTTTCTTTTGCAAGCAATCTATACTTATAATTAAAGTCTTCTATAAATCAACCTTTTGTATTAAATCAAACCTTCAATCCTTGCTCCACCATCTAACCAATAGACACTAGATTATTTGTGATAGATGGCACATAGAATTCATCAAACAGATTCCTTGTCTGACCATCATGCATGGATAAGGGAGCCTTTTCAATGTGTGAAATAGGATGGTATGAGTCATTACCTATTTGAACATAACCTGAATTTTGTGAATCTTGCATCTCCTAAAACCATTCAACATGGTTGATCATATGATTAGATGCATTTGAATTAACATACCATACATCATCATGTATTTCCTTCTCTATAATAGTATTCATCATATGCTACATAACAAATAGACTCTCATTTTTGTCTTCATTCTATCATGAAGATGATGTATAACTTCCTTGTTGGAATTTACCACTATGGATATAATCTTCTTAGCATAACAGTGCATTGCAATATGATATGTTTTGCCACAATAATGATAAACAATACCAAAATTTCTAAAAACTTTGTTTTGCCACCCACCTCTTTCTTTAAATCTCCCCTTGTCTCTAAAGTTTTCACGGCCTTCTGAAATCTATGTTTATCAAAATGTTGATTTAGCTTGTTTTGCTAGTTTTGACTAGCACACCTTTTACCATAGCCTCTTGAAGAGGATCTATTATATTCCCTTCCTGAACTTGAGTAAAATGCTTGGACCTATTCATCACTTCTTTCAAATGATTCACCTTGCATGTTGATCTCTCTAGTGATCATGAGAGATACCAACTCATCAAAAACTAGAAATAGCTTGTGTACTACATACATAGAAGTGACAAATGATTTCTAGGTCATCTCATTATTAACGCAACCTAAGGTAGATGAAACCAAATCATCATCATCAAGTATTGTATTAATATCTGCTAAGGTATTTGCAATGTTTCTCACCTTCAAAACATACTCATTTATAGAAAAACATTCTTTCTTAAAGGCATTCAACTCTTGCTTGAGTTAAATCTTCAATGCTTTTGTATTTATTGAAAACATATTCTCAAAGATTGTCCAAGTTGTAGGTAAAGTTTTTGCATTTCTCATATGGCCCAACATAGTGTTGTCAATGATTATAGATGACCCATACAAAACCTTTTTGTCTTTTACATTCCATACTTTCCATACCTTTAATTCTTCTACACTCACAAGATTACTTAGCTCTGGCTCCTTTTCTTCACTTGAAACTAACTCTTAAAGGATTTTTCCAATAAGAAATTTTGTCACATGAAACTTCCATGATGGATAATTGTTCTTGTCTAGCTTCTCAATGATTGGGTTTTCACTGTTCTCTGCCATTTTTACAAAATTGATATAAAACAATATGCAAGTCTTTTGCATGGTCTCTTTTTACTGGTTTCTCAATAGTACATATAATTTGTAACTTGTTTGCAAATAAAACTTGTGTTTGTTTCCTAAAAAATAACTCAGAACTTAGAAATTCAAAATTTGTAAGTTGTGCACCCACCACTTTTGGTCAATATAGCCGAAATCATAGTATACCTTAAAATTATTGTATGTAACCTTATAGGTCTAAAACAGGGCATTAAATGGTCTCGGATGGCACACCAAATCTCATAGCAATCTAAGATTTTTACTATGCCCTACTTTTGGTACCTCCATAGGTACTATCCAAGAGGAGAAAGAGTTGAAGAATGAGAGACCTTCTTACCCATTGCTTGCTTACTCAAATCCTTGCTTCTTCTTCTTCACTTAAGTCTTCAAAACCAAGGCTCTCTCAATGGCGTAGCTCTGATACCATGTCACGAATTGCGTAGTGGGAGAACTTGCTTGAGCTGCTACACCGAACACACACCATGCACATCCTTTTTGTGATCTTCAAGTCTACTATAGATAATGGGATCTGTCATTATCCATATTGTTGCTTCAATTAACAAACTATTGATCTGACAACAAGATCATAATATAACCTTATTACATCTGTCTTTTCTGTTGTTCAATCTTGTGAGAGCTTTGTGTTGATTAGCCAAGGAACAAGATACTCCACTACTATCTTTGATGCCCTTGTCTTGATCAATGGCAATCATGTCATTCACATCTTTATAACATCACCTACCCGCATTTAAAACAGTCATGATCTATGTCATTTGTAGTGTCGATTCTCCTTGCTTCTACCATGATGAAAATAATAGAAGTCGATCACTTTGCCTTTGATTTAATGTTGGCTGCAACTCTCATGGTACTTATCATCTGACTTGTCAGAGAACTTGCTTCCCATATTTTCCAAATACTCTCAACTGCATTACTTTGAAGTTATGAAAGCCACACCTTAACATGTCCTAATTATTACATTGCATTCTTTGTCATTCAACTTTTCATAGGCAGGTCTAACTTCTAAAAGTCGAAAAGAGAGCCACATAATTAGATCTTCTCCATCTCCATAAAATTTTGGTTGTGTTGTTAGAAGAGAAGATATTGATAAAAAATTGTGTTGCTTGAACAATTCAGCTTGTAGGTGTAGAAGATCTCGAGTGAAATAATCTTTAAGCTCCACAAGTCAAAGAGAGCCCCCCCAATAGTATGCAAACCAACTTAGCGAATATCACAAAGTAGCCCATCCGACATCTGTTCTACAATTCCTTCAATTATGCAAATTAATATGCATAGAATTCAAAATCTTCATAACATGCCCTCATGACAAGATGACCTCCCTCCCAAAATATGTTGCAATTATGATTTGTCAAATGACCATATCTTCAGCTTGTAGCCTTTTGTTGCCTGCTTAGCCAAAGTCTCCGGCTCCTCTTTAATTAAACTTCAATGTAAATACTTGCTAGCTTCTTCCTTTTAGCACAAAGGCAACTTCAAAACATAACTTGCCTTCTACTATCAATGGTAACTCTCTTCTAATACAGAAGCATCTTGAATTGAAAATCCTTTAATGTGACATCTCCTCTCTTTGCATGAAATTCTATGGAAACCATTAAAACACTCAAAAGCAACATCGAAGTGGTGGATGCGCAACATCATGACATCGGTCCCCTCCAAACATGCACATTCTCCAGCATGTGCCAACTTGTTTACCACTTGCAACGTTGTTCCCACTAGGATCATATGAATAATCATCTGGGTAATATGACAAGTAGGTAAGTTGCCATAGGTTATCATAGAATCCTCCTAGATTATATGGACAAATCAAAGTAGGCATATTTTCGAAGATCATCACAACATCCAAATCTTCTTTGGTTGGTTGATCTCTAGACAATCTTGTGATTCTTATCCATATCCATCTCCATAAATGGAATTAGCATAGGCAAATCTGCATCACTATTCAAAGGTAATCTGGCCTTCTTATCAAGTGTCTTATATTTTGTATGTACTCTGGCTTCTTTGCTACAACCTGCAAATTTTAGCCCTTGTAAACACCCTAGTAAACACAAATTTTGCTATGTATAAATAGTATCATCCAACTCTTTTTGCTGAAATATTTAAGCAAATAACACTTTTTGCTGAGAATTCTTAGCACCCAAATTTTCTTGAAGTATGAAATCAGCAATTTCGCAATACATCACCAGAGAATGGACTTGTAAGACATATGCCAACTCTTGATTGTCAATTTTCAATAGTGTTAAAGGATCCTTCATAGTATCCAAGCATGAAAGCCCATCATAGAGACCATCTACTCTGTCTTCTTCCTGTAAAACACCTGCAAGCTTCAATTCTTTCACTTTTCTCTTCACATACTACATGCCAGCTCTAGGCATATCTCAAATATGCTAAAAAAACAAAGTACTTTCAGTAGATACACCATAAACACATGAGTAAAGACTGCAACTACTAGGAGGCGAGAGCTTTCCCTGTCTTATATCACCATCGTCTCGCAAGAGAGTGGTACCTAACAAAAATCCAGCTCTCCTATTGGATGAGGGGAATCCCTTAAAGAATCTTTATTCTGCTGATTGTTGACATGAACAGTCATGAAGTGGACATCCCTATTTCCATCTTTGCTTCGGATCCGTGCAGACCCATTGTCTAGAACCTTAGTCTCCATTCGAGACTTTGCAATAAATGGCTGCCCCAAAATAATAGGACAGGAATAAGAATTCTGCACAAAGAAACAATAAGACTCATCTACATCTCCAATAGAAATCTTCAAGTTCGGACAAGCAGCATACAAATCTTCTGAAGTGTTGTTGGCCGCACCACGTATGCGTCAACCATGATGATCCACATCAACTCGCCATCTACCAGTATCATATAATCCACACACTATGATATTAATCTTGGAGCCATGATGCAAAAGAGCAACACAAGGGCTCTCTGTCTCACTAAGCTTGAGTACTGTCTCCGTAGTGGCACGAGCCCAGTGACTATGAGAAAAATGGCTACGAGGTACAAATCTAGGCACATCATCACTCCACATACTCTACAGGCTAAAGTAAAGGCTGAAGAGTCTTCTTGGACTGCATACATAAAGCTCCATTTGTAGACTCCTCAATAATCTCCTCATCAAAATCAAGCTCCTCAATCTGCAACCCATAGATAATAGCCTCAGCAACTGCTAAAGCCTCTCGACGGATCATATCATTTGTCGGCTCTTTAATAACCTATCGTTTTCTTTTAATGATGTCGATGATAACATCATGAAATTCTCTTTTGGAAATCCCCAAGACTTCTCCAAGAGTGAATTCAATTTTACAATTAAGAATCCGATCCTCAAGTACCTTTTTCAAGTCCGTAGTTGTCTCACAATATCGTAAAGGAGCTTGAATCTAGGTTACTTTTTCGGCTTCAGATCCTTTGTCTTCAAGGCTTTCTGATCTTACTGAACTTTTGGCTTCTGAACATCAGCCATACTTTGCTCGGGTCCTGAAGAAGAAGGTTGAAGAACTGGATCACTCCTCCTAGTCACTCTCCTCGGCTAAGTTACTATGTATAAAAATGTGCATCACGTGAGTTCAAAAGAAGGGAATATTAAAAAAGATAATTATGGATTATCTCACCACATGGCAATAGTTTTAGAGCTCAATAGATGATTTATGTTACCACATATAGCATGATTCATACATCACATGACATCCAGGATACTTTGGTTTGAAGATAATTGTGGATTAGCTCACTAGATATAGGATGATGCATACACCAACATGATATTTGAGACACTTTGATTTGAAGATGATTAGTGACCATTTTTATATCTTTAGGACAAGGAATAATTATTCTAAATACTTCACTTGAATGACATGTTTTGATAATAGCTGGTCTAGGGTGATAATTTGGCATCATCACAAAAATCATATTTGAGGAGAACAAGAAGCATCTGATAATCTTCTAGAATTCAAAAGCCTAAGAGGAAACACTACATTGAGCCATGAGGAAGAATGTTGCAATGTAGAAGAATACTGCTCCCCTCCTTCTCTCCCCCCTGCTTCCCTTCCCCCCATGGCTTACTATTGAAACCCTGCCCTTCCCCCCTTCCCACCAGAGCTTCCCCAACCCCAACCCCGGTGCTAATTCGCCTCCGATCCCTCCATGGCTTTCATGGCCCCCCTCCGTGTCAACATGACTATGGCTCCCTAGAAGGGGAGTACACAGAGGAGTTATGGCAAGCTGCACAGGGCCGCTTGTGTCTGTTTTTAAGAGAGGCCAGCGCATGTGGTACTTCCCGCAGGGCCATCTAGAGCAGGTTGCAGCGTCCACCCAGGCCGACAGCACCGATATTCAATAAATGCCTCCCTATTACAAGCTGTCATCTTAGATCTTGTGCACAGTTGTGAATGTGATTCTGAGTGTCGATGATCGACAATGTCTGTACTCACCTCGCTCTCCTCCCCGAGCTCAATCAGACTTTTGACCTCGCCCAAGAGAAGGAGGAACCTCCCCCTCTGCTTAAGGCTCTTGTCCGAATGTTCGCCAAGATCCTCACTACCTCTGATACCAACACCCATGGCGGCTTCTCTGTGCTGAGGAAGCATGCCAAACAATGCCTCCCCCCCCGCCCTAGACATGGCTCAGGAAACACGCAGCCAGGAGAGCTGGTGGCAAGATCAGACCTTCATGGCCAGGAGTGGAAGTTCCGACATACTTACAAAGGCCATCTTAGGAGTGGACGTTTTTAATCTCTATTTAATGCTAAAAATTAAGAAGGTATAGTTCATTTTAGTATAGATGTAAAAGAATTTTTAAATGGGAAGAGCAACAATCATGCGAGTTATGGAAATCTACAGTTTGTAGCAATATTCATAGTACAGGGTCCGGAGTTGGTGATAGTGTAGAATAACATCACATCTCCCATGTTATGCCCTTGTAGTTAACATATTGTCCTAGTAGTCAATTTGACATTGAGACTACGAGTAAGGTAGGAAAAATGATGTCCTCCCTAGCAGTATCATGAAGAAGGCAGAAAATTAATGGCATATACAAATACAAATTTGGTTTTATGCTACTTTAGGTTCTAGTGTGGCACTAGAGTGGAGCTTCAGAAATCCAATGGATGCTGAATCTGTTGGACGTGGATAAAAGGTGGATTGTTTGGTTTGTCCTTGAGGGTTCCATTTACTATGATTGGTTTTAAAACCTTCATGGTATTTTCATGTCACGAGTGTCCCTTTGGTAGTTAGGGATCTACCTTCATTAAAGAAAAACACATACAACACTCGCACTGATTTAGAGTGACTAGATGGAGGAAAAGAGACCATCATGTTGTATAGTACCAGTACTTTTGGTAATATGAGAATATGCATGCTTAAAATCTCAAATGTACATATGTAGAGGTGGCGATTTGAGACCCAAAAGGAATAGCAAAATGACAGGGATGACTGCTAGTTTTGATGATGGTGCATACAAAGGAATAAAGGGGGCACCTATATCTTGCAAGAAGTGCATTCAATAACAAGTGTTTGCTAAGGGGAACCTTAGAAAATGGGAAAGCAAGTTGAGCTAATGTTGATTAGGATGTGGACAAGGATAAAGCATGTCATCAAAGCTAAAGGGGATACAACCTTAGAAAATGGGAAAGCAGGTAAACATGCCACTTTGAAAATGGCAAAGCAGGTCAATGTTGAATAGGCCATGGATACGGATTAAGCATTTCATGGAAGCTAAAGGGGATGCACTCCCTTCAGTTTACTAGGTGGGCTCATTAATTTGATCCCTCCTAAATTGGCACTTATCTCATCTCTTTGATGTTTGCCTTGATCAATGGTATGGCCCTCCAATTAGTAGATCCAATTATAAGGCCTACTATTCATGTGCAAACGTGAGTGAATAACATGCAATTTGTGTCGCCTTCCATCTTGAGACTTGTTCTGTAGTCTAAGAAACAAACCCAATCTAGGGCGGGAATCACTTTAGAATGGAGAGACTTGTGTTGGTTCAATATGACTTGGAAACTTTACCCCTAATCTTCCTTACTTTCAACTTGGCGCCTATTGGGATAGTCCCTTGCCATGTGTTCCTCATGTTCACATGTAAAGCATGTATTTGCAACCATTAACTCCTTGCATTGTGCAAGTGTTTTCCAAGTTTTTCTATGATAGGTTTTCCTTTCTAGATACATGTTTGATATCAAAGCCATATTCATATAACAATTGCAACCACCTCTTTTGTTTATTATTCAAAATTGGTTGAGTGAAAATGTATTTTAGGCCTTGATGATTAATTCTTAGCTTAAATTTAACACTAAGTAACAAGTGCCTCTAATGTTTTAAATCATGAACTACAACATCAAGTTTTAGGTCATGTACATGATCGTTTAGCTCATGTCTCCATAATTTACTTGATTCATAAGCCATTACTCTCCCCTCTTGTGTGAACACACATCACAATTGCTCCCCACTGGCATCACAAGATAATACAAAATGTTTTTCATCTCATGAATTTTTAAAGTACAAATTTCAGTCACTTTCTATTTCAATGTTTCAAAGGCTACCTGACATGCATGTGTCCAGATCCTCTTAGTCAATTTAGTCAAAGGACTTTCTATAATAGAAAAGTCCTGAATATGGCTTCTTTCATATTTAGCTAATCCTAAGAAGCTTCTCATATATTTCACACTCTTTGGTATAGGCCAATCAACAATAGCCTTTACCTTCTTCCTATATATATGAATTTCATCTTTAGAGATAGCTCTTCTTAGATAAAAAATGTTAACTTTTGCAAAGAAACATTTGTCCATTTAGCATAGACTCTATGTTTCCTCAAAATTTGAAGAGTTTTTCTAACATGTATCTCATGTTCCTGATGATCTTTTAAGATATCATCCAATAGCCTTAGAATGAAGATGCTGATGGAAAATTTTGTTTATCAATATATGAATGTGGCTGGTGCATTAGTTAATATAAAGGGCAGAACTCTAAATTTGTAATGACCATACCTAGTCCAAAAAGTATCCTTAGACTTTATACGAATTTGATGGTAACCTGATCGTAAGTCTATCTTTGACAATACCTTTGCAAACTCAGCTGGCTTAATAAATTATCAATGTGTGGAAGGGAATATTTGTTTCTTATAGTTTTCTTATTGAGACCTCTATAATCAATACATAGTCTATATCCCATCCTTCTTCTTTTGGAACAATACAAGAGCATCCCAAGGAGAAACACTTGGCCTAATAAATCCATTTTTCAAGAGATCACAAATTTGTAGTTTTAGCTCCTTTAGCTCTTCTATATTGAATGGATAGGGTGCTCTAGAGTAGGGTTTTGTTTCTAGATACAACTCTATAGCATAATCAACTAATCTAGCAGGAGGAGAGCAAGAGGCATAATCGATAGGTCATTGAAAAAGCTATCATTGTAGTCATCAAGTAGTTGTTCTAGGTATTAAGGATTCCTTTCCATCTCCTTCAACTTCAACTCTCTAGAAAAGATTAAGAAGGTCTCACATCCTTATCTGATTCCCCTTAGAAGTCTTGTTGCTGAAATTATTAAGGACTCGCAATCTTTCTTGCTTCCTTGAACTTTATGAAAGATGTTATCTTTTCCTTTGAAAATTAAAGATCTCTCTTCACAATCAATTAGGGCATGATTTTTGGTTGACCAATCGTTAGTTATCCCAAATAGCATGACTATGTAGGCAAACACACCCCATTCCATAGCAAATACCATTTTATACCTATCATTTGGATGCTCTTGCACTTGGTTATAGGCAGAGAAGTCATCCATGAAACTGTAGACTTCCTTCCTTGCCACTCTCTCTAGCATGCACTTGATGTATGATGGACAATTGTCTCTCTTTATCACTGTGTTGACTGTTTTGTAATTCATGCGCACTCAAATCTTCCCATTCTTCTTCATGACAATCACTATGCATGATACCCAGTCTGTGTGCTCAATCTCATAAATGAATCCAACATTCAACAACTTGTCTATTTTCTCCTTCATAGCATGAGCATGCTTTGGACTCATCGTGTATAGTCTTTGTTTGATTAGTGTCGCATTGGGGATCGTAGGAATGTTGTGAGTCACAATACTCAGATCAATTCCTTTTAGCTCTTCTAAGGACCAAGCAAATACATCTACATACTCTTGTAAGAGATTAATGAGATTGTGCTCCTCTTACTCAGTTAAGTCATTGTCTATGTACAGGGATCAAGGCTTCTCCCCTTCCCTTGCCAAGTGGATTTCCTTAACTTTAGTGGGTCCATCAATGGATTCACTAGCCCTGCTCTTTTGGCTCCTACTAACACAACTATGCAGTCATCCTTCTTATACTTAGTGAAGCGTTTGGGTAAGTCATGTGGTTTCTTTTGTCACTCAACTTCCAAGGACTTAGGGTTGTTTCCTTTTTTCTTCCTTGAGCCTCTTGTACCTTAGATGGATTTGGAGGTCCCCTTTGGTGCATTTGGTCCCACGTGGTCATGGAATTTTTGGATCTCTTTCATGCTCACCTCTGGCTCAAAGTTGAACTCACAACCTTCAAATAACGAGTTACCCCTGGTGGTCGTAGCTACGATAGTTATTCCATTCTAAGCAATGATGTAACACCTAATTACAATAACCCAGCTTTCTCATGGTCCACTACGTCCAGGTGCACTAACCACGTATGATCACAATTCACATTGAAGACTCCTCTTTCTATTATAAAGGTACTGGCCTCTCAAGGTTCAAAGTCTACTCCTATCTACTGAACCACTTGTTCCTCTATGTCATATTCTATAGTTTTGGCTTCTTCCTCACTATCCTCACCACTAGAGCCACAGTCTTCATACTCCTCATCTGAGTCCTCATACTCAAACTCTTCATCATTCCCATGGCTCCCATTTGTAGGACGTTTCTCATCTGTAGCAAGGGCCTAGTTGTACAATAGATTCAGGTCATGCACCTTAGCCCATTTCCACTTTGGATTCTTCATGAGATCCTTAAGAGGTTTAAAGTTTGCATTTAGTAGCTAGCTCTCTTGTCAAGTATTCATCAAGAATTCCATGGAGTTCAAGTTTATTAGTTGGTACATGGAAGGTGATAGGCATTGGTTGGTTGGTGAAACTCTTTGTCATCATGTATAGAGGCACTGATGGTGTGGCATCATTCTTGTGTAACTGAGAAGTTGTGACTCCATTGGGTTTACTAGCTGCCTCTACAGCTTGCTTATAGTCATCCTCATCACCTAAGAATGACAAGTCAATGGTTGCCAATACATGCATCCAATCATGATCATCCTCAGGGCAAGGAATATACTTAATTAAGGGCCCATTAAGGGTCCATGTTCACACTTTTCTTGTGAGTCACCCTTTAGCATTGTAGAGATAGCCTCAAGGCAACTAGTGAGGTTTTCCAAGTATCCATCTCCACTCGAACATCTTCTATTTTATTGTCTAAGAATATTAGACCATTATTCATCCATGGCTTGCCTAACATAATATCGTACTCCAATCCCTCCATAACTATGAATTTAACTGAGAATTGGACTGCTCTTATCTTCAAAGGCCAATCTTTTAGCACTCAGAATGGTTTGACTTTCATTTCGTTTGCTAGTGTAACATTAAACCGTGCAGTTTTTACTAATGAGTTTCCCCAAGCTTGCAGAACTGCGTGGCTAAGCACACTAATTCCTGCTCTTGTGTCCACAATTCCTCTGCATGTGCCATCACCTAATACAACAATAGGTAAGACTGCATGCATTTCTGTGTCCTCCCAAAAGACATTTACTTGTAGGGATCTAGATAATGGATTCAAGGTTAAGCTTGGTATATGTGTCTCTACGCTAAGGTCCTGCAAGTCCGTCGCTCCATGCCCATTGAGTCTTTTTACCCGCGATTTCAATACTTGCCATAGCATGGGGTTTTGCATAATCAATTCTCGTAATGTCAAGGTTATAGGGGTTGATATCAATGTTGGCAAATTCCCAACCTTTTCCTTTTCTTCTAATTCAAGGATTTTTTGCCAATATTGTTGGGTAGTTCATATGTTTGTGGCATTAAGATTCCACTTATGCAGTGCTACATGGGGCATTGATGTGCCTCTTGATCTCAAATGCATAGGGGAGACTGGTGACTTATGCTAGAGAGCTAACCTTTGACTCAAAGTTGAACTCACAACCTTCAAATAAGGAGTTACCCTTGGTGGTCGTAGCTGCGACAATTATTCCAGTGATGTAACACCTAATTACACTAACCCAGCTCACTCATGGTCCACTACCTCCAGGTGCACTAACCACATATGATCACAATTCACCTTGAAGACTCCTCTTTCTATTTTAAAGATACTGGCCTCTCAAGGTTCAAAGTCTACTCTTATCTACTGAATCACTTGTTCCTTTATGTCATATTCTACAGTTTCGGCTTCTTCCTCACTATCCTCACCACTAGAGTCGCAGTCTTCATACTCCTCATCTAAGTCCTCATACTCAAAATCTTCATCATTCCCATGGGTCCCATTTGTACGACGTTTCTCATCGGTAGCGAGGGCCTAGTTGTATAATAGGTTCAAGTCATGCACCTTAGCCCATTGGCACTTTGGATTCTCCATGAGATCCTTAAGAAGTTTAAAGTTTGCAACTAGTAGCTAGCTCTCTTGTCAGGTATTAAAGAATTCCATGGAGTTCAAGTTTATTAGTTGGTAAATGGAAGGTGATAGGCATTGGTTGGTTGGTGAAACTCTTAGTCATCATGTACACGGGCGCACTGATGGTGTGCATCATTCTTGTGTAATTGAGAAGTTGTGACTCCATTGGGTTTACTAGCTGCTTCTACAGCTTGCTTATAGTCATCCTCATCACCTAAGAATGACAAGTCAATGGTTGCTAATACATGTATCCAATCATGATCATCCTCAGGGCAAGGAATATACTTAATTAAGGGTCCATGTTCACACTTTTCTTCTGAGTCACCCTTTAGCATTGTAGAGATAGCATCAAGGCAACTAGCGAGGTTTTTCAAGTATCCATTTCCACTCGAACATCTTCTGTTCTATTGTCCAAGAATATTAGATCATTATTCATCCATGGCTTTCCTAACACAATATCGTAGTCCAATCCCTCCATAACTATGAAGTTAACTAAGAATTGGACTGCTCCTTGTTGGGGGTAAAGGCGCCTCCGCCTAGCCGCCCGTGTATTACTACACTGACAGTCACCGCCACTGCACACTGCAGGTGGCAAGCGCCCATCACCATCACTTTATTCTTTATTCTTTTAGTGACAGTTTAAATAAAGGAAGGCCCGGTCACACATTGTGACTGTTGGAGTTCCCATTTCTCGTCTCTCTCTTTCTTGCTCTTGCTCTCCCGCCATAGCTCTCGAGTGCAAGCTTTGATCCTTCTCACCTTTCAACTGGTATCAAAGCTTGGCTTCCCGACTTTTGAGCTTGGTTCGTGGCATTCTTAGCTTCCCATTGACTCCCCACTCGCATTGGGTCTCCTTCCTAGCAGCCATATCCGACTCCTTCGAGCTCCCATCACTCCCCGGCTTCCCGATCACCTTCTTGGCCCCTTTGGGCACCCTCAAGGTATTACATCTGAGGTATTTCTTCATTCTCCACAGGGTTTTGTATTTTTTTTCAGGTCACACAGGCTGTGAACAGTTTCCTTGCTTCATATCTACATTGCCCTTGATCAAGACCTCTTGAGGCTTGTTGTGTGCCCCCCTTAGGCACCTACTTGAGCCCCTCCTCAATCCCATTTATGCCACGTGGGCTACAGGCCACCCAGGATAGCAACACGCTCTTTGCACTTGATTTCTAGGCTGGTCTCCATCTGCATCACAGGGTACTACTCAAGCTCCAGGCCATTGGGCACTTAAGCAGGCTTCATTTGAGGCATTTGCACATGCTTTGATGCTTGGTATTGAAGGTTTGAGCATTGACATTGCTTAGGGTCTAATTTAGCACTGTTTTGGGACTGTCATAACACTCCACAGGCAGTTTATAACAATGCTACAGTAACATTTGATGTTTATGCTTGCCCGACATTGTCATTTGATACCCGGTTGGTCCCGTATGATGCCTACATGTTAGGGGAATGTATGCCTATTGTTTGGCAACCATTTGGAGCTGATTTTGGTGCTAAAATTTCTCAGTTTTGACAGTCATTCTTGGCTGTAATAAAAGTGGGCTGAAGCTGTTACACATTCCTAGGGTTATGCCTATTGGTTCCAGCCTATGTCTTGGATATATGCCATGAAGTATTGATCTTCGGGGTACAACTTCGAGCTTGGATTTCATTCCGGATGCTTTTGGAAGAGCTTTGACATTACGCACTCATTTACATGGTTCATGCTTGACATTGGTATATGCTTTGACAGTGATGCTCCTTGGGTTTATGCATACCCGTTGCCTACGGCTTGATGCTCATGTCCCAGTTGACCCTATGCATACGTTGAGCTTGAGTGCTCATTGAAGCTCTACCTTGGATGCATTTTGGATTATCTGGAGTTGTCTTGGATGTTACTTGGCTTGTCAGAGTTTGGATTGGGATGTACTTGATGTCTTACATGCTTATGAATGCTACATACGGATGCTTTACCGCCTACATGTTCGGGATGTACTATTGATGTATTGTCTTGGACTTAGGTCATTGGCACTGTTTCTTGCCTTGGTTTGAGCTCTTGAGATCGTACATACGACTTTTGTGCCAGTGGGAGCATTCTTGAATGCTTATCAGACATTGAGCAGGCGGTGCTTTTATGCATTGTGCAGTTACGTGCTATTGAGCAGTTACAGACACTTGAGACTTTGGGATTTCTTACCCATTGTGATGATACATTATATGTCATGGTTCACTGTATGCTTATGAGCTGAGTCTCAGATTTGGATCCGTATCTTTGTGAGCTGACACCTACTTGTGTCAAGTTTTGGTAGTGGCAGGAACACTTTGCCTGGTTGACTAGGGGGTGTGCCTACTCCTGGCAGATGTTTGTATGACATGTTTGGGTGTTGGATTCATGCTTATCGACTATCATATGCCTATGTTATGCCCGCATGATGCCGGCTTTGGTCTTGGCAATATCTGATTAACTCGGGATCCAATTTTAGCACTGTTAGCTCTCATTTACTAAAATCTGTAATTTATTACAGCAAGCATATATGTATGGACTGACATGGATTTTTCATGCTGAAATATTCTCAAATGATGTATTTTCACTAGTACTTGGTGGGCAGCAGCTTTGGGTACACTTTTCTCGCCATTTTCTCTCAATTTTGGTGATTTTTAAATCATTTTCTACAGTAAACAACAAGGAGTTTTGAACTGTCTACAATCTTCCAGCCTGCATTATGGCGAGTTCGTCCATTGAACATGCTATTTTCAACATCACTAAGCTTGATGGTACGAATTACTTTTATTGAGAGCCAGATTTGACAGGTGTTGGTGCAGAAATCGCAGATCAAATCTTTGAGGTTGAGCGGGCATCCGCCTGCAACTATGCTAGATAAGGAATGGCTTGAGCTTGATGAGTTATGCAAGTCTACTATTGTATTATCTCTCACAGAACAGGTTCACTACAATGTATTTGAGAAAGAACAGAGTGCATGGTAGTTGCGGGATAAAATCAAGAATCTGTATGACAAGAAAAGTCCAGCGAGTCAGATGAATTGGCTGAAGCAGCTTATGGATCTGCGCATGAAGGAGAATGTGACCATGTCTACTCACTTGAGCCAGTTTCATGCTATACTCAAGAACTTGACTTCGCAGGACATCACTTTTGCAGAGGATGTCACTCCTCTTTTCTTACTTGGTACTCTTAATGAGTCATGGGATGTATTCTGCACTGCATTATGTGCGTCTATTGCTACCTTGAAATTATCTGATATTGAGAGTGCTCTTCTGCAGGAAGAGATTAACCCTAAGAATTTGGATGCCTCTCATGTGTCGCATGCTATGACAGTTAGAGGCAGGAATGATGGATATGGAAAGCATGGTAGTGGCAATGGCAGTGGCCATGGACAGGATTCTCAGAAATCTCGGTCGGGAAGTCACATAGCAAATCCCGTGGCAGGAATGTAGATGTTACTTGTCACCATTGTGGGAAAAAGGGCCATATTAGGCCACAATGCCATGAATTGCGAAATGAAAGGTGCAAAGATAAGGAGAAAGACAAAGTGCAAGATAAGTCTTCTGATCGCAGCATAGTGCCTGCAAAGTCCAGTATTAAAATTGAAGAGATCAATGTTATGCAACCTGAGGATACTGATGATGATGATTATATCCTTGCAGCTTCTTCTAGCGCTTCGCAGATGATAGAGATACACTCTATGTATGCATAGTGTTGGCTCTTGGACTCAGGTGCGCCCTTTCATGTGACACCTTGCCGAGAGTGGTTTCATTCATATTGTACTGTTTCGGGTTTTGTGCGCTTGGGTGATGACAACTCTCTTGATATTATGGGCATTGGTGATGTTAGGCTGCAGTTTCCTTTTGGTAGCAGTTTTGTTATGCAAGATGTACGTCATGTACCTGCTTTGACACGCAGTCTCATGTCCACTAGACAGCTTGATGACGCATGTTATAATGTATCTTTTGGAGACTTTGCATGGAAGATCACTCGTGGCAGACTTGTAATTGCGAGAGGTGCCAAGACTGGCAGCCTCTATCCCTTGATTGTATCACGTTCTTCCATTGATCATGTTTTGTCTGTGGGTTCTATCCCACATGTATCTCTTTGGCATGCCTGTTTGGGCCATATGTCTTTGAAGGGAATGAAAATGCTTTCTGGTTTGCAGTACTTACTGCCCCTTGATTATGCATGTTTTGATTCATGTGAGCATTGTCTTTATAGTGGCAGGTAGACTAGGTCTACGCATAAAAAGTCTAGTAGGCCACGCATGAGTGAGCCCTTGGCATTGGTACATTCGAATGTCTGTGGGCCCATGCCTTGTCAATCTATGGGTGGTGCAAAGTATTTTGTTACATTCATTGATGATTTTTCACGGAAAGTTTGGGCTTATCCCATTAAGCTGAAATCTGATGTCTTGGCTGTGTTTCAGAGATGGCTTGCATTGGTTGAGAACCAGTCTGGGTATAGGCTAAAATTCCTAAGTATAGATAATGGGGGTGAGTATGTCTCACATGCTTTTGAGCAGTTATGTGATGAGAGGGGTATTAAGCATCAATTGATCGCCCCCTACACCCTCCCCTAGAATGGTTTGGCTGAGCAGATGAATAGAACCATCCAGGAGCGTGTACATAGTATGCTTAGCCACGCAGGCCTACCACAGAGCTTTTGGGCTGAGGCAGTTAGTAAAGCTGTGCATGTCATAAACAGATCACCTTCTAGTGGTTTGGATTTCCAGGTTGTAGAGGAGGTATGGATAGGAAAACCTCCCTCTTATGCGCATCTCCGTGTCTTTGGATGTGAGGCATTTTGCCATGTGCCCAGAGACAAGAGAAGTAAGCTGGATCCTAAGAGTCTCAAATGCATTTTCCTTGGTTATGGGGATGCAGGCGAGATGGGTTACCGTCTCTGGGATCCGCAGGCACAGAAAGTCATCCGCAGTCATGATGTAGTCTTCCATGAAGACCAGATGCATAGGCAGCCTGAGAGAGTTTTTGAGATCCGCAGGGTCATATTTCAAGAGGAGCCGAGAGCTCCCGCACAGCCAGTTGGACAGCCTACAGCTGCAGCAGATGCTCATGGTTAGGGTGTTGGACAGGTAGCTAGGCAGGCAGCAAAGCCTGTCGTGAGATGGTCTACTAGAGACAGACGTCCACCTGATAGATTTCAGCCCTTGATGCATTCTGTCTTAGTTACAGATGCAGGAGAGCCTTTCACTTATGATGAGGCTATGTGCAGGGGTGACAGTCACTACTGGGAGAGGGCTATGCAGTCTGAGATAGACTCCTTGCATAAGAATGACACTTGGGATTTGGTTTCCTTGCCTATGGGCAAGAAGGCTTTGCCATGAAAGTGGGTGTACAAGCTGAAAAGTATCCCTGGACACCCCAAGCCAGCATACAAGGCTAGATTGGTAGCAAAGGGTTTTAAGTAGGAGCATGGTGTGGACTTTGATGAGGTCTTTTCTCCTGTGGTTAAGATGACCACCCTGCGCTTAGTCTTGGCTTTGGTTGCTCAGCTTGACTTGGATTTATACCAGATGGATGTCAAGACGGCTTTCTTACATGGGGACTTGCATGATGAGATTTATATGGAGCAGCCTAAGGGCTTTGCAGAACCTGGCAGGGTGCACCTAGTGTGCAAATTGAAGAAAAGTCTTTATGGCTTGAAACATGCACATAGGGAGTGGTATCATAAGTTTGATGCCTTTATGCAGTCACAGGGCTACAGCAAGAGTACTATGGATCCGCGTCTTTACAAGAAGAAAGCTCGTGATGGTTCTTTATTGATTTTGATTCTTTATGTGGATGATATGCTGATAGCAGGGAAAGCTCATGATGAGCTAGATGCTCTTAAGGCTCAGCTCAAGAAGAGCTTTGAGATGAAAGATCTGGGACAGGCCGCTCACATACTTGGTATGCGCATTCAACGTGACAGGCATCAGGGACTCCTCTACTTGTCATAGAGGGAGTACATTCATAAAGTCCTTAAGCGCTTCCGCATGCAAGACGTAAAGCCTATTGGCTGTCCATTGCCTTCTTATGTGAAGGTATCACTGTCTGATTGTCCGCAGTCAGATGAGCAGAGGGCCGAGATGGCCAAGATTCCCTATGCATCCGCAGTGGGTAGTCTTATGTATGCCATGATAGCCACTAGTCCAGATATTGCCTTTACAGTTGGTGTTGTGGCACACTATATGGCTACACCTGGCAAGAAGCATTGGGATGCCGTAAAGGGTATCATGAGGTACCTGAAGGGAACTATAGATATATGCATATGCTATGGCAGCCAGGATACAGGAGTTGTGGGGTACACTGACTCTGATTATGTAGGACATGCAGATAGTAGGAAGTCCACTTCCGGCTATGTATTCACCTATGATGGAGGTGCTGTCTCTTGGATGTCTAGGGTGCAGAAATGCACAACCCTTTTGTACTACAGAGGCCGAGTATGTTGCAGCCACTGAGGCTTGCAAGAAGGCCATTTGGTTGGGTCATTTGGTTGTTGACCTTGGTATTGATGCTATCCCTACACTGCATTCGAATTCTATGAATGCTATTCAATTAGCCAAGAATCCAATCTTCCATGCGAAGACGAAACACATTGCAGTGAGGTATCACTTCATACGTGGGGTCGTTGAGGACAAGTCTGTTGATCTTGTCAAGATCTCGACCGGCTAGAATCCTGTAGATCTGCTCACGAAAAGCCTCTCTATAGAGCACTTTGCCTTCCTCATGAGGTTGATGGGTGTGGGATGAGATGACATCTTTCCTCATCCTGTTGTACATGTGTACATGTTGTACTATCTTTTTCTTTTTCTTTTCACTCCTCACTAGGGCAGATTCGCCTTTAAGTGGGAGGTTGTTAGGGGTAAATGCACCTCCGCCTAGCCACCCGTGTATTACTATACTGGCAGTCATCGCCACTGCACACTGCAGGTGACGGGCGCCCGTCACCGTCACTTTATTCTTTATTCTTTTAGTGAAAGTTTGAATAAAGGAAGGCCCAGTCATACATTGTGACTGTTGGAGTTCCCATTTCTTGTCTCTCTCTTTCTTGCTCTTGCTCTCCCGCCATAGCTCTCGAGTGCAAGCCTTTCGATCCTTCTTTTCTCTCCTTAGTCTTAAAATCAAATTTGAGTCCCTAATAGGCCAGCTCATGCCCCTCTCTTCTTAAGCCTAATCTCAAAATTGAGCCTAATAGATCTCTAAGCCTTCTACTCATTCCTTCTAAAGCTTATTGTAAAATGTTGAGAGCCACAGTTTTCCTTTGTGATTTCAAGACTTGAAATGTAGGTACTTTATTTTGTATAAGCTATGTACCAAAAAGACTATGCATTATCTTGTATCTTTGTATAGTTGGTAAATATCTATATTATTATGAAGAGTCCTAAGTATACTTCTCTCAAGCTTTCCAATCAATATTTAGTTGGGTTATGCAATGAGTATATGCTATATTGCTAAAAACTAAGTACAAAACATTCATTCTACATATATGATTTGGACCACTTTGAAAGAGTATATTTGAAAATGGTACTTCAATGAGCACTGAAATTACTAAACTAGTATTTCATAGTAGATCATTATCACATCCTCATTTGAAAATGTTTCCATTTTTCCAACTCTACACACAAAATCTAATTGCTCCACATAGTAAATGGACCTAGAATCCCCTTATCATATGAAGAGTGATACACTATTTGAATTGAGATGGAGTTTTATGTTGTACAGATGTAGGCTAAGAAACATGAAAATAATTGGGATCATGAATATTTACAATTGTTGATCTTGAACTAAGCTTAATGAAAATAATAACATAGAAAAAATTGCAATAATTAGAGGCTCCAACTTGGCGATGATGATGGATGTGTATCTAAAGCTAAATCCAATACCTCCTAGTGTTTACTCAATCAAAATGTATCCACAAGCTTGTGCTCAACTCACCCTAATAAAACTTCAATACCTTGCTAAGAGCTACATGATTATATTTATGAATTTCATTCAATATGAGCTTAATTTCTAAGAATGGATTAATCAAATAAATCAATTAAAAGAAACATAAGGCCAAATTTTGAAGCAAAGACATATTTAGCATGATGAATATATGCATGAGAAAGTCGTTAAAATTGGATGTAGTAAGTATATGTTTCATTACACATGCATGTCAATGTCCCATTTGATAGCATATCATTATCTCATCCTTAATTAGCATTTTGCCTCCATAATTTCTAACTCTACACAAAAAAATCTAAATGCTCCACAAAGAAAATGGACTTGGACCTAGAACTCATTATCATATATAAGTGATATAGTGTTTTAATGGAGATGAAGTGGTACACCACACATATTTAGACTCATGCACTATGATATGCCCTAATAAAGCTATACAAACTTTTTGTAACATGTGTTCAATTAGTGTTTAGAAGTTATTTTTAGGTCAATTTGAGAGTGTGGACAAATTTTTCTAACGGCATAGTTTTTTTCAAATTTTTTCTAACGTTGGAACATGTCTTAGCTTAACATATGGTTAAATGGAGCAGAATTTGTCCACGGCCATCTCATGGACTTTGAAGAGGGCATCAAGGAGAAAATTTTAACCTTTTGGAGTCATCAAATTCTACCATATATTGAAGATATGAGTGTCAAAAAATAAAAAATGATTATAAAACTCTTCAAAGAAGAAAATAAATGAAAATGTGTTGTTGTGTTACGTTTTCCCCTCTTTTGTTATTTTCATAAGTTTTGCATGCACGTGTAGATTTTGGAAGATCACATAACTTTTTGGTATGTGGTTGTCTTGGAGGACATAGTGCTTCAAGAAAAAGCTTCTTTCCAAACATGTGAAGCCATTCAAAAGACAACTGATCAAGATAGGCTATCATCTTCATTGGGCAAGGTGAGCTCAGTAAAGCTACAAGCCAAGCAGGGACAATCAAAGTTTTGCTACTTTCGAGTTTAATCTCAAAGCAAGTCACAATTGAAATGATGGCTCAATCTCAAAAGTGAGCCAGAATTGACATGATGCCTAGATCTTAAAAAAGAACCATGCTCAACATAAGTGAATTTTAAAATATGCTAGCTCTCTATTGTGCAATTCATAACTATAAAAACCAACTACTTAGATATCTATGAGTTTGGTCATATTTTATTTTATCAAGATCTCAACATTTTTCTTTTGGATTTTCCATTCCTTGTTTTTGTTGTTCTTGTTATTGTATAGGATTAGTGTTATACCCTACACTACAAAAGAAAGGCCCTATAGATGCGCACTGTACACGCGAAATAGCGAGCGCGTCTATTCGCGCTAGTATATAGAATGCGTCTATATACCCGCGTTTTTAAACGTGCCTGTAGATGCGAAAATAAACGCACATATTTTTCATTTCTCATAAAGTCCCTAAATATGACCAAACATCTTAACAGCTAGTAATTTTTTAAATACATTACTAACTTTACTTCTTTTTGAGTATTACAAATATACATCCAATCATTCAAAGCTAGTTATATATGCTACAATGAATGATCAATCTCATCTTCAATGAGATCGGCCCTTGCTAGACTATCTACCTATAGGTCTATGTTACCAATAGGCAATGAAAAAAATAAGTCTGTCCCATTGTCAGATGTATTTTTGCTATGCTCAATTTCTTCATCATCATCTGCAACCATATTGTTATCATCTTCTGCGCTTCCTTGAACATCCTCGCGGGGATCATCTTGCACTGCATCATGTATATCATCGATCATGGCATCATCATGTGCATCATCATTGATTGTTGGATTGTCATCAACTATCTCTATGTTGGTAGCATTGCCATATATTGGTTTTAAACGATTAGATATGGGGATGACGTGCTACCATCGGTTATTGTTTACCATTGGGTGATACACAACCTGCATTTAAAAAACAAAAAGTAAGCGACTTAGATATTTATTGTATTTTGAGAATGTATCAAGAAGTAATATATATAAAAACAAATAGCTTCTAATATACCTGCTCGCATTGTTGAGGTAGTACGAATGTGTCATTCTTGCCTTGGTGAAATTTTGTAGAGTCAATCACTACAAAACCACTTGGATGACGTCTAATTGTGCAATGCTCACCCGTTGTTACTACTTATTCAAACCACTTCACATCTAGTACATATATAAAAAATTGCCTAAAGTCAAGCTTCAAAATATCTTGGATCAAGCCATAATAACCTTCCATGGTGCCATTGGTATCCTAGAAGCTTGCAAGGATACCACAATCCTGGGTATTTCTCTTATCATCTATACGTTGAGTTCGAAAATGTTTGCCTTCACACCAAATAGCATTGAACAATGTGCACTAGTAGTACATTGTTGAGATCATATTAATGATTTAGTTAAAGATGAAACATGTGAAATTATTATATCATATATAACTAAAGATAATTTAATTATAAGTATGTCTCACCTTTGATAAGCAACCTCGTGCATATTCCCACTCCTCTTGCGAAATATCCATCGCCTCCTCTTTTTCCATCTTCTCAATTTCTTCATGTAGCCAATCTATATCAATATGACATGGAAGTGCACTTAAATGTTCTGGATATGGGACATTACGTCCATGTCTAGCACGAAATGCTTGCCTTTCACTTACTCTTCTTGCCCTTGCTTCTTTATATAGTGTCACCCATTTGCTCATTACTTCGCTGTTAAGCACACAAAATACATTTAACTTACGAAGTTCCGCTTTCATTAGCACTTTGCTCCTTCCTTTTCCTTGAGGTATTATAGAGGTCATCCTCAAATCTTCATCATCTTTCCATAGTCGTGGTAAAGAGGGGTCCACTTTAGTAAGATATTCAGAGATTTGTATAAGGGATGATTGCACTAACCAACCCTGAGCCATGATTTCCTCGGGCCGTGCATTTTGCCTTACAAAATCTTTTAGGGTTTTCATAAAGCGCTCTAGAAAAAACATACACCTTGCATGAACTACCCCACAAATTGTGATCTCATCAATCAAATGTATAAGTAAGTGTACTTGGGTAGTCAAAATGGAGCGAGGAAAAGTTTCCTCCACCAAACAAACCACCTCAATGGACAATACTCAAGCCTCTTGCAACGTATTTGGATCGATTTCCTTCAAACTCACAAATCTACCAACATACAATTGAGAATGATGATTAGTTTTGTCCATAAATTCAAGCGGGTTTACTATGTGATGTATGTAATATGTAAAATAAAAAATACGTATAAAGTATACATACCTCGCGAGCTCACCCATCTTGTAAATGATATCATGCACATCTTTCGAAACACAATGGGATATGCTAGTAGGAAGTATGAACTATATGTAAATATTCATACATTGTTAATTAGTCTACATAGTTACTCCACTAATTAATATATTTATGGTTATGAAAATCCTTACCTGAATCATTTTGTGCCAATCGTGAGACTTTAAACCGGATAGTTGCTCCACACCTCTTTTATTTTTCTTTATGAAGGCTCCCTTGAGGCATCTCATATATCCTGTGGGAGTTCGAAAGCTACATATATGCTACTTCACCATCTTTTCTTCAATCTTCGACAACATCCGAGGTGCATGCGGTAACTCAATCTTTCCTCTAGGTCCAATGCGTAGCCAAGCTCATCTCATACGTCCAATGCTACGTAAATCCTCCCTTATATTGACATAATCATGAGCCCCGATTAAGTGATCCCATAATGTAGAGGCAACATTCTTGAACATATGCATGGGGTCCAACAGGTGATTGATCTTGAGTTCAGTCCAATATGGGAGACGAAAAAATATAGAGAATCTAAGGCACAAACAATATATTATTTCTTGTTCTCATAATGGAGTGTACTTTAAAGACAAACAAAAGAAGTAAACTAGTTACCGACTCATGCCGAGTGGAGGATGATCATTGGCGTGTGTCCAAGTGTCCTTCCAATCTTGAATGGTCAGAGATTGTGGAGTTCTTCCATTAGTTGAGGGTGCATATTTGGGGTGGTCAATAGGAAGAAAACGATGATGATTGTCATAGATAACCTTCTTCAAGCGTGTCGGTCTAGAAGAAACCAGAGAGGGACCGCAAATTGGACATGCATGATATCCTGATGTAGTTAAACCTGTAAAAATAAGTGGATTAATGATGACATATATTTGATTAAGGGTAAGAATGAATAAAATAGAGTATGCAACTACCTGAACACTCTTCATAGCCTGGAAAGTCATGCATGGTCCACAACAACATGCCCTTTAAAGTGAAATCTCTAGAGGACAATGATGCACTCACATCTTGCACCTCAATACCTCTCCATAGCATTTCTAGCTCCTCAATCAAAGGCTCTAAGTAAACTTCCATGTTTTTTACTTTGTGTTTTCCAGGAATCAAAAGGGACAATATTACATGTCATTTTCTTATTGCCATGGACGGAGGGATATTATAGTTCACCAATACCACTGGCCATACACTATATGAGGTACTTTTGATGCAAAAGGGATTTATTCCACCTAATCTTAGACTAAATCTCAAATTTCCGGGCTCTTCTTTGAAAGTAGGCCACAAATTGTTTATGTGTTGCCAAGCTAGTGTGTCTGAAGGAATTCTCCACTTTCCATCACTTGAATGGTGACTAGCACGCCATGACATGAGTCTCGCAAGAGATTCACACTTAAACATAAGTTGAATACATGGAATAATAGGAAAATGTCGCAAAACCTTACGAGGCACATCCATTGATTTCATCTCCTGGTTGTATCTTGGTTCACCACAAATAGGACACTGTCGTGCAAATGCATGATCCCCACAAAATAAGATGCAATCATTGACATGTATGGATTTTAACGTAATCGAGACCTCCAAGAGATGTCAAGAAACGCCTTGCTTGCTCCCTTCTCTTCTTGAGGACTCTGCCTCCTCACGTCAACGCTTCGCAGCCTCTCGACGCCCTGGAGGGACCATTTGAGGATGTGGTATCGCATCCTACTCAAGAAAAAAAAATGAGGTTTTGTTTAATGGTGAAGATGCAACATAGACCAATAATATTTGTGCAAATACAGCAATAAAAATTACTGGGTCTTTTTCTTGGTCCCACTCTCTGTACATGCTGAGGTGTGACATTGTGATTCGACGTGCTAAAAAAAACATCCTCGACAACGATCACACATACATTTGATTTTTTGTCGTAGCCAAGCGTCTCGATTGTGAATACGCAATGTCTCATCCTCACTGGAGGATGTACTGTTTGTTGACTCAGTATGTCTCATACTAGTAGAAGATGACGACATAATTACACCTGAATCATAAGAACATATATGATTTCATTTGGTATATATGTCATATTCCCTAAATGCATTGATACTTACAACATGGAGGCAAAAATTTTGATACTGAAAGACTAGGAAAGTCATGTTGATCCAAAAACAACCAAAAGCTAGCATCTAATCAGTTTAATTGTAATTGCGCATCTATCAGCGCGTGTAATATGTCTTATCTGCGCATATACACGTGCAATTACACGCGCTTACAGACGCGCCACGCAAATATTAAAAAAATAAAAAAAAGTTGTGTCTTTCTTTTCAAACCAGTGCTTTCCTGCGTTTTTTGCGCGTTTTCTGCAATTCGAGCTCGACATCACTAATCATGTCTATCTATCTTGGTACACCTCTATTAACAGGTACTCCACGCACTATGCATACACACAGATCAGCTGATGCACAGGGATCAGTTGAAGTACATGGATCAGCCGAAGCACGTGTATCTGCAGAAGCACGTGTATCGAGTGAGATAGAGGGTAGTGCCCGTTAAGGGAGGAGGGAGAGTCATGGGGGAGGACGAGAGGTCGAGGGCTTTGTGGGGGTTGCCTAGGAGGTGGCTTTCGATCACCCTCACTGGGAAATGAGAGAGATGAGCCTCCACAAATGTACTACTCTGTCAACACTGATGTTGGTGGTATCTTACATAACCCTGAGGGGAGGGAAGTGATAGCTTGCTTGAGGAGTGTCGTGCATGCCACATACAAAGATTGTATGATTCCCTTCAAGCACCAAAAAAATGGTTTGTGGCAAAAGGTGCTATGGGCAATACATAGAAGGTACCCTAATCCTGAGAATTCATGATTCTCAGATGATTGGGGACGGTCAAAGGTGAGAGACGCGCTTCATAACAAGAGGTCTCACCTTAAGACGCGCGCCAAGGAGTCACTGCGGAGACAAGAGCAGGGGCGCCCTGGACATGGCCAACCACCCAATTTCCATCGTAGGGAGTGGAAAGAGGCCAAGAAGAGAGCAACAGAGAAAAAGACAATTTGCCAGCATGCAGAGGTGCGACGTATCCAGATGGCAACTATGGGATCGTCGCATTATGGATCGGGTGGATCGGGTGGCAGGGAGTAATAGGAGGCTGAGTTTGTAAGTATTATTTGATTTCTTTTTTTAATTAAATTTTATAATTTGTTTCAATTCATTATGTAGTGTGTTCTAATATGTTGTATGTTCAAATTGTTTTGTAGTATCATATCGTTGGTAGGATGCCTACTCTTAGAGAGGTAGGCTACCATCGAGGTCATAACCGGGCGAGACCATTACTTGTGTGGAGGCCTCGGATGGGAAGCAGCTCTTGACCACAAAAGATATTCTTATTGCCTTCCAGGAGCAAATGATTAAGTTGGTGGGATTGTCCCCCCCAAAGCTGACTGATTATGAGAATAGGCTTCAATAATATTTTGAAGGTTTCACTCCCCGGGTTGAGGTGAATACACTTACCAATTTGGGCAAGCCAGTGTCTCAAGAGGAGGTCGAGTTTGCTATCAGAGCAATGAAAGATCATAAATCCCCAGGGATTGATGGCATTTTCGTGGAGGTGTATAAAGCATTATGGAACGTCTGTGGTAGTGACCTCACCTGCTTCATCAATCAGTGCTTCCACTGACAAACCATTCCTAGCGAATTCAATCGGGGTCTGGTTAAATTCATCCCAAAGTCTGCCGATAGGTTAAAGATCTCCCAATGGTGCCCACTCACTATGCTCACTGTCAGTTTACAAGGTAATGGCTAAAATTATGGCCTCGGGGGTAAAATATTTTCTCCCTCTGTCGCTGCATGGTAGATAGTATGGCTTCATTCATGGGCGTAAAATCCAAGATGCAGTACTAAATCCAGTAGCTGCTATTGATTGGGCCCTAGGTAGTGATCAAAAGATGGCCTTGATTAATCTAGACTTCAATAAAGCCTACGACCAGGTAGGGTGGGACTTCATCCTAACCACCTTGTGCATCATTGGCTTTAATAGCAAGTTTGTTAACATGGTGTCAACCGTCTTCACCAATGCGTCTATAGTGAGGGTTCAGATAAATGCCTGTACTTCTAGACCCTTCGATCTAGTGAGGTCTATAAGATAGGGGTGCCCTTTGGCCCCCCTCCTCTTTGCTATAATCACCGATCCTCTGCTGCAAAAGATTGACTGGCTTGTTCAAAGGGGCACTCTCACTGGATTGAAACTCCTCGGGGGGGAGACCATGACTGCACAATTTTTTTGCTGATGACAATTCAAGCTTGGTTAAAGCAGAACCACAGTAGGTGCAAGAGTTGCTGATGCCCTTTAAGGAAATTTGTACCCTATCAGGCTCGATGCTGAGCCACAATAAGACAAAGATGCTCTACATTGGGTATGATGAAGACCTTGAATGGCTGGCAAATCAAGTCTGCAAAGTAGTGCAGAAGGGAGAAATCATTCGGTACTTGGGTTGTCCCTTGGGTATAGGGATTTCACAGAAACAAGGGTTCCAGTGGTTTTTCACCAAATTCACTAGAAAGGCCACTAAATGGAGAAGTGAGGCTTATTCACTAGGAGGGAAGCTAGTGATTCTCACTTCAATGATGGTCTCCATGATGGTTTTTGCTGCAACAATTTTTGCTTTCAGCAAATCGATGGCTGGAATTAGGAAATATCTTTAGGCACTTTCTCTAGCACAAAGGGGATTCTCAACAATGGCATGCTGTTGCTTGGGACATGGTAACAGCTCCTAGATATGAAGGGGGACTTGGGGTTGAAACCCTAAAAGATAAAGCTGATAGACTAATACTCCAGTTGATTAGGAGGATTGACCTATCACAACCTGGGCGATCATCTTTGGGCGTTGGATCTCTTCCTCTAAACTCCCTAGGGTCCCTAGCAGGAGCTGGCAAGAGTTCCTATAGTCCTCTAAATGGGGTGGAAGTGAGGGAAGGGGAGGGGACTCTAGTCTGCTCCAATCCATATAGACCTTTCCCAAGGCTTATGACGATGGAGTACCGCCTGCAAAATGCAATCCAAGGCGCAATTCGAGGCTGGCCCACAGAATCTCTCTAAAAGGATTATGCCGGTGGAAGGACATTTGGGACAACAATGCACTGAATTGGATGGATGACCTTCAAGTCCAAGCCCGGTGGTCACTCAGTGAGGAGGCATGTTGCGTCTCCGAGACTCTAGCAACGAGAAAGGATGAATGGCCAATAGCCTTTTTCGCCAAGAATAGAACTATACTTGAAGAGCTTAAATCAGAGGCAAACAAGACTCTGGCTGATTGCAGGAGGATTAAAGATTTCAAATGTTTTGAAGGGAGATACCTACTTAAATTGGCTGAACACTGGAAGTCTACTTTCCCCAGAACCAAGCTCAAGACCTGTAAGAGGAGGCTGAGGAAGATCTGGGCCCTCACAACATCTTGCAAACTCAATCTAATTCTGCGAAAGGTTTTAATGAATAAGTTCCCTACCAGGGAGCGGCGCATTGGTAAATACAGAAAGGTCTTTCCCTTGTGTGGAATCTGCAGCAGACATGAGGAATCTACATACCACTTATTTTGGGACTGCCAAACCAGTGTGGAAATCAATCAGGCAATGGATTGAAGTGTTAGGTATCCATGCAGTAGTCACACCTAAGACAGTCCTCTTTGGTGAGGGAGATGAGGCCTCCCTCACCAAAGATTTGGAATGTTTCTAGAGCAGTCATGATCAGGGCAATTTGGAGACATAGAAATGCAAGACGCTTTGGTTAGATTTCATACTGGAAGGATTTGGACACCCGCACTATTAAAGGGGAAATCTTGGTGGCCCTTACAGGCATGAAGAAATTTAGCTCGTCCTTTAGACCTTGGCACAAGGCTCTGAAGAAGAAATTTTTATGCAAGTGTTAGCCTTTTTTGTATGGACAATGGCCTTTTTTTGCTATGAATAGTCCTGCTTTTCTAAGCAATTGATGTGAATACCTCTATTCATTAAAACATTTCCAATTACAAAAAACTATAGTTGAGTCTCAATTGCATCAAAACACAAAATGCAGAAAAATTATTTAGCATACTTTGAAAGATCAGACATGTCACAACTAGAAAGGTCATGTTTACCCATCAACTCTTCACCCAAGGGAGAACCATCTAAAGTCAGCAGTCACTTGAGAACATGCTACATTAAACATAAAGGGAACCATTTATGGCATCATCCTCTTGATAACATGTAGGGAAGAGCCAAAAGCCTATTTCTCCCATGTGTCAATAAAATAACGCCACTCGCTAATGCATATCGCAAGGGCACAATATTTTAGAATATTTTTCTCTAATGTTTGATCATTTAGTATTAACTTTATTAGAGATTCTCACCTTATCTAGCATTAGCATGAATTAGAATTCTATATTTAGCACAAGTTAGATATAGCAAAAGCTACCGATAAAGATAGGCCCATTTGTTTTTTTTACATGCCATAATTTTCCCTCATTGTGATCATGATTATATAAGAAGGAAAATCTTCTTCCTCCCATCTTGTACACCTGTCCTCAAAGGTAACACAAGGAATATGCGCACTCAATATAAAATTTATATATGGACCAACAAAATGCACACTCAACGGATGGTCTTGACCTTTCATAGTCTCCAATGCTTGCATTATGGGGTTTTTCTCATGAGCATATTATATTTTCAAGATTGCTTGATGTATATGTTGATTTATGTTACTTGTGGTTATCTATTTTGTTTGTGGTTGCATGCTTGAAATCATTGTCGTTAAAGATTATTCATTGTACATGCTTTAGTTAATGTGGCTGTCAAGGTGAGGCAATCCTACCTACCTTGCCCTTCCTCAATACCACCACACAAGCAAATTCACAAAAGAAGGTTGCAATTAAACTTCCTCATCCATAAGGAAGAAGGAAGGCACATTTTTTATGAACATTTAACAACTCCTCTCCACCTCTAATAAGTTTATTTATCCTTAAAATAATGTCACTACAAGGTAGCTCCCCCTAGTGATTTGATAGGCACAATGATTGTTTGTGTGTTGATCAATGATGCAGAGGTATCTTCTAACTAGTAGATTCACCCTATCCTTGAACTCTTTAATGCCTTTTCATGCTTGCATAATTTTTAGAGTTATTTTAACACATCTATGTAGTAGGTTGGACACTTGTCATATTTCTCTACTAGCATATACTATGCTCAAAAACGTAGTTTGAGAACGCAATATAACTGTTTTGAGAGATTATGATATACCGTATCTGGTCTATGAAGCAAACTAGCCACTCTCTACTTGCAATACTAGACACATCTTTGAGTGCCTAAAGATATTTACATGTAGTTTTCCCAATGTAGGACATTAATTTTTTCTAGAACATGATTTCTGATACCTTTCCAACCTTTCAAGTGTCTTCCTAGTCATTTATTTCTCTTGAAGTGACATTCACTATGTGTCTAGATCCATTCACTCGTACAAAATGTACACTAAAACAATTTGAGTTCTATGAAGTTGCACCTTCACCCCATGAAATCTCATTGAAGGATCATGAATCCAATCTCATCGCTTTCACTCAACATCATATTGACAAACATAAGCTAATGACTCAACACGCATGTTCCTAGTTTTCATATCTTATGTGCATCAACTTTTTGATCATATAAGCTAATTTTCATGATGAGCATAACTCATATAATTAGAAACAAGGAAACAAAAAAAAACTATTACAATGATGTGAAGTTCACCATCATGCATATTAAATCTTCAACCCATTCAATTATGTTAAAAGAAGACTTCTATTCTTTTGAAAATATTTGGCATCTAATAATGACCTGTATAACTTTAGAATAGGAAAATCGATGGAAACATTTCCAAAACAACCCTAAAAGGCTTGAACATTAGTCTACCATATCTTAACAAGCTTAAAATAGTTTTCCTCCTTATCCCATTGGCATTCATTGTTGCTAAATATCCATTGATAAAGTAAATGACATTCACTCCAACCCACAAACCTACCTACCTTAGGGCATAACTAGTCACACTAGTGCACTATTTTGACCTCATGCATTCCCATCAAGCATAAAAGTCAACCCCACACACTAACCCTAGCACACTACATGCTTATGCATGAGGCACCAAGGTCTAGCTTCATACATACACATTACACTTAAATACGACACACGTTCCTTAGGACATTGCACTAGTACACAATAACTTCCTTGCACCCATCCCACACATATAGGTGTAGGGCACATAGGTCAAATCACACCATTATACACATATAACCCCTCATTCATATGACCATTGCAAGTGAATCAAAGGAGAAAAATTAGAATGCTTTGAGAAGGGTTGAATCACAATAACCAAGAAAATCAACCAAGATAAGGAAAGAGTAGAATGACTACTCATGTAATAATTATCCAATAAATGATTTAAAGTTATTGTTCTTTGGAATCTCAAACTGTTTGGAAAGAAGAAGTCTTGTTTTGTGCATAATTCACGTACACTAGCCAAATTGTAATAAATCATGCTTACTCGATATTTAATCAAGAGAGGAGACCTAGAAATAAGAGACAAAGTAACTGAAGTGGGAGCTCACGCTCAACCACCAAGACCCACGGACTGTTTATTGCTTCAAACATTTCAAGCGAGCACAAATGACTATCTCTCACCTAGCCAACGCGCCTGCGATCCTACGGGGGTGTAGTGAGCTTAATTTAATGCCCGAATGAGTAGCCTCCTCCCTCAAGCAAGCCGATAGCTCCACAATTCGAGATGCAAGCTCAAGAAACCTCAAGCCTCCTCCTTTGAGCTCCATCCTCCATAGCCATGCACAAGACAAGAGAACATAAGAGAAGAGAAGAGGAAGAGAGGAGATGATGGAGAGCTTCTCCACCATGGTCCCTCACCCTCACACCTTCACACTCCCTCTCTCAAGCACACACAAGCAAGCAAGAAGCAAAGAAGAAGAGAAGAAGAAGAGACCACTTTAGCTACACACCAAAGAATGAGCTTCTCATTCACTTTTTTAGTTTATATACAAGCCCTCAATCCCTTGGGTGCCCATCCCCTTTTTACATGACTGGGCATCTTGCAAAGGTCCTCTTTGCCTATTCCCTTCTAGTTACCATATCCCTTCACCTATGCCCGTCTATGTTTTACAATTAGCACAGGAGGGAGCCTAGAGCTCTTTTATAAAATTTTAGTGGCATCTTTGCATTATAAAATGCGCCTTTGCCTTCGATTTTGAACTTTATAGTCGCCCTTGTGCTTTTGGAATTTCCTCTTTTATTCCTTTGCCTAGTTGCCTTTTTCTACATTATTTCATATTTTTGAATTTTCTTTTTCCTGTTTTGCATTGGGGTTAACATTACCCCCTCCTAGAGTCCCATGGCACATGTGGGTCTGTGTTGATGAGGGTTCAGTGATCTGAAGGGTGGTCATGTGAGTAATGATGATAGGGACTCATGGGGATTGGTCTTGGGGAGAAGCTGAACAAATGATTGAGGTGGTGGAGGCCAAGAGTGAATTGAGTGGATGACGGGGCCTCCGTAGTTGGTGGTTTGTAGCATTTGTATTTACCTGAAAAGAAAAGAAGGTGCACTACTTGGGGGAGTGTCTACCTTACCCTACGGTGCATTATGCTTGTGCTAGTGGAATTGGGAGATGGGTCAAGCGTGGGTGTTGTCCCACACTTGAGGACCCAGTTCGTGCATAAGGGATGTGCAGTTGGTGCAGCTTAGGGAGACAGGTCTAAGTATAGGCAAGGGTGACCTCCCTAGGTATGTCTTGCCCTTGATGTGTCCTAAAGCGTGAAGTGGAAAATAAAAAAATATCTAGGGGATTATGGGTGGAGCTGGCCAACTGAGGCCACCAGACGCACCTAACTTAAGGACCTCTAGGTGCAGTGATTGTGGCCTACATGTGGTGAGGTGATTCATTTGCTTTCTCTTGTTATTTTCTTCTCTTGTACTCTTATTCTTTTCTTTTTTTTTCTCATTTCTTTTTTCCTTTGTCTTTTTTCTTTTCTTTTCTCCCTTTTTCTTTGGATTATAACAAAGAATTAAACTCCATCGTCATGGTCATGCAAGGGAGAAGTTGGATGCTTAATGGATTTGCTAAGAAATTGTCTACCTTGGATGTATCCTTTGAGGCCCATTCAAATGTTAAGAGGAGTGGTGGATAGGAATGGGTGGTTACATTGAGTGAAGCGGCTATCGTTCATGTTCTCTAAAAGGGCTATGCAAAAGGATGGTAAGGGAGTAGCTCGCATCATCAATCTAGACATGGCACAGCTACATATGCCGGCATTAAGATAAAAAAAGAGCGGCGAGAGGCGGTACTCTTGCGAGGTAGGATCTTTCTTTAGCAACACTCTAAGGAGTCTAAGATAATTACAAGTAGTGAGGAAGGCAGGGTGTGGTCAAGAGGAAAACTCTCTAAGGAAGTGGTCAATAGAAGCATATAAGTCATTCTCATTGAAGGTTAGGGCATCCTCCTGCTTGGTGGCATTCACGTTATATATTTTTAGGAAATCATATCTATTGTGGATGTCTAGATTGTAGTCCATCCCGACCCTTTTAGGATATGGCATGTAGGTAGGGTTATTTCTCTCAAAGGGTAGGGTGTTGCAAAACGACATCCAGGTGTCCATGTTGCCATCCCAGATTCTCCTCCTCCATCTTGGCTGGCACTCATAACCTTTTACTATTCTAGGCACTTCCATGATCATATTCTCCTGGTATTCGGGAGCCAATGTTCCCCATAGGGTAGGATTCTTTTTTCTTTCGAAGGTCCATCTGTCTCCCAACCTCCTTCCGACATTAATCACCTCTTTCACCACCTTGATTGATAGCACTTTGCTCAATGTGGCAAGGAATCAGAAAATAAAGTCAAATGGTTTGTAACCATTCTCCTTCTAATCCCAGACTATGAGTTTTGCATTCCCATTCGTTTGGAAGCAATCTTCTCTTAGCGGGATTGGCGCTGCTAGAACCAATATTGGTTGAGCTTACAACCTTTTTCGTGCTTGTTCTAGCATTCTCATTCTGTTGTCCCACCTCATAGCTTAGTCCCATAGCCTTTTTTGTGCTTGTTCTAGATGAAGAGGAAGGAGTGGGACCAAGCTATGAGATGGGACAACAAGATGATGAGCTAGTCCCACCTCTTGCTGTACTTCAGGCTGTGGAGAGGAAGGCGATGGGACTAGCTCATCATCTTATTGTCCCATCTCATAGTTTGGTCCTACTTCTTCCTCTTCTCTATGTTCCTATGGTGCTACTTCAGTGAATCCTAGGGCATCCATTTCTTGTACAGTCAATGCCTTCCCTTAGCAAATAGCTCCTTTGATCATGTAGGCTTAGGGGCTGACTCTTGCTGCTTGTATGGCATATGTAGCCCTTGTCTCATAACCCTGCGGGCAACTCCCGGCTTTCTTTTTGATGACTCAACGGCCTCCTCCTCCTTTGTTTGGGTGACATCCATGATACTAGTGTTGATGAAGGCGTGTTGTTGGGCTTCTAAGCTTACTTGTGCGGCCTTTGCCCTGCTCTCTGCTAGCACCTTATCACCTTTTGCACAAGCTAAACGACGCACTAGATCTTTAACTCTTCTTTCACTTCTGCCCACCCACTCATCTGCTCTCTTTTAATCTCTTCCAAGCTTTCACCATGCCTTTGAGCTAGAATCATTAGTCTCTGCTCTTGTTCCTCAATTTCTCTTTCTAATATTTTCTACTCTTCTAGCTCTAAGGCTACCCTCTTCTCCAAATTTTCTATGTACTTTTGATACCTTCGGCGCATCTCTTTTTCTGCTGCTTCTAACTCCTCTACGACATCTTGGACTTTTTCCATCTCCCCTTGCACGTCTTTATGTAGCACTACTAGATTGTCATAATGTCATTGTAGGCTCATGAGGTTGTGTGTCTCTTCGGTGAGCCTTGCTTGCCAAATGCCTTCTTCTCCTTCCTTGGCTTTGAGCTCGGCTTTCAGCTCACTGATCTCTTTTTGACACAAGCCCTCTTGGCGGGTTTTCTCGAGCTCAAAGGCCACTAACGTATTCTTTTTGATTTCTAGCTCAGGAACAATCACCTTCTTTTCCTCTTTCGCTCTTTCTACCTATGAAAGGAGCTCTCTGACGTAATCATCATAGTTAGTGGGTGACGACGGTGCTGTAGGAGTAGTCTTTATGGATGCTTCTATCTTCTGTTTCTTGGGATCTTGTCTGGATTCTGCATCTGTAGCTACCAGTTTTTTTGCTCCAATCACTAGGGTTCCTCCACTTGCATTCTGTGCCATCTTTATTTACGAGGAATTGCACCCATGCCATGATATTGCTAGCATTCACTTTGGATGTAGAGCCTTGGGTGGTTGTGGTAATTGGGGTGGTAGGTACTAGGATAGGTGGAATAGGATCAATCGGGCCCTTGCCCTTGCCTTCTTTACCGGGGGTGGTGTGATTTCTGGCACTTAGGCACTTGAGCCTGGGCCTTCCTCTCTGTATTGGCTCATGGCAGCCAGCTTATCCTGCCTGGACTACTACTCTATTGACATGCATGTTGCTAGAGTTATATCCTCTTCTTCCTCGAGGCCTTGAAGGATGATGTCTTTCTTGCCTTGGAGGTCAGGGACTCTCCAATTGTGGATCTTTTTCACATGGCCAATGCCTTTGTTTAAGTCTCAATGGTCTTTTGCAGCACGAAGCCATTCAAGTTTACTTGATCTAGAGATTTAGCCACAATGCTTTCCAATATCGACACATTGATCTTGCTCATCAATGCATTGTACCTTTGGCTAGAAAACAGAGCATGCACCATTTTGGCTTGCAACTAGACTTCTGGATCAGGGGTATTTGCCAAGCTGATGCCATTGTTAGTGTGGACAAGAACTTTTTCCATTCCAAGCATGCTATATGCATCCCTTTTTGGTCGTCTTTCCACTTTGTTGGCTAGGCCCAACGCCCTCTCCACCAACTCTGGGGTTAGCTCAACTTCCACCTAGCAGGTGTCTTCTCCTTAGTGCACCATTATAGTGCCATGGTTCGTGTCAAAGGTCCGAAGGAACTCCACGCACTAACCATAGTCCACCACCTACCCGACTTTCTCTAATATTTTTGCAAGTTGCATTGTTCCACAATTCGCTTTACGGCACCTTCTCCTCCATGGGCTACATCATCCAAATTTAGGACATGCCAGAACTTGAATTGATTGAAGGCCCTTGTCTCGATTGAGAGGTTACACTTTGCTTTCTCTTCCTCCAAGAATAGCAACTTGCTAGTTTTTTCCTATCCTGCCATTGTAGGTGCCTGTCATGAAGTCACATCTCACCATTAGTGTTCTTAAAACAAATTTCTTGCGAAAAGACACATAGAAAATGGTTGTGTGCTTATGGAAATTTGAAATGCTTAAGCACAAAAAGAGACTTTTCCTTCACATAGTCCATGCATTCCAAAAAAATTTATGACACTTTTCCTCAATTCCAAGCTATTTTTTATCCATTCTTTTCTGCTAGTCTATTCTTATGTTCCACGCCTTACCCCCTCCCCCCTTGGGAGATGAAAATAATCCTTTCTAGGATTTGAAGGGTTAAGGGCATTCACAACACATGCTCACGATGCTTCACTTTCACATGAGCCAAGCATGGAAGTTAATATTGTACTCCATATTAGCATAGTGGTCCATGTCAAAAGCTTCAATGCCTACATGAGTGATGTAGGTGAGGACATCCACTTTAGGAAACTAGTGGAGTCTATTCTGCTGGCAATGTGTAACTCCTTCTCTATCAAAATGTAATCTAAGTAGAAGTGAGTCATGATATGTCCTTCGAGGGGCCGGTTGTTGCGAATGGTGGTCAACACCCTATAGGAGGTTGGAGCTACGTAAGTTGGGTCATATTCTAAGGTCTTGATTACATGTCTCTACTGAGTGTTGGTCATGATTTGGTAGCCCTTTTTCTCCCATTGAAGTCAGAGAGCATACTGTTTTTGCAAGAAAGAGGAGTCATTGTCAACAAGTTGTTTCAACTCCTCAATTTCTTAGTCAGTGTGGCAAGGACCGTGCCCTTGTGTTGTAAGATGTAATGAGGCATTGCTTGCATGCTTGTTCGCCGCAGGAAATCTCGATGGCAATTAGTTCCTTAGCTTCATGGGAAGCCTTAATGAATACAAATTCCAATTCTTTCCATGAGCAAGGTATTGTGTGTACCTCCATTGCTAAAGGCTCATCTAAAAGACCTAGGTCTAATTGGTCATAGCTTTTAGCAAGTGTGGTGAATGTGGCATCCAAGTGTCGAAGGCAAACAACCAGATCATCCCCTATATTTTCAGCTAAGTCTAAGGCCAAGGCAAGAATCGATTGTCATTCTTAGGAGGGTTTAAGGCCTGCTAAAGGTTGGGGTTTGACTAGACTCGACAGCTTAGTAGCAGCTGACGTCTGCAAAATTGAGACTCCTCTTGAGTATGCGGTTTAGCCTCTTGTGCACTAAGCATGGTTTGTGATTCTGACGTTGTGTTACTACATGTTTATGAGGCTTTAGGGGCACTAGCAGTGCTAGGTTGAGTTGGTTTGGAGTCAGCAAGCTATGGTTTTGGTTGTGCAAGCTTAACGGTGTTGGACTCTATGGGCTTCGTAGTAGCTTGAGTCTTTTGCGGCTTTAGTGCCTAATCTGTCATGAGGCTTTGTGTGGTCAATTTTGAGGGTGGCGTTTGAATAGTATCACTCGCCATCTTGGCTTTAGGCACCCATATCCAAGCATTGCCCTCATAATAGCCTTGTGCTTGCGATAAGGTCTTGGGGTTGACCATTCGTCGGTGCCTATAGTTTCTTCTTTGCCTCCTAGGTTTTGAGTATGAGTTCCTAGGCTTGCAAGGAATCTTTGTATGATTCTATGTGGCAATCCTTGATGTTTAGACACCCAATTGAGCTGTGGTCTAGGGGGCATAGCTTTGATCTTTGTGGTTTGCTGGTAGTGTGGCTTGGTGTGTTGTGACAATTCACGACCCCCCTCCTTAGGCTTGGTGGTGCAATTCTCTACCGGTGGCCTTGCGGGCTTTGATGGAGCGGCGCTGCCCTTGCTGAAAGCCGTGACTATTCGTACATTGCCAATAGCAAGGTGAATACGCTGAGACTCGTAGTCGACATTACAATGTGCTTTGCTTTTTAAATGAGTGTCCTACAACAATTCCTTACTAGTATCTTTTGTATTCGGCAATACATAAAAAATTACAGGTATGCTTTTAGACTCGATAGAGACTGTGACTTTGTACTTTCCTAAAAGTGCATACGATCGGCCCCCAAATGGGCTAAGTTTGGCATTGCTGGGTTGTATTTGTGGTCGGCCAATTTGAGTCCAATGAACGTGAGTTAAGATATTAAAATCAGCTCCCTCATCGATCAATGCATCGAAGGCATGTGTGTGTTGGGCAGTGGCCATTATGCGTAGGTAAGTAGGTGCTACTACCTCTTCATCCTCCTCATCAATTTCCATTATTGTGGCAACTCAGACCTTCACAAGGGACTCTAGCATGGGAAGCTCATGTAGTGGATGTGTGGGAGGGTAGCACTTCTTTATGCGGCTACCATTGAAAAAGTTGATGCCCTCTCCATCTAGGGTCTCGAGCTCTACATTGCTGATTCGCTTGATAGTGCAAAATTGGAAAGGCCCTAATCCCCTAAACTTCATCTTCTTTTTATGGCCTTTTACTTTGTACAACAACACTAAGTCACCTTGCTCGAATTCTCACTGCTTGATGTGCTTGTTTAACCAGCTCTTGCATCTTGCCTTTTCACAAATCAGTGCATGGGTGGCTAGAAGTCAAGTCTTCAATAAGCATTCTAGCTCGATTAGGCACTTAATCCATGCCTACTTTCGGTCCCATCTCTCTTCGATGGCTACTCTCATGCTTGGGATGACAAAGAACTCTACAGGTAGAATAGCTTTAGTCCCATAGGTTAACTTGAAGGGAGTTTGTCCTACCACAGTTTTACAAGCTATTTGATAGCCCCATAAGGTTGCCATCAGTTTATTGTCCTAGTCACTGCACGAGGGAGAGACTACTTTGGTCAAGACGTTCACTAAGATCTTAGTAGACTCAGCTTGGCCATTCGCTTGAAGGTAGTAGGGTGAGGATTTTTTATGGATGATCAGAAAGGTTGACATGAGGTGAGCAATCACTTCATTAATGAAGTGTGTGCCTTGATCACTAACTAGTTCAATGGGGTAGCCGAATCATGAGATCACTTGCTCCAAAAGGAACTTAGTAGTGATTCTAGCATCATTTTTTTTGGTGACTTGTGCTTTTGCCCACTTTGTGAGATCATCCGTGGAAACTATAATGTTCTTAGCCTATGAGTATTATGCTATAGGACGATCGGCCCAATTAAGTCAATTCCCCACTTTTCGAAAGACTGTCTTGCAATGATTGGGTTTAGCTCCATTTGGTCTTTGCAGACAAGTACCTTAGTCTATTTGGCACTCATCTCACAACGCTTTACGAACCGTGCAGTATCTCGAAAAAGAGTAGGCCACCATAGTTGAGACTACAGCACCTTGGGGGCTATCATGTCTTCGCTGAAGTGTTCTCCTCCAGCAATCCCACCTTGTGCTTCTGCAAGTACGTCATTCATCTCATGTTCACACACATATCTATGCAGCAATTCGTCTTGCCCTAGCCCATAGAGCTAGCCTACTATCACAACTAATAGGGTTGTATCTTAAGGATGAGTCGCCTAAGTCGGGCCTTCTCTATAGGTTGTTGAGGTAGTCCATGTTCCAGCACTTGGACTATGCCATCTACCTAGTATGGCATCAAATCGGCTCTAAACAAATCTCTCTCGCTAGACATGTTAAAGAGATGCATGTCTGGAAAATAGTTTGTGATGCCCTGTCCACCAATGGCTTCTCCTATGGGTATGTGAGACATATGATCAACCAAGTACTGCTACTTCCCTTTGCGTACAACCACAGAGAAGTTGAATTCTAATAGCAGAAGTAACCATCGAGCAATGCATCCGGTAAAACAAGGTTTGTTAACAAGATAAAGCAAGGCTTGATGGTCAACCAAAAAAAAAAGGCGTAGCCAAAAGATAGTTCCGAAATTTCTTTACAGCAAATACCATGGCTAAACCCTCTCTCTTTGTCATGGAGTAGTTCATCTCCGTATATGTGAGTTGTTTGCTAGCAAAGCTCATTGGATAGTCTAGATTGTGTTCACCAAGCTAACACAACACAGCTCCCATGTCAAACTTCAAGGCGTCCATGTGAATGTGGAAGGTTATGGTCTAATATGGGGCTCTTAGGATTGGTACAGTGGTTAGAGCCTTCTTCAATTCCTCATATGCGCATTGGTATTCCTCAGTCCATTCGAATATTATCAGTAGATTGTATAGAGGTCTAGCAATTAATGCATAGTTCAACACGAATCATCGATAGTATCTCGTATGGTGAACCCCTTATATTATCTCGTATGGTGTAGGACATGTGAATTCTTGCCCGACAAGAGGAGGGGACTTTTTTGTTTTGCACCCTATTTTTGGGTGGATTTATGTCTCTTTAATATACCTCGATCAAGAGAGAGAGAGATGGAAGCCTGATCTACATGCCAAGAGCAAGATTTTGACTATAAGCATGTGATATATGATCAAGGAAATGAATTTCTCATTTCTTAGTCTTTCTCTCTCCTCTCTCCTCTTGCTGCCTATTCATATGCTTGATTGTACGGGAGAAGGGAGTTGGGTTTGATGAATGCTAATGGAGTGATGGTGTTGGAGCACAAAGGATCTTAGATCAAGTTGTGGAAGAGCATCACGGCCAAGAAAGAGCGTCAGTGGCCTCCCGACCTTGAAATATGAGTCTCAAAAGGCGTGTTTTTATACGTAAGCGATTGTTCTACTTGTTTTATGTTAGATTTTGGTTGAAATTGTTTGGAAATGGTTGTCTTTAGTTGTTAATGATGTAATCTATCAAAGATGCTGAAGAAAATAAGTAAATTCAGTCACATAATAATTTATACATAAACTACGTGGTTTTAAGGAAAATTGTCAATTTTGGGATTTTTATGCTGTTTATGAGATTCGTGTGGAATAAAAAAGATATAAAATTAATTCTTATTGCACATGATCAGTCAAAACTAGAAAATTAAAAAAGATCATATTTTATATATAAATAAATAAGAAAAAATAGAAAAAATGGAGATCAATGAACACTTCTAACTCTCGTGTAAGCATGTCCTTGAATATAGCACACATGAGCCATTGAAATGTGGTTGCTGGTGCATTTGTCAACCCAAAGAGCATGACTATGTTGGCAAAGATACCCCACTCGGTAGTGAATGTGGTCTTATGCCTATCATCAAGATGTGCTTGCACCTGATTGTACCTTGAGAAGCCGTCCAAAAAATTGTAGGCCTCTTTACCAACTACCCTCTTGAGCATATGCTTAGTGTACGATAGTGGTAAATAATTGTCTCTCTTTGTAGTAGTGTTGACTTACTTATAATTGACACACACTCTAATCTTTCCATTCTTCTTCAGTATGATCACAATCGGCAAACCTAGTCCATGTGCTCGATTTCATAAATGAATCATGCTCTCAACAGCTTACTGATTTCCTCTTTGACAACGTGAGCATGTTTGGATTCATAAGATACGATCATTGCTTGAACGACATTGCATTAGGTGTCATGGGGATGTTATGAGTCACCACACTCGGATATACCCCTTTCAGCTCATTGAGGGACCAAGCAAATATGTCTATATACTCTTAGAAGAGAGCAATGAGACTTGCTTCTTCTTGCTCGCTCTAGTCATTGGCTATGAACATAAATCTGGGTGTTTCCCCTTCCTTAGCTAGATTGACCTCTTTCACTTTGGTAGGTACTTCTATTGGCTCACTTACTTGCCCTTGTTGTCGTTTGGCTCCTAGCAAGATCACTACCCTATCGCTTTTCTTAAATTTCATGAATAATTTTGGTAGTTCTTACGGCTTTCTTTGCTCCTCAACTTGTGGATCCCTAGGCTGTCTCCTTCTTTCCTCCTTCAACCTTTGGCACCTTAGGTGGACTGGTAGGTCTCCCTTGGTGCGTTTGGTCTTAGGTGGTCAAGGTATCTCAAGAACAGTGTTCAAGCTTACTTTCAACTTAGAAATGAACTCTTTGTCTTTGCTAGAAGAGAGAGTCTCTCCTGGTGGTCGTAACTCGGATGGTGATTACATTCTAAACAATGGTACGGCACTTGGTTGGGCGAGGCCTACTTGTTCGTAATCAATCACTCCTATGTGATCCAAACATGTGCAATCGCAATCCATATGCATGATTCCTTTCTTGATTTTGAAGACGTTATTTTTCTACGGTTCCTCGTTCTTGTTTAATCATGTGTCTCTTAGTGTCTACTCTATTGTGTCGATCTCTCCTCCACTCTCGTCACTAAAGGAACAGTAGTCCTCATACTCGTCGTCTTAATCTTCCTCACTGACTGCTCGTCATCCCCTGGGTCTTGATACTACATTTCCTTGTCATTGGTGACTAAGGCCCAATCATACATCAAGTTCAGATTGTGCACCTTGGTCCATCGCCACTTGGGTTTCTCCAAGAGATCCTTGAGTGGTTTAAGATTTGCGGCTAGGTTACCAAGTAATGTGTCTATCAGGTGCTCTAAGATCTCATGGAGCTCTTGTTTATTGTTTGGGACATGGAATGTAACAAGGGTGGGTCGTCTATGAGTGCTACTAGCCTCCATACAGTTTGGTACTAAGGGTTTGTTCTTGGGCTCACAAACTGCCTTGGCAGCTTGTTTGTAATCCTCATTGTTCGAGAATGGCAGATCAATTGTGGTTAGCACATGCATCCAATCTCGCTCATCTTGAGGGCAAGGGCTATACTTGGTCAGCGGCCCATAATATTTTTTTAATCCAAGCTTTGCCCTTTAGCATGGGTGAGATGGTATTTAGGTCAACTGGTGTAGTTTTCCAAGTATCCATCTCCACTCTCACTGCTTCTATTCAATTGCCTAGGAAGATCAGATCGTTGCCCTAGTATTCTATGACTCATGCATTGTGCATCCAGGGTCGGCCTAACAGGATGTTGTAGTTCACTCCTTTCATGACTATGAAGTCTACAAAGAACTAGACTCATGCGATCTTCAATGGCTAAATTTTCAGCACTCCGAATGGCTTTATTTTCATTCTATTAGCCATTGTGATGCTGAACCTAGCATACTTAATAGGCAAGTAACCCCAAGCCTGGAGTAGTGCGTGGCTAAGCACATTGACTCCTGCCCATGTGTCTGCAATCCCTTTCCTTGTGGTATCACCTAGAGCTAGGATCGGCAAGACTACGTGCATCTCTATGCCTTCCTAGAAAGCATTAATGTGCAAGGACTTGGGCACTGAGTGCAGTGTCAGGCTCGGTATTCCCATTACTATGTCATGGTCTTGCAAGTCAACTGCAATTTGCTCTAGTGATCCTTCTACCCACTACTTTAACTCTTGTCATAGTGTCAGATGTTGCCTAAGCAGGTCTCCTAGGCTTAGAGTTACAGGGGTGGCCACTAGTGTTGTCAGAAGATTGTTGGTTGCTTGCTTCTCTCCTAATTCTGCACTCTTTGGCCAATGGCCTTGACTAGTTTGCTAGCCCATGGCGTTCTAGCTCCATCTAGGTAGTGGTACTACTTGAGGTGCAGATAAATCTCTCAATCATGTGGGAGAGACTGGTATGCTTATGCTAGAGAGATCATCATTCTCGTCCTCCAAGATGGGCTCAACATCCTTTAGGTGTTCCCAAGATTCTCTCACCCACTCCTTCACCTTTTCTATCGCTTTGAGTTGGTGCTTTGGATTGGGGTACTCCTGTATCTTAGCACTCCCTTTCTCAGCAATCTTTGGAGTGAATGCCTATGCCTCTACGTTCGTGACTTTCTTTCTAATAGGTAGTGTCATTGTGCTCTCGATTTTAAGTGTGACCTTTGCGTTGGCTTTCTTCTTCCTTTGCCTACGGCTCTTCTTCCCTATCAAGGCTGTGTCTATGTTACTTGGCCCTAGCAGTGATATATCAGCCTGCTTTGTCTGTGCTCGAGTCATAACATGCAACACGATGGACATGGCCTCTTCGTCAAGTGTCTTGACTCCAAACAGCCCCAATATGGTACTGAAGGTATGATTATCAAATTAGAGGGTGGTTTTTGTCTAGGGCAATCAGCAAAGAGGTGAGTGATTTTACACTCTACACATATGAGGTTAGCCTTATCTTAGTTGGCTTGCTCCCTCTCAAGGTAGCACAAAGAGATGTGTCTTGGGTGACCACAAGTCCAACACAAAATCTAGCTCTTGGGTCTAACCTCCTAAGCCTCTAGTCTCTTCCTCTTCCTAATGCCATCATCGGCATCGGTCGATAGTCCATGAGAACTTGATTTCCCTCTTTGTCGTACGAGATGTAAGGGTTCACATAAGGCTCCTCATCATTCGGCTCCTCCACATAGCGAACTAGAGCGTTGCTCAATGGATGGGTTACAAAAGGTCCAAGAGGCCTAGATATGCATGTGGGATTGATCTCCATCCTAGGAATGGTTGGTTTCACATCGTTTGGTGCTAGAAGAGTCAATAGGGCTCCTCTTCCTAAGAAATTTAGAGGCATGTTCCCTAGGTATGATTGGTTATAAGGCTATGATTATGGAAGTCTCATTGGTAGTCTACAATGCATGGCATCATGATCGAACCTACCGCAATTGGCGTAAGGTCGAGACCTAGGGTCCTGACACTCAGCCAGAAGGTGGTTTCTGCCACAATACACGCATTGGACATGTGGGCGTGTAGGTCTTCTCATCATCTTGTAGTCTAGCTAGCTCCATTTTCATCTTCGCTAGATTTTGACTTTGGTCAATGCTTTTTTCCTTATCTTGAGGGCTTGGAATTGATCGTTCACTAGATGTCATTGCCCTTTCTCAAATTCTATAGTTGACCTTGTCTCAATTTGAGCTCATGGAGCTCCTCTCCTTGAGTTGGTCATCCACTGGTATGGCCTCTTCAAAGACCCTAGTTAGTGCATCTCTTTGCAAGCTCGAGTTGCCTGCCAAGGCCTTGTACAGTTCCTCGCTACAAATTCCATTGATGAAGACTGTGGACACCACTCTCTCAGTGGGTCATTCGTTAGTTGGAATTTCTTAAAGAGACTTCACACGTGGGTAACATAGTCCCTAATTTCTTCTTTGTCCTTCTGTTTAACGTTCAATCAGCCACACTATGAGATTATCAAAGTACCCAGCTCCAGAGAATCTCTTAATGAAGAGACTTAAGGTTGCTAAAGTTGTTGCACTCCATAGCATCTAGGCTTGTGTACCACATCCTACCCTTATCACCTAGGCATAGGCTTGAAAGCTTGTGAGCACCAAGCAAGATCAGTGAGGCCATTGGCCTTGCAAACCTGCTTGATTTTCTCCACAAAGCTATAAGGGTCATTGTCTGACTGATATTTATCTAGCTCTTTGCAACTACAAGGATATTTGATTGGCTCTTAGAGCCCTAAGCAACTCCTAATCCTACAAGCAATGAGGTCACTAGTGTTGCTGCACTTTGTTCTGCTAATATATTGTCTAAGAGCTGCTTTGTGAGAAGCTTACTCAACATTAGGTTTACCTCTAGCGCTCTCTCTCTCTCTACGTTCGATCCTATTTGGTTCCTATTCACTAGGGCTAACACTTACTAGAATTCACACATCTCTATGTCATGGTGCATTTCCTAGCTTGTTGCTCCTGGTTGTACGCCACTATGCTTTCCAAGGCTTTCCGTGCTAGTTTCCTCTCCTCTTCAAGGTCTGCTATGATGTCCTTTGATGGCTTACCGTGGTGATCCATCCTGGTGTGCGCATCGTATTTATTCACCATCTGCTGGATTTTGACTAGGAAATCTCCCAAGTCAACGAGCTCTTCATTTCTACGATTCATACTAGTTTTTGCCATATCTATAGTCTCTTGCTCCACCAAGTTGTCGATGAGGTTGAGGCAGTGTTGCGTCTCTTATGGTGTCGATCCTTCTATGCATTTGGCTTTCCATATTAGGTCTCTCTCTTGGTCCTACAGATTGGGGTTCTCGATCACCCGTCTAGGTCTGAATGTTGTCTTCTATTGGTGGGTACATTTTGCTTGTTAAGTTTGAGTGGGTTCCTTCTTATTTACAAACAACCCTCAATTTACATTCACTCAGTGTATGTGTGGTGCTCTTTCCATGCACGGTGAGAAATCAAGCTTTGAGTGTTTTTTAAGTGCACTTCAAGTGTCAAACAATATGGGGTGCAATGTAGAATGGTAAATGTAGCTTCCGCACTCCCGTCTATGCTCTCAATCGAATATAGCTTTAGGCTTATTTGTTGCTAGCCACTCTCATTGGTCTCTAGGGCCTATGAGTGCTACATCTTTCAACTCAATCATGGTCTAATTGGGGTCTCTAGGTCAGTTTATGGCTCTAAGAGGGGCTAAAAGCTGACATGACTCTCCGTGGCAATTTCTAGTTGCCCAATTGCAATTTATAAGGTCTAATGCACCTTAAGGCTATCGGAGGATTCCGGAGGGTGTTCTGCTTTGTCGGGGATGCACTAGATTTGTCAATTTTTTGCTGTTTGATTTTTTGTTTGATTTTTATAGTATCCAATTCTGCAGCGTCCCATTCCCAAAATAAGATGTGCGAGTGAGGATGGTTCGATTCCTAATTGTTTGATCTGACATGTTCGATTCTACTCTCGCTCGATTTTCGCATCCAATTGTAGGTGGTCTGAGTTGATGATTGAATATGATTTTGTTTGTTTGATTTTTGCATCCGATCCAAAGTGGTCCAATTGTAGGTTGTTTGATTCTCAGAATCGGATGGGTCGAGCGTCCGATAGACAGGTAAGATAGGTTTGAGTGTTCGATAGCCCAGAATCAGATTGTGTTGCTTGTGTCTGATTCCGATGGCACGAATGTAGTGGTGATACTAAATCGATTCCACACAACAATTTACAACATGCAAGCCTACAAGGATTTTCAAAATGCAAGTATGGACCAAGAACAAGGTTTGTATGTACCTGGTATATGCACAAAAAATGCATGTGGAAGACGATCAATCCATCGGGAGCTCTCTCTCTCTCTCTCTCTCTCTCTCTCTCTCTCTCTCTCTCTCTCTCTCTCTCTCTCTCTCTCTCTCTCTCTCTCTCTCTCTCAAGCTATCTCTCTCACTACTGTAGGTGAAAATGAGCTTCACCCTTGCTCACTCATTCAAGAACTTTGGATCACTTTAGATTGGTTGCGAAAATCGAACCACTTTGGATCGGATGCGAAGGTTGAGTCGATGGTTGAACCCTTGTCCCACTCAACATTGACCTCTCTAATCTCTCCCCTTGTGACATCAATGCATTCAAGCACTCTTTTTTCCCATTTTTTGCTTGTTTGTCTCTTATTTAGGCCTATTTTATAGCAGTAATCCTAAAGCGATTTGCTTCTATTTCTTGATCCTATCCCACTCTAAATGCAACAAAAATCAAAACCCAAATGTTGAAATGATTTATCCTACTTGCCTACTCATCAAAAACCCAAAATACTTACTTTTTTTGAAGATTAAACCCCAAATATCCTCCCTATATCAAGCACCAATTCAGGGATAAAACCCTACTTCAATGCTCAATTTGAAGCACACAAGTGCTCAAGCTTGAATCCATTGGTCTCGGCAATGGAACCAAAATGAATTGGGAGGTCACGCTCAACCACAAAGACCCATAGAATGATTATTGCTTTTCAATTGTTTCAAGAGAGCACAAATGGATATCTCTCACCTAGCCAAAGTGCCTTCTATCCTACAGGGGTGTAGTGAGATTACCTGGAAGCTCGAATGAGTAGCCTCCTCCCTTAAGCAAGCCAGTAGCTCCATGATTTGAGATGTAAGATCAAGCAACCTCAAGCCTCCTCCTTTGATATCCATCCTCCATAGCTGCACACGAGACAAGAGAAGAGAAGAGAAGAGAAGAGGAAGAGAGGAGATGATGAGAGCTTCTCCACCAGATTCCCTCACCCTCACACACTCACTCCCTCTCTCAAGCACACATAAGCAAGCAAGAAGGAAAGAAGAAGAGAAGAAGAAGAGACCACTTTAGCCACATACCAAAGAATGAGTTTCTCATTCACTTTTTGAGTTTATATATACAAGCCCTCAATCCCTTGGGTGCCCATCCCCTGTTTACATGACCAGGCATCTTGCTAAGGTCCTCTTTTCCTATTCCCTTCTAGTTACCTTATCCCTTCACCTATGCCCGTCTATGTTTTACAATTTGCACAGGAGGAAGCGTGGCACTCTTTTACAAAATTTTAGTGGCCTTTGCCTTCGACTTGATATTTGCGGTCGCTCATGCACATTTGGAATTCTCTCTTTTATTCCTTTGATTGGTTGCCTTTTTTTTCATTATTCCATATTTTTTAATTATATTTTTCTCGTCTTGCATTGGGTTAACAGTAACAATCAAAGTGGTACCTAGGACTTGAAATAATCCATGATATAGGCGCATGCTCTTGCATAGTGGACAAGACATCCCAATGTCCACATCTAGTACAAAACCCAATCTTAGAAAAACTACAAGCCTTGAAAACACCCCTAACCACAATCTAATCAATCAAGTCATCTAGTTAGTCTCTAGGGAGAAGTGAAAGGAACCACGGGGGTAACTCCAAGCACAATGGATAGACTTGAGGACTGAAGAGATGCCTTAGATGATCTCTAGGCTTTAGTTGACATATCAATTGTATCCGTATCACAATCCATCCATAGACTTGGAACTTTAGCATCTATTGAAATTTGGTCTCTGATTCCATGCTAATCAATTCTAGTATTACATGCTTGGAATAGAACTTACCCATATGTGCTTCAAAACCTATTTTCAAATCTAGGTGAGATTAAAAAAAATTATTCTTCATTGAAATCAAGCCCCTCAAGTGTATTAATACCCTCAACATGGGACACAATTTTTTGTTGATGAGTTGTTCTATTACTATTGTATGAAAATGAAATAAAATACATTTGACAACCTTTAGTTCCATTTTTCTCCTAAAAAAAGCATAAACAACCAAACACCTTGAAATATGCAAGTGTAGGTGTTCTTCCATACATATCATGCAACGACATGTGATGATTCAATGCTATAGGAATCCTATTCATAATATGAACTATAGTACATACTATCTCAACCTGATAAGTCAAATACATATGAATTTGGTTCATCATAGATCTTACAACTTTAGCAACCCAATGGTCCTATTATTTGTTTCTCAAACACCATTGTGCTATGGTGTATATCAACATGTAATCTATCCCTTAATCCCATGATCTCTCAAATAGTCGGAGAACTCATTTGAAATATATTCACCTCCATTATCTGATCTCGAGCACTTTATGTAACTTTCCAACTACTTTTGTGCCATAGCTTTGAATTTCAAAAACTTTAAAAAGCCTCGGTTCAATGTTGCAAGAAATAAACCCATGTCATCTTGCTAAAATCATTAATGAATATAATTTAAAACCTAGATCTTCCACTCAAAGAGAAATTCTAACATGGATCCTAAATGTTGAAATGTACAATTTCCAATGGATAAGTGCTAATTCTCCCCCTCTTTGGAAATGGGAGTCTAGACTACTTGCCAAACTGACATGCCTCACATACATGATTATAGTTGATATAGCCAAATTACAAGTGTTGAGCTAAATGCACCAATAGTCAGGAATTTGGACAGATTTCTACTCTTTCAAAAGTTGCAACTCACTTAGACGACAATCTCTCACCTTGTCTCTCAACACTCTGCTCTAACTAACAAAGCATCCTCCTCTCCAAACCAATAAAGTAAGAACACAAGACTAGCTTCGAGGTGCAATGAACTCACCGACTTACATTTCCACATTGTAGTCCAAAATCTTGAAGGCTCGAAGATAGTTCCATGACCATGATCAATATGATCCAATGCCATTGCTCCTTCGCATCCACCACCAAGCATAGCAACAAGTTGAGAAACTAGTAGAGAAAAAGAAAAAAAGCAAGAATATGATGAAGAGCTTCACCTTCCCTCTCGGCCCCTCACTCTCAACATACCTCTCACTCACTCTCTCTCATTCACTCCCAACAATGGATGGCAAGATTATAGAATAGAAGAAGAGAATAGAAAGCTTCAATAGTTGCACTGATAGAGCTTTCGCAGCATGGAAACACCAAAAGGGTCAAATACAACATAGACCTCCCACCCTTATATAGACACAAATTATGGTTAGGATTAGGTTACCTCTATAGGATGGTGCACTATTTTAGGGTTAGGGTTTGCACCTTCTTTTGTGTTTTAGGGTTTCCACCACTGTGAATTAGGGTTTGCACCCTCTTTTGGGTGTCCTACTCACTTTTGTGGGATCTAGGCCAGTCAATCCTCATAGCATACTTGTACCATAGCCTAATTAGACCAAGCCTATACCAATCTAATCACAAATACATGTACGTAATCGATGCAACAGTCGTGGGTGTGACAAATACAACTGCGGGTAATAAATACAATATACACGAGAGTGAGCCGCCCGGCTCTCACAAAATAATAGATCCATGATAATATGGTGTCCATAAGTACAACAATAATACACAAGTGACCAAAGTAATATAATGAAGCTCCACAAAATTATAATCCTTCCAAAAAATAAGAGCCAATGACTTTGCTTTGGCCTCCTTTGACTTTAGCCTTCAAAAAATACTATTAATATTAGTCTCCCTCCTAAATGAGTACTAGTCCCATGGCACTCACATAAAAAATAGACATGGAATGTTGGGAACAATCCTGATTGCACCAAAAGAATAAAATAAAACTGAGACCTCCCACCCTTATATAGACACAAATTAGGGTTAGGGTTAGGTCACCTCTCTAAGAGGACGATGCACCATTTTAGGGTTAGGGTTTGCGCCCTCCTTTGTGTTTTAGGGTTTCCACCATTATGAATTAGAGTTTGTGCCCTCTTTTGGGTGTCCTACCCACTTTGTGGAATCTAGGCTAGTCAATTCTCATAGCATTCTTGTACCTTAGCCTAATTAGACCAAGCATATGCTAATCTAATCACAAATACATGTAATCAATCCATGAAACAGTTATGGGTGTGACAAATACCTCTGCAGGTGATAAATACAATGTACACGGGGAGTGAGTCCGACTCTCACAAAATAATGCATCCATGATAATCTAATGTCCATTAGTACAACAATAATACATAAGTGCCAAAAATAATACAATGAAGCTCCACAAAATTATAATCCTTCTAAAAAATAGTAGCCAACACTTGCACTTTGACTTTGCTTTGACCTTCTTTGACTTTAGTCTTCACAAAATACTACTAACATTAGTCCCCCTCTTGGATGAGTGCCAGTTCCATTGCAAAAGATAGACATGGATTGCTAGGAACATTCCTGATGAAATATTCCTAATGGAGAGAAATAAAAGCTTTTGATAAAGAATTGTGGATGATGATAGAAATATGTCTGCCGATGTGAAGAACTGGTTCTGAAGAAGAAGATGCACCTAAGAATGTCCCACACTTGAGGACCAAAAGCCATGAATAGGTTATAGTGCAAATATTATGTGAGTGCATGTGCATACGTAGTCTAATACATAGTTAGAAAAAATTGCTCCATGGATTCTTCTCTTGATGAGAGCTGACAAAGAAATCATGCACTAGTACTGAAGATGTGAGAAAGTATCATTGTTTCTATGAAAAAATAAAGTTATTGGAGAGACACCATCAAGGAGATGGACAAAATGTAGAGTCCAATCCAATAAGCTCTTAAAAGCACATGGTTCTCCATGGAATCAATAGAAGGGAAAGTCGATAAAATTGGTCCCTTTTTATGTAAAATGACTTTTTGTTTTTGCTTTGAAGTTGAGTGACTAGCACTAGGATTAATGAAGTCAAATGGAAAAAGTGCAAATGACTTAAGGAGACATGTCTAACCAAGGCAAGTTGAAACTCCCTAGGTATGTCTTGACCTTGATGTGCGCTGGGAAAATGTGGGGGAAAATGGAAAAGAGGCTAGGGGGTTGTTGAGATTCAAGCTCGCAGTCTTTGGTCAGTGTTCTACCTTAGTTGAATAAGATTAAGTCATATTGACTTAACCATGATTAGAACTAGGCTACTTGTTTGTGTATGAGTGTGTTGTACTTGAGTTGACTTCACAATGTGGAAGCTGATGGATTGAACAGGGAGCATGTCTGCTACCCTTATGGACCATCTCACTCTCTCATTTCTAATATGGTATGAGAGCAAGTTGGGCCTGCATCACCTTGTCAAAATTCCTTCCTGTTGAGCTTGGTATTGGGAAAGAGAGAGACAGAATTGTATGCCTCAATGCCCTTGATCCAAGACTTGTGATCCTCCATAGAATCATTCGACACTGCTATCATTTTTCACGTTGCACTTCTGGGGTTCTGGCAGGATATTGCAGGTGTTTCAACATTAGCTCCAACAGCTACAGTAGCAGCTAGGGACTATGTTTTTTACAGAGCCTGAGACCAAGCATTTCTTTATTGAAAGGTCATTCATTTCATGGTGCAGGAGCAGCACGATACCCTCAAGTGGAGCATAACAAATCTATGGCTGACTGACATTAGTAAAAGTGTCATTATATACTGTTGATGAGTAGAGATGATAGCAGTGTCCTGGACCTATTTGACTTGCCCTGCTAGCCCGTTGTGCTACCGATGACTTATTTATTCATTGTATTTCATACCTTGTCATACCACTTCTAGGCTCATAAATTTTTTCCTTAGCTCTACCACAATCCACAACATATCTTATACAAAGAATGGTGATAGATTTTTTAGCCACATTTGTTGCAACAACAACAAACTGAGATCCTTTAGGTATAGTACCAAATACCTTCAATTGTGATGCCACAAGAAGCATTGCATAAAGAGGTAGTACATGAAGTGGTCCAACAACCTTGTAGTGAGTTGTTTTGCCAGAGTAGCTCAGCTTATCATCTCTTTTTGAGCTAGTAAAAGCATCGAATGCTGATTTTATGGCATCCAAACACTTTAAACCTTTAGGATCCCATCTATTCTAACAATGGTTGATCTCTTGCCCAAATAACAACATCAGAAAAGGTAAAGCAGGAGGTTGTGCTGGCTACTTTCAATAGGTCTAGATTTGCTGCTACCACTACTTCCAAACCTTCTGTGAGGAACACATTCTGCAGTTGCTGGGGATATTGATGTAACATTGGGTTTATTCACTGACAACTTGTCCTGGACAGCAGGACATAAGCTTGTTTTGAGAGGGCAACAGGAACTTTGTCTTCCTCATCCATCCTCAGTGATTCATCTATGAGTTATTCTCTTCTTTGGTCACATATTCAGTATTGAGCAAAGCATGAATAACACTGAAGTGGTGAATGACATAGCATCTTTGAAAGGTGCTTTGCTCTCTTGATCAAGAGTAGCCCCCTGGTTATCCATAAATAGGCACCCTGTTTATGGGCAGCAAATACAAGAATTATGCATAGACAGCATTTTCCTTGCAAGCTGCAAAAAGAGAGGCAGTAACCTCTTTGCCAAGATTTGCAGTCATCATATCAGATTGAAATGCAAAGTTGTTGGAGGCATTGTAACTGTGGTTGAATGAGAACAAAACACATGTACTGGCTGAGAATGCAATAGTGGTCATTACTACAATTTTTTCACCCAAAACTGGTTGCACTATAGGTCATTGAAGTGTATTGCATGCTGGCATTTTGGGAAATTGATTATTTTTGTAAAGCTGAAGACTTTGAAATGGCAAACATAGGAGACAAGGACACTATCACTTAGATAGTTGGTGAGGGACTACAACAATTTTATTCTATGGAAATTCAGGATGTTTAATTTCTTAATTGGAAGAGGCTATTGGGACCTAGTCACAGGTCTTGAAGATGAGCCCAAGCTACCAAAGGATAGACCTCCAACACAAGATCAATTAAAGGCATATAGGACATGGTTCGAAAAGGCTAGCAAGGTCTTGCATTGGCTGTCATTATGTGTGTCAGACACAAAAGCTATGTAAATTGCAAACTGTACTTCCCCAAAAGCTGCTTGGGACTTATTGATGAAGAATTATGGGCATGTCACTCATGCAAGAAAGACACAATTGAAGAAAAATTTCAGCCACATATCCAAGGATGGAAGGTCTATTGAAGACTATGTCAGTGAGATAAGAACCATTGCAGTATAGCTAGGCTCAATTGGAGCTGAAGTTGAGGATGATGATTTGGTGGCCACTACCCTCCATGGTCTTGGAGAGGAATATAAGTAGCTTGACACTTCCATATCAGTACGTCAGGAGTAGCCTAACTTTGATGAACTTGTGGCACTTCTATTCCATGAAGAAGTGAAACTTGGACTCAATACAAGTTCTAGTGGGTCTAAAAACAGCAAGGACAACGTCTTCAACTCAAATCAAAGGGGTAGAGGTGGAAGAGGAAGATCAAAATTTAGAGGAAGAGGTGCTGGAAATGTATATGCAGCCCATGACACTGGATGGAAAAATAGACAGCCTCAAGCAAATATAGGTGCCTTCAATGCTTGTGGAAGAGGGGGTTATTCAGCTAGAGGAAGAGGCACTTGACAACAACCTCAAATGTGTCATGGACAGCAATCAAATGCAAATAAGGATTGTCATTACTGTGGAAAATATGGGCATGTAGCTTAGGATTACTACAAGAAGTAGAATGATCAGAGAGAAAGAAGGAGGCAACATGGTAATTATGCTTCTTCTAGTGGTTTGTAGGATGATGACAAGTTGTTTGCTATGCAACATGTGAAGAAAGGGTTGCCTACACAAGGCAAAGCAGACGATGTATGGTATATAGACTTAGGGGCATCTAACCACATGACTCCTCATGGAGAGTGGTTTGACACATTGGTAAAATGTGCTCATGGATATGTTTGCACAGGGGATGATACGCAGCATGACATTATGCATACATAGGAACTGTTCCCTTGATGATGCATGGTGACAGAAAAAAGAGTCTTTATGATGTGTTACATGTACCCTCCATAACCAAAAAATTTCTTTCTGTGGGACAAATGGCTGAACAAAATCTACAAGTTAGATTCAATAGAGATGGATGCTACATTGAAGAGTATGGTCAAGGATGCAAACTCATTGCTAAAGGCAAAAGAAATGGTAGGATGTTTACATTGGATACAAAAATTCCAGCATTGAATGCTGTTATGTACTCACATGACAATACTGTAATAAGGGACATTGGATACAAAAATTCCAGCATTGAACGCTGTTATGTACTCACATGACAATACTGCAATAAGGGACATTGAGATATGGCATAAAAGGATCGGTCATGTAAATGTTCAAAAGCTAAAGAATATGCAACATAAGCAAGTTGTAATTGGACTCCCTAAGTTCAACCATGTGGAATTGGGACATGTATGTCAGTCTTGTCAATTTGGGAAGCAATCAAGGCTTCCATTTATGAGGCATGTAAGCACTACTACAAGACCATTACAACTTGTACATTCTGATGTATGGGGACCCTCATAGAATGCACCTCTTGGGGGATCATGTTAACAATAGAATCGTATGGCAGAAAGGAAAAACAGGGTGATCATGGAATCGGCTAGAGCCATGTTGAATGAGAAGAGCCTACCAAATGCATATTGGAAAGAGGCTGTAATGATTGCTGTGTATGTCATAAATCGTACACCAACAGCAAGGATACATGAGGTGACTCCTCATGAGAGGCTTTATGAGATAAAGCTAGACATTAGCCATCTTAAGGTTTCTTTATGCTTGGCATATGTACATGTTCCAAATGAAAAGAGGAAGAAGCTTGATCTAATTGCAGAAAATGCCATCTTTATTGGGTATGCACAAGATAGGAAAGTGTACAATCCTTCTACTCATGAGACATTAGTCTCAAGAGATGTAGTATTTGATGAGATGAAATCATGGCATGAGAAGAATATCACCTTGATGAATGATGATGATGTTTGTCAGGAGACTTATGTACATGCAGGTACAAATAAGAGTGCATAAATTTTTGGGCCTTCTAAAGATGCTACTAGATTGAGGACTTCAACATCTTTGTCCATTGACACAGGTATGTCAGTGAGGGGGAGAAATGTGCATAAAGGAAAAGGCAAACTTGATGATGTTACAGGGCCACTCACTTGTGGTTATGATTTACCTGGCACTGACAGCTTGGATAGTGAGTTTGGTATTCCATCAGTTGTGACTCCTGGTGTGAGACATAGATACATACCACCTCACGAGAGAGGAGAGTCTCATATTGCACCTTAGTTGAGGAGATAAAAAAGAGTCGCGAAGCCTGTGGATAGGCTTACATATAGTGGCTACATAGTGAGGCACTGTGCATATATGACAAAAGTCACTAGCTTCAAGGAAGCCACAAAGTTTTCTAAAGCTATTTTGGATGATCATTGGTGTAAAGCAATGGATGAGGAATATTTAGCATTGGTTGAAAATGACACTTGGGATTTGGTTGATTTGCTTGAAGGCAAAATGTCTATTGGTTGCAAATGGGTATACAAAATGAAGTGCAAATCAGATGGCACATTGGAAAGATACATAGCAAGACTTGTGGCAAAAGGGTATGCACAACAATATGGTCTTGATTATGAGGAGACATTCAACCCTGTTGCTAAAATGGCAACCGTGAGGACAGTGATTGCTTTGGCAGTATCTAGAGGATGGAGTATGTATCAAATGGATGTGAATAATGCTTTTCTCAATGGTGATTTGATTGAGGAAGTATACATGGATCAGCCTGAGGGCTATGTACATCCAAATTTTCCTACACATGTGTGTAGATTGAAGAAAGCATTGTATGGGCTGAAGCAAGCACCTAGAGCTTGGAACGCTAAGATAAGTGCATGCTTACAGAAACTTGGTTTCACTATGGGCAAGGTTGATCATAGCCTATTCACAAAGAAGACAAGGGCTTGTTATGTCATATTAGTCATCTATGTAGATGACTTTATCATTACAGGTGATGATGTCACTAGAACTGGAGATTAAGGAAATGCTACATGTTGAATTTCATGTCAAAGATTTGGGTGAACTAAAGTATTTCCTTGGGATTGAGGTTGTATCTACACCTCATGGTACTTGGTTGTTGCAAAAGTAGTATGTACAAGGCATGCTAACTAAGTATGGTATGTTGGATTGCAAGTCTTTGAGCACTCCATTGGAGCAAAATGTTAAGCTACTTGCAAAGGTTGGACATGAGATTGAGAATGTCACTATGTATAGACAAATGGTGGGTAGTCTGATTTACCTTACTTGCAAAGGTTGGACATGAGAAAAATGTTAAGCTACTTGCAAAGGATGGACATGAGATTGAGAATGTCACTATGTATAGAAAAATGGTGGGTAGTCTGATTTACCTTACTATTACTAGACTAGATCGTAGCTATTCAGTTGGACTGATTAGCCAATTCATACAGAAGCCTATAAATCCTCACTTGGATACAGTGAGGAGGATTTTGAGATATGTGAAAGCTACATCAAATTATGATCTATTCTATGAGCATGGTAAGCCTTTGGAGCTTACAGGATATATATATGTTGACTGGGCGTAGGAAGTGCCTATGATAGGAGATCTACTAGTGGGTATGCATTTTCCCTTGGTAGTAGTATGGTCAGATGGAGCAATAAGAAGCAACCTATAGTTGCACTCTCTAGTACTGAGGTAGATTATAGAGGTGCTGCACTAGCTGCATGTGAGGCAACATGGCTCATGAAGCTTCTTGATGATTTGGGCATGCAGGAATTCAGACCTGTCACACTCTATTGTGACAACATGAGTAGTGTGCTCCTATCCAGTAATCATGTCTATCATGCTAGGACTAAGAACATTGAGGTACACTATCACTTTATTAGAGAAAAAGTGATTGTAGGTGACATTGATTTGGTCCATGTGAGGACAGAAGACCAAGTTGTAGATATCTTTACCAAGTCATTGGGTAAGGATAAGTTTGTGCATTTCAGAGAGCTACTTGGAGTGAAGTACCCCACTTGAGCTTGAGGGGGAGTGTTGAGATTCAAGCTTGTAGTCTTTGGTTAATGTTCTACGTTAGTTGAATAAGGTTAAGTCATACTAACTTAACCATGATTAGAACTAGGTTACTTGTTTGTGTTTGAGTGTGTTGTACTTGAGTTGACTTCACAGTGTGGAAGCTAATGGATTGAACAGGGAGCATGTCTGCTACCCTTCCGAACTGCATCTCTCTCTCACATTTCTAATAGGGGTTAGAGACGAAGCCAGCTAACCAAAGCCACTCGATGCACCTAACTTGAGGACCCTAAGGTGCAGTGTAGTGCATGTATCATTTTTCTTTCTTTTTTTTTCTCACTTGCTTTTTCCTTTTTCTTCTTCATGTGTTTCTCTTTTTGTATCTTTTTTTTTCGTACTCTCCTTGTGGAATAATACAATGTTAGATAATTGGGCTATGAGCCTTACAAAATCAAAGTGGAAGTATGAGAAATCAAAAGGTTGATTAGGAATAATAAACTTGTCTCAAAGAATGGAGATGTGCACCAGAGTGTACACCTAGAAATAGAAGTTTGAGCCTTAAACATTGAAAGCACTTGCCTCATTATTGATGCAAAGTTGGTGAATAAGAACTAGTAGTAGGTAATGAAGCAAGCATGAATTTTCCTCAAGAAGTAGATGACCATTGTATGTTATAATCAAGAGATGTGATGTATGAAGAAATTGGAATGCCGGTATCAGTGACACTCAGATGTCTTTGTCTTTGTGAGAGTCTCATAGATGATCTAGTTCTCATGATGTTGCCATATCTTGGAATCTTGAAAGAAAGATTCTTCTATCAATGATGTTGACTTGAAACATGAAGTGCATTGCATTGATGTGTCACCTATTATTTGCATTCATCCACTTGGTGAAACCTTGAGAATACCATGTAGTGGATGCAAAGTCAAAAGATATAACTCTGTGTGTGTGTGTGTAAAACATTTCACCAATGTGTTGTTAGGACCAAAAATGGTCTCAAAACTATCTCTAAGGCTCTAGCTTGAGCTCCTACACCAAACAACCCCCACAGCCTCATTTGCCTTGGACTTTTAAGGTTGCCCTTGCGCTTTTGGCCTTTTCTTCTCTTCTTTTTTTAGTCCGGCTACCTTTTTTCCGACTTTGCCCTGTGTCTTTTTTATTTCTTTTTGCTTTCTTCATGTTGGGGTTAACATTACCCCCCTCCTAAACGAGTGCCAGTCTCATGGCACTCTTCGTCGAAGGTAGCATGCGGAGCTTGCACCGAAGACGTGGGTGGAAGGGACTGTTGTGGTTTGCCTTGGAGGAGTTCTGATGTTGGTGCAGATGAAGGTTATTGGTGGCACTTTGCTGTTCTGATTGGCTGGTGATATGATTGTTATAGGCGGCGATAGGGCTACTCTTTATTGGGAATGGTCACTCATAGCTAGCACCGGTGTTGGCGTTCTTGGGATGCTCATGGTGGATTCTACTCGTGATGATTCTCTGGTGGTCTTGCATGATGAAGTAAAGGACAAGAGTTCAGAGTTGAGTGTTGATGTAGAGCTGACGGCGCTTTCGTTGGAGTCTTTAATACCTGCAATTGGAAAACCTCTCATGTGGTCTCTTACTAAGGGGTAGTGCTAGTCTTCTTATCGTGCATAAGACATATTTTGATTAGTTTGGGAGACAGGTCGAACTCTAAGCAAGCTTGGAGTATTGTCCTGCACTTGAGGACCCAAACCGTGTATAGGTTATAGTGTGAATATTAAGTGAGTACACGTGCATATTTAGGTATTACTTAGTTAGAAGACTATCAGCCTGGTTCCTTGTATAGCAATGGGTTAGTGAAGCAAGGGGCTAAGTTGATGGAAAAATTTGTCGATGAAGATGGGGAGTAAACTTGAAGATTGCTTGAGACATCATTATGGTCTTGTCAAGGCAATTGAGCTCCTTGATGTCTTAGCTTTTGGTAGCTAGTGGCTACTTGTAGTGCTTGAAAAGTATGGTGTACTTTTCCATTATGTTTCATGCCTTGCTTACCACTGTTGATTGTAATGGCATTGAGATGGAGTGCAAAATAATTGTGCAAGTGGTTCATGGTGACAGGTCTAACCATAGGTGAGGTGAGCTCCCTAGGTATGTCCTGCCCTTGATGTGCCCTGAACAATTGTGGGGGATGTACAAAGGGCTAGGGGATTAGGGACGGAGCCAGTCGACCAAGGTCGCTGGACGTACCTAATTTGAGGACCCCTAGGTGTGGTGCTGTGATCGTGTGTGCTTTTTTTTTATTTTATTTTCTTTTCTTTTTTCTTTCTTTCTTTTTTTATGTGGAAAAAATGAATACAATCAATGCCATACATTAAGGCTGTTAGCCTTTCATTTGGATTGAGAAATGTTGGGATCCAAAGGCTATGAAGAATGGATATTACAGAGATGATTGTGTCACCAGCCTTGATGCTAGAGGAACTATTGTTGAGATGAAGAGATACACTTGAGATTTTGCAAACCTCTTTGTAACATGTGAGACATCGAACAATTGAGGTAGCACTTGGAGTGAGCTGTGCATGGACAAGGGTAGAGCATCTTGCGAATTGAATCCTGGATGATGAAGAGACGTTCGCCCTTGTTGAGAGCGTGGCTCCTGCCCAAACATAGAGTTTGGCCAAGAAGGAGGAGGTAATCGATGATTATGCTTTGGCCATGCTCAATTGCAATATGTGCTTTCTACAAAGGTGTCCTTGGGTTCTCGTCCCGTGGCACTTCTGTCATGGCTTTTGTTTATTGGTATTCTTGTCACTTCCTCCATAATGGTTCTTTGTGGGGTTGGTGGTCTTGTGGTGACTTGGATATTAAATGCTTCTAGGCATTGACTTGTGTCATTCTGCATTCACTTGGAAAGGCGTGAGAGTACATGCAAGTCACGTGCTTCAACCATAATGAAAATGTCCAGCTAAACAAGACATTGCCAACCTGAATCCCTTAGTTTTGACTTGATGCGTATCACCTACAGTTGGTCATCATTGCTCATGGGGTGTGTTGGCCTTTGCTTCTTTTGGTATTATTTACATAGTCACAAAACACGTTGTTTATTTATGTACATGTTCATGAAACCAAGTCACTCCATGAGGATAAAAACCAATTGTAGAACTCAGGATTGTACTCGAGTGTGGCACACATATCTAGCTTCTGTGGTAGCCTACTTAGCAATAATAAATATTTGGCAACATCGAGTAGCATGGTGCCTTGTCCGAGTCTACTGGAAACATGTAGCTCCTCCTCAGTGAGAACTTTATCAATCAAAGGGCTCTCTAGGCTAGTTCCAGCTAGGTCCATACCTCGAACTGTAGCTATAACTTGAAATGAAGTTGGTGCCACATGGGTTTCTTTGGGACGCCATTTGGCCAGTCGCTCCTCTAAGACGCTCCAAGTTCGGCCATTGTAGCGTGGTTTTCAAACCAACGTTTTTCAAATTGGCTTCTACCCTTTGATTGTCACTTTAGTTGCTCTATCTCTAAGAGATATGGATGGCAAAGCATTTCATTAAATGTCACGGTTGAGCGTAGTTCGTCAGCCTCCTCGTAAGAGATGAGTCGCATGCATTCATGTAAGAGCTTGTAATAATGTTCGTCAAGATATTCTTGCTCTTCCCACAATAGCGGATAAGACAAATATTCGTCAAGCTGCTCCCTAGGGAATGTGTCCATGTCTGCATGAACATAGACACGTGCAAATAATTTCAGTTTAGTGTCCCACTCGGTCAAGCACTCTGTGATATCTCTATGTTCTATGAGGGCTTGCTCGGTTGATATCTCATGCAAAGTTCTAAGGGTTTCCTTAGGCTTTAGCATAGCTGGGGCTCAGGCCTAGATGAGCAAGATTGATCAATGCCAGGATTGCTTATGCCTTTGAGGTTTTCATGTTTCTCCTGAGGCTTTATGGTAGTTGTGTCATGGTTCTCCTCAGATGTGACCGGCGTGGTCTTAGCATCTTGTTGTGACAGTGTTGTATCCACTCTTGATTGATCAATGTGAGTTTCTCTATCGGTGGATTGAGTGTCGCAAGCAATAGTTGACGGTAATTGTTGCTTTGATTTATCAGAACACATGGATGTGTCTGAGATTTCACTGCTGTTAGGAGAGATGGCAATGGGTTTATCTATGGATGAACTAGACGCTTTGTTCATCATCTCTTCAGTACTCTTGGTCCCAATCTTCTTGTCGTCTGTAGTAGCTTGCAACTGTTGTTGTTTTCGTTGTTTTCTTCTCTTTCTCTTGGGCACTAGAGGTGTATCCTTTAAGGACTCAAGATCCTGAACTAGGTCAGCAGTTGATGTGCTTGGTTGGGCCTTAGCATTCTCTTTCTGTGGCATGTCGTCATGGGATTTTGCTACGGCCTCACTAGGTTGAATAGCCTTGCTAGGTTGCGAGGGTTCAACTACCTCTCTTTTTGGAGAGTCTAGCTGTCCAGCTAATTCTCCTCTATTGTTGAGCCACGCATTCGATTGCATTGACAGTTGCTCCTGGTTAGGCATTTGCTCTAGATTTTTGTCCTTATCTATTAGAACCTGTCTCCATTGCTTCTTGTTAAGGTGAGTGTTGTGTTTAGAGCTGTTGTTCTCTTGCTTTGGAGGTTTGGGCGACTCTAGTGTAGAATCATGAGACGGTTTAGGGTTTTTGTCATGTAGGCTTGGAAGAAACCAATTGAAGAAGTCAGGGTTGTATTGATGGGAAGCATAGAGATCTAGGATTGCAGGGTCTTGAGTGAGGCAGAAGACATATGTGCTGACATCAAGTACCATGCTCCCTACTCCTAGCCTGCTAGCCATGTGTAGATCTTCTTCTAGAAGCACTTTATCATACAAAGGATGTTTTTGGACAGTGATAGAAAGCTGGACATCATGGGCAGTTGCCAACACCCTCAATGAGGTCGGGGCAATGTATGTGGAATCATGTATTGATGTCCAAAGGGCTTTCCTTTGCTCAACAAGTGTCATTAGTCGGTGGCCAATTTTGGCTACCAAACTTTGGTTGGAGTACCAATTTTGTGCAAAGGTACCTTATCCTTTCCCTTTTCGTTTGATTGCTTCAAGCTTTTCCTTATTTGTCTCACATAGAGCTGTGTAAAATGAGGGCATGAATAAGCGCAATTCTCTAGCTGTGGCTTTTGGGATGTCCTTCATGACTTCCTCAACAATAGGTGCATAGCAGAAACAAACATGTTGCTGCTCATACCAAGCCAGTGGTTTAGCTCTATGAGCTTTGTGTGCTCTGGTGTTGGCCTTCCTATGTCCACATGGATGTATGCATGTGTGATGGCTATCAACTTGTGATCAAGCTTCACCATGCACTTCATCTCTGGTTCATTGATCAAATGCGCCATTGCTTTGGCCAAGTCTTCGAGAGATTTATCCTCAAGCCTAGGCTTTAGGTGCTTTGGAAGGATTGGAGGTGTCAAGGATGTTTGTTGTGACATCTCTTTCAAAGGTGAATTGCTAAGGACATGTTCCGCAATGGGTGTTGTCACGGCCAAAGGTTGTGACTGCTGTGGTCCCTGATTGGAAGTAGTGGTGGCTAGTTTAGTGGATTAGCTACCATTGGTAGACTGCGGTGTCAAGTTCTTAGGCAGATCAGAAGTGGTCGTGTCTTTTGTTGCCCTTTGCGCATTCACTTGTGCAGGTTGAGTAGCGGCACGAGGCTGCTACTGTCGTGCTTCCCGTGTCCATATTTAGGTGAAGAGAATGTAGGAGATTTGGGACTCCTACGTGGGCTTGGCACTGAATGGAGAATTTGCTCGTGATTGTTAGACGATTTTGTCATTAGCTCTGTTGCGCAATCAGCCTTATCATGAGCAATGTTGTGCCTGTGGTGCTCATTATCCTCTTGGGAAGTCAAAGGCTCCTTGGGCACTAGTGGACCTTGTGCACGCTTGACAGTTACCTCTGATATCTGCTTGCTAAGCAGGCTAGGCTAAGGATCTACTTTTTGATAGGTCATGTTTGGTTTCTTGATTTCAATCGTGAGAGGCTCAATCACTCCAATATTTTTCGTTCGAGACTTGGATTTTCGTTTAGGTTTCCTCCTACGCCTCCTTGCTTTTGACATAATTTGGGCTTCTGACAGAGGTGGTTTAGCAGGGGGTTTTAGTATCCGAATCCATCGGTTGCCTGCATAATACCCTTGAGCACGAAGCAACACCTTGGATATCCATCGTGGCATTGTGCTAGCTCTCCATTGATGCCTTCGTTTATAAGGCTTGGGCTTCTTTCGTGGTCTTTTACGATATTTGTATGTCCAAACCCTATCCTTGGCCTTGTCTCCTAACCTTTTTGTTTCAAGTATGGCCTCACTCATTGGTTCTCTCCGTTCAACCTGCGCTTGTATCAACTCTTTCAACAACTCCTTGCTCTCATTACTAGGCTTGCTTGGTATGTCAGAATGCTCCTTGCCCTTCCGTCGAGGTTTGGTGACGTCATCATTGCTAAAAGTCATGATTATCCTCACACCTGGTAGTGTTAGGTGTATCCTCTATGCTATATAGTCGGCTTCACACTTCGTTGCCTTTTTGAAGGGCCTTCCTAGGAGGATTTCCTTTCCACAATTCTCGCTATTTGGAGGAACATAGAACAGGACTGGCAAGCTTTCTGTTTCAATAGTTACAAGGATTCTGCACTTCCCTAGAAGTGCTTGTGGGTGTTCCCCGTGCATTAGTCAGTTTGAGCTCTGGTTGACCTAGTAGAGTCCATGCTTTGTAAGTCAAGATATTGAAATCTGCTCCTTCATCAATGAGAGCATCAACACTATGCTCTCTTTTTGCGGTGATTTTGACCCTAAGATAAGCATGTGGCACTATGTCTTCATCTTTCGGGTCTTGGTTTACAGCTTCAAGCCTTTTGATACATGCCTTTTAGTTCCTAACTGCACAGTTAGACGTGGATTCTCTACTGAGGTCTTGGGTCGTCTGTGCAGCGCTGCTCAAGGTACATCTATCGTCAGGACTGTCATATCTAATCATCCTCGCATTGATAGCTTGATGATGTTGCATTCTGCTTCGACTAGACGCAGTTTGAACACAATGTACATGTGTTCTTGTGGTGTGGCCTTTTTGCCCTTGATGGCTAGATTGGCCCGTTGAGGTTCTAGGGTCTTTGTTTGGGTATGGGCTTCTGTTTGCTGCTTTGCAAGTGAAGATCTATGCTTGTGTAGAGCCATTACTACATTAGGGCCTAATCCGGAGGACATGTTGCGGCGCGCGTTTTCTCTCCAGCCTATCGCGGGAGGTGCGGAGGGAGCCCCCTCTGCGGGGGTCTGGGGGGGGCAGTCCCCCCGGCCCAAAGGGCCATTACAGTAAATACCATGCATGATTGGGAGGACCTCTGGTAGCTAATTTTTGAACTATTTGCTGTGGATTTTAGCTTAGTGATAGATCTATGATGTGCCTTTGGCTCTAAACGATTTCTGGAGTCTATTTTGGTGGTGGCAACTTAGTTTCTGGCCAAAATGGAATTCTGGAAAAATTATAGTTTTTGGGCCGAGTCCCAAATTTGGTCGGCCGAGGGCCGAATGGGTGTGGGCCGAGGGCCGAGTGGGCCAGGCTGAGGGCTGAATGGGTGTGGGCCGAGGGCCAATTGGGCCGAGTGGGCCGAATGGGTCGAGTCGGTCGGGCCGAGTCGATGTTAGGGCCGAATTGTCCGGGCCGAGGGTCGAATGTGAATGGGCCGAGTCAGCCGGCTGGGCCGAATGAGTTTTTGGGCCGGCCCAGAATGGCCGTCACTCGGACAGGCCAAACATGACGGAGTTTTGGCAAATTTGATGAATAATCCTTCGTTTTTTATGATTTTGGTCTTGAGGGGTCACACAAACTTCCAGAATGCAAGAATAGACATGAATGAAGGATTCTATACCCCTGGAATAGCAAATAACCTCCAAAGTACAAATCGGTAAGCAAATCAAACCCTCTTTCCCTGTGACAGCAGAAATCCTAATGCTTATTTTCTTTGTTTTTCTTTGTTTTCTCCTACTCTAATGCATCCAAATCACAAAGTAAATACCTACACTACTCCATCTCACAACATTTACCTCAAAAAAATCAAAAAACCTACTTGTTAAGGAGATCGAATACCATCTTCAACCCCCTCACTTCCTACCTATCTGAAACACCGGTTTGGGAAAAACCCTATTTCAATGCTTGATGTGGAGCGGGCAAGCACTCGAATACCATCTTCAACCCCCTCACTTCCTACCTATCTGAAACACCGGTTTGCGAAAAACCCTACTTCAATGCTTGATGTGGAGCGGGCAAGCACTCAAGGCTTGAATCCGTTGGTCCTGACAATAGAACCAAAATGTAGTGGGAGCTTACGCTCAACCGCCAAGACCCACGGACCGCTTATTGCTTCAAGCGTTTCAAGCCGAATGCTAATGGCTACCTCTCACATAGCCTACGCGCTCTCATGCCTACCGGGTGTAGTGAGCTTACCTTCATGCCGATTGAGTTGCCTCCTCTCCCGCACACTCGAGTAGCTCCACGATCCAAGTGCAAGCTTCAAGTAAGCTCGAGATCCTCCTGCTCCAAGCTCCAAGCTCCATTGCCGCGAGCAAGATAAGAGAAGAGAAGAGAAGAGAAGAAGAGAGGAGAAGATGGAGAGCTTCTCCACCCCATAGTCCCTCACCCTCACACACTCACTCCCTCACACTCTCACACTTCCTCTCTCAAGCACAAGCTCAAGCAAGCAAGAAGAAGAAGAAGAAGAAGAAGAAGAGGAGAGCTACTTTTGGCCACACACAAGAATGAGCTTCTCATTCCACTTTTTGGCTTTTATACATGCCCTACTCCTCCTTGGGCGGTCATCCCCTTTTTACATGACCGGCCATCGGCCTAGGTCCTCTTTTCCTATTTCCTTCCTATCCTTCTTGCTTCTTCTCTACCGCCCGTCTATCATTACAATTTGCACAGGAGAGAGCCTGGCACTCTTTTACAAGATTTCAGGGTGCGCCTTTGTATTTTAAAATGTACCTTTCCCCCCTTGCATTTGCCTTGGACTTTTAAGGTTGCCCTTGCGCTTTTGGCCTTTTCTCCTCTTCTTTCTTTAATCGGGCTACCTTTTTTCTGCCTTTGCCCTGCATCTTTTTTATTTCCTTTTTCTTTCTTCGTGTTGGGTTTAACAGAGAGGGAGAGGGAGGGAGAGAGAGAGAAAGAGAGGGAGAGGGAGAGGGGAAGGAAATGGGAAAGGAAGAGTGAGGGAGAGGGAGAGGGAAGGAGAGAGAAAGAGAGGGGGAAGGAGGGGGAGGGAGAGGGAAGAAGAGGAAATGAGAGAGGGAGAGGAGAGAGAAAAAATGAAAGAATGAGAGGAGAGAGAAAAAGAGAGAATATGTTAAACATAATAGGAAAAGAGAGAAAGAGATGGTGTGGGTGAGGGTGAGGGTGAGGGAGGGGAGGAAATGAGAGAGGGAGAGGAAGAGAGAAAAGGAAATGAGAGAGAGAGAGAGGAGAGAGAAAAAGAGAGAAAAATCATTAAACCTAATGGAAAAAGAGAGAAAGAGAGGGTCAGGGTGAGGGAGGGAGAGGAAATGAGAGAGGGAGAGAAAGAGAGAAAATGAAATGAGAGAGGGAGAGGAGAGAGAAAAATGAGAGAGGGAGAGGAGAGAGAAAAAGAGAAAAAAAATCATTAAACCTAATAGAGAAAGAGAGAAAGAGAGGGTGAAGGTGAGAGAGGGAGAGGAAATGAGAGAGGGAGAGAAAGAGAGAAAGGGAAATGAGAGAGGGAGAGGAGAGAGAAAAAATGACAGAGAAAGAGGAGAGAGAAAAAGAGAGAAAAATCATTAAATCTAATAGGGAAAGAGAGAAAGAGAGGGTCAGGGTGAGAGAGGGAGAGGAAATGAGAGAGGGAAAGAAAGAGAGAAAAGGAAATGAGAGAGGGAGAGGAGAGAGAAAAAATAAGAGAGGAAGAGGAGAGAGAAAAAGAGAAAAAAATCATTAAACCTAATAGAGAAAGAGAGAAAGAGAGGGTGAGAGTGAGAGAGGGAGAGGAAATGAGAGAGGAAGAGAAAGAGAGAAAGGGAAATGAGACATGGAGAGGAGTGAGAAAAAGAAATGAGAGAGGGAGAGGAGAGAGAAAAAGAGAGAAAAATCATTAAACCTAATAGGGAAAGAGAGAAAGAGAGGGTCAGGGTGAGGGAGGGAGAGGAAATGAGAGAGGGAGAGAAAGAGAGAAAAGTAAATAGGACCTTACAATAAGGTCATCCTAGGCTCATAGGGGTTAGGCCGATCCTCAACAAACCTAAGGGATATATGGCTAGAGAGCCCTAGCATACTTGTGCCTCCTAGCATAATGTTCTTCTTGCAAAGAGACCTCTCATACATGGGGCTTGTTCTAGCCTCCACCATGCAAATATACAACGAAGGCAATCAGCCTATCAGTATGAAAAACATTCATTTTTCATAACATAATCCCAAAAATAACTTTGGATATTCCATAAAAATCAATCTCTTGTTAAAAATACAAATACAGAAAACTAAAACAGCATCACCATAAGATCTCTTAGGAGACTCATCTTCAACTATCAATTTTAATTAATAAATATAATATAAAATCACTTGCAAGGAAGGACACTCTTTTATCATTAACCCTCTTTCTTCCTTAGAATAGTCTTAGTAATAAATTTCTGCTCTAACAAGCATATATTTGAGCATAATAACTATTTTAAGGTTTATTCCATGAGTAGTAGTAGTATATATGCAACTATAAAGCTAGAGATCATGCTTTGGTATCTGTGGAGATCCCAATCTCATGCCCTCATAGAGATTGTAGTGTGGAATAGTGTGGAGAGAAGATAGGTGAGCTGTAAATGGTAAATGAGAATTCTATTGATGATGGAGAGAAGATGAGGTGAATCGCCAATCCTATTCTTAGTGAGTGCAACCTACCCATAGTCATGGTCATCGTGGTTGTGGTCGTAGGCATAGTTGTGGTCGTAGTCATGGTCATGGTCATGGTCATCGTAGTCATAGTCATAGTCGTAGTCGTGGTCATGGTCTTGGTCGTAGTCGTAGTAGTATTCGTAGTCATAGTCGTGGTCATGGTCATGGTCGTAGTCGTGGTCGTGGTCTAGGTTGTGGGTCGTGGTTGTGGTCATCGTAATCGTAGTCGTGGTCGTGGCCGTGATCGTAGTCGTAGTCGTAGTCATAGTCATGGTCGTAGTCGTAGTTGTAGTCGTAGTCGTGGTCTTGGTGGTAGTGGTGGTGGTGGTGGTGGTAGTGGTCATAGTCGGCATGGTCATGGTTGTAGTCGTAACGTAGAAAAGAGAGAGAGATGGAAGGAGAGGATAACAATTTAAGAAAGAAAAAAAAAGAGAGAGATGGAAGGAGAGGATAACAATTTAACAAAAAAAAAGAATGATAACAAAAACAAATTGTTTGTTATAACATAGACAAAATGGAAAACGATGAAGGTCCTGTTGTTCAAGATTGCGAGGCGTATCTTAATTAGCGTGTCCCATGTCCTTGCTCTCAATGCAAGCTGGCAATTAAACGAAAACGTCGATTGTCTATAGAACACGTACAACGATTTGGCGAGTTTCAATCTGAGATCATTGATCAGGCGGTTGCGGATTTTCAGCAAACGGTAAGAAAAGTTAATATCAATCATGCATTGTACTCGCAAGCTAATTGAATACCATATATAATAAGATTGGGTCTGGCTGGAAATTTTTCTATCCAGGGAGGTGATGTCTCGTTCCAAGGACGAGTGCACCCTTTGCGGCCAATTAGAAGAGTTCGTGGGCATGGAGCCACATTGACTCTACCTTCCCAGGCTTTGACCGAGAGCTAATAAATCTTTGGCTTGGTCTTGCAATGGATGGCGTGAACCCATTCAGTCTGTGCTCAATTTCTTACAGTGTGTGGCTTATATTCCTTGTCAACTACAATATCCCTCCATGGCTTTCTACGAAGAAAGGACAGCTCATCCTTAGCTTACTCGTCCCCGGCCGCTATAAAGTCAAAAATATGGACGTGTATCTTCGTCCATTAGTCGATGAGCTTAAGATTTTGTGGGAGGAGGGGATCACCGTGCAAGATATGAGCAAGCGCGATGGTCGGCGGTCTACCAATATTCGAGCCATTCTCATGTGGACGATGCATGACTTTTCGGGATTCAGAGAGTGCTCTGGTGAACAAGCCTCCATTCTCGTTGGTAATATCTATATTTTATCTCGTTCAAGCTTGTATTCACTGGGTCATGATATTGGAACATGTCTGGTTACCTTAGGTTATCGTGCATGTCCATTGTGCGGGCCACAGTTAGACTCCCGAAGGTCACGAACCATGAAAAAGATGGTATATCAAGGACATGCCGCTTTCTTGCCAGAGGATCATGAACTCAGAGAAGGTCTTCTTGGACGACCTCCAACACATATGAATGTCGCAAGCTAGTACGACGAGTTGAAAATGGTCCACATGGAGTCATATCCAAACGGAATGCGGCGGTTCTTAATTTTCTATGAGTTGCCATATTGGACCCACTTACACGTCAACCACTTGTTGGATCCCATGCATATTTTCAAGAATGTGGGAAGCTTGCTATGGGACCACACACAGGAAAGAGAGACACTATAGGGACACGAATGGATTTGAAGGAGATAGGTAAGATGGAGGCGCTTTGGCCGCAATCGAGTGCTGATGGTCACGTGCAGCTACCTCGCGCTCCTTGGGTTTTGTCCACTAAAGAAGAGCGCATTGTGAAGCAAGTAGTCAAGTCTATCCGCACTCCGACGGGTATGATGTGTTCTCTCAGGTTTGCATTTTCTAAAGACGACCAATTATTAGGGCTAAAATCCCATGACTGGCATAAGATATATCAGGTTTGTACTATGAATGGATTGTAATTAGCGTACACATTTTGCTATTTGGAGTGTAATTGACTGCATAAGATATATCCCGAGGGCATGGAGGAGATGTCGCGGTTCATGTCAACGCGATGGTTGCATGAAGCTTTGACCGATGCGTCTCGCGAAGGGAGAGAGGTCTCAATGGAGGAGTGGGAATTCTCAAGGGGATGTAGTCCAAAGGTGATGAGGTGTTTAGGATTTATCGTATCTATATTTTATATGCGACATCTAATTTGAGTGTTTCAATGTACAGTAAAAAATATATAGTACAGCGTGGTTGCGCGGATGGCATTTTCGCGTGAGCGTATTGAAAAATGCACTCCACAATGGACTGTGGTATCATGACAAGGTTCGAGCAAGAGAGCCGGCGACAAGCAACGGATCCAAATACAGTTGTAGATGAGATGGAGTATTTTGGGAACTTGTAAAGTATTGTTACAGTGGATTACCATAGCTTCTCCATGATACTATTCGATGTGCAGTGGTTCAAAGTGGTACTTAGAGGAGTTGAAGCAACAGTTTGACGAGGTCCATCTGGATTTCTCGAAATAGATTCCGAAAAAAAATGGATGGATTTGCGTGACACCTTTGTGTTGCCAGTCCATTGTGAACAGGTGCATGGACTCATTTGTTTGTTAATTGTATTACGACATGATACATGTCACAATGGTTTAAACTCTCTTGTACGCGTTTGTGAACATGTAATCTTCTATCCAAACCCCCGACAACCTCGATGGTGGTATGTTATACCTTCAACTCCCCGAAGTGCGAGAGTATATGATCGAAGCGATGTTCCGAGCATAGATGAAGACAATATGCAAATAGAGGGGTCGATATTGCAAGGGGTGGAGGCCACCGAAAGCTTGGAGCCAGCATCGGCTAACAATGATAGAAATACAGGAGTCCAAGAATTCTTGAGAACGAGGTAGACTCATCCTTTTGTGGTGACATGTCTATCGACCTTCCAGTGTATGCGGAGTTGTGTCAGGAGATTGACATGGGACCATAGGATACTTCATACTTGGAGCATCTACTTACTCAATTCGTTGACCAATCGCTTACAAGGGTACATAAGATATACATTTTAAGTGAGATCTTTTTTTAAAGGATTTATATTACTAGGCTTTGTATGATTTAAATTGATTATTCTAATATCATTTTCTATCTGTGCAGGTGACATTTTCAAGATGAGTCGAGAGATGAGCGATGAGGAGTTACAGGATATCTTCACGCGCATGTCTCTAGACCAGATTGCGAGATTCAGAGACATGGCAGACCAGGAGCTGTCTCGGACTTCGTGAGGGCGCTCTGTTAGATCTACTTCAGTGCGATCAGATGCTTCAGCTTCGAGTAGATGAGCTCGACGCTCCAGACTTGGGCCAGAGGAAGGGAGTGCTTCAGGGTCAGGGGGATGCTACAGAGATACGGAGGCAGTGAGCTCCCGGTTGACATGGGATATAGGTGTGACTCCTCGCTCTCATGGCGGTTCCAGGGAGCATGGCTCAAGCTCAGGTGGATGCTGTGGAGGCACAGACGCGGTATCTGCGTCTCATCGTTCAGCTGGAGTTGCATCACCTCCAGGATTTGTCACACCTATGGGGACGTCTACTCCAATTACTTCGTCTTTTGCTCAACTGTCAGTGGTACCCCTATGGGTGCCACTCCGACAGATATTACCCCGGACCGGATGCACACGGGTCTCCTGGATATGCCCAGGAGCGTGGACGCAGATGGGAAAACCCATCTTAGGTATACCCCAGGGGGATATACGTATCTAGTTGATGATAGGTCAGAAGCCATCATCATGAATGATGAGGAAAGGAGGGTCATGGCTCGCATGAGAGAGTTGTGTCAACAAGTTTTTCGGCACAACGTCTTAGATCATTGGAAGAACATATCGGAGGGGAGCAAGGACTACATAGTAGCATCCTTGCATGAGGAGTTTCTGGTTCCAGCCTCAGTAGACAGATTTTCTACGGGCTGGATGATGGATTGCATGCGTGCATATATGTTAACAGACGATCCGACACATGCAAGGCAATCAAGAGTGGGGCTGCAAAGCCCGAGTGATTAGATGCGGACGACTTGCACTGACTGAGGAAGGAGGCTATTGATTCTCCAGGACATTGGAGTCAGCAGTAACCGCCGCTATTAGCGTCACAAATTTACTACTCACGTCGTTATTGGCATCGTTATTTTCGTCGCAAACCGTTGCTATCAGCGTCGGTATCAGCGTCGCTGATACCGATTGTTCTATGGTGTCGCCAATAATGACTTTTTTGCGACGACGGGGGCAAATTTTGTTATTTACATTTTCGTCGCTTTTAACATCAGTATAAAGCTTATATCTTGTAGTGATTGCAACTAGTTTTCTTATATATAAAAAATACTATATGATTAGTTCTAACTAGTCTGTTTATATTAGTAAAATTTCACTACATTGATAACTAGAGAATTTTGAAATTCCTATACAAGAATATTTTACTATATCACTAACTTATAAAGTGTTCCACTTTTACTAATTGAGACTTTTTCTAGATACTTTGATAAATATCTAGAAAATTTCTCTTTTTTTTCTATATGAATAGGTGCCTAAAGTTCCTTGTGAACATGCAGCAGGAAGCGATCGAGAGCTCTAGCCTAAAAGCACACAGCAAGTTGAGCTCTAGCCTAAAAGTACACAGATCAATCGGGAGCTGTGGCCTAAGAACACACAGAAAACTTGCTGAATCTGGGGTTGAGAGTAAGTCATTACCTATTGAAAGAGGATATGGTGGAGGGACTTAGAAGAAGTCTGTGTGCTTCGAGGGGGCCCGCAAACCGAGAGAGAGAGAGAGAGAGAGAGAGAGAGAGAGAGTTAGCAAGTGCAGAAAAAGCCCAATAAGAGGACTGCTGAAACGGGCCAATACAACTCGAGCCATAAATATGAGATCGCAATGGATTGCATAGAAATTGGTTTTGTTGATCGGCTGTTTGATGAGCAAAGGCTCTGAAGGCGTTGAAGGAGACGTTGAGGTGGGTACGAGGTAGCCGTGAGGACACGGAAGCGACTGAGCCCTACTGCATCGTGCACCTCCTTGGCGGTCTCTCAGTTTGTGGTTGTAGAACTGTTTGATCAGCGGCATTAATTGTGGGGGCTTTGTGGCAGCCATGGTAGTAGGCCATGCGGCAATAGCTAGTCACCTGAAGCAAGGAACATTAATGGGGGCAGAGAGAAAGACGGCCGAAATGCACAGGTCCGCACATGGGGGGAGTAAGATGAAAAGCTGGGGAGGGGTGAAAACAGTTACGGAATCTGCCGTCCTTGGTGCTGCTCTGAAATTGCATGACCATGGCACACCTCGAAGCTCTAGGGCTCACTAAATACTTTTCGTTTTGTGTTGCGGTGTTGAGCTTTCTATAAATCCTTAAGACTCTTGGGGAAGTTGGAAATTTGAGTTGGTGTATGCTTCATAGGTTTTAGAAATTATCTAGACTATTATAATTATATTATTATATTATTTTGATTATAAGTTTGGGAAGTCATAGGGCTTCTAGCACCTACTCCCTTATCCAAACCTCATCTTTTTAATTAAAACTCAATTTCTTTCTCACTTGTAATATCTTTCTCTTTCTTGCCCTCTCCCCTTTTTAATTAAACCCTCTCTCTCTCACACACATATAGGTTCTTTCTGTCTCTCTTTGCTCACCCTTTTTTAAGAAAATTGAACTTTTTACAAAAGTTTCTTTCTCTCCCTTTTTTAAATCAAAAGATTTTTCTGTCTCTCTCTCTCTCTAGACTCTCTCTCTATACTTCTCTTCTTCTTTTAGTTATATTAAATCTTTACTACTATATTATTTCGGTTGTAGGTTCGGGAAGCCTTCTCGAGATTCTCGAACCACCAAAGGGCTTCTCGAACCTACCCCCTTCCAAACTCTCCCCCCTCCCCCTTTTATAATTAAGATCCCCTCTCTCTCTCTCGTGTGTAATCTCTCCCTCTTTCTTCCCCCTTCCCTTTTTAAACCCACACACTCTCTCGTGTAGGCTATTTCTCTCTCTCTCTTCCCTCTCTTTCTTTTCAATATATCAGACTCTGACTAACGTCTATTTGTCCTCCTTTTTAAATTAAAAGTCTCTCTCTCTCTCTCTTTCCTAGTTAAATTAAAGTTTTTGATTTAAACTTTTCTCTCTTTTTTATTTTTCTTCTCTTTCAATTGAATATATTTTTCAAAAATTTAAACTTTACATTTTTAAATTAAATATTCTTAAAGTTTTTTAATTTATTTTTTAAAACATAGTTTTTTACATACTCAGAGAGAGAGGGGAGAGGAAGGGAGAGAGAGAAAAAGAAGAGAAAGAGAGGGGGAAGAGAGAGAGAATTACAAAGAGAGGAAAGATAAAATTTAGGAGAGAGAGAGAGAAAGAAAAGTGAGGAGAGGGGGAGAAAAAAATGGGGGAGAGAGAGAGAAGAAGAAGAAGAAGAGAGAGAGAATATGAACACAAGGAGAGAATTATAGAGAGAGAAACTATGAAATTTAAAAGAAAGATTGAGAAAAAAAAGAGAGGGGGAAAGAAGGAAAAGGAGAGAGAGAGAGAGAGAGAGAGAGAGAGAGTGTGTGTGTGTGTGTGTGAGATAGAAAAAGCAAAGAGAAAGAGAGAGAGAAAGAAAAGAGAGGAGAGAGGGGCATAAAAAAAGGGGAGAGAGAGAGAGAAGAAGAAGAAGAAGAAGAAGAAGAGAGAGAATATGAAATTTAAAAGAGAGATCGAGGAAAAAAAGAAGACAGGGGAAAGAGAAAAGAGAAAAGTCAATATAAACCTTTTTGACATAGTTTCTGATGAGAGAGAGAGAGAGAGAGAGAGAGAGAGAGAGAGAGAGAGAGAGAGAGAGAGAGAGAGAGAGAAGATATAATTTTAGAGAGTGAGAGAAAATAGAAAAAGAGACAAAAGAGAAAAATAGAGAGAAAAAACTATATAGAGAGAACAGAGACCGAGAGAAAAAAACTTCAGTGAGAGAGAGAAGAAAAATGAGGAGAGAGAGAGAGAGAACAAAAAAATGAGAGAAAGATACAAAGAGAGAAGAAAAGAAAAAAAGAGAGGGGGGAGAGAGAGAGGAAAATAAAAATGAGGAGAGAGAAAGAGAAAGAGAAGAAGAGCACTACCAGGGAATGGGGCGATAGTGACGACGATTTGTGATGTTAAATAGCGGCGTCACTATTTGCATTGCAATTAGCATTGCTAAACTAATAGCAATGCTGGTTTGAGAAAAAAAAAAGCACCGAAAACCCAAGTGCGGCATTTGCCGTAAACATTTTCAAGAGAGAGCGGGAGAGATCGCCACCTTGAGAGGGAGAGAGAGAGAGGAAGAGGGAAATAGAGAGAAGGAGAGCTCCTTACTGCCATTGTCGCACGGAATTTGCGCAGGGGTTTGTGAAGTCGCTCGTTGCAGGGATGCTTTGAGAAGGAAGAATTCAATGAAATAAAAATTATCCAAAAGAATTTTGAATAAGAAATCAAATTCGTAATTAAAAATTTTGGCAAGTTACACATTCATAAAACTTTCTGATTTGATCACAAGAGTTTTGGAAAAGCCAAGGGTGAATTCTCAATCTGAGAGAGAAGAGAAGAAGGTGGGATGTCAATTTTTATGGAAGAATTTCAAGGAAGGCGAGGAGTATGAAGCTCAACTCGGAAGCCTCTTCATGGAACTTGTTGACGAACTACAAGAGTAGGCGAGAAGCTTTAAGCTCAACTCAAGCCAATCTTCATAGCAACTTGCAATGACAGAAACTTCAATGTAGGCGAGGGGCTTAAAGCTTGTCCTCAAGCCTTCTCTCCGAAATTTGATGGTAGTGTTCGAAGAAGGCGAGGGATACAAGCTCAACCTCTAGCCTTTCACACTTGATTTGATGGCAAGATTGAAGAGGATATACAATCTCAACCTCAAGCCACTCCCATATAAGATCTTCTTGGAGAGTTCAAGGAGTATATGGAGAACCCCTCATACTCATCCTCTTAAATAGTTTTCATTATACCCTCCCATGTTGATATGCTTTTAGCTTTTCTAAAAAGCTTAAGGCTTTTATGCCTTAGCTTTTTTAATTTTTACATTTTCAACTTTGAAGCATTACGTCAACGCAAAATTTGCACATTTTGTGCCACAGTTGTCATGCCACGATTATGCCATCTTGTTTTTTAATGTCGTTAATAACAAGAATGTTGTCAACCTTCCTATAGAATATGTCATTATTGTGCTGCCACATGCCTCCTCATCTTCAGGCCACCAATATTTCCATCGTCATCCTGTGTCCGTGATCTACGCCACAACTTCGTGTTTTAAACACCAGTCGGCAGCCGCCTTTCATCATCACACTGCCTAATCATCAATGAAAATTGTCAGTTTGGCCACCATATTCTGCACTTCAATAGTCGTTGTATCCTGTATTAACGATAGTAGTCATCATTCAATTAGTCTGCAATGTCGTCCAATTATGGACCAGTTGGCTTTAGGAAGGGAGAGGAGAGAGAAAAAGAGAGAAAAAGAGAGAAAAAACATTAAACATAATAGGGAAAGAGAGAAAGAGAGGGTGAGGGTGAGGAAATGAGAGAGGGAGAGGAAGAGAGAAAAGGAAATGAGAGAGGGAGAGGAGAGAGAAAAAACAAAGAGAGAAAGAGAGGGTGAGGGTGAGGGAGGGAGAGGAAATGAGAGAGGGAGAGGAAGAGAGAAAAAGGAAATGAGAGGAGAGAGAAGAGATAAGAGAAATAACATTAAACATAATAGGGAAAGAGAGAAAGAGAGGGAGAGGGAGAGGGAGGGAGAGGAAATGAGAGAGGAAATCTCACCATATAGCTGAAGGCGCTCCCTGCTACTATCACATCGGATGGTGACATTACCCTCTATAGAACACGACATTGTGCATTGATTGAAAACACCGCAATTCAGGATACTGGAATAGTCCATATGACTTTGCACGCAGCATGAGGTGGTGCAATCTAGTTGGCCATCATAGGGCAATTGAAGCCAAGTACTTAAGCTTTCTTCCCATCATAAAATCTCTAGAAGTGATGATGTATACATCCCACATAGATTGAAAAACCACGCCCTATGTCCTGGAACCCTAATTGGCAACCGTAGCTAAAGCTTGGAAACTTGAATTTTCCTTCACTGGTCCTCCTCAGTGAAGCCTGTGCCAATTAAACCTACTCAAATTCCAACAAGATTTCCTCTCCAAGCCAACGGAAAAAAGCTTCAAGAAAAAGATTAGGCATCAATGCCCAACATTGAGCTAGAAGGGAGTATCTCCTTGATAATCATACAGTGTTGTTAAACACTAATCATTTTTTGTTTCTTGACACATTGAGATACAACTCATTTACTAGTTATTTGTAATATTGCCACTTTAAAATATTACTAAACCCGACTTTCCGCACACCGCGTGAAACTCGTGCAAAGATTATTTTCCGTATTGGAATTACCGGTAGTGTAATCTATAACCCGCACGCGAGAAATCGAGATCTCCGCATTGGCAAACCAAGCTTGGGGGTTCAAAACCACATAAACCGCGGGAAAACACCCTCTTGGGAGGGGGTTAAGAGGATAATGTGCAATTAATTGCAAATGTTTTTGCTAATTTTTCCCCAGCCGATGCATGGCTGAGGGAAGGGGATGGGCTACGTGGGAGAGGTGGGTTACATGAGGGAGTTGTGGGCTACATGCACAACCCACGTGGTGGAGGTTCCCTCTTCCCCCTTGGCCTATAAAAACCCCCCCTTAGTGGGTGGAAAGGAGGAGAAAGCAGAGGGCCATGCTGTGTGAAGAAAGAGGGGGAAGATTGTGACGACGCCATGCTGTCGTGTTGCGTGGAGGAGGACTATAAAGACGACGGCAAGGCATGTTGCGCTGTGAGCAAAGGGGAAGGTGGAAGGTGCCGTTGCTGCCGCTGCCAAGATCGCTGCCAGCTGATCAGTCACACTCCTCCCCATTCAACATGTATGTCATGTCAGAAGCTTCTTAGAAGCTTCTTTTAGAAGCTTCTAAGGGGGCTTCTATAAGCCCCTTTCACACAAGCCACCTTAAAGCCCATTTCCCATAGGCTTTTCCTGTAGCTTCATTCGCAAGAGGCCTTTTTCGCAAATAGGCTTCAAAGCCCACAAGCCATCCATAAGCCCATTCCTAGCCACCCCGGTTTTCCCTAAAGAAGCTCATAAAGCCTCCTTTCCCTCAAGTACCATTCGTAAGAGCCTTTCCGCAAAACCCCTCGCAAAGCTTCGAATTCCATACATCCAAATCCCATAAGCCCAAGTCTCACAAGCCCGGCCTTTTAAAATATCCGAAGTTCCGTGAAGGTATCTCCGGCGTACAAGGGAGAAGGGCAAGATCTTAAGGCTGCATACCAAGGCAAGTAAATTCGTAGACCGCGAAGGCAAACCAGAAGCCGAAATCATGCCTACGATGGCCCCTAAAAAGTCACAAGGCGCGCCTACAGGAGGTTCTTCTCCTAGTATTCACACACGATAATTTCATGGACTAGGATGCGTCTATGCATGTCGAATGCACCTAGCTAAAATGCAATTGGAAATAAAATTGGCTATTTAAAATTTACTAGAATTAGCCCATGATATGAAATTGGTCATTGGTATTTTCAATGGATAAGTTGTCTATGCATTTTAGGACCTTATCAGCAAGTTGCTTTTTATGCATTTCAAAGTGACGAGCCTAGAACAACTATTGCCTATCATTATGAGGTTGAAATGATTAAAGTGCACCTTTGACTAGGCATGAAAATATTAATCGCATGTCGCATTTTTAGACAAATCTTCTTGTAATGGTTCATTAGGGAATGTCATTAACCCCGTAGGAAATAGAAGAGCGTGGAAATGATTCTAGGAACTTGCATGTGGCATGTGATTGTAAATTGGAATAGGTTAAATCTAGTTTTTTTGGCATGAATTTCACTACGTTGTAGTTAGGAAAGAAGTGCATGTTGCACCCTCGTCGTATGAAAAATTTCATTCATCAAGAGTTGTATTTAAGGAATGGCTGCATGGTTCATTTAAGCATGAAATCTTAAAGGCTTAGAAAAAGAATTGTGAGCATGATCCTTGAATGTAAGACCTAGTAGGGTCAATGGAAGTTATGCCGCAATTTAACATGCGTTTTGGTCTTAACAAGAAAAGTTAGGGATTGTGAATCTAGTCGTATGTAGAAGCAATGAATCGCATGCTTACGTGAATCGTGACATGTTGCAACTTGTTTTCTCTTTTAGATCAAGTTAACATATCTAGGAATGGTTTGTCCTTGTCGCAAGACAAGTAGATCGAATTACCTAAATCACCTAACCCGCAAGGGATTCGCATGGGTTGGTTCAATCGATACAATAAATACCCCAAGTGCTAACTTGGGTTTAGCACGTTAAGGACTCGACCTAGTTTCGCACTTGATGCCAAGTCGAAACCCTCATACCCAAAGGTCCTACCCACATTCACGGAATGTAGGGACAATTGGATGCTCATGCATGAAACAATCTAGGGTTTCTACCCTAATGATTACTCGTTCAAATGATGAAACTCGGTTTGAGTTGGAATCCCCAGGACCGAACATTGTTGGCCTAGTGTAATTAGGAGTGGGTTGGGTAATAAGACACCCTAAACCCTGCTTCTTGTCTAATCGTAATTCCATGGCCAGAAAACACCGTTCAATGGGGGTGAAATAATCCCTTGGAATAGAAGTGACACTTGTGCAACAAGTTGCATCGTCGCATGGTCTTATGGTTTGTTCACAAGAGAATTTTGCCATTCTTTGGAATGAGGTTGGCAGGTTCTTGCGCAAGTTTAACTTGCAAGAGAATGAGTAGTCATCTTGTCATAACACCTTTCTTGGGAAAAATTTCCAAGTTAAGGGAAATCAGGTATGTGCTTGGGAGCAAAGGTTCAGTTGACAATTTAGAGCGACATGGTCACCAGGATTTATTGTTAATGTATGAAACCTAAGGTATTGGTTAAGTTGGGTTAACAGGGTATGGTCCTAACCCAAGGACTTAAGGGTTAACAAATAAATCCTTGGGGATCTTGCCAAGTCGCAATTGATACCGAATCGAATGCTGGATGCATTCAGAGAGAAGGATTCACTCCTTAGCAGTTGGCCAAATAAACGACCAGTGGAATTGATTGTGCTTGTAATAGTTTAGGAGTACTGTTTGCATTGTTTGCTCAAGGAAATAAAGGATGGAAATATATTTAATGCTTCAGGTTGAAGGCCTGAAGGGAGAGGCAGCTTCAGTTACCCCCAACTACTTGCCTTACACTAACCAAGGGGGCTGTTACCCACGCCGGGAACATGGACCGAACCCGCTGCGTGAGGTCTCTCCATTGAGCACTACTTGGAGCAGGAGGACGCTTGGGTACCAGGGGGGCTCTGGCCGTATATCCCTTGCCTTCCGGGCCCTGCATAAGAGACCAACATGACTCGGGATTGGATCTCAACGCCCGCATACTAGTCTACGGGCAGAATCTTGGATTAGTAATCCTTGTGGATTGCTGGATAGCCTTCGGGCGGATTATGGATTGCCTTCGGGCAGATTCTGGATTAGCCTGTGGACTGGATTTTATGGATGTATTCCAAAGATAAATAAGATAACCTGTTGTAAAGGAACTTGTTTGACACTGTTTTTCTATGTCAAGTGCTAAGATTACATGAAGGAACCAGTGTCTAACGGACTAATTAAGGAAGCTTCTTGATGCATGTCCAACTAAATGTGGTAGGTAATTAGATAACTAAAGCAACCTTGAGGAAAGTGCGGTGGATGTGGCCATCGGTCTGTCCTACGGATGGGTGGTCTTGGTTGGCTAGGAACTTTTCTCAATCATAATTGAACAGCAAGGGCGCTAACCTAGAGTTTAGGTTACTAAAATCCCGATTTATGCTATTTTAGGGGAACGGAATGGGACTATGCCTTATGAGCAGAGAGGTTGAGCCTTGTATCACTCTTGTTTCCCATTCTCCTTGAACCAAGTGCACCATGAATCCACTTCGTCCCTGGTGTTTCTGCGTAAAGTAGTTCGCTTGGGGTTCGACGCTAGCTGCCGTTTAGGAAAATGACCATTAGGGGCAACCCTGATTCAAGTCGGTCCTAAGTGGGAACGGCCGGAATACTTCCGCTACGTGGTAGACACGGGAAGTCCTAGATCGCAAACCCCGTAACATTCCATGGGAGTGTCCGGCGGAGCTTTCTAGACTCTCTTCCCGATGGACTGCTAAGACGTGTCGTGAAAGGAAACAGGTGGACACATTACAGTTGGTATCAGAGCAAACCAACAAAGGATCTGTCTTTATAGTTGGTATCAGAGCAAACCAATGAAGGATCTGTCTTTATAAGAAATCTTAATAAGAAGAAGTAAATAAAATGTTGCTATTAAGAACATTTTCTTACTTTCGATGTTGTCTTGCAGAATTATGAAGCATGGAACAGATTCTTAATGTTCCAAGTCATGTTTATGACCGTGATGCATTCCTTAGAGTATCGACGAAGGATCGATATGATGAACTTCCTAGACTGTATTTATAGTCCATCGCCTTTGTACGTGGAATGGAGATGGACGGGTGACTTAGGAATCTACTACATAGCTACCCACCAATTTGCGTACCTTCGAACCAACTTAAAGAGGATCAAGAAGGTCGGAGGGTCGAGCTGAACTCATATGTATACGAGGAAGTGACCTGCATAATCCCCGCCGACAGGATCAAGGTGTTGGGACGCTACGAGAAGAATGGGTATCAAAGGAAAGGATACCCTAATCTTCCGATGACTTATCGATTCCTCAAGATCCATGACCCAAAACCATACAATTATCCAGTTTTCGTGGCTAAATGTAACACAACATTATTCTCCCCAAACTAATGTACCAGTTGTTCTATCATCCTAGGAAATATTGTACTCCGAAAGGACTATGCCCTATAAATGAAATAAGACTTCTTTTTATCAATGTTTGTCTTGTCTATGAGAATTGATAAAAAGTTAAGTGGCTAGGTTTCTTGGCTGAAAGCTTAATTGGGTATGAAATATAATCATAACGATTAGCGAGTTGTAACGTTAAGAATCCTCTATCCAAGCACAATCCCAGGTACAGATTCCCAGTCTGTCCCCTACATCAAGTAAGACCGTGATTCAGGAGAAGAAGTTTCTTCTCAAGCAGATCAAGCCGCCAGAATTTAACGGGAAGGGAAGGGCTGTCCAAGCGGATGCTGAGATTTGGATAGAGTTCATGGAAGATTACTTTGAAGGGGTCGGTACTGCACTCACCAACCAAGCAATGCTCGCCAAGCTGAAGCTCACCGGCGAAGCCAGGCTTTGGTGGAAGCAATGGTGTAGAGATCAAGGGATCTCAGAAAGATCCGTTACCTGGGAAAAGCTGAAGAAAGCTATGCAAGGAAGATACTTACCACTTGTGTATCGCACGTAGAAAATGAATGAGTTCTACGAGATGAAACAGCTGGGTTTGACTCTTGATGCATACTACTCATAGTTTGTCTCACTTCTGAAGTATGCGCCACAAATGGATATGACACAGCAAGTGTCAAAATTTTGTGCCAGTTTAAACCCACCAGTGAATACCTACCTCGAATCTATGCGCCCAACAGATCTACAGGACACACTCATTCGAGCTGTGCCCATAATTTAGGAGGTGCAGGCTAGGCCAAGAAGTAACAAGACTTGGTCTTATAATAATCAGAACAAAGGAGCATATAGGCCCCAAGCGAAGAAAGTTCAAGGTCAAAACCGGGGACATAGAAAGAAAGCAAGGACTAATAATGTCAATAACTTTGTCCCTACCCAAAGTAATGGCCGCAATCTCCGTTGTTTCCACTGCAACGAGCCTCGTCATTTCAAAAGGCAATGTCCCAAGCTTGGTGGAGGATAACGTCAAGCTCCTTCCAGTCTTGTTCCAAAAGACATGACTCCCCCTTTTTAGGCCATCTTGGATATGTCAAGACCCTCAACACGGTCAGTCCCTATCCTTAGGAGATTGCAAGAAGCTAAGTCCAAGGTATTGTGGACCATACAAGATCCTCAAGTGCCTAGGACCCAATGCTTATAGACTACAACTCCCTGAGAACCTAAATATTCATAATGTATTCCATATCAGCCTACTAAAGAAGTATCTACCTAATCCTAGCCATGTACTTGATGACCAACAAGTTGTAATGCCTAGCCAAGGAGTCCTTGAGCTACGGCCTGACAGGATCTTAGATGTTAGGGAGAGACAACTGAGATCCAGAACCTTGAGAGAATGCCTCGTCCAGTGGAAAGATTATCTCGAGGAGGATGCCACTTGGATGGAGGAAAGCACTCTCAACCAATAATAAACCCAGTTCTTCTCGAGATGAGGACATCTCGATTCCTCCAAGGGGGAGAGAATGTAATATTTTCACTTAAAAATATTACTAAACCCAACTTTCCGCACACCATGTAAAACTCGTGCCAATAAGACCTTGTATTGCATGGATTATAATGACCTATCCATTTTAGGCCAAGAGGGCCAGTTAGTTTGCAGTGAAATGTGCTATTTCTTTAGGCCAAGAGGGCCATATGTTTGTTTGGTGTAGGTACGTTTAATGGTGTTCTGTTTTAGTGATTGCATCATACAGGTTGATGAAGTCACTGGAGGGAGCCTCTGCTACAGAGGAGCTTCTTGTGGCCATTCTAGGTGGTTTCATCCCCTTTCTGAGTTTTTTTGCCTTAAGCAAATAAGGATACGTATGTGAGGGTGCTCTTCTTATTTGATTGGGGACGGCAATCAAGGCATAAAGTCCCACATTTAGGTTGGTATGTCTGTGGAAGGTCTGAGTAGTCATTGCCTCCTGCAAAGGCATTGTCAAGCACTGAAAGATCTATTTTCGATGGGAGTTCTAGTGACCCTATTTTGTTGACCTGCTAGGCAGCTGATCTAGGAGTTCCTATTAGTGTGAGGCAGTTAGAGAAGCCTACTAAAAATACCCAAAAGGAAAAACCCTAAATATCTGAAAAATATATGAATATATGGAGGTGTGTAAAAAGGGGTTTTAACCCCTAAAACAATAAAATAGAAAAGAAAGAAAAATATTTGAGCAGTTGTTCATTTCCTTGTGAAGGCCTGGTAGGTTCCTAGGGACGAGTGCCGATACCTTGTCTTCCTACGGGTGGCAACTAGCTGAAAAGCAAAGGAATAAGAATAAGAGAAGGTTGGAGCAAAAATAAAAGTGAGTGTTAGAAAAGGATTAAGTGTTGCCTCACAAGGGCTTAGTAGGTTCTTGGGTATTGAGACAAGTCCTGAGGCCGATGCCTTGTTCTCTTTGGGTCACTACGCTCAGGTCCCTCCTTTTTACATGCCCGAGTATGGAAAAGAAAAGCCTGAAGGGACAACGTGCTAAAAGAAAATATTTATTGTTCAAGCTATAGGTCCTCACCTCATAGGAGCTCCTAGTTGAGTTGTCTTGAGTTAGAAAGATACTTCAAACCACCACTTAGGATGACCTCTTTGATAGTTCTTTTTAGCTTGGCCGTGTTAGAGCAACACGTTAATGACTAGCTCTGGCCTCTTTCTCTTGGTATGTCCTACACTTGCATCCTGTAAATAAAAATATATACCAATTTTAACTTGGATTAACAGTTTGTGCTAGGCCTACTCCTTGTGGATTTCATGCCTTGGTTTTGTCAAGGGATAGGGTGAGAGCTGTGAGGTGTTTTGTTATGTATCTGTATTATATAAGCTTGATGCTCTTTGTGGTTGTGTTTATGTGCTGATTCATTCGTGGGATTCGAAGGGCTGAGTCACCCTATCCCGTGGTTGCCAATGAAAGATGATTTTTGACACCGAGAAGTGCTAAAAAATAGCCAAAAATTTCAAATTTTAGGAAAAAATAGACTTCGTCGAAGGTGGTAGCTACAATTAGTATGATTTTAAGCGAAAAAGCCCCAAAAGTGCTTTAAAGATCCAGCGAGCTACGGTTTGGGAGTTTATATAATTTCTCGGCATGTCAAATGAGACTCCTGGAAGTGGGGGACTCCAAGACGGACTGCCAGAGATTTCCAGACCTCAAATCAGACACGGGATAGTCGAATAGTAGTGTCCGAGAGGCGTCAAAGAGCCAATTTTCATGAAAAATCAAATGGTGGCGGATGGCTGAGATAGAGTTTTCCTAGATGCATTTTGACACCACGAATCCAACACAAGTTTCGGTTCATCAATCGGAACCCATTTGACCCCCCATTTAATTCCCGGCAAGGTTCGGCGTTATAAAGCAGCTATCGAATTGGAAAGCCATAAAGTGCATCGAAGAGGCCAGCTTGATGGAGTTGGACGCCACGAAGTCACTTGTCCAGTCGGATTGCAAATCGGAGTTCGTTTGAGTCTTCAAAATCGAAAAATCCACTTGTGAGATAGTGTAAACACGAAAAGATGAACCGGTTATTTTAATGTTTTAAACCTTAGCCTTCATAAAAGCCTTGAAACTAATGCAAAAGCTATCGAATAGAGAGGGAAGTGTCAATGTGTCTCCTCATTTTTTCTCGATGTCTCTCTGATTCCAATCCGTTTGGAGAGAGAGAGGGAGATTCTCGATCAGGGCAGGGAGAGGAAAAGGATGGCTGCAAGCTTGCCCGTTTTAGTGGAGGATTTAAAAATCTCATTTTTTAGTATTTCTCTCTTCTCCCTTTCTCTCCCCTTAAGTGGTAGTTCATGCCCATGAAGAAGAATGAAGACCGATTGAAGGATGCTTGTCTCGGATCACTCCTGGATCGATGGAGGGCTAGAGTTGGCCTCAGTTTGCCCTATTTTTTTATCACAATGTGTGATTTATTGCTTTTTATACACTAAACCATGACAAAACAACCTCTATACACCTATGCAATGAAGCAAAACTTAAACAGTGAGGGAGAGTAGGATTTTGTGCAACAGTTTGAGGGCTGAAATAATACAAATTCTAATTTTTTTTTCTATGCATAGCATTTAGGAAATGGCCTATTTGGAAATTATAGATCTAGTAGCACAAGGTTTGCCTTGGTACTAGATTCTTGCAACGAAGCATATACGTATTAGTTGGAATATATGGAAAGACTGTTTGCGTACTAGCACATAGGTTGATTTCAAAACATAACTATTTGTGCACCATGAGACATCCACTATTGCATTGATCATACATGTGATATCAACTCCTGGAAATGCATAGCAATTGTTTGAATTATAGTTGACCCACACTTGAGAGGAATCTCTGACCCACACTTGAGAGGGTGAGATTCCCGTTGCCGTAGGTTAGCTGCTCGTTTCTTGGGGGAGATTATTAGTGAGGAAACATGGTATCTCCTGGATCTTGTTGACAAAAAGAGGAGTTTTGTGTGAATGTGTTTATATGTAAAAGCAACACATCGAGGGGCCAATCCCCAAGATGTAGGAGAGCTGCAACGGGGCCACGACAATCAGCTAGTGGGGTGCCTCATGTGTCTATGATACGTGGCACGTATTGCCAATATGTGTGGGATACCCCTTTGAGGAGTTTTGGGGAAGGTGCCGTTGCACTCTTATTCAGCTACAAATGCAATATTAGATATATCTAGTGTGCATTTAGTTATTACAGATGCTATTGACCCGCGAGGCCAGGTGGTGTTGGAGGAGTCTATTGTATGCATGAGGTCCGGCTAGTGCCATAGCTAGTGCTGGCCCATTTTTGGTCCCATCAAGTAGCATACCCAGCAACATCAACCTTGTTTGGGCTAGATTGAAGACCTACAAAAAAATTTTGTTTTTTACTTCAGCCCTCCCTTGGCACTCATTGGCATCTTGAAAACACTTCATTTGGCACTTGGGAATGCCCCCTTGATGTCAACATTGGTGGTTTATCATTGGAATGGATTTATGGACTATCTTAGTCTAGGACTGTTTTCCATAGTCCACAGGTAGCCATAAACAATGTTACATCACCGCTTTATGTTTATGCTTGGATAGCATTGATATTTGATGCCCGGTTGTCCTAAATGGTCTTGAATAGTCCCTGAATGATATGAAAATGTATGCCTTTTGATTGGCCATCATTTGGAGTTGATTTAATGGCCTAAAATACTCAATTTTACACAATAAATCACTATTGTACACTCTAGGACTGAAGCTTATTTAGTCACTTTATGCTGTGCCTATTGGTCACAGGTGCTTCCCGGATGTTTCATATGATTACTAGGATGCAAATGAAGGTTGGAAAATGCTTTGGATGGTTCTCAAATGTATTTTGAGTCTTCTTTGAGCTCCGTATTAGTTGACATTTACTTGACATTGGTCTACAGGGGCATGCTTTGTGGCAAAGGTTATACCTATAGTCTATGTATGACCCGTTGGTACATGCTTGATGCTTATGTTACATACACATGCTAGTTACATTGTTTGGACTTGAATGCAACTAGAGCTTCATTTGGGCTTGACTTTGGATATTTTGGAGCTTATTTTGGTCTTGCTCTGGCTCGTCACAGATTGATTGGGATTTTCTTCATGACATTGGATTCTATCATTGGATACTTGACCGCTCATATGTTCTGGATGTCTTACTGATGTATAATCTTGGATACTCTGTCATTGGTGCTCTTACATGCTTTGTTTGAGCTTATTTGCTTGATACTTACAGCTTTTGTACCAGCGGGAGCATCTTTGTACGCTTATCAAACATTGAGTAGTGTGGGTTGTGCATATTAAGATTTTGGATCTTTGAGATCGGGATCTCCTCGTGGATGATGTATGGTTCATGTGCCTTGGTTTGTGTAGATGTACTTGGGCTGATTCAGCTTTGTATTCACTGAGCAGACACTGACTTTTGTCAGTTCTTGTCAATGGTATGTACATTTTTCCATGTTGATTGGGGGGTGTACCGACTTTACTGACGAACTTTGTTTGACATGCTTGGGTGTTGGCTCATGTCAAATTGATTGTTACATGCTTCTTTATGCCTACTTGATGTTGGTTTTGCATTGACAATCAGTGATTGACTTTGAATGTTGGGTTTGTCAGCTCTCATTGTACACTATTGTCATAAATTATAGCAAGCATATATATCCAAATTATCATGTATTTTTCATGCTGAATCATCCTGGTTTGATGTAATTTTGATGGTACTTGTTGGGAAACATCATTAAAGACTCGTTTCTTGCCATTTTTCCTTGGTTTTGGTGTTTTTTTAAAATCATTTTTTGCAATTTACAACAAGTAGGTTTGAACTATCTGCACTATTTCAGCTTGCAGTATTGCATCTTCTTCCACTTGGCAGTGCTATCTTAAACATCATTAATCTTGATGGTATGAATTATTCCTATTGGAAGAGCCAAGTTTGGCAGGTATTGGCGCAAAAATCGTAGATAAAGCCACTAAGGTTGAGTGGAGAGTAGCCTAAAACTATGACTAATGATGAATGGATGGAGCTTGATGAGTTATGCAAGTCCACCCTCATCTTGTCTCTCATTGTGAACAGGTGCATTACAATGTGGTGAGGAAGCAAAGCGTGCTTGGTAGCTTTGGAATAAGATCAAGAACCTCTATGACAAGCAAAGTCATGCAAGTCAAATGTATTGGCTAAAATAGCTTATGGATCTCTACATGAAAGAGAATGTGACCATGTCAGCTCATCTGAGCTAGTTTCATGCTATTCTTAAGAACTTGGTTTCACAGGGCATTGATTTCAAAGACGATGTCACTCCGTTGTTCTTGCTTGGAACTCTTAATGAGTCTTGGGATTTATTTTGCACTGCCTTATGTGCTTCTGCCACTACTTTGAAGTTATCTGATGTTGAGAGCTCTCTTCTGCACAGGAAGAGATAAACCATAAGAATTTGGATGCCTCTCATGTGTCTCATGCTTTGACAGTTAGAGACTGACATGATGGAAATGCAAAATGACCATGGTAATGGCTGTGGAAGGGATCTGCAAAAATCTCAATCCAAGTCGCATGGCAAGTTGCACAGTAAGTCTCATGGGAGAAATGCAAATCTGACTTGTCATCATTGTGGGAAGAAAGGCCATAATGTCATGAATTGTGTAATGAAAGGTGCAAAGAAAAGGGGAAAGAGAAAGTGCAAGAAAATTCTATTGATCAAAGAGCATAGTACCTACTAAGTCAAGTGTTAAAATTGAAGAGATCAATGTTATGCATCCCAAGGATAGTGATGGAGATTATATCCTTCCAGCATCTTCATCTAGTACTTCATAGATGACAGAGATATACTCTATGTATGCACAATGTTAGCTCTTGGACTCATGTGTGTCTTTTCATGTGACACCTTGTCGAGAGTGGTTCCATTCATACCGTTCAGTTTCGGGTTCTGTGCACTTGGGTGATGACAAGTCTCTTGAGATTGTTGGCATTGGTGATGTTAGGCTGTAGTTTCCTTTTGGCACCAGTTTTGTTATGCACGATGTACAGCATGTACCTACATTGACACGTAGTCTCATGTTCGCTGGTGGACAGCTTGATAAAGTAGGATATCATGCATCTTTTGGAGACACTGCATGGAAGATTACTCGTGGCACGCTTATGCTTGCAAGAGGTGTCAAGGCTGACACCCTCTACCCCTTAGTTGTTTCTAAATCTATAGTTGATCATGCTTTGTCTCTGGGGTCTTCACCTCATGTATCTCTTTGGCATGCCCGTTTGGGGCACATGTCCGTTAAGGGAATGAAAATGCTTTTGCAGTACTTACTACCCCTTGACTATTCTCATTTTGATTCTTGTGATCAATCTCTTCATGGCTGGCAAACTAGGTCTATGCATAAGAAGTCTGGTATGCCACGCTTGAGTGAGCCCTTGATTTTGGTTTTTTATTTGGCTCATTATGATGTCTTTGGGCCCATGCCCTGTCAGCCTATGGGTGGTGCGAAGTATTTTGTTACTTTCATAGATGATTTTTCACGTAAAGTATGGGCTTATCCCATAAAGCAGAAGTCCGATGTATTGGAAATTTTCAAATATGGCTTGCTTTTGCAGAAAACTAGTCTGGGCATAGGCTAAAATGCCTAAGGACAGATAATTGGGGTGAGTATGTCTCACGTGCTTTTGAGCAGTTATGTGATGAGAGGGATATTAAGCGTTAGTTGACTGCCCCCTACACCCCTTCCCAGAATGGTAGAACTGAGCAGATAAATAGGACCATCCAGGAGAGGGTTCGTAGTATGCTTAGCTATGCAGGCCTACCCCAGCACTTTTGGGCTAAGGCAGTTACGACTCTCGTGTATATCATTAATAGATCGCCCTATAGTACCATTGATTTCCAGGTTGCAGAGGAGGTATGGACAAGAAATTCTCCCTCTTATGCACATTTATGTGTCTTTTGATGTGAGGCATTTTTCCATGTGCCTAAGGAGGACAAGCATAAGAAGCTAGATCCTAAGAGTGTTAAATGCATATTCCTTGGCTACGAACATGTAGGAGAGATGGCTACAAACATGTAGGAGAGATGGATTACTGTCTATGGGATCCGTAGGCGTGGAAAGTCATCCACAGCCATGATGTAGTCTTCTATGAAGACAAGATGCATAGGCAGCCTGAGAAGATAGTGAAGATAACGCAGGGTTATATTTCAAGAGGAGCCACGATCTCCCTTACAGCTAGTTGGACAGCCTACAGCAACAGTAGGTACTCATGGCTAGGGTGTTGGACAGAATGTTGGGCAAGCAACAGAGCCTATAGTGTAGCATTCTACTAGAGATAGATGCCTAGATTTCAACCCTTGATGAATTATTTCTTGGTTATAGATGCAAGAGAGCCTTTCACTTATGATGAGGCTATGCGCAGGGGTGACTGTCACTCCTAAGAGAGGGATATGCAATCCGAGATAGACTCCTTGCATAAGAATGAGACTTGGGATTTGGTTTCCTTGCCTAGCGGTAGGAAGGCTCTAACATGTAAATGGGTGTACAAGTTAAAGAATACCCCTGGACACCCCAGGCTGGCTTATAAGGCAAGACTTGTTGCTAAGGGTTTTAAACAGGAGCATGGAGTTGGCTTTGATGAAGTTTTTTCTCATGTGGTTAAGTTGACCACGCTTTGCTTGGTTTTGGTCCTAGTCACATAGCTTGACTTGGACCAAATGGATCTCAAGATAACATTTTTACATGGGGATTTGCATGATGAGATTTACATAGAGTAGCCTAAGGGCTTTGCAGAGCCTGGGAGGGAGCACCTAGTGTGTAGGTTGAAGAAAAGACTTTATGGCTTGAAGCAGGCACCTAGGGAATGATACCATAAGTTTGATGCTTTTATGCACTCACAAGGCTACAGTCGTAGTGCTATGGATTCGTGCTTGTACACAAAGAAAGCTCGTGATAGATCTTTGCTTATTTTGGTACTCTGTGCGGATGACATGCTATTAGTAGGGAAAGCTCATGATGAGCTAGATGCTCTTAAGGCTCAACTCAAGAAGAGCTTTGAGATGAAGGATTTGGGACAATCCTCTCACATACTTGGTATACCCATTAGACACGACAGGCATCAAGGACTCCTCTACTTGTCACAGAGGAAGTACATTCATAAAGTTCTTGAGCACTTTCGCATGCAGGACGTGAAGCCTATTGGCTGTCCATTGCCTTCTTATGTGAAGGTACCACAAGCTGATTGTCCACAAAGATAGCAGATGAGCAGAGGGCTAAGATGGCTAAGATTCCCTATGTATCCGTAGTGGGTAGTCTTATGTATGCCATCATAGCCACTCATCCAGATATTGCCTTTGCAATTAGTGTTGTGGCACACTATACGGCTACACCTGGCAAGAAGCATTGGGATGCTGTCAAGGGTATCATGAGGTGCCTAAAGGGCACTTTAGATATGTGCATATGCTATGGTAGCCAGGATACATGAGTTGTGGGGTACACTGACTCTAATTATGGAGGACATGCAGATAGTAGGAAGTCCGCTTCTAGCTATGTATTCACATATGTTGGAGGTACTATCTCTTGGATGTTCAGGGTGCAGAAGTGTATGACTCTTTCCACCACTGAGGCCGATTATGTTGCAGCCAACCACTGAGGCTTGCAAGTAGGCCATATGGTTAGGCCATTTGGTTCATGACCTTGGTATTGGTACTATCCCTATACTGCATTCGAATTCTATGAGTGCTATTCAGTTAACCAAGGATCCGGTCTTCCATCCGAAGACAAAACACATTGAGGTGAGGTATCACTTCATACGTGGGGTCATTGAGGACAAGTTTTTTGACCTTGTCAAGATCTTGAGACTAGTATCCTACAGATTTTCTCACCAAAAGCCTCTCTACGGAGTGCTTCACCTTCCTTAGGAGATTGATGGGCATGGGATGAGATGACATCTTTTCTCATCTTGTTGTACATGTGTACATGTTGCACTGTATTTTCTTTTTCTTTTTGCTCCTCATTAGGGCAGATGCTCCTTTGAGTGGGAGGTTGTTGGGGGTAAAGGCACCTCTACCTAGCCGCCCATGTATTACTACACTAATAGTACCCAAGCAGCATGCACACTCTGTAGGCGGCGGTGGGCGCCATCACTGTCACTTTATTTTTTATTCTTTTAGTGACATATAAATAAAGGAAAGGCTAGTCACACATTGTGACTGTTGGAGTTCCCACATTATGAGTCTCTCTCTCTCTTTCTCTTGCTCTTTCTCTCCCGCCATAGCTCTCCTATGCAAGCTTCAATCCTTCTCACCTTTCAAGAGCTATACATTGACATGCGCACATCTACTGCTAGGGAAAACCCATAGAAGCATGCATAGTCAAGGAATACTTATGAGTGTTGGTTTCGTAACATGACCTAATACTAGAGTTTCTTTGGCCTGAGTTTTATCTATGACAAGACCAATAACTGCAAGTCTAATTGAAGGCTCTTTTCTTCACCTAAAACAATTTTCTAGAGGCTTTTTCCAATAAGGATGTTAGCTACATCAAACGTTCATATTGGTAGTGTTCTTGTCCACCTTCTCAATAATTAGATATTACCACTATTCTTAATTGTTATAACAAAATTGAGTACCAAACAACAAGCAATTCTCTTGCAACCTTTGACAAGATATGCATAGTAATAAACTAGGAAACCTTTTTCATTGATTGCTCAATAGTAAATATAATATGTATCTTTTTTAAAGCTAAACCTTGGGTTTCCTTCTTGACAAACACTGCAGAATATACAGATTTGAAATTTGTAACATGTGCACTTGAGAACGACTCCCACAATTAAAGTTACACTATACCCTAAAACTATTGTCCACAACTTTTTAGAGCTAAAATGGGGTTCAAAATAGCCTCAGATGGCCAAGACCACAATGGAGTAGCTCTAAGGGATGCCTTATAGAATATAGACTATTTTTCTTAGACACTAAATTTCATAGCAATCTAAGATTTTTGCTCTACCTTGCTTATGGCGCCTCCATAGGCACTATCCATGGAAAAGATAGAGAGGATATGAGGACTTCTTTTACCAATTGCTTATTTGGTTGAATTCTTGCTTCTTCTCCTTCACTTCACCCTTCAAAACTAGCATCTCTTAATGGCGCTATTGAGATATCATGTCAAAACCACATAGTAAGGAGACTCACTTAAGCTATTGTGTCAAACATATACAATACATACAAGAAGGGGGTCACTCAAGAACACAAGAAGATAAATGTAGGCCAAAAAATTTTCATAATTATTTTTCTTTCTTATTTCTCACATAATACACTATCCATAATTATAGAGATAGGTTACTACATAAAGAAAAGTGGCCTACTAAGTCTAATGGTGTATAACTAAGTGTAGTAAATGATTGACACTATAACTATGACACCTTTAAGTAGGTTAAACTAACCAAATATAATAAGTGATAAGTTAATAGATATATGAGGATCAAAATGAGTACTAACATAATTAGTGTAAACATGCAAACCCATCTAACCAGATGGTCCATCATCAATTTTTGCACATGTTGAGCTCGCCATCTCAACATCCTTTCTAGTACAAGACCTCTAAGTTTGAGGTGTTTCTTTCATCCTTTGATTAATTATAAGAGTACCAGATCTCCTTGGTTAAAGGATCTCTATTATGCATTCCTATCGTCCAAGTTGAATGAGGCATTGGACCCAAGCTTTGAGACTTTTCCATCATTCTTATGCTATAATCTAAAGGCTAGGGATGATAGACTGAAAACTAGAAGCATACTATTAGCTCCATGAGTGAATCTAAATGGTGTTTATCTTTTAGTTGTCTTAGAAGATATTTGATATGTCCATAAAGTTGCTATAAGCTTTTTATCCCAATATAATGAAAATAAAATTAATTAGTAGTGTGTGTATCAAAATATACATCAATATATTCCAGCATGAGTATCCATGCTAATAATAGGTTTTATACCAAAAATCAAACCGATGTGCATATATGTGTATACTTTTTCTATCGTGGATACATCATAAATCTTTGGGAGTACCATCCGCATTGCTTTTAGTGTGTATCTTGCTTGTTAGGTCATGTTTGATGTAGATGGTAGCTCAAAGAGCTTCTATTACAAACTTTTGAGATTGCCTATTAGTGCTTAATTCCATACGTATGTTAGACCTACAAGAAAAACGTTTAGGTTCTAGTAGTTGTCATTCATGTAAATGTGGCTTGTGTAAATAACTTACAACTAACTATACTAGTAGATAGAGGTATGGAAAAAAAAAACATACACATGCATATAGAGGATCTCTACCTTAGTAATCATTGTAAAAATTACACGGTGCAGCGAATAGAATCTGAGAAAGAGATAGAGATATAGAGTACACGACAGATAAGAGGAGAATCAGAAATTTTCTTTAGCTCCAAACAACCGATACAGAGATGGCTTTGTCCACTCGTGCACTTCCACAGTGAAGCTATGATGGCGATCTAGACAGACGATAGGTGAAGAGCTTAAGGCTAGCTGGAACAACTCTGACTAGGTGAAAGATAGATGATCGATGGCTATGAAGGGGTTTAGCTTTTATAGCCCATGAAGGCAGTTAGGTCGACATGACCAACCTACCGTATGAGCCTCCACTAGTCAGTCAGGGAATATTCCAACGAATATTCCCTTTACCGTCGGACTGGGGGCGCTGTCCCCAGACCCCCACTAGGGGGGTCGCTGGCCCCCCTGGGACCCTCCAGCTAAGGGCTACTTCCACTGTCCCTGGACCCCAAAATAGGTGTCCCTTTTAACTCCCTTACCCCGCAACTCGATGCAATGTGCCTCGAGTTGCTACCAGCTTAATTACTATGTCCAACCTAAGATTAGACCCACAATGGTCACCTTTTTGCCATTCGGTCACATATACCTCATCTGATATACAAGTCAAAACTCAACCAATGTTCGGGCTCACATTTGGCTTCTTCTCATAATGGGGGCCTTACAACTTTGAGCACCATGAATCATTGGTGGCACCTTATGAGGGTGGGGCATTGAGCATATCCAACACCCCCCTTAATGTCCACCCATAGGTGAACTATCTCCTCGGCCCAATGCCGAGTCTCTGAAGATGAACTTGAAGCAAATCCTTCGTAAGTGCTTTGGTGAAGATATCCGCTCCATTCTCCTTTGTTGGATAATAGACCAATTCCACTATCCCATCCTCAATCAAATCACTCCCATAGTGATATTTGATCTCTATATGTTTGGTGTGTGCATCAAACACTAGATTTTTTGCAATGACAATGCAACTCTGATTGTCACATCTTAGCATGGTTGGTTCTTGATCTTGCACTCCCATATACCATAGAATCATTCTCAACCATACTACTTCACATGCAGCAAAACAAGTTGCATTGTACTCTGCTTCAGAAGAAGACAATGCTACTATTAGCTACTTCTTACTAATCCAAGAGAAAATTCCTGAACCCAAAGAGAAACAATATCTAGAAACTGACTTCCTGGAATCACTATCTCCTGCCCAATCTAAGTCACAATTCCCCACAAGAGAAGTTCCAAAATTGTATGTGGTACCATAGTCAAGAGTTTCCTTCAAGTATCTCAGCACGCGCATCCCAGTCAAGAGTTTCCTCTTGTACCTTCCAATGTCTATCAGTGTTGATGTATCCTCAACGAATAACTTTGCATTCACCTCCATAGGTATAGCTATCTCCTTGCACTTGGTCATGCCAAATGCCTTCAAGATCTCCCATGCATACTTCTTTTGAGAGATGAAGATCTTTCCTGGCTCTTGCCAAACTTCAATTCCCAAAAAATAGTACAGCAAGCCCAAGTCTGTCATTTCAAACTCAGAACTCAAAGCCTTTCGAGTTTGGTTGATCATATCTTCATAGTCACCTCTGTAATAAGAAGGTCGTCCACATATAGGACAATCACTAGAGACTATTCATCATCCCTATAAACATACAAGTTAGCATCTGAGGCACATCTTTTGAAGTTTAAGCTTAAAAAGAACTTATCTATCCGCTCGTACCATGCTCTAGGGGCTTGTTTCAGCCCATACAATGCCTTCTTCAGCTTACACATTTTGTTCTCAAAATGGGGGGCCTCAAACCCTGGTGGCTAAGCCACGTACACCTCCTCCTTGAGGTCACCATTTAAGAACGTTGACTTAAAATCCATTTGGTAAATTGGCCATTACTTGTGGGTGGCCACTGCAAGTACTGTGCGAATAGTGGTCATTTTGGCAGTTGGGGCAAATGACTCTTGAAAATCAAACCCTTCAACTTGTGAAAATCCTTGTGCAACATGTCTAGCTTTGTATTTTTCTAAGGTACCATCAGTCTTATACTTTACCTTCCAGAGCCACTTGGTGCCAATAACCTTCCGCTTTGCTAACCGGTCCACTAGCTCCCAAGTGTCATTCTTCATTATGCTGTCATACTCGTCTTGCGTAATTTCCTTCCATGCTGGATCTGCAAGTGCTTCTTCTAAGTCAGTTGGTTGCTTTACTTCTCTCATAATCTCAGCCATCAAGGCCATATTGACTATGTGAGCAGAAGCCCTCCTTTGCTCCTCTATTCTCTGAAACCTCCTTGGTCCGTCTGCCTTCTCCTTGACAGATGTGGGCATAGGATTATTGTGATCATAGAGTTGCTTCACCCAACACGGAAATGGCTTTTCTGGTGGGGTGATGTCAGGTTGGTGAACTTTTTCCTCATCATCTAAAGATGATGCTTTCTCCTCCTTAAGGATAGGGACAACTCTCAGGACATGTTCATAGTGGACTATTTCTTCGTTTGATGATAAAGTGGAAGAACTTGCCTTCTCCTCCTCCACTGTATGTAGTTGCTCCTTGAACACCACATCATGGCTCGCAATGATCTTCTGTGCCTCTTGGTCATATAATTTGTAAGCCTTCTGCTCATCACTATAACCCAAGAAGATACATTTTCTATTTTTTGGTTGTAACTTGTTTCTCTTCTCATTTGGAATATGTGCATAACATTCACATCCAAAAATTCTAAAGTGTGAGACAAATGGTTTCTTACCAGTGTAAGCCTCATGACATGTTTTTCCCTTGAGAGCCTTTGTGTAGCTCCAATTTAAAATGTAGACTGCAATATTAACAGCTTCAGCCCAAAAATAATTAGGCAATCCCTTGCCCTTTAGTATACATCTTGCCATCTCCACAATGGTGCGATTCCTGGGTTCCACAACACCATTCTACTGAGGTGTGCGAGGTGTTGTCAATTGACGCTTGATCCCTTTGCTCTTGCAAAAGTCTTCAAATTCCTTTGAGTTGAACTCACCACCACCATCTGTTCTAAATTTCTTCACACTTTTCCCTGTTTCATTCTCAACAAGTGTTATCCATTCTTTAAACTCACCAAAAGATTGAGCCTTATCATGAAGTACACCCACATCTTCCTACTGTAGTCGTCGACAATCAACATAAATTAAGAAGATCCCCCCAAGGCCTGTGTAGGCATCTTTCCGCACAAGTCAGCATGCACCGACTCTAGAGAAGCTTGTGCTCTATTCTTGCTTTCTTGTGGAAATGCCTTTCTATGTTGCTTGCCCATCATACAACCTTCACATGATTCCTTCAATTCAATCATTGCAGGTAGGTGAGCAACTATACCTTGCTTGTGCATCTCCTTCAACACTAGAAATCCAATGTGTCCAAACCTTTCATGCCAAAGCTTAGTTGTGTCCCCCTCCAACGACGGCTGTAAGAGTACTTAGCTTATATAGGTTGTTCCTTCTTTCTCCTTTGCCAACAACTTTGCCATCACTATCAAGAATTTCTGCACCTGTCTTCTTGAACCTCACTTCATGACCAAGATCAGTTATGGCAGCAATGATAACAAATTTCTCCTACTTTCGGGAACATACGTCACTGTGATGGATTCTTGTAGAGGTTGCATAGAACTGTATAGACCTTTCTTGTTGTCGGAGGCTCCACTATCCAACACCCATGAGTTAGTGGTAGATTCTTCTTGCGTCGAGGAGCACATCTCCTCAATGGTCACCATGAATAACTCCAACTCTGCTTCAGCCGTATTGGCTGTCTCTTCCCTTTACTTTTAAGGGTGCCATTCTTTTCATCTGCCTTCTTGACATGACAATCTGCGATTATATGTCCTTTCTTCTTGCAGTAGAAGCACTCTCCTTGAAACTTCTTCTTACCGCCCTTCTTCTTTTTGTCACCATCATTTTTGGTGGAGGAACCACCTTTGCCTTTTGCATTGGCAAAGAATACAACATCTCCATTGTTGCTTCCTTCTTGGGCTTTCAGCCTCAACTACTCCCTCCAACAATAATGCACAAAACTCCTCAAAACTCAAAGCTTGAGGTCTCACCTGAGTATTAAGGGCAGTTACTAGTCCATCAAAAACTTTTGTGGACAAATTTGAAGACACCTCCAAGCTAGCTCCTTACTAGTCTTTTGTATCCTAGCACCAGCCATCTGATCACACAGATTCTTAATCCGAGTGATGAATACTTCAGCTATCTCTCCTTCAGCAAACTTCACCGCTGCTAGTTGATTCTCCAAGTTTTGAATCCTTTTTTGGTTTCGCGTTTCATACTGACTCCTCAGTACATTCCAAGCCTCTAATGCTTTGGTTATATACTGAATCAAAGTCAGAACATGGTCAAAATAGCTTGTAACTAAGGCACACAATGCATTTGCATTCATTCATTTCCAAGCTCGTAGAAGATCTGCATTCGAAGAAATCATCACACAAGGATTTGATGGGTCGGGGGTAGGCTGTGGTTCTATATCAATCCCTAGCACAGTCTCCAAAAGATCATAAGAATCAAGGATAGTTGTAATTTTGAACTTCCACAAGGTATAGTTTGTACCATCTAACTTTCCTTCATTGAAGGTTGGTCGATGAATCCTCTGTGTTTGAATAGTTGGTACAACAGCACCACCTCCTGCACCGCTTCCTGATGCGCCAGAACCACTTCTAAAAGACGACATTGTTCCTCTTTGTTGTTGAAGCCTTTGCGTCTTGCACACTCTTTGATCCATAGAGCCCGGGCTCTGATACCATGTAAAAATTACACGACGCAATGAACAAAATCTAAGAAAGAGATAGAGATAGAGAGTACACAACAGATAAGAGAAGAATTAGAAAATTTCTTTAGCTCCAAACAACTGATACAGAGATGGCTCTATCCACTCGTGCACTTCCACAATGAAGCTTAGATGGCGATCTAGACAGAAGGTAGGTGAAGAGCTTAAGGCTAGATGAAACAACTCTGATTGGGTGAAAGATAGATGATCGATGGCTGTGAAGGGGTTTAGCTTTTATAGCCCGTGAAGGCGGTTAGGTCAGCATGACGGACCTACCATATGAGCCTCCACTAGTCGGCCAAGGAATATTCTAAGGAATAGGGGCCCCTTTAAACTCCCTTATCCCACAACTTGATGCATTGTGCCTCGAGTTGCTACTAGCTTAACTACTTAGTCCAACCTAAAGATTAGATCCACAATGGTCACCTTTTTGCCATCTAGTCACATATACCTCATCTGATATACAAGTGAGGACTCAATCAATGTCCGGGCTCACATTTGGCTTCTCCTCATAATGGGGGCCTTACAACTTTGAGCACCATGGATCATTGGTGGCACCTTATGAGGGTGGGGCATTGAGCATATCTAACAACCATGTTATTGTATGTCACTACAATAATGTCTTCATAATTTTCATGTTTTACCCAATTATTTGGTTAAAAGTGATAGAGAGAGGTATTCCATTGATTTCACTCTTGAGAAAACAAGATATAGTAGTTTTTCATTAGTAAAACATTGTCCATTATGATGCTTTGAGGTTATAGTAGATTATCTTTTCTACACACTATCAAACACTTTGTGGGGATTGCCACATGTCACCCTCTCATCTTTTACAAAACATGGCTCCATCCCCATGCATACTTGTACAAGTGGTTTGTTTGCACTTACCAATCCATAGTTTAGGTTCTCTTGTGAGTTATATTAGGTTTTTTGTGAAATAGGCCCTCTTGAAAATGAGGACACCTACAAAAGGCTAGCCATGGTCTCTCTCTCTTTAGCCATCTCTCTCATGTTGCACGAATAGTACTCTATGTGCATGTGCGTGTGTGTGTGCACGCAAGAGCGTGTGCGTGCACGCGCATGTGTGTGTGTGTGTGTTCCCTCCTTGGAGTCTATTTCCTTGTTGATACACTGTAAAACTTTGTGGATACTCCCCTCATCCCTTATAGTGTGACGGTACCTCACCCATCAAATTATGCTTGATCTAGATGGTAGCTCAAAGAACTTCTATTGTAAACTTTCAAGATTGCCTATTAGTGCTTGATTCCATAAGTATGTCACACCTACAAGAAAAACATTTAGATTCTAGTAGTCACCATTCATGCAAATGTGATTCGTGCAAAGAACTTGCAACTAGCTATACCAGTTGATAGAGGTAGGAAATATGGCACCTCTCACGTCCTACAAAACATGGCTTCACCCCCATGTGTGCCTATCCAACTGGTCCCTTTTCACCTATCAACCCAAATTCAAACTCTCTTGCATTCTCATAGGTCCATTGTGAAGCATGTCCTCCTAGAAATGAGGCCACCCATGGTTTCTCTAGCTATCGCTCTCTCATGTCACAAGAATAGTTCTCTCTCTCTCTCTCTCTATATATATATATATATATATATATATATATATATATATATATATATATATATATATATATATATATATATGACACTACAATATATAGACCTAATACGAATGTTTAAAGTGATTGAATTATTCATGGAAAAATTGCCCCCATCATCACTATTTGTATCAATATTAGCATCACTAGAGATCCATTCGACTATTTGTATCACTATTAACATTAAATAGCAATGCTAATAGCGATGCAAGTAGAGATGTATATAGCGATGGTTGTAGTAAATTTACGATGCTAAAAGCAATGGATGTAGAGTAGATTTCTAATACAGATAGCAACAATTATAGAGGAAAAACAAAATTGGGTGGTAGGGTATGTAACCTTGCCACCTTCTAGTTGCATAGACTAAATATTCTCACACAATTCATTTACCAATGTAACACACAATGTACATTATGACTCATCAAAAATAAGAAATTGAATGATTACAAAAGCTAGATACAATCAATTTGAAAAAGTATATATGGAGCACAAGGTAAAAAACAAGAGGGATAATCCATAAATTCAAGCTCATTTGAATGCAACCAACCATCCAAAGGAGCATATAATATAACCAAAACTCAATCCAAAGTAGGCAATATATAAAAAAAAGTCAAAATTAGAAACATTAAAGATGCTTGACTTACTGGACTATCATGCACATATAACTTGTCTATAAGTGCAAACAAACTATTTCTTTCTACATATCCTGCAATAGAATAAGGGAAGGTAGGTCATATATTGTGATTGTTGGAGTTCCTATATATTGGCCTCTCTCTTCTTGCTTGAACCTCCATAGCTCTTGATCCCTTCTTGATTCCACTCATACTTCCACTTTTTGCTCCATTTTCTAACTATTATTAGAGTAGGCACTCAAGGAGCTTCATCATCACTTGCTTTAACCCAAGAAGAAGAGCTTCACTTCAACATTTCATGGCAAAATCTTTTTCTTACTCCAACTTATTCCAAACTTGTTTGAGACTTTTTGAGGGAGTGTTTGGGAATTGTTAAGGGCCCCATAGTGCCTCAATCCATTAGCCACATTAGTAAAAGCTCGAGGATAGCTAGCATGATTTATGCCGAATGACTTGGCTATTCTTGTTGCTCCCATTCAGCTTCCAACAATCATCTCTGACTCCCAACTTTTTTTGATAGTGCTTCAAATACTCTGCATGCTTATATGGATACTTTAGATACTCCACATGAACATATGTATACTTGGCATTAATCTATGTGTTTGATATTCTTACGATGCACTTTGAGCTTTGCATTGGAGCTCCATTGGACATATTTGGGCATTGGACATTTTCTTCAATGATTATTTACTTGTAGCTTGAAGACATACTGGATGTATATACTCCCAAATATATTTATGAAGGACTTGGGCTTCCATGTGTCATGATGTTGTAAAAACCTTCAAGAAGGGCTTCATATGTCAAGCACTTTTCTCAGAAACTCTATTTATACTAAATAAGGTGGAAAACAACTCCCCTTAGATAGGGCAATGATGGCAAATAGAGGTATGGGAGCAATTACATATAGCAATAAATCAAAAACATAATATGCAAGGTTAGTGTACTACATCAATGTGTTGTATGATGAGCAACATTAAAATTTCCACTATGAGCTTCTAAATGCTAATGGATTATCCTTAAATTAGTGTGAAGCCAAATATTGTCATCAACCATGGCTTGAGAATCAAGGAAAAGCAAGGTGGCATCCTATGGTCAACTTGGATATAATGTAACCCCTATTTAACATGCATGAACTTAGAGAAGGACTTGTGGTAAATTTTGGGAGATGCTATATGTGTAAAGGTAGCTTGTGTTTTTGGAGGGATCAACATGCTTTCAAGAAGCTCATATTGTAGCCTACATATTGGTAGATATTATAGTAATGTTGAGAAGTTGACAATCAACATGTTTGAGGAGCAAGAGCTATGTTTGTTGGGGAACTATATGAGCTTCGTAGAAGACCATCATCAACATGAGAGAGATAAGATTTGTAGTGTATATCTCTATGGAAATCAAGACAATCATCTTCTGCAATGAGCCATGCAACGTGTATGGACTATTTTTCAAGTTGTGATTCTTGGAATGATTGTTGCAATTTTTTATGAATAAATGTGGAAGAAGAAAATTTCTTCAAGGAGTCCCTAGTAGAGTGGTCCATTTGCTCCATGACTTCCTTGGTTTGGGTATTGGATTGAACCATCTTCTCAACCACTTGATCTAATTTTGTAACAAGATCATTATGTCTAATGGAATGCCTAGTTTCATGATGACAAAGTGTGGCATTTAGCATGATATATGTATCATATTCATGTGATTTCTCTTAATCATGATGTGGCCCAAGTATCACTTCACATCCTCCTTTGATTTGTTGATGGACATCCTCATTGGCTTTGTTCTTTCCTTTTCTTCCAACAATTCTACTCACTATCAACCAAGTATACCTTGTGTCACAAACATGGCTATAACTTTTTACCATGATAAGGAAATGAGGAGATTTTTGGTTTAAAATGAAGCTAACAATAGCTCTTTGAGATGGGCTATCACACTTACTTTAGAATTGAATCATAATAGCTTGATAATATTCTCTCTACTATGCATAATAGTCCAACACCTTGTAAATTTATCATTTTGGCCTCTCAAGCACCTATGGGTTCAAAGTAAGATCTCTAAATCTTGTATCAACCTCAATATTACCTATAGGTAATGAATACCATCTACAACCACTTGTATAAGCCCTATAAAAACTCTGAGATATCCCACAACATTTGTAACCAAGTGAATAATACTACCAAAATGACCTCTAGTACCTTGTTTCTATGTAATAATCTATAAGCAACCTGTGGATGGATTGGAATAACCTAAAGCACCTTTAAATGACTAAAAATCTACCACAATAAATATCCAAGTATCATGTTACTCCTATAACTTCTTGTACCCTACTAATAAAGGCCAAAAGAGCCTAGAAATAACTTATAATCCATGTAATCTAGTTAATAAAGGCCATATTTGAATGCTCTTCACCTAAAATCTTCAAGTCTTCAATTTCTGCACTTGTGGTACCTGTGTGAGAAATAACCTACTGGGACGGGCTTTTTACATGAGCTTTGAATCACTAAAAGGAGGGTAAAGTTTCTCCCAAGTTGGTTGAACACCCCTCTTTGAGATCATCAATAGTAGGGGAGGGTCACCTCGCTTTTGTCCCACTATCTCCCTCGACATCCACTTTTTTTCTTGGTGGTTATATACATGGCCAGAGCATTTTACTCTATGAAAGCCAAGATGAAATGCATTACTAAAATAAGTCTTTCAACCTTTAATGATGTGCATGGATTAATTTATCAAAAGAAAATTGAAAAACGAGGATTGGCTGAGGGTCTTACTACTAAGAATCAGTGACTCACTTATTACTTACACTTTATAGTTTATTATTGGGTACAAGAAAATCAATAGATCAAAATAGGGTTATATATGAAAGAAAGCATCTTATTTTCTCTCTCTTTCCTCTCCTCATCTCTACTCTTTCTCTATATTTTTTAAAAACTTATTTTAATTTTTTCTAACCCTCTATCTTTTATTGTCTTTTTCTCCCTCTATTAACTAGACATTAATAAAATTTTCCAATTTTATACCCTTCTATTTCCTTCCCCTCCCATCTCTCTCTTTCCATCTCCCTTTCCCTCATTCACTACTTCCAAAACCTCTCTCTCTCTCTTTCTTCCCTTGCCTCATTCCCTTTCATTTCCCTATCTCTCTCTCTCTCCTCTCTCTATTTCTATCTCTCCCTATCTATTTCTTTCTCTCTCCCCCCATCTATCTCTCTCTCTACTTCTCTCTCTCTCTTTCTATTTTTCTCTTTCCTCTCTCTCAAGCACACTCTTTCTCTATTTCTCTACCCCTCCCCTCTCTCTCTATTTCTATCTCTCTTTCTTCCTCTCTCTCTCTCTCTCTCTCTATTTCTCTCTCTCCCTCTACCTCTCTATCTATTTATCTATCTATCTATCTATCTATCTATCTATCTATCTCTCTCTCTCTCTCTCTCTCTCTCTCTCTCTCTCTCTCTCTCTCTCTCTCTCTCTCTCTCTCTCTCTCTCTCTCTCTTTGTTTTTTTACACACACACACACACACATTGCTCCTTCTCTCTTTTTATTTCTCTTCCCCCTCGCTCTCCATTTCTCGTCTTCCCTCTTTTTCAATTTCTCCCTCTCCCTCTCCCTCTCCCTCTCCCTCTCCCTCTCCCTCTCCCTCTCCCTCTCCCTCTCCCTCTCCATCTCCCCCTCTCTCTATCTATTTATCTCACCATCTTCATCTCCTTTCCTTCTCTCATTCCAATAGCGATGCTATATTGTAGAAAAAAAAGTTCCAAATGCAAAGCATGGTTGTTTTATCATTATAAATCAGCATGAAGAAAGAAAGAAAGAGGGAGAGAGCATGAATGTGTGTGTGTGTGTGAGAGAGAGAGAGAGAGAGAGAGAGAGAGAGAGAGAGAGAGAGAGAGAGAGAGAGAGAGAGAGAGAGAGAGAGAGAGAGAGAGAGAGAGAGAGAGAGAGAGAGAGAGAGAGAGAGAGAGAGAGAGAGAGAGAGAGAGAGAGAGAGAGAGCATCCATGAAGAAGGAGAAGATGACAGCAAAAGAGAAGAAGAAAAAAAGGATGAGAAAGGACACAAAGGAATGCTTCTTTAAGCTTTGATGTAGGTCTTTTCCTCTCTTCTTTCTTTATTTTTCTTCATGCATTGTTCTTTAGAGAGGGAGGAGAAAGAGAGAGGGAAAAGGGGATGGAGCTGGAGAAAGGAAGAAATATAGGGTTATGAGTTTATTTTCTTTTTTCTTTATTTTTTTGGCATTATGCTTGTGAGGACTTATATATTTATGTTTGCTTTAAGAACATGATTAGTAGATTATGATGATGCAACTATGTATATAAAAATAAGGATGAACATTAGCTTTGATAATGTTGAGATGTTAAGTAGAACTCATAGGATACATGAAAATTTTGTATATTCACAATTTTTATATAGCTATATCTACTTTATTTAACAAAAGAGAGAAATTTTACATAGATAAAAACATAAAAGAACATGTTTTTGATTACATCTTAATGCAAATGATTTTGGAATTTAGTTGTGGTTTGTAAAAAATGAATATGCTTGCTTCTTCAATATAGATATCTCATATTCTTTGCCTTTTGTTATGACAAGATTTCAACCATGTGAAAATTTTTAAGTATTTGTCTCTTATTATCTCTAGAATGTGTGTGTGTGTGTGTGTGTGTGTGTGTGTGTGTGTGTGTGTGTGTGTGTGTGTGTGTGTGTGTGTGTGTGTGTGTGTGTGTGTGTGTGTGTGTGTGTGTGTGTGTGTGTGTGTGTGTGTGTGTGTGTGTGTGTGTGTGTGTGTGTGTGTGTGTGTGTGTGTGTGTGTGTGTGTGTGTGTGTGTGTGTGTGTGTGTGTGTGTGTGTGTGTGTGTGTGTGTGTGTGTGTGTGTGTGATGATGGTCTCCCACAAAGCTCATATAGTTCCCCAACAAACATAGCTCTTGCTCCTCAAGCACACTGATTTTTAGCTTCTCAATGTTGCTATAATATCTAACAATATGTAGGTTACAACATGAGCCTCCTAAAAGCATGGTGATCCCTCCAAACACACAAGCCACCTTCACAAAGATAGCATCTCCCAAAATTCACCCCAAGTCCTTCTCTAAGTTCATGCAAGTTAAATAGGGATTACAGCATATCCAACTAGACCATAGGATGCCACCCTACTCTTCCTTGATTCTCAAGCCAAGATTGCCGAAAACATTTCATTTCACACTAATTTTAGGATAATACATTAGCACTTAGAATCTCATAGTGAAACCTCAAAGTGGAAATTTCAATGTTGCTCACCATATAACACATTGATGATGTAGTATACTAGCATTGTATATGATGTTTTTGATTTATTGCTATATGTACTTGCTTCCATACCTCTATTTGCAATCATTGTCCTACCTAAGGGGAGTTTTCCCCCCCTTATTTATTATAAATAGAGTTTGCAAGTGAATACTTCATATATATAGCCCTACCCCAAGGTTTTTACAAGTGAATGCACAGCATCATGACACATGGAAGCTCAAGTCCTTCATAAATATATTTGGAAGTATATATAGCCAATATGTCTTCAAGCTACAAGTAAATAATCATTGAAGAAAATTTCAAAGCCCAAATATGTCCAACGAAGCTCAAATGCAAAGATCAAAGTGCATCGTAAGCATATCCAAACACATAGATTAATGCCAAGTATCCATATGTTCATGTAGAGTACCTAAAGCATCCATATAAGCATGTAGAGTATTTGAAGCAATCTCGAAACAAGTTGGGAGTTGGAGATGATTGCTGGAAGTTGAATGGGAGCAGCAAGAATAGCCAATTCATTTCGCATAAATCATGCTAGCTATCCTGGTGCTTTTATTGATGTAGCTAATGGATTGAGGCATAATGGGACCCTTACCAACATTCCCTCGAAAAGGCTTTAACAAGTTTGGAATAAGTTAGAATAAGAAAAAGATTCATGGGACTAATGCATACCTTAGGAATGCCTGCCATGAAATCTTGAAGTAAAGCTCTTCTTCTTGGATTGAAGCAAGTGATGACAAAGCTCCTTAAGTACCTGTTCTAATACCATTTAAAAAATGGAGCACAAGGTTGAAATAAGAGTGAAACCAAGAAGGGAGCATCAACTATGGAGGTTCAAGCAAAAAGAGAGAGAATAGTATATGGGAACTCCAACGATCACAATATGTGACCTACCTTCCCTTATTCTATTGCATCATATGTAGAAAGCAATAGTTTGATTGCACTTATAGACAAGTTATGTGTGCAAAACAGTCCGGTAAGTCAAGCCTCTTTAGTGTTGCTTATCTTTACTTCTTTTGATGCAATGTCTACTCTGGATTGGTTTTTGGTTATATTAAAGGCTCCTTTCCCGAATGCATTGGAACAAGCTTGAATTGATGGATCACCCCTCTCTTTTTTGACCTTACGCTCCGTACATACTTTTCAAATTGATTGTATCTAGATTTTGTAATCAATGGATTTCTTCTTTTTGCTGAGTCATGATGTATGTTGTGTGTTACATTGGTAAATGAATTATGTAAGAATATTTAGTCTATGTGGCTAGGAGGTGGCAAGGTTGCATGCCTTGCCCCCCAATTTTGTTTTTCCTTTGTAATTGTTTGTGTTGGAAATTTACTCTATAAAATTATTGCTATTAGCATCGTAAATTTATTACAAATATCACTATATATGTCGCTATAATCATCGCTATTAATGTTGCTATTTAATGCTAATAGCAATGCAAATAGTGATGGATATCTAGCAATGCTAATATCAATGCAAATAGTGATGGATATCTAGCAATGCTAATATCAATGCAAATAGTGCTGATTGAAATATTTTTTTCTATGAATAATTCCATTACTTTAAACATTGGTATTAGGGCTATATATTGTAGTCCCACACACACACACACACACACACACACACACACACACACACACACACACACACACACACACACACACACACACACACACACACACACACACACACACACACACACACACACACACACACACACACACACACACACACACACACACACACACACACACACACACACACACACACACACACACACACACACACACACACACACACACACACACACACACACACACACACACACACACACACACACACACACATTGGATAGTGTGTAGACAAGATAACCTACCATAACCTCAACACATCATCACAATAGTCAATATTTTACTAATGCAAAACTACTATATGTTGTTTTTTCAAGGGTGGAATCAATGAAATAAAATAGCTTGGATACGGGATAAAATAGCTCCATGTGGGCTATGGTTTCCAATTTGGTTACCTTAAGTTTAATATTGACTATGAATTTAAGGCCACTTTCTTGCTATGCACTTTTCTTGAAAGTTTGAATACACTGAGAACAAATATGAGCAACTCAAATGCGATGCTTATGTACTCTGATGTGGAAAGCTCTTTTCTTATGGAAGAGTTGAATCACTAGAATATTTCACCAAAACAAGTCATCCAATGCATTGGATATTAGAGGCAAGTCTCAACAAAAGGGAAAATCTGGCAATAAAGGATCTAGTAAATCTCATGGGAAAGATGCTGAGTGCGACCATTGTGGTGAAAGGACACTTTAAGTGGAGAAAGGGAAAGGCAAGGGTAAAAAGATTGATGATAACAAGGATGAGAAGAAGGACAGCCAGCCTGCAAAGAATAGCAATGTCAAGATAGAGGATGTCAATGTGGTTAGCCCCATGAGAGAAGTGGTAGTAGTGATGTACTCTTTGTCTCTTCTTGCTTTAGTACACACTCATTGGTCACATAGATTCTGATGGTGACATGCATACTTCGATCTTGGATTCGGGTGCTTCTTTTCATGTCACACCCCATTGTGAGTGATTCTCTGACTGCAATGGTGGTAGACATGGTGTTGTCGGACAACTATGCATATGATATTGAAAGCGGCTGGCACTGCATAGTTGAAATTTCAGCATGGTCTAGTGTTTACCCTCCATCATGTGAGGCATGTACCCTAGATCAAGAAGAGCTTGATAATCACAGGGCATCTAGATGACGAGGACTATCACATTACTTTTGGAGATGGAAAATGGAAGAGATGTAAGGGATCTAGAATAGTTGCTTGTTGTTCTAAGAGTGATAACCTCTATCCATTGCATGTATCTAGTGCGCGTGACCTTGCCATTACCGAGTAGCCAAGTGTTTCCTTGCAACATGGTTAGTTGGGACAAAAGATTCAAACTAGAATGGAAGTGTTTTCTCATTTGGATTATTTGTCGTGTTTGAGATATGCTCATTTTTTACCATTGTGATCATTGTGTCAATGGTAAACATGCTAAAACATCACATAAGAAGTCTCTTTTATTGAAATCTTCTCCTTTAGAGTTGGTACATTTAGATGTATGTCAAATTCCAGAGGGTTGTCTCTAGGGGGAAATAAGTACTTTATCACTTTTGTTGATGATGCTGCATGCAAAGCCTGGGTGTATCCTATCCATCATAAGGATAAGGCTTTGGATAAATTTAAGAAATTCTTGGCATTGGCAAAAAATATGACATGTAAGACACTCAAGCGTCTTTGCTTTGAAAATGGTGGAAAACACATGTTTAAAGTCTTTCAGGACTTTTGTGACAGTAAAGGGATAAAGAGGGAACTCATTGCCCCTCATAATCCGCCCCAAAATGGAGTCATAGAGCATATGAATTGGACCATTTAGGAATAGATCGGCACTATGCTGTCTCATGTTGCACTACCCCATGGTTTTTGAGCAAAAGCTATTATGATATCCATTCATTTGATTAATTAGTCTCCGAATAGGTCTTTAGGGGGGAGAGTTCCTCAAGAAGTGTGGTTGAGAAAGCAATCTTCGTATGCTCATCTGAGAGTATTTGGTTATGAGGTATTTGTGCATATCCATAAGGAAGAATGTAGCAAACTTGAGTCAAAGTCCTATAAATGTATTTTCCGAGGATATGGTGATGAGGATGAAATGGTGATGAGGACTCCAAGAAAAGAAAAGTAGTACACAGCAATGATGTTATCTTCTGAGAAGATCACATGCACAAACAACCTAAAAAGATAGAGGAGGTCAGAAGGGTTGTTTCCAGAAAGATGTACTGATTGGATAATAGAGAATGCCCACTGGACAATTGCAAATGCGGGATGTAAATACCCTTGAAAATGTAGAAAATAATGTTGGAAATGATCAACAAGAAATTGCCTATAATGTCCCACATTCTCAGTATGATAACAGGCATTTAGAATAGTTGGAACTAATAAGACAACATGTTGAAATTTCAGGACATAGGTCGAGACCCGACCTTCAAGGCAGCCATATAGATTTCTTATTGGTGCTCAATATGTTGTAGATTATGTTGACTAATTGTGGTAAACCGTTATGCTTCAAGGAAGCACAACCACAAATGGCATTAGGCTATGCTATCAGAGATGGAATCTCTTGAAAAGAATGGTACTTGGGACTTGGTGCATTTGCCTAAAGGGCACAAGATACTACCATGAATATGGGTTTATAAGATAAAAGTCACTTATGGTTCCTCACCAAAGTACAAAAAACAGCTTGTTGCAAAGGGGTACAAGCAAGAACATGGGATTGATTTTGATAAAATCCTTTCTCCTGTAGTCAAAATGACTACTTTGCGGACCATCTTGGGCTTGGTTGCATTTGAGGATATGAAACTCATGCAGATAGATGTAAAGACTCCATTCTTACGTGATGTTGATCTACATGAGGACATCTATATGTAGTAGCCAAAGGGTAAACTCAAAATGGTATGTAAACTCAAAATGAGTTTGTATGGGCTGAAACAAGAACCTCAAGAGTGGTATCACAAGTTTGATACATTTATGCAGTCTCAAAGCTACAAATTGAGTCAAATGGATCACTCTATGTACACAAAGAAGAGAGCAGATGGCAGCTTGATTCTCTTGGTTTTGTATGTGGATAACATGATGATTGCAAGGAGGGATGTCAATGCCTTGAACACCTTGAAGCAAAGCCTACATAGCAGTTTTGACATGAAGAATATTGGTGAGGAGAATCATATCCTTGGGATGCGGATACTTAGGGATAGATCAAAGGGCCTTCTCTATCTGTCATAGTAGGAGTATGTATCCAAGATTTGGCGGTACTTCAATATGGAGGGGCGGAAAGCAATTGGTGTTCCATTGCCTCCATATGTGAAACTCAGTGCAGAGGAAAACCCTACATCTGATGATAAAAAGACCAAAGTAGCCAAGATTTTGTATGCTTTGGCTATTGGCAACTTGATGTATACTATGGTTGCTACATGTCTTGACATTGCATTTGCGGTGGGAGTGGTTAGCAATACACGGCGCACACCTTAGCAAGAGCCATTAGGAATCAATGAATGGTATCATGAAATACCTTAAGGGCACAAAGGATTTGTGCATCTACTTGGGGAAGTAGAAGGCATATGTGGTTGGCTTTACGAATGCAAAGTATGCTGGTCATTCAGACTACATGAAGTCTACTTCAAGGTATGTATTCACTTCACAAGAGAAGCAATCTCATGGATATCTAGGCTATAGAAGTATATTGCATTCTCTGCTACAAAGGCACAGTGTGTGGCTACCCAACTAAGGTGTGCAAGGAGGCTTAATGGCTCTCACGTCTGGTGGGAGAGCTTGGCATTACAAAGGTTCCTGTTCTCCCTTGTGATAGTCAAAGTGCTATCATATTAGCATGAAATCCTGTCTTTCATGCAAAGAAAAACACATATAGGTGAAGTATCATTTCATCAGAGAGGTACTTGGAAACAAGAGCATTGAACTCGTCAAGGTACATATAGATGATAACCCTGCAAACCTTCTCATGAAGGGTCTTCCAGCAAAGCAATTTTCTCATTGCTACTAGATAATGGGAGTTGGATAGGTATGAGTTTTCATCCTTGTATATACTTAGACTTGGTTGATTCTTTCACTACCTTCAAGCACGTTGCCTTTAGGTGGGAGGTTGTTGGGAATAAAGGGCCACTGTGCCCGCACCCATAGAACAAAAGATAATTGTGTCTATGTCTCTCTCTCAACCTGCATCTCCATTGATACACCTATGCATGCACCTGCATTGGGTGTGAATGTCCCTTTACAAGACATTGTTCTATATACCCATCTGAAATGAATAAGTGATACACATTGAAGTACCCAAAATATAATTGTGTCTATGTCTCTCTTTGCATCTCCATTCATACACCTTTGAAGCTCCATCAAAGATAAGTCTACAATCCTCTAATTGAACCAGAGGGTTTCTCTGATTCAGTTACCTCTTATAGGCCTCTTATAGGTCTCTAACCAATTTTTCTCCTAATCCAAAAGTTGGAACTTCAAGATTTGGAGGTTTACATCTAGTTCAACAATTTTTGAAATGATGGACCTCAAGGTTTTTTAGGTACCTTTGAGGATCCTCCCCTAGTTTTCCATGAAAATTAAGAAACAAGTTTCCATCTTGTCTAGACAAGTGTGACAATTTTTCTACACTAAGTATCACTTCACAACACTCCTGAGACTGCACTTGTCCAAATAATGTAGTTGGTTTATACTTGACTTCTACGAGAAAGACTAGCAACAAAATTTGAAATCTCATGGAGTCAATACTCTATTAATCAAATCTCAAAGGATTGACTCATGTATGCCTCTATAGCCCTTCTTAGTGGTTGGGTTCTAATATTACTTCTCATTTTTGAAACTTTGTATTTCATGACAAAAGTTTGGATGGCATTATTACATAATATCATGAGCATGCATCCTCTTTTTCAAAGCAAAAAAGTTTCTAGTATGTCAATTTAAGGCGTTTTTCTCTCTTTCATGGATCTTTTTTAAATTATGGTTGAAGGATTCTCAAACAACAACACCTAGAGCTAACAACACAAGCTCTCAACATAAATTATTGACTTTAAAGCATAAAAAAGAACCATATTCATCAGGACATGTTTTGACAAGTTCAACAACTCTCAAACATCTTATCCATTTTACAAGAAGAACCATATTCATCTGGACATGTTTTACAAGTTCAACAACTCTCAAACTTCATACCCATCTTAAGTCTATAAACATCAAGAATTCAAGTGATGTATTCATAATTTTTTTCCATAGAAAAGATCCCACATTCCATCTTTAGTAATATATAAGTGAAGGTATCCACAAGTCTAAGAAAGGTATACTTGAGATTATCATAACCTTAGCAAATCTCCTAGTTTTCCGAAACTCTGTGTAATCTAACTTAGTCACAAAATAAATAAGAACTCATAGAATCTCAATGTTTATCCAAGGATTATATGAGGAAGCTTTAAAAACTTAGGACTTGTTAAAAGTAAAAGTCAACATGGGAGCCCTACTTTATCCTTGAGCATGACAAGGTTGCAAAGGACACCACTTATATAATCTTTAGCTTGCAAGGAGGGAATTATTCTATAGCACATAGCACATAGAAACTAATAATATCAAACATTCCCATGGGTATCAATAAGCATCTAGATTATGTTTCATCATGCCTATCTCAATTGTAACACATAGGGCCTTTATCACATGAATGCATCTATTTATCAAGGATTGAATACCATAAGCTAGGGAGTATTTTGTATGTTCAAAAAATCCAAATTTTATCATGACTTTAAAACTCTTCCCACCAAGCACAAAGAAACTTGATGTTTGGAGCTTCTCTTGTATGGATTTACAACACAATTAAGAGCCGTTGTATGAAAAATATCCAATAGCTCTTAATAGTCAACCTATTGCCAACTAGAGCATGTTGTTGACCCTTCCCAAGCCATTGAATCCCACTCTAATACCAACTATTGGATTTAAGGTTGGAAAAGTGCAAGTACACATCTTGGAGAAGAAGCTTCAAAGAAAATAGCGCAAAGTGTATTGAGAGGTATCATTAGACAATATTTAAAAGATGAGGTATGCCTTGGAAATGAATAGGTATATATTCAAGGTCAAGTGAAAAATACCTCCAGAGGAAAAAAATGCCCTAATTGTCCTTATTGTGTTTACACATATTGCTACCAAAATATTGCAGCATCTATTCTACATGCCTTATTGATCCTCTTTCCATTATCTATTACATGTATGTATGTTTGTGTGTGTGTGTGTGTGTATGTGTGTGTGTGTGTGTGTGTGTGTGTGTGTGTGTGTGTGTGTGTGTGTGTGTGTGTGTGTGTGTGTGTGTGTGTGTGTGTGTGTGTGTGTGTGTGTGTGTGTGTGTGTGTGTGTGTGTGTGTGTGTGTGTGTGTGTGTGTGTGTGTGTGTGTGTGTGTGTGTGTGTGTGTGTGTGTGTGTGACACATAGAGAGAAAGAGAGAGAGAGTTTTAAATCATGTATTTATCTTAAAATAAGGTAATAAAATAAATATGCAAGTAGCATGGATACAAGTCCTAGTGCTTGCTCCTCATTCATTGAAAGAGAAAGTAAATAAGAGAGGTGGTGATGATAGTGATGTTCATTATTGTTGTGGTGATGGTTGGCACATATATGTGTGCATACGTGTACACACACACAGACACTTACATTTTAAAGAAAGAATGTATTTATCTTATAATAATCTAATAAAATAAACATGTAATTAGCATGGACAAGATTTTGAATGCTTGCAACTCATGGATGAGAAAGAGTGACCAAGGGGGTGGTAGTAGCAATGGTGTTCCCACCAACTACTTATTGTGATGGTCGTGGTGGTGGTGCACATGCGTGCACGCACACACACATACATACAAATACAATGGGAGGAGGGGGGAGGGAGAGAGGGAGGGAGAAAGCATGTATAAGGAAGGTAGTGAGAATGATGATAAGGTAGTAGTAGTTGTGGTAGTGAGGCAACAAAGGTGTTACTGATGATGGTGGCCATGTTGGAATGAGTGGAATATATGAAATAAATAATGGTGGGTTGTTATAAAAGCTTTCTCCCACTCTAGTTGAAAAAGCTCACTTCTTGCCCCTTCCTAAAAAAATGGATCTCTTCATTTGTCATAAGGAAGGTAGTGAGAATGATGATAAGGTAGTAGTAGTGGTGGTAGTGAGGCAACAAAGGTGTTATTGATGATGGTGGCCATGTTGGAATGAGTGGAATATATGAAATAAATAATGGTGGGTTGTTATTAAATTTTTCTCCCACTCTAGTTGAAAAAGCTCACTTCTTGCCCCTTCCTAAAAAAATGGATCTCTTCATTTGTCATGGAGTCAAAGAAGTAACTCCCCTTGTGCCTACACCAAATGCTAAATTTTGATGAGAACTGATAGACTTTGAAGGTCAAAGAGGATATAGAAGAAAAAAACACATTGTAAAAAAAAGGTGAAGTAAAGTGTACCACATAGGGCACACATGTAAAGTCTGGGTTGTATGGTGCTACATGGAGACACACATGAAAAGTGTGAGGGATCGTTGATGGAGCATATACTCCTTTATGTATATGACCAATTTATATAATCATAGATAAGAGAACATTTGAGTGGACATCACTACAAGGATACAGAGGCATAGCGATGACGCTTTCTGACGCAAAATAGTGGTGTCGCTATTTGCGACGCAAATAGTGACACAAATAGCGACGTTGCTCAGACGAAAAAACGTGGACCGAAACCCGAGCATGTTATTTTGCGCGAACGAACAAAAGGGAGAGCGAACTCCATCTTGCATTTGAGAGGGAGAGGAAGAGAAACAGAGAAAGAGGGAGAAGGAAAGCTTCTCACCACTGCTGCTGTCGTTTGCGAAGAAGAGGAGGAAGTGTACGGAGGGCGAAGAGGAGCTGCCGTCACGAAGAGGAGCCGCCAAATCCATTCTTACGTCTTTGTGGTGAGTGCATTGTTCCATCTTGCTTTGTTTTTATTTTTCTCATTTTTTAAACTTTTTTTTGTTAAAATTTATATGTATTGAGAGAGAAAGAGAGAAAATGAGAGAGAGAGAGAGGAAATGAGAGAGGAAGAGAAAGAGAGAAAAGGAAAGAAGGGACAAGAGAGAGTTGGAGAAAACATTAAACATAATAGGGAAAGAGAGAAAGAGAGGGAGAGGGAGGGACAGAGAGGAGGGAGAGATTATTGTTATTATTGATGTTGTTTTATTTCTTTTTTTTTTGTTGTTGTGGTAGTGGTAGTAGTGGTAGTGGTAGTGGTAGTGATAATGGTAGTGGTAGTGGTAGCGATAGTGGTAGTTGTTATTTAATTTCTTATTTTTTTTGTTTGTTTGTTTTTTTTTTTTTGTGGTAGTGGTAGTAGTGGTAGTGGTAGTGGTAGTGATAATGGTAGTGGTAGTGGTAGTGATAGTGGTAGTTGTTATTTAATTTCTTATTTTCTTATTTGTTATTGTTGTGATAGTCGTAGTAGTAGTGATAGTAGTGGTTGTTGTTTAATTTCTTCTTCTTCTTTTTTGTTGTTGTGGTAGTCGTAGTCGTGGTCGTAGTCGTGATTGTAGTAGTAGTACTAGTAGTAGTAATAATAGTTTTCTTATTCGTTGTTGTAGTAGCAACAATAGGTTTTTTTTTTCCTTGTTTATTGTTGTTTAGTTTTCTTGTTTGTTGCTGTTGTTATTGTAGTAGTAGTAGTAGTTTTTTCTTCTTTTCTTGTTTGTTGTAGTAGTAGTAGTGGTAATAGTTGTTATTATTATTTTTTCTTCTTTTTTTGTTTATTGTAGTGGTAGTGGTAGTGGTTTGTTGTTGTGGTAGTCGTAGTTGTAGTCGTAGTCGTAGTCGTAGTCGTCGTAGTTGTCATAGTCATGGTTGTAGTAGTAGTAGTGGTGGTGGTGGTGGTGGTTTTCTTGTTTGTTGTTGTTATTATTGTAGTAGTATTAGTTTTTTTTCTTTTCTTGTTTATTGTTATTTAGCTTTCTTTTTTGTTGCTGTTGTTGTAGTACTGGTAGTAGTAGTAGTTTTTTAGTTGTTGTTGTTGTTTTTTCTTCTTTTCTTGTTTATTGTAGTGGTAGTGGTAGTGGTAGTGGTTTGCTGTTTGTTATGGTAGTCGTAGTCGTCATAGTTGTGGTTGTAGTAGTACTAGTAGTGGTAGTGGTAGTAGTAGTGGTAGTGGTAGTGGTAGTGGTAGTGGTAGTGGTAGTGGTAGTGGTAGTGGTAGTGGTAGTGGTGGTGGTTTTCTTATTTGTTGTTGTTGTTATTATAGTAGTAGTTTTTTTTCTTTTCTTGTTTATTGTTGTTTAGTTTTCTTGTTTGTTGTTGTTGTTGTTGTTGTAGTGGTAGTAGTAGTAGTAGTTTTTTCTTCTTTTCTTGTTTGTAGTAGTAGCAGTAGCAGTAGCAGTAGCAGTCTGCTACTTAGTAGTAGTAGTAGTAGTAGTAGTAGTAGTAGTAGTAGTAGTAGTAGTAGTAGTAGTAGTAGTAGTAGTAGTAGTAGTAGTAGTAGTAGTAGTAGTAGTAGTAGTAGTAGTAGTAGTAGTAGTAGTAGTAGTAGTAGTAGTAGTAGTAGTAGTAGTAGTAGTAGTAGTAGTAGTAGTAGTAGTAGTAGTAGTAGTAGTAGTAGTAGTAGTAGTAGTAGTAGTAGTAGTAGTAGTAGTAGTAGTAGTAGTAGTAGTAGTTGTTGTTGTTGTTGTTGTTGTTGTTGTTGTTGTTGTTGTTTTCTCTTCTTTTCTTGTTTATTGTAGTGGTAGTGGTAGTAGTAGAGAGAGAGAGATGTTTTGTTAAAGGAAATGAGAGAGGGAGAGAAAGAGAAAAAGAAAGAAGGAACGACAGAGAGGGAATAAACATACAACATAATAAAGAAAGAGAAAAAGAGAGAGAGATGAAAGGAGAGAAGAGAATGAATGGATAAAAAACAAAGAGAGTGGTGGCGAGGTCTAGTGAGGTTCGGTGCAATACCATGAGATGGGGGAAACACTCCGATAAAGAAGGCTTCACACATGATCCACAATTCCTAGCTCCATTTAATCATATGAACTAGAAGACTTACTTGAATAATGCATCTAAACTTCAATTTCTCCATTTATAAATTGTTTATAGGTTTAGCAAGTCAAGAAAAGAATGTAAAATTGAGTATATGTACCCTTTAGGTAATGAAGTGTTCATTGAAGTATAAATGTAGTTGTGCTCCATGTCATCATCCCTCTCATTCTGCTCATGTAAAAAGAGGTTGTGGACCATATCATCCACTACATCTTCCTTTATAATCTCATGAGGCAATAGTGGAGGCTCATTATCTTCAAAGTCACCCACCTCTACAATAGTCTGTAATGCTTCCACCTCATCTCTTTGGCAAGTGTATTGGCATTTTTGCATATGATAGCATGTGTAGGTATACTATGGCATCCTACATTGAACAAATAGATGTAGAATTCACTAACAATTTCTTTTTAAAAGGGATAATAATTCTCAAAATTTGCCACTTGGTTAGCCTTGCCTCTACCTTGCAATGAAGGATCTTGGTTCTAGTCCATAATAATCGACCCAATGTTCCTACAACTCCTTTGTCTCTCTAAAAAAGACTGGTCTTGATTCAGGAGAGGCCACTTTGCAGCCAATTTGCAATACTAAACCCAACTAGCACTACACTTGGTTCAAAGAGAGTGACATACGATGGAAACTAGAGCATCAAACTCTCTATCTTTGCATAATGTCACTTTGCCTCTTAAAATAATGTTCAACTAGGCTTTAAGATGTTGATCCTAGGTGTCATTCAACTTTTGTTAGAAAAGCATATGAGTAATCGAGTCCACCCATCCATTGAGTGCTCTCATCGAGGGAGATTCTCACATGCTTTTCACTCACATACCCTAGTATTTCTTTAGTCTTCTAAAAGGAATGCATGTTACACACACTATGCCACACACACTGTGTTACATTGAAAACTAGCTTCCTTAATTAGTCTTTAGCACAATGTCCATTGCACTTCTTTGTTGGCACATGTATGAAAAAATAAGCAAGATATATTCTTTTATTTTTTTTAAAGCTTTGATGTTTTTAAATATTTAAAATCCCAAAATTCTACTTATACAAAGCCATAAATACAAGAAGAATTACCCTTCTAGAGGGTAACCACCCTATCCTTATCTAGCTTTAGGCCTTTGATGCCCATCATATCAAACTCGTAGTGAATTTCTATCCTATTATAGGACTAGATACGAGAATTACTATATTGAGTAAAGCCCCGTTGATTCTCACTTTGCAATAAAGGGGAACCTTCCCACTACATGACCCTTAGCTAGACTGTGGTCACATTCATAGATAGTCTTAACCGGCTCGAGGTGATGGACCTTCGCCAAGTCCCTTGCGAGGTGTGCACTAATCCAATCTAATAGCTAGAAAAATTAACTTCAATTTGCAAATTATTTATTTCCATGGAAGTCACCAATAATTCTAATGCCATGTTGATAATCCTCCATTTAAAAACATGGTAGCTAAGTGACAATATCCAATACTCAAATTTCCATATTATAAAAATATTTCAACTTGAATATAGTAATAAATGCATGTTGATTAAACATATATTTGTATCAATACTTATACTAAAACATTTTCAAACTTAATGTTTTCATTTTCATCCATTCTTGGGATGTTCTATTCCATTGTTTTTCCAATGTCTCATCTATTTTTTTCATAGTTTTGAGATTTAAATCATCTAAGTATTTGTATGATACCTATGCTATATTTGTAAGGCACCCTAGCTTCAATAGTTTTCCTAGCTATCTAAACTATATGGACCTCAATTTTAAATTCTTCTAATAGTATTTCTACACATGCAGCTATAGATTACTTTTTTCCTACTAATTTTCTCCTTTTTTGGACAATAGTTAGCTATCTAATTTATAAATAATTAGTAAATTTTAAACTTATTCCTGATAAAAATTGATTTTTTGCATCATTCACTTTTTTTGCTTTATTCACTTTGCCTTCTTTTCTTTGGTTTGGTTCTTGTCATCATCGTCTTCTTCTTCTTCTTCTTCTTTACACATTTCAACTATTTGCAAATCTTTTCTCTCAACTTCTTCTTTCTTCTCCTTCTTCTCATCTTCAAGATAATGATACAACTCTAGCTAAATTTTTAATACTAAGAAAAGGTTATGTTTCTTGAACAAATTTCCATGAAAGTCTAGATTTGAAGTTTCTATCCTCCAATAGGGCTATAGTACAAATAATTATGATATCAATGATGATTGTTTTATCAAAGAGAAATCCACAAAAGTCTAAGCTTGAGATTTCTTTCCTCCAATAGGGATATTGTCCCCCGAGTCACTCAGTTCCTTTCTTTTCTTCCTTACTTGAGATAATTATAATCTCAAAGATGATTGTACCATAATGAATATAATTTGCAGCAAGATAAAGAAGCCTAACATTTGTAGTCAAGTGCACCATGCTCACACAACATCTAGAAATGCACAATCGTTCATGCACCATCATGAAGGAGCCTCTTTATGGTCCTAAACTTGGACAAGTCTATCTAATACCTAAAGGAACTCCTTGAGAAGTAATTGAGTGTGTGTTTTTTGTGTTTTGCGTAGCTCTTCTCTATTTTGTATTCTTGTGTTACTACTTTCTATTTTTTGAGCTTCTTTTTGGCTTGGTGGGCATGTTGATATTGATTGTGATGCATGTTAGGGAGAGCTTATGTGGACTATTTGAGGCAATTAAAGATAAGTAGATAACCACAATCATGTCTTGCCTCTTAACAAACTTAACCATAGAGTATTGGGCGGCTTCTAAAATGGAATGAATTGTTTAAAATGAACTAAAATAATCACTTTCAAGTGGGCTAAACCAAAAATGAGAAATTTATCCAAAGCTGAGGGTTTGTAGATCCCTACACTTCCTTTCTCCATACAAAGACATAGTTGGTACAAAAGCCCAAGAGGGTTTGTGCTTTAGATCTTTTAAGACATAAACTTTCAACTTCCTCTCAAGCATTGCATCAATAGTTACTAAGGAAAATATGCTCCTTACCTTCAAAACATACTCGTTTATAAACATCTTCCCTTTTTTCAATGTATTCAACTCTTTCTTAACCTAAGTCTTCCATGCCTTTGTATTTACTCAAAACATATTCTTGAAGGTTCTCCAAGTTGCATGTGAATTTTTTGAATTTCTAATATGCCCTAGAAACTTGAAAAACTTATTTTTAAAAAAGGATTATTTTTCAAGCTTCATCATAAGTACTTTCATCCTGAATGTTCAAGTACAATGTATTTCAACTATTTCTTGTAGATGCCTAAACATTATTATCCTTGTAATGTTATGTGAAAGCCAAGCTTAAACCTATGCAAATTAAGATATCCCTTGAAATTAGATCAAAAGAACCACAAAAGAGGTGAGGGGTGTGGACATACAACTTATGTTCACTTTTATTTAGAGAGATCCAATTAACTTAAGAGGTATGCATAAATTGAAAAGGACCAATCAAGAACCAAAAAGTTGGTAGGGTTCTAAATTTTGATAGAAACCTTGATCCTAACTCTAAATCTACCATATAAAAGATAGAAAGGTTTTAGGGTGCCTAAATTTTGACTAAAACCCTAATCCTAATTCTAATGTATAAAAGCTAAAAAGTGAGTGGAAGACCTCATTCTTATGTGTGCCACTTTGAGAGCAACCCTTCTCTCCTTGCTTCTATCTCATCCTCTTGTGCACCTTGTTGAGAGTGGAGTGACAGAGCAATACTACAACAAGATGGAAATATGAATATTGTAGATGCATATTTACAAGTACATCTATATCCCATGTAAGCTTATATGTAAATATGTGGACATATGGCTAGTATAAACACACTTATATATGAATACAAAAATCCAAGCTTTCATGTGAAGTTAAACAAAACTTCAATAAAGTGTGATTCAATATTACAGGCAGTTATATTTTGGGATTTGTTTCCTAAAGAAGGAAAAAGTAAATGACACATTGAACTTAACAAACACACATCGTAGGATGTCAAGGCACAAAGTTGAGATGGAGGAGCTTTCGTAGTAGCAAAAGCCTCTCCTTGGAAGGCTTGAGGTATGTATCACTTTGTATGTACTCATAATTGAGTGTTTTGAAATTTTTCTTTTGAGCTCGTAAAGTTTTTTTGGAGCTTGGGTTTTCTATTCGTGTTTGTTTCTATTTGAGGTTTTTGTTCTTATTTTCTAGTTTTAGTTTGTTATGCTTAGAAGAGAAAATGTATGGTTTAAGGCTTGCTTAAACGCAATTACTTATAGTTTAAGCACAATCTCAAATCCATTTATTGTGGTTCTAACTCTATTTTCTATTTTTTCTTTTGTTTCTATTTAGATGTATAATTATTTGATTAAGGGCCTATTTAAATGGGGTTATTTGGCAATTTAAGTGTGGAATTAGTAATGATGACATACATAGTATTTTTCACTACAAACTTTGCATATACATTTGTTGCAAACTTTGCAATAGTTGTAATTAACATATTGACCTATAACTTTTGATAACACAAACCAACAGAGTATGCTGTGCAAGGAGCAAACGATTCCTTGCCTTAACAAGATTGATTCTTGACTTCCAATACAACTTTTATCTTTAATAGTTGCTAAATTAGACCCCCCCTATGTGAATTAAAATGGACCTATTTTTTCTAAAACTTGACCTAGGCACTCAGTTTTATTATACTCTTGTAATGTACTACAACTACTTCATTATTGCTGTAAAAGCTAGTAGTTCAACTCTATTCAAAGATATGACTATGATTTTTTGTAGGACAATGAACACATGGAGGGGAAAACTTGGACTTCCAAAATAGGTGAGAAATCATATAATTTTCCAAAACACACACACACACACACACACACACACACACACACAGGGAAAGAGAGAGAAAATATAGAGAAATAGTAAGAGAGAAGAAACAAGGGAGAGAGAGAGAGAGAGAGAGAGAGAGAGAGAGAGAGAGAGAGAGAGAGAGAGAGAGAGAGAGAGAGAGAGAGAGAGAATATAGAAGGAGATAGAGAGAGAGAGAAAGAGAGAACGAAAGCCAAAAACCTAGGCAAATGAGAGTGTACGATTGTTGAAGTGCATGAGTGAGGGATGCAACTACACATGCAACTACACACCCTTTTTCTTTCTCTTTCCAATCTTCACTCCTACTCCATCATGCCATCAAGGAGACTCATGCACATATTAGGACCATCATCAATTAGAACTCACAAGCACGAGCACATGAATGTTAGTCCATAAATTGTAGTTTTGCTTTGTGGATTTTTTGTTCGATATAGTTTTGGAATTTGATATATATATGCATTCTTAAAATAAAAAATAAGATAGATATATTTAAAATAATAAATAATGAACTAGATTAAAGAATCTAGATTTGTAAAAAAATATAAGCAAACAAAATAAATATATATTTGAAAGAAGAATTCTTAAGCAAAGAAAATTCTACAAAATTACTTTGATAATTATAAACTAAAACGACTTACAAACATTATTAAAGAACTAAAATGTCTAGTTATTTAGTTAATTTTTTGGAAAAAATCTATTAGAAATTTTTTGACATAAATTATTAGAGTAAATTAATATACAATTAAAAATTCCATTATTTAGTTGAACTGCTAAGAAATTTTTCTTTTAAAAATTTCTAGAGATATGATTTATTGAGAAAAACTATTAGAAAAATCAAATTTCTAATTATTTACTCAAAATGTTGGCTAACATTATTGGAAAAATAATAGTGATATAAAATAATGGAATTTTTTATTATTAAAATTAAAAAGGCCAAAATTTTGCTTAAAAATACTATCAAAGTTTAGAATTAAACTGATAGCAGCATTTAACTAGAACAAAATCAGTAGAGCTATAAGATAATTAATTATATAAATTCAACTCATGAATAGTTACAAAAATAGACATAATACTATTGGAAAAAACACTACTAAAAATATTGGAATCTTATATTTAAATAATTTAGACAGCCCAACAAAGTGCTAGACCTACAACATCTTGAAAAAAATATGCTCAAAATTATACAAATAATTCAATGATATGAATCTCAAAATTATTAGGAAAGTTAGACCACAAGAATGAGATACTAGAAAAAGAGTAGAATAGAATAACCTAGGAATGGATGTAAAGCAAAACATTGAGCTCAAAAATCTTAAATAGAAGTGTTGAAAGAAATATTACTTTAATCAACATGCATTTTTTGATGGATGCAAGTTGAAATATTTTTATAATGTAGAAGTCTGGAGCATTGGCTAACATCCTTCTATCATCTTGTTTTCAAATGGATGATTGTGAATGTAGTATTTAAACTCTTTGTGAGTTCTATGGAGATAATAAGTTATTCATTAAATTGTGTACTTCTAGCCACCAGATTGGATTAATCAACGTTGCACCTCCCCAAGGCCTCGCTAGGGCTCCATCATCCTGAGTCAATTAAGACTACTCATGAGTATTTGACCAACAACCAAGTTGGGGCAACGTAGTAGAAGATTCTCTCATATGGAAAAGCAAGTACTAGCATGGCTATGGTCAATATGGTATCACTTTAGTTCATTACATGAGGCCCTTAATCAAATAATTATACATCTAAATAGGAACCACACTTAAATTGCCAAATAACCCCATTTAAATAGGCCCTTAATCAAAGGATAGACATCCACCATGAGTCTGATGTGGTGGGCATTGAAGAGCTTGATGCTAGATAAGAGGAGGATAGGTACCCTCTAACATATTGGTGGTCCTATTGGCTTGTGTCTGATCATATTATGAACCTTTCCTAGTCAACTAGAAAATATTTCCTTTATCCTTGGATTGGGGTGCTGCCATTGGACCCCCATCAAGAGATCCACTAGCCTCCTTGAGGACCCCCTAGCTAGGGGCCACTTCCATGATAGTAAGATCCCAAAATAGGGGGTCCCTAATAACTCCCACACCTTACAACTCAATGCAACATGCCTTGAGTTGCTACTAGCTTAACTACTCTATTCAATCCAAAGTTTAGAGCCGCAAAGATTACCTTTTTGGCATAGTGCCACACATAGACCTCATTTGACATACAAGTTAGGACCCACCAAGCTCACACATGACTTGTCCTCATAATGGGGGCCTGACAACTTTGAGCACCATGGATCATTGGTGATAGCTTACGAGGGTAGGGTATTGAGAATATCTAGCACCACTAACATATTAGGATGGCCCAAAGAGGGAGTTTTATGATGGATGGGAACATATGGAGCGACCATTGGTCATGTTGATATCACCTATGATATGAGAGAAGACCTCAATCTCACATGAGATTATCAATGCAAAGATGGAGGTAGCACTATTGGTGGTTGAAGAAATGGTCCAAGTAGTGAATTTATTGTATAGATTATGGAAATTCCATTAGGATAGATACTTGTGCTACACCTAGCATTGGCTTCATATAGACAATTAGTAGTAGAGCAGCATGACAAACATTGTTGGTATGCTCAAGTGGGCACATGGATGCATTTGTATGGTCTGGATATGATAGTGTATCTCACAGAATTGCAGTCTTGATTGTCTTACACTCGAGCTTGGCTAGTTATAGCTAAACCATGTGACCAGAGTAGACATGCTAAAACTAGATATAGAAAGGATTGAGATTAGATCCCTTTCCCCACATGAAACAAGGATGGCACACTGCTAAACTCACTTTCTTTAGCTCTTCGAGGATAGAGTTATATGGATACCCATTTTTTGCATGACAAGTGATGTGGATTGAGGATGAAAGGTGTTTAGGATTCTTACTTTTGGAGCTCCAAAGGTGCACATCTAGTATTCTACAAGATAGGAACATTTGCAAAGCTAGATCCTCTTAAATAGAAAGTTGTCACTAGCTTTTTCACTACTACATAGTTGATTGGCCACCACAATTGAGACACATAGCTACATTGTAGAGGAGCTTCATCATCAAGGGGTATTTTCTTGGATAGAGCACGTGTACTCAATTGAGTGAGATGCCCATGCCCATCCAAGAAGAGAGCTAGATACCCTTATCATAGACAAAGTAGAGCTATAATTGAGCACCACATGAGCTACATATCGAGAACCTCTATCACATAGAGCTAAATTTCCACCTAAGATAGATACTTCATCGAGAAAAAGGGCATGTCTCTCCTTTTCTTTCCTCTTATTTAGTAGTATGACTTACATTTGTGGTACAGACATATCCTTACGTAGACCATCTTCTAGCAACTAATATCATAGGTATATTTTATATATTTTATCTCTTTTTAGATGATAGATATACTTCTTTATATGTATTGGTGTAGTTTCATAGGTTAGCTTGACCTTTCTTTAGATGATAGATATTCTTCTTTATATGTATTGGTGTAGTTTCATATGCTAGATTGGCCCTTTAGATATGCTAATACACACACACACATACACACACACGCACGCACGCACGCATGCACGCACGCACGCACACACACACGCACTCTCTCTCTTTGTGTGTGTCTCTCTCTTAGCATCCCAGTTTTTTAGATTTTCTTTGAATTACATACACATACATACATACGTACGTATGTACGTACGTACGTACATACATACATACATACATACATACATACATACATACATACATACATACATACATACATACATACATACATACATACATACATACATACATACATACATACATACATACATACATACATACATACATACATGTGTATATATATAAACTTATTGGTTGAACCCCATCTAATGCATGATACTTATTCCACCCTACTCGATAGCTCGTGCTTTTTGTAAACAACTGCCTCAATTTGCACTTCTCGTTTCTACTCCTGTTGCTTTTGCCACTTGCCTTGATTCTTTAATCCTCCTCCCGCACTTGCAATTATCCTTGCTTCTTTTGCTACATGTCACTCGTCTTCTTGATGCTCCTCCTCTCCAAAAAGATCTCTCAAGCTCTGCATGTGATAACCACCACTATTCGATATGGAGAAGCCATGTTTGCCTAAATCCACACCGTCCATGGTTTCCCAAGGCACCATCACCATTGGATTTCCACTTGATTTGACTACCTTATTCTACATGCATGCTAGATGTCATGACTAGCACCCTGGCAACCTTGGGGGGTGTGTTATACTTGGCCTTAACTCACTCACTCACTCTACACCGCATAGAAAGAATACATGAAATGTGAGAACAAGGTATGCTATTGTATTAGTCAAAAGAAAGAAAAATATAACATAGACACACCTAGGACCACACCCTTGTGATGGTGCATATAGGAAGGTTCACCACTGAGTATAGGGAACTACACATAATGTTTACCACTAAGTATAGGGAACCACATATCGAGTGCACCACGAGCTACACTTGAGTCATCACTACTTATACAAATGCATTTGTCCCAAATGACAAGGAATAGCTTCATGATCCTCCATCCTTGAAAGAACTTGAAGTCCCTTTCAAGGCAATGGGCACATGGCCGCTTATTACAATTCTTTGCTGACCTATTACAAGCTAGTCTAAGAAAGAGATAAAATTCTTCATAGTACTATTATAATTAAAGTAGTGGCTCAAGATACATTGGAAGTATAGGGGGAATTATCCTTGAGTCATGTGGTGAAGGCATCTTTGGTGAACTCATGCATATTTGATTCTACGATCTAATCGGCTTCCTTGAGGATGCACCCTTTCCACTTGGAGAGGTATTCAAGGTAACCCTTATGCTTATGGCACTGAGGGATTTCCTCAACTTCATAGGGGTCATTGGAGTGTAGCAATGGAATATGAAACCCCCCACTAAGTGCCGATATGAAACTTGTAGAGAAATTGATGCAAGGAGGCATATTCCATGGTGGATTCCGTGAGGTTTTTATTCCACAGAGGATTCCGTGAGGTTTTTTGGTGGATTTTATAAAACTATATTTATTTTCCGAGGCTTGTACACAAGGTAGATTCCTTGTGTGAGAAGTTGACGGGGACGCTTGTCCTTTTCGGGCATCAGATTAACTTAATGTGCATGTGGGTGATTCCACAGTGGGTGATTCTACAAAATACATATTAAATTAATGGATGTTTATAATTTTAGAGTGCACTCGAATTAAATTAAGGTTAGGATATAGAGCTCCAACCTATTTAATTATTTTGTAGTTGAAGATTGCTAGGTATTCACTTTTATGGGTTTTATCTTATTATTTTCTAACAATTGTGAATGCTTCAGTTGATGTGTAGAGCATGCAGCGATGGCACTGGGAAGCACCGGGCAATGGCATGAATTCAAAATACCTAGAATAATTATTATTTTTGATGGGCACACGCCTTATCACTAAAGGCATGGCACTGATCTTTATTTAGGCATGCTTATTTATTAAAGTGCTTGATAAACATTTATTATTTTTGTATGCGCATAGGCACTCAGTTTAATATTTCATTATTGGACATTGTATTTGGGAACAATCCAATGTCGCACTGGATTTGCGAGGAGGGGGGGTTCGTGAAGTCGCTTGCCGTAGGGATGCTTTGTGAGATGGAAGCAAGAGATTATGTAGAGAACTATATTTGAAGAATACTCAACTCAAGGAATTCATGGAGCAAAAAGAATGTTTAGGTTTTTTATTCATTCGATAGGAGATCATAACTCATATTCTTATACTTTGAATTCTTGATGCATACAAAGAATAGTTTAGAAGAAGTACAATGAATCTCTTCACAAGAGGCCTTCAAAGTTTTGTCACAAGAGAGCAATGAATTTGTCAAAGTTGATATGGCCCTTCCAAGTAAAAAGGTTCCAAGGTAGAGAAAGGCCTCTTCCTAAAAGACATCACCTTTCGAGGCAAAGCTGATGTTGTCACCTCCTTGCAATATTACATGAACAGCTAATCTTCCTCACGACCATACAGACGTTTAGTTGAGATCATACCATGACTACTCCAGGTTTTGTTCGAGATGGTTTTGCAAATAATAATCGTCAAAAGAATGCTTGTAAAGGTTCAAAAGACATTGAACCTTAGTGAAGTTCATGAGGAAAAAGAGAAGAGAAGAAGATCACAGTCCAGGTGGAAAGTAATAGGCTGTTCAATAACATGGCCACCTCAATTTGATACTTGAATTTGTGCTCCCATACCCAGAAACTTTTATTTCTTCAAAGAAAATTAATGGAACATTCCAGAAAACGTTTTCATAGCCGTCATCATGAACTTCAACAAGAAAAGACATCACAAAATGGCGATTGTGACATTAAGTGTGTAGAAATTTCTCCAAACGTTATAATTAGCCACCCTCGATTGACTGTTGAGTACGTCCTAGTTTGAGATACAAAAGACTAGTGATAAGGAGCTACCTCAAAGGAATCTTTGAATATTTCCACCAAAGTTTGATGGATTGCTAACTATCCTAAACACTCAGGTGAGACTTCAAGCTTTGACATTTGAGAAATTTTGTGCACTACTAATGGAGGAGGAGTTGAGGCTTAAAGCTGGAGAAGGTAGCAGTAGTGGAGATGCTACATTTTCTGTTAATGTGAAAGGCAAAGGTAGTTCCTCTACCAATGGTGACAAAAAGAAGAAGTGGTAAGAAAAAGTTTCAAGGAGAGTGCTTCTCCTATATGAAGAAAGGACATGCAATTTTAGATTGTCATGTCAAGAATGTAGATGGCACCTTGAAGACTAAATGAAAGAAGACAACCAATATGGCTGAAGCAAAGTTGGGGACTTATTTATGGGGTGACCATTGAGGAAGTGTGTTCCTCGATGCAAGAAATATCTAGCACTAACTCATGAGTATTGGATAGTATCACCTCCCATCACATGAGCAATAAGAAAGGTCTATATAGTTCTATGAAACCTCTATAAGGATCCATCATTGTGACTGTTGGGAATGATGAAAAATTCGTTGCTGAGGTCACATATACTACTTCCTTTGTTCTTGCAAATAGTGAACTCAATAATATTTCAAATGTGTTGTATGTTGTTCTAGAGATTAAGAGAAATCTGATATCAGTTGTTTCTATAATTGATCTTAGCCATGAGGTGAGGTTTACTACGACAAGTGCAAAAATTATAAAAAATCTTGGCAAAGTTGTCAACAAAGGAGAAAGAAGGAACAACCTATATGAGCTAAGTACTCCTACAGCCACCACTGATATGGGCACAAGTAAAGTTTGGCATGAAAGATTTGGTCACATCGGTTTTGCAATGTTGAAGGAGATGCATAAGCAAGGTATGGTTGCTTACCTACCTACAATACTAAATGAAATAAAACAACCATGTGAAGCTTGTATGAAAGGAAAGCAATAGAGTATATTGAACTTCAAAGTGGCAAGCTAGCTAAAAATGGAGTTAAACTCATTAAGGTGAGTAGACATTGCAGTACCCTCTTTCATACACAAATCCATGAGTTTCTTCATTCAGTAGACTTTTCTTGCAGCACTCTTCTAGGCATACAATTCTTCCAATCGCTTCCAAATGTCATAAGTAGAATCCAACCCTTCAATGTTAAACAGCAAGGCATTAAAAATTAATAGCTCAATGGTCAAGCATGCAAGCTCATTCAGCTCATCCCAATCGTCCTGCTCTACATCAACTGGTTTTGTTCCCTTTACTTTAATCGGCTTTGCTTGCTTCTTTTGCAACAAGATGTTATGGCACTGCTTTTGCCAAACTACAAAGTTGTGTGCTCGTTAAAGCTTCTTGATATGCATAAGATGATTGTCACTGTTGCTAGCCATGATTCACATCCAAATAACTATATGATAGTAAATGACAGCTAATGCCAAGCAATGGAAGCTCCAAAATCCACTCAGTAGTATATTAGAAATATCCCCAAGTATGTAGCAACAAGAACGTACATTAGTTCATTGCCCAAAATGCCTCAAAAGCATTCAATGATAGTAAACATACCAATTTCCTAACAAAAAAAGAGTGCAGTCCTCAAATTCCTAACAATATAGGTGGCTATCCTGTAATTTAGGAGTGCAGTCCTAGAATTCCTAACAATACAAGTGGCTGTCCTACAATTCAAGAGTGCAGTCTTGACATTCAGGAAAATCTGTCCTAAAAATTCAAAACTGAAATAACCACTTAGATTGACTGAGATTGAGCTCTAAAATCATGCAAAGCTTCTCAAAACATCATCATAATGTTCTTGCATAGAAACATATGAAATTTCCTGACAGTGAGGTATGTTGTCTTGAATATGCAAGAAATTGTCTCGAATGTACAGCAATAGACCTGTAGGTAAAGTTGATCAAAAAATGAGCCTTAATTACTGCTCAAATGCATTCCAGAATCAAGTCCAAGCATGTAACATCAACCATAAGCATGAATACATGGTTTAGAATGCCCAAGATAGTCTAGAAACAATACATAATGCATACACAGTAAAAATGTCATTTAGTCATGTTATTCCAACAGCCAAATATGTCTACAAAATGAGCCAAATCCTTGCCAAGTTTAGTTCAAAATGACCTCAAGACAATGCCGCATGGTTCCCAAAGCATCCAGCATCAAGATACATCCAAATAGCTATCATATGAGCATCAATCTCAAGAGAGCAGGTGTTGGCTTGTTTATTACATATCTGAATACTGTGTATTTCAAACCTGAAGCTAAATGTACATAAGCCCCAAGTGTAATACTACACTTGAATGCTCAATGTTAAGCATTAGATGCAAAGTCTAGAGCACAACCATGATGCCAAATGAAGAGGAGTAGTTGTTATAGGTCCTGAGCATGATGAAAACCAGATCTACATACACACACTGATGATGCCTTCGGCTATGAAGAGATTGGAATGCTAGTCCAAGTGTTGGAGATGATGGGAAGGGTCCCCAAGTGGCCAATGATGGCTGTCAACAAGCTCAAGTGAAGATGGAAGCTTCAAGCTTCAAGAAGAAGCTTCAGACCTTGTTGCTCTGCCTGCAAACACTTCAAAGTGAACTCTTCTTCAACTTCAAGCTCTTACACCTAAAGAAATGCCTATGGTTTGAACCAAGCTCTGATACCACTTTGTTAAGTTAGCTACAATGGAGCTTTTGCGTAGAGATGCAGGTTGAGAGAGAGAAGAGCCAACGACACAGATTTGTGGTACTGAAGAGTGTAGCTCAATAATGATTTTAGATAGGTATATGTACAATGTACAACCTGGCCCTTACGGGTGGACACAGACACTGCTCTTTATCCCAACATGTTTGATTTATGTAATGAGATTGATGGTATCTGCAAGAGGTTTTCAGCACAACAACAAAGAACGATTCAAGTTCAAATATGAATGGTATGATGATCATGATGGCAAGAAAGTCAGGTCTTGTTTAAGTGTTATTGCTTACACAATTGTTGAAAAGCTCAAAGAAAGATATGAAGATGTTTTGAATTCTGATTTTGATTCTAATTCAAGTTCAAGTGATGATAATGATGATTAGTGCTCTTTACTCGTGGTCTTGCAGGTGAAGGGAGCAAGAGAGAACAAGAGCCAAAGAAGCCAAGAATCCTCGAGTGCTAATGGGAGAGTGGATCATCACACATTTTACATCATTCATCTCAATGTATTTTCCATATTTTGGTATTTCGCAAACTGCCATAATCAATATTTAGTCAATTATAATAAAAAAGAAAACAAGCCAAAAGTTATGAACGAAGATGATAAAATTGGTGATCAAGAAGATCAATTATGTATTCAAGAGGATGATGTTGTTATGGGTAATAAGTTTGAGGATTATGGTTTTCACAATGAGGATGTCATTATGGATGATTTTCTTGATTCTCTTATTGATGTTAAGGAAGATAATTCAACTATTAAGTTGGATTTCAATTAAGGAACTTTGCAAGACCTTGAAGAAGTGCCACTACTCATAGTGCAAAATGCATTATCTTTGGATGTATTTATTCAAGATACCCATGTTTCTAGCATGCAAGATAATATTTTAGGTCATTGCACTACTCAATCTAAAGAACAAGTCAATATTCTGCTACAGGAATTGCGAGATTGCAAGATTAGCATTATAATTCTTTTACAAAAAGAGCATGATTGCAAGATCGGTACTACATTTTGTTTGCAAGATTTGGTTGAATATGAAGAACTACATAATGTAATTAGTTTGTCTATTTTTTTACAAGTTCCATACAAGGTACACTCTATAATTCAATCTCCAACTGAGATGATACATTGGCTTTCTATTGAGCTTGAAAAGGAGAGAAATATAGTAAACATTGCAACAATTGAAGCTTTATCTGTTTATCAATCATTTTCAAGAAGAGAAAGCATTACTATAGCAGGAGTTTTTTCAATTGAGGAATGTAATGGATTTCCAAGTTTCTCATTGTTTTCAAGTCATTAATGCTCTTGAGGAAGTTTTTTTGTAGAGGGATAATGAAATTGCTTATTTGCATACACAGTTGGTATTTTCACGTGCTTCAAGTCAAGATGTTATTTTGGAGGATCTCTATGCATTGAATGATCAAGTTGTTAATGTTTCAATTCAGACTAATATTTCTAAATTTCTTAAGGACTCCAATTAGTCAATTATTGAAGTTGAAGTATCTAGAAGTATGCAAGTACCTATAGTGGATATCTATGCAATTCATGTTACAGTAGGAATGGTTGATGTTATTTATATTGATTGATTTTTTAGCATGAAAGTGTTGATTCTGTATGAGGTGGATGCTTGTAGCAAGAGTATATTACAAGAAGCTTCAAAATGATATGCAATAACCTAAATTTCAAAAATTCTTGCAACATGAATTTGAATTTCTACAAACAATATATTGACTTCCTACAACAGCAACCAAACCTCCTACAATAGTAGTTTGCATTTTTCCTATACCTACAATAGCAAGTGGCATTTCATCAATTTCTACAGTAGCAACTAGTATTCCTACTATTCTTACAATAGTTATCTATATTCCTGCAACTCTTACAGTAGTACAACAAGATAAAAAACAACAATTACAAAAGATATTTGAAGTTCAATGATCTCAACAGTCTAACAATCACCAAATATATGTTATGTCAATTTGGGTTGATGCTCAAAAAGATTATTTAAATGATCTATTATAGACTGAAGTCTTGGAGGATTTTGATGTAGATCATAAAGTGTCGTTGTGTACCCTTGGAGTGGTAATCTACTTACTCTGTTATGACTTTATATATTTATTCTCTATAATATATTATGGATGTCATTGTATATTATGAGTTCTCAGCCCTAGCATATTTTATTGAAATGGTTGTACTATAGAACTATGGCTCATTACATGTCAGCAATTGCAAACAGTTTTGTTCTAGCTATAATGTAAGGAGACACGGTTAAAATTGCAATTGATGGATTTAGGCTTTGAAAACTAATTCAAGTTGATTATAATGAATCACACAAGGATTCACAAGTTTATCAAGTAGTGGGAATCAATTTTATGCAAGTCACAGCTAGAGTGCCTGACATAGCAGTACTGTAGAATTTTATGGATATTATGGTCATTTACTAGTTTTGTGGGATAAATAGTTCTCAAACTTTGACAATATCTCATTGCACTTATGTTGGTGATATTTTAGTACTAGCACTAGTATTTATTTGTCTTGGATGGAAAAAGAAAATGTCATTCCTGTTATAGGTCCTAATGAAGGCAATTACAACCCTATTACAAGAGACAACAACACCGCAACAAGAAACAAGGTTACCACAGCAAGAAACAAGGTTATCACAATGAAAAATAAGATTACCATTGCAAGCGACAAGTTCATTGCTACAAGCAATAGGTTCAGTGCTGCAGCAGCAAGTTCACCACCACAGGTGATAATTAACATGATAGAAAAGTAGTGACCTAATGCATGCAAGTAAATATTTGGAGCAAATAACTATTAGTACCATGCAACAAAGTCAAGATATTGGTGAAAAGGTTCATATGTTACTAGATTTGAATGTATAACTTGATAGATCATTGTCTATGCAAACTATTGTTACCATGGTGAAGAATGCTTTGGTCAAAGTTATGTATGATCAATGGATTGTCATTGCAAGGAGAATATCTCATGTAATATCTTGGTCATATGCAGTTGTGTAGTAGTTGTTTGTCGCAGAAAATTGGGAAGCATTAATTCATGAGAAGGACGTTCTTAAGGAGAAGCTTGAAGGAATGCAGGTTGAATATGATAGATTTTTGGATATGATTACGAAGTTACAAAGTGTCAATCAGTATGACAATGCTAAAATTTAGTCCTCGTGTTATGATGTTGTGAAGGCTAATATTATTGAAGTTTTGCATGATATTAGTAAACAAGTTAAGATAAGAGAGCTTACATCTAATAGGATTTATCATGTTTATGTTCTACCTTTTGTATCACATGAGTAGCATGCATAAGAGCAGTCTAGCATTGATTCTCATGGTGCTCATGGGCCTCACAAGTTATGAGGTTCTTTGCTTATCACTATCAAACTTTCTTTTTTCCATCATATATGCCTATGTTTTGTGATAGTCTTCTAAGTGGATTATGCAACCATAATAGGGGGCTATAAGTATTCTACTAGAGAGGCTCTACTTATTGTTTCTCTTTGTGGCTTACTTCATGCAAAGCCTTGAATAAGGCATAATTTGTCACATTAGGTATGACAGTTAGGTAAGGCATTTGACACCATGACATACAAGGATTCAAGTCATGGCTATGCTAGCCATCTATGAAGCTGCTCCAAGTGTTGTCTTGACACATTATCTTTGCCCTTAGCATGATCTATTATCTTAGTCTTTACTATTCCCTATATGAAGTAGACTTACAATGCCTCATGAAGTGTAGTTATGTAGGCAGTTTTTAGGCATGACGTGAAGAGGTATCTATGGTGTCTATCACATTTTTTTATCAGTTCTCATGATTATGACCTGTATATTATTATTTTTCTAATATGACATGTGATGTGATAGTTGGCACCACGATTTCTATTTTTTAATTTATTTCTAGCATATACTCTGATTTCTATCATTGATTTGCCATTATTAGTATTGTAGAGTGTGGTTCTATGTTTGTATATCATTGTATCTTAGTTTTTAGTTGATTACGTTATACAACATTATTTATTTTCTAGATTGCCTTTTGGTGCAATCACTAATATGGTAATAATTAATTCCATGAGTTTGTGCATATCCTTTGGCAACCAGTCATGTCTTATAGTACTCCATAGATCCATTTGATTTATGCTTGACCTTGCAAACCCATTTGCAACCAATAGCTTTCTTGCCTTCAATAAGGCACCAACTCCCATGTCTCATTATCCCTAAGTGCATCCATTTCTTCATCCATAATATGATTCCAATACTCATTACCCCCATTGCATCCTCAAAACAAGTGTATTCCACATCCTACATAACCTTAGCCATATATGCATAGTTATGAGCTACATTGCTATCATGTGTCAATCATTGCATTGGCTTTCTTACTCTACTTGACTTGTGTGGACCTACATCATTATCAGGTGCTCTAGCATCCTCTTGTGCCTTCTTTACACTAGGTGTTTTAATAGACAAAATCCCAAACTCCTTATCCAAGCTCTGCTCAAAGCCATCTAAATCAACATCAACATGAGAGAAACCTAATTATACATTTTTCATAATAGGTGAGTCCCCAACTTTCTCTTTACCTTTTCTTAACATTTGTGATATACTTGGAGTAACATGTGACCTTAATCTAACACTCCAAGATCTATCAATAAAACCATGAGTAGAAGACTCTTTTGGTCCACTCAATGTCTGTGATTACTGACATGTTTTCTATACAACCATACTCTCATGCTCATTAATCCCAACTACATTCTACAAATTACTATACCAACTACTTATTTCATCAAAAACAACATCCTTGCTAACTCTCAGCTCACATGTAATAAGGATGTAACAGATATATCCTTTCTACTCATGAGAATATCCCACAAATATACATTTTTCTACTTTGGGATCCAATTTATTGTGCAACTCATCAGGTGTTAGATATGCTCAATGCCCCACCCTCATAAGGTGCCACCAATGATCCATGGTGCTCAAAGTTGTAAGGCCCCCATTATGAGGAGAAGCCACATGTGAGCCCGAGCGTGGTTGAGTTTTGACTTGTATGTCACATGAGGTCTATGTGACTAAATGGAAAAAAGGTGACCGTTGTGGGTCTATTCTTTGGGTTAGATGCAATAGTTAAGTTGGTAGCAACTTGAGGCACATTGCATTGAGTTGTTGGGTAAGGGAGTTATCAGGGGCTCCTATTTTGGGGTTCAGGGGCTATGTAAGCGGCCCCTGGTTGGGGACTCCCAACCAAGGGGCTAGCAGTCCCCTGGTGGGGGTCCGAGGGGGAGGGGCAGCACCCTTGGCCCGACGGTAAAGGGAATATTCCCTGGCCGACTAGTGGAGGCTCATATGGTAGGTTAGCCAAGTCAACCTAACCGCATTAGGGGAGTTTTGAGGTCTCGAAAATGCCCTATAAGTGATCCTAGAGAAAGAAAATATTTTAGGAAATAAAAGTAATTTTTTATTTTTTAAAGAAATTATATTTTGGTAAGTAAATATATAAAAAATTATTAATAAGTTATCAGGGGCTCCTATTTTGGGGTTCAGGGGCTATGTAAGCGGCCCCTGGTTGGGGACTCCCAACCAAGGGGCTAGCAGTCCCCTGGTGGGGGTCCGAGGGGGAGGGGCAGCACCCTTGGCCCGACGGTAAAGGGAATATTCCCTGGCCGACTAGTGGAGGCTCATATGGTAGGTTAGCCAAGTCAACCTAACCGCATTAGGGGAGTTTTGAGGTCTCAAAAATGCCCTATAAGTGATCCTAGAGAAAGAAAATATTTTAGGAAATAAAAGTAATTTTTTATTTTTTAAAGAAATTATATTTTGGTAAGTAAATATATAAAAAATTATTAATAAGTCATTGTTGCGATATTCTCATGGTCACATCAAACCTAGAAATCTAGGCTGCCATAAAGGTGACAAAGATTTTCATAATCAAGATCTTACTCATCCTCATTAAACTGAAAACTAATATTCAATTTGAATTTTGTTCTGTGTTCGATTACTTCCCTCCATTCTCACTCTCTTATTTATTTCCAATCATTACTAGTTTCTTCTTCGTTTTCCTTCTTGTTTCTAATTCGCATACTTTTTCAATCCAATCTTCCAATCACATCCTTAGCTATGGACCAGACATCCAATGATCTCTGTAGCTCTAGTAAAAGGCCTCTCTATCATCTTCATATTGAAATGGATAGTGAGTATGAACCAATAAGGAAGAGAACAAAACCCATTACCGTTACAGAGTCTACGAAACATATACTCAGGTTTGAAGAAAAGAAGAATCTTGATCTTTGGTTAGATGGTATATCCCAAAGATCTTAGCAAAAATAACACTTCGCCTTTATTGAATAGCTCTTGATTGTTGAGGTTCACTGGTAATGGTTATAATGGGTTTCTAGGCTATACACTTAACTTGGTTGCAGAAAAGGATGTGCTCAAATTGGAGAACCATCTTTTATCAAAACATAACAATGAGTCACTACAGAAGCTAAAAGGCTATCAACACAGAATTCATTTGTAGGAGAAACACATCAAATCTTATCAACGAAAGAAAATTATTTTAGGACTTCAAAATCGACAAAAGGCTCTTAGAAATATTGAGAGTCTCAGATGAGGAGGAGGTGGTTGTAGTAAAAGAATCCAAGCAGCAAGGTACATTTTTATTCCACTTTAAAAATATGAAATATGACTTTGTTTATAATTAATTGTATTGATTTGTGATGTTGATTTTGTTTAGGTCTCTTCTTCAATCGAATGCAAGTGAAAGAGATTCTTTCAAAGCATCTCAGTTTTAATATTATCTTCTTCCTTCAGTAGTTTCAAAAGATATTTTGGAGAAGAAGAAATTTAAAAAGGCAAAGAAGCAATACTTGGAGTCATTTATAAAGGATCTCTCTTTGGATATTGAGTTAGCGTAGAAGACACTAGATAATATTGGTATCACTCGAGATGCTTATATACAATTTTTCTAGCTTTTACAGTCAAATATGAAGCAAGGACAAGTACGTAATTGCATACTTCCAAGGCCATCTGTGATTAGAACTATTAAACAGAGAGTGAATAACAAGGTAATATTGGAGATTCTGGGTGAGCCTTTCCATATCAAGGCTAGCTTCAAGGGCAAGAAAAAGGAAGTTGTATTCAATGAATTTAACAATATTTTCCTTGACTTGCCCACCCTATAATGCTTAATGATTAGATTCTGTGACTTGTCACTAGAAGAGGCACAAGGAGTGGCTAGATTTGTAGTTAAACTTGATGAAAGTGAGATTCTAAAATGTACAAAACTAGAGAGGGTCTCTATTACCTTGATGTATAGAGCACTTTCATCAGATCATTACGATCACTCAATGTCATTCAATGTTCAATCGGAACACAACGTATGGTAGCTAGGAGCATTCGAAGTAGATACAGAGGATTTTGATATATTGTATTGGGTTTTTCATCGAACACCAATACCTGATGTTATTAAGAGACAACAAGCAAGAGAAGAGCTATTTGTTGAAGGATTTGGGAACTATAAGATTGAGTGGCACATAGTTGGTGACTTAAGACACTTAAATGTATGTACAATGTATCAAAGGGAGCCAACTCTAGATCTCCTTGCCTATATTGCATGTCCCCAGCCAGAGAGTTGAACTCAAGCAATTGGAATAGAGCTCCCTCTAGGCACAACAAGGATCCACAATTTAATCTAGTCCTAGATATTCCTTTAGTGAATGCCCATATCTGTACACTTCATGCACTTTATAGGAAATAAAAAGCTTGTTCATCTTTATATAGGATTTGCATGGAAGCTAAAGCCATTATCAACTAGAATAGATGCTATAACAAAGATTGAAAAAGTCTTATCTGCAATTGGTTTGCATGGTGGTAATGTTGTTATTGAACGAGATCTTTAAAAGTCTAAGGATGGCAATTGTGTCCCCAAAAAGTCATCTATTGGTGGAGTGAAGGCTAGAAGGTTCCTAGACTTTCATGGAGACTTCGTAAGATAAATTCTAGGAATGGTGGCTCAACTATTAGATACAATCAATGGAAGTGCCTACATAATGCAGTTAAGGATCATGCTGATAATGGACAAGCTCAGAATAGAAAAGCCAATGTTTGGGAAAAAACTAGACAAAGTATTCTTTTATTGTGATAAAACAGAGTGGAATGATGATGATCTCAAAGACTTCAAAAACCAATTGAACCTTTCTAAAAAGGCAATGACAGAAGCTTGGGGTAATCAACACTTCACTCACTATATGGTAAGAAGTTTGCATATGTATGTCTCATTGTCTGACTCATATTGGGTTTTCTAATTGAATTTCTTTATTTGTTAACTATGCAGCATATTTTATACAACCATGCTCCATATTTTATCAAGAAATATGGATCTCTATCTATTTGGTCAACCCAAGGTATGAAAAAAACACATTATCAAGCAAGAACAAAATACTTTAGACACACAAGACATGGAGGTGGAAGATACAAAGCAAACAATTTATTAGAGGTTTTGAATGGTTCTACATACAAATTTGGCACAAATTCAAGCTCAAACACAATTGCATCATGTAATACATCATTTTTGGTTTGGCAAGGACTATATGTTACCCAAAGAAGAAAAGAGGGATATTTAAACTCTTGTTCAAAGGAAAGATATTCTGAATAGTAACAAACTAGACAAAGAGATGGAAAAAGATGGGGTTCAAGAAACCCTTAACATCTTTTAGCCTGACTCTATTGCAGAAGATTCTTTAGTTTTGGGGAATTCACTAGGTCCTCTAAGGGAATCTTTTGTTTCATCCCACTCGATGAGACCTCTACATTTCAGGAACTCTTATTTTCTATTGCCTGGAAGAAGCTTCAAATTCTTGGCATCTCCTACATGGAAGAGCAAATAAGAGGCAAGAACTCCAAAGTATCCTTCCCTAGATCCACTGTATCCAGGCATGAAGCCAAAAACTCTTATAGCTTCTTCCTTCTCCACCAAAATTTTCTTGTCTGAACCTCTATTGAAAGCTTTGGGATCCAATCACATTGGAGGTAGCTTTCAAAGCCATTATTGGTAAGCTTGGAGAGCTTGACAACCTGCTATGATAAATTGCAACTATTTGATTATTTAAGCTTCCAATATAATGACCAAGGCCTTGACTTTTGCCAAGATTCAATGGCCTTGAGCCCTTAGCACAATAAAGCACAATAGTATAAGATGTCAGTAGATAAATATCCAAAAATATTTGTGTATAATGTATAACATTGTCTAATATGAATCATAATGGATATCTTAGAATTATCTTTCATATCTTAGGGTTTTCATCTTCTTCAAGAAGACTATCATCATATAGATTTATTGAACTTTTTGGTTTCTCCTCTAATGGAGACTTCAGTTTCTCTTCATACCCCATGTTATCAATACCAAGTCTCTATTGAATTTGTAAGTACTCTTCCTCTGAAGGTATCCCTCCCTTTTCATATTCCACGATTTGATTAATACAAGAATGCAAGGCTACAGAACTGTCTTGAAAATTCTCTCCCTCAACATCAAGAGTTGCTAGCAATTCCTCTTCATAACCTATAAAATTCTTATCATTTTGACTCTCTAAGATAAAAAAGGTGTTGAATATCATTTAGCAACACATATCTCTTTTTGTTGATGAGATAATTGGGAAATGTTGGGAAACATTCAAGAGGACCTATTTCAATCTCTACACTCAACTCTATCTTCTTTTCTTCCACTTTTGTAATGTTCTCACTTTTAAACAAAGCAGCATCAAATCCTTGCACTAACTGGTTCTCAATATCCTCCTGAAACATTTCACCATTCTCTTCAACTTCTTTGTCTTTGCATGCAATATCCTCCATCTTCTTCTCTTGTATTGTATCTGAAGAACAACTATCCATATATTGAAGATATACCAGAAATCCAACATCCTTCTGTACAAGAAGACATTGTTGTTGATTCTGATGAAAAGGGCAATCCGCTTTCCACTTCTTGAATTCTTCATCAATAAGGCTAAACCTTGTTTGCAAAGTTTTTCTAGCAACATTAGAAGCTTCCATTACATCGCTATAATGGACAAATCCCTCAATCTCTAAGCCTTCCACATGTCTATCATAAAACACATTAAAATCCTTCAGTTTATCTTCAAGATTCTTCAAAAGCTCTTGCAAATCAAAGGGAAAATTGAGCATATCTCTGATGTAAATAAATTTAGATGAATTTCCAGTTGCATGAAGAAAATCAAACAGCTTTTCATCACTGATGACCTCGAGGTCCTCCTCCTCCATTCCCTCTAATGAAAACTTCATTTTAGTCATCCTAATTACTCACAAAAGAAAATCCAGAATACAAAAATAAGGGTCATAATATACAAATCCACATTTTCTCATTTGCAGTAGACTAAAGAAAGATTGCTAAGAAAATCAAGAAAATACAAAATGAAAGAAATGAATTAAAACTTTATGCACCAAAGAAAGCATGAAATTCCAAGTCTCATCGATCAAACTTTGTTTAACATTTTTGACTCATGAAATGCAAAAACAATGATTCAAACTGCCTCACAGTTCACAAAATCGTGTTTCACACATCACTTATAAAAAAAACTTGATGGATTCATGTTTCATATATTTAGAAAATTTTAACAAAACAATGCCTCAAGAACATCAAAACCCCATCATTTTACATGTTTACTCCTTTTAAACCAACTAACATCTTCAATGTCTCAAAATTCAAGATTGCAGAGAAAAATATTAAGAAAATTGTGATGCCCGATATTTGCACACCTTACTCCTAAGAATAAATGGTTTCTTGTAAGCATATGCTTGGTTTGGCTTGTGATGCATACAAGATAAAAAGCTGATCGAAGACATGACAAGATACATGAAAGAAATAATAACCAAGACTTGAACCTGAGTGTTCATATATATATGCCAATGATCACCGCACGTTTGATCAAAAAGTACGCTGCACTAATTCGGCTGACGTGCGCTTAAAATGCAAAAGAAAAAGGAAAAAACTTGAAAATCGGAGCTATAAAAGTGCTATCATGTCGAAAAAGTAAGTGACGCGTGGCACAAATTCCTAGACAAAATAGTCTTCAGTCGTACGTGTGAAATTAACTACGCATTACAATTGCCACACGTGTAAACCAACATCTTTATAAACTTGATTTCTGAACCGCGAAAGAGTTTTTTCAAAGACAAAACCCTCTCTATGCTCAATCACACCAACACAACGCTAATTTGATCACAGTACAAAATTATTCTTTTGCGCAAGGATACCAAAGAAGGTTTCATCGACAACATATGCATTCAATACTCAAGAATATAAGTTTTTTTCTAGAATATGAGTAAGTTCTGAATCACTTGAACACTCCTATTAAATCATCCCCAAAAATGCCAAATGTATGAAACACGATGGGTGCTAGATTTCTCTTGTCCACATGAGGCCTCCTTGTGTTTCATACGACTAAGGCCTACAAATTTCTGTTGTAACACGGGTGCTAGGTTTCTTTTGTCCATAAAAGCCATACTGGTGTTTCATGTGTTTAACTTGATGTAGGTTATAGAACTTTGAATCTCTTTTAAGTTTCATAAATTATAGAACTTCAAGCTTCAAGTAAATAACTAAGTTGAAATGAAAGAATATCTTTTAATCTTTTAAATGCACGTGTGTCTGTTGAAAAAACATAGGCTCATGCACATAGGCTTACGCTTATGGATAAAGATATGATTATTCTCAGGAGATTGAGATACAAGTTTTCAAAAGTCCTTGAGCCAGTCCCTCTTTCTCATGTTAAGGCTTTCAATATTTTAAATGTTCCTCCATATAGAAAGAAGAAAAATTATACTAGTCTGAAGGTTGAAGATGTTACGCATGAAAAGGACACAAGACAGCAAAAGAAAGAGGAAAAGACCACAATAGATCAGGGAGATAAATGGAGGGAGTTTAAAAGAAAGAAGGAAGAAGAAAAGGATGCAAAAAAACTCCCATCTTTCGAAGAGGAGTTATCTACCCTTCTTGAAAGGGTTGACCCTAAGGGCTTCAATGTTTCTTGCTTTTTACCTACTGCTGATATTAACAAGAGATCTGATATGATATTTTTGGACTCTGATTGTGTTCAAATTCTCCAAAATAAAGTTACAGAAGTAAATGACTCAATTCATCTTGTTGGGATGAGGTAAAGTTTACCAAAATTTGTTTAAAGTCACCATATTTTTCTAGCAATAGACTTTCATGTTGATGCTTACTATCTCCATTCCTTTTCTAGGTGTGTAATGCATGAGCTCCCCTTCGATATACAACAAAAGATTGAGGTTCTTGATAAATCCATTTCATAATATATGAGGAGTGAGCTTGATGCAAGTGCTTTTGACCATTGGTTCAATTCAATTGACTTTGAATATTTGGAGCTTCTTCTAATTCCATACAATGAAAAGTAAGTAATTTGATATTTTTAAAGATTTTATGAGATCTTATTTTGCTAGATTATTGAAATATTTTTATTTTTAGTTCTCATTGGAGCCTAATTGGAATAGACTGTGTGGAGAGGCAATGTTTCCTCATCAATTCTATAAAAGGAAGGCATGGAAATGCCAAGTTGTAAGTTATATAATCTAGGGTCTCTTGATATTTTGATATTTTTATTGCAGGTAATCTAAATATTTTGATCTTTCTTTTATAATAACTCTAAATTTTATTTTCTTTTTGGTACAGAGTTTGCAAAAGATTGATTGAAGTGCTAGAGAAAAGGCCTCACATGCCTTCTGACTTACTTGCAACAATGCAATATAGACAAGTTGAGGTAAGTTCTTGATTAATATGGTTGTAACATACTAAGAAAATTTATTCTAAAAACTACCATAAACAAGTTACTCTTGTTGATTTCAATGTCCTCATCAGGATGATAGTTACTCTTGTGGGTGGAGAGTAATTGTAAATGCCAGAAGATTGGTTCAGTTTATTTATCTCAATGATGATAAACTTATAAAGGTAATGTGAAACATACTAAACTTTAAGATAGAGTTTTATTGCAAAATAGTCCATTGTAAAAAATAACAATGAACTAAAAATATTTTTTTACAAATGTATGACAGTTTACAAGGGATTGCTATACAAGTGAGCACGTTTGGTATATAAGAGCAAAGCTCTTGAAGTACATAATGACCAATTGTATACAACCGACAAGAAGTGGGAGCTTGGACATTGAAGGAGAGGAGATGCATGTAGCTACAATAGTTGAAGCTATGCCTTCAACAACCAAAGCATCAAAGATAGGCAAAAGGACTCCTAGAAAGGATGTGCCTTCTCAAAAAAAATAGCTTTTCCTCAGATTGTAAGCCCTTGTGTATAAGTCATGGAGATGGCTGACAAAAATTTGTACATGCATTTTATATTGATAGTAAATAGATATTTTCTTCAATATTATTGCATCGTATATTCTTCTCTCTCCTCATTGATATCTATTAAAAAAATATGTTACAAATGTTTATTAATTAGGAAGTGAAATCAGATATACACCCAAATGAATATAGTATGAAATAAAAACTTACTCGTTTGTTATTAAGTTGGAACACAAATGCGTATGGTAGTTCAATATCTTCATTCTGTAAATCCATCCTCACCTGATGTAGCATACATGATGAACTAACCTTTAGGATTGCAATAATGTCCTCATTGTACCAAACATCAAGATCGACTATAGGATCTTTGCTAAAATTATCAAGATTTTGGTCTAAAGCAATAAGAATATAGCTAACATAATGCCATCTACTGTAATAAAAGATAAGGATGAATTTTTGAGTAGCGATCATATATTTACAAGCTATAGAGTCTTGATCTATCTTACATATAATTTTCCCTTCTGTCCTAGTGTCCCATCCCTCATCAACAAATTGTATAACATGATCACATGTTAGTCTCTTCACTGAAAGCATAGCCTTTGATTTTCTTATCTCAGCATTAGAAAAGAAGTCAACAAATATATTAATAGACATGAACAAAGTAACTTTGCTTAGCCTACTTGAGATACTAGGTTTTAATACTCTCTGTATCTCAGAAAATATTTTACATCTATAGCCCTCACTAGTAGCTGGACTTGTCAAAGGACACTCAATGCTTGAAAAATATGGCAAAGGAAGGGGCGATATTGATCCCCATTGGCTACACTGGATGGGAACAATATAAGAATGGTCATAGAAGAATATTCCATTCTCTGCAAGCTTTGTCTTCTTTCTACCTTTGTATATCTCTTCTCCAATCAAGCCATGCATCACATCAATCACATCAACAATAGACTCAACCGGTTGCCATTCCTCAAGATTAGAGGGATAGACATTTACAAGACAAATGAACAAATTTTATAATGGAAAACCTTAGACCAAGTTCAAGAAAAGAAATAATTTAAGAATTAAATCCTTATAATTTGGTTTATGCATTAGAAGATTTGAACTTCTAGGTTCCAAATATAGCTCTCTATGCATAAACACATGTTTTGCACCAAAACCTCTTTTATGCTATTATTATTTACTCTAGGCTTGAAATCTCGGAATTCTACCCTTCCAAGCAGAGATAAATGAATGAGAGCGGAATTTTGGTGCCAAAAATTGCTTAAAAATAGCTAAAATTTATGAATATCAAGGGAAAAATATCCAATGTCAAAGGCGGCGGCTCGACCTAGGACGATTTTAAGCGTCAAAGTGCTCTAAGGGCGCCCAGGCAACACTTGCGAATTTTTAGTAATTTTTCCATGCACCTGTGGTGGTCAGTAGAGCTGTTAGTCAGTGCAGGATGCCAAGACGAGCTCACAAAAATTTTCAGATCGGGATTTGGACACCGTATGCGAGAGGAGCCGGGAAAAGGGCCAAAAGGCCGGTCAAAAATTGGGAGGTGCCCAAAAAGGAGAAGGAAAGGGGTGCCTTTGGGAAGGGGCACCCCCCCTTCATGAAAAAACGAATTAGAAGGGGGGCGGCGGCGGCGGCTGCTGCACCGCGAAAGAAACGCCCCCCTCCCCCCCCCCCCCCCCCCCCCCAAATCGAGATGGTGGCTCACAAGCAAGCCATGGAAGTAATCACTACAGGCCACTACATTCATCCCGCGCTCCGTATCGCTCCGCTCCGCGTGAGGAATGGCAGCCTGTAGAGGGAGAGAGAAAATCAGTCTTTCTCTCTCCTCCCTCTCTCTCCTCTAAGGGGGAGTTCATGTGGGAAGAGAAAGGAAGAAAAAAGAATGGTGGAGGCTTGTCCGGCATCGATCAGATTGCTTCACGTGCTGAAATGGTGATTTGTGATTGTCATGAGCATGAAGTGCTGCTGATTTTCAGATTTGCAGCCATGGACATGAAACCCGAAACACGCAACTAAGCGGTAATTCAATTTTTTCAAAGGAAATTTGAGATTTCATGGCTTTTGATTGATAAAATGTTGTTCATGTGGGCTAAAAATTATTTATGTTGCTGATTTCCATGAGTATTTGTTGATCATAATCAAAAAATCAGAAAAACATGTATCTTGTGTCTCAAAATAATACACTAAAACACGTAAAATATGAAAAATCAAGGGAAAATGATGGTTTTGAGCATAAAAATGGAAGAATAAATAGGAACACCAACTAAATTTTCATTTTTGTTGCAAGAAGGAACTAAGGGCCACAGCCCATAACCTATTTTGAATTTTTAGTAATAAAATAATGCAAAAAATAAGGAAAAATACAAGGAAAATAGAGAAAAACCACTAAAAATAGGGGAAAAATGCATTTTGGGTGCGGAAAATTAATGAAAATTAAGAACAATGTTCGTGAATGTTTGTGGGGACTGAAGCATGAGGATTTGACTCAGTTCAGCCCCACCTTCTTGTTCTAGTGCGTCTTTTTCCGCTTTTTACACATAAAATGATGGCAAAATGCCTTATAAATCTATACAACAATGCAACATTTGATTGATGGGAGGGTAGAGTGGTTAAAATGTGTCTAAATGCGGAGTAAAATGATGAAAAGATTGTTGGTTTTTGTGTGCATGCCATATAGGTCGGTGAATAATTATAAAATAAGGGCCTAGTAGCACGAGGGTTTCCTCGGTGCTAGGTTCATGCAACGCCGCATAAGAACGGTAGTTGAAAATCATTGAAAGGATGTTTTCCACATGTGCACAATATTGATTTCATAATTGTTTGAGCACTTAGCATCCATAATATGCATAAATCATGGAAATATTTAAAGGTATCAGAAATCTTGGATGCACAGCAATTGCTTTCATTAGGACCTTGACCCACGTGGAGTGAGAGACAGGACACCCTAAGCCATAGTCTAGTCATGGGGTCTGGGGAAAAGAGAAGTAAGAACAATGGTACATTCTTGTATACCATTAAATGGTACCTTGAGCGGATTTTGTGCGAAATGTTTATATGTTGAGCGACGCACCGAGGGGCCAATCCCCAAGGTGTAGGAGAGTCGCAGAGGGGTGGCGGCACTCAGCCGTTGGAGGACCCCCTATGTCTGTGCTTCGTGCCATTAGGCAATGTGTAAGGGACTCCCTCTGAGGAGTAGTGGGTGAGAGAAGAGTGGACTACACACGACGTAATACAAACACAAGATGTCTAGGAAGGCAATGTATGTGTCATCAATGCTCCTGGCCGCGAGGCCGTGGGGTTGTTGAGCGCGTGAGATAGAGGTCCGGCTAGTGCACGAGCCAGTGCCGGCCCGTTCTAGGTTCCATCAGTGGTGCGTTTGTCGGGAGCCGCTTAAAAGTGGCGGTCCTCGAATCCTGGTTGTCTAGGGACCAACTAGCAGTTTATGCCAAAGGATACTGTGATTGATCCGTTATTTATAGATAAGCATCGTCTAGCAGAAATCCAAAACCAAGAGAGAGACGAAAGAGGTAGGCGACGTGCTGAAATTTTTAGGAGATATTCCCCCAAGCGTAGCGGTGCTGAACCCTTACGAGGGAGTGGATCTAGTGGTCTTGGGGCCACAAGCAGTAAGTTAGGAGAAGGTGGAAGCTCTAGTGCTCCCCTTTCTTCCATAAGCCAGTCTACATCAAGTGCGGGAGGTGTAACCCCACCGTCCCTTATTCCTGGTGCAAATCCAATCCTCGTCATGGTGCAGCCTATTGCAATTCCAGCAGGAACGACGGATTTGCCGGCTCTAGGTTACCCGCTACCCATTTTTAATGGGCTAGTTGAGGAAGATGCGGAACTCCATATTAGGGAGTTTCAAAAGCTGATGTTTAATTGTCGCATTCAAGAAGAAGGACATTTAATGATGTTCTTCAACATGACTCTCAAAGGAAGAGCCGCTATATGGTATCATGGTTTAGAAGCCGGAACCATATTAAATATTGATTCATTTTATGGAGCTTTTCGAAGGGAGTTTGCCCCTGAAAGGGGTGGGCAATATTGGTTGCGTGTACTCAACGTGACCCGCCAAGAACCACATGAGGATATTCGTGCTTATGCGAAGAATATAAAAGAGGTTTTTCGTAAGTTGGACACCTCTATTCCTATCCCCGCAGCTACCCAATTGCAATATTTCCTACATGGTTTAGACTTTAATATCCAATTGCAGTTGAGTAGTGTCCCCTTGGGGGATATAGATACTGCCATTACACGAGCACAAGAGGTGGAATCCCGACTACAAGCAGCCTATGCTTCTCGAGTAATTCGAATATGGGTTTAGTATTGGGAAACAATATGGCGATGGCCAATGGCAGTAGTGGCCAAGGAATAGCGATGGCTAACCCTAATGGGAGAGGGAACATGATGCAGAATGTCCCTTTATTACCAGCTCCCCCTAGCATGTCGATGCCTACGGGCAGTCAAATGGCTCCAAATGGTGGAGGCCAGGCGGTCAATTCTAGTACCATGCCTGTGGCTCAACAACCAGTGCCTAATCGAATGAGTCGAGCGCTTCCAATATTCTTGGCAAGGTTAAGGACATGATGAAGCATTATACCGACATGATTACGGAGCAGTATCAGCAAATAGCCGTTGATGTCAACTTCCTTAAAAAACAACAAAATTTGATAGAAAGTAGATACCTAGATGAGGGTGCACCTTTGAGGTTTAGTTGCAAATGGTGTGGTGGGCAACACTATCCAAGAAATTGCCCAAATATTAAGTGCGACATCTGTGGAAAATCCGGCCATTTAGCAGCTACTTGCTGGAGTAAGATCAGTTCCCTCCAGCGAGGTAGTTGGCAACCAGGGCATGCTAATCATCGTGCGCAAAGAAATGATTCCCAGCGAGAAGATGGGCCTAAACAAATACTTCAACAACCAAAGACTACAGTGGAGGAGCTACCCAGTGGTAGTGGGGTTAGTTTGATTGAGGCTGTACGCGTTAATGATGCTGAAACCTCTAATCTGCGAGCTGTTCTTACAAGAGGTCAAAAGGGTAGAGAAGCCGACAAGGATAAGCCTGTCGACGGAAACCCTAAACAAGGCGACAAAGGAACGCAAGTTTTGGATCCTGCCATGGAAGGGGGACCTTTGAAGCCCGTAGAAAGTAAAGCCGATAAGGAATCACCAAAGAAGAAGGCGAAAGTTAAGAAAGAAGCAATAAAGCCGGTTCAGCGACCTAAAGAGCGGATGGTTTGGCGTGAAAAGCGAACTCTATCGAACTATCATGAATTCGATTTGGCGAGCTCTCTTTGCGAAGTCAAGCCGGATATGAATCTCTTACAGCTTATTAAGCTTTCCCCAAGAGTACGCAAGGAATTTAGGAAGATCCTACGTACCGGGTATATCGTAGAACCTTTGGGTATTGCGCGAGTTGGTAATGACTGGTTCGAGCATGCTGAGAAGCATTGCCCAAGGGTTGCAGCCTATGTCGATGGGATATTAGTAGATTATGCCATTGTCGACACGGGATCATCTGTTAACATTATGAGTTCTGAACTGATGGAAAGGTTGGGTCTTGCGATCCAGAAAGATACCTTCACAATTCTCAGAATGGCAGATGATAGTTTGAGGCAGTCGGAAGGCTGCATTACTAAAGTCCATGTCACTGTTGCAAATGTAGAATGCCTGTTGGACTTTAGGGTGATTCGTTTTGTAGGCCGTCCAAGTTACCAAGTATTACTCGGACGACCTTGGATCTTGCAAGCGGACTGCCAAGTGGATATACCTGCTGGTCGACTAATATTCGGTAGAGGTGCCCAACGTGTGGTGGTTGATGCTTATCCTGAGTCCCCGTAGAGTGAGAGAGCTCCTCTATCCTCTACAGAATTGGAGACATTAGAAGATTTATCTGCCAATGAGACATCATCGAGTGATGAGTCCAAAGAGGGATCCACCATGGAAGACATCTATCAGATTACTTTGAACGAGCCGATAGAGGGCCAAGATCGTATAAGAGATGCAGATGTTATCGAGCTAGACCTTGGTACACCTGATGATTCGTGGCCAATCAAATTAGGTTCTATGATCAGCACAGCAGAAAGGGAGGACTATGTGGCCTTGATTAGGAATTCCGCGATATCTTTGCCTGGAGTTTTGATGAGTTAAGAGGCATTCCTCTAGTCTTGCTATTCATACAATTCCGTTGAAAGAGGGCAGTCGTCCTGTACGACAGAAAGTAAGGCGTATGCCTTTCGAACTGAGGGACGGGCTGTTTGAAGAGTTACAGAAGCTTCGAAAAGCAGGTTTGATTTTTCCTGTGCAACACACGGAATGGTGTTCGCCAGTTGTGATCAAAAAGAAGAAAAATAATCAAATTCGATTATGTGTAGACTTTAGGGAGCTGAATAAGCAGACAGTTAAGGACTACTACCCATTGCCATTTATTGACCAGATTTTGGATCAATTAGCGGGTAGGGAGATATATTCGTTTATGGATTGCTTTGCAGGATATAACCAGATGGCAATTGCAGAAGAGGACAAGTTGAAAACAACTTTTATTACTGTATTTGGTACTTTTGCGTACCATGTGATGCCCTTTGGCTTATGCAATGCGCCTGGTTTGTGGCAGCGAACAGCAGATAAGACTTTCGGTGACATATCCCCTGAAGAGTTGAAGGTGTTTATTGATGACTTAGGGGCCGTCACCGTGAGAGGAAGGTAGTTGATCATTTCAAGAAAATTCTTTGAGCGCTGTAGACAGTTATGTATCGCTCTAAACCCACGGAAGTGTGTTTTTGGAGTACCTTATGGGCTATTGCTGGGTCATGTGGTCAGTTTGGTAGGAATCGCGACAGACCCCGAGAAGGTCAAAGTTATAGTTGCCATGTGTCCACCACGCACTCCGAAAGAAGTTCATAGCTTTCTGTCTTCGGTTGGTTATTACCGTAGATTCATAAACGCCTTGGCAGAAGGAACGTTGCCGCTTACAAATTTATTGTCCTTTAGCTGTTTGTTTGAATGGGGTGACCCTTGTAAGGTAGCATTCGAGGATGTGAAACAGGAGCTAGCAAGAGCGCCCGTTTTAAAAGCACCTAAAAGAGGTGAGGTGTTCTATATATTCTCGACAGCCATCATGTATAGTATCAGCTGCTGTTTAGCCCAAATTTGGGAAGAGAAGTGGTACCACCTGATTGCTTTTGCTAGCCGGAAGCTGGGGGTATCCGAAATCAATTATACCTACATGGAGAATTTGTGTCTAGCGATGGTCTTTGGGACCAAGAAATTCAGGCATTATATTCTCTATGAGAAAGTCGTGCTTTATACGAAGGCGGAGGGACTTCGATTATCGATGAATAAGCTATAGCCGCCTGATCGTCTAGCAAAGTGGTTGATCACTTTGCAGGAATTTGATTATGAAATCAGGAGTAAGCCACCAAGGTTGCAAGGCATCGTGGAATGTCTTGTGGACTTTGGAGAGCCGAAAGAATCTGTGGTGGCTGAAGGTAGTGACATGGAGTTGTTATTTAGAATAGATACGGCATCTATTCCCTCCTGGTACGCTGTAATAAAGCATTATTTATCGATGGGAGAGGCGGGATCTGAATTATCTAAAGCTGAGAAAAGGAAAATTAAGCAGCAAGCGTTAAATTTTGCCTTGATCGTAGGTACATTATATCGGCAAGGGGTTGGTGACATCTATCGCCGATGTGTGATGCCTGACGAGGTGCCATTCATTTTGGATTCTGCTTGCGGCGGCCATTTTGTTGGACGGCTTACAGCACAAAGGGCTTTAAGAGCAGGTTATTGGTGGCCTGCCATCTTCCAGGATGCGTTTGCGTATGTTAAGAGATGCGATATTTGTCAACGACATGATAGTCGAGAGAATAGGAAACGACCACTTACCCCTATTATGGCGATACTTCCATTTGAGAAGTGGGGAATAGACTTTGTGGGTCCTATTACTTCGTCGTCGACTGCACAAAAGAGGTATATCATTTTAGCAACTGACTACTTCACAAAGTGGTCAGAAGCATGTGCAACAAGGAAAGATGATGCTAAAGAAACTGCTAGTTTCCTTTTAGAGCAGATAATATGCCGTTTTGGTCCGCCGAAAGAATTAGTGTCGGACCGCGGAACCCATTTCTTGAATAAGGTGATCAAAAGCTTGACAGAGACTTGGCAAATCAAGCATAACAAGACAACCCCATATAACCCGCAATCCAATGGGCAAGTTGAAAGCACCAACAAGCAGCTTGTGGGCATTCTGTCCAAAATTGTGTCGGAAAAGAAACGGGATTGGGATAAAAAGTTATACGTGGCAGTGTGGGCCTATAATATGACTTTCAAACGAGCCACTGGCCATACCCCGTTCAAGTTAGTATATGGGGAAAGAGTGTGTCTTGCCTTTAGAGATTGAGCTGCCGACTATTCGGTTTGCCATCAATCATTCTTTGAGTGATGAAGACGCACTTTTTGAGCGCTTGACGACACTGGCACATTTAGATGAGCTTAAGCTGCAGAGCTTATTGCACCAAGAAGTGGCGAAGCGCCGAATGAAGCAGCTACACGACCTCAAAGCCAAGAAATACACCTTTAAGAAAGGACTGATTGTTCTGTATTATGATGCACGACGTGAATTATTTCCAGGCAAGCTAGAGCCCAAATGGGACGGGCCCTATAGGATCATTAGAATAGGAAAGAATAAGTCCACAGTCTTGTTAGCTGACCTTGAGGGGATAGAATTTAAAAATAAGGTTAATCTTAATAAGATTAAACCTTATTATTTCTGATTGCACTAATACTATGACTGCCTTGCAGGTCTAGGCGAGATCGATCAAGCATCTGCAAGGAAATCGTGATAGAGGTTGATGGGTCGTCTGATCCCTTATTTAGAACACCCATATTTAGAACAACGGTATCATTAGGGAAAGCTCATTTGGTGGAGCAAAGGATATAAGGTGATTGAGCAAGAAGGCGGGACATTTATTTGGGAGATCAAGGTCTTCTGCCATCACTGCCTACAAATTTTGACGAGCATCCCTGTTGAATTCAATGATGATGGAGGGATGGAGCCTACAGTCCACCCGTTGAATATGCTGAATTTTGATTACCATAATTACGAGTAGAGTTCCGGATGGTGGGATATGTTAACCCTTTATGGACGTACACCTTGTACTTTGATGGGGCATCCAGGGGTGCATGCAAAAAAGGAAGTGTAGGAGTTATCATCCGAGACCCCCGACGACGCATTGTCATGAAGTTAGCTGCTTATCTCGGGGTGAATTTTACCAATAATATGGCCGAATACAAAGCCCTGATTATGGGTTTGAATATTGCAAAGAAGGGTGGTATCCGTCAGTTATTGGTGAAAGGGGACTCTCAGTTGGTTTTAAATCAACTCAACGGGACGTACATGGTATGAAACCCTATCCTTTGCATGTACCATCATACTGCCATAGCCCTGCTAGACAAATTTGATAGAGTGTCTTTTCAGCTGATTCCATGAAACTGGAATCAGTTTGCCGATTCATTGGCTAATTTTGCGTATGAAGAAGACCTCTTCTTTAATTGTGGCCCTTGTCCCGATATATCTATTGACGATGAGACGGGACCTGGTCGTTTGTGGGGTATGCTTTCTAAACATGCCCTCTTTGGCAGACGATGGTTGATCTGGGTGATGCAGAGGGTAGGTGAGACTCATCTGCCTTTATTATCTTGGACCCACAGACTGATTAGACAACATGTGATGCGAACACCTCTTGCGATATACGCAGGAGGGATGGGTCATAATCTAATGCACCTAGTTTAGGGCTACGAGCCTCTGTTCCCCTGGGAATGGTATGCTTTGATGTCTATCATAGTTGTTTCCAGGAGGATGTTATGTGTAGTATTGTTTGATTTCATTAGGCCAAGAGGGCCAATCTATTGGCAAAGTCATGTTTGATTTCATTAGGCCAAGAGGGCCATTTCCCTGTCTAGTGCGGGTGCGTTTAATGGGGTTTTTGTTTTAAGTGTTGTGCTGGACAGGTTTTGTGATTCGTGGAATTTGGTGGAGCCTGGAGGAGCCCTTGCTGCGATGGAAGCTCCTTGTGGCCAATCCAGGTGATACCTCTCCTTTACGAGTACCTTTCTTTCTTGTTATATGTGTATTTGTACTTGTCGAGGGGATATATTTTTGTTGGGGACCGACAACCAAGGCATGAAGTCCCAGGTTTAGGCTAAGTATGTTTGAGGGAGGTCGGAGTAGTCATTGCCTCCTGTAAAGACATTGTCAGGCATCGAAAGACCTATTTTAGAAGGAAGTCCTCGTGGCCCTGTTCTGCTAGCCTGCTAGGCAGCCGTTCTAGGAGTTCTTGTTAGTAGTGAGGCAGTTAGAGAAGCCTGCCAGAAGATAATAATGATGATGCCAAGAAACCCTGAACATCCTACAAGATGAATATAAATACGAAGGTGTGTAAAAAGGGGTTCTAACCCCTATCAAAGAAAAGAAAAGGAATGAAAATGTGTAGGCAGTTGATCATCGCCTTGCGAGGGCCTGGTAGGTTCCTAGGGACGAGTCCCGATACCTTGTCTTCCTAGGGGTGGCTTCTTGCAGGAAAAAAAAAAGACAAAACAAGGAAGGTTGGAGCAAAAATAAAAGTGAGCATTAGAAAAGGATTCAGTGTCGCCTTGCGAGGGCTTGGTAGGTTCTTGGGTGCCGAGACAGGTCCTGAGGCCAATGCATTGTTCTCCTTGGGTCACTACGCTCAGCTCCCTCCTTTTTACATGCCCAAGTATGTTCATAAAATAAAAACCCTAAAGGAAGAAATGTACTGAAAGAACATACTCCTTGATCAGGCTATAGGAGTCCTCGCCTAGTAGGAGCTCCTAGTTGGGTTGTCTTTAGTTGGTAGGTAGTTCAGACCACCACTTAGGGCGACCTCTTTGATAGGGTTTTTTTTAGTTTGGTCATGTTGGAGCAGTTGGTTAGTGACTCGCTTCGGATCTTCTATTAGATGATGCTAGGCCTACTCCTTGTGGATGTCATGCCTTGGTTCTGTCCAGGGGTAGGGGGAGCATTATGCTGAGTTTTATTATATATTTATTTTGTATCAGTTTGATGCTTCTTTGGTTGTTTATGTGCAGATATGTTCGTGGATTCGACGGGCTGAGTCGCCCTATCCCGTGATCGCCAATGAGAGCGGAATTTTGGTGCCGGAAATTGCTTAAAAATAGCTAAAAATTATGAATATCAAGGGAAAAATATCCAATGTCTTCAACTGTCAGTCTTTTTCACCACCTTCATCAACTATTGACATCTCCAATGTCACAGTCAGTATCAACAGAGCTTGTCGAAGCTTCGTCCTCATCTTCAATTCATGCCACCGTCTACGTCTTTCACTTCATCTTCTTCGCCTCGTTCAGCGCCCCACCTCTTCTACTTCTTCTTCTTTCGTTCCCTCTACAGCAGCTTTGTCCCACCCTTTTGCTTCGTCGTTTGCCTTCTTCAACGTCTGCGTCCCTTAGCTTTGTCGCCCCTTCGAGTTCGACGTCGCCTCCCACTTCACCTTCCACTGTCATTGTAAGTCTTCAGATTCAATCGCTGCTACTCGTCTTCATCTTCCCTCTGTCGCAGCTTTGTCCTGGTCTTCCCCTTATCCTTTTTACATAGAGCAAGTAGTCGACATTCCTTTCCTCCTTCATTGTTCATCACCGCCATTTATCGCAGCATACAAAAGCTTCATGCTTTTTCTCTATCAAGAAGCTTTTTCTATCATCATACTTTCAGTAGCTTTATTGCCGCACCTCTGTCATCTTTGGCACTTCATCTTCGTCATACGCCTTCCATCCTGAAATATTATAGCTTAAAAAAAAAACTCTAAAAAAGCATCGTTAAACATTAATGATGTCATTTTTCTGAATTGAACGTCTTCAAATTTTTTTCAAAAGCATCTTTGAATGACTTCAAAGTTTTCGACATCGAGCCGCCAATCTTCATTATGTTTAGAGATACGTTTATGGGCCTCTTGAGAGAACCAAGGAATGTTGGAAGTGGATGACAACATGGTGACTTTAGTATTCGTAAATTACGAATAGGATAGCAATCAATAGTATTCTTTTGCTTTCGCATCTTTGAGATCAATTGTCAGCTTAACATTTTAGCTCCTTTTATGTTAGTTAGGGTCTTTAAGGATTCCATTGCCATTGCAATTGCTTCCTTAATGTCTTAGTTAGAAATTGCATCTTGTTTACACTTGGCAACATTCGATTTATAAGTTACATGAGAAATGTCCAAGTGAAGGATCAATGTTGCATTCTTTTCCTCAAATCCTGGAGTCTTCAAAACAAAAATCTCCATGTGAATCCATTTTTCATGTAATGTACCCTATTAAGAACATGCTTTGGGAAAGAACTTCATGCCCAATCACTCATGCAATTTACAAATTAGGTTCCATGTGATGCAATCAATCGAGCGATGCTCCACACAAAATATGAATGCATTGAAGAATTTGTGCCTAGCCTATCTACATGTGCTTGTGTGTAAGGCAAACACAAAAGATACACACAATGGAAATCAAACTCATAATGACACTGACTTAAGAGTTCAAAAACTTGGAAAATTTTCTGTCCTCAGGTTTGCAGTGGTAGACGCGCAGCATCACAACATCCGCCCCTCCAAACCTGCACATCCTCTGGATGAGCCACAACTACCCATCCATATCACCGCCAAGCTCGACAATTAGTGCAATATCATCATCTTCTGCAAAAGCATCTTCAATGTCCATATCTTCATCTTCATCCTCTCCTAGCTCAAGTCCATCATAATTCGCATCATCCAACTCCTCGATCACATAGGCTGAAGCATCTCTTCTCTTGAAGAGTTTGATTCTCTTCCCTGCAATTGGAATCCGCAAGGCCATACCATCAAGTTCTGCTAAGGAATATGTATCATTGTCATGGACATGTTGCACTAGATAGGGGCCAAACCATCGTCTGGAAACCTTACAAATAGCACTATACTGGTTGTGATCCATATGGATTTTGTGCCAATGGGAGCATCTTTGGATGCTTGACAAACATTGAGCAGGTGGTTTATGCTATTAAGCTTTGAGTCTTTTAAGACTGGGATCTTCTTCACTTGGATGTTGCATGGTTGATATGTCGTGGTTCGCATACATGTACTTGGGCTGATTTGGGTTTTGCACTCCCTGAGCATACACCTCCTTATGTCAGGTTTTGCCAATGTTGTGTACACTTTACCCTATTACACAAGGGGTTTTCCGGCTTACTGAGGGATTCGTTTGACATGCTTGGGTGTTTAATCGATGTCCATATGACTCTCACATGTTGATTTATTGCCCGCTTGATGTCCATATGACTCTCACATGTTGATTTATTGCCCGCTTGATGTTGGTTATGCATTGATAGTCAGTGGTTGCCCTGGTGAATTTATTTTGCCTACAGTTTGCTCTCATTGTACTTGGCTGTAATTTATTACAACAAGCAGTTATACATGGACTGACATGGAATTTTCATGCTAAATCATCTTGATTTTAAGTACTTTTGATGGTACTTGGTGGGCAGCATCATTAGCTATCAGTTTGTGGTCATTTTGCCTTGGTTTTGGTGGTATTTTGGATGTTTACAGTAGAAAAAAGCAAGCAGTTTTGAATTGTCTGCACCATTTTGGATTACAGTATGGTATCTTCTTCCACTGACATTGCAGACTGCTGTCATAAACCAACACCCAATCTACCATGCTTTAGATCCTGCATTTTCCACATGGTATCAGAGCTCAGCTAAGCATAGCACTGCCTCTCTAGTCTCTTCTCACCTCTGATCATCTTTTCCTAGCTCACATTCAAATCATGACTTCATTTTTTCAACTACATCTTCAGTCAAGCTTATGACTACCATAGCCAGACAGGACCAATTGTACTTGGAGCTTTCATATCCCTCTTTAATCTCTTTAGGCCTCAATCTATGTCTGCTATCGAAGTGGTCTTTCTTGCAAATTCTGGCCTATTTGAGCTTTTGAATTGCTCTCTCAATATCTTTAGGTCTTCTCTCCAACTAACGAATACGAAGAGTCAAAAGATCTTCTCTAGACACATCTTCTTGCTGCCATGGTAAAGCACTCCAAGTAAGTGTGCAAGTCTCTGTAGGCATGATTGGCTTCTTTCCATACAACAACTCAGCTGGCATATATCCTATAGTCACAATGTGAGTAGTGCGATCGACCCATAAGGCATAAGGTAACAACCTAGGCCACTCTCCAACCCGTCCACCGCATGCTTTGGCCAACGCTTTCACAATTGGCGGATTGCCTCTTTTGCTCTTCCCGTTGCCTTCTGGATTATATACCGAAGTCAAATCAAGTTTAATGCCAAGGCAAGAGAAAAACTCCCTAGTCTCATTAGCATCCAACTCGCCTCTATCTGCAATAACTTGTCCAATACATCCATACCTGCAAATAACATCCTCTAAAAGAAACTTACAAACCACTGAAGTAGACTTTGTTCATAATGCTCTTCCTTCCAATTGATTTGTGAGATCTTCTTGTGCCAAGACAATATAGCATATCTACCATAAACCAACATGCATAGTAATCAAATCAAGAACCCACTTGTAATGAATACATAGCGGGTAGGTAGGATGAATCTCATCTCTATGCCTCACTGAAGAGAACAAATGACAATCAGGGCATGTCTCAACAAAATGTGAGATATCTCTATACATGCCTCTCCCACCAATAAGGCACTTTGATATTCTCATAGGTGACCCAAATAGCTTGATGCCCAGCCCAAAGACTTTCATGGAATTCTTTCATGATACATAATTCTTTCATGATATGTACTTGAGAAGCTCTATCACAAACAACTCTCAATGGTTGTCCTCCTTGCTTTTGTGGATGCTTCCAAAGTAGCCCACTTCGCAATAAGAAACCATAAGCTTTTCTTCTAATCTTCTTGAAGTCTGCTTCAGTCCATCCATCCTGTCTAGACATAGTACTCAAATAATGACCAATCTGCAAATACTCTCCTGAATACAAAGTCTCATCAAAGCTTTCCAAAGCAGACACATGACAAACATGATCAGCACGCAAGGCTGAAAGATCAAACCCACCATTAGCATCATCAATGCAAGAAAAATCCATATCATCATACCTCACTCATGAAAGCATATAAGCTCTACTGGGTTGTCTTTACCTGCTATGTGCTTGAACTTAGGATTCATGGATTTTATGTATCCAATCCACCTAAGCATGGCAATATCTGGAGTAGAACAACTCATGATCATACCTAGAAGAGGCAAACAATTAGTCTCAACCCCCACAGTAGCACCAATGAAGTATTCTTTGATATTCTTAAGAACTGTGACATCACCCAAGAGCTCCCTTTTAATTTGTGGATATCTTCGTTGTTGCTCATTTAGGACTTTCGCCCCAAATTGAACAGCATACCTATTCCCATCTGCATCATCTTGGTCAACAGCCCATCCAATGCCGATAGGACTAGTATCAACAGTAAGCACAATAGGTCTCCCACACTCATAATCTACCTTTCGAAGAGTCGGAGCAGCTCTCAATAATTTCTTTAGTTTCTACATGGATTTAGTATGTCTTATTTCCCAAGAAAAATGTTGCCCTTTCCTCAAGAGATGATAAAGATCATCTGCAATATGAGAAAAGTGAAGAATCCAAATAAGATAAAACACACAAGCTCCAAGAAACCTGCGAACCTCCGAAGTAGAGGAACAAGTTTCAACAATTCTTTCAATGGCATCAACCTTTGTATGTGAAGGATTCCTGCCATAATATCCATACATATGACCAACAATCAAAACTTCTCTTGCACCAAAAATAGACTTCAACCCTGAGAAGGTCAAATTTACTTCTTCTAGTGTGCAAAGAATCCTCTCAACATCTCTAATATGCAAAGCCACAAAGAATCTGCATCCATGAGCATCTAAAGAATCATTTTTACCTTCTTTCAAGCAACCCTTGATCGGTAAGTCATCAATGAAAGGCATAGTGAGCTCAGGAATAAAATCTTGTAGAACCTTGTTCATCCCATTCATCATATGAGCAACTGAATTAGTGGCTCCTTGTGGAAGCGTATGCATTTGGACAAGGCCTAGAGGTATCTTTGTATTAATCAAATCTCTGCTTTCAAGGGCAAGCTGGAATTGATCATATCCAAAATAAAGATCACCAAGAGAATAGATAGCACGACTAGAAAAATCCTCAGTAGACTCATCCACAATAGGTCATGCACCAACATTTTGAATAGTAACCTTGTTTATTGGCTATAGGTCCTATATGAATTTGAGTGTCCCATTCTTCTTAGGAACTATGAACCATCTCTTGGAATAGGGAGCTGAAGATGGCTCTAGAATTCCCATCCTGATCCGCTCATTCAAGAGCTCTATCAGTTTGGGCAAGTGAGCCCTTGGTATAGGAATAGGCCTTAGATTCCAAGGGACATGTGGAATGGTAAAAATAACCATAAATGCCACAACCCTACGATCAACGCATCCAATCTCATGTGAAAAGAAAGCAAAAGCTTTTTCATGTCTGCATAACATCTCTTCAAAACATCTTACCTCTTTAGGAAGTAGAAAATCTTCGGTTCCAATCTTCATCTCTTTCAATGTCTCAACTGAAAACTTATGTCCAATACCTGCAGGATCTCGCAAAGGAGGTTGCATAGCAGCTCTCGTAATCATCTCATCACTATCCAAAGGTAGCGGTCCTGGAATTGGTCGAATCTTCTTGTCAACTATCTTATATTTTGTTTGAACTCTGGCTTCATTGCTACAGCCTGCATATTTCATTCCTCGATGAAAATACCATGGTAAACACAAATTTTGCTGTGTATAAACAGCAACACCCAAATCTTTTTGCTAAAATATGTCAGCAAGGAATTCTTTTTGCTGAGAATCCTCAGCACCCAAATTCTTTTGATGCATGAAATCAACAATCTCACAATACATTGCTAGAGAATGAACCTGTAAGACATTTGACATCTCTTGATTGTTAGCATTTAGCAAAACCAAAAGTTCTTTGATGGGACCAAAAATGGGCCTGCATTGGCTATGGCACTAGCCAAACCTCATGCATATGGCAAACAACCCCACCACATGGCCTCGTGGGCCAGGAGGGTCTAAAACTCACTTTGCACTAAATGCTTATGACAATTTTGCATTTGTATCCAATATGTAGTTCAACGTTCACCTTCCCTTCTCCTCAGAGGGAGATCCCATAACATATAGGCATAATGCCTCGTAATACACACATAGGGAAGCATCTCTCAGTGGATTGCCATGGCTCCACTGCGACTCGCCTAAAATGGAATCTAAAATGGGCCGGCATTGGCTATGGCACTAGCCGGACCTCATGCATACAACAGACTACCCCACCACATGGCATTGCGGGCCAAGAGCATCTAAAACTCACTTTGCAGTAAATGCTTATAACGATTTTGTGTTTGTATCCAATATGTAGTCCAACGTTCACATTCCCTTCTCCTCAGAGGGAGATCCCATAACATATAGGCATAATGCCTCATAATACACACATAGGGAAGCACCTCTCGGCAAGTTGCCACGGCTCCACTGCGGCTCGCTTACATCTCGAGGATTGGCCCCAAGATGCGTCGCTAACACATATAACATTCGCACAAACTCCACTCTGTCATAATTTAGCATTCCAGGAGATCTTGATTTGCCTCACAAAAATTCCCCCAACGGAAGCACCTGTCTAAACCTACAGCTTGGGTTTCCTGTCCTCTCACCGTTGGTCAAAGTTTATCAATCAATCACAATGCATTCCAGGAGATACCACATGGCATGCTTGATGCAAGGTGTATGACGATTGTGCACACCCATTTTATGATTAAAAAACCAGTCATGTGAGGTGTGAAAAACAGCCATTTCATGAAATTTAACTAAGTGTTACGTGATGCGCTGCTTTATGGACTAGCACTGGAACTTCCGTGCTACTAGTTGCCTATATTTAATTATGGAACAATCCCTAAATGCTATCCACAAAGAGGGAAATCAAAATTTGTATCTTTTCAGCAATTAGATCATCGCACAAACTTTATCCCCCCCTCACCATTTAGGTGTTGCTGCTGCGGTGCATAGGTGTAAATGGTTGTTTTGTATCATTTTTGTATGTAAAAAACAATAAACACGTACTATAACACAAAGGATGAGGCTAAACTAAGACTTAACCTCATGCTTTAACCTTGCCAAACATTCACGCACATAAATCTTATTTTTCCATTTTTTTGAGCGCGAAAACCCTAATTTTCCCTATTTTTTACTATTTTTTCCTATTTATTATTCATGGAAAATAGGTATTTTCTGATTTATTTGTATTGACTCATTATTTTGACTGAAACTTAACATTTTCTCTAAGTTTATCCCATTTCCACTCCTTTTTTCCAACTCAAAATCGAAAAAAAATCACTAATTTCCATTAAAAATGACATTTTGCGGGTTTTGAAGAATTAATAACGGCTCTAAATCATTAGGGGTTCTATATTTCTGTAGTTACAGCCCTCAATCATGATGCAAACAAGGTTCAAACAAAATTTCATCGCATATGAACAACGTTTGGACCATGAAACAACAAAAACAATCGAATTTCTTTGTAAAATTGAAGCATACCGCATGTTTTGCGTATTGCGGGTTTTTTAATAATTATTCTGGGCAGCCCATGAACAGACCAGCAACCATTCTTTAGTGCTAAACCTCTTTCCTCAGCCTCCTCTTCATCTTGAAGGAATCCGGACAAGCATTCTTCAGCCCCTCTTCTACTTGATTTCTTGCACAGGAATTGCCTCTATGTAGGAGAGAGAAGGAGGAGAGAGAAATACTGGTTTTTGTTCTCCACAACTAGGCAGCCAATTGATGGGCGGAGACCGGCAATGGAGAGCAAAGATAAGAAGAAGATCAGCCATGAGATAAGTTGGGGGGGTTGTTTGTAGGTGCCACAATCCATCTCTCCCCCAATTCTAGCCATGGCGCGTTCTTCTTGATCAGGTGGCAAAAAAAATGCACCAATATTTTTCAATTTTGGGCTCCCAAAGGGTCACACCCTTTGGGCTCTCCTAAAGTCCATTTCCACTCTTGACTTTTTTGGCCTTTGTCCTTCCGGCACTTCCTTTTCCACGTCCGGTGTTCGATTCTTGGTTTGAAAAATCCTCGGCATCCGTCTTGAAGTCTTCCCACTACCGGGCATCTCCCAGGTCTCGTCCTACACACCAAAAAATTATGAAAATTCTCTGACCGCCTTCTAGTGGCTCTTTTAAGCATTTCTGGGGCATTGCCGCTTAAAATCGTACTGATTGCCACCGCCGTCTTCGACGAAGTCTATTTTTCTCTTGATATTCGTAAATTTTGGCTATTTTTAAGCACTTCTCGTCATAAAAAATCATCTGTCATTGGCGACCACGGGATAGGGCGACTCAGCCCGTCGAATCCCATGAATAGATCTGCACATAAACAACAAAAAGGAGCATCAAGCTAATACAAAAAATACAGAACACAACATCAAGCCCTCACGAGGTGACATTTAATCCTTTTCTAACGCTCACTTTTATTTTCACTCCAACCTTCTTATATTCCTTATTTTCCTGCTAGATACCACCCCTAGGAAGACAAGGCATTAGCCCCAGGTCTTACTCATCCCCAGGAACCTACCAGGCCTTTGCAAGGCGATGAACAATAGCTCAAGGATTTTTTTTCCTTTCCTTTTCTATTTTGATAGGGGTTAAAACCCCTTTTTACACACCTCCGTATATTCATATATTATCTTTCAGATCTTTAGGGTTTTGTCTCTTTCCATCGTTATTTTAGTAGGCTTCTCTAACTGCCACACAACTAGCAGGAACTCCTAGAACGGCTGCCTAGCAGGCTAGCAGAACAGGGTCACTAGAACTGCCTTCTAAAACAGGTATTTTAATGCTTGGAAATGCCTTGTAGGAGGCAATGACTACTCAGATCTCCCCCAGACATACCTAACCTAAACTTGGGACTTCATGCCTCAAGTGTCGGTCCCCAACAAAAAAAAAAACCCCTTCAAGTACACAGATACATATAACGTGAAAGAACATGCACTCGTAAAGGAGAGATATCACCTGGATAGGGCCACGAGAAGCTTCCACGCTCTTCTTTGAACCTGTCTAGCACAGGACTAAAACAAGAAACTATTAACTGCACCCATACTAAATGGACAACTGGCCCTCTTGGCCTAAAGAAATAAAGCATTTCATTGCAAACTAACTGGCCCTCTTGGCCTAAAATGGATAGTTCATTCTAATACATGAAATATATAATCTCCTTGGCATATACAGCACATCCTATCAAACTAATCAGGATAGCATAAAATAGGAGGACTAGCCTCATGCTACTCATGCGAGTCAGCTAAAAGCTTGATCTACACTCTTTGTAGATTCACTAGCCCAAGCCTTTCTACAGATATCTCAAGAATAATGGCCATCTCTTCTTGGGTACTATGAGCTGAATGAATGACATCATTAGGTTGATATATCTCATCCCCTCGGTCGTCATTCAAACGGATTGCTTGTCCCAACTTTCTAGTAACTCCTCCTACAGGGAGAATCATGGATTTATGATCATTCAACTCTTCTCCAATTGGACCATTCCATATGTCAATGATACGATCCAAACTAGACAGAGCTTCAAGCCTAGACCCATCACATAGATGCATCTCAGGGCAACAGTCCCTATTGTCAGATGTCGCATTATGGCCTTTAGTCGCATCCTCTTGGGAATCCATCAAAGCATGTCCACATGCAATTCCTGGCCCTTCATCTGACACACCAACAGTATTTTTAGAGGTTTTGGGCCTCCAAACCCATCTCATATTCCTTTTCATATTCTTAGACTGCCATATCTACCCACATTGGTCCAATGGACTCACTGCGGATTTATCACCATTACCAGATGGCCTCACAGCCTTATGGCTTCTATTTAGTACAGGTGGACCTTTGGCATGCCGCATCTTCTCTACACGAGATGTCTTTACTTGCCTTTTTCGAGTCTGCAATAACTGCTTAGCCATAGGGACCATGCTTGTACTAAAAGGAATAGCATCTACTCGAAAGCATGATTCATCTATAAATTGGAAAGGTCTCTCAAGAGCCTTACTAGGAGCACAACTAGAATCACTCATAGAATGCTCATCTAAGCTTGTAGACCTAATGGTTCTATCAATTCCACCATCATAACTACCTCTCATGGAAGTGTTGCAAGCCTTGATGGGACTTACTGGGCTTGGAATCTTTTTATCCCTAGGGGGTCTATTATCCCTACTATTGCCATTTTCTGCTTGGAGATTTTGGCTACCAAGGTTCCTCTCATAGGCTGCCTTGGTATCAACAAGTGAGCTGTCTCCTTGTAGAAAAGGTTGGAAGCTAGGATGCACTTGTACTAAGCGGGGAAAACTCCAAAAGTTTTCCCAACATCTCTGAATATGTCCCTCATAATCAATGGCATGCATCTTTGCTTCCCTTAACGACTTAGGATTCCGCAATCCCACTTGGATTTGCATGTTAATCTCTAAGCCACTCAAAAAGAACCCACATAGCACATCACCTGGCAATACAGAAGCTCTTCTTGGCCAAAGCCTCAGAATATCATCAAAGGCTCTTATGTATTCTTTAACAGAAGGATAAGACTCTTGCCTAATCTGCATCAGCTACCCTAAAACTTGGGTCATAGGCACCTTCTTCTCATATTCATCTAAAAATCGATCAATCAACTCCTCAAAGGATTTAATAAACCCCCTTGGGAGGCTCCAGTACCATTTTCTAGCCTCTTCCTTTAGGATACTTGAGAATACGAGCATCCGATGAATATCATTAAACCCACTTGCAAGGCAAGTTATGCCGTATTCTCGTAGATGCACCATCGGATCCTCATTAACCAGCCCATGAAACATGGGAGATCCTTATAAGGAGGAGGGCATTTAGTCCTTTCCTTCGGGATTAGCACTGGGGCATTAAAATCTCGTATTCATGACCTAGCTCTAGTGTCTTGGGGTCTCCAACCTCTTCCATTTCCACCTTTACTGGTGTAGGAAGGTTAATATCATCCTTGCTATCCCTTTCTACCAACTCACAGAGTGGTCTACGAAGTCCTATGCTATGCACTAAGGAGTCTACTCCATCGCTTGATGTTGGTGTTTTAGTAATTCTATCCTCATTTGCTATTGTTTCCCTAGAATCGGAGGTAGGTCCTAATAGAACCTTCCTTTCTGATAAGGGTTTTCCACATATGTAGATATCGTCCAATGCTTTATAGATTTACAAAATTGCGCTTTGGAACCCAATTGCATCAGGCCCTAGCATCGGGAGGTATCTCCTGCTCATAGGCATATATTACATTGACTAATGGCATCACGGTCTTTTCCTTCAAAAACTTATCGCTTTTGAGGATCACAAATGACTGTGCCATCCTAACATCACTTTTTCTCCCTAATCTTTTCTCTAGCTCCCATGGACTATCTCTCATGATTACTCCATGGGTATTTCCCCATAGTGATCCAAACTCCAGCATGGTGTCACTTTTAGGGCAAAGGTTAAAGTAGTCGATCACATTTCTAGCCAAAGATCCCACTAAACCATTTAGAATGGACAAGATATCTTTAGGGTTACGGGGATTCCTTGGTTTCATCATCATGCTCATGGCTGAAACTTCAATCCACCTATTTTAGCATCCACCGCTTCAAGGCAGCTATCAACTATATAATAAAGTTAACAGGTCCCTTATAAGACCAAGATTCGAAAACCACCACTTATAGGCAGCTCCTGGAAAACACACCACTGATGGGACCTAAAATGGGCCGGCATTGGCTATGGCACTAGCCGGACCTCATGCATACGGCAGGCTACCCCACCACATGGCCTTGCGGGCCATGAGCGTCTAAAACTCACTTTGCACTAAATGCTTATGACAATGTTGCGTTTGTATCCAATATGTAGTCCAGCGTTCACCTTCCCTTCTCCTCAGAGGGAGATCCCATAACATATAGGCATAATGCCTCGTAATACACACATAGGGAAGCACCTCTCAGCAGATTGTCGCGGCTCCATTGCGACTCGCCTACACCTCGGGGATTGGCCCCAAGATGTGTCGCTAACACATATAACATTCGCACAAACTCCACTATTTCATAATTTAGCGTTCCAGGAGATCTTGATTTGCCTCACAAAACTTCCCCCAATAGAAGCACCTGTCTAAACCTACAGCTTGGGTTTCTTGTCCTCTCAGCGTTGGTCAAAGTTTATCAATCAATTGCAATGCATTCCAGGAGATACCACGTGGTATGCTTGATGCAAGGTGTATGATGATTGTGCACACCCCTTTTATGATTAAAAAACCAATCATGTGAGGTGTGGAAAACAACCCTTTCATGAATTTTAACTAAGTGTTACGTGCTACGCTGCTTTATGGACTAGCAGCGAAACTTCCATGCTACTAGTCGCCTATATTTAATTATGAAATGATCCCTAAATGCTATGCACAAAGAGGGAAATTAGAATTTGTATCTTTTCAACAATTAGATCATCGCATAAATTTTATCCCCCCTCACCATTTAGGTGTTGCTGCTGCTGCGGTGCATAGGTGTAAATGGTTCTTTTGTATCATTTTTGTATGTAAAAAGCAATAAACACGTACTATAACACAAAGGACGAGGCCAAACTAAGGCTTAACCTCATGCTTTAACCTTGCCAAACATTCATGCACATAAATCTTATTTTTCCATATTTTTGAATACGAAAACTCTAATTTTTCCTATTTTTTACTATTTTTTGTATTTATTATTCATGAAAAATAGGTATTTTCTGATTTATTTGTATTGACTCATTATTTTGACTGAAACTAAATATTTTCTCTAAGTTTATGCCATTTCCACTCCTTTTTCTCAACTCAAAATCGAAAAAAACCACTAATTTCCATTAAAAATGACATTTTACGGGTTTTGAAGAATTAATAACGGCTCTAAATCGTTATGGGTTCTATGTTTCTATAGTTAAAGTCCTCAATCATGATGCAAACAAGGTTCAAACAAAATTTCATTGCATATGAACCACATTTGGACCATGAAACAACAAAAATAATCAAATTTCTTTGTAAAATTGAAGCATACCGCGTGTCTTGCGTGTTGCGGGTTTTTTAATAATTATTTTGCGTAGCCCAAGGACTAACCAGCAATCATTCTTTAGTGTTGAACATCTTTCCTTAGCCTCCTCTTCATCTTGAAGCAATCCGATCACAGCTGGACAAGCATTCTTTAGCCCCTCTTCTTCTTGATTTCTTGCATAGGAATTGCCTCTATGAAGGAGAGAGAGGGAGGAGAGAGAAAAACTAGTTTTTGTTCTCCACAACCAAGCAGCCAATTAACGGGTAGAGACCGGCGATGGAGAGCGAAGATAAAAAGAAGATCAGCCCCATGAGATCAGTTGGGGGGGGGGGGGGGGTTTGTTTGTAGGTGCCACAATCCATCTCTCCCCCAATTCTAGCCATGGCGCCTTCTCCTTGATCAGGCTGCGAAAGAAACGCAATCCCCCCCCTCCCCCTACCTTTTTTAGTTTTGGGCTGCCAAAGGGAGCCCCAAAGGATCACACCCTTTGGACTCTCCTAAAGTCCATTTCCACACTTGACTTTTTTGGCCTTTGGCCTTCCGGGCACTCTCTTTTCCACATCCGGTGTTCGATTCTTAGTCTGAAAAATCCTGTTCCACTATCGGGCATCTCCCAGGGTCTTGTCTTGCACACCAAAAATTATGAAAATTCTCTGACCGCCATCTAGTGGCTCTTTTAAGCATTTTTGGGGCATGGCCGCTTAAAATCGTACTGATTGCCACCGCCGCCTTTGACGAAGTCTATTTTTCCCCTGATATTCGTAATTTTTGGCTATTTTTAAGCACTTCTCATCATCAAAAATCATATGTCATTCCTCCATGGTATCTAAGCATGAAAGGCCATCATAGAGACCATCTATCCGGTCTTCTTCTTACAAAACACCTGCAATTATTAATTCTTTTTTTTTCTTTTTACATACTGCCTGGAAACTCTAGGCATATCAGAAATATGCTGAAAACTCAAAGTAGTTTCAGTGGATATACCATAAACACATGAGGAAAAACTACTGCTTGCCAGGAGGCGAGAGCTTTCCCTAACTCATACCACCATCGTCTCGCAAGACAGTGGTACCTAGCAAAAAGCTGGCTCTCCTGCTGGAAGAGGGGAATCCCTCAAAGAATCCTTATTTCTCTGATGATTAATACAAATAGTCATGAATTGAACAACTCTCTTCCCATCCTTTCTTTGGATCCGTGCATAGGCAGACCCATCATCCAAAACCTTAGTCTCCATTTGAGACTCAACAATAAATGGCTGCCCCAAAGTAATAGGATAAGAACAAGATTTTTGTACAAAGAAATGATAAGACTCACCCACATCTCCAATAGAAATCTTCAGATTTGGACAAGTAGCATATAAATCTCCTGTAGTGTTGTTGGCCGCACGCATGCGCCAACCATGATCAACATCAACTAGCCATCTACTAGTATCATATGAACCTCGCACAATTACATTAATCTCGGAACCATGATCCAAAAGAGCAACACAAGGAGTCTCAATCTCACCAAGCTTGATGACAGTTTTCGTAGTCACAGGAGCCTAGTGACTTTGAGAAAAATGGTTACGACGCACCAATCTAGGCGCATCTTCCCTCTCATCATACTGTACGGGCTGAAGTGAAGGATGAAGAGACTTCTTGGGACTACATACATAGAGCTCCATCTACCTCAATGGTCTCTTCTTCAGAATCAACCTCCTCAATCTATAGTCCATAGAGAATAGCCTCGGCAAAGCTAAAGCCTCTCGATGGTTTATAACTTGCATTGGATCTTCAATAATTTGGTGCTTTCTTTTTATGATGTCAATGATAACATCATGGAACTCTCTCTTGGAAATCCCACCAAGTGTAAATTCAATTTTACAATTAAGAATACGATCCTCAAGTACATTTTTCAAGTCTGTGGATGTCTCGATGTTGGATAGTAGCTTGAATCCAGGTTACTTCTTCGGCTTCGAATCCTTTAACTTTGGGGCCTTTTGGCCTTCTTGCACTTTTGGCTTTTGCACATTAGCCATACTCTGCTCCGGTTCTGAAGAAGAAGGTTGAAGAACTAGTTCACTCCTCCTAGTTGTCTTCTTTGATCCTTCAGGTTGATCAAATTTATCTCTTTTGCACTTTTCTTCAACAAGTGCTTCAAACCCTTGAGATTTTGCAATATAAGCATAGCTAGAGAAGACATTTATGTGATCATTTCATCCAATCCCTTTTCTAATTGCATCTCCTATGATTGAAAGTTCAAATGAAGAAGCTTTACCTTTCTTTTCTGCATGCAGTGCATAGGACCATAAAGGAGACTTATCTTTTAGTAACTGTTCCAATTGAAGACCATAGGCAGCAGCTTCTCTCGTTGTATCTTGCTTCACATAAGAAGAACGTAAGAGAGTTTCCTCCAATAATTTCTTCATACCTCCTTTGCCGAAATTCTTTTTGAGTGGTTGCTTTGTCTCCGAAACATATCATCATGTCCTTCCACACCACCAACTTCAGTCTTTTCACCTCTTTGAAGTCTTGATAGTCCTTGCGCTCATGGTTTGGACTATTGCACCATATGCAATGGTGAACACGATCATTTCTGGAAGAATTCATAGGAGTAGAAGAGGATCGGACAGAAGTTGAAGCTGGGTTAAGTGGTTGTTGTTCTCTTCTGGCCATCTTTATTTGGAGATTCTTCAAATTCTTCGAAATTTCTTCCACCATGTCTTCGATAGTTGGTTTGGCAGATGGCCTAACAACTGCCATAGGAATAGGCATATGCATAGAAGTAGGCATAGAAGTGGAAGGAGTAGTAGGAGAAGTGGAGGTAGGAGAAGACATCGTTAGAGGAGTTTGCATACCATTTTATAGGCGAGCCTTCCATCTTCGCCTCTTCGTTAATGTGGAGTGGAGCCCCGAGAGGAACACCAAGGAAAAGGGAATTCTCTTGCAAGAAAATCTATCTTGTAACATCAACAAGCTTGTTTATCATGTTTCATATGATCACAATGAAGAAAAGAACACCAGGCACAACAAATCTTCATACATCATCATGTAGATCTCCCACGGATTTACTAGAATCAACCATACTCTTCAATATCTTCATAAAATCCATCAAAGAAAGCAAAAGAATACACCATCTTTGAATGGAAATACATCACATAGTATTCAACTTCAATATCTTCATAGTCTTCTCTCTCAATCTCTCATATACAATCACTCTGTTTGAGTAGAACTGGCTATCTCTGACTCTCTCTCTCTCTCTTCATCAATAATACATCATATCCTCACTACAATCTCTCAAAATCACTCTCAATAATCCCTCTTAGGTCGTGGATACCCCTCCCAAGAGGTATGTTTGATATGAAGAGTCACCAGAGCCACTACAGTGTCCTTTCATAGCTCACTACTGTCACTTCACTCTAGTCTTCTCTTGAGTCTTCAGCAGCTACTTCTTCCACTTCTTCCAGCTCTTTTTCACTTGTATTCACCTCTTTCCAAGGCTAGAAAACTTTCCCAAGCTACACTCTTATCCATCAGAACGCATACAGAAGCATACAGAACAGTTACAAAACAGTACCAGAACAGAACAGAACAGAACAGAAACAGAAGCTCTACAGAAGACCTACAGAAGGTTATAGAAGGTCATCAAAACCACATAACTTACTCTCAAACCATTCCAAACTCTCACAAACCATTCAATAAACTTTCACAATATCTCATTCTTCATCAATCAATACTCCATCCCTCCTTACAGAAGACAATCAGAACAAAACAGACCAAAATAGAGCAAAACAGAATGTATACAAAACCAATGAGAACATCACAGAACCTCCAATAATCATCATGATCTTCCAAAACACAATCAATATCATCCAAAACACTCTCAAACCACTTCTAAACCAATCAATCATCTCATAAAATCAACCATTCAGCTCTCAAAAACAGCAAAAATCAGCCAAAAAACAAGTCATTTCAACACTCAACATATCCCCACACTTAATAAGGAAGTGTCCTCGCGACCCAGGAAAAAGAGAATACAAGTGCATTTAAAATCGTAACTTTGATCTTCAATATCGTTTCACAAAGAATCCATCCACCACGACCCCAACTTATAACCTGTTTCTGATATAAAAATACAAGGAAAGGAAAACCCTTTATACATTAACACTTCTTATCAAACTAAAAATCACAACAAATTTATAAAGGATATAAGAGTTTTCTTCTTCATCATCAGCATCAACTTCAATTCTGCATCCACGACCCCATCACCACAATTCTCCAAAATGTAGCTCGTACACGAAATCCAATAGGAAACCACCACGTTCGTTTGACATAAATGAACTCACAACACAAACACTAATACACAACACAACCATCTGAATGACTCCTCCAAAAAGAGAGATTTTCATTTAAAAAAAGCATCCACCATACATTAGAAAGGTATCAATGAAGATGATCCCTCTTAAAAGATTGATGTTGTCGAAAACGATCCATAGACAAGGATTCATCTACAAAGGTTTTGGGAGGATTTTGAAAAAACTGGAGACAGCACATCCTTTCCAACAGGACCAAGTATCTGCTAGGCAAACAAAGGGCATGAAAATACAAAATATCCAGCTGTTGGGAATCAATGCTCACATTGACATTCATGCACAACTTTGGAATAGGCTTGGAATCATTATGAGAGTGCCTATGCATATATGCCAGGTACCAAGCAAAGTGAGCAGTTAATCTCACTGAGGGATCTGCAGACTGTGAATACTGCTGAGCAAAATGAACATAGTTCTGATAAGATTGACTGGAAGCTGTCCATTCTCCTGGAATTACTAGCCAATTGATCTGAGGTCCTGTAAGGCAATCATCCGAACTCCATCCCCTTCTTTTGGAAATCTGATTATCAAACCCGTCACAGTCACTAACCAACTGAGGTGGTTGAGATATAGAAGTGTTAGGAGAGGGTAATGGAATAAGGAAAAGTGGATGTAGGGAGGGATAGGAAAAATCATAAAAAGAAGAAAAGGTTAAAGAAGGAGTGGCAGAAATTTGGAGGGAATCACTAAGGAAGGGTGTTAACTGATAAATAGGAAATGTAGAGGATACATTAATGGATGGAGAAGAACAGGGTGGAGAAGGGGAAAATACCCTATCCTCAATAAAGGAGTAGTATGTAAAAATGGAAATTTGAGGGAAAGATGAAGGTTGGAAAAGAAGGGGTAAAATAGTTGTGGAATTAGATTGACAAAGGGAAAGATATAGAGCATAGCGGTAAGCCATTTGTTGGTAATAGAGGAGGGTAGGAACAGAAGGTCCTAAGAGAGATCGTCTATGATAGGCATCAAAGAAGGTAGCATCAAATAGATTATGTTTTGAAATATAGGCTAAGAGATCCATCCTCAGTTGATTAGTACTCTGGGCAGAGGTAGGAGCTGTGTTTTGTCTTTGATTTAGGACCACAGAATCAATCATGGGATGCCAGGAATTATCATGACAATCAGCCACTTTGGAGGAATAACCCTGGAACATGTCAGCTATGCGCAACTCCAAATGATTGACATACAAAACAGCCTGTAAGACCACATCCCCCACATACCATGCCATATCCACATCATCTGGAATTAACAAGTCTCCTCGTAGATACATGTATGACATCAACATGGTATCTGGCGTGACAGAATCTTCAAAGACCATCCTGACTACCTCTGTCAACAACTCAGCAGACCAAGCCCCACTCCATCCATCCTCTGGAAGAGGTAAATCCATCGTGGAAAGCTTCATGTAGAAAACCAACTTCTGTAAGTGGTAGTGGACAAAGAAAGAATGGTCTGGTGAAACATATTCCTGAAACTGCTCAAATGTAGACCATAATAAGTCCATTCGGGATTGCAATCTTTCCACTTTATCTTGAAATAGAGGGCACAAAGTAGCCTGTCTCTGAAGAGCAGCCAAGTCCTGCTGTGAAAGAGAAGGAATCAATGGAACATGAGGGCTTGGAGGAACAGAGCGGGACTTTGCAAGTTGATCATGCAACTGCTGGATTTGGGAGGCTTGGGTTGCCACTGTGTCATTAGCAATCTGTAAAGCTGAAAGTTTGTCATCTAAGATAGCTCGGAACTCCTGCGCTTCTCTGGACATCCTCTCCTTCTCCTCTGAAAGGCTAGTAACCTGGGATTGAGCCTCTAGTAACTAGATCTTCAAAGAAGAGATCTCATCGCTTTGGGTGGCAACCAGTTGGGTTTGATGTTCCATTTGCTTAAACAAATCTGCTAGGGTATCCTTAGCAGAAGCTAACTCAGATGCTGCCTTATGCAACTGGTCCTTAGACTGCATGAGTTCTTCATAAAAAGACGCGTATAACTGTTGAACACAGGCTGTCACTGACAACTCGATGGAGCTTTGAATATTCTTACAGAGAAAAGGAATGTCATCTCCTGAGACGAGACTATTCAGGAAGGGAACTGAAATCTCCAATGATCCTTCACGATGTGCTCGGAACAGTACAAGTCAGATACCTAGGAAGATCACTGCCAGAGGTAGCAGGAATGGGCACTGAAGGAAGTACTGAAGGAGCTTTATCCGCTACCCTCTTCAAGCGTTTGCGTTGTATGACCAGGGGAGGTGGAGAATCATCATCCTCTATGTCAATGGGTTCTGACTCATCTGAAGGGGGAGGAGGAGGTACTGAATCTGATGGAGGAGGTGGAGGCACAGTCTTCTGTAAACCTGAATAAGTCAAGAAGGCAGACAAATATGATCCATATGTGACATTGGTAACATTACCCCTGGTGACTTTAACGAAATGCTGATCCATTTTAGTGAGGAGGTAAGTGCTCCAATCAATAGCAACTCCTTTTAACACCATTCTGGAAGCTGTGAAAAGCTCTTTGGATAAGTACTGGGATGGCGTTTTGGCAGGCATAAACCTGTCCTGGAGAAACTGACAGATCTCTTCCATACGGGATCAGTGATCATAGAAAAGGAAACTCCTGAAGAGTTAATCACCTTCTTAACATCGAGCATTTCCCTTGTCTGCTTTTGCAACAGCTTTAGAATCTCTTCATTAGAGAAGAGCTGACGAGTGGTCACAAAAGGTTCACCTTTTAAGGGTAGATACAGAGCCTTCCCTAAGCCTCGAGGTGACAAAGTCATAGAAATTCCCTGGACTAGTCCTGTCTTCTTGCTGTAAGAGGCCAGAAACTCATCACATAACGACGGATCCTCTGGAAGCAATGGAAAAGAAGTAGCCACAAAAGCAACGAGTCCCGCCTTCGTGAGAGGCTCAAAAGTAAGTAGGGAAGAGTAATCCCTACTAACGAGTGGGACGTACTGGATAGGGGGAGGAGCATGAGAAGGCGCCATTCAGATGGTTACACACACACCACAAACACAGACAATCAAGGAGAATGCCTGCAAAGCAACAGACAAAAAACCAAGGATAAGAGAATAACCAAACAAGAAAACGTGACTCGACCAACTAACCCCAAACAAACCATAGCCTAGAAAAAATTCGACATGACCTTGAGACATATGCGACCGAAAGCTTCGTGCGATGCATCAGACAAACACCCTAAACCCCGTATCAGGCAAGAAAAGAAAAAATTGCATACCGTACCCTTAACTGTAACAAAGACAGTAAAGCAAAACAATACCACATCCGACACATATCAAGACGACATCAGTGATAAACTAGGACTGGACCAGGAAAATAACTCTAATGACGGCGCATACCCATCCCACGAAACGGTTCATTAAAAAGGGGAATTAGGTGCAGTGAGGGGGAATTAATTTAATGAAGGGTTGATTTTAATAAATTATTAAGAATGGGTGAATTTTTATTAGGTGATAAACCTTAGTAAGAAAACGGCGGTTCCTTATTAGAAATTAAATTACCCATTATTAGGTGAAGCGGTGCATTAAGTCGATTCCCGGACTTCGATACCCGACGGGGTCTCTAAATGCAAATTCATTGATTACAAATTAAGGTGATGTGGAGCGCTTTTTTGCCAGCGCGTGCTCATGTGACGGCTGGTTCATTTTAATTAAAAATTAAAGTGCCTCTGTGGTGCACGTAGCGCGTGCGAAGTGAACGGCGAGTTTATTTTAATTAAAAAGTATATGTGTGTTGAGCGCGAATGCACGTGCCATGGTGGTAGTTAGGTTTGATTTATGGTAAATATTGGTGTGTGTGTTTGTGTGTTTTTTTGTTGTGTTCCGTGGTTTTTTTTTAAAAAATATTAACCGTGGGTGTTGGGGGAGCATGTGTTTTTTTTTTGTATTTTAAAAAAAAACGAATAGAAGGAAAATACCTGGTAGTGGGTGTATGAAAATGCAAAGAATGCGCTCTCCTCAATCCAAAAATATCTGGATTTTTTTTCGAGACGGTTAGTTGGTGTGGGGAGGAAAAATGTGTTGTGTATATTGTTTTTTTTTGTTTAATTTTCGATGAATTTAGGTGTGAAAGGAAATATGATAACAGCTAAGAAAAATATGCCAAAGATAAATAAAAATGGTAAGGGAAGTGTTAGGAATTTTTCAGAAATTAATTTGGAATTTTTTAGCATTTTTAATGAATTTTTATCATTTTTTGGTTATTTTGAAAAAATTTGAGAAATTTAAAAATGGGCATTTTTTTTTTTTTTGAAATTTACAGGTTGAGATAAAGATGGCCATGGGGTGCAAAAATAAAAGGAAATGGTTCTAGATTTTTTTTTTTTTAAAGAATGTAAAGTGGTTTGTAATGATTTATTTTGTATTGGTCAATGTTTTTGTGTTTTTTTGTTTTGTGTGTATTTTTGTAAATTAATTAATTAGTTGTAAATATGGGTTCCATGTGTAAAAATATTGTAAAGTGAAAAAGGAATGGAAAAAGGTCAAGGGGGGGTGAGAGGAATTTTGTAGAATTTGTAGAATTGTTTGGGGTATTTTTGACTAATTTAAAATGAGTTTGTATTTGTTATTTTGTTTTTTTCTTTTGTGGTAGGTAATTTTGAATAAATGTGGAAAATATGGAATTTTTTGAAATTGTGTAATAGGAAATATCAAGCTATAAATAAAAATAAATAAATATATATATATATATATATATATATAATGGTGGAAAAAGGTGGCAGTAATTTTGAATAGAAGTTCAAAATGTTTGTCAAATTTGTTTATTATTATGATTTTTTAATTTGAAGTGTGTTTAATGGAGGTGTGGATTTTTTTTTAAAAATGATATTCGGGATGTCAAAAAGGAATACCCGGACACACGTGACCGCTACGCGTGCACGAACCAGCACGCACCACCGCAATCGTCAAATTCAAACGCGCGTCCTGCGCGTGTACAGCGGCTAAAAGATACGCCTGCGCGAACAACACACATACACCACCGTGCACACGAACGACTGTCGGGGGAGGGTGAGGGAAAGCCAACGAGGATTGGGGGAAAAGCTGGTTAAGGGGGGTGGGGTGCGAATAAGGGTTGAGGGATGGTTATGTGAGGAATGAGGGGTAGTAAGGGTGGGGGGTGTGATCAAGGGGCTAGGTTAGGGATGGGGGCTAGTGGGTGTTCTGGGGGGGAATGGGGGCTAGTGAGGAGGTAGGGGATAGTGGGTTTGAATGGGGGGGAAAGGGGGCTAGTGAGGAGGGAAATGGGGGAGACACGTGGAGGAGGGTGGTTGGCGGGCCGTCAATGGGCGAAGAAGGCGCTGCAGGAGGATGGCGGCGGGGACACAAGGGCGTCGGCGATGGGGCACCGCAGAGGAGGAGCCAGGCGAAGGGACATCGTGGAGGAGGCCACGGGGCGGCATCCAGGCCACAGGGCAGCAGGTGCACGGCGGGGACGACCAGCCAGGCGGGCGGGAGCATGGTAAGTGGCGACAAGGCAGGCGGCGGCGTGCGTCAGGAGCGCGCACAGGCGGGGAGGGAGGACGTCCGTCGGCAGCGAGGAGGAGGAGAGAGGAGGGAGGGAGGACGACGACCTGGGGGCGGCGACTTGTCAGCGGCGCGGCGTTGGCAACGGCTATGTCGTCGGGCGGCAGCGGCGCGGAACCAGCGGCGCGGGCCGCGACGGCGGGGGGTAGGAGGGGGAGGGTAGGAATGGAGGAAGCGGAGGGAGGAGGGAAGAAGGCATGTAGGAGGCGTGGGGGAAAGGTGGCAGCAGGGCGTCGTGGTGGGGAGGAAGGGGGCGTCCGGGCGAGGAAAAGAGGGAGGTGAAGGAGGGGAAGGAGAGGAGGAGGAGGGGAAGGTGAAGAAGAAGATGAAGGTGGAAAAGATGGAGATTGAGGTGGAGATGGAGAGGGGATGGAGGGAGACCCACAGGGGAAGGGAGAGGAAGAGAGGTGGTTGGGGGGAATTGGGTCGGGGAGGGAGAAGGGGGGGGGTAGGGGGGGATAGGGAAGGGTGGGGGGGTGGGATGCCCAAGGGGCGCCCAAGGGTTGGGGGTGGGCATAGTGCCCATAGGGGGTAGGGAAAGGGAAGGTATAAGGGGGGTGCCCAAGGGGAAGAGGGAAAGGTTAATGGGCAGGGGCCCATGCAAGGGGCATACCCCCTCGTCCCATGCAAGGGGCGTGCGCGGGGCGAGGGTAAAAAAATTTGCCGTGACGGGATTGAATGGGAGCCGGAACGGCGCGACGGGGAACGTGGAGGCGATCATGGCGCGGGAAGACGCGTAAAATCGAAAAAGGGCGCGTTCACGCGCAAAACGGGCACGCGAATACACGTAAAAATAAAGAAAAATTAATAACTCCCAATCCGGACGTCAAAACGAAATAGCGTAAAAACAAAAAGTGGGCAGGAAGACAGGGGGAAAACAAGAAAAATATATGACAGAGGTTTCGGGAGGGGGAAAGGGTGGTCACATACAAAAAACCCAAAAAACGAACCAAAAACGCAATTAAAAATGAATATCGAAAAATCCGTGCATCGGAATAAGGTGCACAAAATAGGAAAACTGTGCAGAAAGATGTGCCCGACAATCCTATCACATCAAAACATAATTCCGACGGAGATAAGATGCGTTCACATGGAAAAAACCCAAAAAACAAACCCGAAAATGGGATCGGAAATTAATATCGGACGAACTGTGCACCGGAATGACACGTAGTAATAAGGAAAAATGTCCACAAGAAGGAGTGGCACAGGGTTAGCATGTTAAACTGTAGTGCTGGTGGAAGTAGGAGGGGTTCACATGAGAAAAACACCAAAAATACGCCTAAAAACTCATTGAAAAATTAATAAGTAAAAATCCGAAAGTCGAAAGAGGGGGGAGGAAAAAGGAAAAAGGTGGGGAAAGGCACGGGGGACACGGCTGTCCAATCAAATTGGAATTCCGATGCAAACAGGGCAGGTTCACATGGAAAAATATCAAAAAGACGCACGAAAAAGGTGTAAAAAAACCGAAAAATTAATATTGGACAAACCGTGTAGCAGAATGACTCGGGGTAAAAAGGAAAAATGCTAGGGGAAAAGTGGTTGTCAGGGCTATGACGTCAGATCACGGTTCCGAAACAAGCAAAGCGCGTTCATATGGAAAACCGGCTAATTTACGCAAAATGCTTCAAAAATTAATAACTCAACAACCGGGCACCGGAACAGGGGTAGGTAAAAAGGAAAAATAGTCAGTTCAAAGGGAGGAACAGGGATATAAGGTTGGATGTGGACTTCGGTGCACGTAGGGTGCATTCACAGGACAGGACCGCAAAATCAAGGAATGAAGGAAAACGGTAAGGGAACAGCCCCAAGGGTGGGTGGAAAATGAACGGTTGGGTGGGAAGGGACCCCATCAGGTAACAACAAGTCATGGCATACATGCATGAGCAGGGTAAGGCATATGCAGAGGGGTATGCAATATAGACGCGTAGGGACGCGTCCCCACACTTAAGACCTTAACCGAGCAACAGGGACCTAGGACCACGCCACAGACCATCCACTAACGTCCCCACACTTAAAACATGACCGTCACTGAGAAACCAAAGTGGGAGGGTTAGAAAAACTTGGCCCATTTTGTCAAGAAGCAAGGTTGAGTGTCGATGGCACGTCCAGTGTTGCTGTCGACTGCAGGAGGTACCAAGGCATCTTCTCGGCACACGTCCTTCATGGCAGGGACCATGCGGCAGCACCCAGGAAGGTAGCTGATTGAAGGAATCGCAGGAAATTTGTCGATGATGAGGGATATTGCACTCCACTCACAGTCACTTAATTGGAATGAAAGAACAGTCACTCGCCCCATGACTAATATCACTCAAGGAAAAATGATGGAACCCATATCGCGTACCCGGTTGAGAAATCAACAGGGGAATGGTGGAGAAGGAGTATGCCAGGGTGCACAATTGAGGGTGCATTAGTGCGTCCAACCCGTCTGGCATAGGTGCAAGGAGGAAGGCAAGGGAGCCTTACAGTGCAGTGTACAGAACACGACGACGTGGCTTGTGATGACGGCAAAGACCCATCCCGTGGGTGCATAGGGAAACGGGAACATACTTGACTCCAAGTGTCGTAACGTCCCTCAATCTCACCTCTCGGTAATTGATTGAAGAAACTCCAGTCACACTCAGCCCACCCCCTATGTCTTACGCTCTGTTGAGAGATACAAGAGGGCAGCCTTTCCTGAAACCCATTGATGTAATCCTCACGGTCACTTGTGCAAAGGTTGTATGCCTTGTGCGCATTTGATGGTGCAACGGTGCATCCCTCCCTGTGCCGGCATACGGTGCGAGAAGGAAGGCCAGGGAGCCTTATGGTGCAGTGCACAGAACAAATTGTGCTTTGTGCATTGAGAGGCCCATCTTGTGCGTGCAACACTTCATTCACACTTCTCACCTCTCATTTGATTTGAAGGGAAAAGACTGGTCTCTCGCCCCACCCTCTGTCTCACTCTGGGTTGATAGATACAGAAGGGCAGCCTTACTCACTTCCCCATCCGGTTAGGATGAAAGCTCACGTCACTTGATTGTTTGTCGATGAAGATCGCGTCATCAGTTGGTGAAGAGGCGTACCCAGGGAGGTAGCCATTAAATCGAATGTTGTATTGGACAGGAACATGTCGTCTGCTAGAGGACAGGTAGACACTCTACAGAGAGACCCAGGACACATCATACCAAGGGAGGTAGCTTCGGGATTGGATCCGAGGGATATCAATCAATGAATCCACTTTCTGGACTGCTGGGTGTTACCACCTTTTCCACAGCCAGCTTCCCGCCCAAGGGTGTTTACCACCTTATCCTGGAACGAGGCCTGCTATGACAGGGAATTGCTTCCTTTTCTCTCATAACAGATTTGTTTTTTTTTATTTTCTTCTTTTTTTTTTCTTCTATTTTTTTTCCCCTATTCCCGAGGGTGTTTTCACATTTTCTCGAAGAATAGGTCGGCATGACAGGGACCTAAGTCCTTTTCTCCCATGACCGATATGTATATTTTTCTTCTCTTTGTTTTTCGAATTGAGCAAGGGAATAGTAGAAAGACCATTTGTCAAGACCAACCTCGCCACTGTCGCTGGTGGAAAATAGAGGATAAGAGATCAAGGCTGGAAGGGGGGTTTGAGGGGACAGAGGGTTGTGTCCACTTCATCAGGAGTGACTGAAGAACGGCTATCAGAAGTAGCATCATAAGAAGTACAATGCCGCGCCAACGAGGGAAAGGATCAACTGACCGTAATTGTCAAGATCCCCAAGGAGGGAAGTACTTCTTCAGGCGATATCCATTGATCAGAAAGGGATCATCAGAGGCATCAACGGTCTGCACTTGGACAGAGCCATTAGGGTTGACTGCAAGTACCTTATAGGGGCCCATCCACCGCTGTTGGAGCTTGCCAGGAAACTTGCCAAATCGTGAATCATAGGCTAGGACCAAATCACCTTCTTTGAACTCCTTGTGCTTGATGAAGCTGTCATGGTAAGCCTTGCGTCGAGCTTGCGTGGCTTCCATGCACTGGAGAGCCACCCTATGAATTTCGTCCAAACATTCCAAGTGCAGGAGACGGCGTTGCAGTGAATCATCGTCCCCCAAACGCTCTTTGATATAGCCACTCTCAAAGAGGGTAATTCCAGTTCAACAGGGAAAACATCTTTTGTACCATACACCAACTGGAAAGGTGTCTGTCATGTTGCTGCTTTATGGGAGGTTCTGTACGCCCAGAGGGCCTCTGTAAGTCGATCATCCCAATCACGACGATGTGCGGCAATCGTCCTTGTCAGAATCGAGCAGAGGATGCGATTGGTGACTTCGACTTGGCCGTTGGCTCTGGGGTAATAAGGAGTGGACTTGCGATGGCGGATCTTATACAACTCTGTCAATTCTTCCATAACTTTATTAAGGAAATGAGTGCCTCTGTCACTTACCAGCTCTAAGGGACTACCAAAACGGGTGATGATATTCTCGTACATGAACAGGGCCACGCTGTTACCATCGTCTCGCTTTAGGGCTTTAGCTTCACACCACTTTGTAACATAATCCGTACATACAAGTCGATGCCCCACTTCTCAAACGACTTCAAGGGAAGGATAGGTTGCAATGGTATGGCACTTGTCTTGGTGGGTTTCCCCATTCTTTGACAAGCATCACATCTTTTACAGTAATCATAGGCATCTTTGTGAATTGTAGGCCACCAATATCCTGCTAGCAGAGCCTTCTTGGCTGTACCTTCTCCTGCAAAGTGACCTCCACATGGCTCGTCATGGCAAGCCTTCAGAACAATCCCAATCTCATCTCCTGCAACACATCTTCTGAGCACTTCATCTTTGCCTTTCTTGTATAGTGCGCCACCTAGCAGGGTGTATGGGGTTGATTCTAGCATAAGCTTCTTCCTCTCCCGACTAGAAATGCCAGGAGGATACTGTTGGGTTGCCAGCAGATTGGCAATGTCTGCATACCAGGGAGTTACAGTTTCTACCAAGAATAGGGAAGCATCAGGGAGGTCTGGATCATCCTGCTCCTCGTCTGCAGTTTGTGGGATACGCGAAAGATGATCAGCCAGAACATGGGAACGACCAGGCTTAGTAATCACCTCAAAGTCGAACTCCTGAAATAAAAAGATCCATCTCATCATTCGTCCTTTCACATCTGCTTTGTTCATCAAGAAGGACAGGGCCTCATGATCCACATAAAATTTAAAGTGGGTGGATAGGAGGTAATTGCGAAACTTCTCTAGGGCAAACACCATTGCCAAGCACTCCAGCTCTGTCACTGTATAGTTCCGTTCCCTATCAGTGACTTTTCGGCTTGCATAATAGATCGGTTGATCCAACTTCGAGGAGCCCTTCTGGCAGAGGACAGCACCTAAACCTTCAATTGATGCATTAGTGTGTACATGGAACTCTTTCGTCCAATCAGGAGGTTGCAGAATGGGTGCCTCTATCAGACACTGCTTCAGAGCGTGAAAAGCTTTGTCACATTCTTCCGTCCAAGTAAACTCTGCATCTTTCCTCAGAAGCTTGTGCAAGGAGGTTGCCTTTGTCGTGAAATGAGCTATGAACCTTCTGTAGTAACCCACATGGCCTAGGAATCCCCTCTAATGTTTGAGGTTGGTAGGTGCGGTCAGAGTTGCGATCTTTTCGATCTTTGCAGGGTTTGTTGATATCCCTTGTGTAGAGACAATGTGGCCCAACAGAACTCCAGAAGAAACCCCAAAGATGCATTTATCGGGGTTGAGGGAAATCCCGTACTCCCGGCATCGGTCAAAGCATTGTTCCAGGTGTTCCCAGTGTTCACGGATCAAACTATAGACACAGAAGTCATCCAAATATACTTCAATAAAGTCGTGCAGATGATTTTGAAATGCGGCCATCATGACTCGCTGGAAAGTAGCAGGGGCATTGCAGAGCCCAAATGGCATCACTCGGTAAGCGTAGGTTCCCCATTCTGTGGTGAAGGTTGTTTTGGATTGGTCTTCTTCTGCAATCTGCACTTGATTGTATCCACTGAATCCATCCAGAAGGGAATAAAGCTCATGTCCTGCCACTGTGTCCAACAGTTGGTCTGTGAAAGGGATAGGAAAGTGATCCTTCTTCGTCTTGGAATTAAGCTTTCGGAAATCCACACATATGCGCAATTTGCCATTCTTCTTGGGTACAACCACGATGGGTGAAACCCATTCACTATTTGCCACTGGATAGATGAACTCGGCTTCCAGAAGCTTCAACAGCTCCGCTTTCACCAATGTTGAATAATTCGGGTTCATTCGCCTCTGTCGTTGCCGTACTAGCTTGGCATTAGGCTCCAAGTCAATATGATGTTGACATATTGTGGGATCAATCCCCTTTAGGTCTTTGTAAGACCATGCAAACACGTCCAAATTTTCTTTCAACAAGTTGTACAAGGTTGACAACTCCTCTTCTGGGAGACTGCTACCTACCTTCAAGTGGCGTTCAGTGCCTTCTGCATCCACAAAGGTTAACTGCCTTTCACCTTCTACTTCACGGATGAAGGTCCCGCGGACTGCTTCTGGATACAGATCCGACTCCTTCAAGGGAGTGGTGTCCTCTTCTGATGTCCCACTAGAACCAACTTCTTCTTTTGGTGGAGACTTAGGTTGCTCCTTAAGATGTTGAAATGGGATTAGAGCTGTTTCGGGTTTGGTTTCAAGATTAATTACCTCTTGACTTGAAGACTCATCTTTTGATGACACATCCAAGAACGTCACATAACAAGGACCCTCTGATGCCTGTTGGGTTAGTTGGATTGGTGCTTGTTGGCACGGTGCATCATCATCATCTTTCTTCGGCAAATATGGGTTAGGACGGCATGAGCCACTGTTGAAAGACGGCTTGTTCTTCTTAATCCATGTCTTATAAATATTTTGTATATGAGAAGATCCATTTACCAGCCCAAATGGTACCATCACCATTCTAACCCATAACATGAGCTCGTCTACTTCTGATGCCTCTGAAACTTCTTCGTCAAATGTATCCTCTTTAGGTGGGATAGACTCTTCCGTTTCACTTTCATAATCTTCTTCGTCCATATCATATCCATCCTCTTCTGTCTCTGTCTCTGCTTCTGTCTCTGTCTCTGTAGGAGCTCTGTAACAGAAGAACAGATTCTCTGTTTCCTCTCCTGCCTCTGTCTCTGCTGTGGCCATGTAATAGGGAGAGCAGTACATCCATGCTTCTATCTCACTGTCAGAAGTGATTTCAGAAGTCATGCCCGGTTCAGGCAGGAAGTATTCACCCATTGATAATGGCTTTGCATCTTTCGGAAGTCGGCTTATAGTATCCACTGTTAAGGAATGTGCCACTGTTTTCTTGGGAAGGATCTGTTTGACAACATCTTCGTCTGCTGATATTCCATCTGTAGCCTCATTAGGGGAGTCAGAAGATAATTCCAAGGAAGTTGATCCATGTCCTTTTTGAGAACCATACAATTTCAGCACCACTTTGTTGGGCCCTCTACCCAAGGTCAAGGTTCCTTTGAACCAATCCGTCCTTGCTCGGGCTTCAAACAGCCATGGTCTGCCCAATAGCAGAGGGTATGATGTACCATAAGAGTTTGGCTTCACCACCAGATAGGTTAGCCAATAATCCTTTCCAGCCACTGTAGTCTTCACATATGGGAGAATGCCCAAAGGCTTGATTCTACTCTGATCTGCCAGTCTGATGAGCCATTGGGTTGGTTGCACTCCTTGTAAGCCTAGATCCTTCATTGTAACATCCATCATAATGTTCACTGATGAACCTCCATCAATCAGTGCATTTGCAATAAAGCAGCCTTCTATCCACACGCCAGTCTCTAGGGTACCCGGATCTAGGAAAGCATTAGCCACATCCACTTCTTTGATAGGCTCTGGAGCCTTGTTGGACTTTGTTACTGTTGAGGAAGCAATCCTTAAGCCACGTCTTCTTGTCAGTATACTTTTGAACCTTTTTCAGCAACTGGGAGACAACATCAATAATTGTCGGAATGTGAGATTTGGTTTAAAGGTATCTAGATCTCTGACCAGATCGTATTCCTTAATAGGATCCACTGGCTTCTCTAACCGATTAGGGAATGGGGCAACACCCATTTTCATTTTCCCTCTTTCTTCCAACAGAGGAATTACAGGAACTTCTTCTGCCACTTGTGGCACTTCCTCCTCTTCTGTATCCTGGACCTCTAGTCCTGTCTCTGTAACTGTCTCTGTAACTCTCTGTGGCACTGTAGTGCACTGTTAGGCTCTGTTCTGTTCTGTTCTTCTGATGGAAGATTGAACTTCACTGTTCTGGCTGGAGGGTTATTTTCTTTCTGGACATGTGGTTCCTTCTGCTTTGCACGCATGATGGCAGCAACTTCCAATTCCACCAAATTGGAGGTAGGCTCTTGGGCCTTGGCCGGACTATCAGTAGCACTGTTTTTCACTGGGGCTGGACTTGGACAATCCTTTGCAGTGTGGCCTTCTCCTTTGCATCGACTGCATAAGGGCTTGTAATCCACTGACCTTCGAGGATTTGGACAATTTGGTGAAATGTGTCCCTTTTCTCCACATCTATAACATTCCACTTCTGATCTCTGACCACCGCCAGACTGTCTTCCTCTGTAACTTTGAGAGGGAAATCTTCTGGGTCCGAAATTAGGACCAAACTCTCTAGGCTTGGGTCCAATATCTTGTGTTGTCATTTTGGATTCCAACAAGTTGAATCTTGCGTCTTCTTCCTTCATTCTCCTATCATGCATCTCTTTCAGAGAGCAAATGTCCTTTGTATGGTTCTTCCGCAAATAGTAGGAATAGAAGGCCCTAGGAATAGTTGGTTTTCGTGTACATTCAGTGGCTAAATGGCCTGCTTGATGACACTTACCACACCAAGTATTGGATCGCATCACATCTCTTCCTGCTCCTGCAACATTGGATATGCTCGCGGTATTCACTTTCAGCGTCTGTAGCTGCTCTGTAATCACATCCATCAACTCCTTTTTGATGTTGGCAACTGAGTTGGATAAGTAATCCTTCAAGCTTTCTCCTCCGGACGTACTGGCAGTAGGGTTTTGAGGAGTCTCTGTAATCACTGCATAAACGGGTTGGGCTTGTACAGAGGGATCTCTGTTCTGGTTCTGATTCAGAGCTCTTGTTTGAACTGTTGGCTGTTGACTCCAGTTGGTAGGATTCCACTGTTGCTGCTGATTTGGCATTGAGAAAATTGGTTGGGACCATTGTTATTGTGGTTGAACCACCATTTGAGGCATGGATTGTGGCCACTGTGGATTTGGTGCATTGTACTGTGATACCGGGGGCATCTGTTGGTAAGGGTAGGGAACAGTCCCTGGAACTGCATTTGGTGGGTACATCATTCCTGGCATCAGAGGAGGTAGGACTCCTCTTCCTGAATTCATCGCCAATCTAGCTTCCACTTCATCGTACAGTCTTGCACCTTCTGTTGCAGCTTGCAGTGTGGCTAGTCTTTGTAGCTCCACAGACTTACGGACTTCTGGTTGTAATCCTCTGAGAAACACCCCCTTTTGAATGCCATCATCTAGATTATGATTAGTCCATCTCTTCAGGATGGATTCCATTCGTGAGACATAGGCTTCTACTCTTTCTCCAGAGGATTGACTTAGGTTCATAAATTCCTCTCTCATCCGCTCTTCAAAACCTTCCCGCCTGAATTTAGTGAGGAAGGCCAACTTCAGGTTGTCCCATGTGCCAAAAGTTCCTGCTGCTTGTCTCTCATACCACTGAAACGCCACGCCCTTGAAAGTGGCGGGGAATATTGCTAACCAATGCTCAGGGGTTCTGGCATTGTTAGCCACACATGCTACCATAAACTCTGCTACATGAAGATCGGGGTCTTCATTGTACTCTCCCTTACAAACTGGCAATGGAACTACATTCGCTGGCCTGTCATCAATATTTCCAGGACGGATCTGGCTTGGAAGTGGACCTCCAGCAGGAGGAGGAAGGGCTTGATGTGCCATTGGGACTTCTGTAAAGAGTTCCGCAAGGGCGTCAAAGGCGGCTTCTGCTGCGAACTTGCTCTCGGCTCTGATTCTTGCTTTCTCTCTTCTCACGTACCTCTGGACTCGTTCTAATGCTTGCCTCTTTATTGCGTCATTCATCAGGGGGTTGGCTCCACTATGTTGTTAGTGCTCCACAGAGGGTTAACAGAAGGCTTCAGTCTCTGGAGGACTCTCTTGCCAACATTTCTTCTACTTCTTTCTTTTCAACGTCCCTGAATTCTGCTTTCATGCCACTGCACAAAGGAAGGTATTCAGTTCTGAAGGTGTCAAAATGCATACGTCTGAGCATTGTGGTGGTGCCATCATCATAGTAATGCCAGCTTCTGATGGTTTCAACAGTGTATGTTGTAAAGAACACTTTGTCTACCAACTTCCAGTGGGTTGCTAATTGAACAAACAGAAGATTATCAGTGCACCAAGCATCCCATGTATCTTGCTGTTGAGCATCCACGAACAAATTCCAACTCTTTTCCTTCTTGTCCCTGTGAACCTCTACAGACCAAGACTCCTGAAGCTTCTTCACAATCTCCCACTTGATGTTGTCTGGAAACTTTTCAATGAATGCCAAATCTTCCATGGATGGTCATTCTCTCTGTTTCTGCTCTTCACTTTGTTCCCAAACAGTTTGCCACCAAGATGCAAGTTTCTGCTGCTTCAATAGGAAGAGGAAACTGTCCACCACATAGAGCATGCATCATGATGGTGATGTGTTTCCGCCATTGTGGGATGAACTTTTTGTGGAAAGTGGCTTTGATTATTAGAAATTCCAACTCTTCAGTGGAAGAAGGAACTTTACAAACATCCATTTGAATTCTTCTCTTCTTGGCAATGCCATTTCCTTCATTTTCAGCCTCTTCTGGTGCTTGTTGATGGCAAGTTTCCCCAGCTGCGCACCAAAAACATGGAGCCCCGAGAGGAACACCAAGGAAAAGGGAATTCTCTTGCAATAAAATCTATCTTGTAACATCAACAAGCTTGTTTATCATGTTTCATATGATCACAATGAAGAAAAGAACACCAGGCACAACAAATCTTCATACAGCATCATGTAGATCTCCCACGGATTTACTAGAATCAACCATACTCTTCAATATCTTCATGAAATCCATCAATAGAACAAATAAAGCAAAAGAATACACCATCTTTGAATGGAAATACATCACATAGTATTCAACTTCAATATCTTCATAGTCTTCTCTCTCAATCTCTCATATACAATCACTCTGTTTGAGTAGAATTGGCTATCTCTGACTCTCTCTCTCTCTCTTCATCAATAATACATCATATCCTCACTACAATCTCTCAAAATCACTCTCAATAATCCCTTTTAGGTCGTGGATACCCCTCCCAAGAGGTATGTCTGATATGAAGAGTCACCAGAGCCACTACAGTGTCCTTTCATAGCTCACTACTGTCACTTCACTCTAGTCTTCTCTTGGGTCTTCAGCATCTACTTCTTCCACTTCTTCCAGCTCTTTTGCACTTGTATTCACCTCTTTCCAAGGCTAGAAAACTTTCCCAAGCTACACTCTCATCCATCAGAATACATATAGAAGCATACAGAACAGTTACAGAACAGTACCAGAACAAAACAGAACAGAACATAAACAGAAGCTCTACAGAAGACCTACAGAAGGTTATAGAAGGTCATCAAAACCACATAACTTACTCTCAAACCATTCCAAACTCTCACAAACCATTCAATAAACTTTCACAATATCTCATTCTTCATCAATCAATACTCCATCCCTCCTTACAGAAGACAATCAGAACAAAACAGACCAAAACAGAGCAAAACAGAATGTATACAAAACCAATGAGAACATCACAGAATCTCCAATAATCATCATGATCTTCCAAAACATAATCAATATCATCCAAAACACTCTCAAACCACTTCTAAACCAATCAATCATCTCATAAAATCAACCATTCAGCTCTCAAAAATAGCAAAAATCAGCCAAAAAACAAGTCATTTCAACACTCAACATGGAGACCGCATCAACAACATCTTGCCAATCCGTCTTCAATCCCATACGCTGCGTACGGTCTTCAAGAAGCTCTCCCAACTCGTCTTGAAGTGCAGGATCTGACACTTGCAATAATAACTCCACTTTCTTCGAGTTTAGTGCTCTTTTTTCAAATGCATACAACTAGTTGTAATGTTCTTCAAACTCGCGCAATAACTCGGAAGCAACAAGATCTTTGTTAGGCTGATAGACCCATTCCCTGAACGTCTTTCGAGTAGCAATACCATAATCCTCCGAGAAATGTTCATCTTTGAGCGTCTTCTTGAAGAAATTCTAGTTTTAATCTTGCACAAATAAATCAGTCACTCTAACCTGCAAAGCAGGCATGACAAGCCGTAAGAAATAATTGCTCCAGTTGGTAGGAACTCCAAAGAAGCGCATCTAGCTTTCAAAAATTTTAAGATAAGCTGAGACATTCCGGCCATCAAATAATTTACGTTCACTTACCACGGCCTCAATCACTTTGGTTGCTCCATGTGTATGCTCTTGTTCTTGATGTAGCATTCACTGTTGATCCAATTGTTGTTGATGTAGCTACTGCTGCTGCATAGATAACTGCATATGCTGATTCTACGTCATAATAGCCAAAGAAAGAGTTTGCAATATATTCTTCATCTCATCGGACAAAAAGGAAGAAGCACTTGATGATGAAGTGGGTGGAGTATTTGAAGTCTCCCATCTTGGCAATCAGAAGCGACGCTTTCACGTCGGGTTCACCAAGTATTGCACGGGATTTGTGCGGAGGGGGGGTTCGTAAAGTCGCTTGCCATAGGGATGCTTTGTGAGATGGAAGCAAGAGATTATGTAGAGAACTATATTTGAAGAATACTCAACTTAAGGAATTCATGGAGCAAAAAGAATGTTTAAGTTTCTTATTCGTTCGATAGGAGACCATAACTCATATTCTTATACTTTGAATTCTTGATGCATATAAAGAATAGTTTAGAAGACGTACAATGAATCTCTTCACAAGAGGCCTTCAAAGTTTTGTCACAAGAGAGCAATGAATTTGTCAAAGTTGATATGGCCCTTCCAAGTAAAAAGGTTCCAAGGTAGAGAAAGGCCTCTTCCTAAAAGACATCATCTTCCGAGGCAAAGCTGATGTTGTCACCTCCTTGCAATATTACATGAACAGCTAATCTTCCTCATGACCATACAGACGTCTAGTTGAGATCATACCATGATTGCTTCGGGTCTTGTTCGAGATGGTTTTGCAAGTAATAATCGTCAGAAGAATGCTTGTAAAGGTTAAAAAGACATTGAACCTTAGTGAAGTTCATGAGGAAAAAGAGAAGAGAAGAAGATCATAGTCCAGGTGGAAAGTAGTAGGCTGTTCAATAACATGGCCACCTCAATTTGATACTTGAATTTGTGCTCCCATACCCAGAAACTTTTGTTTTTTCAAAGCACATTAATGGAACATTCTAGAAAACGTTTTCATAGCCGTCATCATGAACTTCAACAAGCAATTAAGTGTGCAGAAATTCCTCCAGACGTTAAAATTAGCCACCCTCGACTGACTGTTGAGTACGTCCTAGTTAGCCTCCTTCGACTTTGTCTTCTTCAACTGTCAGTCTTTTTCACCACCTCCATCAACTACTGACATCTCCGATGTCACAGTTAGCAGGTTTTCTGATGTCGCAGTCAACAAAGCTCTTTTTTCCTTCCCTTTTTCTCCGTCGTCTTCTTCGTTCCTTCTATTGCCGCAGCGTCCTCCAAATTTGCAGAGCTCCTCAGCTGATCGTCTTTGATTCCGTTTGCCTTCAACAGAGCTCGTCGAAGCTTTGTCCTCGTCTTCAATGCATGCCGCCGTCCACGTCTTTCACTTCAGCTTCTTTGCCTCATTCAGCACCCCACCTCTTCTACTTCTTCTTCTTTCGTTCTCTCTACAACAGCTTTGTCCTGCCCTTTTGCTTCGTCATTTGCCTTCTTCAATGTTTGTGCCCCTTAGCTTTGTCGCCCCTCCGAGTTCGACGTCACCTCCCACTTCACCTTTCACTGTCGTTGTAAGTCTTCAAATTCAATCAGCACTACTCGTCTTCATCTTCCCTCTGGCGTAGCTTTGTCCCGGTCTTCCCCTTATCCTTTTTACATGGAGCAGGTGGCCAACATTCCTTTCCTCCTTCATCGTTCATCACCGCCAGTTGCCCCAGCATCCTCCAATTGTCGCAAAGTCTTCATCTTTGACTCCAGCCCCTTTGCAACGTACCCCTCTCTTCGTTCCTGACCTCCTTATATAGTCGTCGTCCATATTGGTTGCGCATACAAAAGCTTCATGCTTTTTCTCTATCAAGAAGCTTTTTCTATCATCATATTTTCAGCAACTTTGTCACCACACCTCCGTTCTCTTCGGCACTTCCTCTTTGTCATATGCCTTCCATCCTGAAATATTATAGCTTTTTAAAAAAACTCTAGAAAAGCATCGTTAAACGTCAATGATGACGTTTTTCTAAATTGAATGTCTTCAAGTTGTTTCCAAAAGAATATTTGAACGACTTCAAAGTTTTCAGTATCGAGCCACCAATCTTCATTATGTTTAGGCATATGTTTATGGGCCTCTTGAGAGGACCAAGGAACGGTGGAAGTGGATGACAACATGGTGACTTTAGTATTCGTAAATTACGAATAGGATACCAATCAATAGTATTCTTTTGCTTCCACTGCTTTGAGACCAATTGTCAACTTAACATTTCAGCTCCTTTTATGTTAATTAGGGTCTTTAAGGATTCCATTGCCGTTGCAATTGCTTCCTTAATGTCTTAGTTGGAAATTGCATCTTGTCTACACTTGGCAACATTGGTTTATAAGTTACATGAGAAATGTCCAAGCGAAGGATCAACATTGCATTCTTTTCCTCAAATCCTCGAGTCTTCAAAATAGAAATCTCCATGTGAATCCATTTTTCATGTAATGTGCCCTGTTAAGAACATGCTTTGGGAAAGAAATTCGTGCCCAATCACTCGTGCAGTTTACAAATTAGGTTCCATGTGATGCAATCAATCGAGTGATGCCCCACACAAAATATGAATGAATTGAAGAATTTGTGCCTAGCCTATCTACATGTGCTCATGCGTCATGCAAACACAAAAAATACATACAATAGAAATCAAACTCATAATAACGTTGACTTAAGAGTTCAAAAACTTGGTAGAAAATTCTGCCCTCAGGTTTGCAGTGGTAGACGCGCGGTGTCACGACATCGAAATTTGGATGCCCAAACACTTTAATTTTTATTGCGGCAAAAGCAAACACAAAAGCCAAAAGCATGCTAATTGTAAATTGGGCTATTTTTGAGCTTGAAGATTAATAAATCTATAAATACATGCCTTGTGAAAAGTGGTTAGACAAGGCATGGGGGGAGATTGTACCCAATTGGTCTTTTTGGTCTCTTGTTGTGCAAAATCTCTTTTCGCCTTTAGGAAGCTTTTGTAGAGTTCTTTGTTCTTGGGGACCTTTCGGTATTCACTATGCGTGCATACAATATCCAATATGCACACCAGTGCTATCAGAGCGAGAACTTGAGATCAAAGGCTTCCAATCGCTTACCATCTCGTGCGAAGGTGAAGCTCCTGGAACAAACAGGCTGTATAGACTACCGTCAATACATGCTTGTTCCTGGCGGTGAAGAACCCCCTGCTGCACTCTCAAATTGCGAAGGACCTCTCCCAGGAGGTGGAGGACCACCTTTGAAGATCCTTTGTGGAAGTCAAGAAGGAAGATTATTAAGCTTGGAGTTAATAAGTTTTATAAGCTTAAAAAGATCCAAAATTCAACAACGAGCGACGGTAGCACGTACTCAATGGTGACAAATCCGACGTGAAGATACCACTGTTCTGCAATGATTGATTCAAATTATTAAGATTTTTCTTTAAAGATTAAAGTTCTAAGCTTTACTAAAGCTTAAAATTCAATCTACAATCTCTATCTAGTGGTGTTCGCACCGAGCTACTCCCGAACCAGTTCCAAAACTCCAGCAAGCCTCTGTTCACACTTGCAACTTGGTAGAGTTGATTCATAGTAAGCAGGTTGTTATACGCAGTCTATGTGGAAGAATTTTTTGCTTAGAAGAAGATTGCGTCATCAATTTCCATACCCGCAAAAAAGCAAGATCGTAAAAGCAAAAGCCATTTAAAAAAAAAAGAAAGCCTTGTAAACCCAAATTTGAGCTACACTCATCCTTCTAACAAGATTTTGAGTGTGTGAGGTTTGAGATTTTTACAGGATGTTCGATCAAAACATGGAAGATTTTATGGGCAAAGGTGATTTGCTAAAGCCAACTATGGAGCAAAAATTGGATCTAATTATGATGCAACTTCAAGAAGAGTGAAGAGCACATCAAAATTTGCAAGCACAATTGGCTACACTTCAACAATCCACTATTGATCAAGATGGAGCGCAACCTGAAGACGTTATTCAACATACAATTGATGTGACACTTGATGCAAAGTCTCTCAGAAAAGAGGCCAAGATAAGTAAAATAAATTTCAAATTCCATACTTTTAATGGGCAATGTGACGGCAAAATTGTTCTTGCTTTCATCAGTCAATTTGATGACTATTTTCATAAAGAGCAATATGTTGAAAAAGATAAACTTAAATGCGTCACTAACCATCTAGCAGACAGAGCATCATTATGGTGGACTGTTGTCCGCACAAGAGTGTTGATTGTCCCTCTAGTTGGGAGGCATTTCAAAAGAATTTTTTGTAGAATTTCTTTCCACCTCAATTCCATGAAAAAGTTATTAAACAGTGGGATCCCTTGCAACAAAGAGATTGTGAATCCATCCCCCAATATGCTGAGCATTTTTGGAGCGCCTTACTACAACTTCAAATGCTTGAAGATGTTCTTGAAGCAACCCACGAGCACAAGTATATGTCCGATTTGCTTGGTCACTTCTATGCGGACGTGAATATGTTCAAGCCAAAGACTTTAGAGGATGCGGTTTCTTTAGCGCATGATGCCGAAGACAAAATTCGTGGACGAGAAAAGTGACTGCAAAAATTTTCAATTAATGCCTTCTCTCCAGCCAAATCCCAACATACCCAAATTTCTAGCCCTTACCAATAATGTTTCCAAAGCAAAGCCTATAGTTTGCTACAAGTATCATCAATCTAGTCACTTAGTAGTGAACTGTCAATCCAAGAAGCAAGCTATTCAAATCAATCAGTTGGGAGCGTCTGAAGATGAAGAACATGAAGATATGCCAGACTTCACTGAAGATGATGATGATATTGACGATGCTTTAGATACTTTACCAGGTATGCCAAATCAGTTAGAATATCAAGCTCTCGTTACTCTTCAATTAATCTATCTTTATGTGTGTGACCGACATTAGCTAGATATAGTTGTACATGTATGTGACACTCAATAAGTTGGTGTAGTCGGTGACTTAAGTCTTGGTTAGTCATATCTATGTGTGTAAGTCTCTCTCAGTTAATGGAAGAATAATGGAAGAAGAACAATAATGAGCTGAGGCTCATCTTCCACTCCATTTTGTCTCTCTCCCTCTCTTTCAACATAGTACCAAAGCTTGAATGCCTGAATCCTGAAGGCTTGGCAATGGCCATTTGACATCAAGTCATCAGATATGACGAAAACATCATCAAAGGAGACTGTGCCTACTGCAGCCCATTTTTTTGCAGAAGCTATATCTTGCTATAGAAATGGTTTTTGGAGAAACGACCCATGTCTCTTAACCGTTTCGACGTGATCTACAACTTTGCAGAAGAAAGTTTTTTCAAACTCCTCATAGATTTTGAGGTATTCATCATAGACCTGTGTTGACTGGCTGTTTACTGCAGTAAACAACAGGTGATTCCAAGGCACTGGTGGCTTTCATCCTAACAATGTATATGCCCTTATTATCATGCATTTGAGCATGATATTGGAGTGCTAATTTCTCAGTTTTGGAGCTTATTTGCAGGCTGGAAACAGTGAACTAGTTGTTGTCCTCAATTTGGAAACAATATACCTATAGGGTTGAAGTATCTGTGATGCTTATTTGCTAGTGACAATGCTTGGATCATACCAGTTGAGTGGTAGATGCTTTTTGGGATATTGTGAGTGCTAAAAGTCCAAAGTTTGGACTGATTTGGTGCTGGTTATACTAGGGTATTGATTAGTTATTGTCTGCAGGAAGGATACCTATCATCTTCACTTGACATACATGCAATATATTATGACCGGTTGGACATGTATCAACTCTTGCATAGAGTGGTAAATGAATGAGATGTTTTGTAAGGTTTGAATACTCTTGTTTTAACAGAGAAAATACTATTGGTTATAGCAGTGGGCTAGCTATATTTGGTACTGCTAATTGCATACAATACAAACATTGATACTTGTATGGATATAGCTTGTTGCTGGGATGTTTTGCCACTACCATACAATGTTGTGAAATGATTTGAGCTTGGTTTATGCACATTTGACTATGTTTTTTCATTGTTGGAATACAGTTTACAGCAAGAAGGTTGTTAAGAAAACTATCCTCAATTGTAGAAAACTATCTTGAATAGCATAAAATTTGTCCTGAACTGTAGGAAAAGGAGTCAGATACTTGCAAGTTGTATACATCACTAAATACCTAAGTTGCAACTATGGAAAATGCTCAAGGCACTGTCAATATCACTCAAATTGTGGGAGAAAAGCTGGACAACAAAATTTTTTCTTTATGGAAGTTCCGTATGAAGAATTTTTTGGTTGGCAAAAGGTTATTGGGACTTATCTACAGGTGATGAGGCTGAACCCGAAATGCATGAAAGGAATCTAACAAATGATCAGAAAAGGGCTCATAAGCTATGGACTGAGAGAGCATGCAAGGTGTTACATTGATTTTCCTTATGTATATCAGATGCTATGGTTATACAGATTACTGGATGCAGTTCTCCAAAGGATGCATTGGACATACTCATGAAGAATTATGGAAATATAACACATGCAAGAAAGATTCAGCTGAAGCAACAATTCAATAACATGTCTAGGAATGGAAGAAGCATTTAGGACTACACTATAGAGATCAAGAACATAGCGGATCAGCTTGCCACCATTGGACCTTCAGTGTGTCTGAGGATGCTATGATTGCAGTGACATTGAATGGACTTGACAAAGAGTATAAAGCATTTGATACGTCTATTTCTGTGAGAGCTAAATCCCATGATTGGGATGAGATGATTGCTTTGTTGCTACATGAGGAAGTTAAGCTTGGGTTGAATACAGGTTCTAGTACGTCTCAAAGTAGAGACATTGTTCTTTATTCTAGCCAGAGTGGTAGAGGCAGCAAATGCCATGGCTCTTTTTGAGGAAGAGGAGACACTCAAAATGCTTATGGACAGCATCAACACAATGCATGTCATGGCACAAATACACAAGGCCAGCATGGATCTGGCGACTTTAGAGGCAGGGGGAGATCACCCCATAGTAGAGGTGGTGGATTTGGTTCATGGCAGTCAAATGATCAGTCAAATTAAGATAAGGACTGTCATTACTACGGCATATATGGACACATTTGCCAAGGATTGTTACAAGAAGCAGGGAGATATGAAGGCAAACGGTAAACATCATGGGCACTATGCATCTTCTAGTGGTGCTCATGATGAGCAGGTTGATAGGTTGTTTGCCATGCAACATGTGTCTAAGAATGCATCTAGGCAGAATAGAGATGAGAGATGGTACATTGATTCAGGGGCTTCAAATCATATGACACCCCATAGAGAATGGTTTGATGAGATGGTTGCAGGTTCACATGGTTATGTGTGTACTGGGGATGACACCCAACATGACATTCAACACACAAGAATTGTTCCGTTGTTGATGCGTGATAGCAAGAAAAAGAGCGTGTATGATGTACTACATGTACCTACAATAACCAATAATCTTTTGTCAATTTGAACAAAATCTGCAAGTGAGATTTAATAGAGATGGATGCTTTGTTGAAGAATATGGTAATGGCTGCAAATTGATTGCTAGAGGTCGAAGAGATGACAGAATGTTTACTCATGATGCGTCAATTCCAAAATTGAAAGCAGCCATGTTTGCACATGATGATGGTGTTATACAAGATGTTGAGATATGGCATAAGTGGATTGGCCATGTGAATGTACAAAAGTTGAAATCTATGCAGCAGAAGGAGATTGTGCTTGGATTGCCTAAGTTCAAGTATTATGACTTTGGACATGTATGTGATGCATGTTAGTTTGGAAAGCAAGCACGGTTTCCATTTATGAGACATGTAAGGAATAACTCACGACCCTTGTAGTTGGTACATTCAGATGTATGGGGTCTGTCTCATAATGCTTCGTTTGGTGGTGCTCGTTATTATGCATCCTTCATTGATGACTTCAGCATAGGTATACTTGGCTTTACATACTAAAACATAAGGATGATGTGTTTGATGCATTCAAGGACTTCAAGAAGCATGCTGAAAATGAGTTGAGCTATAAAATTTCATGTCTTAGATCAAATGGAGGTGGAGAATATGTCTCTAATTACTTTGACACGTACCTTGCTAAACATGGGATCGAAATACAGTTAACTTACAGCTATACACTGCGGTAAAATGGTGTAACAAAAAGGAAAAATAGAGTAATGATGGAATCGACAAGAGCTACGCTGAAGGAGAAGAGTTTTCCAAATGGTTATTGGGCTGAAGCAGTACTGACTGCTATCTGTGTGTTGAATAGAACCCCTACAGCATGGATTCATGATGTAACTCCATATGAGAAGTTGTATGGTCATAAGCCTAACATTTCACACTTGAAGGTATTTAGAAACATTGCATATGTGCATGTTCCTGATGAAAAGAGGAAGAAATTGGATCCTAAAGCTGTCAAGAGTGTGTTCCTTGTTTATGCACAAGACCGGAAACCTTACAACTGTTATGTACCATCTACACATGAGACATTGATTAGCAGAGATGTTTTTGATGAGCTAGCATCATGGTATGGTAATCCTATTGCAGTGGCTACTGATGGATCAACCAACACTAGTAATGCTAAAAATACACCTACAATGAGTACATCTATGAGTGGTCCTACAGGTGATGGGTCACCTATAGTAAGTCGTTGGTCAAGACACTTGTGGACTTGTACTCCTACGTCCACTGACACAGATATGCTAGTGAGGCGGAGATTGGATAAGGAAAAAGAAAAGATGATTGAGGATGTGATAGGTCCACTTACAACAGGTTATGAGTCATCCAACAACGATAGTTTGGATAGTGAGTTGGGCATTTCATCTATTATGACACCTCGAGCAAGGCAGAGTCATTATGTACTGACTCATGAGAGGCAAGCTCAGAGTGAGCCACAGTTATGAAGATCTGAGAGAGTCAGAAAACCAGTTGACAAGTTTACATACACTAGTTATTCAACCTGCCATTATGCATATATGGCTAGTGCTACAGGTTACAAAGAACCTACAAAGTTTGATGATGTCGTTACATATGATAACTTGTGTGTTGCCATGGATGAGGAGTATGCAGCCGTGGCTGAAAATGAGACATGGGAATTGGTTGAGTTGCCTGAAGGAAAAGTCCCCACCATTGGTTGCAAATGGGTGTACAAGGTTAAGTGCAAGTCAGATGGTTCATTAGAATGCTATAAGACCAGACTCGTTGCAAAAGGGTATGCACAGCAATATGGCCTTGACTATGAGGAGACTTTTAGTCCGGTGACTAAAATGGCAATAGTTAGAATTGTCATTACTTTGGCAGTATGCAAAGGCTGGAAATTATGGCAAACGGACGTCAATAATACTTTCTTGAATGGTGTTTTGGTTGAGGAAGTATATATGGAGCAGCCTGAAGGCTATGTTCACCCGGACTTTCCTACACATGTATGTAATCTAAAAAGGCTTTATATGGACTGAAACAGGTACCTAGAGTATGGAATTCTCGGATCAGTAGTTATTTATAGCAACATGGATTTAGATTGGGTTATGTAGATCACAGTTTGTTCATGAAGAAGACAGATCATAGATATGTGTTTCTAGTGGTTTATATAGATGATCTTATCATTACTCGAGATGATGAAGAGGGCATTGCTAAAATTAAATCATGTTTACAGGCTGAATTCAGAGTCAAAGACCCTAGTGAACTAAAGTATTTTCTTGTGATTGAGGTAGTATCTACGCCTCAAGGTATATGGCTGATATAGAAGCAATATGCTCATGACATGTTATAGAAGTATGGTATGGTTGAATGCAAGCCTATGGAGACACCTCTTGATCAGAATGTTAAGCTGTAGATTGATGTTGGGAATGACATAGAGAATGTGACCATGTATGGGCAGCTTGATATACTTGACTATTACTCGCCCTGACTTATGTTATGTAGTGGGGATGATTAGTCAGTTCTTTCATGCAGAAGCCTTGTAAACCACATTTAGATGTAGTCAAGAGGATCATGAGATATGTAAAGGGTACTACAGATTATGGGTTGTTTTATGCATATGGAAAATCTCTTGACTTGATAGGGTTTATTGATGCTGATTGGGCTGGTTGTGCCTATGACAATATGTCAACCACTAGTTATGCATTTGGATTGGGCAGCAATATGATCAGTTTCGGTAGAGTAAGAAACAACCTATTGTTGCATTGTCTAGTACAGAAGCTGAGTACAGAGGAGCTGCCTTAACAACTTATGAAGCAGTTTGGTTAATGAAACTACTGAAAGAGTTGGGAATATAGCTGGAAAGCAGAGTGAGATTGCATTGTGATAACCTCAACAGTGTTATGTTGGCTAGCAATCCTGCCTACCATGCTAGGTCCAAACGTATTGAGGTTCACTACCATTTCATGAGAGAAATAGTTCTTACAGGGCATATTGACTTGATTCATGCAAAGATTGAAGACTAGGTAGCATATATATTTACCAAGTCTCTTGGTAAAGAAAAGCTCATATACTTCAGATAGCTACTTGGAGTTTATCAGATGGTGTGGGCTTGAGGGGAAGTGTTAGAATATCAAGCTTCCATTACTCTTTAGTTAGTCTATCTTTATGTGTGTGATTGACATTAGTTAAATACAGTTGTACATGTGTATGACACTCAATAAGTCGGTGTAGTCAGTGACTTAACCACAGTTAGTCTTGGTTAGTCATACATATGTGTGTAAGTCTCTTTCAGTTAGTATGATGGAAGAATAATGGAAAAAGAACAACAATGAGCTGAGGCTTATCTTTTGCTCCACTCTGTCTTTCTCTCTCTCTTCCAACAAAATCCTCATTCATTATTAATGATGAAATGTTTTGGGCATGTTCAAGAAAAGATTGTTTTGCATGATGATGGAAGCATGCATGATTTTATTTTTGCAAAGTTGGTAAAAGAATTGAATTTACATATTGTTCCAACTCAGTATTGCATAAAGGCTACATTCTTAGGCACTAGATACAATGGTCCACAAGAAGTTCATGATTTAGGCATTAAAATTGGTGATTATGTTGAGCATAGAAGTTTCTTGGTTGTGCCTTTGCAAGCTAGTGATATTATTTTAGAAATGCCTTGGCGTCACAAATATAATCCCAACATAGATTATTCCACATATTCCATGAAAATTCATCTTAATGGAAAACAAATCACATTACATGGAACACACACCTTTGATAATTTTCCCCTGCTTAGTCATACATAGGCTAAACATGCATTGAGAAAAGGTCGTAAAGCATACTTAATATGGGCGAATGAAATTGAAGCTAAGAAAAATTAGATGCATCCTAGGCATGCACAATTTCTTTCACAATTTAAATATTTTTTTGTTGCTAATTTACCCCCTGGTCTACCACCTATACGTCTCAAAGACCATAAAATAGACTTAATTCCAATTCTCGGCCACTATGTAAAGCACCTTATAGACACAATCAGATTGAACAGAAAGAAATCCAAGCACAAGTTGAAGAACTGTTGAACTGATGACTCATTAGGCCTAGTAGTTTTCCTTTTGCTACACATGTCCTATTAGTTAAGAAGAAAAATAATACTTATAGGATATGCATTGACCATCGTGCCCTAAACAAGATCACTATTAAGAATAGATATCTGATCCCTAGGGTAGACAACCTCATGGATAAACTACAAGGGGCCACTATTTTTAGCAAGATAGATCTCAAATCTGGATATCATCAAGTACGATTGGATACACCTGACATTTTCGAGACTACATTTAGAACTTAGTTTGGTCATTATGAATTTCATGTTATGCCTTTCGGTTTGACCAATGCACCAGCTACATTCAATCGTATGATGAATTGCATATTTTTGAAGTATCAGAATTGTGTGATTGTTTTCTTTGATGATATATTGATTTGATGCTAGGAGGCATATTTCATGGTGGATTCCGTAAGGTTTTTCGATGGATTTTGTAAAACTATATTTATTTATCGGGACTCGCACACAAGGTGGATTCCTTGTGCAAGAAGTTGACGGGGACACTTGTCCTTTTCGAGCATCAGATTAATTTAATGTGCACGTGGGTGATTCGGGGGTATTATGCTAGGAGGCATATTCCATGGTGGATTCCGTGAGGTTTTTATTCCATGGTGGATTCCATGCGATTTTTTGGTGGATTCCATAAAACTATATGTATTTGCTGGGGCTTGTACATAAGGTAGATTCCTTGTGCGAGAAGTTGATAGGGATGCCTGTCTTTTTTGGGCATCAGATTAATTTAATGTGTACGTGGGTGATTCCACAGTGGGTGATTCTATAAAATACATATTAAATTAATGGACGTTTATGAGTTTAGAGTGCACTCAAATTAAATTAAGGCTAGGATAGAGTTCCAACCTATTTAATTATTTTGTAGCTGAAGACTACTAGGTATTCACTTTTGTGGATTTTATCTTATTATTTTCTAACAATTGTGAATACTTCAGCTCATGTGTAGAGCAGGCAAGGGTGGCATTGGGAAGCACTGGGCGATGGTGTGAATTCAAAATACCTAGAAGAATGATTATTTTTTATGGGCGCATGCCCTATCACTAAAGTCGTGGCACCAATATTTATTTAGGTGCGCTTATTTATTAAAGCACTTGATAAAAAATTATTATTTTTGTATGCACATAGGCGCTCGATTTAATATTTCATTATTGGACATTGTATTTGGACACAACCCAATTTTTGGATGCTCAAACTCTTTACTCATTATTTGGGCAAAAGAAAATACAAAAGCCAAAAGCATGCTAATTATAAATTGGGCTATTTTGAGCTTGGAGATTAATAAATCTATAAATACATGCATTGTGAAGCGGTCACACAAGGCATGGGGGGAGATTGTACCCAATTGGTCTTTTTGTCTCTTGTCGTGCAAAAACTCTTTTTGCCTTTATGAAGCTTTTGTAGAGTTCTTTGTTTTTGGGGACCTTCCAGTGTTCACTACACGTGCTGTAAACGCCCCGAACAACGTAGTATGCTTAACAATTATGATATTCGCTTGTTTTCGAGATTTAATATAAAAGAGAATGAACACTTAAAGCTAAAAATGAAAATTACTCACAAAATTACAGTCATGAAAATGTAAAAGTAATGGAGACAAGATTGAGGGTTGAAGATGGGCAACCCCCCCCCCCCGAAGGAATGCATTTTTGCTCAACCCAAGTCCCTTAGGGAAGAGCTCAGTTACAATCAACCTGAGAGTGAGAAGAAGTAATTCTCACTCTCACAAGATCATGCAAAGATGTACAAACACACATGCATTATCTACTATGCAATGATAAGAACTGATTTCTTTACAGTATGAGAGAAGAAAAAGGGAAATTCAGCCTTTCTCCATCGTTGATCAGCAGTACATGGATAGGGCTTGCTTCTTGTAGCTAAAATGGAAGAAAAAGCTCGAGAAGGAGGTGTTGTGATGAATTTATAGGCTTGCTGTTCTGTAAACAGCAGTGATAGAAGAGGGAATATGGAGGAATTTGATAATGAAGAAGTGGGGGATGATGATGGGGATGGATGGGGCCACTTTTTGGCTATCTGTGGGTGCTGTACATGAGTTTACAGCAAAGAAAAATGATGATCAATGAAGAAAAACGAGCTCTTATTTATAGGAGAGGGGAGAGCTAGTACAAAAGGGGAAAGTGGAGTAGCACAAGACAAGTGTCCAGCCACATGTCATGAGATGTGACAAGTGGTGGGACACTTGGAAACTTGTGTGACAAGTGTCTTGACACTTGTCTCTTCTCTATGGCCTTCCTTTTTGGGTTGAATACTGTCAAGAATAGAAACAACCAAATTTAGTAAGCACAGTCAGAGTACAGAACTTACTATTTTTAGAATGACATCCCTATTTTTTAGGACTAGCATTTTTAGGCTAATTCGAGGCTCCTAAATTTTAGGGACCTCCTAAAATTTAGGAATCTCCTAAAATTTAGGGACCCCCCAATATGGGTGTCATATGAAAGCTTTTTCCGTGTACATCGCAAAAATGGTATCTGAATCTTCATGTGACTTTCCTATGCAAAGAAATGTGCATTTCAAGCTTTCAGCCCACACATGCACATTATACAAGCATTTCATGATCATGCCATCTTGTTGATTGTAACTGTCTGTTCTAGTGGATCTAGCCCACACTTCAAGGCATCAATCCTTTCTGTGTGCGAGTCTAACCCTGATATGCGTGAGTTCTAGTCACAGGCGCCCAATCGGGTCATATAGGTGGAAGTGTGAACTATCTTTTCTCTAACCCACCGCGTGGGTCCACCATAACCTGTGACCACTCATCAGTGGCGAGCTCCAATGCACTTTTCTTTATATCTAATTAGTGCAAAGGAAATAAATTTAATAAATCATTATATAGACAAATTAATGAAAAAGGATACAAATTCTGTTTCTATAGAGTTGTGACAGCCCTCTGGCTTTTATTCAACTGTCCTCAGCTGAAAAGCTTCTTGATATTGCTGTAGAATATTTGGGTAATCCTTCATGAATTTTTCATCTACCCACTGTGCATCTGTTGTGGGTAGATTCTTGAATTTTAGTAAGAATTTTCGTGTCACAAGGCCACTTCTCGTGGTTCGATCCTTGAGAAACAAAATCTTTTCAGGTTCCAAGAGTTGCTCTGTTTCTTCAACTTTTGGGGGATCTTCAATAATGGGTTCCTTTGGTTCTGGTCCTATGTAAGGGTTTAGCAAACTTACATGAAAAGCGTTGTGTATTTTTCAATGAGCAAGAAGCTCAAGTCGATAAGAAACTTCATTTATTTTCTCAATCACTTTGAAGGGTCCAAAGTATCTACTGGAGAGCTTTGGAAAAGATTAATTTTGACCAGAACCTTGTTTGAGCCTGCTTTTATCAAACTTTAGCAAGACATATTGACCTTTTTCAAAAGCCAAAGGTCTTCTTCGTTTATCTGCTTGCTTCTTTTGTCGCTCTTGCGCAACTTTGATAGTGGCTCGAACTTGATCCATTGTTGTTTTTAAATCTGAAGCAAACTCATCAGCAACAAAAATCTTATCTTTAGTGCGAATAATTGGAGGAGGAATCACTTTACCCTGTACTATTTCATTTGGATCTTTCCCTGTGGATGAGTGCACTGTATTGTTGTAAGCAAACTCCAATAATGGAAGATATTTCTCCCATTGTGACTTATGTTCACTAACATAAGCTTTCAACATATCCAAAAGAGTGAGATTCATCACCTTTGTTTGGCCGTCAGTTTGAGGATGAAAAGCTGAGGAGAACTTTAAAGTGGTTCCCAAATTCTCAAATAAAGCACGCCAAAAGTTACTTGTGAATTTGGAGTCTCTATCTGAAATGATCTCAGAAGGCATACCATGTAATGTGAAGATATGTTGAATGAAAAGTCTTGCAGCTTGTGCGGATTTCAATATTTTATGACATGGAATAAAATGTGATTGTTTGCTGAATCTATCAATTATGACCCAAATCATATCATGACCTTGAGGTGTTCTTGGAATACCTGAGATGAAATCCATTGTGATAGATTCCCATGGATCTTTGGGCACTAGAAGAGGTTGCAACAATCTTGGAATCTTCTGCCTATCATATTTGGATTTTTGGCATACCAGACAAGCCTCAATGAAGTTATGTGTATCATTTCGTAATGTTGGCCAATAAAAGTAGCGCTCAATTGCACTTAGAGTGGCTGCCCTCCCTCTATGCCCTGCATAAGGGGGTTCATGACTTTCTTTAAGCACCTTTTGTCGAACAGGAAGAGTGACACAAAGGCGATTGTTCATGAGAAGGTAACCGTCCTTGATGGAATAATCTGGATGAGAACCTCCTTGCTGTAAATTTGACCAAATTGCTGCAAAATCAGTATCTTCATCATAAGTATTCTTCATCGTTTGAAAATCTTCATGATGAGCCACTGTAATAGTTGCAATGCGAGGCACTCTAGAAAGTGCATCAGCAACTACATTTTGTTTCCCTGGAGTGTACATAATTTGAAAATGAAACATAGACAAGAAATTTTCCCATCTTGCATGTTTCTCTTGCAAATACTTTTGAGTCTTGAAATACTTCAAGCTTTGATGATCAGTTTTAATAAGGAATTCATTGCCTAAAAGATAATGTTTCCATATCTTTAAAGCATGAACCACTGCTAAGAGCTCCTTTTCATAAATGTCATACCTTTTCTCCACATCATTTAGACGGCGGCTTTCAAAGGCTACGGCATGGCCTTCTTGATTTAGCATTGCACCAATACAATCACCGCAAGCATCTGCTTCCACCACAAATGGTTTTACCAGATCTGGAATGATAAGAACAGGTCCAGAAGTAAGAGCTGTTTTCAGCCTTGTGAAGGCTACCTTCTCTTTTTCCTTCCATTGGAAAGAGATCTTCTTCTTTGTAAGGTCATGAAGTGGAGAAGCCATATGTGCAAAATGCTTTATGAAGCGGCGGTAATAAGAACATAAGCCAAGAAACGATCGCACCTCATGTACATCACGAAGATGAGGCCATTCTTGGATTATCCTGATCTTTTCAGGATCCATCTGAATCCCTTCAGAAGAGATGACATGCCCAAGGTAATTTATTTTATGCATGAAAAATTCACTCTTTTTACCATTTACCAAGAGTTGATTTTGTTGTAGTAATTGTAGAACAATTTCCAAGTGTTGATGATATTGCTCCTCTTCATTCTTGCTAAAGACAAGAATATCATCAAAGAAAGTACCGACATATTGTCGATGCTCTCTAAAGATGCGCTCCATCATTCGATTAAAGGTGGCTGGTGCATTGGTTAATCCGAAAGGAACCACCAAGAATTCATAAAGACCATATGAAGTGCGAAAAGCAGTTTTGTGTACATCTTGTGGTATTACCCTAATTTGATGATAACCACTCTTTAGATCAATGCGGCTGAAAACCTTTGAGCCTCCTAGACGATCCAAAATGTCGTCAATTCTGGGAATAGGAAACCGATTCTTCACAGTGATTTTGTTGAGGGCTTGATAATCAATGCACATCCTGAATGTGCCATCTTTCTTTTGAACAAGAAGAACCGGTGAACAAAATGGTGAGCTACTTGGCCTAATTAGCCCACGGTTGAGTAGGTCTTCGACTTTCTTTCTGATTTCTTGTTGTTGAGGATGGCTCACACGGTATGGTGCTATATTAGGAGGAGAACTACCCGGGATAATATCAATATGATGGTCTTCTGGCCTTTCTGGGGGAAGCTGATAATGAAGATCTTCCGAAAAACAATCTTTATACTTTTCCAAGAGCTGAAGTTGCTCTTGGTTTTCAGCATTCATATTATCTTTTACATCAGTGACATAAAGCAGACAACATTGAACACAATCCTTAATTGCTCTAGAGACTTGCATATGGCTTACCATAGGTATGGTGTCTCCAGAAACTCCAGCTTGAATCTCGTACTTCTTGCCTTTTTTGGTGAGTTCTACCTTCTTTTTCTGAGAGAAGATGGTTGAATCTACTCTATGATTCTAGGGCATGCCAAGAATCACATCGCAACCATCAAGGTCTCCGATACACAAGGTATCTTCGTCACTGTAGCCTTGAATTTGAAACTTGAGCTTGCCAATGTAGAGTATCACAGTCTTCACTGTGTCACCTTCATCAGCATTCAAAGCTTGGCGAACTTCTGCCGGAGTGTCCATCTCTTCATCCTTTAATCCAAGCTCTTTAGCTAATTGCAAGGAAATAATATTTTCATTCGCTCCAAGATCTATCAAGAATAGTGTTTGCTTACCTTGCAACTGTCCCCAAGCTTTTAATAATTTGCGCGTCTCTGGAGTGTGAGTTGTGTTTGCAACTACATCACTAATAGCATTGATTTTCACTGGCGACTTAGGCTTGTTGTCAGAAACCTTGCTTTGTCCCTTGTTTGGACATTGCTTCGCTATGTGGCATGTTTGTCCACATTTAAAGCACTTCCCTTCTTTCATGAAGCGTTGCTTTTCTTCTTCGGAAAGCTGCTTTGCTTGTGGGTATAGATTGGAGCGAAATTGAGGAGCATTAGGAGGTGCATAGGGCTTCATCTTCTTTTGATTTGATGGCTGCTTTTGCCACTGTTTTTGTCCTTCATTTGGGGCTGAATACTCCTCATCATCAGCTACTCTCTTCTTATCATTCTTTTGGAATGATTTGTTGCCATTGTGCTCCATTTCCCATGTCTCAGCATGGTCAATGAGTTCCCTGAGACTAGAACAATGATAATGATTAAGAGCAGTACGAAGTTTAAAATGCAAACCTCCTTGAAACTTCCTAAGCTTTTCCGAACTGCTGATCTTCTTGAAATGTTGGACCTTCAAAAGTAGCTCCCAAAATCTATTGGTATAGTCACCAAGTGACTCATTTTTCTTTTGCCAAAGCCGATCCCATTCCATTTTTACATCTCTTTTGAAATGAACAGGAAGAAATTGGCTTTGTATCAGGCGAACAAAGGACCGCCATGATTTTGGGGCGGCATGATCATATTCCAACCCCGTCCACCAAGTATGGGCTAAGTCGGTTAAATGTAAAGCTGCAAACTTAATCTTTTCTTTTTCTTTATACTTGTCACGACCATACAAAATTTGAAATTGACGAATAAACTTCAGAAGAAGATCAGGATTTCGGGAACCATCATACATACTGAACTTGATCTTCTTTTCAAGTTGAGATAGTGACTTAGTCTTCTTCTTCTTCTTATGCCTTCGTCCATGCTCGGATCTTGAGGTTGAAGATGATGAAGTGCTTGATGGGGATAAAGATGGAGACGAGGGTGAAGAATGTCGACGCCTTTGACGATGATGAGGTCTTCCACGAGAAGGGTGAGACTCTTCATTACTAGAAGAGGATCCATCAGAATAGGCGCCAGATGACTTTGAAGAAGAGGATGAGCTTCGATGCAATCTCTTTCTTTGTCTTGAAGTAGAATGGGACTGCCTCTTAGAGGTAGTTGGACTTCTTGATCGGCTCCTTTCATTGGTATGGCTTTGTCTCCTTGAAGTAGATGGGCTTCTTTCCTTGAATTTTTTGGGATTCTCAACTTTTTCTAGTTTGAGAAGTTGCTCACGAATTTGCTGATTCTCCTCTCTAAGACTTTGAATGGCTTGAAGGATAGCACTCGATTGATCCATTGAGACTAAAGAAAAAAAATATGCTCAAGCACTCAATGCAAGGGCTGAAAACAAACAAACTTATAGTTGTAAGCACTACCAGTGTTGGGGGTGAGGACCGAGCCAAAGCTCTGATACCACTGTAAACGCCCCGAACAACGTAGTATGCTTAACAATTATGATATTCACTTGTTTTCGAGATTTAATATAAAAGAGAATGAACACTTAAAGCTGAAAATGAAAATTACTCACAAAATTACAGTCATGAAAATGTAAAAGTAATGGAGACAAGATTGAGGGTTGAAGATGGGCAACCCCCCCCGAAGGAATGCATTTCTGCTCAACCCAAGTCCCTTAGGGAAGAGCTCAGTTACAATCAACCTGAGAGTGAGAAGAAGTAATTCTCACTCTCACAAGATCATGCAAAGATGTACAAACACACATGCATTATCTATTATGCAATGATAAGAACTGATTTCTTTATAGTATGAGAGAAGAAAAAGGGAAATTCAGCCTTTCTCCATCGTTGATCAGCAGTACATGGATAGGGCTTGCTTCTTGTAGCTAAAATGGAAGAAAAAGCTCGAGAAGGAGGTGTTGTGATGAATTTACAGGCTTGCTGTCCTGTAAACAGCAGTGATAGAAGAGGGAATATGGAGGAATTTGATAATGAAGAAGTGGGGGATGATGATGGGGATGGATGGGGCCAGTTTCTGGCTATCTGTGGGTGCTGTACATGAGTTTACAGCAAAGAAAAATGATGATCAATGAAGAAAAACGAGCTCTTATTTATAGGAGAGGGGAGAGCTAGTACAAAAGGGGAAAGTAGAGTAGCACAAGACAAGTGTCCAGCCACATGTCATGAGATGTGACAAGTGGTGGGACACTTGGAAACTTGTGTGACAAGTGTCTTGACACTTGTCTCTTCTCTATAGCCTTCCTTTTTGGGTTGAATACTGTCAAGAATAGAAACAACCAAATTTAGTAAGCACAGTCAGAGTACAGAACTTACTATTTTTAGAATGACATCCCTATTTTTTAGGACTAGCATTTTTAGGCTAATTCGAGGCTCCTAAATTTTAGGGACCTCCTAAATTTTAGGGATCTCCTAAAATTTAGGGACCCCCCCAATATGGGTGTCATATGAAAGCTTTTTTCGTGTACATCGCAAAAATGGTATCTGAATCTTCATGTGACTTTCCTATGCAAAGAAATGTGCATTTCAAGCTTTCAGCCCACACATGCACATTATACAAGCATTTCATGATCATGCCATCTTGTTGATTGTAACTGTCTGTTCTAGTGGATCTAGCCCACACTTCAAGGCATCAATCCTTTCTGTGTGCGAGTCTAACCCTAATATGCGTGAGTTCTAGCCACAGGCGCCCAATCGGGCCATATAGGTGGAAGTGTGAACTATCTTTTCTCTAACCCACCGTGTGGGTCCACCATAACCTGTGACCACTCATCAGTGGCGAGCTCCAATGCACTTTTCTTGATATCTAATTAGTGCAAAGGAAATAAATTTAATAAATCATTATATAGACAAATTAATGAAAAAGGATACAAATTCTGTTTCTATAGAGTTGTGACACGTGCATACAACACCCGATCTGTACACAGCGAGATTATCTAAGTGAGATTTTGAGCCACAAAATAAAAAAAAGACAAGCTTTTATATCCATTGTGAGCCACCTAAGGCTAATAAACAAAAGTAGTTAGATCCATTATGATAATATAATATCCTTGCTAATAAAAATTACATGCTATATGCTTTCATGCAAAACTACCATATTTTTCTTTTATGCTTAATTGTTAAAGACACAATGATAGAGACATCATAAAGTTACATATGAGCAACTATGATAAAGATGATTATATATGAGGGTGGTAAGTCATATTCAACACTTGGCCATAAATAGAGTTTTAAAGGCTACATAACTCTAAATATCTTGTAAGGCATGAAGAGCAACATGATCGCCATTATCTATGCCCAAGTAATGCTGGCAAAGCTCCTCACACTATTGACCAAGCTCCCCACATCCTACAAATATATTAAATTAATGTGTCTCTCTTATCAGTAAATCTAAATGATAGCCACATGCACAAAGAATTTCATTAGTTTCTAACAAATGTCTTACATAAGCATTAGAAAAAAATATTATTTGGGGCTTTGAATATACATATTACCTATAAAAGTGTGATAAATGCTCCGATCCTCCTCACAGATACTGATTGCCTACTTTGGTATGTTGATATGACAGGCGCTTGCTTTGCTCCCCTTGTATATTCCACTTTGCATTGAAGAGGGATCGTGAAACTTCCTTGCCTCTATTCGTCCTTAGAATAGGCTAAGGATATCCTTTCTTTGAGAAGATTTGCAATCATAAGAGTCCTCACCTTAACATTAAGAAATCATTTAGTTTCTATGGGCACATCACTTGACACAACATGTTGTTACATGAGTGGTGATCAAGAGCTAGCCTCACTAACAACCTAATAACAAGATGTGAGCGAGATGTTAAAGAGTGCCGGTTAGAATAATTGACTTTGTCGAGTGAATAACTCAACATGAAAATTTTAAATTTTCATCAAACACCACACAAACCACACATGAAACCAAATGACACACAATGCCTCTTGTAGCTCAAAACAATGAAAAAACTCAAACTAGGTAGAGCATCACACACACAAAATGTTCGGAAACAAAACACAAACTCTAAAGACAAAATCAATTGAATTGAATTCTCATACCTTGACAAGAACCTTGAACTGACACTGGCACACTAGCTTCCAAATTCTCCAACTTCCCAATTGGCATGACAAGAGTCCAGACTCTCACATGCAACCCTCCAATCTCCTCACAAGATATAAGAGAAGCTTTACAAGGAGTAGGGTAAGGAAAGAACACCACTTGTGCCTCCCTTATAAAGTTTTTTCACACCCACACATTTAGTATGCTTTTGGCTTTTAGAACATTTAAAGCCTTTTAGATATCCATTATTCCATGTTTTGGGAAAAGGCTTTTTAAATTTAAAGCTTTTCTAAGTTAAAAGATTAATATGCCACCATGTTACAACGCCCTTACCATTGCCTTTTGAATGATGGCATTCTGCCTACAGAATATGTTGTCAAATGTTACCACAAGCCATCCTTTAGCCCATGATCAATGGTATATGTCGCCATGTAATTGACAATAACAGTCAGCATGCTTCGTGTAAATATCTCTAATATCAACAAATAACTTCCCCTTCCACATCAAAAGACATTCTTTAAATAAATGTCCTAACTCATCAACTCCATCCAATGACATTCGTGAAGAATGTCCATCCAAATGCTAACCCATCAGCTTATCAGTTGATTACATCTTTGCCATGTCTCCATTTTGTTAACTCATCAAGTGCTGGGTAAGCCTCTTTTTCCAAAGTTGTAGTTGTTGATTCAAAGGAGCTACAAGCTGCCTCCAAACAAACTTCTAAAGCACAAAATTCAAATGGCAGGTCTTTGGGACCCATGAAATGGTTTAAACTACTCTCAAACATAAGCAACTCTAGCACCAACTCTTCCTCCAAAACTCTCAGATAATATACATAGGCAACATCAACAAAATAACAAGATAAAATGTTTCCATCTCCATAAGCTCATCCTTGCGTGTATAAATTTCTTCAAATTCTGTTGGTATTCCATCATATAACACATCTTCAATGTTTAAGACCTATATATAAAGACCCATATCTCCCTTTGCTGACACAACCAATAATAACAATAAATTCTGAGTCAATAGTAAACTCCATCTCATAGTATCGAGGTGCTTTGATGTTACCTAATGCCTTAAACTTGTCATCGATATATCCTCCATTTTTTCTCCTTCATAACACATGTCAATGCTCTTTTGATAATAATCTCCTTTTATCCTCTTGTTTTCAATTTCATGCAATGTGTCCTAGTAACAAACTATGCTTTGAAATAGAACTTCGTGCCCAACCATACATGATTTGACAAATATGCAATGTTGGATCCATGATGTGCAACCAACCAATCGATGCTCACACAAAAATAATGCATGCAATGAAGAATTGTGCCTGGCCTTTCTACATGTGCTCGTGTGTCATGCAAAATGCAAAAAAATTTCATTGTTTACTTAAGATCCTTATCCTCACCTCTCAATACTCAAAAAAGAAAAGAAAATATTGTACTCCTCTTCACTCACCCAAAATCTCACTATCGCTCAAGAAAAATGATGGTTCTCAAGATGTTGACCAAGAAAATAACCCATCTCACAATTGGCGACATCCTTCACGACCCTCATATTCACCCAACCACCTTTCCCACTCAACCAGAGATTCCTAATTTGGTGAACATTCCTCTCAACAAACTCAAATGACACATTCCTCTCAAACAACTTCTTTATAGGTAAACATAACTCATCCATGAAATTCTCATCAAAATTACCAAATTTTTTCGATCTAAAATCTTTGAGATAGTCCTCATCATCCAAGGAAAATTCATCATTCTTCAAAACTTCAAATCCCAACCATAATCCAAAATCTTCAAATCCCACCCATCCTCCATAGGAGAAAACATGTTACTTTTAGAGCCTCTAAATAAAGTTTTGACCCTTTCTTTGTTTCCAAACTCAAATTCATCCATTGATTTATCTATGTAATCTTGAACGACTTCTCCAAATGATACTATCCAAGGATCACCCAACTTAGTATCCAAATTAAACACAACATCAAAAGGAGTCAACTCCGGACTCACATCACCACAAGAACCAAATACACAAACACATGGGGTCACTCTAGGATACCCAACCACACCACTTAGCTCATAAACAATACAAGACTCCATCATGTCTTTCACATGCGAAGAGTGGTAAATGCCTTCCATAGTATCCTTACAAGCAACCTCACAAGAAACTTCATAAGAAACTAAAGAAGCTTCCATGTCAACAATATCTTCACAATGCAATAACTTTGGGTCAATAACCTCAACCAAAGACTCCTCAACTACTAAATCTCCAACTATCTCCTCACAAATACCTTCTAACTCCATTTTGGTAGTTTTAAACCTCTCCTCCCTCAAATTTCCACTTATTTTCAAAGCCTTACTCAAATTCTCTCTAACATCTTCAGCAATATCACTCTCAGGGTTCTCATAACCCCAATTAGAATCATCACTAACATCATCACAAACTTTAGGAGAACCCAAAGAAACCACAATACTATTAGATGAAGTTTTCTCTTCGTCATTGCTGCCTAAATTAACCAAACAATCATCTACACAATTATCAAGAAGTAAGAGGTTAGGTCTAATCAAAACAGCATCAACAACACCACAAACAAAAGCCTCTCCATGGCTAGTCAAATCATCACCAAACAACTCATAAGACTCAATAGAGTCAACACCACTAACACCAAAATCACAACAAGAGTCAGAACCCATAACCTCAAAACTCTCTTGATTAACAAACTCACAACGAAACTCACAAAAATATCAACCAACTCATCAAGCAAAAAATTCAAACCATCAACTTCATCTGAAACTTTACAGTTTCTAAGCCCTCCCCGTCATGGTCTTCTAACAATCTCAAAAATCCTTCCCAATTCTCTCTTCCTCTCTTAAACACTTAGGTCCATCTATACTATCAAGACAAATAAAATCACTCTCAAAGTTTTCACTGCTCTCTTCAATACTCCCAAGCCTATCAGAAATTTCATCATTCCTTTCCTCATCAGAAATATCAAAACTTTGTCGTCTCTCATCCTTCCCCAAAGAACATGAAAACTCTTGGTTCTTAAAATCTGGTCTCTCTTTTTCTTCCTTACAACTAAGATCCACCTCTTACTCATCTCTATTTATCGAAGAATCATCTTCATTGCCCTGAAGCTCCAAAGTAATATCAGTCAATCCCTCCTCATCAGTTAAATCACTAATCTATGGACTACAAGTATCCATGGTCAATGGATAAAAGCTCACACTCCTAGATTCTTCACTCCAATCAGTCCAACAATTATTTTTCTCCTCATAAACTTCTATTGATTTCTCACAAGTCAACTCATCTCTCCTAGGTAGAGAATATAATATACCACTCTCAGGATAGGCATCACTAACTCTCTTCTCCTCAAAGACTTTTCTCTCAACTAGCATTGAGCTCAACCTCTCCCTTGGTTCTTCAAACCCCAAGTTTAAAACTAACTCTTTTTTTCTTTTGGTCTTGATCTCTTGATATTTAGCTATCTTCACCACTTCCTCAAAAGTCTTTGGGTTCTTAACCCCTATTTTCACTTCCAATCTTCTAATTTTAACCCATTTACAAAATACATTATCTTCAACATAGCTAGAGCTATCTCACCTACTAGCAAGGTTAAACTCCATCGATTCCACAATCTTTCAAACTCCCTTGCAAAGTCCTCAACACACTTATCCTCTTTTTTAATACAAGTTCCTATTTTTTCCCAAAGCTCACCTTGACTTTCTCTTTTTTTAAACCTAGATAGAAAAGAAATTTTGATGTTCTTAGAGTCCAATTTCTGTCTCCTAAATTTCAGGCTTCTCTCAAAGTCAACTAACCATTTTCGTGCTTCTCCCTACAATTGATACCTAAGAATCTGAAGTTTAATCTCTGGGTCTATCACTATTTGAATCAAACAACATAGCTCTATTTTTTCTAAAAAGCTTTTGGGATCCTCTATTTGATTACCATGGAAGTGAGGAAAATCACGAGCCATCTTCACAAATCAACAATCACAAGAAATCAAAACGAATGCAACTCAAACAAGTCCCCCTACCACGTGTTTCTTGACATGGCATCAGAGCTGTGCCATTGAGAGAGATTGACTTTGAAGGCTCAAGTGAAGGAAAAGAAGCAAGGTTCGAGCAAGCAATGGGTAAGAAGCTCTCCCATTCTCCCACTCTTTCTCTTGGATAGTGCATGTGGAGGAACCGGAAGCAAGGTAGAGTGAAAATCTCAGATTGTTGTGAGATTTGGTGTGCGAGTAGAGTACAGTATATTTTATAGATTAGCCCTTTAGGGCTAGTTTGCAGTTTTTTTGGGCATCTGAGGCCGTTTCAGACCCCGTTTTAGAGTCGCAAGGTTGCGGACATCAGTTTCAGGGTACACTGTGATTTCAGATGTAATGATTGAACGTGGGTGCATAGGTTACAGATTTTGAATCTATAATTTTTGAGGTGTTTGCCAGGAAAAAAACATAAGATTTATCTGCAAACAGATTGTAGATTACATATATTATTGAGCAACTAGTGATGAAAAAGGTTGCTTGGTGTATTGTTATACACTTGTTGTGAAAGGCTGTAAAAGACTAGCTTGCTATGTTGTATCCTTTTTTGTGATAATGTCAGAGAACAATGGAAATCCCATTATTGAGAAGCTTGACAAGAACAACTACCATTCATGGAAGTTCTGTGTGATGAATTTCCTCATTGGAAAGGGCCTTTATGGGTTTGTTTCATGTGAAGAAAAGGAGCCAAAGCTGGGTGACTGTAGATGAATTTAAGGCATGGAAAGAATGGAATGCAAAAGACAAAAAGGTGATGTATTGGCTATTTGCAGTCATTGATAATATTATGCTAGGACATATAAGGAATGCAAAAACTTCACATATAGCTTGGAAAATTTTTGAGAACATGTTTTCAGTAACTACTAAGGCACGAAAGATTCAACTCAAGCAAGAGTTGAACACCTTGAAGATGGAAAAATGTCTGTCAATGAGTATATTTTGAAGGTGAGGAGCATTGTAGATGCTTTAGCAGCGATTGATGGAATGCCTGATGATGATGATGATTTGGTTTCATCCACTTTGAGTGGCCTTAATAATGAGAAGGCATGGCAATCATGTGTTACTTCAGTATACATACGGAAGCCATTTTCAGATTTTGATGAGCTGGTCTTTCTCATGATTATCAAAGAGATCAATATGCAGGATGACTCATCTAAAAGAAATGGTGAACATGTCCAAGAATTTTACTCCATGTGGCAGATGCTCTTTGAGAGGTGGTGGTATGGGACATGCTGACGATAACCAGCAAAACATGTTGAATCAGCAATTTGGTGAAATGCAAGTTTCAGGAGGTCGAGGAAACTTTAGAGGTAGGGGGAGCTCTAGAGGAAGAGATGGATGGTAGAACAAAGGTTTTGGAAATTCTACTATTGTTTGCCATTATTGTGGCAAAACAGGTCATATTGTAGCCCATTGTTATGCTAAGAAGGATGATATTCGGAGTGGGCAGCAAGGAAGCTATGCATCATCTTCACGATAGAATGAAAACAAAAATGGTTGTTTGTTTATTATAAAACATATGATGAATGCAATTACAGAAAAGGAGACACATAATGATGTATGGTATGTCAATTCAGGTGCATCTACTAATCATGTTGAATGGTTTGGAGAGATGCAGGACTTACAAAATCTAGGTTACGTGCAGACGGGTGATGATTCATGCCACCCAATTTCACACATTGGAAAGGTTTCCCTGTCCTTGCATGATGGTCAAACAAAGAGTCTGACAGATGTATTACATGAGCTTTCAATCACAAAGAATCCAGTGTATGTTGGCCAAATGATAGAGCAAGGGTTGCAGGTCCGATTCAATGCAAAAGGTTGTTTTGTAGAAGACTTTAATGATAAGTGTAGGTTATTTGCAAAAGGAAGTAGAGTTGGTAGCATGTTCACTTTAGATGATAGAAATCCTGCAATGGATGTTGCTATGTATGCTAAAGAAAAAGGAGTTGTTACAGACATTAAAATATAGAATAAATGTATTGGACATGCAAATGTGTAAAGACTGAAATTAATGTAGTCCAGAGGATTGGTTACAGGGTTGCCTTCCTTTAGAGTTGCATAATTTTATAAAGTTTGTGAAGCATGCCACTTTGGTAAGCAGGCAAGACAACCCTTCTCGCATTATAGATAAGTGAGCAGAAATATACTTGATGTAGTGTATACAGATGTTTGGGGGCCTACATAGAACATATCTCTTAGTGGTGGCAAATATTTTGTCACATTTATTGATGATTATTCAAGGCAGTTGTTGTCTCCAACTTTTTCTTTAGTGTCTCAACAGTCTCCTCCTCTTTTGATTGTGTGACATCCAAGATAGTGCTGAGAAAGGCATGATGTTGGGCTTCCAATCTTGTCTGTGCATCCTATTCCCTACTTCCTGCTAACACTCCATTCCCTTCTGCAAGGGCCAGGCGGCTCACTAAGTCTTTTACTCTCCTTTCACTCTTCATCACCCATTCTTCGGCTCTCTATTTCATTTCTTGTAATCTTTCATTCCCTCTTTGAGCTAAGGCCACTATTGTTGAATCTTACTCTTTCCACTTTTCCATTTTTTTCTCCAACTCCTTCAAGCATTCAATCTCCCTCTCCAATCTCCCTTGCTCTTCCATCTCCATCAGTATCCTACTTGTCATTTCATCTATGTGTCTTTGATGCTCTTCTCCTTCTTGGAATTTCTCTCCTTCTTCAGCTACTGCGAGCTAATCCATGGCTTCTTGGATTCTGTCCATCCTCCTTGTCAGCTCTTCATTTTGCACAATGAGGAGTTTGTATTGTCTTTGTAGGCCAATCAGTTCCTGATGCTCTTCCTCAAGCCCTTTTCACCACTTATCTTCTTCTCCTTCTTTTGCCTTGAGCTCTATCTTTAGCTCACTTATCTCTTTTTGATAGCTAGCCACTTGCCGATTTTTCTCGAGTTGCTAGGCTGCTAGTGTCTCCTTCTTAGGCTCCAACTCAGCTACTGCTATCTTTTTATCCTCCTTTGCTTTCTCTAGCTATGAGAGAAGCTCTTTGACACATTCATTGTAGCCTATGGAAGGTAGCACGACGATGGGGATGCATAGCCAAGGTATTTGGCTATTCGGATGCCATATGCATCTAGTAGGATTCTTCTGTTATGCTTCAAAATTTTAGGAATGCAAAACCTTTATTGGTAGTATAAGAGATTTTCTTCAAGATGAGAATCTTGAAATTTAGCCTTCTCCTTGGGGGGGCTTCTATTTTTCTTGGATAGTCCTTATCTCGATATACTATGGACCTTAACAAGGTCAACTACTAAGATCCAAGCCATCTTGGACATCTTAGACCTTAGTAGGGTCAATTGCTATCTCTTCCTTCTAGAGATTAAAGAAAAAATAGTCAATTTTCTTTTTGAAGAGTGTGCATTTGCTCTTTGTAGGGAGAATGTCTCAAGCTATATCTTGGCCATATACAATTTTGTAGCAGGTATTTGTTTCTGAGAAATTTGGAAGCATTAATTGATGAGAAGGATGTTCTCAAAGAGAAGCTTGAAGGAATGCAGGTTGAGTATGATAGAATTTTGGGTATGATTACTAAGTTGTAAAGTATCCAGTAGCATGACAACACTAAAATTCAATCCTCAAATTATGATGTTGTGAAGGCTGACACAGGAGTAGTCTATCACTTATTCTCATGATGCTCATGAGCCTCACAACTCATGAGGTTCACTATCAAACTTTCTTTTTTCCAACATACTTATGCTATGTATACCTATGTTTTATGATTTTCTTCTAAGTGGATTATGCAACCACAATAGAGGGCTATACGTATCCTACTAGAGAGGCTCTACTTATCGTTACTCTTTGTGTCTCACTTTATGGTGCAAGGCTATGAGTATGACATAATTTTTTTCATTAGATATGTTAGTTTTGGATAAGGCATTTGACACTACATCATACAAGGGTTCAGGTCATGCCTGTGCTAGCCATCCACCATGTTGTGCTAGGTGTTAGCCATGGCTTGGTGCACTATGTTTACCCTTAGCATGATCTATTACCTTAGTCTTTACATAAATGCCACATGAAGCTGTATGCCTCATGAAGTGTAGTTATGTAGGTAGTTTTCACGTATGACTTGAAGAGGTATCATGGATGTCTTATGTTTTTTGCTCATTATTGATGCTTATGACCTGTTGTATGATGGATATTCATGCTTATATATGAGATTTGATAGTTGGCACCATGGTTTCTCTGTATTTTTTTTCTATTTTTAGCATATACTTTTTTTATCTTTGATTTGTCATTATTAGTATTGTAAAGTGTGGTTATATGCATGTATGTCATTATATCTTAGTTTCTGGTTAATAATCCAACTGATCCTACATAACTTTGACCAAACCATATACTCTACTTTTTATCTTTGATTTGTCATCATTAGTATTGTAAAGTGTGGTTCTATGTCTGTATGTCATTATATCTTAGTTTCTGGTTAATAATCTACTGTTCATATATAACTTTGACCAAAGCATTCTTCATCATGGTAACAAGAGTCTATAAACTTTGATCTATCAAGATCTACATTCAAATCTAGTAGTGTTTAAACCCTTTCATCAATAACTTGACTTTTTTGCATGGTATTAATGATTATTTGCTCCAAACAGCTACTTTTGTGCATCAAGTCACGACTTTCCTATATTAGGTTAACTATCACCTACATGAATGAACTTGCTGCCTACAGTGGTAAACCTGTTGCTTGCATAATGAACTTGCTACTTGGAGTGGTAACCTTATTTTTTGCTCTACGATAACCTTGTTTCTTGGTGTGGTAACCATGTTTTGTGTAGCAGTGTTGTAGTCTCCCACATGAGCAACATTGCAATTGCCTTCATCAAGATTGTGGTTTTCATAATTTCCACAAAATTTCACACCACTACTACTTCAGGCACTATGGCATTGACTTGCATAAATTCGATTCCCACTATTTTGTGAACCTATCAATCCTTCTATGACTTATCATAATCAACTTGAATTAGTATCCAAAGCCTAAATCTATTAATTATAAGTTTAATAATGTCTCCTTGCATTATAGCTAGATTAAAAGTATATGCAATTACTAACAAGTGATGAGCCATATGTCATAGTACAACCATTTCAATAAAATATCCCAGGGCTGAGAACTCATCATATATAATGATATTCATAATATATAATAGAGAATGAAGATATAAAACCATAACAGAATAAGTAGATTACCACTCCAATGGTACATAGTGATCCCTTTATGATCTACATCATAATCCCCCATTACTTCAGTTCGCATCATATCATTTAAATAAACTTTTTGAGCATCAATCCAAACTATCATAACATGTATTTGCAAATTATTAGACTCTTGAGATTGTTGATCTTTAAATTTCTTTTGTAATTGATGTTTTAAAGCTTATTATAGCACTTCTTATTGTTGTACGAGTTGCAGAAGTATGGACTGATGTTGTAAGAATAGTAGGCTTACTAGATGCTACTGCAAGAATAGCAAAAATGCTAGTTGCTACTATAGGTACTAGAGAAATTCAGCTTGTTGCTGTAGGTATAGGAAAAATGTAAACTATTGTTGTAGGAAGTGAAGATACTGTTGCAGGAACTCAGTGTCTTGTTGTAGAAAATATTGAAATTTGGATTCTTGCATATCATTTTGAAGCTTTCTTGATACAAAAAATGGTAACATACACTTACTACAAATATCCACTTCATACAATATCAACACTTTCATGCTCAAAAACCAATCAATATGAATAACATCAACCATTCTTTCTATAATGTGAACTGCATAGATACCCACTATTGTAGGTACTTACATACTTCCATATGCTCCAGCATCAATGATAAACTTATCAATGTCCTCAAGAACTTCAGAAGTATTAGTCTAAATTGAAACATCAACAACATGATCATTCAATGCATAGAGATTCTCAAGAATAGCATCTTGACTTGAAGCATGAGAAAATACCAACTATGTATGCAAATCAACAATTTCATTATTCTTCTATTGAACAAATTCCTCAAGAATATTAATGATTTTAAAACAATAGAAACTTGGAACTCAATTGCATTCCTCAATTGAGAAATCTCCTATTGTAGTAACACTTTCTCATCTTGAAACTGATTACAAACAAAGCTTCAATTGCTATAACATTTGATGCATTTCTCTCCTTTTCGAGCTCAACAAAAAGCCAATGAATCATCTTAGTTGAAGATTGAATCATAAAGTGTACATCATGTGGAACGTAAAAAAAACCATACAAACTAACTGCATTCTGTAATTCTTAATATTCAACCAGCTCTTGTAAAGGAACTGTAGTGCCAATCTTGTAATGCTCCTCTTCCTGCAAAGGAATTACAGTGCTAATCTTGCAATCTTGCAATTCTTGTAGTGGAACACTGACTTGTTCTTCAAATTGAGCAATGCAATAACATGAAATATTATCTTGTATGTTGGAAACATGGGTATCGTGAACAAATACATCCAAAGATGGTGCATTTTTCACTATGAGTAATGGTACTTCTTCAAGTTCTTGCAAAGTTCCTTCATTAAAATCTAACTTAATAGCTACATTATCTTCCTTAACATCAATAAGAGAACTAAGAAAATCATATGACATCCTCATTGCAAAAATCATAATCCTCAAACTTATCATCCATAATAGCATCATATTCTTGAATAAATAATTGGTCTTCTTGATTACCAATTTGATCATCTTCATTGTTCATATTCTTTCGGCATTAGTTCCTTGAGCAAAGAAATACAAACAGTGCTCCTAAGTATACAATCACAAGCATTTCAATGGTCGTTTGTACGGCCAACTGCTAAGGTGTGAATCCTTCTCTTCGAATGCATCCAACATTCAATCTGGGATCAATTGCGACTTGGCAAGATCCCAAGGGTTTTGTAAGCTAAGTTGCTTGTTTACCCTTTTATCCTTGGGTTAGGGTTTATACCCGATTAACCCAAATTGTTTCCACCTTACGTTTCCTTAAATTAAAGACAATAAATCCTGGGCAACCTTGTCGCCCTAACTTGATTGGTCAATTGCTTGCTAGGAAATTCATAATTACCCTAACTTGGTAAATTAGCCTCAAAGAAGGGTGATGTAGCAAGATGACTACTTATCCTCTTGCAAATTAGACTTGTACTTAGATCTCACCAACCTTGTCCTAAGGAGTGGCAATACTACTTTGTGAATTAGACACAAAACCACACGACGTTGCAACTTGTTGCACAAGATAAGTGTCGCGCCTAACTTGTGGGATTATTTCTCCCATCATACAGTATTCCTGGGTCAAGATTACTTTGGTCAAGATGTAGGGTTTGGGAGTCCTCTTGACCCAACCCAACCCTAACCCTACTAGGTCGATGATGCTTTGGTCCTAGGGTTCCTAAATTCATACAGAGGTCTAGTATTTGGCTAATTGATCCTTAGGGTGAGAACCCTAGATCATTCTTGCATAGGCATTTAGCTAACCCTAACATTCCGTGAATGTGGGTAGGACCTTTGAGGTCGAAAATATTAAGTCCGTTTCTCGAGTGCGATACTAGGCAGAATTTTGTCACGCCTTAGCTCTACCTAGCGCATTGAGGAGATATCATTTGAGTTACACCATTACAAGAGATTTACCTAATTGATCTAATTGTCTTGTGACGATACTTTTCCTAAAAGATGTAATTAATTGCAAGATATAACATTCCATGCAAACATGCGATTCATAGACTTTTTCCTTCTATGCAACTATAAGATCTACAATGATCGTTACTTTTTCTTACCTAAACTATAATGATTGACAATTCAGAGCTAACTCGTATAAACCCTACGTTGATTTACATCAAGAACTAAGCCTATAAATCCTTCATTTAATGCATTGAATTCAAGCTTTAATATGAAAATGCATCCTTTCCTAAATACAAACTTCGATAAAAGAACTCCATGCATGAGCAAATGCCATGAGACCATTAATGATTTAACCCGTCCTTTAGCACTTAACCAACCTAAAATGTAACCATCCTCGCATGCAATTTGCAAGTTCATAATTCCTTTCCATGCATTGAGACGATTTGGACAACATTCAATGGGCGTCTAGGATTATCCTCTATATGAACCACGACCATGAATTTACTTCATAAGTGCATCATGCAACATAAGCTATATCCTTCTTAGCGCGATATCATATTCTAAGTTATGCTTTATACGTTCACAATGATTGCAACTTGACCATAGTGCAAACAATTTCAAATGCCTGACATGCAACTAAATCTCGTAAATCGGGAAAGGAAATAAATTTTCCAATGTATTTTAACTTGACTACATGAATTAAAGACATGCTTAAATGCATTCTTTTCATGCGAGACTATTAATGGAACCTGGGCATTAGGACTCGAGGCGTTGTCCACTCATGTGCTCGGGGTGGAAGGTCCCACGTGTGCGCCTCGTGTCTTTAGCTTCGGAGCCATTTATGCAATGTATTTTGTCGCAGCAACTCCCCTTGGGTCACTTCCGTGTATCGGATCCTCTCTGTCTGAGATCTTATCTCCCATGCAGGACACGGCCCTTGCAGATACGGTTTTAAGTAAACCCGAGGAAGGCACAGGGGAATAGGGCTTATGGAGGCTTTAATTTAGAAGCTTCCAAAGAAGCTTCCAAGATTCTGTCAAGAGATTACGTGGAGAGAGAAGATGAGGACGATGAAGATGATGACGAGGATGGTGATGATGATGGTGGTGAGGACGATGAAGGCGGCGTGGCGGAGCAACAGACGGCGTGGTGGCAACTGTTGGCGATGGCGTGGCAGCTGGTGGGCTTCCACAGGTGACAACACGTCCAATCCTCTCTTATCCCTCCCCTCAAGCTTGGGGAGGGGGTGTTTTTATAGCACTAAGGAGGGGGGGTAGCCTCCAAGTGTCGGGCTACATGCCACCTCCCCATGCCCTCCACCACTCCACACAAGTCATGCTCTTCTCACACTCCCTCTCCCCCACCATGTATTGCTGAGGGGGAGGGGTTTATAATAAAAATATTTGCCAAAAATTTAATCATTATCCCTCTTTTTCCCCCTTGAAAGGGGTGTTCTTGTGGGAGCTACGGGTTTTTTAGCCACGATCTTCCATACGTGACGTGGGCTGGAGTTCATTGATGCACGCAGAGTAAGCACTTAGCCAAGGGTCTTCTTGTCGCGGGGAGGTCACTTGAAATTGATCTTACAGGATAATTGAGGAAGCTTATTGATACATGTCCAACTAAATGTGTTAGGTAATTAAATAACTAAAACAACTTGAGGAGAGGAAAGTGCAGTGGATTTGGCCATAGGTCCGTCCTACGGATGGGTGGTCCTGGTTGGCAGGGAACTTTTCTCAATCAAGATGGACAGCAGGAAGATCGTTCAAATAACACGAACAACAAGAGCATTGACCTAGAGTTATAACTGATCCCAATTTACACTGTTTTAGGGGAACGGAATGGGACTATGCCTTATTGGTGTGTGTGGGGTCATAAATCATTAACATTTCATGCAGAAATATTACATCTCTAGACATATCTAAGATAGGATTACTGAGCATTCACACCATGATATCTAGAGATTCTACTTCAGAGGGTTATTCCTCTAGGATGAGATCATTGAGAAATGATTTGTGGCTTAGGTGTCTACTATTGCATTCTCTTTGGTTGGCTTAACTTGATTTCAAAATCATATTCTTGTAAAACCTCAATCCACTAATAGTGCCTCATATTTAGATCTAATTGTATAAATATTCACTTGAGACTCTTGTGGTTAGTGACCAGAGAAAACTTATTTTGAAGTAAATAATGTCTCCACATCTTGAGAGCATGAATTATTGCTAGTAGCTCTAGATCATAGGTAGTATGATTCTTCTCATAAGTCTTCAATTTTCTTGAAGAGTAAGCCATTGGATGACCTTCTTGCATTAACACACATCCCAACATCGGGAGATTGCATTTGTTACATCTTCGAATTCTTGACTTTGGTTGAATAGTTTTAGGATAGGTGCTATCACTAAGATATCCATGAATTTCTCAAAGCTAGACTACTCAATAGGAGTCCACATATAATAGCAACTTGCTTATTGAGAAAATTAGTGAGAGGTATAGTGATCAAGGTATAATCCTTGATAAAAACATTGTATCATCTAATTAACCCCAATAAAATCATATTCTTGTAAAACCTCAATCCCTTGGCATTGGCTCATTTTAGATCTTGGCTATGTAAAGACTCACTTGAGACCATTGTTATCTACCAAAAGCTTGGATGCAAGTACAGTATCTATCCCTAACTTTTTTGCACACTTTGGCTAAATGAATGAACGAGTGCTTTTGCAATCGATCAAAATTCTAAAAGCTTTACCTTAATAGATTACGAGTGTCTAAATCATATATAACTGGCGACTTAGCTCTTTTTCATTGAGGGCAGCAAGGCCAGTTGATTTTTCCATCTTTGCCTCCCATGTAGGGTCTTCATCTTCCTCTAGTTCTTCAAGTGTCACACTGACACCTTTTCCCTTGTCTCTAGTGATAATATATTAGTTTAAGCCACAAAACTACCCTTGGTGAAAGTTTAATTAATTTTTGGGTAGTGCCTCTTGAAGTGGTTGGGTTTATTGTAATGGTAGCATCTCTGAATCTCATTATTGCCATCTATTTGTTAACACAAAATTTTAGACTACATTTGTTCTCGCCTTCTTCCTTTGGTTAGTTTGGCATTAGCCTTGAGCTCTTTTGATAAAGCTATGTGACCTTTTGTTTAGGGACCCCTATTTCCAAAATCTGAAACTTTTAGACTTTAACTAAATCTCTTGGATAATTCTTGCCTAGATTAATGTGTCTTAGAGGCTGGATAGATGCATTGTTTCAAGGCATGTATCTAATGAAGAGTTCAACCCATGGCAAAATTTTGATACCTGTTGGGAGATATCCAATGGTGGTGCACACTTTTGAAGCGACAAGAACTTTTAGCTATAAGCTTCTAAGTTTAGACTCAACTAGCACAAGGTGAACAATTCATTCATTTTCATGGTCTAGTAAGTAGGCAGAAGGTATCTCCTGCACACAACTTACTTCAACTTATCCCAAGTGATATAGCTGACTCCAAAACTCATTGGTCTTTACACCATTGCTTCAACCACATGCGAGCTTCTCTTGTCACTTTAATTCGGCAATAATAACCTGATTGGAAGGGATAGTTCCCACAACAGTAAAGCAATCATCCACTGACTCGATCCATATTTTTGCCTCAAATGCTATCCTTACCCTTTCTATTAGTTTTGAGTGATTTGATCTACTTGAGAAGGAACTTCTTTTCTTGCACTTTGGCAGGGCTAAGAGTAGGTGTAGTATCCAAGGATTGACAAAAAGTTAAATGATCAAATTCACGTACAACATGCTAAAATTTCATTGAAACTACTTGAGGAGGAACTTCTTTTATTGTGCTTTGATAGGGCCAAGAGTAGGCATAGTATCCTGGGATTGACAAAATTTTACATGATCAAATTCATGTATAGCATGCTAAAATTCAATTTCTCATTTAATATTCACAGTACAAGATTCCAATAATTTGTGCTTAAGAACATAGACTTAGTACAATGAGTACAAAATTTTGAAAAAGTATTAGAAACTCTTTTCATTATTCAGAACCATGATAATGTTAGCCAAGTTTATTATATCAAGTAGGGAAATTTATTTTTGTATGGTTTATAGGGAAGTAGAGCCCTTCTAAGTTTAGGATTCCAATAGCCTAAGGCATTACATTTCTCATTTAGGGATCTAGGAATAATAATTAGATAGATCGATATTGTAATAGGATGGTGGGTTGCCATCAACATCCATGAGTGCGTAATGTAAGAGAAGGTCAAAGAAACATTCTTAGTGTAACAACTCCGAAATAATAATACGCAATTTGCATATGAATGCCCTCTTAGGTTAGGATAATTATTAGGGATAATATTTTTTTTGAGTTGGGCAAATTTTTTTTATTCCCTCCTTCCCCCAGCTGACTGTCGAGCTGGGGGGGAGGGAGGGAAGGGTGGACACTAAGCTCCTTGCTCGAGCTTGAAGGGGGGGAGACCCATGCGCATCGACGCGTGGGGGAGGGAGGATCTTATCCCCTCCTGTATTTAAGCCTATGCCATGCGATGTGAAAGGGGTGCGCAGATTGAGTGAAGACACTGCCGTAGTGATGCCACTTCGCCGTCGTGAGCTGAGGGTCGTGAGGATTACCTAATTACTGCTCGGCTGCTGTGTGGTCATGAAGGTGAGGAAGGAGGAGCCGCCCTGCACAAACGCCACCGTGAAGGGAAGAAGGGAGAGTCCCAGCTGCCGCAGCAGTGCCATCCCCAGTGCAGTCCGCCTGTCTGTCGGCACACTGCCACAGTCACTCCGGGCCTTTGTAACGCCACTTGGGAGTCACCCCCCACGTGCCCTTTGTGAAGCTTTTGGAAGCCCCTTGGAAGCTTCCAAGGGTGGGCTTCCTAAGCCCCCCCTCCTGTGGCCTTTAAGACTATCCCTCCCCCCCCCCCCCCCCCCCCCCCCCCCCCCCCCCCCTCTCAAATTTCCCCCTTAGGGCTCCATAAGCCCCCTTTCCCCCCTCGATTTTCCATTGAAGGGCTTTCAAGTGGCCCTTAAGCCCTTTTCCCCCTCCCTATGCAAGAACTCCATCTTTAACCCTTTTATACCCTTTTTCTTATCCCCCCCCCCCCCCCCCCCCACAAAACCTTCTTTCGGGCCCCCTCCTAGCCCTAGTTCTTGTGGACTTGCTAAAACACCCTCCTGGCCCCAGAAATCCAAAGCCCTTCATGTGCTCTTGCATATAACACCCCCCATACATGAAATTTCCTCCCTAGGGGCCCTTTTCATACCTTTGTTTTCCCCCCTTACAAAAAGAAAAGAGGGTCTTGAGTCTTTTGACACCTTCTTTCCCCATACACAATCCCCTATATCCAAAGGGTTTTTTTTACACCTTCTATTTTCCCCTTTTCTTGTGAGTCTTTAAAAAGGCCATTAAGCCTTTCTCGTGGCTTTAATGGGCCTTACTCATCGCAGAGGATTTTGAAACACCCCCTTCTCGGGTTTTAGACCCTTTCCGTGGTTTCTCCCCTCCTCCACAGAAGCATCCCTTCAAAGAGCTTCTACGAAAGGAAGGAAAAGAAAACTCATAAAGGATAGTGGAATTTCAAAAAGGAGTTCGCAAAGCTACATTCAAAACAGAAAGGCTACATTCGCAATGGCTCCTAAGAAGGCACAAGGGACAGTTGCAGGAGGATCGTCTCCTAGCATCCATGTGGACATCTCACCCCAAGTCTAGGTTTTCCTTCCTAATTTTTATTTTTACGTTGTTATAATTTTACGTGCGTGGATGAGTTTTGGAGATAGGATGCATTTTTTGTCTTAAATATTTTGGTTAATTTAAAAGAATTACCTTACGACGGACAAGTTTGGTCATTAGTATTTTCAATAAAACGAACAAAAATAAAGTGAGCAGAAAATTGATATGCATTTCTAGCAAGTAGTTTTTGTGCATTTCAATGAACTGAACTTAGATTAATGTCCATATTTACAAAACACAATTAAGATAGTGTACTCCGTTTAGGCATGGAATTATAAATTGCATGTCGCATTATTAGGACATATCTTCTTCGCAATAAGTCATTATGGAAAGTGCTAAGAATCCAGAGGAAAGTGCAAGGCATGAAATGATTCTTAAGTCGAATAACTCTAGTCAATTGTTATAAATATCGTTTTTTCAAACTACATAATTATTAGAAAAGGCTACATGTTTTAGCATGAATCTTGTTCGTAAGTTATAGGATGATTAATTGGAATTACGCTATAACCTAACCCATGCTTGATCTTAAACCGAAAAGTTAGGATTTGAAAATCAACTTACACATAGATAATAAGTCATGTGGTTATGGAAATGATAGCGTAATTATCTTCAAAAGTAGACAGGTTAAATTGGCATAAACCTAAACACCTAAACCCGCGAAGTACTCGTTTTAGAAAGAGTTAATTCAATTCCAAAGAACTCACTAGGATTTAATACGTGACCTAGTCGCATGTATTGCTAAAACTGAAACTCCTATACCCTAAATACTTACCCACATTCACCGAATGTAGGGACAACGGAACATACTTGAGAAGTGATCTAGGGTTTGTCCCTAAGAATCTTTCGCTAAAAAGATGGAACTTGCAACCCTAGGATTGACAACGTCAGCCTAATGTAATTAGGAACAGATTATTTTGTGACTCCATTTGATGGGTAGAATAGTCCCATAGTTCGATGCGACACTTGTGCAACAAATGTAGAGTCGTATGATCTTGTGATTGGATCACAAGGGAATGGCCAATTCTCGGAATGAGGTTGGCAGATTCTTACGCAAGTTATCTTGCAAGAGGATGAATAATCGTCCTAATATATTATCTTTCCAGGGTAAAGATAATTGCTTGGAGCAAAGGACAAACCAATAAATTGGAATAACATATGAACTTAAGGTATTGACCAAGTCGGGTTAATAGGGTACAGCCCTAACCCAGGGTATAGGGGATCTTGGCAAGTCGCAAGTCATCCCGGATCGAGTGCTGGATGCATTCGAAAAGAAGGATTCACTCCTTAACAGTTGGCCAACAATAAACGACCAATAGAAATGTTTGTGCTTGTTACAGATTTAAGAGCACTGTTTTGCTTTGTTTGATCAATGAATTAAAGGATAAATAGATATCTAATGCTTCAGGTTGAAGGCCTGAAGGGAGAGGCAGATTCAGTTATCGTACCGGGAAGGTAGACCGAACTTGGCGTTTCTGCGTAAAGTAGTTAATCGTGCCGGGAAGGTAACTGATTTTCCATTAAAGAGCTTTAGGGGAACGGAATGGGACTGTGCCTTATGGCAGAGAGGTTGAGCTTCGCATCCCTCTCATTTCCCATTCTCCTTGAACCAAGTGCAGTGTGAATCCGCTTCGAACTTGGCGTTTCTGCGTAAAGTAGTTAGCTCGGGTTCGATGCTAGTTACCGTTAGGAAATGACCAATAGGGAAAACCCTAATTCAGGTCGGTCCTAAGTGGGAATGGCCGGAATACTTCTGTTATATGGCAGATGTGGAAAGTCCTAGATCGCAAACCCCGTAACATTCCATGGGAGTGTTGGGCAGAGCTTTCTAGACATCCTTTCCGATGGACTGCTAAGACGTGTCCTGAAGATAACAAGTGGACACGTTACAGTTGGTATCAGAGCTTGGTATCAGAGCCATGGTATCAGAGCCAACCAACAACGGAATTGTTTTATGAAATCTTAATAAGATGAAATAAAGCAAATGTTGTTGTTCCAAACATTTCCTTACTTTCAATGCTATCTTGTAGAATTACGAAGCATGGAATAAGTTCTTGGTGTTCCGAGTCATGTTTATGACTGTGATGCATTCCGTTGATTATCAACAAAGGGTTGAGATGATTAACATCCTAGAGCGAATCTATAATCCATCGCCTTTGTACATGGAATGAAGATGGACGGGTGCCTCAGGAATCTACTATATAGCTGACCGGTTTGCATACCTACAGACCAACCTAAAGAGGATCAAGTGGTTGGAAGACCTGAAAGTTGTGAAGCTGTTCATTTTTGTGGAGGCTCACATAAATTCAACCTCACATATTTGAGGTCGGAGGGTTGAATTGAACTCATATGTATATGAGGAAGTGACTCATGTAATCCGCGCCGACAGGATTAAAGTATTGGGGCGCCATGAGAAGAATGGGTTCCAAAGGAAAGGATACCCTGAACTTCCAATGACCTATCGATTCCTTAAAATCCATGACCCAAATCCATACTATTATCCAATTCTTGTAGATAAATGTAACACAACATTATTCTTCCCAAACTAAATGTAAACAGTTGGCTTATCATTGCAAGAAATGTTGTATTCCGAAAGGGTTATGCCCATATAAATACAATAAGACTTCTTTTTATCAATGTATATTCCGTCATTGAGAATTGATAAAAAGTTAAGTGGTTAGATTACTTGGATTGATTGCTCAAATGGAAACGAAATATAAATCGTAACGATTATTGATTAATAACATTAAGAAATCTTTATCCAGGCACAACCCCAGGTGTACAGAATCCCAGTTCGCCTCCTACATCAAGTACTGCTGTAATCCAGGAGAAGAAGTTTCTTCTCAATAAAATTAAGCCACCCGAATTTGACGGGAGAGGCAGGTCCATCCAAGCAGATGCTGAAATTTGGATTGAATCCATGGAGGATTACTTCGAAGCAGCCGGTACTGCACCCGCCATTCAGGCTATGCTCGCCAAGATGAAGCTCACCGGCAAAGCTAGGCTTTGGTGGAAGCAATGAGTTCTACGAGCTAAAACACCTGGGACTCACTCTTGACGCATACTATTCTAAATTTGTCTCACTTATTAAGTATGCACCACAGATGGACATGACAGAACATGTGTCAAAATTTTATGCTGGTTTAAATCCACCAATAAATACCTTTCTGGAATCTATGAGTCCATCAGATCTTCAAGACGCTCTCATTCGAGATGTGCCTATAATTCAGGAGGTGCAGGCTAGACCAAGGGGCAACAAAACTTGGTCTTATAATGACCCGAACAGAAGAGCATTCAGGCCTCAGATGAAGAGAGTTCAAGGTCACAATCAAGGACAAAGAAACCAATGGGCCTTCCCTCAATGAATTGGTGGGCGTCATCAGGGTTAAGCCAATCCATTTCGAGTAGACACTCATGGATACCTAAATTCATGACTCTGAATTTTACCAAGTTGTTTTCTCTCCGAGAAAAGATTCAGCAGTTTGCCTGGTACAAGTAACTTCACAACCATTTGCCAATTCCATAAGCAAGATAGGTGCTTCTACTGTGGCTATTCCTAATCTTTTTGCACAAGCTGGTGAGATAAAGGAATGCGTATTACACAATCAATCAAAGTTGAGCTTTGTACTTATAGTTTCCCGAATCGCCAGTTCTCGGTGATTCGGGAAACTATCAAGGTAAAAGTTTCAAGAACTTGATTGATTGTGGCAGTACACATTCCTTTATCTCACCAGCTTGTGCAAAAAGATTAGGAATAGCCACAGTAGAAGCACCTATCTTGCTTATGGAATTGGCAAATGGTTGTGAAGTTACTTGTACCAGGCAAACTGCTAAGGTGGAATTCTTTCTGGGAGGAAAAACGACTTTGGTAAAATTCAGAGTCATGAATTTAGGTATCCATGAGTGTCTACTCGAAATGGATTGGCTTAAGCCTAATGACACCCACATTCATTGAGGGAAGGCCCAATTTTCCTTTCAAAACTCTGAAAGGGAATTAGTCACAACTCTAGGTGAGGCTGGAAATCCAAAAATCCAATTGACCAAAGCATCTCAGATCATAAAAGGAGTCAGGAAGGGACTACCTGTCTACTTAATTAAGCTCAACAAGTTAGATCAGAAGCAAAAGTCTAGTGAAGGACCTTCTTGGATAAAGGAATACGCGGATGTATTTCCTGAAGAGTTGACAGAACTCCCGCCTCAAAGAGAAGTGGATCATGAGATTGAGCTAGTACCAGGAGTTGCGTCAATTGCAAAGAGACCTTATAGAATGTCCATACCAGAAGCAATTGAGCTAAAGAAACAACTCAAACAACTACTAGATCAGGGCTACATCTGTCCTAGCAGTTCACCATGGGAGCTCTAGTACTGTTCCAAAAAAAGAAAGATGAAACACTTCGACTATGTATTGATTATCGAGGGTTGAATCAATCAACTGTCAAAAACAAGTACCCTATTCCTAGAATAGATGAGCTTCTTGATCTTCTTCAAGGTGCGAAGATCTTCTCCAAAATTGATCTCAGGTCAAGTTACTATTAGATAAGGATCAAGGAAGAAGATATCCCCAAAACGGCCTTCAATACAAGATATGGACATTTTGAGTTCCTAGTTATGTCATTTGGGCTTACGAATGCGCCTGCCACCTTCAACAGGTTAATGCAGGATATCTTTAGGCCATATCTTGATGACTTTGTACTCGCATTCTTCGACGACACTTTAGTCTATTCTAAACAGGAAGAAGATCATGAACCCCAACTTCGGATTGTCCTTGAGACAATGAAGTCACATGAGCTGTATGGTAAGATGAAGAAATGTGCATTCTTCAAACGTCAAATTGAATATCTGGGATTCATAGTATCAACAGAAGGAATCTTAGTGGACCCAGCCAAGGTCAGAGATGTGATAGAATAGCCAATACCAACAAATGTCAAAGAAATGCGCAGCTTTCTTGGATTGACAAGATGGTATAGGGTTTTCATATAAAACTATGCTTTGATTGCAGCACCTCTGACAGACTTACTGAAGAAGTAAACATCCATTGCATGGTCAACTCCCGAACAAACTAGCTTTGACAGATTGAAGCAAAGTTTGGTATCAGCGCCTATCCTAAAACTTCCAGACCTCAATAAGGAGTTCGAGGTAGTAACTGATGCTAGCACACTTGCCTTGGGATGTGTGTTCATGTAGGAAGGTCATCCTGTAGCCTACTCTTCAAGGAAACTGAAGAGTCATGAGAAGAATTATGCTACCTATGATCTGGAATTATTAGTTGTCATCTATGCTCTAAAACTTTGGAGACACTACCTGTTGGGTAATAAGTTTACTCTAGTGACTAATTATAAGAGTCTCAAGTGGATCTTTACCCAGAACAAGCTCAACATGAGGCAACGTCGGTGGATTGAAGTGCTGGAGGAGTATGACTTTGAAATCAAGTACCGACCAAGAAAAGAGAATGTAGTTGTCGATGCACTTAGTCGCAAGGCATTCCTTAATTCTCTAATCTTGCAAAATCCATCAACAGCTAAATCTCTAGCTACAAAGGTATCTATGCCAAACAATCCAATACTTGAGTTAGCTGGAGAGGAAGCATGCCATGATCCAGCCTATCAAAAGATGCTAAGGGATATCTCTATCAAGGATCAGGATCAAAAGCTACAGGCAAAGTATCATGAATTCTCTGTCAATAGTGGACTTGTCTACTATAGAACGAGGCTATGTATACCGGCAAGTTAGTCACTTAAGTGGAAGATATTGTGGGAAGCTCATGATTCCCATTTCTCAGGACATCCTGGCTATGCCAAGACTCTCAATGCAGTTAGGAAGAGCTACCATTGGGAGAGGCTTAAAGGTGATGCTCTCAAATATGTCACCGAGTGCTTGTCTTGTCAACGTATCAAAGCCGAACATGTCAAGATGCCAGGGAAGCTGCAACCACTTGACATTCCCCAAATGAAATGGGAATTCATCAGTATGGACTTTGTTATTGGCCTACCCCAAGTTCAGGGAGGATACAACTCCATCATGGTTGTGGTTGACATGCTATCTAAGGTTGCACACCTTATTCCAGTAAAGACAAACTATAAAGCCTCGGACATTGCAAGATTGTTTATCAAGGAGATATTCAAGATACATGGGCTACCCAGAAGAATCATTAGTGATCGTGATTCTCTCTTCACATTACACTTCTGGAGAGCTATCTTTGAAGCCATTGGGACTCAACTCTGTTTTAGCACAGCTTACCATCCCCAAACGGATGGCCAAACAGAGCAAGTCAATCAAATCGTCGAGGACATGCTTAGGGCATACTGCTGTCATGAGCCAAAAAGGTGGATTCAATACTTGCCTTTGGTTGAATTTGCCTACAATGCTTTTTACCAACAAAGCATTCAGATGACCCCTTTTCAAGCATTGTATGGTCATGACTGTCGAAGTCCCCTAAACTTCTCAGATCCAACCTTAAGGGTTAAAGCTTCAAGGCAGATGTTGGAAGAGATGGATGACCAAATAAAGTTAATAAGACAAGACATCCAAGCTACCAAGGATAGACAGAAGGCATACACAAATTTGAAGCGTCAAGCTAGAGTCTTCGGAGAGGGAGACATGGTCTTCATTCATGTACGCCCAAAGAAGAGTTCCCTATCATTAGGAGATTGCAAGAAGCTAAGTCCAGGGTATTGTGGACCATACAAGATCCTCAAATGCCTAGGATCTAATGCTTATAGATTGCAACTCCATGAGTACCTAAAAGTTCATAATAGCCTGACAGGATCTTAGATGTTAGGGAGAGACAACTGAGATCCAGAACCTTGAGAGAATGCCTCATCCAGTGGAAAGATTATCCCGAAGAGGATGCCACTTGGATAGATGAAGGCACTCTCAACCATCAATATCCCCAGCTTATCTCGAGATGAGGACATCTCGATTCCTCCAAGGGGGAGAGAATGTAACAACTCCAAAATAATAATACTCATTTCGCATATGAATGCCCTCTTAGGTTAGGATAATTATTAGGGATAATATTTTTTTTTGAATTGGGCAAAAAAAATTTATTCCCTCCTTCCCCCAGCCGACTATCGAGCTAGGGCAGAGGAAGGGAAGGGTGGACACTAAGCTCCTTGGTGGAGCTTGAAGGGGGGGAGATCCATGCGCATCGACGCATGGGGAAGGGAGGATCTTATCCCCTCCCCTATTTAAGCCTATGCCATGGGATGTGAAAGGGGTGCGTAGACTGAGTGAAGACATTGCCGTAGTGATGCCACTTCACCGTCGTGAGCTGAGGGTCGTGAGGATTGCCTAATTACTGCTCGGCTGTTGTGTGGTTGTGAGGTGAGGAAGGAGGAGGCGCATTGCACAAACGCTGTCGTGAAGGGAAGAAGGGAGAGTCCCAGCTGCCGCAGCAGTGCCACCCCCACTGCAATCCGCCTGTCCGTTGGCACACTGCCACAGTCACTCCAGGCCGTCGTAATGCCACCTGAGAGTCATTCCCCCCCCCCCCCCCCCACCACGTGCCCTTTGTGAAGCTTTTGGAAGCCCCTTGGAAGCTTCCAAGGGTGGGCTTCCTAAGCCCCCCCTCCTATGGCCTTTAAGACTACCCCCCCCCCCCCCCCCCCCCCCCACCCCACAAAACCTTCTTTTGGGCCCCCTCCTAGCCCTAGTTCTTCTGAACTTGCTAAAATACCCTCCTGCCCCCAAAAATCCAAAGCCCTTCATGTGCTCTTGCATATAACACCCCCCATACACGAAATTTCCTCCCTAGGGGCCCTTTTCATACCTTTGTTTTCTCCCCTTACAAAAAGAAAAGAGGGTGTTAAGAGTCTTTTGACACCTTTCCCCATTTAGGTAAACCAGTAATGAAATCCATAGAAATCTGTTCCCATGGTCTTGATGGAATAGATAAAGGCATAAGTAATCCATACTGTTTACCATGATGTCTCGTAACTCTTTGACAAATCAAACATTCAGAAACAAAGTTAGATACATCAGTGTCCATATGTGGCCAATAAAAATCTTTACTCAATGTACGCAAAGTAGATATGATACCTCTATGACCTTGATATGGAGGACAATGAATCTCATTCAAAACAAAAGATTTGAATGGAACTGTAACACATAATCTCTTTTCATAAAACATGAATCCATCATTATAAGACAGTGAATCAATTGGAATCCAGTTATTTCCAACTAATTTATTCCAATTAGCTTGAAAAGTAATGTCCTGATGATATGTATCTTTCATAGGGGTTAGAGAATCAAATGATATAATAGAAATATTATGAATAGTCGGTCTTCTACTTAATGCATCAGCCACTACATTTTCTTTACCTGGCCGATATTGAATAAGGGGATGAAAACTTTGAATAAAGGCTGCCCATTTGATATGTCGGTCAGATATTTGAGGTTGACTAAGTAAATGTCTAATACTTTGTTGATCAGTCTTAATCATAAACTCAGAACCCATTAAGTAATGTTTCCATTATTTTAAAGCTTGTACCATAGCTAATAATTCTTTATCATATGTGGAATATTTAAGTTCATAAGGTTTCAGCTTACAACTAGAATAGGCTATGGAATATTTAAGTTCATAAGGTTTCAGTTTTTATTCAAATGATCAATTTTTCAATTTTAAAATATAGTAATAATTATTGAAAAAATCTAAAAAACTTAGTATACTTCTCATAGTATAAATATTAAAAAATATAATTTTTTGCTACTATAATTTTTTAAATTTTGAATAATATTTCAAATGTCTATTTTAACCAATTTGATGAGTTTTTATCATTGTTTCATTTCTTTTTATCTAACACAATTTACAATTCATATGGAATAAAAAACATACACATCTAGGTTTGAAATCATAAATTAAAAATATTAAGCATGAAAACTTAACAATTTCACATATTCTGAATTCATAAATAAATGTCGTGCTTACTTGGGAAGTTTCAGGTTTTTGAAGTTGCACCTTTGGGAGCGGTGTCTTCGCAGTCCAGCAACAACAAAATGATTATTAATAAGTCCCTTGCTTGGGAATCGATTCACTTTTCTTATCCATGATAATTCCCGTGCTCATTCTCAAACTATTGTTTTGGCTTCCCTTAGCATATGTACTAGGCTTTAATTACCTCTTCAATTAATCTTGGAACTAAGGTTTAGAAGAAAGTTTCATATAATAATCTTATGTCTAATGACAGATAGGAGGAGATGTCACCATGAACATATCAAGATAGAGTGCCTTGATCATTTCAATGAATGGATAGAGAGAGTGATGATCTTGATGGGGTAGAGCTAATGGATATGAAGGACAAGATGATGGATATGGCGCTGATTAGATAGGAAGATACAATTATGATTATTAGAAATATGATGATTATGATGATGGCAATAATGGTGTAGGTGATGATCAAGAGTTAACGATCTCTCTCTCTCCCTCTACCAATCGCACACTGTAAGAGAGGGGGATTTAATAACGGGGAAATACTAGCTACACTAGTTGGTATATAAGGTGAGAGAGACTTAATTTTTCATTATCAGATAATTATAGAAGTCTTCTTTCTCCTTCACCTTGCTCTCCAAGCTTCCATGTCTTCCCTCCTTCTATCCTAGTATTTCTCTCTCCATTTCTAGTCTTTCTCTCTTCTCGTAACTGTCTTTCTCTCTCTTTTGCTCTTCTTCTTCCTCTTCTCTGCAGTCTTCTCTCTCTTCTTTCTCTCTCCCAGTCCCTCTCCTTGACAATTGGTATCAGAGCCTAGGTTCTTGGTCCTAGTTAGTCCTTCATTTTACCCAATTACAACTTTCTAGTCACATGGAATTTTGAGTCATAGGTACACAGGTACAGGGAGCAGTAGGGGAGTTCCCAAAGATTTCTGGACCACAAGGAATGTAGGCAGGAGCATTAATGGCAGCTTGGACCAAGTTTGGAGGAAGGAAAACCGACTTTGGCAGCTCGTGGGTCATTTTTGGCCCATTTTGAGGGTAAATTCTTAGTAACCGTGGTCACAGGAGTTAGAAGAAAGTCTAATTGGGGTTACTTTTCAGGGAGGGACTTCTCTCTCCTCATTTCTCAAGCTTCTTGCAAGCTTCCATGGAGGAAATCAGGCCCAAATCTTGCTCCCTTCTCTTCCATGGAGTGTCAGCCCTCTTCCTTGCTTTCTTGGAGCTCAAGAGCAACCAACCAAGCAGTGTTTAGCTGTGGTGACCATCTCCAACCTTCCAGGAGCAGCCCCGTAAAATCCGATGCAAAATGCGGGCTTTTCCCTGGTCAGATTGACAGCACCCCAGTCCTCCTCTCCTTCCTGGCTCTCACTCCTAGCTTATTGCAGGTCTCGTGGGCAAGATTGAAGCCTCCTTTCTCAGCTTCTTGGACTTCTCTTCCACCTCAAAAACCCTGATCATGTGAGGTCCATGGCAGCCATGAAAGCTTGGCATCAAACTCAAAAATCTTGAAGATTTTGGTCTTTTCTTGGTCCCGGGAGTTCCCTCTTCAAGCCTAGCTCAAGATTTGGCCATCAAGAAGCACGGGAATAATATTAAAAGAAAGATTTGAAGACATGCACTTGTGGGCAGCCATGGCTATGGAAGTAGAGCTTCAATTTCAGCGAGCTCTTCATCGGAAGGTCCTAAGCCATCCTATCTCCAAGTTACAGCCACATTGGAGCTCATTCTCAAGATTTGAAGGCTTCTTGGAAGCAAGAAGGCATTGTGGAGTGCCCATTTGGAAGGAATCCTTCTCTTGATCAGCCCATGCAAACAATGCCCTTCCCCCATTGAAGAATCCTTCTCCCCCAAGCTTGAATTCATCCTTTCTTGATGGAGCACAACCATTTTGCAGCTATGGAGCATGCGGGATCAAATTGGAGCTCTCATGAAGGACTGAAGTGGCATTAGTGTGGCTGCCTTCTTCATCAAACAACACAAGGTAACCGATTCTTGGCTTTCATTCTCTCCCATTAAGCCTCTTGTTGAATCCTATCCACTTGTTTGAGAGGATGCATGAGTCCAAGTAGGTAATAGGAGTCCCAAACATTGGATGCATGCTGAATATTAATCTCAGTAATTCCCATTTGATCTTATGGCATTGGAATGGATTTTATTTATGCTGAAGCTTCATTGAGATTATATTTTTGCTTACCCATAACCCGTTTGGCTTATTGTGAATGGGCTGAGCCAAGAATTGATTAAGAAATCCAATGTATAAGGGTGAGTAGGCAATGAGTCACTGCTGGTAAGCTCTCTATCCTTATTCCCAATTCCAATTCCATTCACTTCATGAAAAGCCCAAAATTTCCATTCCTAAAATGGATCTCATGCTGGGTGTTTAATTAATAAATGTCTGCCATGTATATTCTGGGTGAGGAAAAGCCCGATGCCAGGCGAGGTGGCAAGGCAAAAGAGGGGTGACCACCCCTTGCCATCAAAGACCTTGAAGGGGTACACAACCCGGCTCAGGTGGAACTTTGCCCACCTCCCGGTGATCCGGAGCCCAAAACTCGTTTGCAGGTGCAGATACTTCTTGGGAAATTGAGAAATTGACTTGGCATGATGGAATTTTGATGACTATGGCATGACACACTCTTGTGTGCATGGGATGTATGGATGTACCTTAGCAAATGTATCTTTAGATACACATGTAGCTATGCATGTAGTGATGTATGGGAATGCATTTCCTTACTTGGGTTGAAGATGGATGCATGTATCATTGGATACACCTATGTAGTCATATATGCAGTAATGGCAGTGATTACGCATGTATGAGAGCCTATATTGTTTGATATGGTCATGGGAATGCTTATTCTTATGTTTAGTAATTCTAAAGTGATGCCAAACATGCTAAGGGATGCTCAAGTGATGCATGATGCCAAGCAAACAGTGAATCCCACAGCGCAATAGAAGGAGAATCCAACTTCAGCCCTCTTGTGACTGTTTCAGGGTGCTAGAGAAATTGCTTGCATTTGCAGAGGTGTTGCCACTTCCAAGAATTTAGGTGCTGACCTTGGAGAGTACCTTTAGGCCTTGCCAAGAACCCCGATGAGATTTGGATACCCACTTGGAGCATACCAAATACCTGCAGCCCAAAACATGCCTTTCCTAGGTGTGGACAGGGTGCTAGACTTCACAAAATAGTCCCACATTTCTGATTACAAAAATTTATGTATAAAACCTGGGAATGCATGCCTATTCTCATCTCAGAGAGGGCATTTCTGCCTCCATTTTGAACAAAAACGTAAGTCAATCGGAGTTGTCTAGCTCTAGTTATAGCCAAAACAGTGGCAGGTGGTCTCATGGGACTGCACCTAGACATGGCGGGTAACAGGGGGAAAAACAAAGCAAATGAAGATGTTTAGCAATAGATAAGGGATGTAGAGGTTGAAGAGAAAGACCTCTCTCACTCCATGGAAAGTCTTTGTGCACTCAATCATATCCTTCACACGAGACTAGACATGCGGAGAGACATAGGCAAGTAATGGAAGGTCAAGCTCAAATGGTGATGGAGATGCGCCAAATGACCTCTACGATGGAAGCACCTGTAGCCAAGTTCTCAATGTGGATGGATTCCCAAATGAAAGGCAAGGAAAAAGAGGATAGACCAAGCATGCAAGCTGAAAGAGTGACCATCCCATCCATGAATGCAGCCTATGCAAGTACCCAAGGTATTTTGGGAAGAATGGGCATTCCCAACATTAGCTTTGAGCAAGGAGAGCCCTCACAAAGACATGAGGAGCCCACAAACAATGGGATAAGAAGTAATTCTCAGCCACCACCCACGCCCATGCCACCTATGTGTGCTCAGCCATCTTTTGGAAGGAATCACTCAAACAATGGGTCATTTCTTGGCAGCCTAATGGATTAGCCCCACTTTGGGTATATGGGACAACCCCCCAACCATGAAAGGGAGTTGAGACAAGATCATTTTCTCAAAGTTCAATGGCCAGTCATCCTCCTTGACTGAATTAGAAGAATGGCTCTCGAAGCTTCAAGACTAATTTGACATAATGCCAAGAAATGACAATCAAAAGATACACTTTGCCATGATACACTTAGAGGGCTTTGCCCACACATGGTGGCGGTACATAAAGAGGAAAAATCAGCAGCTTGTTGACACTTGGGATGCATTCAAAGCCCTTATGATTCGAGTCTTTGTATCTCCGGTTGAGAAGGAGAAGCTTGCAAGGCAATGGTATGGTTTAGAGCAACATGCAATGATGGTGCGTGACTACATAAACCAATTCCTCAATCTCACAATGTATGTTGAGTCCATTAGTGATGATGCAAAGCTTCACAAGTACATTTATGGTTTGGATCCCCAACTCTTGGTTGATGTTTCAGCCCAAAGCCCATCAGATTTGTTCAAAGCTATTGAGTTGGCTGAGAGCTACTCTCGTAAGTACCACCGAGATGCTTCATTTCAGCATGGACAGCAAAGAGGGGCGTCTCAGCCACTGTTTGGGCAGCAAAGAGGACCTATGGAGTCACATTTTGGGCAGCAAAGAAGTGCTGTAAGACTCGGGCAGTTTGGGGCAGGTTATGGTGGTGGAAATATGCCATTCAGCACCCCGAAGATCCCCACATGCCCCACCTTTAATGCCTCCAGGCAAAATAGTAATTTCAGGACTGCAAACCAAGGAAGAGCTGAAAATAGATAAGGGGACAGCAGGGGTAAAAATGCTTCAGCTTTTGGTGGTCAACGCTCTATCCCGATGGATCTCTACAAAGAGAGGAAAGAAAAAGGACTTTGCTTTAAATGCGAGAAAAGTATACAGCCAAGCATGCATCTAAATGTGCTTATAGGAATGCAAAAGCAAGGGTACATAGCATGTTAGTCTTTGATGAATCTGATGAGGATCATGAGGATGTAAGTGCCTTTGCAATCACGGCCAAAAATGATGAGGTTGAAGAGGAATGTGGGCAAGAAGAATTCTTTGACCCGACTGACACCTTCCCATTTGACCTTGGCGGTCATGTAGATGTAAATATGGGTGATAAGAATGGTTTACATGCTACTGCCACTATTTGTACTATCTCCCTGGATGCTTGGATAGGATCTAAGAGTCCCAACACTCTTCATCTTCAAGGCAAGATTCACGGGAAAGATGTATTTGTCTTGGTAGATAGTGGTAGCACACAGTTTCATAAATAGAGTAGTCATGGATAGGCTGAAATGTTTTGTCTCTGATTTACGGCAACCAATGAGGGTGCAAGTGGCCAATGGGAGTGAGGAAATTAGTACTCATGTATGCCCAGCTGTACCTATTAAGCTTGCCGAAAATTATGAGCAGAAAGTGGATTTGATTGCACTCAATATGGGGCTGATAGACATTGTGTTGGGCTGCGATTGGCTGAAAACTTTGGGCACCATTTCCATGGATTTTTCATTGCTGTACATGTAGTTTTTCAGAGTTGAATAGCTTGTTCACTTGCAGGGAATTAAAAACAGTAGTGAATTTCAACTTATTACAGCCAAACAACTCAAGAAAGAGTTCAAGAAATGCTCCCAGATTTTTGTACTACAATTAAATAAGGAAAATGCAGATCAGTCTCAAAAAATTCATGATAATTCAGCCCTTAAGGCTCTACTTGCAAAGTATGGTGACTTCTTTTAGTTACCTACAACATTACCTCCCAAGAGAGCGGTTGATCATCCCATTGATTTGGAGCCCCATTCCAAGACAGTTAATAAACCCCCTTACAGGTTGTCCAAATGTGAAAGAGAAAAAGTGGCCAAGTAGGTCAAAGAATTAGTAGATATGGGATTCATTGAGCCTAGCTCATCCCCTTTTGCATCACCAATCTTGCTGGTCAAAAAGAAAGATGGCACTTTCAGGATGTGCATTAATTACAGATATCTGAATAAGATCACTATCAAGAATAGATACCCTATTCCTAGGGTGGACGACCTATTAGATGAGTTAAAGGGAGCTAAGTATTTCACAAAGATTGATTTGAGATCCGGCTACCATCAGATACGCACGCGTAAAGGGGATGAGATAAAGACTGCAGTCAGGACTGATCGTGGGCTCTATCACTTCTTAGTCATGCCCTTTGGCTTGACTAATGCACCAGCCATGTTTCAGAGCCTCATGAACAAAATACTTCAGCCTTACTTATTCAAATATGTATTGGTATTTTTTGATGACATCCTCATTTATAGTCGCTCAAAGGAAGCTCACCTTATGCACATGAGGCAGATATTTGATATACTTAGACAGCATAGACTCTTTGCTAAGGAGACAAAGTGTTCATTCATGCAGACTGAGGTTGAGTACTTGGGACACATTGTCAGTGAGGCAAGCATTAGAGCTGACCCAAAGAAAGTGCAATGTGTCAGAGATTGGTCTACACCTGCCAATACTACCTCTTTGAGAGGATTCTTGGGTCTCTCCTCATTTTACCGCAGATTCATTCGGCACTATGCCACTATTGCAGCCCCTCTCATTGATAGGCTAAAGAAAGAAGCATTTTTCTGGGATGCATTGGTAGATCGAAGCTTTAATCAGCTGAAAGATTTGCTTACTTCAGCCCCTATCTTGGTATGCCCTGATTTTTCTAGGGAATTCACAATTCAGTGTGATGCCAATGGGAGAGGAATTGGTGTAGTCTTGCTGCAAGAACATGGGGTCATAGCTTTTGAGAGCCGAAAGCTGGCTGAAAATGAGAGGGTTATGAATGTCTATGATCATGGCCATCCTTCATGCCATCAAGAAATGGCATCATTATTTGTATGGTAGCTGGTTTAGAGTGAAAAGTGACCATAGAGTACTCAATTACTTCTTGTCTCAGTCAAATCTGACTCCACAGTAGAGGAGATGGGTAGCCACCTTACAGAACTATGACTTTGACATCACCCACACTCGTGGGAAGGACAATGTAGTGGCTAATTCCCTGTCTAGGATGTGAGCATGTAAAGTCTTTGATATCATGGAGTTACACAGTCATTGGATACATGAGCTTTAGGAGGCTTACCTGTTAGATGTTGATTTTAGCAATGTATTTCAAAAATTACAACAAGGACAATGTGTGGAAAACTCTTCATATCAGCTGAAAAATGGGCTTTTATGGTATAATGGCCGAATTGCCATCCCTCATACCTCCCCATTCAAGCAGAAAATCATGCAGGAGATGCATTCAGCCCCTATAGATGGTCATTTGGTAGTCTTTAAGACCTATGATAAAATTGCTAAAAGCTTTTACTGGAAGGGCCTTTGGAGAGATGTGAAAGACTTTGGCTTGGGCTGTGTGCCTTGTCAACAAAACAAGGACAACACCTTAAAACCAGCTGGTTTACTTCAGCCATTGCCTATGCCTGAAGGCAAGTGGACACACATCACTATGGACTTCATTACCGGCCTACTGGTGACCAAGAAAGGTTGGGACAACATCTATGTAGTTGTGGACAGACTTACAAAGGCAGCCCATTTCATTCCCACAAAGACTCAATATAATGCTTCTCAAGTAGCATGCCAATTCATGGAATATGTTTTCAAATTACATGGCTTACCACAGGTCATTGTGCATGACCCAGATGCTAAGTTTATGAGTAACTTTTGGTGGACAGTTTTCAGCTCTATGGGCACTCAGTTAGCCCCTTCCACTGCTTACCATCCCCACAGACAGATGGTGAGACAGAAAGGGTTAACAAATGGCTAGAAACTTACTTGAGGCATTTCTGTCATGATGTGCAACATGCTTGGGACTCATAGTTCACCTTTTGAGGCCTTGTATGGCTACAAGGTGCCCCTTCCTGTGGTTATCTTCAATGATAAAATAAATCCACAAAGCAAGGAAGAATTGGATAGAATGCATGCCTTACTTCAGCAGTGTAAAGCTAACTTGAAGAGAGCCCAAGATCAAATGAAGCTTTATGCTGATGACAAAAGACGGGATGTGGAGTTCCAAGAAGGAGATTTGGTGCTCTTGAAAGTGCCTAAGTCTAGATATGCCTCCCTTAAAGATGGAGTCAGTTGAAGCCCTTCATTAGCTCAGTAGTGGACTATGTTGAGGAGCTCCCACCGATAGATCAAGAAGGCATCTTTCAATACATACCCGAAAAAGTCATAGGACAAAGGGAAAAGAGGCTTCAATCTCGCTCGATCATGGAATATTTGATTAAGTGGCAAGGTTTACCACTGGAGGAAGCTTCTTGGAGGCCAGCTTTAGTTTTGGAAGAGTTCCCATACCTTTTAGAAGCCCGCATTTACTCCATATATTTGGGTCAAAAACTCATGTTTATAACTCCCCAATAAGGCCCATGTATCGTACATACCCCATGGTTCATCATACACAATAATACCTCTTCATTCATCAGTATACCCTTGTAATAATGCCGCAGAGTAGTACTCTGATCGGCCCCTCCCAGTTACCACACGTGCCCAAATTGTTTTTGAGGGCAAAAATCTTAGAGTGGGGATGGAACGTAAGAGAGGGGGATTTAATAACGAGGAAATACTAGCTACACTGGCTGGTATATAAGGTAAGAGAGACTTAATTTTTCATTATCAGATAATTATAGAGGTCTTCTTTCTCCTTCACCTTGCTCTCCAAGCTTCCATGTCTTCCCTCCCTATCTCCTAGTCTTTCTCTCTCCATTTCTAGCCTTTCTCTCTCCTTGTAACTATCTTTCTCTCTCTTTTTCTCTTCTTCTTCCTCTTTCGTGCAGTCTTCTCTCTCTTCTTTCTCTCTCCCAGTCCCTCTCCTTGACACACACTAGATGATCTCCCCCTCCCTCTTCTTTCACGGCAACATGGCGCCCCCCTCTCCAAGAATCTCATGCCCTTTCCCCCTACCTCACATTGCAATGGCCTCCCTTTCTTTTTATTTTTATTTTTCTCTTATTTCTTTTTATTACCTTTCAAGTTTTCCTCTTTTAAAACTCCACCCTTCCCCAAAGAAGATGGCAACCCCTCTACATCCTCTTGTCTCCCAATGACATTCCCTCATCACAGGTTTTTTTTCTTTTTTCCATTTCATTTTATTTCTCTTCTCATAACCATTTAAGGTGTCCTCTCAAAAATAGTCTTAGGATGTTCATACAACTCCCAAAGTGCACCAACTACAACTAGATTTGTAGCATTTTCTTCATGCTAAACAAGATGACAAAGAGCAAGCTCTATGTACCATCCAATTGGCAGTGCCCCACTGCTAGCATTTGAAACCACCCATGGTAATATACCATCATCTATAAGTAGCGATCTCCCTTTTCTTTGTCCTTGTGCTACTCCACAAGATTCACACCTTGCAAAGTTTGCTATTCCCCTAGCAATCTATGCAAGCACATCTGAATGTCTTGATATTATCATTTCTAGAAAATCTTTGATCCTTCCCTCTTCCCTTAACTTGCCTTCTTGAAACTTATCATTTCCACAAAGATTGGCAAGGACCCTTTTTTCCCTACTACAAATCCTATAACACTAGGCTCAATGTAACATACTTCTTTTTCGTCTTGCTAGATTGCAAAGACCATCCTCCAAAGACACCAATTACAAACACCACATATGCATTAAATTAATGTAAAAATATGGAAATAATGTGTCAAATGTATACAAAGTTATGAAAAATTGTGCAATATTTAGCACATTTCTAGGTGTTGTCACTTCCTTTTTGAAACTATGTTATTTAGTTTTCTAATTACCTGTAGTGGTTATGTGAAACATAGGAAACCAACTTTCTTAATTGAACTTTAAGTACTAGATTTCTCACATAAATAAAATCACAACACTCAAATAGAGTAAAGCAATCATTTTCAAATAGTACTTTATTCATCTTGAATTTTTACTTTATTATTACAATATCTTTTTTCATCCATAAGGATCAATCCAGAGATACAATGTCCCTAACTAGTAACAAGGCCTTCCATGAATACTATTATGGGCTCGTAGGGGTTAGCACATCCTAGGTGTGTAAGAAATTTATGGTCAGCCTCCCTATCACCCTTATGACCTCCTAACCTTACATTCTTCCTATGAAGGGACCTCTCACAAACAAGACTGGTCTTAGCTCTTGTTGTAGCTAAACAAACCCCCTTGGTATAGGATTCCACTATAAGCCTTGGGGAAGGTCTAGTGCAATCCATACCAATCTATTATTGTTAAGTTTCAATCAGAATTCTAAATCTTACAAACACAAACATTTCATTTCATGGTACATCAATTAATCCTTAAATGCACACTTTAAAATGGAATTTCCTATAGTAGGAAATCCCTACAACAATAATTGGATTCATTCTTCTCTTTGGGATTTTCCCTAGGGTTTCCAAGTCTTAAATTCTTTCCAATCTTCTTAGAGAACTAAGGTTCTCTCGTGTTCATCTTGTTTTACCTTACAAGGTCACTAATTGCTTTTACCAATTTGTTAGGGTTTTCTACCATAAACCCTGGCTTAGATCAATTCAATTGAAAAGCGATCAACTAACTTATCATAGAGTTTCTTATGTCAACCCATAAGAATAATATGTGGTTTGATCAAGTGCATTGATAAGCTCTCATCTTATCAGGATAGAGGATATCTCACTTGCTAATCTATCTCTTGATAAATATGTTTGAAGATAAACAAAGGGATTTAGAGACCTTCTTGATGGATTTCACTTATTCTAAGGTTTTGACCAAGATCCTTTTTGAAGAATCCTATCTAGGCCTTAGTGTTTCTGAAGAAAGATCTAATAGATCCTTTCCATCAATCCTTTAGTAATAATCTTATGCTCATGCCATCCCTTATTCTAATCTATCTCGATTAGGTTTACCCTAATCTAATTTCTTTCAAATTGATAAAAGTTTTCCTAAGTTTTTCAACTACTACAATATTGAAAAGACCTTAACTTATCTTTCTTTTATCAAATTAATAAAAGAAAAGGACCTGAGATTGGTTTAGCAGAGTTGGTGCATTGTTGATGCTTACTACTATGTTTTCCACTCCCGCACTCTTAGTTCTCATGCTTCTTCTCTTGGGTGCCATCTATTGGTGGAGCTACTCATCTTCATGCAACACTTCCTTAGCTTCAATGGTCTTGAAAGATAACCGATGTAAAGTCAAGATAGTAATGACATAAGTGCGGTATGGTCCTTGGAGAGTCTTAGGTGGATTGAGAGAGAAGCCCTTGAAGGATGGAGTTGTGTACTTTCATATTAGCCTTATAATTATTTTATAGACTAAATTCTTTTGGGTGAAAGAAGAAGAACGAAGAAGAAGAAAATTTTAGCCCTATTTATTTGTGTACTCAAGTCTCCATTGTATATGTGTGCTCTTGGTTGCTTCACTTTTCTCTCCTCTTGTCTGTTTACATGGTGTCAAAGTAGTTCCATAGCTCTATGGAGCTCAATTGAAGGCTGACGTGAAGGTGATGGAGTGTAAAAGCAAGCAATGCATAAGAAGCTATTCCATATTCTATGATTTACCTTGGAATATAGCCACAGTAGGCTTTTGATGTTGGTAGCACTGTAGTTTCTACTTGTAGTAAAACTTGGTGAGCATGAAGAGCAATGCATATACTACATGTAAGGCAATTTACATTTTCCCACAATCTTTTCTGCCACATTTGAGGTTGTTTTGGCTTCCATTCTAGTCCTACAATGGTCAAAAGTTGTCTCCAGATTACTATAGATTTGACTATGTTTGTCATTTACAAGTGCAAAGGTTACAGATTTTGGATTTGCAAACTTTTAGGTGCTTAGCAGGTTGAAAAGACATAGAGGAAATCTATATACAAATTGCAAATTGCAATTACTGTTGTATAGTGAATAAAAAAGATTGTGTATTTTGGTTGTAGTACACATGTTATTAGCGTGGTTACAAATTGCAAGTTTTGCATGGTTTCTTGTCTTGTCAAAATATCTAACAATTTGAACTAGATTCTCAATGAGAAGCTTGATAATAATAATTATCCTAATTGAAAGTTCAAGATGACAGATTTCTTGAAGGACAAATGCATTTATAACTACATTGAAAAAGACATGGTAGAAAGTCTCTCATAGTAAAGTATTCAAGTAGCTATCTATGAGTATCAAAGATAGTATGATGGGCTATTTGCAAGAATTCAAAACCCCCACTATTGCATGGAAAAACTTGGTGTGTGTGTGTGTGTGTGTGTGTGTGTGTGGGTGCATGCGTGCGTGCGTGCGTGCGTGCGTGTGTGTGTGTGTGTGTACCAAATCATTTAATTTAGAAAAGAAGGGAATTAGTTAAATAAGTTAGTTAGGTTCATGACTAGCCTAGTTAAAGGGGGTAATTCCTTAAAGGGCAGAGGTATTTAGAACTACGTTGAAGAAGACATGACAAAGGCGCTTGAAGTCCCTCTACGAATTGCTACTGCAAAACAGATAAAGGTTAAGAAAGATTGGGAGTAAACACATAATAAAGTAATATAGTCACTATTTGTGTGTCACAAATAGTATGATGGGCTATTTGTAGAAATTGGAAACCCCCACTATTGCATGGAAGGACCTTGCAAGATTGTTTGAGGTCTTGTGTGTGTGTGTGTGTGTGATCATTTAGTTTAGAAAAGAATGAGATTAGTTAGATAAGTTAGCTAGATTCGCGATTGGCCCAGTTAATCTAATAACTTAACTAACTGATCTAACTTATCTATGTTATGTAAGTTCTTTAAAAATATTAATTAAATTAGTTAACAAGAAAGGGCTATAATAGGTAAAGGGGGTGACGAGTGCCAGCATCCCTCCTCCTCCCCATCTTGTCATGGTGGATACCAAAGAAACCCAATATCTTCTAGAAAATTCTATAAGATTTGAGAAAGTTCTAGAGATTCTAAGAAGATTTTAGAATATCCTCTAGAAGGTCCTAGAAGAGCATCTGCATTAGTGCTTATATTAATATTGCTTATGTTATCGCTTATGATAGTATACTTATGTCATCAATGGTATCATCAACTTGAAGCTTCCCCTTAACCTCCTCAACTCTAGTCTAAATAGGATTCTTAGGCTACAAGCCCTTCAAACTTGCCAACTCTAGTTATGCAACTCCTATAAGGTAAATCCTCTCTAGCTCTAGCTCAAGCCATGTGTATCTAGTTCTTGTCTTGTCTTGTCTTTGATCCAGTCTTGTGTTGAGTATTATATCAATCTTGTATTAAGTTATATTTTGTTGTACTTTATCTTTTTGTAATAAAGAAATAATTTATTCTTCTTCAAGTTATTTTATTGTAAGTTTTCAAGCAAAAACCATTGTTCTTGCTAAGTTTTTGTCATCCTCATAACAGTAACAAGAGCCTATACTTGATCCTACCTAGTTGTGATGGATATAGTGATGGAAAGTATCATCACCACCTTACAAAATATTCAAGAACAAATTTGAGAACTTCATGATAGTAATGTATGATTATAAGTGGAGAAACCTTAAGCTTTAGGATTAGCCATCCAAGACCTTCAAAATCAACTCCAAGAACTCTAAGAGGTAAGTCTACATCAAGAAGGCCTTTAAACATCTTGTTGCCACCCTCATAGTTATAAAAAGGTGCCAAAGGTCAACCCACTTGAAAATTTTGATGGAACCTCAATGCAATAGTTTAGTAGTTTTTTGTAGTAGGTGGTTGTTCATCCACATGCAACCTCAATGCTATCTTGATGATGCGCTCAAGTGGTGCTTTTTGTTAATACACTTTTCTCAAGTACATACCTCTCTTGATTTGTACCCTTATTTGATAAGGAATCTCCTATACTTTATTATTTAAAATCTTTTGTTTGAGAATTCTCAACTATCTTTGAGATACTAATAGACTTAGAGCTATTGAGACCAAAATTAGAAGTCTATGTTAAGCATCCAGATCAATAGTAGTTTATGCATCTAAATTTTGACAACTCACTTGTGATTTAACTTTGCATGTGTGGGGACCAAAAATGGGCCTAACACTAGGTCTATCGCCTCTAGCCAAGCTCCTAGATGCACTAGACAACCCTCATAGCCTTGCGGCCAAGAGCATCTGGATGATATGAAATGGTTTATCTGAGTAATGTGTTTGCAAACATAAGTTTCAAACTATAGTCCAACAGTTTGCCTATCCCAACTCCAGGAACAACGAGCTTTTCATGCACAAGTGATTACTTCACATCAATTCACATACATATAGGGCATGCCACAACTGAATGTTGTGGCCCATATGGCTCTTCTGCACCCTAGGGATTTACCCCAATATGCGATGCTTAACACATAAAGAACAACAAAACAAAGTCCTCTCTTTTTATCTTTTTGATCCAGGAGATTTATTATTTTCTCACACAACCTTTCACTAAGATAGCCAATCTAACCTATAACAAAGGAACCTCTTTTGCTCAATCGTAGGTCAATAATATGGTATACAAGTGCTATACATCCAATATTTTTTCTTTGATACCATGCTTCGTACATATACAGTGTGTCATGCCCTAACATGCTCAAACAGTTTTAACTAGCAATCAGCCATGTGTTGTGCAAAGACATTCTTTTTATGCTTTTCCTAGCATTATACAACATTGAGGGGATGGAACGAAGTTAACATGTGCTTTTGCTCCTTTAGATATTTAACAGAACCTAAATGTTACATCAATCCACAATCATTTATTTTTCATGGAAAAAACCTAGCATTCATTGCACATTGATTCATAGCCTTCCTTATGTTATATGACATTTTTCCATAGAATCACCCTCCTAAACGGGAACTTTAACATGCAAATGGGTGTAGACTAAGGCTAACCCTCATGCTCTACAACCCACATATATTCAAACATGTTCTACTATTTTTCTCTATTTTTTGGATTTAGAAAATATGTTTTCCTAAATTTTTGATATTTTTCTCACTTTTTCTTAAATATTTCTAGTGCAAATACTCATTATTTTGCAATTTGTAATTACATAACAACAAAGACCAACCATGACAACTAGTATAAACTATTTCATCCACATATAACTTTTTTTCTACTATTTTTATTGATTATTGCTAGAACTACTTCATTTTTTTTGTTTTTCTATATCTCAGATAATTAGTTTCTCATTAATGTGATGTCGAATTCTACATTGATTTTGAATTCTACATTTTCTTTATGATAGCACTCAAACACATCACATAGTATGTTCATATCAAATTTTATGCCACATGCACATCATATCCATGATCAAACAATTAAAAAAACCAAAATTTCTTCAAAAATGAGACTTACTATTAGGACTTTCCATCTTTTGTATTTTTATAGTTGCATATATAGCGAACAAATTGGCCTAAATTTAGGCTCCATTGAGTACTTGTCATCACATCTCTACATTAGTCCCATCTCACCTACATCCAATTCAAGCCATAAGAGGAGAGGGAGGGAGGAGAGAAAAAGATTAGAAATAGGCATAATTTACTATTCAAGCCACCATTTGTGGAACTGAAGGCGACAATGGAGAGCAAAATTCCAAATATGGGTGCTCCAAATAGGGGATCAAGCACCCCATCAACCGAGTTGACCTCTCTTGCAAGTTTTAAATCATCATAGCATAAACCTACAAGGGTATTTGTCTCATTAGTATGCTTATAGATAATAAGCCTTAATCTTATTAAGATTGACCTTATTCTTAAATTTCACCCCTTGTAAATCTACTGATAATGCAATGGACTTATTTTTACCTATTCTAACTATTTTGTAAGGACCATCCCACTTAGGCTCTAATTTTCTAGGAAAAATCTCCATACACGTATCATAGTATAGGACCAGTTGTCCTTTTTTAAAGGTATACTTATTTGCTTTCATGTCATGAAGTTGTTTCATGTGATGCTTAACCACCTCCTGATGTAATAAACTTTGAATTTTAAGCTCATGGAGATGTGCTAAGGTCGTAAAATGTTTGAAAAGTGTATCTTCATCTCCTAGAGGATGGTCAATCATTAATCATATATTGTAGGTAATTTGAACTCAAGGGGTGGTACACATTCCTCTCCATGTAGAGAAATTTAAATAGGGTGTGGCCAGTAGCTTGTTTAAAGGTCGTGTTATATGCCCATACAACCATGTATAGTTTCTTATCCAAATATCATTTCTTTTGTGAGATGATCTTTGATAAGATTCCTACAAGCTTCTTATTGGTACTCTCAACTTGCCCATTTGCCTGTGGATTGTATGGTATTATTTTATTATGTTTAATTTGCCATGCCTCAATTTTAATCACCTTATTTAGGAAATGAGTTCCACAGTCCGTGATACTAGCTCGTTTGGCAGACCAAACTGATAGATTATATACTTAAGAAGGGAGCTAGCAATCTCCTTTACATCATTCTTTCTTGTTGCTCTTGCTTCTAACCATTTCATAAAATAGTCATAGTTGCTACCTTGTTGCTACTATGATATACCTTTTCTGTGTAGAGGATGACTAGGTAATTGGACCTAAAATATTAATGTCCCCCCTTCTCCAGTGGTAATAAAGCCATAATATGAGTCAATAGGTGCTTTTGATTCTCTTTATTATCATGTCTTTGACATACATCACATTTGACTACATATACAAATGTATCCTGAAATATGAATAGCCACCAATATTTAACTCTTAAGGCTTTTTGTGTAGTCAAACCATCCAACAAAAAAAACATCATCTACCCCTTGCCAATATAGAGTCTTGAAATTTAAGTAGCCTTTAAAGCTTGCTATTTGATTTTCCTTTTCTCCACCCTAGACAAAGAGGGTCCAATCTCTCCTATAGATAGATAATGCATTATTGTAGCATACTAGGATGGAATAGAGGCTGTGTCTATTTTAAACAGATCCTTGAGGTCACTAACTTTACCTAATACTTCTCTCAAATCCTCAAATTCTACAAGACACTCCATGATGCCTTGCAATCTCGATAGCTTACTCTTAATCTCATAATCGAATTCTTGCAAAGTGATTAACCACTTTACTATAGCTTCTATAGGCTCATTTAGAGCTACTTAGTAAAAATCTTCCGTAGTAGACTCATCTCTTGATTCATCACTTGATGAAGTATCACTACTAGAAGACCCCTCTAGCACATCCAATTCCATTGAGGATATGGGTGCTCTCTCACTTCAAGGTGATTCTAGATTATAACAATTATAACTCGTCTGGCACCTTTGCCAAAGATCAAACAATTGGCGAGTATGTTGACTTGACAATCGCATTACAAGATCCATGACTTGTCTAATAGCACTTGGTAGCTTGGCCGCCCTACAAACCTAATGACCCTAAAGTCCAAGATACATTCGATGTTAGCAATGGTTACACGGACTTTGGTAGTACAACCTTCCGATTGTCTCAAATTCATTCAACTATCCTTAGAATTATGGGGGCATCTTTTTGGATCTCTAATCCTCTCCTCTCCATCAATTCTAAGCTCATAATGCTAATAAAGGATCTTGTATCCACAATGGCATGATCCACCATACCGTCAATATAAGCTAGCACCCTTAGGTAATATTTTTTGGTATGCTTAAACCAGTCATCACCAATATAGGCTATACCTAAGGGTTCAATAATATATCGAGTCCAAAGGATCTTCTTAAGCTCCTTACACAATCCTGAGGATAGTCTAATTAACTACACAAGGTTAACGTTAAGCTTGACCTCACAAAGAGAACTTGCTAGATCAAATTTCTGAAAGTTAGCAATAGTCCTCTTTTTCCATCGAACCATTCACTCTCTTGGTCACTTCACAGGCTTAGGCGCCTCTTTCTTAGCCTTCACCTTATTCTTTGTCTACTTCTACACTCCACTTGAACTAGGTTGATTTTTCAGGGAAACAAGGATGCTAGAGCTTCCTCCTTTCCCCTATAGGACCGATTCGGGTAGTAGGGTCAACAAGACCTCTCCCTCTAAAGGATATTGGACTATTATACTTAGGAGAATACCTCCTAAGGATCTCTACTCTCCATCTAGTCCTTTCAACTCTTTCTTGACATTGAATCTCGAATTTTGATGGTTTCTATTAGGATATATTGGATCTATTTCAGTGCTCTTTGGCAGACACTGGTTGACTAGATCCCTATTAGTCAAGATTCAAAAACTACCACTTATTAGCAGCTCTGGTAAATGCACTACCTGTCAGGGCCAAAAATGGGCCTCATACTAGCTCTATTAGCTCTAGTTGGGCTCCTAAACACACATGATAACCCTCAGAACCTCATGACCAAGAGCATATGGATGATACAAAATGGATTATCTGACTAGTGCATTTGTAGACATAAGTTTCAAGTTGTAGTCCAATGGTTTGCTCATCCTAACTCTAAGCACAGGGAGCTTCCCGTACACAAGTGACTACTTCACCTCAATTTACATACAAAGAGGGCCTCCCCCAGCTTAATGTTGTGGCATATATGGCTCTCTTACACCTTAGGGATTGGCCCCAGGATGTTCCATCTAACATATTAAGAACAATGGAACATAGTCCTCTCTTTTTATATTTTCAATCTAGGAGATTTATTATTTCATCATACAACCTTTCCTCGAGATAGCCCTCCGCTAACCTACAACAAAGGGACCTCTTTTGCTCAATTGTAGGTCAATAATTTTGCAGGCATGTGCTATGCATCCAAGAGTTTTTCTTTGATACCATGCTTCGTGCATATGTAGTCTATCATGCCCTAGCATGCTCAAATAGTTTTAACTAGCAAACAACCACATGTTGTGCAAAGACATTCTTTTCATGGTTTTTGTAATGCAATGTGATGTGGAGGGGATGAAATCAAGCTAATTCGTGCTTCTACTCCTTTAGATATTCAACAAAACCTAAATGTTGTACTTTTATAAAAATCCAAAATTGCTACGAGATTTGTCTCTAGATTCTACTTTAAAACCCATCTTTAACGGACACATAAAATGATCGGATTTGCCTCTACTGCTTCTAGTAATGGGCTCACATTTTTTCTTTAAAATGAAAAATATTGGCATGATTTTGGCCCTTTATCTGGCTTAAAATCATGCTTTCTGTACTATGATTATTTTATTAGCCAATTTTATTGGGAACTAAATAATGATGTGAAAGATCTTTTCTTAGCAATGCCAAAGATTCACACCTTGACTTTATTTCTCAAGTAATTAAATGTGATACTCAGCTATTTAAGAGATATTAAGTGAAGCATCATGGGGCTTCATTAAGTCTAGATGTCATGACAGCAATGATCTCCTAGGAAGATAAGAAACCAATATCAAAACTATGTAGATTGATTTAACATGATTCAAGCCATTGTCAACTCAAGAAAAGAAATAATGACACTCTTAAGGATTATGTTTGTATTGTGGAGAAATTGGATATATTGCTCAAGGTTGTCCTACCAAGAGGCTGCAAGTCTAAAGCTCTAATGTGCCCTCATTTTAAGGAAACATGGATACCCAGCCACAATCGAGACCATGCAGCTAGATGAAACTCTAGAACTCTTAGAATGCCCCTCCTTGTCTGTGGAGGCTACTTCAAGTGTTGCTAGGTGGCACCTAGGCAAAGGGATGAGTGCCTTGAATGGTTTTCCTTTGTGTGTACGTTGGCGGGATGAGCGCCTTAAATGGTTCTCCGCTGATGTGGGGCACGTTTTTAAGAATTGTCTTAGGCGAAAGGTCGATAGGGACGCCTATCCTTTCTGGGCATCGATGCAAGTGTGAACATGGGTGGTACCATTTTATCCACACGAGTATTAGCGTCTTCGTGAATTAATTATTGTATGGAATTCCAAATTAATTGATTTATATGGCTAGCTGCAATTATTTAGTTGGTCATTATTCTAACATGATTTTTTGAATTTTTGGCAGCCCAGCTGATGTGTAGAGCAAGGTGAATTGGAAAGGCGCGCCACGCGCAAGCATTCAAAAGATTATTTCCTCAAGAATTTATTTGGCAATTATTGGATTATTGTATTAGATGCACTGCTATTACTTATAAACCATGTGCATAGCCTCTATGTAAATATTTATTAGCAAAATTGATTTTTAGAAGATATGTCCAATAAAATATTAATGGTTCTAAAGAGTTGTGGGATGCACAACTGCTAGCATCCATTAATTTAGATTACTCTATCTCTTTTTGAGTTCACTCAAATTCTTTATGCAAAGAGTGATTATATAAAGGGCCTAAATCTTGGGCAAAGAAGATTTTATAATATTATTATAAATATGGCATGAAGGGAGCTGCCCACTTCATGTCGGGGGGAGATTGAACCCAATCTTGAGTCGCTTCATCTTACTTTACCTTCCCTTTTAGTCTATTTTTAATTTCTCATGAGTCGTATGCAAGTTTATGAGTAAAAGAGAGAAAGAGGGAGCTTCTTCCATTCGCTACGTGCAAACCACGCACGCATCTGTTGCTCGCAACAGTGGTATCACAGCTGAGCCTACCTCTTGGGCTTTCAATCACCTACCCTCTGGTGTGAAGGCGAGGCCTCTGCTGCAAACGGGCTCTACAGTGCGAACTAACTACATGGCTGGATTCCTAGGCGTTCAAAACCCCAAACCCCTCTATCATAGTCAAGAAATTCTGTGATTTTCCTAGACATTGAAGAATATTCACTCCTACATCATGATGCCATATTTTGTGAAGAGTTGGAGCTTATAGGTGATGAGTAAGATTAATTAAAGCTTAAAAGCCTGGCTTAAGCTTAAGCAAGAGCTTAAGCTCTATTTTGATTTCGTAGGGGTGTCACTTTTTTACGCCACGGCAGCATCATGACGTCTTCTTGTCCAAAAACGTCAATTTTTTTTTTTAACTTGATTAACTTATCAAGCAAGTTACATTACTAACTTACTTGATCAACTTCAACCTCTCTTACTCCGTGTCATACATAGACTCTGCAAATCTTCACAAGTCACAACTGACTATCTCTCCCATAGAGGCAGTTCTCGCACAGTTCTTTCTAGCTTCATAAATTTCACAAATTTTCCATTAAAATTTTCCCGCCTTTCTTGCCTACTTCCATCCATAATTTCTTGTCCAAAGACCATTTAAAATTTTGGTCTTACACACCAAAATTCTTCAACGACAAGCAAGGTGTCTTTTCATTTGCAAGGCATCCTAAATCTCCGAATTTCTCCATCAAGCAATCATGGCCAATTTCGACTTTGCATCACCGCTTCTTGAGCCAACCCTGGAGCAGCGTATGGATTTAATATCCATGCAACTTGAAGAAGAGCGTCAACACCGTGTACAACTGGAGCAAGAACTGAAGTCCCTCAAGCGTCCTGCCACTGAAATTTCTACCAGCGGATGACAACCTAGTTCGTGCCATCAATGCTACTTTGGATGTCCACGCTAGTCAAAAGGAGTCCAAGATAAGCAAGCGTACATTCAAATTTAATTCTTTTGATGGTCTTAAAGATGGTCGCAAAATTCTGTCATGGTTAAGTCAGTTTGAAGCTTATTTTGACAATGAGAAATACTCAGAAAGTGATAAAATTAAATGTGCATCTCATTATTTTATTGAGAAAGCTACATTATGGTGGGATGTCACATTTAAAAGCATTGATCATCCTCTCACATGGAATGACTTTCGCAAGAAGGTTCTTGCAAGTTTTCTCCCTACACAATTCGAGCTCCGCATGCAACAACAATGGGACCTATTCATACAACGGGAACATGAGTCTATCCCTCAATACACAGAAAGATTTTGGAGCACTCTCTTGCAGCTCCAAACGGTGGAGCCAATGGCCGAATCTACCTTCAAGAGAAAGTATATGTCCGGCTTAATTCCATCCATCCAAGCTGAAGTCAACATGTTCAAGCCCAATAACCTGGATGAAGCCATATCTCTAGCTCATGACGCTGAAAAGAAGTAGTCTAAAGATGGAAGGCAATTTCTGGCATCCAACGGTAACAACATGGGTAACAAATTTCGTTTTAATTCTTTCCGTAACTTCAATTCTCAATATGGAAAGAATCGTTTTAACCAATGGCCATGGATGCGAAATGTTCTTAATAATCATGGTCAATCAGTTTTCGATTCTAAATCCCCCAATCTACCTTCAAATGTGCCTATATCTAGTGAACCTAAAAATGTTAACCCAAGTGTCTCCAATGCCATTTCCAAAAATGTAATTTGTTATAATTGTAAGCGTCCTGGTTATAGTGTGAGTCGTTGTCCCATGGGCAACAACCGTGATTTTGGAAGAAACCCACGGCACATCTAAATTTTCTTGGAGCTAAAGAATCCAATGAAGACCTTGAAGCAATGCCCGACTTCGATGAGGCTACACTTATCAGCGAAAATTCTAATGAACCTGAAGACATTGCTGGTAAAATTTCTTTGCATGCCTTATTAAAGATGCGATGTAAAATCAATAATAATGATATGACTGTTTTGCATGACGATGGTAGTACTCATGATTTTGTTTCAAAAAAAGTAGTTAGAAACTTACAACTTAAAACTATTCCATCTGCCTATAAAATTAAGGCTGCATTTCTAGGACAACAATATAATGGTACTAAAGAAGTTCATAATTTAGAAATTTGTATTGGATCTTATAAGGAAATGCAAAAATTTTTAGTAGTACCTTTGTAATGTGCTGACATATTTCTAGGCATGCCATGGCATCACCAATTTAACCCCAATATAGATTACAACACACACTCAATGCACATTGAGCACAAAGGTAAACAAACTTTACTCGAAGGGTTAACAAAAACCGAATTATTTCCAATTATTAGTCATACACAGGCAAAGCAAGCTTTGCGTAAACAATCAAAAGCTTTCTTGGTATGGATTAATGAAGTTGATGCTACAAGAACTCAACTAACTCCAAAGCAACAACATTTTATTGATAAATTTTTTTATTGCTTTTCTAATGATTTACCTTTACAACTTCCTCCATCCCAACCCAAAGACCACCAAATTGATTTACTTCCTGGTAGTCAACCACCTTGCAAAGCTCCCTATCGCCATAACCAATTAGAACATAAAAAGATTCAGAAGTAAATTGAAGAACTTCTAAGTAGAAAATCAATTCGTCCAAGTAGTTCACCTTTTGGAGCTCCTGTATTATTAGTTAAAAAGAAAAATCAAACTTACTGCATGTGTATAGATTATAGAGCACTTAATAAAATAACGGTTAAAAATAGGTATCCAATACCTAGAATAGACGACCTTCTAGATAGATTACAAGGAGCAACAGTATTTAGTAAAATTGATTTAAAATCAGGATATCACCAAGTTTGTATGTTTACTTCTAACATTTTTAAGACAGCTTTTCGTACACAATTTGGACATTATGAATTCTTGGTAATGCCCTTTGGACTTACCAACGCACCAGCTACATTTAGTAGGATGATGAATATAATATTTTTGCATTTCCAACATTGTGTAATAGTCTTTTTTGACGACATTCTTGTTTTCAGCAAAACTGAAAAAGAACACGAAGAACATTTATCTTTAGTGTTTAGTTTATTAAAACAAAACCATCTATATGCTAACCTTGACAAAAGTTCTTTATTTCAATTTGAAATAGAATATTTAGGTCATATTGTGTTTGCCAAAGGCATACACATAGATCCACATAAATTTGAAGTAATTAAGTCTTGACCAACACCTAAAAATGTACATGAAGTTCATTCATTTCTAGGACTAGCTAGCTTTTATAGAAAATTTGTTAGAAACTTTTCATTGCTTGCTTTACCGTTAACTCTTTTGTTAAAGAAAGGTCTTGTTTATCGTTGGGGCGACAACCAACAATGATCGTTTGAAATACTTAAGCATGCACTCACACACGCACCAGTTTTGCAGTTACCTGATTTCAATAGACCATTTTTCTTGAGGTTACTGATGCAAGTGTTTTTGGCATCGGTGCAGTATTGATGCAAGACAATCACCCTATATCATACTCTAGTTGTAAATTGAAACTGTCTGAAATTAAATATAGTACATATGACAAAGAATTACTAGCCATAGTTCATACATTGCGCATATGGAAGCATTATTTAATGGATTCAGAGTTTATGATTAAAATCGATTAGTAGAGTATTAAACATTTATTGTCACAACCACAAATATCTGATAGACATATACAGTGGGCATCATTTATTCAATCCTTTCATCCACTCATTCAATATCAACCAAATAAGGAAAATTTAGTAGCCGATGTAGTTAGCCGTAGGCCATCATCATTAAACAATATTTCTATCATTTCTACTTCTTCATTAGACACAATGAAAAATACTTATCTTCAAGATCCCGATTTTCATGATGTTTGGGTAAATTTATCTAACAATCAATGGATCCCTACTAATAACTTTTCAGTTTCCGATAGTTTTCTGTTTTATGAAAAACGGTTATGTATTACTAGTCCTTTTCGTCATTTCATTATGCAAGAAGTACACAGTCTCCTTATATGGGACATCATGATATTATCTCCACACTTAGAAATTTACATGAATATTTTTTCTGGCCAAATATGCAACGTGATGTCTCTAATTTTTTTTTTGATTGCATTGTATGTCAACGCATAAAAAGACATCATGGTAAGTCATATGGTTTATTACTTCCATTACCTATCCCTAATTCACCTTGGAAGCAGATTTCTATGGACTTCATTACACGTTTACCACAAACTTCTTCACAGAATAATATGATATGGACCATAGTTGATAGATTTAGTAAACATGCTTACTTCATTGCTTGTAAAAAGACCTTAAGTACTGCACAAGCCACTAACTTATTTCTCAAGCATATTTTTGTGCACCATGGATTACCAAAAATTATTGTGTCCGATCGAGATCCTCGATTCTGTAATAATTTTTGGATTACATTGTTTACTAACTTAGGAACTAAGATTGATTTTAGCTCTACATTTCATCCAGAGACTAATGGTGAAACAGAGGCCACAAATAGCACAATTTTAGATTTAATCTATGCTTACACAATTTTTTCTCCTGCCACATGGGATAATCATTTGCACCTTCTACAGTTTGCTTACAATAATGCCACTCACACTGCTACACACAAGGCACCTTTTGAAATTGTTTATGGTCACAAATTGCCAACACCCACATTTCGTTTAACTCAGAAAATACCTTCTGTTGACGATTGGATTCAAAATCATTCAAGTATTTATGAGAAAGTTAAACAAATACTAGCAAAGGCCCAACAATCATATGTGAAACAAGCAAATAAAAAGAGGCAAGCTATGATTTATAAAGAAGGATATTATGTTTGGTTACATGTTGAAAAACGTAGACTCCATAGTGTAGAAAAGAACCCGAATGTAAAATTAGCTCCTCATTTCTATGGACCTTTTAAAATTATCCATTGTATTAATCCTAATGCTTACAAATTAGAGTTACCTCATCATTGAAAAATCCACAACACTTTTCACATTAGTCTTTTACGTCCCTTCAAAGGTTCTCTTCCTATTCACCATGTTTATGAATCACCACCCTTGATTACAGATGACCATGAAATTCTAATCCTTGAAACAATTATTGATGTTGACTATATGACCACTAGAACTAGAAATACTTATCCTCGTTATCTTGTTAAATTCTACAATCACCATGTTGAAGAAGCTCAATGGATATATGCTCGTGCTTTGCGATCTTTTTCCAATTTATTGTCTCCACATCTAGCCAATAGCAATTAAGAACAATTGCTATCCCACCCCAAGGGTATGTTGCCAGGTGGCACCTACAAAAAGGGATGAGCGACTTAAATGGTTATCGGGGAATGTTCCTAAGAATTGTAATAGGCGGAAGGTCGATGGGGATGCCTATCCTTTCCGGGTGTCGATGCAAGTGTGAACGTGGGTCATATCATTTTATCCACACGAGTATTAACGTCTTCGTGAATTAATTATTTTATGGAATTCCAAATTAATTTATTTATATGGCTAGCTGCAATTATTTAATTGGTTATTATTCTAACATGATTTTTTGAATTTTTAACAGTTGATGTGTAGAGCAAGGTGAATTGGAAAGGCATGCTACGCCCAAGCATTCTAAAGATTATTTCCTCAAAAATTTATTTGGCAATTATTGGATTATTGTATTAGACGCGCCGCTATTTCTTATAAAGCATGCGCATAGCCTCTATGTAAATATTTATTAGCAAAATAGATTTTTAGAAGATATGTCCAATAAAATATTAAAGGTTCTAGAGAGTTGTGGGATGCACAACTGCTAGCATCCATTAATTTTGATTATTCTATCTCTTTTTCAGTTCACTCAAATTCTTTATGCAAAGAGTGATTGTAAAGGGCCTAAATCTTGGGCAAAGAAGATTTCATAATATTATTATAAATACGACATGAAGGGAGCTGCCCACTTCATGTCGGGAGGAGGTTGAACCCAATCTTGAGTCGCCTCATGTTACTTTACCTTCCCTTTTAGTCTATTTTTAATTTCACATGAGTCGTATCAAATTTTATGAGTAAAAAGGAGAAAGAAGGAGCTTCTTCCATTCACTACGCGCAAACTACGCATCCGTTGCTTGCAACATCAAGTGTTTTATGTTGTTCATTATACTTTATATAAACCACATCAACAAGTAGAGGTTAAAGCACTTTTTGAATCTAGAGCCTCTACATATTTCATGGATGAGAAGTTTGCTAGGTAGCATGGTATCACAATTGAATAGAAATCTAGCCCAATTCAAGTTGAAGTGATAGACTGACTCCTCTTGCTTTAAGTGATGTTAGGCACTAAATTCATCTTATATAAGTATCATAGAGAGACTTTATAACAAATGTAGCATTCAATATCATAGGCCAACACAATTTCCTAGAAGAGAGAATGCAAGAGGGGCAAATGTATTCATGAGAGCAGCCAAGAAAAATCGTAGTTTTCTAGTATATGATTTTACATCTATACTACTAAACCGATAAAGCCATGCAATGTCTCCAACTCCAATACCATCACTACAATAAAATTAGAATAAAGATGCAAAGGCGTGACATGCATTAGTAGTTGTGTTAATAATCACGGCCAACTACATCACCATTTGAAACTGAGGTAAAGTTTGGCTTTCAAGCTTAGTTTTTAACACCAATTTAGATACAGTTTGGCTTTAAGTTCTCACACTCAATTTGTTTAACCATGGTGTGAATGTTTTAAATGCCCACACCAAAACTAGGTATTCTAAAAAGACCAAGAACTAGAAGTTTGGGGCAAATTGAGACTAAAGACACACGCACACATGCACACACACATGCACACACGCACACACACACACACACACACACACACACACACACAAGGAGGGCGTGGGCGTGGGCGTGGGCGTGGGCGTGGGCGTGGGTGTGGGCGTGGGGGAGGGGGAGGGGGAGGGCGAGAGGGAGAGGGAGAGGGAGAGGGAGAGGGAGCTACTTTGAGATGTGAGAGGTTATACCTAAGACCGTGAAGAGACCCCTCAACTTAATATATCTAAGGTGTGCTTTATTTCCACTCTCTTTAGAATCTATGATTTGTATACATTATCTTTGATGATTTATACCTTGTTTGTTTTTCTTGAACAATTTAGATCCATGCAATTGTGCATTATTTAGGGTTGGTTGTGTGTGATAAAAGATCGTAAACGATGTGGTAGACATGGTATTAATTATTGGTTTAACCTTTTTTAAATGCTTGTTTAAACATCTATTTACATGTGGTTTGAAAGGCTCTCTATTGTGATCTAATTAACTGTATATTAAATGATTTCTCTCATGCACTATGAAACATGCAAATTGCGACTTCTTTGTAATTATTATTTTAATTTTTTTATAAATGAGATTTCTTAGGGTTAGTAAATGTGAAGTGGCAACCGTTGTCTACTCTATTTACTATTCACTTTGTTGTCTACATTAGCAATTGATCAACTTATAGCTTCTTCTCAAATTCATTCAATTTATGAGTTAATTTTAGGATGCCACTAGGTGCTAAAGCTTGTATTGAAGGTATGGAAGCCTTATTAGCATCGAGAGAAGCATCTTCTCAAAAGATATCTGGTTCTATATTTTGAATAAATTTTCTATTCGAATACATGCTTTTGTGTTTCTCATTAGTATAGCCCTACTTCATGTGCATCTAGCATGTATTTTTATTTAGTGTTTTCTTTAGATTTTTTTGTAAATGGTTATTTGAACTTAATTGTAATATTTTCAAAAAATCATACAAGCTTATGTATAGAAAATTATTGGTTATATCATAATCATATTTTGATGTTACTTTATATGCATTGGTGAAAGACATAATCTAAGGCTTGTTGATGATAGGTTTCATTCCTCATCAATATGGTTGTGCCTATAATGAATGAAGAATGTGACTTGGGCATAATACAAGATAAAAGTTTTTATTTTCAAAAGAAAGTGAGAGAAGTAAGGGGAGAGACTAGGGCAATATATGAAGATACTATAAATTTTATGGAGGGAGTGGCAACTTTGTTGGGTTGAGTACTGCAAGATTCAATAGATGTTGATATTGTTGACCAAATATATTGAAGGTGCAATCATCCCAACCCATTATGTATATGCATCATTTCAACTATATACGAGAGAGAGAGAGAGAGAGAGAGAGAGAGAGAGAGAGAGAGAGAGAGAGAGAGAGAGAGAGAGAGAGAGAGAGAGAGAGAGAGAGAGAGAGAGAGTGTGTGTGTGTGTGTGAGTGAGTGAGTGAGTGAGTGAGTGAGTGAGTGAGTGAGTGAGTGAGTGATGTGTGTGTGTGTGTGTGTGTGTGTGTGTGTGTGTGTGTGTGTGTGTGTGTGTGTGTGTGTGTGTGTGTGTGTGTGTGTGTGTGTGTGTGTGTGTGTGTAGATGAATTAGGGGCATGAGGCATAATACTTAGTGTCACATTGACCTAAGTTTAAAATGTGTGAAGGACACTTGTAAAGGTATCATTTGGAATAATACAACTTTTCATTTCACCTCCTCAAGCTTCCCTCCTATCCTTTCAAAGCTTGTTGTGGGAGAGATGGCTCGTAGCCATCTCTCTCTTCTTTCTTGGTCTTTCTCTCTTGTCCTTTCATGGTTGCTAGCCATCTCTCTCTTCTTTCCCTCTTGTCCTTTCATGGCTGCCAGCCATCTCTCTCTTCTTTGCTAAGCTTTCTCTCTCCTTTGCACTCTCTTTGTCTCTCATGTTCAGTCCTCCTCTCTTTTTTCTCTCTTCTCTCAAGTCCCTTCACTACATGTGGTATCAACAAAAGTCTTTGATCCATTTTTCTTTCCTCTTCTTTATATTTAGTTTCATTTTTACTCAGGAAAATTCTATTTCAAACAACTACTACAGGTACAAAACATGGACTATGACTAGCAAGACATCCACAATTGGAAGACTCCGTATTTGAAAGTTTCACATGAGAATAGGAAAAATTTGGTAGCAAGAAGGTCCTCTTAGTAGGTGGTCACTTAATTTTAGGCATTTTTTATAGTTATTTTGAAGAAGGAGCCTTTATTGGAGTTAGGGAAGACTTAAGTTAAGGTTACTTTTGAAGACATACCTTTCCTTTCCTCTTTTCAAGCTCTCCTTAAAGTTTTCATGGAGTCTCTAGCCGTGGATCTCCACATTTCTATTTAGCCTTCAACCTTAAGAAACAATGAACTCTATAGTGACTCTCCTTTCTTCTTAAGCTTTATAACAAGCATCATTCTAATAGTGTTTCAAGCATCCACATGAGTAGCCAAGTCAACCTACAAGGCAATTTTTGGCTTCATACAACAGCAATGTGCTCCATCCACACCTTGATCTTTAGGAGGCTTCTTAGCCTTGTCAAGATGAGTACCACTTGTGGAGGTATGCAATCATAACTATACATCACACATTTAACAAAGATTGCACTAAATTAAGCATCAATAAGGTCCATAAATTAGTCACCTGGTCATTCTCTTGATGCTTGGATGGTCTTCTATGCCTATACTACCCTTTGGCAAGGGTCAATAGCAATAATAGAGCATTCCTCTCAGATCTTCTTAACTTTTACCTTTGGAAAACCAACCTATGGACAAACATGGATAATGGCATTCTATGCCAACATTGTCAAGAGTATTTGGTACACTTCAAAGTATGAGCCTAGTCTTACAATTATTGGAGGTGTTAGAGAATATGCAAGGCTAAAAATTTAGGATCCATTGAAGTTCAATGCTAGACCAAGTCGGTCAAGGTTGGACAATTCAAGTTAGCTATATGTGATTTAGAAGGTTTAGCTAGTCAAGCATACGAATGTTATCTAGTTGTTTTATTGAGTTTTTTGCAAGCATTAAATGGCTCAAAGTTCTACTTGGAGAATCAATTCCACAATGTGTTAGAAAGTATGACTCAAAAGAACTTCTATTAATGTGTTCATTTTTGTCATTTAGCTAGTTGTGTGTGGATCCAACTGCAAAAGATTGTGCTATCTCTATATGAGAAGAAGAATGCAAAAATTTCTACTACTTGGGCTCGATGGATGCAAGTGGGCATTCCTACATGATGCTAGACATTCCCTACCATGAGCTTTTAATGCTATACTTGCATCTTTATAGAGATTATGTTAGAAGTGACAAGTGATATCTCTTTACCAAAATATGATGTTTGAAGTGACAAGGTGTGAGGTGTCTGCCAACCTCAATCCAATGCACACCTTTTAGTAGTCCATCAATATGTTTTCCAAAATGACACGGCTCAATACTCCCTTAGAGTATCACGGGTTTGTCACTTAGGCCCTATTGAGTCTACATCCCAATGGAAGAGTTCTAGCCAAACCCACTAGGATCGACTTGAATTTTTGGGTTCCTAAAATCAGATGGGTCTCCTAACAGCCAGCTAGTGTCAGTAATTTCGAGTTCCCACTTCCTACAGGATTACTCGAACATTGCCCTACCATAGGGGCACATAATACTTGCATATTTTGACAAGATGTCTTTTGTAGAGTAAGCAATGAATTAAAATAATAATGTTGTAGCTAATTCTCTTAATACGGCTGAAGATATCAGCCCCAAATGAGCCCAAATATCTTTCGGAATTCACCTCTGATGATAGCATAAACGTCCCCTAACATGGTGTCGATGTGTTTGGTGTCGAAAGTCTACCACGGGGGTAAGAGACAGCAAGGTGAAGGGAGATTTAGGGAGAGGAGTAGACAGAAGAGAAGGAGTTTGAAGAAATTGAATGCGTAGAAGAATACTCCCGGGAAGAAATAGAAAATGAAGAAGAATACTAACAAAGATGAAGCTTGTCAATTTATTACTGCATTATGAGAAGATAAAACTCTAATAAACAAAAACATGTATAAAATAATACCTTCCTCTATGCTGCTCAAATTGCCACTAATGCTCCCATTGGCTCCAAAAGGGGGGTAAAATAATAGCTACCTGGCCAGAATTCAACCAGATCACTCCTTCTTCATCTCCCCCTTCTTCGGAGTGTTATTCAGTGCTTGAAAACAACGATCATGTGTCGCACGATTTTGTCAATCTCTATTTCTACATAAAATCCTCTCAAATTGGTTGAAAGCTACATGCTTTCTTTTACATATCATCCTAATCTAGAAGTTGTCTACAATTTTATGGATTTTTACAAGAGATAATATCTAAAATATCAAAAATTGGCTAAAACTTGTCCAAAAATCTAATATTTTTGAACTATGGACACTAACACTAATGTCTAAAATGGCATTGGCTCTCTAAATCTATAAGAAAGCTGCGTAGAGTTTTTCACACGATGTGTGCATAGCGGCACAACAACATTGTTAAGCAAGTTACGAAGTTCCCATTTAGGGCTAACTTACCCAACATAAGAGAATTTTCTTTAGTTGGTACTTAGAAAAATCATATTTGGCAATAAATATATCGAGTTATTTTACTAATCTCGATTGCGCATAACGTCCTTTACTCATTTCGTGCAATAACCTCTTGTAACTATTTCCATCATGATTCTACGAATTATTATATTGATTAATCTATCTACAAATCATAGGTAGTAGTTAATCGTTTGTGCATGTATTAATACACTCTCTAGATGAAATTGACATCTCCTATAAGTGTAGAGGCTGAGTATAGAGGTGCTGCTGTTGTAGCATGTGAGGTAGTATGGCTGCAAAAGTTATTGGCTGATTTAGATGTGCAAGTGGAAGGTCTAGTTGTCATTTATTGTGACAACATGAGCAGTATACAGTTGGCTAGGAACCCTGTGTTCCATGCCAGGACAAAACATATTGAGGTACACTACCACTTTGTGAGAGAGAAGGTACTAGCAGGTGAGATTGACTTGGTGTATGTCAGCACACAGGATCAGATAGCTGACATCTTCACGAATTCAAGTTAGGAGAGCGTGAGAGCAGCTTGCCGAGTTGAAGACCGAGACAGGGGGAGACTGAGTTAATTCGTTTCCTCTCTAACCCCCTCTCTAATTCCCTCTCTCGTAGCTGCTTGGGATCTTCCCTCTCTCTCTCTCTCTTTCTATTTTTCCCCCTCTCTAGCTCCCTCTCACAGCCTCTTGGGGGGGTACCCTTCTACCTCCCTCTCTTTTCCTCCCTTTTGCTCTATACTCCTAAGAAGGGCCTCTCCCCTCTTGCTCAAACGTCTCTCAACTGCTCCCCATGCCTCTTATTTATAGCTAAATTAGAGAAGAAGGGTTGTGGCTAAGAAGAAGAGCTCTTTATGGAGGGGATCTTTGCAAAATCAGCAATCTGAAGCTTCCAATATGCAATCCGATGTTCAAATTCTAAATTTGATTATTTCATTGGCTTCGAAAGGGGGGTAAAACCCTAGGATACTTGATCAGAAATCTTCCAAATCACTCCTTCTTCTCCCCATTTGGAGTGTTGTTTGCTGCTTGTAAACTGTGATCACAACATGCATGATTTTTCCAATCCTTCTTTTTGTATTAAATCTCCAAAACTGGCAAAAAAAGCCACTTAGTTTTTTTACATGACACCTTATTCTAGAAGTTTCCATAGCTTTTTAGAATATTTACAATAAAACATATCCAAAATATTAAAAATATGCTAGTTTTGTCCAAAATTCTAGTATTTTTGGACCATCCATACTATAGACACTGGCACTAATGACTAATATGGTTCATAACTCTTGTTCACATGGTAACTTCTGTGATGAGTGGCTACAGTCCTTGTCAATCCGGAAAAAATGTCGAGTTACGATCCTTGGGTTTTTTTTTTTTGCTCAAGATCTTCTCTATTTAATGTTTATAGAGTTCTTCGAGTCCATTTTGCGAGAATTCATGAAGATTTTAAATCAAAGTTGGGATATCACACAAGGCTCTCTTGCTACAGTAAGCTCAAGCTCTTCTTTGAGCTAGGTTGTGTGTGGATCCAACTGCATAAGATTGTGCTATCTCTATATCAAAAGAAGAATGTGAAAATTGGCTAGCAACAAATCTTTACAATGTTGAAAGCCAACTACTACCTGGGCATACAAGTATAACTAGCAATCAGTGACATGAAGATAAGAGATAGAGCAATCTTCTCTTCCATCACATTACTCTTACATCTTGAAATTTGTTGACTTGCATATGGAAATGTTGCCAAAGAAAGGAATGCAATTTTCTTTGGGATGCTTTTTCTTGCTTTACTTAGCAATGCTTTTGTTAGTATTCATTTGCTACACTTGTAGAGATAAGACTTTCTACACACTTTAGCTAATCATGCTTTTGCCAACCACCACCATTGGATCTTTCCCCATATAGAGTTTGGAGATCATGCAAGAAGATAAGACTATTTCAATGCCCTTTAACCAAGCTATTCTTGTGGTTCTATAGAGGAGAAACCTGTTTTTAAATGTAGGCACAACTTTCCACCACCTATTGCATCTTGTGCAATACTTTCTTACAAATAAAGGAAAAGATTTGTGCTAAAAAAGGTGAGTTTAAGGTTGCTAGGTTTCATCCGAGAAAAAAGAGGGAATGGATGGTTGTGGCTAAAGCTCGATGAACCTTTGGAAGTTAATAAAGAGGAAAATTCTACAAAGAAACTAGTGAATAAAGCACAAGACTAGATCACAAATATAATCTCAAATCACCATAATTAGGCTTATCTAATACAGTTTAGCTTCTAGATCTTGGAATTATGATTGACTAAGAAGAATTGAAGGGCCATCTGTGTACTTCTTGCTGTCCAATATAGTTGATGGAAGAGTACAGAAGTAGAAATCGGTGATTTCTCAAGAGTCTAGATCCTCAACCATAAAGCTACTTATAAAATTATTTGTTGGTGCTACAATCAAGTTGTCAAGGCCTTCATTGAATTGAGTGTTTCCATCTCAAGAATGAGGGAGAGGGCCTTTACACTAGGTATAGGAGCATACATAGGTATACTCATATCAAATTGCTAGCTACAAATCTAATTCAACTTGTGACTTATCTATGGACCATGCATTTGCAGGTTGTTGGGTAAGTTGATCGATGCTATTAGCTATTACATAGTCAACCCTTTAGAAAATCAAGCTCATTCACTTCGTGTAAAGACATGAGTAGCTTATTTTTAAAAATCATCAAGAGAGAGTTCCAAACAATCAGTTCCACACTTACTAGTATATTTGTCTAGAGAAATTACTTGATCAATTTTGTCATACTAGCTTGTTGGTGGAACAAATGATTTTATCTATATCAATACTGTATACATCAATTTCTAAAGCATTTGGTTGGGTAGCAAGGAACTTACTCTTACTCATGGAATCATTAGCATTAATAGTTGGGAAAAGCAAGGATCCATTGGCTTGCATCTGATCACAAATCTACAATTTGACAAGCTATGATAATATTCATCAAGTTGATTGATTTTTTTGCCTTTTTATGTCCAAGGACCAGATGCCCAAGGCATTTACTATCTTGCCAACTATTGTGGTCCATGGAGGATGCACATTTATCAAGGCAATGGAAGCTCTAGAGAAAGAGATGGATGCAAAACACAACTTCTAATAATTCTGATATTGTCTTCCATTACTATGGGAGAATAATCATACTACATCCCGCTATTTTGATAAGAACGATGACATTTGTAGTGGAAATTTGCAGCAAGGAAATTATACATCATCTTTGAGATAGAATGATGACAAAAATGAGCATTTCTTTGTCATGCAGCATATGATGAATGTTGTTATATGAAAGGGGACATGTGATGATGTATGGTACATTAATTCAAGTATATCTAATCATATGATCAACCATGCTAAATGGTTTGGAGAGATGCAAGATTTACAAAGTCTAGGTTATGTAGATGTGGGTAGTGACTTGTGTCATCCGATTTCATATATTGGAATAGTTCCTTTATCCTTGCATGATGGGTAGACAAAGTGTTTGTTAGAAATTTTACATGTGCCATCCATCACACAAAGAATTTGGTATTTGTTGGTCAAAAAATAGAGCAAGTGCTGCAGGATAGATTTAATGTGAAGGGTTGTTTTGTTGAAAACTTCAATAATAAGTGCAAGCTGGTTGCATGTTTACTTTGGATGTTGGAGATCTTGCTATAAATAATGTTGTGTATGTTAAATGTAAAAGTGTGATTGCAGACATTGAAATATGGCACAAACATATTGGAAATGCAAATCTAAAAATACTAAAATTAATGTAATACATGCCAATTTGGGAAGCAAGCAAGGCAACCATTTTCACATGATAGAGATTTAAATAAGAACATACTTGATGTTGTACACATAGATGTTTGGGAACCTACCAAGAATATATCCCTTGGTGGTAGTAATTATTTTGTTACATTCATTGATAATTGCTCTAAGAAACTTTGGGTATATTTTATGAAGGAAAAGAGTGAACTATTGGTGCACTTCAAAACTTTTAACCTATATGGTAGCCTAGAGGCACCCACATGTAACTATCAAGCTACTCGCTACTAGGGCATATAGTAGCATTGTGTTACCTAACCAAATAGTAGCGTAATGGCACCCGCAAGCATCTGTTAAGTTGCTAGCTACCAAGCCCATAACTATCAAGCTAGTAGCAACTAAGTTGGTAATTATCATGGTGGTAGCATCCAAGCTAGTAGAAAATAAGCTACTAGAATCCAAGGTGGTAGAGTAACTAAGCTCATAGTTACCATGATAGTGCAATCTAAGATAGTGAAAACTAAGCTAGTAGCATCCAAGCTATGTAGATAGCAACTATCTTAGTGGAAAGTATATTAGGAGTTTGTGAAATGTAGCCATATAGCTACACATATTCTACAAGATCCCACACTCCAATCTATTTTGTACTCCAATCCACTCTTGAGCATGTTAGCAAAAATTAGCATAGAGATAAGAGCTAAGCCTTGTTCTATCCTCCTCTTGTTTTCCATCACCATAAAGATGATGCACTAATATTTTAGCATCAATCTACTTCAAAATTACCTACTTACAATCCAAATATATGAGCTTATGCATAGGTGGGTGGTGGTACACCCAAGGACCCCCATCCACCATAATGAAGGTTCCAATGTGTCCACACATCTAGGTTTTGTAACAACAATTTCAATTGGGTCATGTCCAACTTAAGGAAGGGTATGTATATATACATACACACAAAGACCAAGCACCAAAGTCATGATATTTCAAAGCCGTCTTGGGTAAATCTCTACACAAATATTTGGAGATGATAGTATACATCAACATATCAAAGTTGTAAGAATATAATATTTGTCATATTTTTGAGATGATAACCTTGTGTCTCCAATTTGAAGGTCAATTACTAATTTGGTAAATATACTTGATACATTTTGAAGGGAAGCTTGCCCTTTTTTTCAATTCTTAATGTGGAGGGAATTAGGCAAGCAATGAATGCTCATATTAACAAATTCAATAGATATTGATATAAAATGCCCACTTTCAAGAAAAAGAATGAGTTCCTAAATAGATCAAACTATAGAGGGACACCTACATATATTGAAAAGATGGAGACATGGCATTAACAAAGAAATATAGAAGGGTTATGAACATTGATTAGAAGTTGGCCATCATAGAAGCGAAAGGTATGTGTGAACGTTCAAGGATATTGTACCTCCTAGATGAGGCTAACATTTTGCAAAAATTGTACTAAAAAATGCAAGTTATAAAATGCACCAAAGAGGGGAGCAAATAGACCACAGAGTATGTTTACATTAGGGGAGATTTGGATTCACATTTGGGCCTTGTAAGAATTGCCATATGATCTTCCTATTAAAAAGAAGGGTCTCACAAATAACTATATCCATTGTAACTCAAATTTATATTATGTAGCATATCATTGGAAATATCTTGAGGAGAGGATTCTAATAGACCAACCTTTGACAAATTCGAGTTTATATGCTCAAGTTATGGCGTCTTGACCAAAAAGTAACCTCACAAGTTTTGTAACGATAGCCTCATCCCCATTTGTCCTAATAGAATATTCCCTAGAATTCCAATTAAGAGCTTAAAAGGCCCAAAATATTGAGATGTCGAGCTCTACATGAGCTATGACTATGCTTCTTGGTGATGTGGTTGGATATTATTCACTGGCATGTTAGGTAATTGAGATGAGGCTACACCGATGCTTCTATAGCTAGACTACACCCATGTAGTCCATACTTGGTTATGGCGCATTCATTATGCTACACCTTCTTTCCTTAATAGCGTGTTCACACTTAGTGACCACGTGTACATACATTATGGCACTTTCAGATTAGTATTCTATCATGTTATAGACTTAGTTTTTTTTAAATGGAAGAAGAAAAAGAAGATTTCAACCCTATCTCTGTGTGTGCTCAAGTCTCCATTGCTTTTGTGTGTGTGCTATTAGGTTCTTCACCTCTCTCCCCTCTTGTCTATTTTTATGGTATCAAAGCCATCCCACGGATGCAAAGAGCTTGATTAAAGGATGAGACAAAGGCATTGGAGCATGAAAACAAGAAAGAAAGCAATGTGTTTGAAACTCTTCACCTTGCTTGATTTACCTTGGGTTATAGCTATAGGAGGCTCTTGAGGTTAGCAGGACTACAATCTTCGATTGTAATGAAACTTGGTAAGTAAGAAGAACAGAGTATATGTTGCAAGTAAGCCCTTCAAAGCTTTCCCACTGTGATCCTTGGCATCTAAGGTCATTTCGGCCTCCGTTCTAGACCTGCAAGTGGTCCAATAGTACTTTTTGAGTGTACTGCAATTTTAGCTATATCAGCCATTTATAGGTGGACATGTTATAGATTTCAAAATTTGTAAGATTTTGGGTGTTTGCTAGGTTGTAGACATAGAAGGCATCTAGATATAGATTGCCAATTATAGTTATTATTGTGTAATTTGTGAAAAAGGCTATGTGTTTACTTGTGGTGTACCTGGTATCAACTTGCTTGCAAATTGTGATTTTTTGCAAGTTGTTTGTTTTGTTAAAATGTCTGACAACTTCAATCAGATTATTAGTGAGAAGCTTGATAAGAACAATTATCCTACATGGAAGTTCAAAATGATAAATTTCTTGAAGGGAAAAGGCATTTGGAATTACATCGAAGAAGACATGGCAATAATAACTCAAGTTCCTGCATGAAATGCTACTACAAGTAAATGCTAAGAAAGATTGGGAGCAGACATAGAGTAAAGCCATATGTTGGCTATTTGTTTGAATCATAGATAGCATGATGTGCTATTTGCAAGAATTTCAAACCCTTGCTATTGCATGGAAGAATTTGGTAAGGTTATTTGAAGTAAACACAAAGGCCAAAAAGCTACAACTCAAGTCAAAGTTAAACCAAGTGAAAAGAGGAAACCTATCCATTAATGAGTATGCCTTGAAGATTAAGAGTATTATAGAATCTCTTGGATCTATCAGTGTGGTAGTTGATGATGATGATGATGTGCATGCATGCTTAGATGGCCTTAGAGGTGAATACAAGAGCTTCAAGTCATCTATGAGCTCACATCAAGTAAGTAGCATCAAGTAATGAAATAGCAAGTATGTAGTCATCTAAGCTATACTCCAAGGCATTTATCTCTTGTATCTAATATTGGAATTAGGAACAATGTTGCAATCATCTGAAGATTTGGCATTATCTTGTGTGTTTTCTTTGCCTTTTTCACATCTATCATTGCTTATCTTATAGCATTGTGCAGTCTTATATGACCCTACTACCTACAATAATGGCAAGTAAGAGAGAACTTAGGACCATGGGACTTACTACATGATTGCCCATCAGGCTTAGACTTGCCCCTATTGGGCGGTTAGTCCCTATCATGATTATTATCCCCATTACCACCATGTTTACCTCTCACTGTAAGTGCATGAGAAGTATGGGCTACGCCAATATTCTTCCTATTGACTTATTCTCTGACCAAAGTATCCTCTACACCCTTGAGCTTGAGGCCATTATCATGAGGGCTTACACTCATAGTAGTGTGGAATGTATCCCAAGACTTAGGTAGTGTGAGAAGGAAGAAAATAGACTTAATATTCTAAGGCCATGCGAAGTAAGCTAACTAAATATGGAATGAAACTCATTGAAGTGAGAAGGCATATATGCCCCTTTTTTCATATGAAGGTCCATGATTTTCTTAAGCCAATACAACTATGTGGCAAGACTCTTCTTATTATAGAGATCACAAACCTTTTTCCATAATGCATAAGCACCACTCTACCTACTTTGACAATGACAAAATAATGGTAGACTTACATAGCTCATTAAGCTCTTCCCAATCATCTACATCATAAAGTTTTAGCTTTATGCCCTTTCAATCTATACAAGCATTCAATCTTGACTAAAAGTGTTATATACATATTAAATATCAAAGCACAAATATGGTCAAACTTCTAGTCTATCAAATATTGAAGTTTGTTGTGTATAGCCACACGGGGCCTCATGCAAACTTCTAGAATTGCTATGTATAGCCATACAAGCCTCATGCCATATAGTGCATGATGATTGTGCATTCAATGCTTTGTCCCCCTGTGACATGAAAGTATTTTGAGAAGTTGGTTGTAAGAAGCTCCAATGCTCTTGTTAAGAACAAGTGCAAAGTGAAGTGTCCATGGTCCCATTTTTCTAGTGTGGTGCAAGCTTTAGGGTTCAACAACATTTACCTCCTCCTTGTTCTGCTTAGCTCTCTCAATCTAGTTTGTTTCAATTTATACAACCATTCAATCAATCAACAAAGCTATACATATATTGAAAGTCAAAGTAAGAACATGGTCCAAACTTCTAGTAGATGTCAAATATCAAAGTTTATTCAATTATCAAAACACAAATGCAATAACAACACATGGAACAAAGTTTAAAACCTAGCTAATTTGTGTAGACTTATAGTTTCTAATGAAAATGCATAACATATTGATGCCAGGAGGCATATTCCACGGTGGATTCCGTGATTATATTTATTTGGTAGGGCTTTACACAAGGTGGATTCCTTGTGTGAGAAGTTGATGGGGATGCTTGTCCTTTTCCGGCGTCAAATTAATTGAATGTGCACATGGGTGATTCCATAACGGGTGATTTTGTAAAATACATATTAAATTACTGGACGTTTACGAGTTTAGAGTGCGCACTCGAATGAAATTAAGGCTAGGACAAAGTTCTAACCTATTTAATTATTTTGTAGCTGAAGACTGCTAAGTATTCACCTTTGTTAGCTTTTATTTAATTATTTTCTAACAATTGTGAATGCTTCAGTTTGATGTGTAGAGAAGGTGGTGGTGGCGTTGGGTAGCACAAGGTGATGACGTGAATCCAAATGCCTAGAAGAATTACTATTTTTGATGGGCACATGCCTTATTACTAAAGGCGTGGCACCAATATTTATTCAAGCACGCTTATTTATTAAAGTGCTTGATAAAATATTTATTATTTTGTATGCACATAGGTGCTCGACTAAATATTTCATTACTCGATTTTTGCATTTGTGCACAACCCGAATTTTGCATGCCCAAATGCCTTGCTTTATATTTGGGCAAAAGAAAACGCAAAAGTAAAAGCATGCTATTTGTAAAGTGGGCTATTTTTAAGCTTAAAGATAAATAAATCTATAAATACATGCCTTGTGAAGTACTCACACAAGGCATGGGGGAAGATTGCACCCAATTTGTCTTTTTATCTCATGTCGTGCAAATTCTCTTTTACTTTTATGAAGGTTTTGTAGAGTTCTTTGTTCTTGGGGATCTTCAGGCATTCACTACGCATGCATACAACATCTGATCTGCGTAGCAGTGGTTTCAGAGCGAAGATGAGATCAAGAGCTTCCAATCGCTTATCATCTCACGTGAAGGCAAAGCTCTTGGAACAAATGGGTTCTACAGGCATCTCGCGACGAACTAATAATACAGGTGTGTTCTTGGCAGTGAAGAACCCCCTGCTGTACCCTTTGATCACGAAGGACCTTTCCCAGGAGAGGCGGAGGACCACTCGGGAAGTCTCCTCTTCAAGTCATTTTTTCTCAGAGATAAAGCAATTCATGATTAATGCAAAGCTAAGCTTAATGCTTAAGCTTAGAGAGCTTAAGCTCTAGGCTCTCTAAAAACTTCACGAATTATGGCAGAAGCATGTACTCACGGGCATCGATTTGATCAACAACGTGCCACCATCCTGCGATGAATAAATGAATTACTTAAGCTTTTTCTTTAAAGCTTTAAGTTATTAAAGCTTAATCTAAGGCTTAAAGTTCAATTATCAATCTCTTACCTAGTGAGTGTTCATACAGTGGTACTCTCGAACCAATTTTGAAGTTCCAGCAAGCCCCTGTTCCTACCTGTAACTTGACTGAGTGGATTTACAGCAAGTAGGCTGTCACACATAGTTTATGCGTAAGACTATTTTGCTTGGAAGAAGACCGTTATCAATCACAGTACATGAGAAAAGCAAGATCGTAAAAGCAAAGGCATCCTAATAACCAAAGCAAGTTCGTGGTGAGCTTCTTCACACGTGACTAGAAGACGAGCAACGAATCTTCAATCAAATTCAGGATGTTGGATCATAATATGGACGATTTTATGGGGAAGGCAATTTGCCAGAGCCGACTATGGAGCAAAAATTGGATCTAATCATGATGCAGCTTCAAGAAGAGCGAAGGGCACATCAAAACTTACAAGCACAATTGACTACACTTCAACAATCCACTCTCGATCAAGGCGGAGTGCAACTTGAAGATGTTATATCAATGTACTATTGATATGACACTCGATGCACATACTCTTAGGAAAGAGGCCAAGATAAGTAAAATAAATTTTAAATTCCGCACTTTTAATGGGCAACGTGATGGCAAAATTATTATTGCTTTCATTAGTCAGTTTGACGACAATTTTCATGAAGAGCAATATACTGAAAAAGATAAACTTAAATGCATCACTAACCATCTAGCAGACAAAGCATCATTATGGTGGACCATTGTCCACGAGAGTGTTGATTGTCCCTCTACTTGGGAAGTCATTCAAAAGAAATTTTTGCAGAATTTCCTTCCACATTCCATGAGAAAGCTATCAAACAGTGGGATCTCCTACAACAAAGAGATCATGAATCCATCAGGCAATACACTAAATATTTTTGGAGTGCCCTACTTCAACTTTGAATGCTTGAAGATGTTCCTGAAGGTGACCCACAAGCATAAGTATATGTCCGGTTTTTGTAATGTGCCCGCCTATCGATTGTCCAGGCACGTTTTTTAGCGGTCCATCGAGAGACGAGTCTAAGGGATGCCGCCCGGCACTCCCATGGAATGTCACGTGGTTTGTTGCCTAGGGTTTTCTGAGTCCGCCTTGAAACAGAATGTCCACGGATGAACCCACTAGGATAGACCTGAAATTTGGGTTCCTAGTAGACAAGGTCTCCTGATAGCATTCTAGCATCGGGTTCTAGACATCCTACTTTACCCAGAGATACCCAAATCAAAGTTGACCCATACTGCACTTGGTTTAAAGAGAATGGGAAACGAGAGGGATGCACTGCTCGACCTCTTTGATTGTAGACATAGTCCCATTCCGATCCCCTAAAATGGCATGAATCGCGGTTCTAACCTAACAATTTCTAAAGGCCAAACGTCACTAAAATCTTATGAGAAGCCTCCTAGTTTTCCGGGACCACCCTATCACAGGACGAACCCATCAGGGATTCCGCTCATCCGCTTCCCTTGATAGCTTTAGTTTTCTAATTAGGTCCTACCACATTTATGTGTGACACTTAAATCAGCTTCCTCAATTAAGCCTTTTAGGGAACAGGATTCGTTCACGTAATTTATGTCATAGACACGAATATAGAGAAAGCTGTCTTTTGACAAACAAGTTCCTTAATTTATCTCATTTATCTCAAGTCAATCTTTGTTTCCTGCCCATACAGGAGAATTATGTATCCCTTTTGTCCAACAAAAGTCCCAGTCCAAATCACATGGCACCATAATTTCCATCCTTTATCTAGAATAGGATCTTGCAACGCCTAAGGCATTGGGCTCACGGCAATCGACAACTCTGTTCCGGTCTAGACAAGGGGTGTCCAGAGCTCCACTGACCCCAAGAGACCTAGAAATGAGACAACTTCCGTGTTGGCCTTTCCAACCACTCGACCTTCCGCCTGTGAATTGAGCAGTGACCTCTCGGGGTAATCTGCGGTGCGATCTTGGAGATGATCCACTGTGCAAAATATCCTTCCTTAATTAATCCACTTAGGAATCAAATAAGATCAAGGCGATCATCCTAATATCATTTTCCAAGGAAACATTCATTTATTTCCCCATGGCTACTTGTCATTACTGACCCTTGCCATGCATTTTACCATCAAATACAAGCACTTGGAATAATTATCCAAATCACATCCAACAATCAATTTAATGCAAAAGCATTTAGGATGTTATTTGATCAATCATAAAAAACAAAGGTATCCTTTTCCAACCACTATAGGAATAGTCGTGCATCCATTAATTTGGAAATACAATACTTATGACCAAAACCACAGTTGGGTTGGCAGTGGTGCCCTCGCCCGAGGCTTTGTCGTGGTTTGTGGGATTGCCACACCTGCACTCGACATTCTTCGCTTGGGGGCCATTCCCGATCTTCCTTGCTTTAGGTGTAATTCCCGTAGGAATTTTCAACAGCCTCTTGAGTAGAAGAGGAGGAAAAACTTGCAATATATGGATTAAGTTTGTGGGAAAGGCAGTAAAACTCGGGGAAGAAGGAAGAGGAAACGTGTGTGGCCACCCTCCTCTAAGGAGGGGAAGAGGGAGGAACCTTTTAAAAGGTTCTCTGCTTCTCTTTATATATATATATATATATATATATATATATATATATATATATATATATATATATATATATATCTCTCTCTCTCTCTCTCTCTCTCTGTCTCTCTCTCTCTTCTTCTTCTTCTTCTTCTTCTCTTCTTCTCCCTCTCTCTCTCCCTCTTCTTCTTCTTCTTCTTGTTCTTCTTCTTCTCTCTCTCTCTCCCTCTCTATCAACCTCTCCCTCTCTTTCTCTAGCATGCCGTGGCCCCTTCTAAGGCTTCCTATATGTCCTTCTTTTATTAAGATTGGGGGGGTGTGATGGAGGTCCTCTCCTCCTTGCCTTCCATTTGGGTGGCCAGATTGGCTTGCCATCATGCCAATGTTAAGTTGGCAAAAGGGATAACGGGAAGGGGAGGGAGGTGGCACACGTGTGCCCCTCCTTCCCATCATCATCGTCGTCTTTGTCTTTATCGATGCCTTTGTCATAGTCGCCTTCTCATCATTTTCTTCCTCCATCCTCGGTGTTGTCACCATCTCCTGCCACATCGTGCTGACGGCGCTGTCTTTTGCAGTTCCCCCTCCACGTGCCAGATTGGCGATGTGGATAGGGGGAAAATGTTTTTCCCATTAAATTGGATTTAAAAGGGGGGGTTCCCTACATAGATCGGGCAGGGGATATTATAGTTTACTTGGTCACTTCTATGTAGAAGTGAATATGTTCAAGCCAAAGACTTTGAAGGATGCGATTTTTTTAGCGCATGGTACAGAGGATAAAATTAGTGGATGAGAAAAGTGACCACAAATAATTTTCGATTAATGGTAACTTTGGTACAAAGAAATTCAATTCTAACTTCCAAAGATTCAATCAAAATCTCTTTGCTCATTCTTCTTTTCGTAAACCCTGGACTCGACCTCCTGCTTTAAATGCCTTGGCGTCACAAATACAACCCTAACATAGATTATTCCACACATTCCATGAAAATTCATTTTAATGGAAACCAAATCACATTACATGGAATGCACATCTTTGATCATTTTCCACTGCTTAGTCACACACAAGCTAAACGTGCATTGAGAAAAGATAGTAAATCATATTTAGTATGGGTGAATGAAATTGAAGTTAAGGAAAATCAGATGCATCCTAGGCATGCACAATTTCTTTCACAATTAAAAGATTATTTTGCTACTGATTTATCACTTGGTTTACCATCTACATGTCTTGAAGACCATAAAATAGATTTAATCCCAAGTTCTCAACCACCATGTAAGGCACCTTATAGACACAATCAGATTGAATAAAAAGAAATCCAAGCACAAGTTGAGAAAATGTTGAATTGAGGACTCATTAAGGCCAGTAGTTCTCCTTTTGGTGCACCTGTACTATTAGTTAAGAAGAAAAATAATACCCATAGGATGTGCATTGACTATCGTGCACTAAACAAAATCACTATTAAGAATAGATATCTGATCCCTAGGGTAGACGACCTCATAGATAAACTACAAGAGGCCACTGTTTTTAGCAAGATAGATCTCAAATCTAGATATCATCAAGTACACTTGGATAGACCTGTCATTTTTAAGATTGCATTTAGAACTCAGTTTGGTCATTATGAATTTCTTATCATGCCTTTTGGTTTTACCTATGCACCAGCTACATTCAGCTGTATGATGAATCGTATATTTTTGAAGTATCGGAATTATGTGATTGTTTTCTTTGATGATATATTGTTTTTCAATAAGGATGAGAATGAGCATTGTGAACATCTATCTTCAGTTTTCAAATTGTTGAAAGAGAATCAATTGTATGCTAACCCTGACAAGAGTGAATTTTTCCAAACCCAGATTGAATACTTAGGTCACAATGTTTCTTCTTATGGTATTCGCATTGATCCTAACAAGATAGATGTAATTTTGAATTGGCCAATCCCTAAAAGTGTGCATGAGTTACATTCTTTTTTAGGTCTTACCAGCTTTTATAGAAAATTTGTGTGAAAATTTACATTGCTTGCATTGCCTTTGACGAAATTGTTAAAGAAAGGTGTTGTGTATGGTAACTAGTAAAAGTCTTTTGATTTGTTGAAACATGCTTTAACACATGTACTTGTCTTGCAATTACCCGATTTTAATCGGCCATTCTTCCTAGTAGTCACTAATGCTAGCGGATTAGGAATAGGAGCTGTTCTCATGCAAGATTCACATCCCATAGCCTATTCTAGTTGCAAACTTAAACCTTCTGAGTTGAAGTATCCTGCCTATGATAAATGATTGTTAGTTGTAGTTCAAGACTTACATCAATGGAAACACTATTTGATGGGATCCAAATTTATGATTAAAACTAACCAGCAAAGTATCAAACATCTCCTTAGTCAGCCACACAAATTTTTGACCGTCATATTAAATGGGCTACTTTCATTCAAATTTTTCATCCACTTATCTGATATCAGCTAGGAAAAGAAAATGTGGTTGCCAATGCATTGAGTAGAAGACCAAGTATCCATAATATTTTCGTTCTATCCTTTGATTCCCTTACTCCTATGAAGGATACCCTAGTTTTCAAGTTGATTGGAACAAATTAGTTGCTAATAACTGGATTCCAATTGATTCTTTGTCTTATTCTGATGGATTTATGTTTTATGAGAAAAGATTGTGTGTCACTATTCAATTTAGATCATTTGTGTTGCACAAAATTCATTGTCCTCCATATCAAGGTCATAGAGACATTATTTTCACTTTAAGAACATTGATTGAAGATTTTTACTGGCCGCAAATGGAATTCTATGTTTCTAACTTTGTTTGTGAGTGTTTAATTTGCCAAAGAGTTAAGCGACACCATTGCAAGCAATATGGTTTGTTAATGCCTTTACCAATTCCTAACCATCCATGGGAACATATTTCAATGGATTTTATAATTGGTTTGCCTAATACACAAGCTAATCATGATATGATTTGGACTATAGTAGATTGATTTAGTAAACAAATATATTTTCTACCATACAAGAAAACATTAACTACATCTCAAGCTGCATAATTATTTTTGAAGACTATTTCACTAATCATGGTTTGCCAAAAGTTATTATTTTTTATCAGAATTCTAGATTTTGTAATAATGTTTGGACTACTTTGTTTGCTAATTTGGGTACTAAGATTGATTTCTCATTTGTATTCCATCTTGAAACCAATGGGCAAATGAAAGCTACTAATAGTACCATTCTAGATCTTTTGCGTACATTCATAATTTCAAAACCACAAATATAGGACACACATTAACATCTACTTCAATTTGTATACAATAATACATCACATATAGCTACTCATAAAGCACCTTTTAAAATCATTTATGGATATAGATTGCCTCTACCTGTCACATCATTGTCGAACAAAGTTAAAGCTGTTGATGATACTGCTAATACTCATGCTACTATTTTTGCTCAAGTTAAAGACATGATTGCGAAAGCCCAACAATCATACACTAAACAAGCTAATAAGAAAAGACAAGCCAAAAGTTTCAATGTTGGTGATTATGTTTGGTTACACATTGAAAAGAGAAGATTGCAAAGTGTTGAGAAATATGTTGTTCTTAAAATAACACTTAGGTTTTATGGACCTTTCAAAATAATTCACAATATCAATGAAAATGCATTTAAATTAGAACTACCCAAATATTGGAAGATCCATAATACTTTTCATATAAGTTTGTTACGACCTTTTAGAGGCCAATTACATGTCCATCATGTTTATGAAAATCCTCCTTTGTTAGAAGAAGAAACTGAAATCCTTGAACTTGAAACTATTCTAAACATTGAATTTATAACCACTAGAACTGGCCGTAGATATTCTAGATATTTGGTTAAGTTTAAAAATCATCATGTTAAAGAGGCCCAATGGATGCACACCTGCGACCTAAGTACTTATCTCTCACTGCTCACTCCACATTGAGCTAATAGCAATTGAAGACAATTGCTATCCCACCCCGGGGGAAGGTATATTCCACGGTGGATTCCATGATTATATTTATTTTTCAGGGCTCGTACACAAGGTGGATTCCTTGTGCGAGAAGTTGATGGGGATGCCTGTCCTTTTTGGGTGTCAGATTAATTGAATGTGCACGTGGGGGCCATCCGTCAATTGTGAAAGCCTTGGCCAAAGCATGTAATGGATAAATCAGAGAGTGGCCTAAGTTATTTTCTTATGCCTTATGGATTGATTGCACTACTCACAATGTGACTACAAGATATATACCAGCCAAGTTGATATATGGACAGAAGCCACTCATGTCTACAGAGACTTGCACACTTACTTGAAGTGCTTTACCGTGGCAGCAAGAAGTAATGACTAGAGAGAATCTTTTAGCTCTTCGTATTTGTCAATTTGGAGAGGAGATCTAAAGATATTGAAAGAGTAGTACAGAAGCTCAAAAGAGACTAGAATTCGCAACAAAGACCGCTTTGAGAGTGGACACTGATTGAGACCTAAAGAGATTTAGGAGGGAGATTGGGTATTGTTCTATGATATTAGTCTAGACAATCAGTATAGTACTATTCGGAAGGTTTTGAGAGGATGGTTTGGGCCTTATTTAGTGCAGCATGTCCATGACAATGCTACATATTCCTTGACAAAGCTTGATGGCATGGCCTTGCGGATTTCGATTGCAGGGAAGAGAATCAAATTATTCAAGAGAAGAGATTATGCAACCTATGTAGTTAAGGAGTTGGATGATGAGATTTATGATGGACTTGAGCCAGGAGATGATGAAGATGGAGATGTGGATATTGCAAATGCTTTTACAGAAGATGACGAGATTACAGTGATCATCAAGCTTGGCAATGAGATGAGGATAAGTAGCTGTGGCCCATCCAGAGGATGTGCACGTTTGGAGGGGGTAGATGTCGTGGCATTGTGCATCCACCGCTGCAAGCATTACAGCGAAGTTTTTTTGCCAAGAATTTGAATACATTAGTCAGCATCATTAGGAATTTATTTTCCATTGTGTGTGTCTTTTTTTTTTCATTTGCATGATGTATGAGCACATGTAGTTAAGCTAGGCATAATTTCTTCATTGCATTCATAATTTTTTGTGTGGAAGGATCGTTTGAATGATTGCATTACAAGGTTTTTTTAAATTTGCAAATCATATGAATGATTCAGCACAAAATTATTTTTCAAAGAATATTTTTTTGATAGGGCACATTGCAAGAATAGGTTCATATAAAGAGAATATCTATTTTGAAGATTCCAAGGATGAGTATTCCATGCAAGAGAACAAGGATGAGTTTCCCATCTCACCTTAAAAGAATGTTCACAGTAGTACAAGTGCAAGGTTTCTACTTTACTTTTGTTAAAGAGGCTCTATGAAATATTCAAGAAAGGCTTCTTGTCATTCCTCCAAAATATGTGGAGTCTTATAATCGTCATACGTGTGAAGGATCTTGGGTGTTGGCTTTAGCTTATCACAAGCAACTGCCAAACTATCAAACATGCCAGTCGGTGACTTACACAATGTGGACCGACGATCGACAATCGATTGAGGCAGATCTTTCTTTTGTTGGAATTGTGGTTGAAGCATTCTTCACATGACCTTGTGATGTTTATAGGAAATCAAGCTTTGATTGCTTGCCATGCTGCATCTCAAGTACACATATTGTCAAATGTTGTATTGATATTAACTTCACAAGACATCCTACCCTATAAAGATAGAGAAGTCCTAACTTAATCTATGAGCTATAGCTAGGGAGAGTTTCACCATGTTTCAATGAACTAGAGCCTTGCACTAGTGAGTCATTCCATTTATCAAGGTTTATTTGCATTTTTTCTAATAAAAATGAGCTTGTATTTACAACCCTTAAATTGGTTGGGTGTACAACATTGGTGTGTGGAGATGACACAAATGATGTTGGAGCCTTAAAGCAATACCATGAAGGTGTTGCACTGCTAATTTTACTGCAAAGCATGCCTTAGTGTAACTACTATTAACATTATTCTTCCTTGGGCTGAACTGTCTTACAAGGGCATTATGGAATGGAATTATGTAAAGATAGCAATGGAAAAAGCTTTCATATCCATAAGTTGTTTTTGAAGGCTCATAATGGCATGAATGGCAACATGGCTGATGTAATTATTGATGTGATATCACAAGCTTTTTTTGGAGAGAAAATGACCGAGCTTTTACGAACCGCGAGCTCCAAATTGAGAAGAGAAAGCACGGCCAATGAGTATAAAAAGGAAGCGACAATAGTAGCTTTGACATTGACTTCCAATTCAACTTCTTGAGATTGACGATTCGCACTTGATTGGAGGGTGGAGCGACGACGAGGAAGAAACCTTCCTAGCTGTCTGCCTGTGGACGTGGAGGAGGCGCTATGATCGTCTTCTTCAACGATGGAATTAATGTCTAATTCTTGATTCGGCCACCTACTCCTCTTCGACAATGAGAAGATATATGCTGGAGAATAAGTGCCTCATTCAAGCCACGTTGAGGCCTCTTCTGTAGCAGCACAAAGTCAGTTACCCTCCGACTTCTCCATCGACTATTGATGATCAATGAACGAATATTGCCGATTTGGATTAACGTCGAATAAGGATCCGCGAGTCTTTTATTTAGAGTCTGAAGCTCTAAAGCTGCTTGCAAAAATATGGAGAAATCGATGTCAGCTGCTACAGAATTGTAATGCTGACTTTACCGAGTTTTGATGTGTTTCAAGTTGGCAAGTGGACGAATCTCATGACAACGACAGAAATATTAGTGAAGAAGCATAGGAGGCCTAGGCTATCGTCCTTTGGAGGTGGTAAAACTACATATCATCGATTACAGTGTGAAGAGATTGATTATTAGGAAGTGATAATGGTTATGTGTCTCTGTATTATAGACAGAGTAGAAGATAGGGACCTGATTTCTTTTTCTCAAGGAAATATGAAAATTTCTCGAGCTTGAATTCTAATTGTATAAATCTAATCTTTTCTACATAAAGCACCCCTATCCACATGTGCATCTCTAGTTCTCCACTCTTCAAACCTTTTTTTTGCAGCTTTACAAAGTGCCATTGCCAAAGTTTTTCTAACCACATGAGGTGTTGACATCTTAATCAGAATGGAATCTTCAAGGAGTTGCATGCATTAACAGTGGGATTGCCTTTCATGACCTACTCAAGTCATGCTTATCTTGCCCTACTCCTTGTAAATCTTTTTATATCTGGATAAGTGGCACTTGCCTTATTGAAGACCTCGCCTTCTTTGAAAACCGCCATCGAATTTTGGAGAAAAGGCTTGAGGATGAGCTTTAAGTTCCTCGCCTGCATCGAAGTTTTTGTCATCGCAAGTCGCTATGAAGATTGGCTTAAGTTGAGCTTAAAGCTTCTCACCTACTTTTAAAGATTGTCACTAAGTTCCATGAAGTGACTTCCAAGTTGAGATTCATGCTTCTCGCCTTCCTTGAAAACCTTCCATCATCTTCATTTCTATTAAGATGGGCTACAAATTCTCTCTCGTGAAGTTGTGTTTTTGGTTCTTTCCATTCTCTTTGGGAAAAGGGATGTCCTAGCCCATCATCCCTTTGGCTAGGTGGTGCCTCTCTTTAGCTCTCTTAGTGAGGATTGGAGGTTGGGTGGGTAAGAGGCAACCCATTCATCTTTTCAGCCCTCATTTTTCAAGTTTTTCTATGCGAGGTTTTATTTTCAGATTTGATTCTCTTTTTAACCTTTGATCCTTTCCTCTTTCAAAATACTAGAAACTCTATTTTATTATAGATACACAGAAGTATTGTAGCTAGGGATGGTAGCTTCTTGAAGACCACACAAGCTATGGCAGGATGCTTGGACAAATCTAGAGGCAAGGGGACAAAAATGGTAGCTCGTTTTCAACCCTAATCAAATTTTAGAGATAAACTTGCCAAGAAGAACTCCTAGGAGTTAGTGACAATCTAAAAATCTGTTACTTTTTGAAAGGAGGTGTTCTCTCTCTATTCTTGCAAGCTTTTTCTCAAACAGCAAAATGGAGGACAACCTTCCAACTTCTCTCTTGCTCTTTGTGCTCAAGATTTTCCTACACAACCTTGGGGCAAGCATCCCATAGACCTTGTTAAGCACATAGACTACCATATCTGCCATTTTAAAATAGAGATTTGGGCCACGAGATTTTTTTTTTTTTGCTTCACAAGGTTTATCTATAAGAGCTTCACACAAGGCTTCAAGCTCAAGAAAATGAGGCACTCAACAAGGTGAGAAGCAAAGCTAGACTGGTAGCAAGATCTATGGTCCACCAACCATTGGGGATTTAGATGTCTTGGAGCTGTCGAATGTTAACAAGACTGATGTCTGATTTGGGTGCTAGCCCAATAGAGGGCTGAGACGTTGAACTTCCAACTTGTGAAGTCACTAGAACTACTAAGAGATTTTTATGAACCCTTGGAGTTTCTCTATGGTCAATTCTATATTGTAGTATCTTGTATATATTACATAGGGATCTATTAAATTCTTTACTTAAAAAAATAAACTTATAGTAAGGGATTTATAAATCACATAAGCCTTAAGAATTTTTTACAAAATAGGTTACATAGGGATACATAAAACATGCCTTGAATGCACGTGATTCCTAGGGTTTATACATAGTAACTTACCCGAGCCACTCTCTTTGAACCTTCAGGCTGATCATTGTCTCTTTTCTTCTTCTCTTTAACAAGCACTTTAAATCCTTGAGATTTCACTATACAAGCATAGATGGAAAAGACATCAACTTGATCATTCCATCCAGTCCCTTTTCTTTGAAATTTCCTCCACCATATCTTCGACAGTCGGTCTTGGAGATGGTCTAACAACCACAACAGGAATAGGCATAGGCATAGGTATAGACACATGATGAGAAATAGGAGAAGTAGTGGATGGTGCAACAACAAGAGAAGTAGGAGAGGTCATGGTAGGTGAAGACATTGCTAATGGTGATTGCATGCAATTTTGCAAGCGAGCCTTCTATCTCCGTCTCTTTGTAAGTGTAGAGACCTCATCGACAACATCCTGCCGATTCATCGTCAATCCCATAGGCTACGTACGATCTTTAAGAAGCTCTTCCAACTCATCCTGAAGTGCAAAATCCACTGCTTGCAAGAATAACTCCACTTTCTCTGAGTTTACAGATCTTTGCTCCAATGTATCCAACTGATTATATCGCTCTTCAAACTTCCGTGACAACTCAGAAGCAACAAGAGCTTTGTTGGTTTGATAGACCCACTCTCTGAATGTCTTCCACATAGCAATACTATAATCCTCAAAAAAACATTTATCTTTGAGTGCTTTCTTGAAAACATTCCAGTTAGGGTCTTGTACAAGCAAATCTGTCACTCTAATCCACAAAGTAGGCATGGCAAGTTGTAAGAATTAATTACTCAAATTGATCGGAACTCCGAAGAAGCGCATCTAACTTTCAAAGGCTTTCATATAGGCTGAAACATTTCGACCATCAAATAATTTGTGCTCACTAACCACAGCCTCAATCACCTTGGTCGCACAATGCGAATACTCTTGTTTTTTATGCAATAGTCATTGTTGATCCAATTGTTGTTGATGTAATTGCTGCTGTTGCTACATAGATAACTGCATCTACTAATTCTACATCATAATGGCTGAAGAAAGATTTTGTAATAATATCTTCATCTCATCAGTGAAAAAGGAAGAAGCGGTCGATGAAGAAGATGGATTATTCAAAGAGTCTGCCATCTCGATGATCAGAAGCAACACTTTCACATCGCGTTCACTAGATGTCGCACGAAATTTATGCAGGAGTTCGTGAAAGTCACTTACCGCAGGGATGCTTTGTGATGGGAGAACTCAACATAAAATAATTATCCAAAATAATTTTTAGATTCATGGCGAATGAGAAAACAAATTCTTGATTAAAGATGTAGACAAGATACAGGTTCAAAAGACTTTCTTGATATGATCAAAGGATCTCGGGGAAGACAAGATCGAAATCTCAAATTGAAAGAGAAGAGAAGAAGGTGGAATGCTAGGTTTTAAGAAAAGAATTTCAAGGAAGGTGAGGAGCACTAAGCTCGAACTCAAAAACCACTCCATGGATCTTGATGATGATCTTCAAAGTAGGCAAGAAGCTTAAAGCTCACAACTCAAGCCACCTTCATAAGCGACATAACAGAAACTTCAATGTAAGTGAGGGATACAAAGTTCAACCTCAAGCCTCTCTCGTGAATTTGATGGCGATCTTCGAACATGAGAGTAGACTCAAAAGCCTCTCATACGTGGTCTTCATGGAGAGATCAAGGAGAGTGAGTGTTAAACTCCTCATACACCTCCTCTTATATAATTTTCAACACACCCTCACACGTTGATATGCTTTTAGCTTTTTTTTTAAAAGCTTAAGGCTTTTAATGCCTTGGCTTTTCTATCTTCCACGTTTCCAGCTTTAAAGCATTACGTTTTTAAAAAAATCAAAAGCTTATCTATTTCGTCATGCTGGGACAGACATATCATCGACATCAAATTTGCACATTCTATGCCACACTCACCATGCCATGATTATGCCATTTTGTGTTTTAATGTTGTTAATAACAGCAATCTTACATCGAGCAAAATCCTCGTCATCATAGTGCTTTGTCATGTTGTCAACCTTCCTATAGAAGATATCGTTATGTCACCATTATTGCCTTGCTTTAATAATCATCAATCGCCATTTCATAAATAGATTGTCTGCATTTCAAATATTCGACCTCATGTCCTAAATTGACAAATGTAACATCCTTGCAATTATACATAATCCTTGGATCATTTTCAACGATAGTCATCTTGTTCGTATGCCGCCAGTAAAACCAGCATATTTAGAGAAGGATCTTGTCTCAATGGCAACCTCTCTAGAACCAGGAATCTCAAAGATGGATCTTGGGTTGCCATCTGACATATAAATGGCATAATCAGAGTTATACACGAGCCATTCTTTTTATTTTGCAAAGTCCATCAACTCTATCAACTATTACCACAGGCTGCCATTTTTCTTGCAACTCGACACTATCACATTGCGTGTGTTTCAATACACCATCCCCTTCCCATCGTAATCCAAATTATTTGTTACAAACATCTACATGACTATGATCTCTAGAAGATCCTCCAAGATAGAACCCCTCCAGCCTTGCTTGTCCAAAAGAGGTGGTTGTGTGGGAATTGCAATGAATGCCAGTGATCATTGTATGCTAAGCAAGAGCACCTGGTCCCATAAGAAATTTATTCTTTATGCATGAAAATTCCCCATCACCTTCAACCAATTTCTGAAGCCCCTCGCCTAGCAGATCAAAATCATAAGAAGCCTGTGAATGCAGCGTTTGAGTGCACTCCTTGGACACTGAAGTCACTTCAGATTGTTCACTGGTAGAAACAAAGACACCGTGATCAGAGACCGAACATGGCTTGATATTAAACTTGTGGTCTTCATTAGAAAACCCAAGCTTTGACTCGTTCAAAAGGTTGTAGGAGTGGCACTCTACAAGCTTTGAAGGGAAATAGTACTTGTTGTGCTTATCAATCCATGCAATTGATCGTACAAAGCCAGTCAACACATTCAATTGCAACATGCTCAAGAGGCTGACAACATACTTCTTCTCATCGATGCAAAACTTAGAAAGAGATCTAGGAAGTTTGAAGGATTCACAAATTGTTGTAGTCAACCTTTTGGAATAATCCTTCCACTCAGCTTTGTCATGAATATACAAGACTCGTACTGGCACACCGCTCCTCTCGAAGTTAGAAGCATCCCTTGAAAACACTTTTGACAACCGTCCATCATGTGGCTTTGTTAAAAACCACTTGCATGGCACTGATCCCTAGTAGACAATCACTTCTCCAACATAGGTGGGCTCCACGGTTATTAGGAGAGTATCGAAAGGTTGTTGGAACTAGTACAACCAACCATAAAGAATGAAGAAGAAATATAAGATAATATCTAAGGCAATTGCTCAATATATACATATCTTGTTGGAGAGGGTGATCTTTAAAGATGTCTTTGTCCATCAAACAAAAATCACAAATGCTATACTTAAATATAATGGTAGCTATGGAGCATATAGTATTCTAACAAAGTGTTTGGTCAAGTATTTTGTCAATTAGTTAAAATGCTTTTTAACAATATAACAGATAAGGTTAGAGTGAGTGGATACATGTCCCATGCATTTAATCTAAAAATGTCATGAGACAGGGTTGGCCCTTGCACCATTGCTCTTTGTAGTTGTCACCAATCCTCTAATCAATATGCTAGATTTCAAATTTAGTAGGGTTTCCCCTTGCACCATTGCCCTTTGTAGTTGTTGCTGATCCTCTAATCAAGATGTTAGATTTCAAATTCACTAGGGTATAATTGGAGGATTGCCTCTTCTAGATGGTCAAAGTGCTACACCCAATTATTTGCATATGAAATCTTGAGTGTTCTAAAGGCAACTAAGAGTAATGTAGAAGGTGTATTGGAAGTTATGGAACTATATGTTGAACTTCAAGGTGAAATGGTCATTGAAGCTAGGCTAGAGTAACTTTATCTAGGTTGGGATAACCCACCTAGTTGGCTAAATTAATTGGCTTTGAATTGGAGAAGTTTTTAAATACTTAAGAGCTATGTTAGGGCTGGGATTCTCAAATGGGAGTAAGATGCGATCACTCTCAAGGAGAATGCAAATGGAGGTGGCTAGGTTTGCCTCAATCTCCTCTAGCTTTGAAGGATGACTTACCATTTTTAATAAGATCCTCTCCATGATAGCTATGTTTGTAGCTAAAGGAATGGAGGATTAGGATTAGAGAAGGATCAAAATATGTTGGAAGATTGGTTTTTAAGACATTAACCAGATAGAAAGGCAATGAACCTTAGGTGTATATTTTGTACTAGAAGGTAAATGGCCAATTCTCAGCTAGAAGGAACAACCATTCGCTTTGAGAGAAAAAAATATAATTAAAAGGATATGACATTTTCAAGAAATTGGTGGAGTTATGGAGATCCTCTCTTCAAAAACTAAGCTAGAAAGAATAAGAATATAGAAAAGGAGATGTCATCCTAGTATAATGTATTTAGTTTTGCCCATTTGCATTGGTTGATAAATCTACGTTGATCACAACAAATCCAACAATAAATGTAAAATGTCAATTAGAGGGAGCGATGGTAAGGTGGATAGATATTTGGAAAAGTGATAGTGGCATTATGAATGTAGAGCAAAGAGTAGACAAGTTCAATCTAGAAGAAGAGGATAAAAAGTTTGTTGGGGAAGTTTTGAAGAGGAAGGTAACCGATAAGTGGTGAGTGGCCTTCAAAGTTTACCCCAATAGTGCATGTTAGAGCCTTCTCTACTATTGAAGGGAAGCTAGTGGTTAAAATGAAGAGAAAAAAGGATTTCAGGTAGTGTAGCAAGGATATGGAAAGATCTATATGCTAAGATATGAGGCCACACCAAGCCTATGCTTTGCATTCTAGTGTTAAATTAGCAATTTAAAAGGTTGGCTATGCTTTGCACTCTATATGTTGTGAATAGAGAGATAATGACCTAGTTGCTATGGCACTATTGAGAGGCAAGGATGATATGGAGAATGTATGAAGAAATTGTTTAGCTAGGTAAGTCTCAACAATACCTTAACATGAGAATGACCTTTTTTCAGAGAGAAAGGAAATTTAGGTGAAGAGATTCTCATAGTTTGAAATGGATTAATAGAAACTAAATACATTTGCAAAAGGTAAAAAATCCTAATAGAAAATTATAGTTTTGAGTTATAAGGTAGAAATCTTAACCTTTTTGAGAGCTTTGAGCCAAAATTAAGGGATTCACTATATTAAAACCCTCCATATCACGTGCATTCAAGGCCTTTTTTAAAATACCTATATATGTGAATTTTTGAGAAATAAAACTTACCCATTTTCTATTCAATCTACAAATGATTCCTTTATCTAGCAACTTTTTGTATGTTAAAAATGTGTAAAAATTGTATTTTTAAAATCCCTTCTTTCAAACCCATGTGCTATCCTTGCATGTTTGTGACTAACCCCTTGAGAAACCAAAAAGGACCAATTTTTAAGATAGCTTAGAAAAATCTATATAGGTGCACATAAGCTTAGGGCAAGGCCTGAACACCTTTTCTAATATACATATTCTCATTATTTAATAAACAATGATATTATCTTCTTAAAAAATATATGTTAATCAAAGCTAGAGAAAATTATCCAAATTGCCGCTTATATTTCTTCAAAAATTGATCCCATTACACCCATTTTTTTAATAAAATTCTCAAATTATTGCTCATATTTGTTTCAAATTTGATTCCCTCATGCCTCTATAATTTGGTCAAAAATCCTAAAATGCTACTCAATTTTCATCTAAATCTTAGATGTTAACATTGTAACTCTTTAAAAGCCATTTAATGCACCACATTCTATAGGTATTAATTGCTACAATGAATGTGTGCATCATAAATATAGGATAGAATGACCATTTTTTATGGCGGTATGCATAAGTGGGAGACTAAAGCTTTTGAGCTATGGAGATAATTCTAATGTTCTTGAGGTTCCTCAATGGAGAGATTGTCCAAGACACACAAATATAGGTCCCTAGTATAGAAGAAGAGGGGTAGGTGAGACTTAAAAGCTCAATTGGAAAGAAAGAGACACACCAAGGACTTTCGATAAGTTTGGAAAGCTTAGGGGTATCTTGGAGAATTTCAAAAACTAAGGGGCATTTTGGGAGTTGTCCCTTAGATCCAATCATCCAAGATTAAGTGCACCATGCACGACTACAATAAATCAACTTTTCATATGTAGGACTCAAGATAAGAAATTAAAGTAGATCTTTGAGAGCCTGGTGAATTGGATGCAATAATTAGGAAAACAAAGGTTTTCTTTATACTAAAATTAGCTCTGACTTGTAAAAGACCTTGCTAAAATTGTGTGAGAAGGGAAAAATCCCTACCAAAATTATATACAAAAAAAAACAAACAAAAAGTATTTACCAAACCCTAAAACTTTGTCGATGTACCCATACATTTATAATTCATGATAGCGACAAGGCAACTCATATACAGTATGTTCAATGAAGCTTAACTTTCTTGATCAGGTGATCAGGGCATCTACTGAGAGCACAAACATCACCGTTGTTATAATTCACATTTGTTGTTTATAAATTGATAGATATTTATAGTTCTTGAACTTTATGCTAAACTTTCAAGTGAAATGGTCAACAAAGCTAGGTTAGAGTAACTTTGTCTAGGATGGGATGATCTACCTCGTTGGCAAAATGAGTTTGGCTTTAAAGTATTGAAGATTGCAGAAGTTTTTCAAATACTAAGAGTTGTGTTAGGGGTCGGAACCTCTAATGGGAGTAAGATGCAATGGCTCTCAAGGAGAATGCAAATGAAGGTGACTAGGTTTGCCTTAATTCCCACTAGCTTTGGAGGAATACTTATCATTTTGGATAAGATGCTCTTCACAACAACTATATTTGTAGCTAAAGGAGTGGAGGATAAGGATTGGAGAAGAAGCATAAAATGTTAGGAGACTAATTTCTAAGTTATTGCCAAGATAGGAAGATAGTGAACCTTAGGTGGGTATTTTCAAGTTTTCTATTAGAAAAGCCACATTGCTAGAAGGTAAATGGCCAATGATTAACTAAGAGGGACAAGCATAGGCTCTAAGAGCCAAATTGATGATTAAAAGGGTACGATACTATTAAGAAGTTTGTGGATCTATGGAGATCCTCTCTTCAAAATTTAAGCTAGAAAGGAGAAGAATATAAAAAAGGGGATGTCAGCCAACTATAATGTATTTGGTCTTGCCCATTTGCATTCGCTCATAAATCAACCTTGAATATAACAAATCCAACCACAAATGCTAAAATGGCAGTCAAAGGGATGGTTAGGTTAGGATAGATATTTGGAAAGGAGATAGTAGCATAATGAATGCAGAGCAAATCATACACAAGTTCAATCTAGAAGAAGAGGATAAGAAGTTTACTTGGGAAGTTTTGGAGAGGAAGTGATGCCAGGAGGCATATTCCACGGTGGATTCCGTGCCATGGTGGATTCCGTGAGGTTTTACGATGGATTCCGTAAACTTTGATGACCGGGGCTCATACACAAAGTGGATTCTTTGTGCAAGAAGTTGATGGGGACGCCTGTCCTTTTTGGGTGTTTCATTAATTTAGAGTGTACATGGGTGATTCCATAGCGGGTGATTCCGCAAAATACATATTAAATTAATAAACATTTATGAGTTTAGAGTGCGCACTCGTAATAAATTAAGGTTAGGATTTATTTCTAACCAGTTGATTTATTTATGTAGCTGAAGACTGCTAGGTATTCACTTTTGTCGGTTTAATTGTATTATTTTACTAACGATTGTGAATGCTTCAGTTGATGTGTAGAGATAGCAGTAGTGGCAGGAGGAAAGCATTGGAGTCTAGCGAGTATTCGACCTATGGATTATATTTTGATAGGCGCCACGCCTATATTTTGTCATGTCTATTGAGGTATCGATTATTTATTATTATTTTGTATGCGCCTATGCACACGGATATGTTATTTCTATTTGGACATTGTGTTGGGCGTGCCAGACTCTATGGGCACCGTCCATTAGCTTTATTCCTATTTTTATAAAAGCAAAATCAAAAGCTAAAAGCTTGTCATATTTTTGTAAATTGGGCTATTATTGAGCATGAAGATGAAAATATATATAAAAATACATGCTTTGTGAAGCGCTCACACAAGGCATGGGGGGAGATTGAACCCAATTGGTCTCTTGCTCTTGTCGTTCATGCTTTTTACATTGTAATTTGTGCAAAAAGGTAGAGTTCGTTGTTCTTGGGGACCTTCCGGGATTCACTACGTGAACATACAGCGACCGATCTGCGCACCAGTGGTATCAGAGCGGAGCTGAGATCAAGAGCTTCCAATCGCTATCCATCTCGTGCGAAGGCGGAGCTCCTGGAACGATCGAGCTCTACGGTCAATCTCGTCACGAACCGTCAATACAGGCAGACTTCAGGCGATCAAGAACCCCTATTTCTGTCATCAGATCGCGAAGGACCAGGCAATATAGGCGGAGGACCACTCATTCATCTCCATCATCAAGTCGTCAATAGAGAGAGATAAGCTCTATTATTTTTCTAATTCTTTCTTTCAAAAAGCTTAAGAACAAGCTTAGAAGCTTGGTTGGAAGCTAGAAATCAATACGTCTGGTATCGGAGTACCTCCAATTTTTTCGTGTGGCGGAAAAAACGCCCCCTCCCCCACGACTGCGCCGTTTTCTTCAATTAAGGCCCCCCACTAAGCTTAATTCATTAAGCTTACTCAAATCAAGTTAGATTACTCAAATCAAGTCAGACAAGTTATCTCCCAACTCTGCAAGTCAGCAACTCCAGGTCCCGCACCTCAGAGATCAAGTTCTGCAAGTCATCTGTGATCAAGTTCTGCAAGTTCACTAAGTTGGCTAAGTTCTGCAAGTCTGCAACTCTGCAAGTCACCTAAGTCTGCAACTCTGCAAGTCAGACTAGTCAACTGGAGTCAAAACTGACTTGTGCTCAAAACTCCTAGAAGGACTGTTCCTACGTAGAAACTCCAAACTGCAAAGTTGTTCGTTGGAAGGTATTCTACCCATACGCAAGTTTGCTGAAGTATTTTCAGCACACGAAGAAGGAAAAATCGCAGATTTTCTGAAGATTGAGAAAGAAATACCCAAAAACACATAGCCTTGTAACCCCGAATTTGAGCTACGCTCATCCGGCTAACCTGATTTTGAGTGAGAAAGGTCTTTTGAGTTTTACAGGATGACGGAACCACATATGGATGATCTTATGGCTGAAGACGACCTACCTGAGCCTACGATGGAGCAAAAGCTAGACTTAATCATGATGCAATTGGAAGAAGAACGAAAGGCTAGGCAAGCATTGCAAGCGCAATTGGCAAAATTACAAAGAGCGTCTACCGACAAAGAAGAACCTCAAGCTGAAGATTTGATTCGACGTACCATCGACGCCACTCTTGAAGCTCAAACCATTCGCAAGGAATCAAAGATAAGTAAACAAAGTTTCAAATTTCGTACTTTCAATGGCATACGAGAAGGAAAGACTGTTCTAGCATTCATTAGTCAGTTTGATCACTATTTTCATGAGGAAACTTATCCAGAAAAAGATAAAATCAAGTGTGTTACTAATCATTTGGTAGACAGAGCATCACTTTGGTGGACTGTAGTACGCAAGAGTATAGAATGTCCTGCTACTTGGGAAGATTTCAAGAAGAAGTTCATGCAGAATTTCCTTCCACCACAATTTCATGAGAAGGCTATCAAGCAATGGGATCTACTTCAAAAACGGGATCGTGAGCCTATACCTCAGTATACAGAGCGTTTTTGGAATGCACTCCTCCAGCTACGCATGCTTGAAGACGTACCAGAGACAACACATAAGCGGAAGTATATGTCTGGACTTCTTGGGCATTACTACGCTGAAGTTAACATGTTTAAGCTTGCTACCCTTGAAGATGCCATTTCACTAGCTCATGACACTAAAGATAAGCTACGTGGTAGAGACAGACGACCACAGCAATTCCAAGCCAATGGTAATTATGGATCTAAACAATTCAATTTCAATTTTAGAAGATTTAATCCAAGTCGTTTCTCTTCATCATCTTTCCACAAGAATTGGGCTAAACCACCTGCATTACCATCCAATGTCAATCCAAATCCTAAGCCTATTCCACAGCCAAATCCAAATGTACCTAGACTTCCTGCCATTGCAAATAATGTAACCAAAGCCAAGCCAATAGTATGCTATAAATGCCACCAGCCTGGATATCTCGCAGCAAATTGTCATTCAAAGAAGCCACCAGTTCATATCAACTATCTTGGAGCCATGGACGAAGATGAACATGAGGATATGCCTGATTTCACTGAAGATGAGGACGACACTACTACTACTTCCGATACTTTACCAGGTATGCCTACTCCACATTCTTTATTGACTATGAAATGTTTGGTGCATGGAAAGGAAAAGACGATTTTGCATGATGACGGTAGTACTCATGATTTTATTTCAGCAAAATTGGTAAAGGAATTGAAATTACAGACTGTACCTACGCATTATCGCATAAAAGCTGCATTTTTAGGCACTAGGTATAATGATACACAAGAAGTGCAAGACTTAGAGATTCAAATTGGTCGATACACTGAAATAAGAAATTTCTTAGTTGTTCCATTACAGTCGAGTGACATTATTTTAGGTATGCCTTGGGAACACCAGCATAACCCAGATATAGATTATTCCACACACACAATGAATATTAATTTTCAAGGAAAATCTATTATATTATATGGCATGCATGCATATAATATTTTTCCACTGCTTTCGCATACTCAAGCTAAACGTGCATTACGCAAGAGTAGTAAATCCTATCTCATTTGGGTGAATTAATTGCAAGTAAAAGAAAATCATATGCACCCTAGGCATAAGGAATTTCTTGCATATTTTAAGGACTGTTTTGCAGAAGACCTACCACCAAGTTTACCTCCTTCATGTCCAGAAGACCATAAGATAGATTTGATCCCTGGCACACAACCACCTTGCAAAGCACCATATAGGCACAACCAGATAGAGCAAAAAGAAATCCAGAGTCAAGTTGAGGAATTACTAAATAGAGGTTTGATTCGACCTAGCAGTTCTCCATTCGGTGCACCTGTATTGTTAGTCAAGAAAAAGAATAATACCTATCGTATGTGTATTGACTATCGAGCTTTAAACAAGATCACTGTAAAGAATAGGTACCATATTCCTAGAGTTGATGACCTTATGGATAAACTACAAGGATCTTCTATATTTAGTAAAATTGACCTTAAGTCTGGTTATCATCAGGTGAGGCTAGATAAATCTGACATATTCAAGACTGCATTCAGAACACAGTTTGGTCATTACGAATTTTTAGTCATGCCATTCGGATTGACTAATGCACCTGCTACCTTTAGTAGAATGATGAACCGTATCTTTTTGAAATATCAGTATTGTGTAATTGTTTTCTTTGATGATATTTTGGTGTTTAGTCACAATGAGAAAGAACATTATGAGCATTTGTCATTAGTTTTTCAATTATTGAAAGAAAATCAACTGTATGCATATCCTGAAAAGAGTGAATTCTTTAAGACAGAAATTGAGTATTTAGGTCATATTGTATCATCTGAAGGAATTAAAGTTGATCCTAAGAAAATTGATGCAATATTGAATTGGCCTGTTCCTAAAAACGTGCATGAGTTACGCTCATTCCTTGGTCTTGCTAGTTTCTATAGGAAGTTTGTACGTAATTTTTCATTACTTGCTTTACTATTAACCAAACTTCTAAAGAAAGGAATTGTTTATCAATGGACCGAAAATCAACAGAAATTTTTTGACTTACTGAAACATGCATTAACCAATGCTCCTGTTCTACAGTTGCCTGACTTTAATAGACCATTCTTTCTAGTAGTGACTGATGCTAGTGGATCAGGAATAGGAGCCGTACTTATGCAAGAAGATCATCCTATAGCCTATTCTAGTTGTAAGCTGAAACCCTCTGAGCTGAAATATTCCACATATGACAAAGAACTATTAGCAGTTGTACAAGCATTAAGACAGTGGAAACACTACTTAATGGATTTAGAATTTATGATAAAGACCAATCAGCAAAGTATTATACATTTACTTAGCCAACCTCAAATCTCTGACCGTCATATCAAATGGGCTTCCTTTATTCAAAGTTTTCATCCTATCATTCAATACCAACCTGGAAAAGAAAATGTAGTGGCTGATGCATTGAGTAGAAGACCTGCCATTCATAATATTTCTATCATATCTTTTGATTCTTTGATTGCTATGAAAGATACATATCACAAGGATATTACTTTTCATTCTGATTGGAATAAATTAGTTCAAAATAATTTCACTCCTGTTGATTCATTATCATATAATGATGGATTTATGTTTTATGAAAAGAGATTGTGTGTTACAATTCCATTCCGATCTTTTGTTTTGAATGAAATTCATTGTCCCCCATATCAAGGTCATAGAGGTATCATATCTACATTACGTATGTTAACTCAAGATTTTTATTGGCCGCATATGGATGCAGATGTATCTAACTTCGTTTCTGAATGTTTGATTTGTCAAAGAGTTAAGAGACATCATGGTAAACAGTATGGATTACTTATGCCTTTGTCTATTCCATCTAAACCTTGGGAACAAATTTCTATGGATTTCATTACTGGTTTACCAAATACTAAATCTAACCATGATATGATTTGGACAGTTGTAGATAGATTTAGTAAACAAGCATATTTCATTCCATGTAAAAAAACTTTAACAGCATCACAAGCAACACAATTGTTTTTGAAAACTGTTTTTACTAACCATGGATTGCCAAAAGTTATCATTTCAGATCGTGATTCTAGATTTTGTAACAATATTTGGATTACACTGTTTGCTAATCTAGACACAAAGATTGATTTCTCATCTACATTTCATCCAGAAACTAATGGACAAACAGAAGCCACAAACAACACTATTCTAGATCTTTTACGTGCATATACTATCTCTAAACCTCAGACATGGGACACTCATTTGCATTTATTACAATTTGCATATAACAATACACCGCACACATCTACAAAGAAAGCACTGTTTGAAGTCATTTATGGATATAGATTATCTACACCTGTTGCATCTTTGTCTAATAAAATTCAGAGTGCTGATGATATTGCTAGTATGCATAACAGTATATTTGATGAGGTTAAAGATATGATTGCTAAAGCCCAGCAATCATATACCAAACAAGCCAATAAGAAAAGACAAGCTATGAATTTCAAAGTTGATGATTATGTTTGGCTGAAAATAGAAAAACGTAGACTGCAAAGTGTAGATAGACATCCAGTTGTCAAATTAGCTCCTAGATTTTATGGACCATTTAGAATCATTCATAAAATTAATGATAATGCATTTAAGTTAGAATTACCATCTCATTGGAAAATTCACAATACATTTCACATTAGTTTATTGAGACCATTTAGAGGCCAATTACCTGTCCACCCTGTTTATGAAAACCCACCTTTATTAGAGGAAGAGACATAAATACTTGAACCAGAAGCTATTATAGACACTAACTTTATGACCACTAGAACTGGCCGAAGGTATTCTAGATATCTAGTTAAATTTAAGAACCATCCTGTTGAGGAAGCACAATGGATGCACGCTAGAGACTTAAATGCTTTCCCCACTCTGTTAGCTCCACATTGAGCTAATAGCTATTGAGGTCAATTGTTATCCCACCCCGGGGGTATGATGCCAGGAGGCATATTCCACCGTGGATTCCGTGCCATGGTGGATTCCGTGAGGTTTTACGGTGGATTCCGTAAACTTTGATGACCGGGGCTCATACACAAAGTGGATTCTTTGTGTGAGAAGTTGATGGGGATGCCTATCCTTTTCGGGCGTTTCATTAATTTAGTGTGTACATGGGTGATTCCATAGCGGATGATTCCGTAAAATAGATATTAAATTAATAAATGTTTATGAGTTTAGAGTGCGCACTCGTAATAAATTAAGGTTAGGATTTATTTCTAACCAGTTGATTTATTTATGTAGCTGAAGACGGCTAGGTATTCACTTTTGTCGGTTTAATTGTATTATTTTACTAACGATTGTGAATGCTTCAGTTGATGTGTAGAGATAGCAGCAGTGGCGGAGGAAAGCATTGGAGTCTAGCGAGTATTCGACCTATGGATTATATTTTGATAGGCGCCACGCCTATATTTTTTCATGTCTATTGAGGCATCGATTATTTATTATTATTTTGTATGCGCCTATGCACACTGATATGTTATTTCTATTTGGACATTGTGTTGGGCGTGCCAGACTCTATGGGCACCGTCCATTAGCTTTATTCCTATTTTTGTAAAAGCAAACTCAAAAGCTAAAAGCTTGTCATATTTTTGTAAATTGGGCTATTATTGAGCATGAAGATGGAAATATATATAAAAATACATGCTTTGTGAAGCGCTCACACAAGGCATGGGGGGAGATTGAACCCAATTGGTCTCTTGCTCTTGTCGTTCATGCTTTTTACATTGTAATTTGTGCAAAAAGGTAGAGTTCATTGTTCTTGGGGACCTTCCGGGATTCACTACGTGAACATACAGCGACCGATCTGCGCACCAAGAAGGGTGATAGGTTGGCCAGTGGCCTCCAAGGTTGGCCTCAAGAGTACATGGCAAAGTGTCCTCCACGGAAAAATTGTGGTTAAAATGAAGAAAAAGAAGGATTTTGACCAATGTAGCAAGGGCATAGAAAGATCTATACCATCATATACTAGTTAACACATGGAAAAGAAAATTGGCCAAATCTTGGAAGACCATACATAGATGCCAAAAATTGAATGCACGATTAAATTAACAAACTTAAAAGGTTGACAATGACCTACTTGTTATGGCACTGCTAAGAGGCAAGGATGATATGGAGAATGTATGAGGAAATTGTTTAGCTAGGCAAGTCTTATCAATACCTGACCATGAGAATGGCCTTTTTTGGAGAGAAAGGAAAATTACATGAAGAAATTCTCAAAGTTTAAAATGGATGAATAGAAACTGAACACATATGGAGAAGGGAAAAATCCTAATGGAAAAATACGGTTTTGAGTTGCAAGGTAGAAATTTTAGTTCTTTTGAGAGCTTTGAGCCAAGCTTAGGGGATTCACTATATTTAAAGTCTCTATAACATGTGTATTCAAGGCCTATTTAAAAGTACCTATATATGTGAATTTTTGAGAAATAAAGCTCACCATTCTATTCAATTTGTAAATAGCTCCTTTATATGGCACATTTTTATATGTTAAAAATGTGTAAAAATGGTATTTTTAATATCCCTTATTCTAAACGCATGTGATATCGTTGCATATTTGTGAGTGACCCCTTGAGGAGCCAAAATGGACCCATTTTTAAGATAGCTTGGAAAATTCAATATAGGTACAAATACACTTAGGACAATACCTGATCACCTTTTCTGATGTACACATTCTTATTATTTAATAAATGATCATTTATCTTCTAGGAAAACATATGTTAATCAAAGCCAAGGAAAAATTTCCAAACTACTGCTTGTATTTGTTAAAAACTTGATCCCATTACACCCCTATTTTGATAAAATTCTCAAATTGTTGCTCATATTTGTTTAAAATATGATTCCCTCATGCCTCTCTAATTTGGTTAGAACTCATGAATTAATGATCCTCAAATTGAACCTAAATCTTAGATATTACCCCTTGTAACTCTTTAAAAGCTATTTAATGCACAAGGTATTAATTGCTACAATGAATGTGTGCATCATAAACATAGGATAGAATGAGAAGTTTTTATGGTAGTATGTGTAACTTAGATACAAAAGCTTTTGAGCTATGGAGATAAATGCTAATGTTCTTAAGCTTCTTCAATGTAGACCATTGTTCAATGCACACACAGATAGATCCTTGGTATAGAAGAAGAGGCATAGGCAAGATTTAGAAGCTCAGCTGCTTGAAAGAAAGATACATAACAAAGGAATTTTAGTGAGTTTTGAAATCTGAGGGGTATCTTGGAGAATTTCAAAAACTAAGGGGGCATTTTGAGAGTTTTCCCTTAGATCCAATCATTTAAGTTTAAGTGCACCATGCACGACTATAGTAAATCAACTTTTCATGTCTATGACTCAAAGTCGGAAACTAAAGTAGCTCTTTAAGAGCTTGGCGAGTTGGATGCAATCTTTAGGGAAAGAGAGGGTTGTTTTATTTTAAAATTGGCTCGGATTTGCAAAAGACCTTCGCCGCAATGCCAAACTTGTGTGAGAAAGGAAAAATCCTTACCAAAATTATAGAATATAGCCCAAGGTATAATGTCTGAAAATTATGAAGAAAATGGCAACTCAAATTTCCGAGTTCCTCCTCGTTAAAACTCAACAAAACAACACAAACAAAAAGTACTTAGAAACCCTTGAAACTTCGTCGATGTGCCCATACATTCTTATAATACATGATGACGACGAGGCGTCTCATTCATGGTATGTTCATGTTGTGTACGTGGAAGCTTGACTTTCGTGAGCAATATGGCATCTGCCGACCAGAGCGAGCTCATCAGGCATTACCCTCGGAGTAGTAATTATAGCAACAGATGGAATTAGAGCCCAGTGCAGCAGCCAGAGCACTCACTGAGGTGAAAGCATTCGTCCGGGCAGCTGGGAAAATCTTGCGTTAATGCCCACACTGCTCCGACGAATATACCCATATTCTGCTTGCCCAGCTGCACCTTCTTACTGCTCCTCAGACCATCATCGACCAGCTGATCATCATGACCACTACTGTTAATTATAGTACGGGTGTCGCACCTATCGCTCAGTGTTGGTATAAATAAGCCTTATCATAAAAGGCATATTCACATATACCGATGTAACGACCTTCAGGCTATTTAAAGCCATACAAATCAATCAAGAAATAGTCGTGTGCTTCTATAGAACTGCTCTTCTTCCTTTCATTTCTGTTCAGTTCTTGTTCTTGTTTCCTGTTCTGTTTTCTCTCTGAGAGTCGTCTCATGGCTTCTCTCTTGAACCTCCTGCGTCCTCCTGGTTTGCCCACATGGCATCAGAGCAGGAGACCATGCCTGCCATTCTCTACCCCTGCTGCGCATCTCTCTATTCCTGATCTTGCACCGGAGGCTATTCTCAACCTGTTCGAAGGTTTTCATAGCCCGGACTCAACCAATGCTTCTATTCCAAGCCACAATGTCCAGGATGAAGGACAAGTATATGCGGAAGACGATGGGGCTAAATTCATCATAGATGCAAGTTTTAATGCTCTTTCTATAGCATCCAAATCGACTGCCAAACCCCTCCCCAGAGACAATGATTACAAGGCGCAATGAGACTCAATCACCAAGGACGACAATCAAGCACATTTCATTCCTGCTCTTGCTCAACGAGCAAAGGATCAAGACAAAGATATGCATGTAAGCACAAAGGGAAGGGAAGCCCTGGAACGATGCAATATTCTTCAGGCACACACAATCAACAATGGAGGCGCGGCATATGCTTCTGTTATATGCAAAGATCAAGGTGAGGTTCTGATTCAATCTGGCCTCTCACATGCATGCATCAGCTCTATTATCCCAAAGACAACACAAGGCAATGTTCAGCCTCTACAAGTACCCACAGGATGCCCAAACCCTGCCCCTTCTCTGCAGGAAGACCCAGGACTCCTGGAATTCAACCAGGAAATACAAATTCTAGGAATTCAACCAGGAAATACAAATTCAACCAGGAAATACATTTCTGTTCAGTTCTTGTTCTTGTTTCCTGTTCTGTTTTCTCTTTGAGAGCCGTCTCATGGCTTCTCTCTTGAACCTCCTGCGTCCTCCTGGTTTGCCCACACTCAGTAAGCTCATCTGCACGATAATCAATACGATCGATACCAGCACTAGTACAGTACATGAGCTACAAGTGGAGCTTACCATTCTCTCTCTCTCTCTCTCTCTCTCTCTCTCTCTCTCTCTCTCTCTCTCTCTCTCTCTCTCTCTGTGTCTGTGTCTAGTGTGTTTGTGTGGGGCGAGTAGCGATTACAAAGGCAGTACTATGCCGAATATAACAGGTCTGATCACCTCCTCGAGAAAATATAGCGGACGGTAGCGGAACAATCAAGGAAGGATTTTCTATGGACGGGGTAGTAGACGGCAATTAGATTTGGCTTTCTTGTCATGGGAACCAGAATATGCCGCCGCCTAGCTCTTGCAACGAAGTAAGTCTCATCTGCATCATTTCTTGTCTATTAGTTTTTTCTTTTTCTTTTGGGAGTGGAATGTAGCTGTATTGATGCTCAGAAGCAAGAGAAGGAATCAGAGCCCTCGGCACAGTAGCCAGAGCACTCCCTGCTGTCCGAGCATGCTTATTGACCAAAGATATGACATTGCTAAAAATGTGGCATTACCAAAAATTTGTCTACACTCTCAATCTTGACCAGAGATATGACATTGCTACAAGTTGTCCACACACTCCATTGTTTATTACACTTTTCCAAATGAGATATTGATTGTACATATTCTATTTAATTTGTTTTATATCACAATCCTTTTGTAAGTTGCTGGGTTTTTTCTTTTTGCATAGCATAGTTGTTAGCAACTTACATATTCTCATGTATTTTCTTCACCATTCAAGGTCGATGGCCCTCTATCTCAATGTTTCTCTTTATTTCCTTAATAGTACTTCATATTAAAACACATGTTTCTGGTTGAATGGTTTGCATGTATTTTATGTGTGTGTGTGTGTATGTATGTGTGGACATGTATGAAAGTGGATTATTTTAAGGGGAAACATACATCAAGTAGAGCTCAAGCCCTTATTTTCCAATTTGCCATCTCATCCAGCCTTGCATGTTTAAATAGATGAGTTGGTTACTTAGTGACTAGAATAAGTTACATGGATGATTCACTAAACCAATCTCTTTTCCCATGACAAACTTTTGGACCTTCATGTGATGTGTACAAGCTAGGGATTGCAACATCTTCCCCTAAAACTAGGTGGGGGATGACCTATTCCACATTGTCATTTCATGGAATGGACCTTTCATAAGGAAGCTCTCATGGCAAAAAGATTCACCTTGTGGTGGCTATGGAGAATTCTCATTTGCATAAGATTGGTAGTATGGATTGTGAGCTATTTTATTTTGGAAGTACTTTCTAGTGTACCGAGAAGCAATTGGAGATCCTAGTACTGACGATTCTTGTTTTATGGGGTAGATTTCTTGGGTGAAATGAATATCATACACGAACATGAAACATCTTTATGATGAAATGTCTACATTCCTCTATATAGTCCTGAACCACCAATTGCCTTTGTGTCCATGCAAAATGGTTCTCAAATCTAGGAGGGAAAAGTGATTTTTGTTGAGAGTGCCTCTCCTTCTTTGCCTTGTTTGTGAATGGATGCAATAATGAAATTTTATTCCTCTACTCCTTGTAGTTGCATTCATGTGCTATCTTATGCTAAAGTGTCACTAGCATAGGGCTCTTTGTTTAAAGATTTCATGTGAGAGGTTTGACATTGGTGGCCACCCAAGTGTCTCTTATCAATATCACTTTTGGATGTTGAAGTTGGGGTGTTATGCCATTTATATTTTTCTCCATTGTGAAATGGAGATGCACCTTGAGAAGTGTTTTATCGTGTGTGTAGATTGCTAGATTTAATACCTAGGCCTTGTAGGCTCCACGAATGCTGCATAATTGTTGGCCATTACTAGTGGTGGGATAGACAAGAAGTGTGTTTGGCCTATTATTAGAAACCCCTAAGCCAGTTGTGGTTGTGTTATAGGTGGTGATTGAATAGGAGTAGAGATACATGAAGTAGTATGAGGGATTTTGAGCATTGAAAGAGAATGAGAGAGGTTATAATGTTGTTGCACCTCAATAGTCGAGGCAATCGCTAAGGATCAAATGGTTCGCTGCTATGGGAGTTTGTCCATTTCCTCAAATCCCTATCATGATCCATAAACAACTATTTAGAATCTTCTTGGATTGGGGTACTAAACTAACATTAGTTGTGTGTCACATGGAGGTAATTGCAATTAACCTTGTGCTTTGTCTTGTTGCAAATTCTGTTGTAATTGTGTTTCCATCTTTTTCTAAGTGGACACAATCGTTGCATGATTCTCTTGCTTGTGATCGCTAGACGAAATTTCATCCACTCTTTGCATTGATCTTTGGAGCAACTTCATCCACCACTGAACGCATGAAGTTGTTTTTTTATCCCTCATTTTGTGGTGTAAGAAGACCAATTTACTAACTTTTGTACAAATTTTGAAATTTGGCGCCATTCTCTTTAGTCCAACTTTACAAAACCTCAAGAGTAAATTATATTCATGAAGTGGTGAGCTTGGTTTTTACAATTCTAAATTGCAAAGAAATTTCAATTTCAATTCTATCCCTTCAAGTTCAGCAAGCTAGATGATTTTTTAATATCTTTTTAAAGTCCCTAACGAGTTTTAGTTTGGAGTTGTCAATACAAAGATACAAATAAAATGTGACAAGCTAGACTAAAAATATTTTCACATGCACTACTATACAAAACACACTAAAAGTGCTTCATGTAGTTCAAAAGGTAGAAGATGATGGTAACCTATAAGATTCAGGGGTATTATTGGAAGTTTTGTTCTTGTTTTCATCTTATAAAAGAGAATACAACTACAGTGAAGAGAAATAAAATCAATACAAAAGGCTTGAGAATATATAATCAACTTGATGCATCCAAAATTTACCATATTTATATTCTTGAGGTCTTTTTCAAAACTATGCATATGCAATCACCATCTTCATGTTCACAAGTTTGAGACTCACTTTTTAGATAGAGGCTTGTCAATAATAAGTTTCTCAATTATTCTATTGAGGTCCTCTTTCAAGATCCAAATTTCAAAATCATAGAAGTTTTGGATACTAACAATGAGTTGCAAGAGTAAGGCTTCACATACAAGCATGAAAGAAACCTCATTCCAAGTATTTGATAGTAATTTGAGATACATTTTCAATTATCATAAATATCTAAGTATTTTGTGTATCTTTCCATTACCTCTCATTAAACTCAACAACTTCATAAATATCATATTTGAGTCTCATCCAGCTTTCACTCCAAATAAGCTTAATCAACTTTAGACATCACAAAACTAACAAGAGGATAACCTAGCAATGTTGGAAACCTTCCAATCATGAGTGGTGATCAATCCAAGCTTCTAAAGTCAAATGGCCAACGAGTACTCAACCCCTCTCTAGATTTCACTATCCATGAATAATAAGGACTCAATAATAACTAAAGGATAACACTAATCCCATACAATAACAAGAACAACAAAAACAAGGAATGGAACATCCAAAAGAAAAATGTTGAGATCTTGATAAAATAAAATATGAACAAACTCATAGATATCTAAGTAGTTGGTTTTTATAGTTATGAATTGCACAATAGAGAGCTAGCATATTTTGAAATTCACTTATGTTGAGCATGGTTCTTTTTTAAGATCTAGGCATCATGTCAATTCTGGCTCGCTTTTGAGATTGAGCCATCATTTCAATTGTGACTTGCTTTGAGATTAAACCTTGGGGGGTTCACTATATATATATTCTTTATATAACATGCGTTCATGGCCTATTTATAAATATCCTAATCTATGAATTTTTCTTGAATAAAACACAACCCTTTTCTATTCAATTTGTAAGTGACCCCTTTATATGACACCCTTTTGTATGTAAAAAATGTATAAAATTGGTGTTTTAAAAACCCCTTATTTTGAACTCACATTATATATACATATATTCATGAGTGACCCCCCCGAGGATTAAACTCGAAAGTAGCGAAACTTTGATTGTCCCTACTTGGCTTGTAGCTTTATTGAGCTCACCTTGCCCAATGAAGATGATAGCCTATCTTGATCAATTGTCTTTTGAATGGCTTCACATGTTTGGAAAGAAGCTTTTTCTTGAAGCACTATGTCCTCCAAGACAACCACATACCAAAAATTTATGTGATCTTCCAAATTCTACACGTGCGTGCAAAACTTACGAAAATAACAAAAGAGGGGAAAAAGTAACACAACAACACATTTTCATTTATTTTCTTCTTTGAAGAGTTTTATAATTATTTTTTTATTTTTTGGCACTCATATCTTCAATATATGGTAGAAGTTGATGACTCCAAAAGGTTAAAATTTTCTCCTTGATGCCCTCTTCAAAGTCCATGAAATGGCCATGGACAAATTCTGCTCCATTTAACCATATGTTAAGCTCAGAGATAAGACATGTTCCAACGTTAGAAAAAATTTGACAAAAACTATGCCATTAGAAAAATTTGTCCACACTCTCAAATTGACCTAAAAATAACTTCTAAATCACTAATTGAACACATGTTACAAAAAGTTTGTATAGCTTTATTAGGGCATATCATAGTGCATGAGTCTAAATCTATGTGGTGTACCACTTTATCTCCATTAAAACACTATATCACTTATATAAGATAATGAGATTCTAGGTCCAAGTCCATTTTCTTTGTGGAGCATTTCGATTTTTTTGTGTAGAGTTCGAAATGGAGGAAAAATGCCAATTAAGGATGAGATAATGATATGCTATCAAATGGGACATTGACATGCATGTGTAATGAAACATATACTTACTACATCCAATTTTAACGACTTTCTCATGCATATATTCATCATGCTAAATATGTCTTTGCTTCAAAATTTGACCTTATATTTCTTTTATTTGATTTATTTGATTAATCCATTCTTAGAAATTAAGCTGATTGAATGAAATTCATAAATATAATCATGTAGCTCTTAGCAAGGTATTGAAGTTTTATTAGGGTGAATTGGGCACAAGCTTGTGGATACATTTTGATTGAGTAAACACTAGGAGGTATTGCATTTAGCTTTAGATACACATCCATCATCATTGCCAAGTTGGAGCTTCTAATTATTGCAACTTTTTCTATGTTATTATTTTCGTTAAGCTTAGTTCAAGATCAAAAATTGCAAATATTCATGATCCCAGGTATTTTCATGTTTCTTAGCCTACATCTAAACAACATAAAACTGCATCTCAATTCAAATAGTGTATCACTCTTCATATGATAATGGGATTCTAGGTCCATTTACTATGTGGAGCAATTAGATTTTGTGTGTAGAGTTGGAAAAATGGAAACATTTTCAAATGCGTATGTGATAATGATCTACTATGAAATACTAGTTTAGTAATTTCAGTGCTCATTGAAGTACCATTTTCAAATATACTCTTTCAAAGTGGTCCAAATCATATATGTAGAATGAATGTTTTGTACTTAGTTTTTAGAAATATAGAATATACTCATTGCATAACCCAACTAAAGATTGATTGGAAAGCTTGAGAGAAGTATACTTAGGACTCTTCATAATAATATAGATATTTACCAACTATACAAAGATACAAGATAATGCATAGTCATTTTGGTACATAGTTTATACAAAATAAAGTACCTACATTTCAAGTCTTGAAATCACAAAGGAAAACTATGGCTCTCGACATTTTACAATAAGCACGAGAAGGGATGAGTAGAAGGCTTAGAGATCTATTAGGCTCAATTTTGAGATTAGGCTTAAGGAGAGAGGGGCATGAGATGGCCTATTAGGGACTCAAATTTGATTTTGAGTCTAAGGAGAGAAATGAAACACTTCATGTTAACCCTTAGTACAACATAAGGCGCAAAGATATTTATGAAGGATGATCAAAAGATAGCTCTTTGAAAAAAAAAAAGACCAAGAAGCACAGGAAAAATGTTCAAAATCAAGAACAAGATATGTAAGAATTAAATTGTATTTTAGCCCCTTTTAAACGAGTGCCAAGCTCCCTCCTATGTAAGTTGTAAATGATAAGGCACATGTAACAGAGCCATTAGAATAGAAAAAGATTAGGAAAGAAAGTGGAAAAGATGACCATGGCCGGATGGCCAATTGTGGAAAAGGGTTGTGTGCCCAAGGGGAGAAGGACATGAATAAAAGTCAAAAAGTGAATGGATAAGCTCATTCTTGGTTTTGTGCAAACTAGCTCTCTTCTTGTTCTTGCTCTTGTCTTCCTCTTGTGCATAAGAGAGGGACAGAGGGAGCATGAGTGTGTGAGAGTGAGGGACCATGGAGAAGCTCTTATTTTCCTCTCCTCTTCTTCTCCTTCATCGCTTCTCTTTTCTTGTGCATGTGGCTATGAAGGTTGGAGGTTGGAGCATGGAGATGGAGCTTGCTTAAGCTAGCATCTTAAATTGTGGAGACATCGAAGGATTCAAGCAGGATGACTACAACAATTGAATTCAATGGTAAGCTCACTACATCCTTGTATGAGAGCTTGCATGGATATGTGAGAGGTAGCCATTGCTGCTTGCTTGAAACACTTGACTTGATAAGCAGTCCGTAGGGTCTCGACAATTGCTAGTGATAGCAATGATATTTTGGTTCTATTTCCAGGACCAATGGATTCAAGCTTGAGTGTTGGCACACTCTAAATCGAGCAGCGGAGTAGGAGTTCATCTCCAAAATGGTGCTTGGTTTAGGTAGGAAGTGAGGGAGTCAGAGGATGTTTGATCTCCTTTTCTTGATAGTTTAGGTGTTGAAAATTTTAGGAATGTTAGTTAGATGAGTGGTATGTTGTTTTTCATTAGTAGGATGCATTAACGTTTGGAAAATAAGAAAAAAGAAAGAAAAGATAAGTCTATGTAATAACTAGGAAATACAGAAGCAAGGAAAGAGAGGAAAAGAGATATATCTTGGAAGAAAAACAGAGAGTAAGGGAAGAAAGAGAGACCACTAAAAGGAAAGAAAAGGGGGGAAAGAGCTCATTTGAGCTTGTGAGAGATTGAGAGAGAGAGCAAGAGATCAAGAGAGCTGTAGAAATCCATTGTGGCATCTCTTTCAATGATTCTAGCTATGCTTAGAACCCTCCTTGTTGACTGAAGGTTGTGAGCTAAATATCGACCGATCCTAGTTGGATCCTAGATCTGTGATTGTGACCATAGAACTAACCAACACTAGAATTCACCCCAATAGGCCCAAGATTTGACCAAATCAGTCGATCATTACCAAGAATTGGCCAAAGGGAAACAAGTTACGGATGTGGAAGTAGAAACATTTTCTCCTAAGACAATGGAAAGGGAAGTGCCAAGGTTCGAGTATACCCCAACCCGAAACACCAATTAGAAGTTGTGGACAAAGTCAATGAGTGGGTGAAAGAAGCTCAAGCGCACTTGTAGGATGTAGAGCCCATTATGGAGGATGCGATTAATGAGATCTCTAGCATAAGTCACCAGTCTCCCCTATGAGTTGAGATTAAGAGGCACATCAATGCCCCATGTAGCACCGCATAAGTGGAACCTAGATGCCACAAACATATGAACTGCCCAACAATATTGGCAAAAAATCCTTGAATAAGAAGAAAAGGAAAAGGTTGGGAATTTTCTCACAACATTGATATCAACCCCTATAACATTGCCATTAGGAGAATTTCTTATGCAAAACCCCATGCTATGGCAAGTATTCAAATAGTGGGTAGAAAGACTCAATGGGCATGGAGCGATGGACTTGCGGGACCTTGGCATAGAGACACATATACCAACCTTAACCTTCAATCCATTATCTTGATCTCTACAAGTGAATGTCTTTTGGGAGGACATAGAAATGCACTCAGTCTTACCTATTGTTGTATTAGATTATGGCACATGTAGAGGAATTGTGGACACAAGAGCAGGAGTTAGTGTGCTTAGCCACGCAGTTCTATATGCCTGGGAAAAAACACAATGAAAGTCAGACAATTCTAAGTGCTAAAGTATTGGCCTATGAAGATAGGAGCAGTCCAATTCTCAGTTAACTTCATAGTTATGGAGGGATTGGACTACGATATTATGTTAGGCAAGCCATGGATGATATCTCTACAATACTAAAGGGTGACTCAGAAGAAAAGTGTGAACATGGACCCTTAATTAAGTATATTCCTTGCCTTGAGGATGATCATGATTGGATGCATGTATTGGCAACCATTGACTTGTCATTCTTAGGTGATGAGGATGACTATAAGCAAGCTGTAGAAGCAGCTGGTAAACCCAATGGAGTCACAACTTCTCAATTACACAAGAATGATGCACATCATCAGTGCCTGTGTACATGATGACTAAGAGTTTCACCAACCAACCAATGCCTATCACCTTCATTTACCAACTAATAAACTTGAACTCCATGGAATTCTTGAATACCTGACAAGAGAGCTAGCTACTAGCTGCAAACTTTAAACTTATTAAGGATCTCATGGAGAATCCAAAGTGGAAATGGGCTAAGGTGCATGACTTGAATCTATTGTACAACTAGGCCTTCGCTACAGATGAGAAACGTCGTACAAATATGGGAATGATGAAGAGTTTGAGTATTAGGACTTAGATGAGTGTTGAGAATCTGCCAATCACACCCTATGTATGCCCCTTTGTATGGAACAACTAGGCTAGGAAGATGCAGTTCATTCTAGGAAGAGAGACAGATCCCATAGGCACAGTGATGAAATGTGCTACTAAGCAATCCTATATATTGATGTACTTGACTATCACTTTCATATGATGATAATGCAATAGTACTTGTCTCTTTCTGTCAAGTCTCTGTGTCATTGTCAGTCCTACACAAGATTGTGTTTATGAGTTCAAGTCTCAATCTTGAAACCTAATTCACTTGTGTAACAATTGTCTTCTTTGTCAATGTCAACATGAGTAGTATCTTCATCTTCCATCCTCCATAGCTTCCGTCTTTGCCATGCTCTAGATCCTGCATTTCTCACATGGTATCAGAGCCCAGTCGGGCATGGCATAACTCCCTTATCTGCTCTCTCAGTCCCTCTTAACCTCAGGTCAGCTCAAGTCCAGCTCATGGTTCCATTTCTTACCTCTATCCTCACTGAAGCTTCCATGGCAGCCATAGCCAGCAGCACCATGTCAGATTGAGCTGCTTATATCTCACTCCACAGGTCAAATCTCTTGGAGCTTCCTCCTGGAAAAGTATTCCCCAACTCACAAAGCTTCCATGTATCACATCAATCCAGGACATTTGGCCTTTGAAGCTCAGCATTGTGAAAATTCTCAATCTCTGCTCTGTGTCTGCCATAGCCAGACAGGACCTACCTCACTTGGAGCTTTAACAACTTCTCAACCAGGCCACTTGAGCTCTTGATTTCTTCTAAGGAGTTGTTCTTCTACTCAAGCTGCTTCATTCTGGCATGTAAATTGATCACATTGCTGCACCCTGACCCTGGCATTATAGAAATCGTGGAAACCTATCCTCAACTGCGCCGAATCTGTTCGAGCTGCCTGCCCGCGCCATACTGCCAGCGATCTTGATGATTTTCATAGAGCTTTGATAGCCCATGAAGTCAGCTTCCTAGGCATGTAAAATTTTTTGAAAATGATCAAGTATAGCTCCTGCAATGTTGAAAAAACCAGGCCCGTGTCTCAGAAACCCTAAAATCCACCATAGCCAAAATCCTTCAAACTCAAAAATTCTTCATTTTCTCTCTCCTGACACTCAACCCAAGCCTCTGCCACTTTGATTCACTGATTTGATTAGTCTCCAACAACATTTGTCCATCAAATCAAGGAGGGGAGATCTCTGAAGCACTTAAAGACCCATTGAAGATTTGAAGACCTCTCATAGATTTGAGCTCCAAAGCTCCAACTTCACTTCAAGTTCCAAGTTTCTCAAGTTAACCAAAGTCAGTGCCACACATCAAGGAGGGGACTCAAACAACGGGTTCATCAAGCAAAGGATTGGAATCAAGAATCACCATCTTCAACTCTAGTATCCCTTGATACTTAAGAGTGTTGATTTAACACTATCTTCACTTGTGTTTTTTGACACATTGAAGATCAATTTGGTTGCCACTTACTCATAGATTTAAAGCAGATTCTTGGTCATATCTATGATAACCAAGAAGATTTATATGTGGATACACTTTATGAAAAGTAACATGACTTATCTACACTACATAGAAGATTTTTGTGATCTACTTGTAGAGAGACATGAAGTTGCTCATACTAAAGTACAATCAATGATTCCATCTAAATTTTTTGAAGGCACTCCAGTTACCTTGGCCATCATGAAGAATGAGATGTCTTTGCTGTTGAGAATCAGCAATCACACTCAAACAGCCTCTTTCTATGGAATCTTAGGGTCAAGGATATGCAGGCTAAATTATCCCATATGCACAATAGTGCCTACTGCAGTTTCCTACTTTCCTATAAAGCATTGTACTTGCTTCCTTTCTTAATGCAATGATAGTACTCTTTTCATTTCAGTAAAGTGTCAATGTCATTGTCCACAAACACAAGATTGTGTTTATGAGTCCAAGTCTCAATCTTGGAACCTAATTCACTTGTGTAACAAACAGTGTCCATTCCATCATGAGTCTACACTTCTCCTTCCATCCTCCATAGCTTCCGGTTATGTCATGCTCTAGATCCCGCATTTCTAACATGGTATCAGAGCCCAGTTGGGCATGGCATTGCTTCTCTAGCCTCTCTTGATTCTTCTGAACCTCCATCCAACTCAATGTCAGCTCATGACTTCATCTCCCAACTCTACTCTCACTGAAGCTTCCATGGCAGCCATAGCCAGCAGCACCCTATCAGATTGAACTGCTTATATCTCACTCCACAGGTCAAATCTCTTACAGCTTCCTTCTGGAAAAGTATTCCCCAACTCATAAAGCTTCTCTGTATCACATCAATCCAGGACATTGGACCATCTGGAGCTCAGCATTGTGAAAATCCCAAATCTCTGTTCTGTATCTGCCATAGCCAGACAGGACCTACCTTGCTTGGAGCTTCCATAACTCTTCAACCAGGCCATTTCAGCCCACGATTTCTTCTGGAGAGTTGTTCCTCTGCTCAAGGCGTTTCATCTTGGCACAACAATCAATGACATTGATGCTCCCTGGCTCCAGCATTGCAGAAATTCGACCACGCTGTCCAGATCTGCGCCGAATCTGTTCGCGGCACCTGCGCGCCTTATACTGACCACGATCTGCACAATCTTCATGGGGCTTTGGTAGCCCATGACATAAGCTTCCTAGATATGTAAAAAGTTTTAAAAATGATGCACTGTAGCTCCTGCAATAAGCAAAAAACCAGGCCCCTGTCTCAGAAACCCTAAATCCACCATAGCCAAAAGCTTCAAAATCTTGACATTTTTCACTGTTTCTCTCACTGAAGTTATCAACAGTGATTTTAATCACTGAGCAATACTCTCTGAAGTTCGTTAAAGTACTGTCACTCAGATCTGACGACATCAGCATCAAATCAAGAAGGGGAAGATCACTTGGAGTAAAAGACTTTTGCAGATTTGGTATTCATTGACACTCAGTTAGTGCTTTTTAGCACTTGTGTCTCTCAATCAATTCTTCTATTGCTCAAATCTAATAAAGTCTGAAGTTGATTTGCTACTGTTCCCGTAAATCTAACATGGGCAAAGACTCGCCAAATGCTCGATTCAAAGGAGTCGGATTCCACACTTGGCAAACCCGCATCAAGCTCATCCTGATGAAGAAGGGTCTCTGGGCCATCACAAATGGCAAAGAGAAGAAACCTCGGGACGCAGACCTTGCAACTACTTGGCAAAAGAATGATGACAAAGCCCAGGCCATTATCAAATTGGAGCTAGATGACAGTTATATCCATCACGTGGATAACTGTGAGACCTCACAGGATACATGGAAAAGACTTGACACCCTGTTCGGTGCACAATCTAAATCATCAAAGTATGGTCTCCTAATTGAATTCTTCAGGCTTGAAATGAAGTCCAGCACATCACTTGCCACACATCTTAATTACATGGAAGGACTCCTAACCCAACTTGCAGGAATCAACATTAAAATGGATGAAGATGTTTGCATCGGTGTTCTACTTAAGAGCTTGCCTCCTGAATATAATAACGTATCAACAACTTTAATCAACATGCCAAATCCTGAACTTGTTGATATCCAGGCATCACTGTTAGAAGAAGAAAAGAAGCTAAAAACTAAAGAAGAACCAAGTACCTCTAGAGATGAGCATGCATTATATGTTGGCAACAGGTACAAAGGCAAGAAAGATCAGCTCTTTTGTGACTTTTGCAAAAGGACCGGACACACTGAGAAGTTCTGCCACGCAAGAAAGAGATCCCAAAAGGCCTATCTAGTCGCAGTCAAAGAAGAAGAAGAAAATGAAGCAAAGGAAGAAGAAGATGAAGATCACCAGGATCGGAAGGACAAGACTCATCAGTCCTTGTACTCTCATAATTCTGATAGATTGTTTTAATAGCCTTGTATTTTCCTTACCCTAAAGCTTCCTGCCATAAGCTATGTAAACTCCTTATGTAACTTGGCATTACAGTCCCTGTACACTTTGTGAGGCCCCTGTTACAGCCTCTGGATGTCCACCATGTTTATGGTACCCACACTTAGCTTTTTCTGCAACAGCCTCTGGTGTTTTGCCATGTCTGTGGTATACCCACACTTTGCAGGTGGTTCTCATTACAGCCTCTACACACTTTGTGCCTTTCCTAGTTGTGATTGAGGAGGGGTGTTGAGAATCAGCAATCACACTCAAACAGCCTCTTTCTATGGAATCTTAGGGTCAAGGATATGCAGGCTAAATTATCCCATATGCACAATAGTGCCTACTGCAGTTTCCTACTTTCCTATAAAGCATTGTACTTGCTTCCTTTCTTAATGCAATGATAGTACTCTTTTCATTTCAGTAAAGTGTCAATGTCATTGTCCACATACACAAGATTGTGTTTATGAGTCCAAGTCTCAATCTTGGAACCTAATTCACTTGTGTAACAAACAGTGTCCATTCCATCATGAGTCTACACTTCTCCTTCCATCCTCCATAGCTTCCGGTTATGTCATGCTCTAGATCCCACATTTCTAACATTTGCTTGAGGGGGACAAAGACATGGACATGAAGACTAAAGTTGCAAGCAAAGTCAAAGAAGAACCAGACCAAGAAGACCATAAGATCAAAGAGCAAAGGAAGAAGGACAATAAGAAGATTAGCCATGAAGACCAAAAGACCACATCATTCAAAGCTAAAGAACCAAAGATGAAAGACAAGAAGATTTTCCATGCTGACAAAGAGAAATCATATGCTGAAAAATACCACAAGGGCCTATCGGTCCTTGTCTCTCATTTTTTGTTTTAAAAGCATTGTATCTGCCTTAATGTTCCTTTCATAAGCTTTGTAAACTCCTCATGTAGCCTTGTACTACAGCCTCTGTACACTTTGTGAGGCCCCTGTTACAGCCTCTGGATGTCCACCATGATTATGGTACCCACACTTAGCCTTTTCTGCGACAGCCTCTGATGTTTTGCCATGTTTGTGGTATGCCCACACTTTGCAGGTGCAGCTCTCACTAAAGCCTCTACACACTTTGTACTTTCAGGTTGTGATTGAGGAGGGGTGTTGAGAATCTGCCAATCACACCCTATGTATGCCCCTTTGTATGGAACAACTAGGCTAGGAAGATGCAGTTCATTCTAGGAAGAGAGACAGATCCCATAGGCACAGTGATGAAATGTGCTACCAAGCAATCCTATATATTGATGTACTTGACTATCACTTTCATATGATGATAATGCAATAGTACTTGTCTCTTTCTGTCAAGTCTCTGTGTCATTGTTAGTCCTACACAAGATTGTGTTTATGAGTTCAAGTCTCAATCTTGAAACCTAATTCACTTGTGTAACAGTTGTCTTCTTTGTCAATGTCAACATGAGTAGTATCTTCATCTTCCATCCTCCATAGCTTCTGTCTTTGCCATGCTCTAGATTCCGCATTTCTCACAATGAGGAGTATGAAGACTGCGGCTCTAGTGGTGAGGATAGTGAGAAAGAAGCCGAAACTGTAGAATATGACATAGAGGAACAAGTGATTCACTAGATAAAAGTAGACTTTGAACCTTGAGAGGCTAGTATCTTTATAATAGAAAGAGGAGTCTTCAAGGTGAATTGTGATCATACGTGGTTAGTGCACCTGGAGGTAGTGGACCATGAGCGAGCTGGGTTAGTGTAATTAGGTGTTACATCACTGCTTAGAATGGAATAACTGCCGCAGCTACGACCACCAGGGGTAACTCCTTATTTGAAGATTGTGAGTTCAACTTTGAGTCAAAGGTCAGCTCTCTAGCATAAGTCACCAGTCTCCCCTATGCATTTGAGATCAAGAGGCACATAAATGCCCCATGTAGCACCGCATAAGTGGAATCTAGATGCCACAAATATATGAAATGCCCAACAATATTGGCAAAAAATCCTTGAATTAGAAGAAAAGGAAAAGGTTGGGAATTTTCTTACAACATTGATATCAACCCCTATAACCTTGACATTAGGAGAATTGATTATGCAAAACCCCACACTATGGCAAGTATTGAAATAGTGGGTAGAAAGACTCAATGGGCATGGAGCGACGGACTTGCAGGACCTTAGCATAGAGACACATATACCAAGCTTAACCTTGAATGCATTATCTAGATCCCTACAAGTGAATGTCTTTTGGGAGGACACAAAAATGCACGCAGTCTTACCTATTGTTGTATTAGGTGATGGCATTGTAGAGGAATTGTGGACACAAGAGCAGGAATTAGTGTGCTTAGCCACGCATTTCTGCAAGCTTGGGGAAACTCGCTAGTAAAAACTGCACGGTTTAATGTTACACTAGCAAATGAAATGAAAGTCAAACCATTTTGCGTGCTAAAAGATTGGCCTTTGAAGATAAGAGCAGTCCAATTCTCAGTTAAATTCATAGTTATGGAGGGATTGGACTACAATATTATGTTAGGCAAGCCATGGATGAAGAATGGTCTAATATTCTTGGACAATAGAATAGAAGATGTTCGAGTGGAAATGGATACTTGGAAAACCTCACTAGTTGCCTTGATGCTATCTCTACAATGCTAAAGGGTGACTCACAAGAAAAGTGTGAACATGGACCCTTAATGGGCCCTTAATTAAGTATATTCCTTGTCAAGATTGTGGGAGAGAAGGAAGGAGTCTCGCTTGAAGCTTTCTTTCTTGCACAATGGGGGAAGACACACAAGGGTGGAGGCTGAAAACAGTTTTCCTCTTCTTAGTTGTGTAAGCCAAAAGAACTCAAGTACAAAGAAAATAGAAGAACCCTAGATATGGGTCTCAAACCAAACTCAACTAACTAAGGTGGCATACTAACTGAGCCACGAACTAGAGTAGATAAGGATAGCTATAATGTAGCTATTATTCATGGGCGGTGTACCAACCGCGTCTGCAACTGACAAGTCGGTGACATAAATATACAACGGTCACCCTGGCGTATCACGAGTGGAGCTCGATATCTCAACACTCCCCCTCGAGCTCAATCCCAATTCCTGCACACCAAGCAGGTCTCTGAACTTGCGCAGCTTCTCTGCGCCCAATGCCTTCGTGAATATGTCAGCTACCTGATCCTCTGTGCTGACATAAACTAGATCAATAAGACCTAGTAAAACCCTCTCTCGCACATAGTGATAATGCACCTCAATGTGCTTTGTTCTAGCATGATAGACTGGGTTATTTGCCAAGTGTATACTACTCATGTTGTCACAATAAATGACAACTGGCCCATCTGTAGACTGATGCATATCATAAAGTAGCTTATGCAACCAAGCTACCTCACATGCAGCCATTGCTGCACCCCTGTACTCAGCCTCTGTGCTCGACAAGGCAACTGTAGGCTGTTTCTTGCTGCTCCAAGTGACTGCAGCACTCCCAAAAGAGAATACATATCCACTGGTAGATCGTCTATCAGAAATACTACCAGCCCAATCAGCATCAGTGTATCCATGCAACTGTATCTGAACCCCAGTCTCATAAAATAGTCCATACTGCAATGTGGACTTCACATACCTAAGTATGCGTCTAGCCGCATCCAAATGTGGTTTCCTTGGAGCCTGCATAAACTGACTTACCAATCCAACAGCATAGCTCAAATCTGGCCTGGTAATAGTCATATAAATCAAACTTCCTACTATGCGTCTGTACATAGTAGGGTCTTCTAGAAGCTCACCTGCATCTGTGCTCAGCTTCACATTTTGCTCCAAAGGAACTGAAATAGGCTTACAGCCTGTCATCCCATATTTGGACAGCATGTCCAATCCATACTGCCTCTGCAAGAGCTGTATCCCACTTGGTGATCTAATCACCTCAATGCCCAAGAAATAACGCAGCTCTCCCAAATCCTTCATCTCAAACTTCTGCTTCAATAGCATTTTCACATGAAGGATATCTTCATCACTGTCACCTGTCATAATCAAATCATCAACATAAATGACAAGTAGCATAATACCTTTCTCTGTTTTTCTCACATAAAGTGAGAAATCTGCCTTGGAAATCTGAAAGCCAATAGTGACAAGATACTGTCCTATCTTGTCAGACCATGCTCTAGGTGCTTGCTTCAAGCCATACAAGGCTTTCTTCAACCTGCAAACAAACTCAGGATGAACAGCATGCACATAACCTGGTGGCTGCTCCATATAGACCTCTTCTTGCAAATCACCATGCAAGAAGGCATTCTTTACATCCATCTGATGTAAAGACCATCCCTTTGATGCAGCCATAGCAATGACTGCTCTTACGGTTGCCATCCTTGCAACCGGACTAAATGTTTCTTCATAGTCAATGCCATATGTTTGTGCATACCCCTTGACTACTAATCTTGCCTTGTATCTGTTCACAGAACCATCTGCATTGTGCTTCACCTTATAAACCCACTTACAGCCAATTGCATTCTTACCTTTAGGCAAAGGTACTAACTCCCATGTAGCATTTGCTTCCAAGGCATCCATTTCTTCATCCATGGCTTTCTCCCATTTTTCTTTTCCCATGGCTTCCTCAAAAGAAGTGGGTTCTGGTTCCTGTATCATTTTAACCATATATGCATAGTGAATGGCTGTAAATCCATCATATTTCAGCCTATCCACAGGATACCTAGCTCTCGTAGACCTGCGCAAAGTAGGTTCACTCCCAGGTGCTCTCAAAACATCCCTGGTCTTCCTTACTCCAGGTGTAACAATAGAAGGAATACCCAACTCATCATCAATGCTCTGTTCTGAGCCACTGGATTCACCATCCACATAAGAGTGACCTGCATTCACATCAAACATGGGCTGATCAACCTTCTCTTTTCCTTTTCGTGATACCTGCATACCACTATCTGCATTGCTTTGAGAAGATTCTCCTGATCTCAATCTGCCTGTCCATGGCGAAGAATGTGAACCACTGCTAGAGGACGCTCCAGGTCCACTAATATTTTGTGACTGCTGCTGTGAATTCTGTGTAGCATTACCATTTTGTGCATCTTCATCATCAATCACATTTACTGGTTTATACCAGCTACTCATCTCATCAAAAACAACATCTCTGCTCACTGTAAACTTACGAGTAGAAGGGTTATAGCATCTATACCCTTTTTGCTGCAGAGAGTAACCAATAAAGATGCACTTCTCAGCTTTTGGATCCAACTTGGATCTCAGCTCATCTGGCACATGTACATAGGCAATGCAACCAAAAATTTTCAAATGAGAAATATCTGGTTTCCTACCAGTATACCTCTCCTCTGGAGTCATTCCATGTATTGCTGCAGTGGGAGTCCTGTTCATTATGTAGACTGCTGTAGCAACTGCTTCAGCCCAATAAAAATCTGGCAAGTCTTTTTCATTGAGCATGGCACGAGATACCTCTCCAATATGCCTGTTTTTCCTTTCTGCAATTCCATTTTGTTGTGGGGTATAACTGCATGAATATTGCTGCTTTATGCCATGCTCCTGCAAGAACTTTGCAAACTCATTTGAGAGGTACTCTCCCCCTCCATCTGACCTTAGGCATTTTATCTGCAAGCCTGTTTCTTTTTCAACCATAGCTTTAAGAGTTTTGAAATGCCCAAAAACTTCACTTTTCTTTTTCATAAAATACACCCAAACTTTTCTGCTATAGTCATCAATAAAACTGACAAAATAATGACAGCCTCCAAGAGATGCAGCTTTAGTTGTCCACACATCAGAGTGAATTAATTCCAATGGCTTCTCACTCTCTTGAACATGTCTAGGAAATGGTTTCCTTGCCTGTTTTCCAAACTGACAGGCTTCACATACCTTATGCATTTCTGCAACCTTGAATTTGGGCAATCCTGCAACAATATTTTGGGCCTGCATTGATTTAAGTCGCTGTACATTAACATGACCAATGCGTTTATGCCAGATATCAATATCTGCAACTACACCGGTCCCATGTGCAAACATTGCTGCACTCAATTCAGACATGTCTGCATCCAATGTAAACATTCTGCCCTTCTTCTTTCCTTTTGCTATCAAGCGACCTTTATTTTTCATATCCTCAACAAAGCATCCATGAGGATTAAATCTGACCTGCAAACCCTGTTCAACCATTTGACCAACTGAAACCAGATTCTTGGTGATATTCGGGACATGAAATACATCGGACAGGTATTTCTTTTTCCCACCCTGCATAGACAAGGGAATTTTTCCAATCTGCACAATAGGATGTGCAGTATCATCACCAGTCTCCACAAATCCTGGTTTTTCCATTTTCCTTGCATCCTCCATCCATTCTGCATGACCTGTCATGTGGTTTGATGCACATGAGTCAACATACCATACATCATTGCTTTCTTCTGCACTTGTCATAGAATTGTTCATGTGCTGCACCATGAACAAATGCTCATTTCTGTCATCACCCTGTCTACTAGAAGATGCATAATTCCCTTGTTGCAGTTTTCCATTCATGATGTCATTCTGCTTTTTATAGCAGTCTTTAGCCATATGACCCATTTTACCACAGTAGTAGCATTCAACATTACTGTTTGCATTTTGGCCTCTTTGCCATCCACCACGACCTCTTTGGCTCCCCCTGCCTCTAGAGTTACCACGTCCTCCTCCATAGGACTGGTTTTCTTGAGTTTGCTGCATATTCTGATTTCTGCCACGGCCTCCAAATCGGCCTCCTCTACCTCTGCCTCTACCTCTTCCAGCATTTGAGTAGAAGACAGCTTCTTTTGAAGTTCCTCCTGAAGAAGATGCACCACCATTTCTCTGTTCCTCAGAAATTAGAAGAGCAATCAACTCCTCAAAATCAGGAAATCTTTCACGAACTGAAATGGATGTCCGAAACTGTGCATAATCCTTTCCTAGACCATTCAAGGTCACGGAAACTAAATCATCATCTTCCACTGGCGACCCAATGGAAGCAAGTGCATCTGCAATCTTCTTCACCTTCATGTGGTAGTCGTTGATGCTCATACTTTCTCTTTGCACATTATGCAACTCTTGCTTGAGCTGCATTTTCCTGGCTTGCGTATTTGTGCTATACATTTTTGACAAAGTATCCCATGCCTCCTTTGGCGTACTTGCATCCTGAATATGCACAATCATAGAGTCTGAAATACTGATAGACAGCCAATACATAACTTTCCTGGCTCTCTCATGCCATGTTTTAAATGCTTGCATTTGTTGTTGATTGGGAACATCAGGAAGAACTGGTTCTTCTTCATTTCCTGCAACAAATTCCCAATATCCTTTTCCCATAAGGAAATTCGTCATTCTAAACTTCCATGCCTGGAAGTTGTTCTTGTCAAGCTTTTCAGTGACAATCTGTGAAAGAGAATCAGACGCCATTACAGAATACTGCAAGAAATTCTGTCACTGCAAAAAACACAGCTTCACCCTCACAAGGGCAAATCTGCAAAACTGGCGAAAGTGGTATTTGACCACACAGTCACTTCCTAGTGACGATTTTGCATAAACAGGAACCAAGGATGATTCTGAAACTCCCAATGTCTCTGCGCACAAGCATACGATGCAATTTCTACAGTAACTTTTCACCGACCTGTAGAACAGTGGTCGCACAGCATAAAACTGAGCCTTTTCTTGAGTGCATGCAGAAAACTTCCGTCTGCAAAACAGGCCCCGAAATGGCCTCAAATCAAAAAAACAAGGTCGCCAAGGGCTAAAGCCCTCTCCCGCAGCATATACTGCCCTCTTGCTTCACCGCGAAGGGCGTCTCAACCTGAGACAATGCACTCCTGCAATTTCCGGCTGTGCTACCTGCAGAGATCTGCTCCCAAAACAGGAAATGAAAGCAACACTACTCCTCTTACCAGACCACCGCGAGCTTGGCTTGCTTTCTTGAGCTCCTTACCACGAACAAAGCTCTGATACCATGTCAAGATTGTGGGAGAGAAGGAAGGAGTCTCGCTTGAAGCTTTCTTTCTTGCACAATGGGGGAAGACACACAAGGGTGGAGGCTGAAAACAGTTTTCCTCTTCTTAGTTGTGTAAGCCAAAAGAACTCAAGTACAAAGAAAATAGAAGAACCCTAGATATGGGTCTCAAACCAAACTCAACTAACTAAGGTGGCATACTAACTGAGCCACGAACTAGAGTAGATAAGGATAGCTATAATGTAGCTATTATTCATGGGCGGTGTACCAACCGCGTCTGCAACTGACAAGTCGGTGACATAAATATACAACGGTCACCCTGGCGTATCACGAGTGGAGCTCGATATCTCAACATTCCTTGCCCTGAGGATGATCATGATTGGATGCATGTATTGGCAACCATTGACTTGTCATTCTTAAGTGATGAGGATGACTATAAGCAAGTTGTAGAGGCAGCTAGTAAACCCAATGGAGTCACAACTTCTCAGTTACACAAGAATGATGCCACACCATCAGTGCCTCTATACATGATGACTAAGAGTTTCACCAACCAACCAATGCCTATCATCTTCCATGTACCAACTAATAAACTTGAACTCCATGGAATTCTGGAATACGTGACAAGAGAGCTAGCTACTAAATGCAAACTTTAAGCCTCTTAAGGATGGCATGAAGAATCCAAAGTGGAAATGGGCTAAGGTGCATGACCTGAATCTATTGTACAACTAGGCCCTCACTATAGATGAGAAACATCCTACAAATGGGAGCCATGGGAATGATGAAGAGTTTGAGTATGAGGACTCAGATGAGGAGTATGAAGACTGTGGCTCTAGTGGTGAGGATAGTGAGGAAGAAGCCAAAACTATACAAATATGACATAGAGGAACAAGTGATTCAGTAGATAAGAGCAGACTTTGAACCTTGAGAGGCCAGTACCTTTATAATAGAAAGAGGAGTCTTCAAGGTGAATTGTGATCATACATGGTTAGTGCACCTGGACGTAGTGGACCATGAGAAAGCTGGGTTATTGTAATTAGGTGTTACATCACTGCTTAGAATGGAATAACTGTTGTAGCTACGACCACCAGGGGTAACTCCTTATTTGAAGGTTGTGAGTTCAACCAGAGGTGAGCTGTGAAAGAGATCCAAAAATTCCATGACCATGTGGGACCAAATGCACCAAAGGGGACCTCCAAATCCATCTAAGGTACAAGAGGCTCAAGGAAGAAAGAAGGAAACAACCCTAAGTCCTTGGAAGTTGAATGACAAAAGAAACCACATGACTTACCCAAACGCTTCACTAAGTATAAGAAGGATGACTGCATAGTGGTGTTAGTAGGAGCCAAAAGAGCAGGGCTAGTGAGCCCATTGATGGACCCACTAAAGTTAAGGAAGTCCACTTGGCAAGGGAAGGGGAGAAGCCTTGATCCCTGTACATAGCCAATGACTTAACTGAGTTGGAGGAGCACAATCTCATTAATCTCTTACAAGAGCATGTAGATGTATTTGCTTGGTCCTTAGAAGAGCTAAAAGGAATTGATCTGAGTATTGTGACTCACAACATTCCTACGATCCCCAATGCGACACTAGTCAAACAAAGACCATACACAATGAGTCCAAAGCATGCTCATGCTATGAAGGAGAAAATAGACAAGTTGTTGAATGTTGGATTCATTTATGAGATTGAGCACACGGACTGGGTATCATGCATAGTGATTGTCATGAAGAAGAATGGGAAGATCTGAGTGTGCATGAATTACAAAACAGTCAACACACTGATAAAGAGAGACAATTATCCATTACCGTACATCAAGTGCATGCTAGAGAGAGTGGCAGGGAAGGAAGTCTACAGTCTCATGGACGGCTTCTCTGGCTATAACCAAGTGCAAGAGCATCCAAATGATAGGTATAAAATGGTATTTGCTATGGAATGGGGTGTGTTTGCCTATATAGTCATGTTGTTTGGGCTAACTAACGATTGGTCAACCAAAAATAATGCCCTAATTGATTGTGAAGAGAGATCTTTAATTTTCAAAGGAAAAGATAACATCTTTCACAAAGTTCAAGGAAGCAAGAAAGATTGCAAGTCCTTAATAATTTCAGCAACAAGACTTCTAAGGGAAATCAGATAAGGGTGTGAGACCTTCTTAATCTTTTCTAGAGGGTTGAAGTTGAAGGAGATGGAAAGGAATCCTAAATACCTAGAACAACTACTTGATGACTACAATGATAGCTTTTTCAATGACCTATCGATTATGCCTCTTGCTCTCCTCCTGCTAGATTAGTTAACTATGCTATAGAGTTGTATCTAGAAACAAAACCCTACTCTAGAGCACCCTATCCATTCAATATAGAAGAGCTAAAGGAGCTAAAACTACAAATTTGTGATCTCTTGAAAAAGGGATTTATTAGGCCAAGTGTTTCTCCTTGGGGTGCTCTTGTATTGTTCCAAAAGAAGAAGGACGGGATATAGACTATGTATTGATTACAGAGGTCTCAATAAGAAAACTATAAGAAACAAATATTCCCTTCCACACATTGATAATTTATTAAGCCAACTGAGTTTGCAAAGGTATTGTCAAAGATAGACTTACGATCAGGTTACCATCAAATTCATATAAAGTCTAAGGATACTTTTTGGACTAGGTATGGTCATTACAAATTTAGAGTTCTAGCCTTTATATTAACTAATGCACCAGCCACATTCATATATTGATAAACAAAATTTTCCATCAGCATCTTCATTGTAACACTATTGGATGATATCTTTGTATATTCTAAAGATCATCAGCAACATGAGATACATGTTAGAAAAACTCTTCAAATGTTGAGGAAACATAGAGTCTATGCTAAATGGACAAATGTTTCTTTGCAAAAGTTAACATTTTTTATCTAAGAAGAGCTATCTCTAAAGATGAAATTCATATAGATAGGAAGAAGGTAAAGGCTATTGTTGATTGGCCTATACCAAAGAGTGTGAAAGATATGAGAAGCTTCTTAGGATTAGCTAAATATGAAAGAAGCCATATTCCGGACTTTTCTAATATAGAAAGTCCTTTGACTAAATTGACTAAGAGGATTTGGACACATGCATGTCAGGTAGCCTTTGAAACATTGAAATAGAAAGTGACTGAAATTTGTACTTTGAAAATTCATGAGATGAAAAACATTTTGTATTATCTTGTGATGCCAGTGGGGAACAATTGGGATGTGTGTTCACACAAGAGGGGAGAGTAACGGCTTATGAATCAAGTAAATTATGGAGACATGAGCTAAACGATCATGTACATGACTTAAAACTTGCTGTTGTAGTTCATGATTTAAAACATTAGAGGCACTTGTTTCTTAGTGTAAAATTTAAGCTAAGAATTAATCATCAAGGCCTAAAATACATTTTCACTCCACCAATTTTGAATAATAAACAAAAGAGGTGGTTGCAATTTTTATATGAATATGACTTTGATATCAAACATGTATCTAGAAAGGAAAACCTATCATAGAAAAACTTGGAAAACACTTGCACAATGCAAGGAGTTAATGGCTTCAAATACATGCTTTACATGTGAACATGAGGGACACATGGCAAGGGACTATCCCAATAGGCACCAAGTTGAAAGTAAGGAAGATTAGGGGTAAAGTTTCCAAGTCATATTGAACCAACACAAGTCTCTCCATTCTAAAGTGATTCCCGCCCTAGATTGGGTTTGTTTCTTAGACTACAGAACAAGTCTCAAGATGGAAGGCGACACAAATTGCATGTTATTCACTCACGTTTGCACATGAATAGTAGGCCTTATAATTGGATCTACTAATTGGAGGGCCATATCATTGATCAAGGCAAACACCAAAGAGATGAGATAAGTGCCAATTTAGGAGGGATCAAATTAATGAGCCCACCTAGTAAACTGAAGGGAGTGCATCCCCTTTAGCTTCCATGAAATGCTTTATCCATGTCCATGGCCTATTCAACATCGACCTACTTTCCCATTTTCAAAGTGGCATGTTTACCTGCTTCCCCATTTTCTAAGGTTGTATCCCCTTTAGCTTTGATGACATGCTTTATCCTTGTCCACATCCTAATCAACATTAGCTCAACTTGCTTTTCCAATTTCTAAGGTTCCCCTTAGCAAACACTTGTTATTGAATGCACTTCTTGCAAGATATAGGTGCCCCCTTAATTCCTTTGTATGCACCATCATCAAAACTAGCAGTCATCCCTGTCATTTGCTATTCCTTTTGGGTCTCGAATCACCACCTCTACATATGTACATTTGAGATTTTAAGCATGAAGGGCCATATTACCATATTCTCATATTACCAAAAGTACTGGTACTATACAACATGATGGTCTCTTTTCCTCCATCTAGTCACTCTAAATTAGTGCAAGTGTTGTATGTGTTTTTCTTTAATGAAGGTAGATCCCTAACTACCAAAGGGACACTCGTGACATGAAAATACCATGAAGGTTTTAAAACCGATCATAGTAAATGGAACCCTCAAGGACAAACAATCCACCTTTTATCCACATCCAACAGATTCAACATCCATTGGATTTCTGAAGCTCCACTCTAGTGCGACACTAGAACCTAAAGTAGCATAAAACCAAATTTGTATTTGTATATGCCATTAATTTTCTGCCTTCTTCATGATCCTGCTAGGGAGGACATCATTTTTCATACCTCACTCCTAGTCTCAATGTCAAATTGACGACTAGGACAATATGTTAACTACAAGGGTATAACATGGGAGATGTGATGTTATTCTAAACTATCACCAACTCCGAACCCTGTACTATGAATATTGCTACAAACTGTAGATTTCCATAACTCGCATGATTGTTGCTCTTCCCATTTAGAAATTCTTTTACTTCTATACTAAAATGAACTTAGCATTTCCTTCTCTCCCTTCTTAATTTTTAGCATTAAATAGAGATTAAAAACGTCCACTCCTAGGATGGCCTTTGTAAGTATGTTGGAACTTCCACTCCTGGCCATGAAGGTCTGATGTTGCCACCAGCTCTCCTGGCTACGTGTTTCCTGAGCCATGTCTAGGGCAGGGGAGAGGCATTCTTTGGCATGCTTCCTCAGCACAGAGAAGCCGCCATGGGTGTTGGTATCAGAGGTAGTGAGGATCTTGGCGAACATTCGAACAAGAGCCTAAGCAGAGGGGGAGGTTCCTCCTTCTCTTGGGCGAGGTCAAAAGTCTGATTGAGCTCGGGGAGGAGAGAGAGCTGAGTACAGACATTGTCGATCATCGACACTCAGAATCACATTCACAACTGTGCACAAGATCTAAGATGACAGCTTGTAATAGGGAGGCATTTATTGATCGGTGCTGTCGGCCTGGATGGACGCTGCAACCTGCTCTAGATGGCCCTACGGGAAGTACCACATGCGCTGGCCTCTCTTAGAAACAGACACAAGCGGCCCTGTGCAGCTTGCCATAACTCCTCTGTGTACTCCCCTTCTAGGGAGCCATAGTCATGTTGACACGGAGGGGGGCCATGAAAGCCATGGAGGGATCGGAGGCGGGAGCATGGGAATTAGCACCGGGGTTGGGGAAGCTCTGGTGGGAAAGGGGGGAAGGGGAGGGTTTCAATAGTAAGCCATGGGGGGAAGGGAAGCAGGGGGAGAGAAGAAGGGGAGCACTATTCTTCTACATTGCAACATTCTTCCTCATGGCTCAATGTAGTGTTTCCTCTTAGGCTTTTGAATTCTAGAAGATTATAAGATGCTTCTTGTTCTCCTCAAATATGATTTTAGTGATGATGCCAGATTATCACCCTAGACCACCCTAGACCAGCTATTATCAAAACATGTCATTCAAGTGAAGTATTTAGAATAATTATTCCTTCTTCTAAAGATATAAAAATGGTCACTAATCATCTTCAAACCAAAGTGTCTCAAATATCATGTTGGTGTATGCATCATCCTATATCTAGTGAGCTAATCCACAATTATCTTCAAACCAAAGTGTCTTGAATGTCATGTGATGTATGAATCATGCTATATGTGGTAACATAATTCATCTACTGAGCTCTAAAACTATTGTCATGTGGTGAGATAATCCATAATTATCTTCAAACCAAAGTGTCTCAAATATCATGTTGTTAGTTATGTGATCACTTGAGATTGTTAAAATTATTTCTACCATTGTTTAAATTTAATACTTCCAATGTACAAAATGAAGCTTCAGGTTCCATTTTCATGATGATAGCCATGCCACGTCATGGTTCATTTTTAAGCTATGCATATGCCTTTTTGAGTTCTAGCTAGATGACCATTTGTACATGTAATTACTCATGCAAGAACATTAATCATGTAAATAAGAAAACATTGTAAAACTAGTTTCTAACCAATCACCAATCCTTATGCAAATTAACATGGAATTTTTAAAGAATCTATAACTAGCATGGGATTGAGTGATTATTAGTTAAACCCTAATTTGTTTGGTAACCATTTTCCACAAAAAGGAGCCAGGTTTTCAACATGAGATCATGCCATTTTAATTCCCTATTATGGGCTATAGAGAATGGAATTCCCTAGTTGTGTGGGCCATAATTTCCTACTATGATATATGGGAAACTAGAATCCCTAGTCATATGACCTATAAATCCCTAGTTCAAGATGTGGGGAATGGAATTCCCTAGTTACATGTGGGGAATTCATATATGCATATCTATGATTCCCTATTGTGAGGTGTGGGAAGTTTAATGAGCCTAGTTATATGTAGGGAACACATATGTAGATACATAGGAAATACTAGAGAATTTTGTAGATTCCAAGGGGTTTCCTATGTAGAAATTGTTCAAAAGCTTGTTATGCATTTGGCTACACATCTACAATACTCATGCCACTGAACATGTCCACACCCAAGGCTTTTTCATGCGTCACTTATGCAACCTCCACAAACATTCCAAGAGCTCCAATGGCCCCTACCTATAACTCTTGACTCCCATCACATCTAAGCAGTTCTATTGTCTAAAAACTGACAACTCCATCACTATATAAGTGGAAGGCATTATTCGAGACCCCTTTTTGGTAACAAAATTCTAGCTAGTTTTATGAATTAATAATACCCTTATGTAAAAAATACACATATCGATTGTGAATGTATATATGTAAGACTATCTTATTTAATATTCCCTTCTGTTGAACTCACGTGATGCACATTTTTATACACAGTAACTTACCCGAGGAGAGTGACTAGGAGGAGTGATCCAATTCTTCAACATTCTTCTTCAGGACGTGAGCAGACTATGGCTAATGTTCAGAAGCCAAAAGTTTAGTAAGATCAGAAAGCCCCGAAGACAAAGGATCTGAAGCCAAAAAAGTAACCTGGATTCAAGCTTCTTTCCGATATTGAGACAACTACAGACTTGAAAAAGTTACTTGAGGATCGGATTCTTAATTGTAAAATTGAATTCACTATTGGAGAAATCTTGGGGATTTCCAAAAGAGAATTTCATGATGTTATCATCGACATCATTAAAAGAAAACGATAGGTTATTAAAGAGCCGACAAATGATATGATCCATCGAGAGGCTTTAGCAGTTTGAGGCTATTATCTATGGGTTGCAGATTGAGGAGCTTGATTTTGATGAGGAGATTACTGAGAAGTCTACAGATGGAGCTTTATGTATGCAGTCCAATAAGACTCTTCAGCCTTTACTTTAGCCTGTAGAGTATGTGGAGAGTGATGATGCGCCTAGATTTGTACCTCGTAGCCATTTTTCTCGTAGTCAGTGGGCTCGTGCCACTACAGAGACTGTACTCAAGCTTAGTGAGATAGAGAGCCCTTGTGTTGCTCTTTTGGATCATGGCTCCAAGATTAATATCATAGTGTGTGGATTATATGATACTGGTAGATGGCGAGTTGATGTGGATCATCATGGTTGACACATGCGTGGTGCGGCCAACAACACTTCAAAAGATTTGTATGCTGCTTGTCCGAACTTGAAGATTTCTATTGGAGATGTAGATGAGTCTTATCGTTTCTTTGTGCAGAATTCTTATTCCTGTCCTATTATTTTGGGGTAGCCATTTATTGCAAAGTCTCGAATGGAGACTAAGGTTCTAGACAATGGGTCTGCATGGATCCGAAGCAAAGATGGAAATAGGGCTGTCCAATTCATGACTGTTCAAGTCAACAATCAGCGGAATAAAGATTCTTTGAGGGGTTCCCCTCATCCAATAGGAGAGCTGGATTTTTATTAGGTACCACTCTCTTGCGAGACGATGGTGGTACAAGACAGGGAAAGCTCTCGTCTCCTGGTAGTTGCAGTTTTTACTCATGTGTTTATGGTGTATCTACTGAAAGTACTTTGTTTTTTCAACATATTTGAGATATGCCTAGAGCTGGCATGTAGTATGTGAAGAGAAAAGTGAAAGAATTGAAGCTTGTAGGTGTTTTACAGGAAGAAGACAGGGTAGATGGTCTCTATGATGGGCTTTCATGCTCGGATACTATGAAGGATCCTTCAACACTATTGAAAATTTACAATCAAGAGTTGGCATATGTCTTACCGGTCCATTCTCTGGTGATGTATTGCAAAATTGCTGATTTCATGCTTCAAGAAAATTTGGGTGCTAAGAATTCTCAACAAAAAGTGTTATTTGCTTAAATATTTCAGCAAAAAGAGTTGGATGATACTATTTATAAACAGCAAAATTTGTGTTTACTAGGGTGTTTACAACAAGGGCTAAATTTTGTAGGTTGTAGCAAAGAAGCCAGAGTACAGACAAAATATAAGACACTTGACAAGAAGGTCAGATTACCTTTGGATAGTGATGAGGATTTGCCTATGCTAATTCCATTTATAGAGATGGATATGGATAAGAATCACAAGATTATCTAAAGATCAACCAACCAAAGATGATTTGGATGTTGTGATGATCTTCGAAAATATACCTACTTTGATTTGTCCATATAATCTAGGAGGATTCTATGATAACCTATGGCAACTTACCTACTTGTCATATTACCCAGATGATTATCCATATGATCCTAGTGGGAACAATGTTGCAAGTGGTAAACAAGTTGGCACATGCTGGAGGATGTGCATGTTTGGAGGGGACCAATGTCATGATGCTGTGCGTCCACCACTTTGATGTCACTTTTGAGTGTTTTGATGGTTTCCATAGAATTTCATGCAAAGAGAGGAGATGTCACATTAAAGGATTTTCAATTCAAGATGCTTTTGTATTAGAAGAGAGTTACCATTGATAGTAGAAGGCAACTTATGTTTTGAAGTTGCCTTTGTGCTAAAAGGAAGAAGCTAGCAAGTATTTACATTGAAGTTTAATTAAAGAGGAGCCTGAGACTTTGGTTAAGCAGGCAACAAAAGGCTACAAGCTGAAGATATGGTCATTTGACAAATCGTAATTGCAACATATTTTGGGAGGGAGGTCATCTTGTCATGAGAGCATGTTATGAAGATTTTGAATTCTATGCATATTAATTTGCATAATTGAAGAAATTGTAGCACAGATGTCGGATGGGCTACTTTGTGATATTCGCTAAGTTGGTTTTGCATACTATTGGGGGGCTCTCTTTGACTTGTGGAGCTTAAAGATTATTTCACTCGAGATCTTCTACACCTACAAGCTGAATTGTTCAAGCAACACAATTTTTTATCAATATCTTCTCTTCTGACAGCACAATCAAAATTTTATGGAGATGGAGAAGATCTGATTATGTGGCTCTCTTTTCGACTTTTAGAAGTTAGACCTACCAATGAAAAGTTGAATGACAAAGAATGTAATGTAATAATTAGGACATGTTAAGGTGTGGTTTTCATAACTTCAAAGTAATGCAATTGAGAGTATTTGGAAAATATGGGAAGCAAGTTCTTTGACAAGTCAGGTGATAAGTACCATGAGAGTTGCAACCAACATTAAATCAAAGGCAAAGTGATCGACACTTCTATTATTTTCATCATGGTAGAAGCAAGGAGAATCGGCACTACAAATGACATAGATCATGACTGTTTTAAATGCGGGTAGGTGATGTTATAAAGATGTGAATGACATGATTGCCATTGATCAAGATGAGGGCATCAAAGATAGTAGTGGATTATCTTGTTCCTTGGGTATCAACACAAAGCTCTCACAAGATTGAACAACAGAAAAGACAGATGTAATAAGGTTATATTATGATCTTGTTGTCAGATCAATAGTTTGTTAACTGAAGCAACAATATGGATAATGACAGATCCCATTATCTATAGTAGACTTGAAGATCACAAAAAAGGATGTGCATGGTGTGTGTTTGGTGTAGCAGCTCAAGCAAGTTCTCCCACTACGCGATTCGTGACATGGTATCAGAGCTACGCCATTGAGAGAACCTTGGTTTTGAAGACTTAAGTGAAGAAGAAGAAGCAAGGATGAGTAAGTAAGCAATGGGTAAGAAGCTCTCTCATTCTTCAACTCTTTCTCCTCTTGGATAGTACCTATGGAGGTACCAGAAGTAGGGCATAGTAAAAATCTTAGATTGCTATGAGATTTGGTGTGCCATCTGAGGCCATTTCATGCCTTGTTTTAGACCTATAAGGTTACATACAATAATTTTAAGGTATACTATGATTTCGGATATATTGACAAAAAATGGTGGGTGCACAACTTACAAATTTTGAATTTCTAAGTTTTGAGTTATTTTCTAGAAAACAAACACAAGTTTTATTTGCAAACAAGTTACAAATTATATGTACTATTGAGAAACCAGTTGTGGGAACTTTCGCTACCACCAAGACCCACGGACCGCTTATTCCTTCAAGCGGTCCAAGCGAGCTCTAATGGCTATCTCTCACCTAGCCGACACGCCGTCGATCCTACGAGTGTAGTGAGCTTACCTTGATGCTTGATCGAGTAGCCTATTCCTTCAAGCGGTCCAAGCGAGCTCTAATGGCTATCTCTCACCTAGCCGACACGCCGTCGATCCTACGAGTGTAGTGAGCTTACCTTGATGCTTGATCGAGTAGCCTCCTCTCTCTTGCACTTCGGTAGCTCCACGATTCTTGATGCTAGCTCAAGCATCCTTAAGCCTCCTCCATCTCCAAGCTCCATCCTCCATAGCCGTGCGCGCAAGAGAAGAGAAGAGAAGAAGAGAAGGGGAGATGGTGAAGAGCTTCACCCTCTTGATCCCTCACTCCCACACACACTCACTCCCTCACACTCTCACACTCCCTCTCTCAAGAGCACACGCAAGCAAGAATGAGAGAAGAAGGAGAGAAGAAGAGAGGAAGAAGAAGACTCCTTTTGCCACACACCAAAGAATGAGCTTCTCATTCACTTTTCAACTTTATATACAAAGCCCTAAATCTTCTTTGGGCGGTCATCCCCTTTTCCCTTTTTTACATGGCTGGCCATAGCCTAGGCCCTCTAATTTATCCTATTCCCAACTAATGCATACACTTTGCACAAGAGCGAGCCTAGCGCTCTTTTACAAGCATTCGGGAGCGCTTCCACCTTTTAATGGTGCGCCTTGTACTCTTTTGTTGTCTCGGGGCGACACTGAGACTTTCTGAGGGTCGTGCCCGAACATTTAAATTTTTGAGGGTCTGGTTACCAGTCAAGGCGCCTTTTTCTGCTTTTATCTTGTGCCTTTTTTGCTATTTCCTTTTTTCTATTTTCTGCTCCTCTGTGCTGCGGGAAACACGGTAACATTACCCCCCTCCTAGCCAAGTGCCAATCCCATGGCACTGCGGTGGGGAGTAGTGGCTGGTTAGGTCTACTGCTAGGCGGAACTGGTAGGGGGATGACACTGCTTCCAAGGTGGGTGTGTGAATGAGAGGTGATGGAGTTTAATGACGATGACCAGGAGAGATTTCGGCGTGCTTTAGGCTTCATGAAGATGCTTGGCATCTTTCACACAGTTGTGGCATCCATTATGTAGCCGCTCGTCCCTTGAGCATCAGAAACACTTGAAGCAATAAGCAATCCCTTAGGAGGATGGTATTGGAGGGATTTATCCTGGAGAAGTCCCCCCCCGAACTCTGCCTTGACAATGATATGGTTTGTCCTTGCATTGAAAATCAGTGCCTTTGATTTGAAGAGCTTTGTCTTTGAGTTGAAGGTCTTCAGTGCTTCGTTGAAGATCTTCAACCTTGCATTGAAATTCTTCAAGCTTGTGGAATCAATAAGCAATCCGTAGATCTTGAGGCATTGGGCATGCATCTTTGGAAGATGAGGTTCCAAGATCTATGCCAATGGCAGGCTCTACTGAGTACTGATTTTTCTTGATTTGGTTCAATCATGGTAGCCATCAGCAGGCAGATGGTTGGCAGCATGAAGCACGTTGGTCCGTCCACTCCAATGCAGAAAAGCTCTTGAAACAGCAGCAATGGTGTCATATCTGGCATATGGAACGGATTTTGGTCATTCAAGGATGCCATGGATGATCTTCTTCAGTTGAGTAGCCAGTTCTTGAAACTCGAACATAACCTGCAAGAAAATTTGTGCACTTCCTAAGGGGTGTATTTGCCTCTCTGTGTAGTGCGTGGTGCCTGTGGCAGTGGAACTGGGAGATGGGTCTAACCTTGGGCAAGCCCTTGGTAATGTCCACACTTGAGAACCCAGTTCGTGTGTCATTGCAGGTGCGGTGCAAGTCTTAGGGTGATAGGTCTGAAAGTCCTGCCGTTGATGTGCCCTAAGCGTGAAGTGGGGAAGAGGCTGGGAAGAACCCTAGGTGCAGTGACTGTGGTGCACGACGAGGCGAAGGGGAGTTACAAGCAGATCTTGCGAATGTCTCTCTCTCTTATCTTTGCGTAATAGTAGATGCATCCCTTGGCTTTGCTATGCTTTGCTGTTGTCTTTTCTTTTTAGTTTACCCTTTTCTTTTGTTGCCTTGTGGCTTTTTAAAAAATAAATAAATTATAAAGAGGCTTATACATAGATGCATGTGATACAAGGGCATGACAGGAGGTTAATCCTCGTCATCTGAATGGCGGGGGGCATTATTAAGGAATCTATGACTCAGCGAGTAGCCCTTGAGATTGAGGCGGGTTTTGAGAGTGGTGGTGGAAAGGAAGGGGTGGTTGCACTGTGTGAATTTGATGTCGCTCATATCCTCAAGCAGTGCAACACAGAAGGATGGCAAAAGAGTAGCGCACATCATGAGACAAGTCATGGTGCTACTGTCTATGGCGTTGGGGTCGAAGAAAAGGGGTGGGAGGTGGCATTCTTGAGGGGCAGGCTCTTGGTGGACTAGGACCCTAATTAATCTGAGGTAATTACAAGTTGTTATGAAGGTGGGGTCAGGACAGGAGGTGAACTCACGAAGGAATCTATCTATAGAACTGTACAAATCAGGGAGCGTAAATACAAGAGCATCCTTATAGGAGGTGCTATTGGCGTTATAGATGATGGGGAAGTCGAACCTGCCGTGGATGGATGGATTAAAATCCACTCCTACCCTTCGAGGATATGGCATGAAAATGGGGTCGTTCCTCTCAGAAGGGAGGGTGTTGCAAAATGCCATCCAAGCGTAAAGGTTGACATAAAAAATACGCCTTCTCCAGGTGGGTTAGCAATTATAGCCTTCCACTGATCTAGGCACCTAGAGGACTTTATCCTGCCAAAATTCGCGGTCCTCGGCTCCCCAAGCAGTTGGGTTGGCCTCTCGCTCCGCTAGCCACTTGTCCTTGAGCCTTGCACCCATAGCAATTACGTCATTTACAAGTTTAATAGGCATTACTCTGTTTAGTATAGCAGGAAGCTCAAAGCTCAAGTCGAAGGGATCGCGGGCACATTCCTGCTATTCCCAGATAATCAACTCTGCATGGAATTCAGTGGGGAGATTCTCAGGGTGCGGTGGGAGAGGGGAATGTTGTCTTGGAACAGGTCTAATGTTCAGCTTTTTCCTTGTCTTTTCTACCATTTCTCTTGTGCGCTTAGCCAGGGCTGCTTTCCTCTCAGCAGATGTGTCAGGGGGTTGCACTTCATCTTGTTGTGGAGGAGGGCATGGCGGGACGTAGTCCTCCTCCTGAGGTCCTAGATCAAACTCTGGGTCACCCCCTTCTGCTTGCACGTCTTCTTGCGCCTTCGCCTCTGTGAAGCCGAGTTCGTCGATTTCTTGCGCCGTCAGGCCTATCTGTGCAAGATATCTTATTTGCTCCTCCAGGCTTTGCGGCGGCAGGCCTCCTAGCTGCAGTGGCACATGCAGGCCTGCTGTTAGGGCTCTGTGTGCAATGGCTAGCTTCTTCTGTAGATCATTGGCTTTGTTTTCTTCCAGTTTGGTGGAGTGGAGCAGTGTGTTGGGGAAGGTGTGATGCTGGGCTATCATGGAGAGCTGGGCTGCCTCTGCCTGATTCTCAGCCAACACTCTATCTCCTTCTCCTTTGGCTAGCCGGCGTGCCAGGTCTCCTACTCTCCTCTCATTGTGGTCAGCCCATTCTTTCGCTCTCTTTTCTATATCTTCCAGGCTCTCCCCCTGATGGAGGGTCATAGCCATGAGTTGTTGCTGCTGGTCCTCGAGCTCGCGGTGTAGGCGGGATTGCTCCTGGTATTCATTGGCGATCTGTGCATTGAACTGGTCCAGCTTCACCTGCATCCTTTGCACCTACTCTCCTCTTAGCTAGTCCAGCTCTGTAGCCTCCTGTCTGATCTTCTCAAGCTGGTTTTGTGCCTCCAGGTTGATTGCAGATAGCTGGTCGTTCTTGCGCCGCAGGTGAGCATTGGTCTCCCTCTCTCCATTGAGGTGATCCATTAAGATTTTTCTTCTTTCCTCCCAAGCAGCATCCCGTTCCTTTAGGGCTTTTGATTCTTTTGCATCTTTGTTGTTGGCTTCTTCCTTTGGCACAACAATCTCCCTTTGGTATTCTGCGATCTGCTTTGTTTTCTCCAGCTGGAGAGAGGCTCGTGATTCTCGCTCAGTTGCTAGCTCTTCCATGGCGGTTCTCTTTTCTTCATTGGCCTTTTCTAGCTGGGAGAGAAGCTCCTTAACGTATTCATCATATTGGCCTGCTGGAGATGGGGGATGGGACATGTTGGCGGTGGTGACAACAGCTTCTATTTTCTGTCTTTTAATCTCTGGCCTTGGCTCCATATCAGTTGTGGCTACTCTCTTCACTCCTGACGCTGGGGTGGCCACGCCCGCATCTCTTGCCAACTCCCTTTCCACCAAGAATTGCAGCCAAGTGACCATATTGCTCTCATCGACTTTTGGAGTGGAGCCTTGGGTGGCGGTGGCAGTGGGCGTCATCATGATGACAGTGGCTGGAGTGGAAGGTACAAAGAGAGAGGGAGTTGGCGTCATCAATTCCTTGCCTTTTCCTTCTACTGGGGGTGGGGGTGTGATTTTCCGGCACACTGTTACTAGAACCAGGTGCTTCTGTTTGGTGTGGGCTCTTTGCGCATTCCTCGTCCCTTTTCTGTTACTCCTAAATGAAGTGACGGGTGGCCAGCGCTATTTCTTCCTCTTCCTTTCTTCTCAACTCCTCTTTAGTATTCTTTTTTCTCTCCTCCTCATCCCTGAGCGACTCCCTCTGAGCCCTCTCCAGATCTTCCTTTTCTTTTTTCTTGCGCTCCTCTTCCCTCTTTCCATGCAGGGCTTTCGTTCTTTGTTCTGCTTGCCTCTATGGGCTACCCTGGGACTCTCCCTCTTCGTCTCCGTTTCATCTAAAGACCTACGCTACTCTTCTGTGTGAGGTGGGGATTGTGACGGTGACTCGTCACTTCCTTCTTCGCCTCCCTTGTTATCTTCTTCTTCCCGTCCTTGCCCTAGTGCTTCTTGGATTATGGCGGTAAGGACGCCTCCAAACCTTATGGTTGAGGCTTTGGAGGATGATGCCTTCCGTGTTGATCGGGACGATGGGGATTCTCCTCCAGCGGCTCTTCCTCTTATTGCTAGGGCCTTAGCCGAAGCCTCTATGGTTCTCCTCACAAACCCATTCAGGTTTACCTCGTCCAGTGATTGTGTCGCACTGCTGTCAAGTAGAGGCACGTTGATCCGGCTCATTATGCTGTTGTACCTCTGGCTCGAGAACAAAGCGTGCACCATTTTTTCTTGCAGCTGGATGTCTGGGTTTGGGATGTCTGCCAAGCTAATCCCATCATTGGTATGGACCTTCACCTTGTCCATTCCCAACATGGCGTAGACGTCCCTCTTCGGCTTTCTTTCCACCTTATTTGGCAGCCCCAATGCCCTTTCCACCAATTCCGGGGTCAGCTCAATCTGTACCTGCTGGGTCGCCTCAGTGAGAAATATAAGAACAGAAACAAGATTCAAGGAGAAGCTAGCTAATGGACATATGTGCTGGGTCCAGAATATAAATCCTTACCACCAATCTAGTAGGCCCCTTCATTGATACCACTGAAGAGTAGATTGCAATGGAAGGTATCACCAAGGAGATTCGTGACATTGGCATGGATAGATGGATATAAAAAGTTCTTCTAGATCTTGCAATGGAGAGTGTTCCTTACACACCACTATAGAGAGATACACGAAAATGACAAGAAGCAGTGAGGCATCACATGGAATTGACACACGTATTATAGAGCACCAAGATGGTAAGCTTGCTTTAACACAAAACTCATGATGTGAAGGCACGTAATTATTATTCACCACCAAAGTAACATTAATAATATTTTTAACATGCAGAGGGTAGAAGAATTGAGTATCTTGGATTTGAGGTCACATCGGATGTGACGCTTGCACAGAGAGGTAAACAAATGATGCTTGTGAATTCCACACATGTCATTATTGCATGATGTCAGATATTTAAAATATTCTATCATTACATGATGTTAATAGTGATGTGTGTCCTTGTGTAGGGAAGAAAAGAATGCAAGAACATGGACTAGCCGTGCTAAATGACATGGCACCTACCCGTAAACAAGCGTGACTCGTGGTTTTTTTTTCCATAATACAATGCCAATAAGAATGGTTTGTATTTTTGTAGGGAAGAAAAGAATGCAAGAACATGGACTAGCCGTGCTAGATGACATGGGACCTACCCGTAGACTAGCGTGACTCGTGGTTTTTTTTTCCATAATACAATGCCAATAGGAATGGTCTGTATTTTTGTAGAGGGGGATATAATTTTTTATTTTCAACCTATAATGCTAGAGGATGTGCCAGCCACAAACACTGGTGAACTAACATGTCTCAATAATACTATCTACAATAACATTTTGAACAAAAAATATGTTCCTAATTATGAATTTATCATACAAAGGGCCATATTGAAAGTCACGTGAAATTCCACTTACAAGACAACATCTCCCACAAAGCTACAATGGTGCAAGATGTTCCAACCACACATGTAGGTAAACAAACATGTAAGAAGAATATTATCTATTGTTAACATTCAGTAAGAAAAATATGTTACTAATCGAGGAGTCAATGTGCAAAGGTCCACAACATTGAAAGCCCTATGGACGATCCATTGCAAGTCGATGCCTCCCATGCTATTATGATGGCAAAGGTGGAGTGGCGTACTATTCTTTGCAACCCATTCAAGATCGGACATGCATTGCGAAATGATCAATCAAGTGAGGCATTCTCTCGATTGGTAGAGGCATTGGAAAAGGTCAACCAAAACAAGATGGTCGAGGTTGACGAAGAAACCACAAACACAACATGTGATATCATGGTGGTTCGTCTCCCTGAAGATAATGTCATGTATGGATTGGGGGATGGAATTCCGTCATGGAACTCCCATACAGAGGCAGAGTCAGTCGATGCCATGTATTTGGCTTATCGAGTTCTCAAGGACGTAGGGATGTTACTGTTCCTTGCCACAACACACTCCATGGTAGAGCTTATCAAGTAGGTTGTGGAGGATGGACACAAACGGATGGATTCAAGGAAAAAGTGTTGGGCCTTATGCATGGCACAGGTTATTCATTGTGAGACACCTGTATGTGTCAGTAGAGGTAGAGAGGTGAGAGTTTTAAAGTCATGATATGCTCATGCTAGATGCTGTTTATATATCACACTTGTTGGCTTCGTTTAGTGAGTATAATTACTAAAATTATTATTTCAATCTTTTGCAGGTACATGTGCTATATATCCTAGCATACATGCGTCACGTGGGATTCACTGGTAGTAATAAGGAGACGTCACTTGCATGAAATAAATATATTAAAATACCCCTTATTTACCCCCTATTTATGGGACCTTACCTTATAAAATGTACCTTCCTTCCCTTAAATAACCCCCCTCCCTTACACTCCCATGGTACCATATGGTAAACCCTAGTGGACCCCCCCGGGACATGCATTTAGATATCGCTTACAATGGAATAATCCCTCCGGAGTTCACAAAAGATGACATTACTGCGAATGAGTGGGTGCGAGATACATCAGGATCCCCAATGAGAGGTCAATATGAGATCCAATGTTATTAAACTGTTGTTGATATGTTTTGTAAACATTTAGTAGATTCCTAATACGTTATATGACTACCAAATACTGTAGGTGGCATGCAATGTGGCAGGGCTTTTTGGAGGTTATTCTTGCAAACACACACAAAAGAAGGGGACACCATTTTAGATTGCAATGCAGGATGTGGTGGCTTTGCATCGGTAGCACTAAATTCCAATAGACTAATTGCATGTCTATATCACTTCGCTGAAGATGGAAGATATCTAAAGCAAAGGTAACATTTTAACATAAACTTGTACAATATCTGATTGTAATGTAGTGTTCTTTTTTGTCATACCAATACATGGGTGCTCACCCTTCCACGTGTGCATGTACATCTACCTCCCACAACCCAAAAATCAATCATGATCGATATGAATGGGGTGCTTCTACATAGGTGGCCAAAACAAAAGGGATCATTACTAGTAAATCCCCTAGAAGTGGGCAAGTATTGGGTGATTTTGTGGCCAGGGCTTGCCAAGTTTTTGAAGGAAATATCTACATTGTTTGACATTGCCATCTGGAGCACCATGAAGGAAGACAACTTAAGTGAGCTACTCCAATTGGTTAGAAGTGAATGTGTGAAGTCATCAAAGCAAGCATCAACCTTTGTATTCCAATATGGACAAAGAAAGTGCAGAGCAACTCCCTTAACAACTTCTACCAGAAAGAGTTACACAAAGCCCCTTTTCATGAAATGTTTTGACGACATTGATTGGCTACACTTGAACCCATCAACAACACTATTTGTGGATGATAGCATGGAGAAGATGCAGATGAACCCACCCAACATCTTTATATGCCCACCCCCATTTGAGGGAAACCCGATGGACACAATCCTTCTTGAGCACATACTTCCCTACTTGACCAAGTTAGCGTGCTTCCGTGGTTCAGTCCTAGACTTTGTTAGGGATCACCAATTCCACCCCCCAACAATGGAACTCGATTGATATTTGATGTGCATGATAAATATGTACTTTCAAAATTATTAGATTATTTTTATTTACAAGTGCAATAAAATGAGGATGGGAGGGAATAGGAGAAAGAGAGAGGAATGTGCAAGTGAAAGAGATTCTGTATAGGCATATGCTCAAGTGCAATACTACAAGATGTGTAAACAAAGCATGTGCAAAATATCTAGGGAAGGGTGGAGTGTAGAAACATGTATGCATGTGAATGTATGTGTGCATAGTGGATTGAGTAACAATGATGCAATATTTTTGTCTCGATATTAACTATTCGAATAAAGTGAAAAAAAATAGATATTTCACATTACTTCAGCGAGTGTAACAAACTATTTGATACCCTATCCTCTTGTAGTAAGTCCACATAATAATGCTCAATTGAAAGTAGTGAAAACACGTGCAATGTAGTTTTGCCTATGTGTACACAATGGAAGTAATATATCAGGATATAATATCAAATCATGCACATAAAAGTGAGAGGTACGTAAATATATATATGCACGTGAGATAACAATGTGATATTCTTTTCGTCTTGATATTAATAGCTAAAAGTGTTTAAGATAATTTACCTCATGCAAACCCTTGACCCTTGTAATAATAAGGGGGTTGTGAAAAACGGATGGATGACCCTTGCAAAATTAAGAGGGGGAGATAGAGAGAAGTTGCTAGTTTAGAGTTTGTATGAGAGAGAGAGGGGGGAGAGAGAGATAGGTTTCCATTTGAGAGAGAGAGTGTGTGTGTGTGTGTGTCTTTGTGAGCACACAAGAGAGAGAGAGAGAGAGAGAGAGAGAGAGAGAGAGAGAGAGAGAGAGAGAGAGAGAGAGAGAGAGAGAGTGTGTGTGTGTGTGTGTGTGTGTGTGTGTGTGTCTTTCTAAGTGCACGAGAGAGAGGGAGAGGGGGAGAGAGAGAGAGTGTGTGTGTGTGTGTATGTCTTCGTGAGGGCACAAGTGATAGAGAGAGAGTGTGTGTGTGTGTGTAAGAGGGGGAGAAAGAGAGGAGTTCCTTATTTGGTCTAGTACTCTCTGATCTAATATTCATTAGTTGCTTTATTTAGTTGCTATATTTGAGTGAGAGAGAGAGGGGGAAAGGAGACACAAGAGAGAGTGTGTGAGTGAGTGAGTGAGTGAGAGTGAAAGTGAGAGGGAGAGAGAGAGAGGGAAAGGAAAGAGGGATAGAGAGAGAGTGGGTGTATATGTATTTGTGAGCAACACAAGGAGAGAGAGAGCAAGCGAGAGAGAAGGTGAATGTAAGAGAGGGAGAAGCGAGAAGTTGCCAAGAGAGAGAGAGATAGTGTGTGTGTGTGTGTGTGTGTGAGGGGGAGATGGGGAGGAGAGAAAATAGAGAGAGAATAATTGGTAGAAGATGGAGGATAGAGAGAGAGAGAGAGAGAGACCTTAATTAACATGGGGCGAGAAACATGGGAGGGGACAGTAGTGGTGAAAGCGGTGGAGGTGGTAATGATAGTGGTAGTGAAGGTGGCAGTAGAGGTGGTGGTGGTGGTGGTGGTGGTGGAGATGGTGGTTGCAGTAGGGGCGGTAGTGGTGCTTGATATGTGCACAAGAGCATAGGAGAAATAAGTGGAATATGTGGAACAAGAAATGGAGGTGGTGGTGGTGGTGGAGATGGTGGTGGTGGAGATGGTGGTGGAGAAATAAGTGGAATATGTGCACAAGAGTAGTAGAGGTGGTGGTGGTGGAGATGGTGGTTGTAGTAGGGGCGGTAGTGGTGCTTGATATGTGCGCAAGAGCATAGGAGAAATAAGTGGAATATGTGGAACAAGAAAAGCTCACTTCTTTCCCTTCCTCTTCTTGACTTTGTAGTGGCTAGGAATGAGCAAGCTAAGGATTTGGTGTTCTTTCTTCATAGAAAGCCATGGCAGGATGTTGTAGTTAACAAGGATTACAGGCCACACACTGTAAGAAGTTGAGTGGAGACCGAATGGGTTCACACCATCCATAGCAAGACCAAGTAGAAGATTCCTTGGCTCTCGTGCAAAGCCTTGAAAGGTAGAGTCAATGTGGCTCCATGTGCATGAATCTGTTGATATTTGTTGGACTCCATCTGTGGATCTATTCTGTGCATGCCACGTTGTCAAGCTCACCATGCTCGACATACAAAACATGTGACGTATATGGGGGATAAGCGGAAAGTGTCTAAGAACTTTCTAAGGGATGGTTTACCCTTGCAAGTCCTGTTAATACATGTGAGCACCACACTTGAACATGTCTCTATAGTCTTGTACTCTCCTCAAAATGGCACGCAATTGTTGACACATACATGGATGCTGTTGTAGTCCATGTCAAGCTTTCGTAAAACATGTCGTGCATCATGATGAGACTAAGGCATGGTATTTCCAAGTGGTAATATATGATACTTTAGAAACCTGGAAAGAAATCATAAAACACCTTGAAAAAGCATAATTATTTTTTATAATGGTACCAAAAAGAAATCAACGAAACGTACATAGAATGTACCTGCACAACTCGGTCAGTGTGAATACTTTGCATATATATTCATTATGTCAAAGTGAGAAGTTTTTTTGCAACTTGGGTAGAGGAATCTTGCAAGAGACATGACCACATCCATGTAATGAATTGATGCCAATAAATGATGGTTTTGGTAATACTTTGAAACACTCAAAACCCTTTATTGAAAATATGCTTTCAACCACCAAGTGACAACCACATTCATCCAATATGCTTTCAACCACCCTTTATTGAAAATATGCTTTCAACCACCAAGTGACAACCACATTCATCCAATATACATGTCTTCCCAATTTCAACAAAGAAATTGAAGGTTTCTATGCATGTAAATCTCAACAATGAGATTGAGTATCATGAGAACGTTGCCAAGTTGAAAGTTTTATGTATTCAATTCCTCTTCTATCTTGACTATATGCCATCACCTTAGTTCAATTCTTATTCAAATGTGATTATGGTCTTATTCATGCTTGATTTGATTTTTATTCAAGGAGATGTCCTTGGAATTCTTGTGCAAATATGATGATATCTTCGAATTGGTTCTTATTGAACTCCGATGATATCTTTTTGACTTGTGAATAAGTTTACTTTGCATCACATCTAGTTTATATATACATAAGTTGCAAGTGTAATACATGGATGTGATAAGATCTTAGTTATAACATGGGTAGAGTTGTGATCTCGATAGCCTTGGATGCAAGTATGATACATGGATGCAACTCTACCATGTAGTCTTTACTGTGTAAGGTAGCCATGGGTTTTGATGCTTTGAGGGTGGCATAAGTTCATCAAGTGATGGGTAGTTTCATAAACCTAAAACTGCAAATTAGCCTTCATGACCATCGTAATAGTTTTTGTTCCAAGCGAAACTCGTAATGGGGGATTGAAATGCATATGAAAGTGCAAATAAGCCCACATGGTATATTGCTACTTAGATATGGTATATCTTGTCATATGTAAGTGTTATTTCTTCTAGAAAGGATTCCTTCATGTTGTGAGCGATTAATATTATGTTGTAAGGTTGAGAGCTAAAGTCTTAAAGGAGAGAGAGAGAGAGAGAGAGAGAGAGAGAGAGAGAGAGAGAGAGAGAGAGAGAGAGAGATCCTATCTCAAGTGACCTAAAAAAGAATAAACTATAAAGTCTACAAAGCTTTATCCTCCATACTAGGACTGGAGAGGGTAACAACAAGCTTAAGATGTTGAATATTCTCTAATGAGAAACCCAAAGTTAAAATATCCTTACCACAAAGAGACTTGTAGAGATGTTTATCTCTAGTTGAAAGTGAGAGGATATTGTTCTTGCTCTAGGTATTTTTAGGTTATTGGTGGATTGCTCGTCCCTTAGGAATAAGAGCCTAGAGAGCCGAGTTCATTTGAAATAGTAGTACTAAAATCAAAAGAGCTAGAAATAACGAGCTTATGGAACATGTAACTTTTGCTAGGCTGGGGATACTAGCCTAGGAAGCATGATTAAGAGAGTCGAGTTTTAGTGGTTGAAAATACCTATGATCCTTGGCTTTTCTGTTTTCTTTGGTAGACTACTAGGTGTTTTACCCTTTGCTAGAATGTCCACCTCAAGCTCTTTTGATGCAATATATTTATCACTAGAAAACCTTCCAACATGCTAGCAAGGACTATGTGATAGTGTCCTTCCATGAGGAGTTTCTAGAATCTACTTCGATTGATTGTTTCTCTAGAGGATAGATGTTGGAGCAGACATGCACCTATATGTCCCACAGACCATCTAATGCATGGAAGGTAGTAAAGGGCTAGCCAGATTAGGAGTACTAGAGGAAGCTAATAGAGGAGGCTTCTTCCTCTCCAGAGTGTTGACAACAACAATGGGAGGTGGCAAGAGTATCACAATGAGCTTTTCCACAGTTCTTGCATAGGAAAACCCTTATAAGAGTCTAGTGAATTTGGGAATCTTTCAAGTCCCATTCTTCATTATTTAGAATATTGGGACTCCAAAAAGATATATTTAAGTTTCCTAAAGCTATCATGTGACACATCATTGGAAACCTTATGAAAAATGGAATCTATTAAGTTATTGAACAATAGATTTGGAGCCATGTTGTAAGAGTTATAGCAAAGAGAGAGTTTTGACCATGAGTCCTAAACTTGTGGAAAATTCCCAAATTTACTAATACTATGTTTCTAGGAAATTCTTTAGTATTTCCTAGGTACCTACATATGTGTTCCCTACATATAACTAGGGAATTACATTTCCCACCTCTCACAATAGGGAAGCATAGGTATACATATATGAATTCCCTACATATAACTAGGGAATTCCATTCTTCACATCTTGAAATAGGGATTTATAGGTCACATAACTAGGGAATCTAGTTCCCCATATATCATATTAGGGAATTATGACCCACACAACTAGGGAATCCCATTCTATATAGCCCAGAATAGGGAATTAAAATAGCTTAGTCTTATGTTGAAAACCTGCCTGCTTTGTAGAAAATGGTTAACAAAAAATTAGGGATAAACTAATAGTCACTCAAATCCATGCTAGTTATAGATCCTTTGAAAATCCCATGCTAATTTGCATATGGATTGGTGATTAGTTAGAAATTAGTTTTACAATGTTTTCTTGTTTACATGATTAATGTTCTTGCATGAGTAATTAAATGTACAAATGGTCATCTAACTAGCATGCCAAAAGGCATATGCATAGCTTAAAAATAAACCAACACATGGTGGCATGGCTATTATCATGAAAATGGAACTAGAAGCTTCATTTTGTACATTAGAAGTGTTAGATTTAAATAATGGTAGAAATAATGTTAATAATCTCAAGTCATGAAGCGATCACATGACTAACAGCAATGTGTTTTTTTAATAAATTCAACTTGCCATTGTAGTGAATTAAAAAGAATTTCATTTTCCACATATTTTCTTATTTTTCCATATTGTAGTATCTTACATGTGCATTCTAACAAATTGACATTCACTAAATTCTACATGTGCATGCAAAACTTACCAAAATAACAAAAGAGAGAAAAAAGGAATTCTACATGTGCATTCTAACAAATTGACATTCACTGAATTCTACATGTACCAAAATAACTAAATTTGTTTCTTTTTCCTCTTATGTTATTTTGGTAAGTTTTGCATGCACATGTAGAATTCAAAAGATCACATAAATTTTTGGCATGTAGTTTTCTTGGAAGACATAGTGCTTCGAGAAAAAGCTTCTTTCCAAGCATGTGAATCCATTCAGAAGACAACTAATCAAGATAGGTTATCATCTTCATTGGGCAAGGTGAACTCAGTAAAGCTACAAGCCAAGTGGGGACAATTAAAGCTTCACTACTTTAGAGTTTAATCTCAAAGTCAGTCACAATTGAAATGACAGTTCAATCTCAAAAGCAAGCCACCATTGAAATGATGAATGGATCTTTAAAAAGTGCATGATATCTCAAAAGGAAGCCACAATTGACATGATGCCTAGATCTTTAAAAAGAACCATGCTCAACATAAGTGAATTTCAAAATATGCTAGCTATTTATCGTGCAATTTGTAACTACAAAAACCAACTACTTAGATATATCTGAGTTTGGTCTTATTTATTTTAGCAAGATCTCAACATTTATTTTGGATGTTCCATTCCTTGTTTTTGTCTTGGATAATTCTCTATATGTATCACAAGGGATTCACTAGTAGTAATAAGGAGACGTCACTTGCATGCAAGAAATATATGAAAATACCGCTTATCTACCCTCTATTCAAGGGACCTTACCTTATAAAATGTACCTTTCTTCCCTTATATAACCCCCCTCCCTTACACTCGCATGGTACCATATGGTAAACCCTAGTGGACCCGCCGGGATATGTATACCCTCTATACGAAATGTGTTCACGGTCTATTTATAAATATCCATATTTGTGAAATTTCCCTTAATAAAACAGAACCCTTTTCTATTCAATCTATAAGTAAGCCTTTTATATGGGACCCTTTTATATATAAAAATGTGTAAATTTTGTATTTTAAAAATCCCTTATGTTTGATACATATATATATTTATGACTAACCTCCCCATGGTTTTTATTGTTCTTGTTATTGTATAGAATTAGTGTTATGCCCTAAGTATTATTGAGTTGTTATTATTATTCATAGATAGTGAAATCTAGAGAGGGGTTGAGTACCCATTGGCCATTTGATGTTAGAAGCTTGGATTGATCAACACTCATGATTGGCGAGTTTCCAAAATTGCTTTTATCCTCTTGGTAGTTTTGTGATGTCTAACGTTGATTAAGCTCATTTGGAGTGAAACCTATCCTTGGATGAGACTCAAAGATGATATTTATGAAGTTGTTGAGTCTCATATGAGAGGTAATGGAAAGATCCATGAAATACTTAGATATTTATGATAATTGAACATGTATCTCAAATTACTATCAAATACTTAGAATGAGGTTTCTTTCATGCTTGTATGTGAGTGAAGCTTCACTCTTGCAACTCATTCTTAGGATCCAAAACTTCTATGATTTTGAAATTTGGAATCTTGGAAGAAGGCCTCGATAGAATAATTGTGAAACTTATTATTGACAAGCCTCTATCTAAAAAGTGAGTCAAAAGTGAACATGAAGATGGTGATTACACATGCATGGTTTAAAAAGGGACCTCAAGAATGTAAATATGGCAATTTTTGGATGCATCAAGTTGATAAGATATTGATCTCAAGCCTTTCCTATAGATTTTTGGATGCATCAAGTTGATAAGATATTGATCTCAAGCCTTTCCTATAGATTTTATTTCTTTTCAATGTAGTTTTATTGTCTTTTGTACTTACTTTTGAGATGAAAACAAGAACAAAACTTGCAATAATATCCATCAATATTATAGGTTACCATCATCTTCTATCTTTTGAACTACATGATGCACTTAGTGTGTTTTGTATAGTAGTGTATGTGAAAATATTTATAGTCTAGCTTATCACATTTTATTTGTATCTTTGTATTTACAACACCAAACTAAAACTCGTTAGGGACTTTTAAAATATGTTAAAAAATCATCTAGCTTGGTGAACTGCAAGAGATAGAATTGAAATTGTAATTTCTTGAGCATGATATGCAACTTGGAAATGATCTCAACTTTCTTGCTTTTTTACATTTAAAGTAAAAGTCAAACTCACCACTTCATGAATACAATTTAATCTTGAGGTTTCATGAAGTTGGACTATTAAAGAGAATGGTGCCAATTTTCAAAATTCATACCAAAATTAGTAAGTTGGTCTTCTTACACCACAAAATGAGGGATAAAAAATCAACTTCATGCATTCAATGGTGGATGAAGTTGCTCCAAATATTGATGCAAAGAGTGGATGAATTTTCATATGGTGATCACAAGCAAGATAATCAGGCAACTATTTTGTCCAATTAGAAAAAGATGGAAACATGATTACAACAACTTTGCAACAAGAAAAAGCACAAGGTAAATTGCAATTACCTCCATGTGACACACAACTAATGTTAGTTTAGTACTCGAATCCAAAAAGATTCTAAATAGTTGTTTATGGGTCATGATAGGGATTTAAGGAAATGGACAAACTCCCATGGCAACGAACCATTCGATCATTAGCAATTGCCTCGAGTACTATTGAGGTGCAACAACATTATAACCTCTCTCATTCACTTTCAATGCTCAAAATCCCTCATTCTACTTCATTTATCGCAATTCCCATTCAATCACCATCTATAACACAACCACAACTAGTTTATGGGTTTCTAGCAATAGGTCAAACATGCTTCTTATCTATCCTAGCACTAATAATGGCCAACAATTATGCAGCATTAGTGGAGCCTAGCAATCTACACACACGATAAAACACTTCGCAAGGTGCATCCCTATTTCAAAATGGAGGAAAATAAATGGCATAACACCCCAACTTCAACATCTAGAAATCAACAATGATATTGATGAGAGACACTTGGGTGGCCAATGTCGATCCTCTCATGTGAAATCTTTAAACAAAGAGTCCTACGCCAGTGATGCTTTAGCATAGGATAGCACAAGAATGCAACCACAAGGAGTAGAGGAATCAAATTTCATTTTTGCATCCAGTCACAAACAAGACAAAGAAGGAGAGACGCTCTCAACAAAAATCACTTTTCCCTCCTAGATTTGAGCACCATTTTGCATGGACACAAAGGCAATTGGTGCTTCAGGACTATCTAGAGGGTTGTAGACCTTTCAACGTAAAGATTTTTCATGTTCATATGATATCTCTATCACCCATGATATCTACCCCATAAAACAAGAATCATCAATACTAGGATCTCCAATTGCTTCTTGGTATACAACAAAGTACTTCCAAAATAAAGTAGCACATAATCCATACTACCAATTTGATGCAAATGAGAATTCTCCATAGCCACAATGTGAATGTTTTCGCCATGAGAGCTTCCTTATGAAAGGTTCGCTCCATGAAATGGCAATGTGGAATGGGTCATCCCCCTACCTAGTTTTAGGGAAAGATGTTGAAATGACAATTTGGAATGGGTCATCCCCCTACCTAGTTTTAGGGAAAGATGTTGCAATCCCTAGCTTTTACACATCACATGAAGGTCCAAAAGTTTGTGATGGGAATATAGATTGGTTTACTGAATTATCCATGTAACTTATTGTAAGCACTAACCACCAACGTAGCCTATATAGCTAGTTAGTAACCAACTCATCTATTTAAACATGCAAGGCTAGAGGATGAGATGGAAAATTGGAAAATAAGGGCTTGAGCTCTACTTGATGTATGTTTCCCCTCAAAAGAATCCACCCACCCCCCCTACACACACGCACACACAAAATACTCATCTATTTAAGAGGATGAGATGGCAAATTGGAAAATAAGGGCTTGAGATCTAGTTGATGTATGTTTCCCTAATCCCCCCCCCCCCCCCCCCCCCCCCCCCCAACACACACACACCCACACACACAAAATACATGCAAACCATTCAACCAAAAACAAGTTTTTTAGTATGAAAGAGTATTAAGGAGATAAAGAGAAACATTGAGATTTAAAGGGGCCATCGACTTTGCATGGTAAATAAAATACATGAGAATATTTAAGTTGCTAACAATGATTCTATGCAAGAAGAAAAAACCCAGCAACTTACAAAGGGATTATGATATAAAACAAATTAAATCAAATATGTACAAGCAATATCTCATTTGGAAAAGAGTAATAAACAAATTGTGTGTGGACAACTTCTAGTAATGTCATATGATCTCTGGTCAAGATTGAGAATGTAGACAAATTTCGGTAATGGCACATTTTTTGTGAGAATTTTTCTAATACATAAGAACATGCCTCGTCTTTGAGCTTAACATGTGATCGGACGAACCAGAATTTTGTGGAAGGCTATGTCATGGAGTTTGAAGAAGGTATCGAGGAGAACATATTATCCTCTCATAGTCTCGATCAAATTCCTCACCCCTTTGAAAATACGAATCTTCAAAAATGGAAAAGAAAATCAACACTTCAAAAAGAAAAAGAAAAAACTAACAGACAAGAAATGATAAGACTTACTTCGTTGCAAGGGCTAGGCGGCGGCATATTCTGGTTCCCATGACAAGAAAGCCAAATCTAATTGCCGTCTACTACCCCATCCGTAGAAAATCCTTCCTTGATTGTTCCGCTGCCATCCACTATATTTTCTCGAGGAGGTGATGAGACCTGTTATGCTCGGCACATTGCCTTTGTAATCGCAGCTACTCACCACACACAAACACAGACACAGAGAGAGAGAGAGAGAGAGAGAGAGAGAGAGAGAGAGAGAGAGAAGGAGAATGGTAAGCTCCAGCTGTAGCTCATGTACTGTAGTGCTGGTATCGATCGTATAATTGATTATCGTGCAGATAAGCTTACTATAATTAGTAGTAGTGATCGTCAGCTGGTCAATGATGGTCTGCGGAGCAGTAATTAGAAGGTGCAGCTGGGCAAGGCCGAATATGGGTATATTCGTCGGAGCAGCGCGGGCATTAATGCAAGATTCGTTCAGCTGCCCAGGCGCATGCTTTAGGCTCATGCTTGGACAATTAGGCCGCAATTAGGCCGGTTACACACCAAAAAAGGGCCGCCCACTTTTTAAACTTTGACCAATCAAAACACTTATTTAAAGGTTGGCGTCCACAGTCCTTTACACACTGGAGAGGACATGACTTGTTGTTTACCTGTTAAACAGGTGAACTCCCCGCCCACTTTTGGACGGGGAGTCTCCCCTGCCCACTTTGTAAAGTGGCGGACAAGGGTGTACTTTTTGCATTTGCAACCAATCAAAAGATTTATAAGTTTATTTTTTTTTATTTTTTTACAAACTGTGTCCCTTTGGTGTGTAAAGGTATGACACCCATGTTTGCGCCCAATTTCAAAAAGTGCATGCCCACACTCTGGGCGGGGGTTGGCCGTCCATTACTTGGTGTGTAACCAGCCTTAGATGAAATTTGAGGAGCATTCATTCATGAGTACTTCTAACCAAATTAGAGACGCATAAGGCAATCAAATTTTAGACAAATATGAGCAGTAATTTGAGAATTTTATAAAAAATAGGGGTGTAATGGGATCAAGTTTTGAACAAATACCAGCAGTAGTTCGGAAAAATTTTCATTGGCTTTGATGATTAGCATATGTTTTCTTAGAAGATAAATGATCATTTATCAAATAACGAGAATATGTACATCAAAAAATCTATCTCAAAAATGGGTCCATTTTCGACTCCTTGAGGGGTCACTCACAAATGTGCAAGGATATCACATGGGTTTAAAAGAAGGGATATTAAAAACACCATATTCACATATCTTTAACACACAAAAATGTGCCACATAAAGGAGCCATATACCAATTGAATAGAAAATGGGTGATCAGCTTTATTTCTCAAAAATTCCCATATAGAGGTACTTTTAAATAGCCCTTGAATACATGTGTTGTAGAGACTTTAAAAGTAGTGAATCACCTAAGTTTGGCTCAGAGCTCTCAAAATTACTGAAATTTCTACCTGGCAACTCAAAACTGTATTTTTCCATTAGGATTTTCTCCCTTCTCCATTTGTGTTCAGTTTTTATTGATCCATTTGGAACTTTGAGAATCTCTTCATCTAATTTTCCTTTCTCTCCAAGAAAAGGCCGTTCTCATGGTCGGGTATTGTTAAGACTTGCATGGCTAAATAATTTCTTCATACATTTTCCATATCATCCTTGCCTCTCTTAGTAGTGCCATAACAGGTGGGTCATTGTCAACCTTTTAAGTTTGTTAATTTAATAGTGCATTCAATTTTTGGCAGCTGTGTGTATGGTCTTCCAGAATTTTGCCAATTTTATTTTCCATGTGTTAACCGATATATGAGGGCATAGGTCTTTGTATGCCCTTTCTATATTGATTGAAATCCTTTTTTTTCTTCACTTTAACCACGAGTTTTCCCCAGTGGTGGGGAACACTTTGCCATATACTCTTGAGGCCAACACCTTGGAGGCCACTTGCCACTTATCAGCCTTCCTCTCCAAAAATTCCCCAACAAAATTCTTATCCACTTCTTCTAGATTGAGCTTAGCTGTTATTTGCTCTGCATTCAGAATGCTACTATCTATTTTCCAAATATATATCCTCACCTAATCATCAACCCTGCCATTTTAGCATTTTTTGTTGGATTTTTTATATTCAAGCTTGATCTATGAGCGAATGCAAAAGGGTAAGACCGAATACATTGCAGTAGGCTGGCATCCCCTTTTTTATATTCTTCTCCTTTCTAGCTTAGATTTTGAAGAGAGGATCTCCATAGATCCACCAACTTCTTAATAGTATCATACCCTTCTAATCATCAATATGGCTCTCAGAGCCAATGCTTGTCCCTCCTACTTAAGCATTTGCCTTCTACCAATGTGGCTTGTCTAATAGCAAACTTGAAAATACCCACCTAGGGTTCACCACTTTCTTGTCTTGGCAATAGCTTAAAAATTTTGTCTCCTAACATTTTATGATCCTTCCAAAATCCTTATCCTCCACTCCTTTAGCTACAAATATAGTTGTCGTGGAGAGGATCTTATCCAAAATGATAAGTCTTCCTCCAAAGCTAGTGGGATTGAGGCGAACCTAGTCACCTTCATTTGCATTCTCCTTGAGAGCTATTGCATCTTACTCCAATCAAATATTCCCACCCCTAGCACCCCTCTTGAATCTTGAGTACCTTAAAGCCAAATTCATTTTGCCAACAATTAGCTAGGTCCTCCCAGCCTAGACAAAGTTACTCTAATCTAGATGTGTTGACCATTTCACTTGAAAGTTCAACATATAGTTCAAGAACTATCAATATATGTTAGTTTATAAACAACAAATGTGAATTATAACAATGATGATGTTTGTGCTCTTAGTAGATGCCTTGATCAAGAAAGTTAAGCTTCCTTGAATATGTCACTATCATGAATTATAAACATATGGGCATATCAACAAAGTTTCATGGTGGTTTAGTAAATACTTTTTGTTTGTGTTGTTTTATATATAATTTTGGTCGGGATTTTTTCCTTACACAAATTTGGAAAGGTCTTTTGCAAATTAGAGCTAATTTTAGTATAAAGCAAACCTTTGTTTTCCTAAATATTGCATCCAACTTACCAGGTTCTCAAAGAGCTACTTTAATTTTGTACCTTGAGTCCTAAACATGAAAAGTTGATTTATTGTAGTTGTGCATGGTGGTGCACATAATCTTAGATGATTGGATCTAAGGGAAAAATCCCAAAATGCCCCTTAGTTTCTAAAATTCTCTAAGATACCCCTAAATTTTCAAAATTTATCGAAAGTCCTTGGGATGTCTCTTTCTTTACAATCAAGCTTTTAAGTCTTACCTATCCCTCTTCTTCCTAGGGACCTATCTTTGTGTGACTTGGATCATCTCTCCATTGAAAAAGCTCAACAACATTAGAATTTATCTCGATAGCCACTACAAGGATATCAGGCCATAGCGACGCAGATTAGCGATGATAAATAGTGGCGTCACTATTTGCGTTGCTATTAAAATGCGACACTAATAGCGACGCAAATAGAGACGATGCCCAGAGCAAAAAAACGCGGGCCGAAACCCGAGCGCGTTTCATTTCGTGCATTCACGAAAGAGAGCGAGAGGGAGAGCGATTGTCTTGCTTAGAGGGAGAGAAAGAGAGAAAGAAGGCTTCTCACCGCCACCGCCGCCGCTTGCGAAGAAGAGGTGGAGGTGTACGAAGGGCGAAGAGGAGCCACGAAACCCTTCTTCGAGTCTTTATGGTGAGTGCATTCTCTCTCTCTTTTATTTGTTTTTTGTATAATTTGTGTATATTGAGAGAGGGAGAGGAAATGAGAGAGAGGGAGAGGGAGAGGGAGAGGGAGAGGGAGAGGGAGAGGGAGGGAGAGGAAATGAGAGAGGGAGAGGGAGAGGGAGGAAATGGGAGAGGGAGAGGAAGGAAATGAGAGAGGGAGAGGGAGGGAGAGAGAGAGAAAGAGAGGGAGGGGGAGGGGGAGGGGGAGGGGGAGGGGGAGGGGGAGGGGAAGGAAATGGGAGAGGGAGAGGGAGAGGGGAGGGAGAGAGAGAGAAAGAGAGGGGGAGGGAGAGGGAGGGAGAGGAAATGAGAGAGGGAGAGGGAGAGAGAGAGGGAGAGGGAGGGAGACATTAAACATAATAGGAAAATGAGAGAGAGGGAGAGGGAGAGGGAGGAAATGAGAGAGGAAGAGGGAGGGAGAGAGAGAGAAAGAGAGGGAGAGGGAGAGGGGAAGGAAATGGGAAAGGAAGAGGGAGGGAGACTGTTAACCCCAACATGAAGGAAGCCAAAGAAAATAAAAAAGACGCAGGGCAAAGGCGGAAAAAAGGTAGCCCGACAGAAGAAAGAAGAGGAGAAAAGGCCAAAAGCGCAGGGGCAACATTAAAAATCCCAAGGCAAATGCAAAAGGGGAAAGGTGCATTTTAAAATACAAAGGCGCACTCTGAAATCTTGTAAAAGAGTGCCAGGCGGTGGAAAATCCAGAAAGCTAAAACACAAGACAAAGACAAAGGCCAAGGCAAAGAGAAACGGAAGACAAAGGCGCACAAGGAAAAGCGCAAGTCAAAATTTTTGTAAAAGAGCGCAAGCGCATCATGGTTTAATTCAAGGAGCGCCGAGCTCTCACTCGTGCAATTTGTAAATGTGGATGGGTGGTGGAAAGGAAGCTAGGAAGATAGAGGGACAATGGGAAAAGGGCCTAGGCCACAGCCGGCCATGTAAAAAAGGGGAAAAGGGGATGACCGCCCAAAAGGGATTTAGGGTTTTGTATATAAAGTTGAAAAGTGAATGAGAAGCTCATTCTTGTGAGTGACAAAAAGTGGCTCTCTTTTTCTTCTTCTTCTTCTTGTTCTTTCTTGCTTGAGCTTATGCTTGAGAGAGGAAGTGTGAGAGTGTGAAGGAGTGAGTGTGTGAGGGTGAGGGACCGTGGGGTGGAGAAGCACTCCATCTTCTCCTCTCTTCTTCTCTTCTCTTCTCTTCTCTTCTCTTCTCTTCTCTTCTCTTGCTCGCGGTCATGGATCTTGGAGCGTGAAGCTTGAGGATGGAGCTTGCTTGAAGCTTACACTTGGATCGTGGAGCTATCGGAGTGCACGGGAGAGGAGGTAACTCGAATGGCATGGAGGTAAGCTCACTACACCCGTGGATGTGGATGCCGCGTCGGCTATGTGAGAGGTAGCCATTAGTGCTCGGCTTGGAACGCTTGAAATAATAAGCTGTTCGAGGGTCTTGGCGGTTGAGCGAAAGCTCCCACATTTTGGTTCCGTTGCCGGGACCTATGGATTCAAGCCTTGAGCACTTGTGCGCTTCGAATCGAGCATCAAAGTAAGGGTTTTCCCCGAACCGATGCTTGAGATAGGTAGGAAGTGAGGGGGGTTGAAGATGGTATTCAATCTCCTTGGCAATTAGGTTTTTTGCTTTTTTGAAGATTTATTTTATGAGATAGAGTAGTGTAGGTAATTTTTTCTGCATTTAGGAAGGATAGGAGAAAAAATTGGAGTAAACAGTAGGGTTTTCTGTTGCTGATATAACAAGCTGAAACAGGGAAAAGAAGAGCAAGAAACGAAATTTTGGGTTAAATGTTAGTGAGGGAGGGAATGTTGAGGTGAGTGCAGGCCTGGATAGGGTGATAAGGGGCCAAGAGTGGCAAGAAAGGCCATATTGTGCATTGCAGGGTTTCAGAAGAGTAGGAGAGAAGAAGAAAGCTTCGGGAGTGGATCCGCTTCAATCTTGTCATCTGAGAGATATTTGCCCAGCCCAGGTAATTCTACACCTTCCCCTACATGAGTAGGTTGGATTTGGAGCTACTTGACTAGGGGAAAGGCCTCCAATGCTCGACACAGTAAATTTTGTAAGGTCTGGCAAAAAAACGCGCCACGCTTGGCGTGTCCGAGTGACAACAATTCTGGGCCGAGTCCCAGAATCGGCCCTCAGACCACTCGACTCGGCCCTCAACACACTGGGTACTCAGACCATTCGGCCCGTCCGAATTGAGCATTCAAACTAACTTTGGGAACTCGGCCCTCAGACCACTCGACTCGGCCCTCCTGACTCCGCCCTCAGCCCACTCGGCCCTCGAACGTCTAGGCTCGGACTGGCCGAATTTGACATTCAAACCAGTCACATACGACCCCTTTTACTCGGTCCTTGGACCCCTTTTACTCGGTCCTCGGACGGTCCGAATCAGCCATTTGGCCCCTGTAATTCGAACCTGTGGGCCGAACTTAGATTTCCTCCAATTTTAACCTGAAGACAGTGAGATTGACCAAGAGACCACATAGAGCCAAAACCGTATCGTAGATCAAGTGCTGGCTTGAACCTGGGAGCAAGCAGTCCAAAATTTGGCTGTAAACGGTCTCTCAAATCACGTATGGCATTTACCGTAATAGCCCTGCGCATCGCCCCCCGGACCCCCGTAGAGGGGACTCTGCCCCCTCTGCACTTTCCCTGAGTAGGTTGGAGAGAAGACGCGTGCTGTGACAGGTCCTCCAAATTAGACCCTAGTGTAGTAATGGCCCTACATGAACATAGATTCTCACTGACAAAAGGGTGACCAAAAGCCCATGATCGAACCAAGAGAAACAGAAACCCTAGAACCTCAATGGGCCAAACCAGCCAACAAGCGCAAGAAGGCCACACTGCAGAAACACGTACGTGTTGCATTCGGACTGCAACTAATCAAAATGGAAAGCAACAACATCAAGCTAAAATGGCAAGAATGACTAGATATGACCGTCCTGACAATAGATGCTCCTTGAATAGCACTGCACGAATGAGCCAAGACATCAATGGAGAATCCACATCTGGCCGTGCAGTTGGGGACTCAAGGGCATTCGTCATAAGGCTTAAATTTACAAGCCAAGACCCGGAAGATGAAGACATGGTACCACCTGCTTATCTTAGGGTCAAAATCACCGCGAAAAGAGAGCATACGATGCTCTAATCGATAAAGGGGCAAATTTTAATATCTTGACCTATGAGGCATGGACCCTATTAGGCCAACCAGAGCTGACACCGACTAATGCAACTCTTAGCCCTCATGGGGGACCTCCACAAGCACTCATAGGAAAGTGCAATATCCTTGCAACAATTGAAACTGAAAGCTTTCCCATCTTATTTCATGTTACTCCAGATAATGCTAGAAGTGGTAAGGAAACCCTCTTGGGAAGACCCTTCAAAAGGGCAACCAAATGTGAGGCTGGCTATGTAGCATAGAGGATACACTTGACACTACCGAATGTGAGGATAGACACAACCTTAGCAAGGGTGATCTCATCAAACCTCGAGGGAAGGGCAAGGAGCATTTTGACATACCAAGCAAGCCTAGTAAGGAGAGCAAGGAGTTGTCAAAAGAGTTGATACAAGCGTAGGTTGAACGGAGAGAACCAGTGAGTGAGGCCATACTTGAAACAAAAAGGTTAGGAGACAAGGCCAAGGATAGGGTTTGGACTTACAACTATCGTAGAAGACTACGAAAGAAGCCCAAGCCTTATAGACAAAGGCATCAATGGAGAGCTAGCACAATGCCAAGATGGATATCCAAGGCGTTGCTTCATGCTCAAGGGTATTATACAGGCAATCGATGGATTTGGGTACCAAAACCCCCTACTAAACCACCTTTGCCAGAAGCCCAAATTATGTCAAAAGCAAAGAGGCGTAGGAGGAAACCTAAACGAAAATCCAAGTCTTGAACCAAAAATATTGAAGCAATTGAGCCCCTCACGAGTGAAATCAAGAAACCAAACATGACCTATCAAAAATTAGATCCTCAGTCTAGCACGCTTAGCAAGCAAATATCGGAGGTAACTGTCGAGCGTGCACAAGGTCCACTAGTGTCCAAGGAGCCTCTGACTTCCCATGAGGATAATGAGCACCATAGGCACAACATCGCTCATGATAAAGCTGATTGCTCAACAAAGCTTATGACATAATCGTCTAACAGTCACGAGCAAATTCTCCAGTCAGCACCAAGCCCATGTAGGAGTCCCAAATATCCTACACCCTCTTCACTTAAATGGACATGGGAAGCACAGGAGCAGTAGCCTCGTGCCGTTGCTCAACCTGCACAAGTGAATGCACAAAGAGCAACAAAAGACATGACCACTTCTCATCTGCCTAGAGACTTGACACAGCAATCCACCGAGAGTAGCCAGCCCACTGGACTAGCCACTACTATTTCCAATCAGGGATCACAACAGTCATAGCCCTTGGTTGTGACAATGCCCCTTGCGGAATGTGTCCTTAGTATTTTACCTGTGGAGGAGATATCGCAACCAACTTCATTAACAACTCCAGCACTTCCAAAGCACCTAAAGCCTAGGCTGGAGGAGTTAAACACATGGGAATTGGTGGAAGAGCTAGACTCTTCCAAAAGGGAGATAGTTGTACCCTCACAACTTGGCGAGGCTAATCAGAAAGCCACAGCTATGACCCATGTGGACACACTAGAGAAAGGAAATGCTAAGGCCCAACTAAAAACAACAACGGTTGACCTAGTCCAAGGTCCTAACTCATTGAGAGATGCACCTTCACTGACCAAGAAAAAGAGGAGAAAACAACGAAAAAAACAACAGTTGTTGCAGGTGGTCGTGGACCCCAAGAACATTGAAACGAAGAGCGCTGGAGATAAATCATCGAGTCCATCCACCAATGAACCCATTAACGCCTCTCCTAATAGCGGTGAAACCTCAGACACATCTGTGTGCTTTGAAAAATCAAAGCAGTCGTTACCATCAATGGCTGCTTGCATTGCTCAATCCGTCGACAATGGAACTTGTATTGACCAATCAAGAGTGGACGTAACGTTGTCACAACAGGGTGACAAACCTATACTGTCACATCCAAGGAGAACCATGACGCAATAACGAAGCCTCAGGAGACACATGGAGACCCCAAGAGCATAAGAAATCCTAGCAGTGGCCAAACTTGCGTATCTAAGCCGGAATCCCCAGCTACGCTAAAACCAGGCAAACTCCTAGAATGTTGCATGAGATAGCAATTGAGAAGCTCTCGTTGAACATAGAAGTGTCACCGAATTCTTAATTGAGTAGCAGGATAAGCTCAAAGTGTTCGCACATGTCTATGTCCTGGCAGACATGCGCGCATTCCCTAAAGAGCAGCTCGAAGAATACTTGCAATTTTCCTTATCTTGGGAAGAGCAAGAACATCTTGACGAGCATTATAACAGGCTTTTGTATGAACACATGCGACTCATCTCTGGCGAGGAAGCCCATGAACTGCGCTTAACTGTCACATTCAATGATGCGCTCTGCCTACCAAATCTCTTAGAGTTAGAGCAATTAAAGTGACTAACAGAGGGCCAAAGTCAATTTGAACAGTGTTGGTGTGAGAACCACGTTGTAAGGCTGAACTAGGAGCCCAGATCATGACAGTCTCAGAGGAGGGATTGGCCAAATGGCGGTCTCAAAGAGACCCCATCTATGTGGCACCAACTTCCCTTCGAGTGGTGCTAACTGCCATTTGGGATACGGACTTAGCTGAATCTAGCCAAGAGAACTCACTGTTTGATAAGATTCTCATTGAGAAGGAGTTACATGTTGCCAGTAGACTCGGACAAGGTTCCATGCTACTCGATGTTGCAAAATATCTATCGGCATTGAGTAAGCTGCCACGAGTACTGGATGCTTGTGCCACGCTCTAGTACAATCCAGAGTTCTATAGTTGGTTCTTATCCTCATAAAGCGACATGGATCCATGGATACGTATATAAATAAACAATAACTTTTGTGACCTTGTATAGACACTATCAACACACACAAGCAATAATAGTCAAGCGCAGACAGAAGAGTTGGGGCCAATAGGCTAGGCTCGTCCGGTCCCCCTCTCACCGCATATTTAGAAGTAGCATGACCATTTCCACCTCCGGGCGAAGGGCAGGCACCTTGCATTGCCACCATGGGAAGCCCTGACCAACATCTCTGATGATGTAGGCCGGGTGTAGTCCCTTTCTATACACCTTTCCCTTTCCGGTCTATCCTTCCGAGGATGAGCCCTGCCCAAATCCATGACCACCAGTCGACGTAACTCGGCGTGAGCCTGGATCTGTGAATGGCTGGAGGCTAAATGGACATCATCACGTGGGCCATTCCTCTACAACGAGCATAGCTCATCCCACCCCTCCTCTTCTAGTCATATGGGTTTGATAACCCACACTATAATTCCTTCCATGCGAACAGTCTTATTCCGTATCAAGGCCTAACCCTTAGTTTGCAACTTGCAGGTCCCCCTACAAGAAAAATATGGAGAACCTAGGGCAGTGGCTTGCAGAGATGCTCTCCGCGGACGACAGGAACATGTAGCACATGCCCCTCCGCCGGTGCGCTACGTGCCCACTCTCAAAAGGTATGCAAAGAAATGAGGTCCTAAGCGACACCACCCCAGACGAAGTCCAAAGAATCCCCGAGCCAGGAAAGTTGAAGCTCAAAGAAGCACGCAAGATGTGGCAACACCAGTCGCACAAGCCCCCAACGTACGCTCGGGCACTAGGTACTCAAGCGCAGAAAGGGCAGCTCGGGATAGGGAAGAATTTAATGAATTGTTCAAAGGCATTTTGGAAATGGTGGTGGCCCGAGACTACACCATTCATGTCCTGGCCGACATGTTCCCTGTCCAACCTCACGGGAGCCCCACACTAGCAGAGCCCTAGTCGTCTAACCACCCGGACTCACCCCAACTGGTGCAAATTGAGTAAGCCCCTATGATGTACAGGCAAGTTGACACGGCATCACATCATAACTTTTTGTCTTTTGATGAGTAAAGGGGCCAACTCCCCACTTGTATACACTTCCTTTACCTATCGTTAATGTATGCCACGTCTTTAACAAGCAATGGAATTGTTAGAAATGCGGGATCTAGAGCATGACATAACCAGAAGCTATGGAGGATGGAAGATGAAGATACTACTCATGTTGACATTGACAAAGAAGACAACTGTTACACAAGTGAATTAGGTTTCAAGATTGAGACTTGAACTCATAAACACAATCTTGTGTAGGACTGACAATGACACAGTGACTTGACAGAAAGAGACAAGTACTATTGCATTATCTTCATATGAAAGTGATAGTCAAGTACATCATTATATAGGATTGCTTGGTAGCACATTTCATCACTGTGCCTATGGGATCTGTCTCTCTTCCTAGAATGAACTGTACCTTCCTAGCCTAGTTGTTCCATACAAAGGGGCATACATAGGGTGTGATTGGCAGATTCTCAACACCCCTCCTCAATCACAACCTGAAAGTACAAAGTGTGTAGAGGCTTTAGTGAGAGTAGTACCTGCAAAGTGTGGGCATACCACAAACATGGCAAAAAACACCAGAGGCTGTCGTAGAAAAGGCTAAGTGTGGGTACCATAAACATGGTGGACATCCAGAGGCTGTAACAGGGGCCTCACAAAGTGTATAGAGGCTGTAGTACAAGGCTACATGAGGAGTTTACAAAGCTTATGAAAGGAACATTAAGGCAGGTACAATGCTTTTAAAACAGAAAATGAGAGACAAGGACCGATAGGCCCTTGTGGTCTTTTTCAGCATATGCTATTTCTTTGTCAGCATCATGGAAAATCTTCTTATCTTTCTTCTCTTCTTCATGATCTTCTTGGTCTGCTCCTTTATTGACTTTGCTTGTAGCATTTTTGAGTTTTCTCTTCCAGTTGTCCCCCCCAAGCAAAGTGGTAGACATGTCTTCAGAATCTTCAAATGGATTCATTGATTTCTCTTTGGTGTAGGTAGCTCCATTTCCTTCTGCAAGTAGAGTAAGAACATCTTCTATGTCATGTAAATAAGCAACACAAGTCATGTTACTCTTCATGAAGTGTATCCACATAGAAATCTTCCTGATTTTCATTGATATGACCAAGAATCAGCTTCAAATCTGAGATAAATCAGTAAGAGTGTTGTACTCAAGTGTATCAAAGGATACAAGAAAAATAGTGTCAAATAACACTTGATAAGTATCAATAGATACTGTTCTTGATGAGCCTGATGTTGATGCTGGATCTTCTTGAACCTTCTTCTTGTTGATTTTGATGTTTTGATTTCTTGCTGAAGACTGAGTTTTGGAGTAGATCAGAGTAGCAAAACCTTCAGTTGATTGAAAAGCTACTGTCACTCAAGTCTATGAGAGGTCTTCAAATCTTCAATGGTCTTTAAGTGCTTCAATGCTTCAGAGATCTCCCCTCCTTGATTTGATGGACAAATGTTGTTGGAGACTAATCAAATCAGTGAATCAAAGTGGCAGGGTTTAGCTTGACTCAAGCCAATAAGGAAAATCAAGTGAAATGGAAGCTTGGAAAAAATGGCTATGGAGTCCCACAGTTAGGGTTTTCAGCCTGACTGGTTTTCGACCTGGCGCAGCTCGTAGGATGGATTATTCGGTGTGCTGGTTGATGAGAAGAAAGCCTATGGGGTAAGCTTCAAAAGCCCTAAGGCCGCAGGGTACATCGCGCATCGCAGAGGTAGAATCAGACGTACGACCAGCACAGGTGCAGATCTGGACAACAATCACGACTCTGAGCAATGCTGGAGCATAGACGGACCAATGTCAGACTGTGATGTACCAGGAGGCTTCGCCCTGACCTAGAGAAGATATTCATAGAAGAAATCGTGAGGAGATAAGGTCTATAGAGGAAGATATGGAGGCTCCAAGTACTGCAGGTCCAGTTTGGCTATGGCTGCCAAGGGGTAGAGAGTGAAAATGAAGTTGGAGATTAAGTCAAATACTTGAGCTGAGCTAGATAGAGATCATAAGAGATTGAGGGAGCAGAGAGAGGACCTGAAACATGCTAAGCCATGCTCAGCTGCGCTCTGATACCATGTTAGAAATGCGGGATCTAGAGCATGACATAACCGGAAGCTATGGAGGATGGAAGATGAAGATACTACTCATGTTGACATTGACAAAGAAGACAACTGTTACACAAGTGAATTAGGTTTCAAGATTGAGACTTGAACTCATAAACACAATCTTGTGTAGGACTGACAATGACACAGTGACTTGACAGAAAGAGACAAGTACTATTGCATTATCTTCATATGAAAGTGATAGTCAAGTACATCATTATATAGGATTGCTTGGTAGCACATTTCATCACTGTGCCTATGGGATCTGTCTCTCTTCCTAGAATGAACTGTACCTTCCTAGCCTAGTTGTTCCATACAAAGGGGAATACATAGGGTGTGATTGGCAGATTCTCAACAGGAATAGGCATCGCAATTAATATCATAGCATTTTGAAAATTATGTCTTAACATGATTACATCTATTCGATGTACTTAACGCAAGCAAGCATATACTCTCATGAAGTGACAAGTGGATACAGGATGACACAGGTCTTCGTGTAAATGTGCTCAACGCCCAAGTCACCACAAGACCACCAACCGTACAAAGAACCACAACAAAGCCACACTGTTGAACGCGAAAAATCACCCTTGCAAGTGCCCACACTGCACGAACCAAAGAATAGTCATGGGCTACACTCTCTTCTTGGTTCAGGCTCTACAGTGAGCTCACAACGGGTGTCACCTCAATCGCACCAATATCGCAACAACGGCTCCTCTAACAACGAGGCTAGGGCACAATCATCACTGTCATATCAATTTTCTGAGCCTTCAAATCTTGACAATTCCCAACCCATTGAAAGGCTCATAGCCTCAACATAGTGCAATGATTGTACTTAGGCAAAAAAAGGAAAAAAAAGAAATATAAGAAGCACCCACGATCACAGCACTGCACCTAGGGGTCCTCGAATTAGGTGCGTCCAGTGACCTTGGTCGGCTGGCTCCGTCCCTAGTCCCCTAGCCCCCTAGCATCCCCCACAATAGTTCAGGGCGCATCAAGGGCACGACAGACCTAAGGAGTTTGTCTCATCTATGGTTAGACCTATCACCTTAACCCATTCACACAATTTCCTCTTGCACTCTGCCTTAATATCATTGCCATCAATTGGAGCAAGCACCACACGAATGGCCATGAACAATACACCATCCTCATCGCACAGGCCCAACGTCTACCACCTATGGATAGTACAATATCCCTGTGTTCTATTCTGCTACGTCGTGCAATCACAATCCACAGGATGTCGCACCCACCTTCACGTGTACTTCTTCCCACGATAGACCACTTTGATTCATCCACACGACGTTATGAGAAACTAGCCTGCGGTCTTATACCTACGTAATATCTAAGTATGCACGAGCACTCACATAATATATGCACCAAAGTAAATACACATTTTGGGTCCTTAAGTGCAGGACAATTGGTCCTCAAGTGCAGGATAATACTCTCAGCTTGCTTAGAGTTCGACTTGTCTTCCAAACTAATTGAACTATGTCTTGTGCACGATAAAGAAGACTGGCACTACCCCTAGAGAGAAATCACCTATGAGAAGTTTTCAATTGTAGGTATTAAAGACCCCAACGAGGGTGTCATTCCATCTTCATCAACACTCAACACTGCATTCCTCTCCGTATCACCCTGTAAACTTGCCATTGTACTCCATCAGGGCAACCCCCCCAAAGCAGAGCCCTAACCCCAACTCCCATTGCCCTACCACCTACCACTTAACCCACCAACGTGCCCTCAACAGTCTTCCTCCCCACCTCTACCAACACTCCGCCGCCATGGCAACCATAGACGCCCTTGCCACCCACGTCTTTGTGCATGCTAACGCCTGCTACTTACGACAGTGAGTGCCATGGAGCTAGCACTTGTCTAGGAGGGGGTAATGTTAACCCCAACACAAAGAAAGACAAAGGAAATAAAAAAGACGCAAGGCAAAGGCAAAAAAAATGTGGCCCAACAGAAGAAAGAAGAGGAGAAAAGGCCAAAAGTGTAGGGGCAACCTTAAAAAGCCCAAGGCAAATGCAAAAGAGAAAAGGTACATTTTAAAATACAAAGGCGTACTCTGAAATCTTGTAAAAGAGTGGCAAGCGGTGGAAAATCCGAAAAGCTAAAACAGAAGACAAAGACAAAGGCCAAGGCAAAGAGAAACAGAAGACAAAGGCGCACAAGGAAAAGTGCAAGTCAAAACTTTTATAAAAGAGCGCAAGCGCATCATGGTTTAATTCAAGGAGTGTCAGGCTCTCACCTGTGCAATTTGTAAATGTGGACGGGCGGTGAAAAGGAAGCTAGGAAGATAGAGGGACAATGGGAAAAGGGCTTAGGTCACGGCCGGCCATGTAAAAAAGGGAAAAAGGGGATGACCGCCCAAAACGGATTTAGGGTTTTGTATATAAAGTTGAAAAGTGAATGAGAAGCTCATTCTTGTGGGTGTCAAAAAGTGGCTCTCTTCTTCTTCTTCTTCTTGTTCTTGCTTGCTTGCTTGAGCTTATGCTTAAGAGAGGGAGTGTGAGAGTGTGAGGGAGTGAGTGTGTGAGAGTGAGGGACCGTGGGGTGGAGAAGCACTCCATCTTCTCCTCTCTTCTCTTCTCTTGCTTGCGGTGGTGATGGAGCTTGGAGCATGGAGCTTGAGGATGGTTGCTTGAAGCTTACACTTGGAGCATGGAGCTATCGGAGTGCACGAGAGAGGAGGTAACTCGAACGGCATGGAGGTAAGCTCACTACACCCGTGGATGTGGATGGCGTGTCGCCTATGTGAGAGGTAGCCATTAGTGCTCGGCTTGGAACGCTTGAAACAATAAGCGGTCCGAGGGTCTTGGCGGTTGAGCGAAAGCTCCCATAGAGACATTAAACATAATGGAAGAGGGAGAGGGAGAGGGAGGAAATGAGAGAGGGAGAAAGAAAAGAAAGAAAGAAAGTTATATTAACGTCTTCTAAAGACCAAAACTGGCCTATGAGACAAACTGTGATACAACTGATGAGGTCCAGCTATCCAAAATAAAAGTGCTGAATGAAAAGCTAAAAACTGAAAACTGAAAATACGGTGTTGTGAGTGTGATAAGTGTTGTGTATGTGTATGTGCGTATGTAGCTCTGGTACTCCAGATAATGGCTACAAAGGGGAAACAAATGTCAGCTGTGATAGGGGAACAACTGTCGACTGCGATAAAGTGGTGCGATGTGTATATGTAATAGATGCAGGGAGATATACTATCCTGGGATGTAGTAGCAGTCGTCGAAGTCGCTAATAGCAGGTGATCCCTCCTGGATGCAGGATGTGGTACATCGGCGGTGGAGAAAGAGCAAACTGGAGATCTGAGATCCAATGTGTCGAGTGTCGTCGGATCTCAGTCTGCTGTAGTGTGAGCCCGGAGGTCTGGCTGGAGGCTGGTACAGTAGCTCTCACTCTGTCTGTTTGAAAGTCCTCAGCCTGCTGTAGTGTGAGAGGGAGGGAGAGAGAGAGAAAGAGAGGGAGAGGGAGAGGGGGAGGAAATGGGAAAGGAAGAGGGAGGGAGAGGGAGAGGGAGGGGGAGAGAGAGGGAGAGAGAAAGAGAGGGGGAGGGAGAGGAAATGAGAGAGGGAGAGGGAGACATTAAACATAATAGGAAAATGAGAGAGGGAGGGAGGGAGAGGGAGGGAGAGAAAGAGAGAAAAAGTAAATGAGAGAGTGAGAGGAGAGAGAAAAAATGAGAAAATGAGAGGAGAGAGAAAAAGAGAAAAGATGTTAAACATAATAGGGAAAGAGAGAAAGAGAGGGTGAGGGTGAGGGTGAGGGAGGGAGAGGAAATGAGAGAGGGAGAGAAAGAGAGAAAAGGAAACGAGAGAGGGACCTAATAGGGAAAGAGAGAAAGAGAGGGTGAGGGTGAGGGAGGGAGAGGAAATGAGAGAGGGAGAGAAAGAGAGAAAATGAAATAAGAACTTACAATAAGCTCATCCTAGGCTCATAGGGGTTAGGCCGATCCTCAACAAACCTAAGGGATATATGGCTAGAGAACCCTAGCACACTTGCGCCTCCTAGCATAATGTTCTTCCCACAAAGATACCTCTCATACATGGAACTTGTCCTAGCCTCCACCGTGTAAGTATGCAACAAAGGCAATCAACCTATCAGTTAGAAAAACATTCATTTTTCATAACGTAAATCTAAAAATAACTTTGGATATTTCATAAAAATCAATCTCTTCTTAAAAAGAAAAATACAAAAAACTAAAACACATCATTCATATGCTTCGCAAAACTAAAACAACATCACCACAAGATCTCTTAGGAAACTCATCTTCAACTATCAATTTTAATTAAATAATATAATATAAAATCACTTGCAAGGAAGGATACTATTTTATCATTAACCCTCTTTCTTCCTTAAAATAGTCTTAGGAACAAATTTCTGCTCTAACAAGCATATATTTGAGCATGATAACTATTTTAAAGTTTATTCCATGAGTAGTAGTAGTATATATGCAACCATCAAGCTAGAGATCATGCTTTGGTATCTGTGGAGATCCCAATCTCATGACCTCATAGAGATTGTAGTGTGCACTAGTATGGAGAGAAACTGGGTGAGTTGTAAATGGTAAAGGAGAATTCTATTGATGATGAAGAGAAGATGAGGTGAATCGCCAATTCTATTCTCAGTGAGTGTAACCTACCCATAGTATGGCATCCATGACCGATTGAAATCAGTAAGACTTTGAAATCCTACCTCAAGTATTATAACTATTGTTCTGTAGTCGTAGTCATGATCGTGGTCGTGGTCTTCATCGTAGTCGTAGCCGTGATCGTTAAAGAAAATGAGAGAGGTGGAAGAAGAGGAAAAAGAATAAGGAACGAGAGAGAGGGAGAGGAAATACATATAGCATAATAAAGAAAGAGAAAGAGAGAGAGAGATGGAAGGAGAGGAGAACAATTTAAGAAAGAAAAAAAGAATGATAACAAAAACAAAAATTTTTATCGTAACATAGACAAAATGGAAAACGATGAAGGTCTTGTTGTTCAAGATCACGAGGCATATCTTAATCAGCATGTCCCATGTCCTTGCTCTCAATGCAAGCTGGCAATTAGACGAAAACGTCGATTGTCTATAGAACACGTACGATGATTCGGCGAGTTTTAATCTGAGATCATTGATCAGGCGATTGCAAATTTTCAGCAAATAGTAAGAAAATTTAATACTAATCATGCATTGTACTCGCAAGCTAATTGAATACTATATAAAAGAAGATTGGGTGTGGCTGGCAAATTTTCTATCCAGGGAGGTGACGTCTCGTCCCAAGGAGGAGTGCACCCTTTGCGGCCAATTAGAAGAGTTCATGGGCGTGCGATGGATGGAGTGCATGAGCAAATCCACCACTTATAAGGCACTACCCAATCTATACCGTCAATGCCAGAGGAGATAGGCAGCCTTCCAGACCTACCTACATTCTTGGAGCCTGAGATGGAGGCAATGATCGATGCATTGATTCCCATGGATGTCGAGACTTTTGATCCAGTTAGAGAGAAAGCATCCATACCATTATATGATGGGTGCCGAGTATCTCGCCTGAAGACACTACATGCACTCTTAAGTATACAAGCAAAATACGGGTGGAGCGATGTGAGTGTGACCGAGTTGTTTAGGTACCTTGTACATACGCTTTGTTGATTTCTTTTTGGCACTATTATTTAAAAAATTTGTGCTTTTTCAAGGTATTTTATGTATTTTTTCAGGTTATTGAAATATCATATATTATCACCTGCAAATACCATGCCTAAGTCTCGTGATGATGCATGACATGTTTTATAAAAACTTGGCATGGACTACAATAGCATCCATGCATGTATCAACGATTGCATACTGTCTCGTGGAGAATACGAGACTATGAAGACATGTCCAAAGTGTGGTGCTCATAGGTATCGGCAGGACTTACAAGGGCAAACCATCCCTCAAAAATTTCTCAGACACTTTCCGCTTATCCCTCGCATAAACGACATGTTTCATACATCCGGCATGGTGAGCTTGACAACGTGGCATACGCAGAATAGGTCCACTGACAGCGGATTCACATGCATGGAGCCACATTGACTCTACCTTCCAAATCTTTGCTCCAGAGCCAAGGAATCTTCGACTCGGTCTTGCAATGGATGGCATGAACCCATTCGGTCTGCGCTCAACTTCTTACAATGTGTGGCCTACAGTCCTTGTCAACTACAATATCCCTCCATGGATTTCTACTAAGAAAGGACATCTCATCCTTAGCTTACTCGTCCCCGGATGCTACAAAGTAAAAAATATGGACGTGTATCTTCGTCCATTAGTCGATGAGCTTAAGATTTTGTGGGAGAAGGGGGTCACTGTGCAAGATATGAGCAAGCGCGATGGTCGACGGTCCGCCAATATTCGAGCCATTCTCATGTGGATGATGCATGACTTTTCGGGATTCGGAGAGTGCTCAGGTAAATAGGCTTCCGTTATCATTAGTAATATCTATATTTTATATCGTTCAAGCTTATATTCACTTGATCGTGGTGTTGGAACAAGTCTGGTTACCTCAGGTTATCATGCATGTCCATTGTGCAGGCCACTTTCTTGCTAGAGGTTCATGAACTCAGGGAAGGTTTTCTTGGATGACCTCCAACACCTATGAATGCCGCAAGCCAGTACGAGCTGAAAATGGTCCACACGGAGTTACATCCAAACGGAATGTGGCGGTTCTCAGTTTTCTACGAGTTGCCATATTGGAGCCACTTACAGGTCAACTACTTGTTGGATCCCATGCATATTTTCAAGAATGTGGGTAGCTTGCTATGGGATCACATCACAGGAAAGAGAGACACTATAGGGACACGAATAGATTTGAAGGAGGTAGAAAAGATGGAGGCGCTTTGGCCGCAATCGAGTGCTGATGGTCGCGTGCAACTACCTCACGCTCCTTGGGTTTTGTCAACTAAAGAAGAGCGCATTGTGAACAAGCAATCAAGTCTATCCGCACTCCGATAGGTATGATGCATTCTCTCAGGTCTGCATTTTCTAAAGACGACCAATTATCAAGGCTAAAATCCCATGACTGGCATAAGATATGTCAAGTTTGTACTACGAATGGATTGTAATTGGCATGCACTTTTTGCTATTTGGAGTGTAGCCATTGTTCATAATGCTTTCTCATTTGTGGCAGTTTGTACTACCGATCGCGATCACAGGATGCCTTACTCCAAAAATACACGGGGCCATTTAAAGGTTGTCGACTTTGGTGCAATAGATCTCACAGAAGGAGATTAAGATGTCCTCTATTGAATCCGCGAGGCGGAGAGCAGTGGAGACGGTTTGTCTCTTTGAGAAATATCTGCTTACTAGCATGCTCATGATACAAATCCACCCTCTTGTGCATCTTGTAGATGAAGTGGAGATTGCTGGACCTGTCCATATGCGATGGATGTTCTTCTTGAAGCACTTCATGAAAACCTTGAAAGGCTTTGTGCGACAACAAGCTTGGCCAAAAGGTAGCATGGCTGAAGGTTGGTTGGTGTCTGAGACGCTAGTGCATATTTCACAATGGCTACCAATGGTGGATCCAAATAACAAAATACTATGGTCGCTGAAGGACGATGATAGACTGACTGGAGATGTGGTGGTTGGAAATGGGGTAGAAAAAAGAATGGATGATACAAACGGAGGAGAAGGTGAATCAGTTTTGTATGTTGCACCATGCCTCTATGGAGACATGGCTCACCAAGTACCAGATCGCTAGGCAAGATCGAGAGGAAGCGCGATCTAAATTTTGACGTAGTACGCGCCATCAACCGATTCGATATCCCGAGCACATGGAGGAGATGCCGCGGTTCATGTCAACGTGATGGTTACATGGAGCTTTGACCCTAGCATCTCGCAAAGGGGCAGAGATCTCAATGAAGGAGTGGGAATTCTCGAGGGGATGTAGTCCACAGGTGATGAAATGTTTAGGATTTTTTGTATATATATTTTATATGCGACAACTAATTTGAGTGTTTCAATGTATTGTACAAAATATATAGTGCAGCGTGGTCGCGTGGATGACATTTTCGCGTGGAGTGTATTGACAAAATGCACTCCACAATGGATTGTGGTATCATGGCAAGGTTCAAGCAGGAGAGCTGGCGACGAGCAATGGATCCAAACACGGTTATAGATGAGATGGAGTATTTTGAGAACTTGCAAAGTATTGTTACGGTGGATTACCTTCTCCATGATACTATTCAATGTGCAATGGTTCAAAGTGGTACTTGAAGGAGCTGGAGCAACAGTTCGATGAGGTCCATCTGGATTTCTCGAAATAGATTCTAAAAAAAAATGGACGGATTTGCGTGACACCTTTGTGTTGTCGGCCCATTGTGAACAGGTGTATAAATTCATTTGTTTGTTAATTGTATTACAATATGGTACATGTCACAATAGTTTATCTCTCTTGTACGTGGTGTTGGAATAGGTAATGTTCTATCCAAACCCCCGATAACCTCGATGGTGGTATGTTATACCTTCAGCTCTCCGAAGTGCAAGAGTATATGATCAAAGCAATGTTTCGAGCATAGATGAGGACAATATGCAAATAGAGGGGTCGATATTGCAAGGGGTGGAGGCCACCGAAAGCTTAGAGGATATAGAGGAGCCAGCATCGGCTAACAATAATGGAAATACATGAGTCCAAGAATTCTTTGAGAACGAGGTGGACTCATCCTTTTATGGTGACATGGGTATCGATCTTCCAGTGTATGCAGAGTTGTGTTAGGAGATTGACATGGGACCATAGGATACTTTATACTTGGAGTATCCACTTACTCAATTCGTTAACTAATTGCTTATAAGGGTACATAAGATATGCATTTTGAGTGAGATCATTTTTTTAGGATTTATATTATCGTGATTTGTATGATTTAAATTGATTATGCTAACATCATTTTTTGTCTGTGCAGGTAACATTTTTAGGATGAGTCGAGGGATAAGCGATGAGGAGTTGCAAGATATCTTCACGCGCATGTCTCCAAATCAGATTGCAAGATTCAGAGACATGGCAAACCAGGAGCTGTCCTGGACATCATCAAATCGCTCTACTAGATCTACTTCGGTGTGATTAAATGCTTCAGGCGAGGTCGACGCTCCAGACTTGGGCCAAAGGGAGGGAGTGCTTCAAGGTCAGGGGGATGCTATAGAGATACGGAGGCAGTGAGCCCGCGGTCAGCACGGGATACAGGTGTGACTCCTCACTCTCGTGGCGGTTCTAGGGAGCGTGGCTCAAGTGGATACTATGGAGGCATGGACGCGATGTCTACATCTCGTCGTTCTGCTAGAGTTGCGTCACCTCCAGGATTTGTCACACCTATGGGGACGTCTACTCTAGTTACTTCGGCTTTTGCTCAGCCATCTACAAGTGGCACCCCTATGGATGCCACTCCGATAGATATTATCCCGGTTGGTACACTGGATGCACAAGGGTCTCCTGGATATGCCCAAGAGTGTGGACGCAAGTGGAAGAGGACCCATCTTAGGCATACCCCAAGGGGATATGCCTATCTTGTCAATGATAGGTCAGGAGCCATCATAATGAATGATGAGGGCAGGAGGGTGATGGCTCGCATGAGAGAGTTGTGCCAACAAGTTTTTCGGCACAATGTCTTAGATCATTGGAAAAACATACCGGAGGGAAGCAAGGACTACATAGTAGCATCCTTGCATGAGGAGTTTCTGGTTCCAGCCTCAGCAGATAGATTTTCTACGGGTTGGATGATGGACTGCATGCATGCGTATATGTCACACAGACGATCTGACGCATGCAAGGCACTCAAGAGTGGGGCTGCAAAGCCCGAGTGGCTAGACGCGGATGACTGGTGCCGACTGAGGGAGGAGGCTACAGATTCTCCAGGACGTTGGAGTCAGCAGCGCAAGGCGGTGAGGACACGACTAGAGGCCGGAGTGGTCCATCATCTTGGGAGTGGCGGCCACAAGACATATTTGGAGGACTTTGTAAGTTTTTCTTTTGTTTTGCTTGCTTTTTTTTTTTGCAATATCATTTGTACTGACAATCATGTTTCTAACAGTTAGTATTTTGTTTTCTTTGCAGCACTTCATTACAAATCGCGATCCAACCGGCCTTGAGACTCGATATGCAGAGAGGCACGGTCTCACTACATTGATCGACTGATTGTATAGACGCGGCGGCCCTGTAAGTCTCTCATCTTTCTTGTCCGTAGTTACCATGTTTAATTAGAATGCATTATTGTATGGTGGACTAATGTGTTTTTGTTTCTTTTTTTGTAGAGTCCGTTCGATGCTCCTTGGCGGTGGTACGAGCTTTTGGATGGCAAGGATATGTAGATCGCCCTTGGATCCCTGGAGCTCACACATCTTTCTTTTTTGGTCGCGTGATCTGTATAGACATTTTCTATGTATTAGTGATATCTTGTCATGATTGTACCAATCGCTTTCATTATGCGATCATGTATTTATTTCATGTATCAGTGTTATGATTTCAGTATACTTTGTTTTTGTTTACACGAGCATTGTACACAGTGCAGAAACTATTTTGTATGGCCCAAATAAAGCACACTTTGCTATATGTGGCAGGGTAGCCTACCCTGCTACAAATTTTTTTCCCCTGTTATTGTCGCTATTAGCGTCGCAAATTTACTACACACGTCGCTATTAGCATCGGTATCAGTGTCATTATTTGCGTCGATAAAAATCATCGCAAATACCGATGCAAATAACGATGCTAATACCGACTGTTCTATGGCATCACCACTAACGACGCTTTTTGCGACGATGGGGGCAAATTTTGTTATTTACATTTTCGTCGCTTTTAACGTCGGTATAAGGCCTATATCTTGTAGTGAGCTTAAAAGCTTTTGTATCCCACTTATGTAGACCACCACAAAAAATGCTCATTCTGTCCTATATTTATGATGCACGCATTCATTGTAACAATTACTATGTACAAAGAGTTACAAGGTTGATATCTAAGATTTAGATGAAATTTGAGCAGCATTTTAGGATTTTTGACCAAATTATAGAGGCATAAGGGAATCAAATTTCAAACAAATATAAGCAATAATTTTAACATTTAATCAAAAAGGGGGTGTAATGGGATCAAGTTTTGAAGAAATACAACGATACTTTTTACGACGATGGGGGCAAATTTTGTTATTTACATTTTCGTCGCTTTTAACGTCGGTATAAGGCCTATATCTTGTAGTGAGCTTAAAAGCTTTTGTATCCCACTTATGTAGACCACCACAAAAAATGCTCATTTTGTCCTATATTTATGATGCACGCATTCATTGTAACAATTACTACATACAAAGAGTTACAAGGTTGATATCTAAGATTTAGATGAAATTTGAGCAGCATTTTAGGATTTTGGACCAAATTATAGAGACATAAGGGAATCAAATTTCAAACAAATATAAGCAATAATTTTAACATTTAATCAAAAAAGCGGGTGTAATGGGATCAAGTTTTGAAGAAATACAATCAATAATTTGGATAATTTTTCCTAGCTTCGATTAACATATTTTTTTAAAAGAAGACAATATGATTGTTTATTAAATAATGAGAATATGTACATCAGAAAAGGCGATTTGGGCCTTGCCCTAAGCTTATTTGCACCTATATAGATTTTTCTAAGCTATCTTCAAAATTGGTCCTTTTTTTAAATTCCTCAGGGGATCACTCACAAATATGTAAGGATATCACATGGGTTTAAAAGAAGAGATTTTAAAACTACCATTTTTACACATTTTAACATATAAAAAGATGCCACGTAAAGGAATCATTTATAGATTGAATAGAAAATAGGTGAGGTTTATTTCTTAAAATTTCACATATACATGTTTTTAGGTCTTGAATGTGCATGATATAAAGGGTTTAAATATAGTGAATCCCTTGATTTTGGCTCAAAGCTCTGAAAAAGGCTAAAATTTCTACCTTACAACTCCGAACTATATTTCTCCATTAGGATTTTTTACCTTTTGCATATGTATTCAATTTCTATTAATCCATTTCAAACTCTCCAAAAAAAGGCCGTTCTCATGCTCAGGTGTTGTTAAGACTTACCTAGCTAAACAATTTCTTCGTACGTTCTTCATATCATCCTTGCCTCTCAACAATGCCATAAAAAGTGGGTCATTACCTCTCTATGCACAACACATAGACTGCAAAGCATAGCCAACCTTTTAAATTACCAAGTTAACACTAGATTTATTTATTTTTGACTCAGTGTGGCCTCCCAAGATTTGGCCGATTTTCTTTTCCATGTGTTCCTAGTATCTTAGGGTGTAGATCTTTCCATACCCTTACTACATTGGCTAAAATCCTTTTCTCTCTTCATTTTAACCACCACTTTCCCTCGACAAAAGAGGAGGCTCTGGCATGCACTATTAGGGCCAACTTTGGAGGCTACTCACAATCTATCAACTATCTTCCTCTTCAAAACTTCCCCAACAAACTTTTTATCCTCTTCTTCTAGATTGAACTTGTTTGCTATTTGCTCTACATTCACAATGCCACTATCACCTTTCCAAATATCTATCCACTTCACCATCCCTCCCTCTAATTGACGTCTAGCATTTATTGTTGGATTTGTCGTGATCAAGGTAGATTCATTAGCAAATGCAAATGGGCAAAACCAAGTACATTGTAGTAGGCACACATCCCCTTTTCTATATTCTTATTCTTTCTAGCTTGTTTTTTGAAGACAGGATCTCCATAGATCCACCAATTTCATCAAAATGTCATATCCCTTTAATCATCTGTTTTTCTCTCAAAGTCAATGCTTGCTCCTCTTAGTTGAGAATTGGCCATTTATCTTCTACTAGAAAATACCCACCTAATCTTCACTACCTTTCTATTTGGGTAATATCTTAAAAACCAATCTCCTAACATATTATGATCCTTCTTTAATCCTAATCCTCCATTCATTTAGCTATAAATCAAGCTATGATGGAGAGGATCTTTTTAAAAATGGTAAGTCATCCTTCAGAGCTAGTGGAGATTGACGCAAACCTAGCCACCTTTATTTGCATTCTCCTTGAGAGAAATTGCATCTTACTCGCCCATTAGAGAATCCCAACCCTAACATAGTTCTTAAGTATTTTAAAAACTTCTCCAATTTAAAGACAAATTCATTTATCCAACTAGGTGGGTCATCCCAACCTAAATACTCTAACCTAGCTTTGCTATCCATTTCACGTAGATGTTCAACATATAGTTCAAGAACTTCCAGTACACCTTCTACATTACTATTAGTTGCCTTTAGAACACTCAAGATTTCATACACAAATAATTGGGTGTAACACTTTGGCCATCTAAAAAAAGAAATCCTCTGATTATACCTTGGTGAATTGGAAATCTAATATCTGTAATGAAAGAAGCTAAGGGGAGAGAGAAGGAGAGCTGAGGAGAGAGAAAGAGAACAAGAAGAAGAAGGAAGAAGACTAGAAGAGGAGAGAGAAAGAGAGAAAAGAGGAGAGAAAGGAGAAGGAAGCCATGGAAGCTGGAGATGAAGGTGAAGAGTGTGATCTTGATAATAACTGGTTGCCCTAATCTGGGGCTCTTACATCTTAAATACCCCGGTCAGTGTGACGGGGTGTCTGAACCCTAGTCGGTGTGTATCTCGCTTGTTACAATATCCTGATTATTAGAGGGTCAAAAATAACTACAAGGAGCAATGGTGCAAGGGGCAAACCTCGTAAATTTGAAATCTAGCATCTTGATTAGAGGATTGGTGACAACTACAAAGCACAATGTTGCAAGGGGTAACCCTGTCTCATGACCTTTTTAGATTAAATACATGGGACATGTACCCACTCACTCTAAACCTAGCTACTATATTGTTTAAAATCATTTTAACTAATTCGCAATATCCTTAGCTAAATACTAATTTAGCCCGTCCATGAATTAGGAACTCCCAAGCTGCAAGGGGCAACCCTATCTCATGACCTTTTTCGACTAAATGCATGGGACATGTACCAACTCACTCTAACCTTATCTACTATATTGTTAAAAATCATTTTAACTAATTAGCAAAATCCTTGACCAAATACTAATTTAGCTCGAGGAAGTTACTACATATATATTCTCTACATCACATGCATTCAAGGCCTATTTATAAATATCCTTATCTATGAATCTTTCTTGAATAAATCATAACCATTTTCTATTCAATCTGTAAATAATTCCTTTATATTACACTCTTTTATATGTAAAAAATGTATTAAAATAGATTTAAAAATACCTTATTTTCAACCCACGTGATGCACACATATATTCATGAGTAACTTACCCGAGTAATTTAGCCAGTCCATGAATTAGGAACCCCCAAGCTGGAAGGAGCAACCCTGTCTCATAACCTTTTTAGATTAAATGCATGGGACATGTACCCACTCACTCTAACCTTATCTACTATATTGTTAAAAATCATTTTAACTAATTTTCAAAATCCTTGACCAAATACTAATTTAGCTAGTCCATGAATTAGGAACTCGCAACTTAGCCACTCATGTGCCTTGTCTGTCAAGAATCGCGATGGGGGGATGTGCTTGAGCTGCTACGGCAAACACACACTTTATACACAAGAGGAAGCTCACTCAAGAACACAAGAAGAGACATGGAGGCCAAAACATTTTCTTGTTGGTTTTTTCTTCTTCTTCCACAATACAATACAATGCCTTCTAAGTCAAACAGTGCATAACTGAATACACTAATCGACTGGCATTATATCTTTGCTAGCTGTAGGTAGGTGTAACAAACTAAATATAATATGTGATAAGTCAATGGCCATGTGAGTATCATAATGACCACCAACCTGCTAAGTGTAGACGTGTGGACTCATCTAGCCAGGCGGTCCATCATCAATGTCCGCACGTGTTGAGCTTGCCATCTCAACACTCCCCCTCAAGCTCAACTCTATCTTTGCAACTCCAAGTAAGCTTCGGAACTTTCGAAGCTTCTTTGCACCCAATGCCTTTGTGAAAATGTCAACTATCTGATCCTTTGTGTTGACCTATACCAAGTCAATCTCTCCTGCAAGTACCTTCTCTCTCACAAAGTGGTAGTGCACCTCAATGTGTTTTGTCCTAGCATGGAACATAGGATTCCTAGCTAGCTGTATGTTGCTCATGTTGTCACAATGAATGACAACTGGACCATCTCCATGCACGTCCAAATCACCTAATAACTTTTGCAGCCATACCACCTCACATGCTGCCATAGCAGCACCTCTATACTCAGCCTCTGTACTCGATAACAACTGTAGATTTCTTTTTGCTGCTCCATGTAACTGTTGCACTACCAAGGGAAAACATGAATCCACTTGTAGATCTTCTATCTGGCATGCTACCAGCCCAATCTACATCTGTGTATCCAAAGACTTGTACGTCCTTACCTGCCTCATAAAAAAGTCTATAATGTAAAGTGGACTTCACATACCTCAATATATGTCTAACTGCATCCAAATGAGGCTTTCTAGGCATCTGCATAAATTGACTGACAAGACCACATCATATCTCAAGTCTGGCCTTGTGATAGTCATGTAAATCAAACTCCCTACTATCCTTCTCCTGAACATAGTAGGGTCTTCTATCTCATCCCCAACGTCAGCACTCAACTTCACATTTTGCTCCAATGGTACTGAAAGAGGCTTGCATGTTATCATACCATACTTGGATAACATATCCAAGCCATACTATCTTTGGGATAGCCATATACCATCATCACATCTGATCACCTCAATACCAAGAAAGTATCTCAGCTCACCCAAATCTTTCATCTCAAACTTCTTCTTCAAGAAGTCCTTAACTTCAGCAATCCCATTGTCACTATCACCTGTAATAATCAAGTCATCCACATAGATCACTATGATGACCAAACCTGCATCTTCCTTTCTCACATAAAGTGAGTGATCAACACATCAGAAATACAAAATCCAATATTGAAAAGATACTCTCCAATATTGTTAGACCATGCTCTAGGTGCTTGCTTCAGCCCATAGAGCGGCTTCTTTAACCTACACACATATGTGGGATGCTCTAAATCCTCATAACCTGTTGGCTGCTCCATATACACTTCTTCTTGCAATTCACTATGCAAGAAGGAATTCTTAACATCCATTTGGTACAAACTCCAACCTTTGGCTGCTGCCAAGGTAATCACACACCCAACAGTTGCCATCCTAGCAACTGGACTGAATGCCTCTTCATAATCTATGCCATATGTTTGAGCATAGCCTTTTGCAACCAGCCTAGCTTTATACCTGCTAACTGAACCATCTGCATTATGCTTGACTTTGTAAACCCACTTACATCCAATAGCTTTCTTACCCTTAGGTAAGGGTACCAAATCCCAAGTCTCATTGGCTTCTAATGCAGCCATCTCCTCATCCATTCTTGCATCCCAATGAGCATGACCAACATCATCCTCAAAACAAGTGGGCTCAACATCCTCAACTAGTTTCACCATATAAGCATAATGGTGAGCTGCATAACCTTCAAAACCAAATCTTTTAACAAGGTATCTAACCATGCTAGATCTGCATACCATCGGATCACTCAATGGAGCCTTTACATTACTATGAGCTCTCTGTACACCTAGTGTCCTGACTGAAGGAATGCTAAGCTCATCATCCAAACTCTCCGAACCACTAGAATCTCCAGCAAATCCCAAATGACTAGTAGATGCATCATTACCATCCAGCACTTTCTTCTTTCCTTTGTCATTCCCTGCAACACTTATAGATCCACCTGAAGATGTGGGACTACTCATTAGTCTCCCAGACCTTGGGCTCATTGTAGGTATAGTACCAGATGATGTTTCTAGTCCACTAAGACTATGTGATTCTTGTTTTCCTTTTTGCACATAGTTTTCCTAATCATTATGATCATCTAATATATCACCTTTCTACTCTAAAGAGTACCCAATAAAAATACATTTTTCAGCCTTTGGATCAAGCTTCTTTTGTAGCTCATCTAGCACATGAACATATGCAACACATCCAAATACCTTCAAGTGCGATACATCGGGCTTCTTTCTAGTAAAGCACTCTTCAGGAGTCATCCCATGAACTACAGATGTGGGAGTTCTGTTCATAATGTAGACAGCAATATGGACAGCCTCAGACCAAAAATATTTGGGCATATTCTTTTCAACCATTAATGCATGTGCAACTTCTGCAATATGCTTGTTTTTTCTTTCTGCAACACCATTTTGCTATGGGGTATACCTACAAAGTAAATTGCCTCTTTATCCCATGAGTCCTCAAGAAGCCACTGAACTCATTAGAGAGGTACTCTCCCCCTCCATCTAATCTCAAGCACTTCACTTTTAAGCTTGTTTCTGTTTCAACAGCTGCCTTAAAAGATTTTAAGTGCTCAAACATATCACTTTTTTCCTTCGTGAAGTATACCCATAACTTCCTTGAATAGTCATCAATAAATGTGACAAAGTATTTGCTGCCACCAAGAGATACATTCTGTGTAGGCCCCCAAACATATGTATGCACTACATCAAGTATTTTTCTACTCACTTCTCTATCATGCGAGAAGGGTTGTCTTGCCTGCTTACCAAACTGGCATGCTTCACAGACTTTATGCAATTCTACAACTCTAAAAGAAGGCAACCCTATAACCAATCCTCTGGATTGCATTAATTTCAGCCTTTGCACATTTGCATGTCCAATATGTTTATGCCATATTTCAATATCTGCAACTACTCCTTTTACTTTAGCATACATAGCAGCATCCATTGCAGGAATTCTAACATCTAAAGTGAACATTCGGCCAACTCTACTTTATTTTGTGACCAACCTACACTTATCATTAAAGTCTTCTACAAAACAGCCTTTTGTATTGAGTCGGACCTGCAACCCCTGCTCTACCATTTTGCCAACAGATTCTAGATTCTTTGTATTGAGTCGGGTGGGTGTAACAAACTAAATATAATAAGTAATAAGTGTCAAGATTGTGGGAGAGAAGGAAGGAGTCTCGCTTGAAGCTTTCTTGCTTGCACAATGGGGGAAGACACACAAGGGTGGAGGCTGAAAACAGTTTTCCTCTTCTTAGTTGTGTAAGCCAAAAGAACTCAAGTACAAAGAAATAGAAGAACCCTATATATGGGTCTCAAACCAAACTCAACTAACTAAGGTGGCATACTAACTGAGCCACGAACTAGAGTAGATAAGGATAGCTATCATGTAGCTATTATTCATGGGCGGTGTACCAACCGCGTCTGCAACTGACACGTCGGTGACATAAATGCACAACGGTCACCCTGGCGTATCACGAGTGGAGCTCGATATCTCAACACTCCCCCTCGAGCTCAATCCCAATTCCTGCACACCAAGCAGGTCTCTGAACTTGCGCAACTTCTCTGCGCCCAATGCCTTCGTGAATATGTCAGCTACCTGATCCTCTGTGCTGACATAAACTAGATCAATAAGACCTAGTAAAACCCTCTCTCGCACATAGTGATAATGCACCTCAATGTGCTTTGTTCTAGCATGATAGACTGGGTTATTTGCCAAGTGTATACTACTCATGTTGTCACAATAAATGACAACTGGCCCATCTGTAGACTGATGCATATCATAAAGTAGCTTATGCAACCAAGCTACCTCACATGCAGCCATTGCTGCACCCCTGTACTCAGCCTCTGTGCTCGACAAGGCAACTGTAGGCTGTTTCTTGCTGCTCCAAGTGACTGCAGCACTCCCAAAAGAGAATACATATCCACTGGTAGATCGTCTATCAGAAATACTACCAGCCCAATCAGCATCAGTGTATCCATGCAACTGTATCTGAGCCCCAGTCTCATAAAATAGTCCACACTGCAATGTGGACTTCACATACCTAAGTATGCGTCTAGCCGCATCCAAATGTGGTTTCCTTGGAGCCTGCATAAACTGACTTACCAATCCAACAGCATAGCTCAAATCTGGCCTGGTAATAGTCATATAAATCAAACTTCCTACTATGCGTCTGTACACAGTAGGGTCTTCTAGAAGCTCACCTGCATCTGTGCTCAGCTTCACATTTTGCTCCAAAGGAACTGAAATAGGCTTACAGCCTGTCATCCCATATTTGGACAGCATGTCCAATCCATACTGCCTCTGCAAGAGCTGTATCCCACTTGGTGATCTAATCACCTCAATGCCCAAGAAATAACGCAGCTCTCCCAAATCCTTCATCTCAAACTTTTGCTTCAATAGCATTTTCACATGAAGGATATCTTCATCACTGTCACCTGTCATAATCAAATCATCAACATAAATGACAAGCAGCATAATACCTTTCTCTGTTTTTCTCACATAAAGTGAGAAATCTGCCTTGGAAATCTGAAAGCCAATAGTGACAAGATACTGTCCTATCTTGTCAGACCATGCTCTAGGTGCTTGCTTCAAGCCATACAAGGCTTTCTTCAACCTGCAAACAAACTCAGGATGAACAGCATGCACATAACCTGGTGGCTGCTCCATATAGACCTCTTCTTGCAAATCACCATGCAAGAAGGCATTCTTTACATCCATCTGATGTAAAGACCATCCCTTTGATGCAGCCATAGCAATGACTGCTCTTACGGTTGCCATCCTTGCAACCGGACTAAATGTTTCTTCATAGTCAATGCCATATGTTTGTGCATACCCCTTGACTACTAATCTTGCCTTGTATCTGTTCATAGAACCATCAGCATTGTGCTTCACCTTATAAACCCACTTACAGCCAATTGCATTCTTACCTTTAGGCAAAGGTACTAACTCCCATGTAGCATTTGCTTCCAAGGCATCCATTTCTTCATCCATGGCTTTCTCCCATTTTTCTTTTCCCATGGCTTGCTCAAAAGAAGTGGGTTCTGGTTCCTGTATCACCTTGACCATATATGCATAGTGAATGGCTGTAAATCCATCATATTTCAGCCTATCCACAGGATACCTAGCTCTCGTAGACCTGCGCAAAGTAGGTTCACTCCCAGGTGCTCTCAAAACATCCCTGGTCTTCCTTACTCCAGGTGTAACAATAGAAGGAATACCCAACTCATCATCAATGCTCTGTTCTGAGCCACTGGATTCACCATCCACATAAGAGTGACCTGCATTCACATCAAACATGGGCTGATCAACCTTCTCTTTTCCTTTTCGTGATACCTGCATACCACTATCTGCATTGCTTTGAGAAGATTCTCCTGATCTCAATCTGCCTGTCCATGGCGAAGAATGTGAACCACTGCTAGAGGACGCTCCAGGTCCACTAATATTTTGTGACTGCTGCTGTGAATTTTGTGTAGCATTACCATTTTGTGCATCTTCATCATCAATCACATTTACTGGTTTATACCAGCTACTCATCTCATCAAAAACAACATCTCTGCTCACTGTAAACTTACGAGTAGAAGGGTTATAGCATCTATACCCTTTTTGCTGCAGAGAGTAACCAATAAAGATGCACTTCTCAGCTTTTGGATCCAACTTGGATCTCAGCTCATCTGGCACATGTACATAGGCAATGCAACCAAAAATTTTCAAATGAGAAATATCTGGTTTCCTACCAGTATACCTCTCCTCTGGAGTCATTCCATGTATTGCTGCAGTGGGAGTCCTGTTCATTATGTAGACTGCTGTAGCAACTGCTTCAGCCCAATAAAAATCTGGCAAGTCTTTTTCATTGAGCATGGCACGAGATACCTCTCCAATATGCCTGTTTTTCCTTTCTGCAATTCCATTTTGTTGTGGGGTATAACTGCATGAATATTGCTGCTTTATGCCATGCTCCTGCAAGAACTTTGCAAACTCATTTGAGAGGTACTCTCCCCCTCCATCTGACCTTAGGCATTTTATCTGCAGACCTGTTTCTTTTTCAGCCATAGCTTTAAGAGTTTTGAAATGCCCAAAAACTTCACTTTTCTTTTTCATAAAATACACCCAAACTTTTCTGCTATAGTCATCAATAAAAGTGACAAAATAATGACAGCCTCCAAGAGATGCAGCTTTAGTAGTCCACACATCAGAGTGGATTAATTCCAATGGCTTCTCACTCTCTTGAACATGTCTAGGAAATGGTTTCCTTGCATGTTTTCCAAACTGACAGGCTTCACATACCTTATGCATTTCTGCAACCTTGAATTTGGGCAATCCTGCAACAATATTTTGGGCCTGCATTGATTTAAGTCGCTGTACATTAACATGACCAATGCGTTTATGCCAGATATCAATATCTGCAACTACACCGGTCCCATGTGCAAACATTGCTGCACTCAATTCAGACATGTCTGCATCCAATGTAAACATTCTGCCCTTCTTCTTTCCTTTTGCTATCAAGCGACCTTTATTTTTCATATCCTCAACAAAGCATCCATGAGGATTAAATCTGACCTGCAAGCCCTGTTCAACCATTTGACCAACTGAAACCAGATTCTTGGTGATATTCGGGACATGAAATACATCGGACAGGTATTTCTTTTTCCCACCCTGCATAGACAAGGGAATTTTTCCAATCTGCACAATAGGATGTGCAGTATCATCACCAGTCTCCACAAATCCTGGTTTTTCCATTTTCTTTGCATCCTCCATCCATTCTGCATGACCTGTCATGTGGTTTGATGCACCTGAGTCAACATACCATACATCATTGCTTTCTTCTGCACTTGTCATAGAATTGTTCATGTGCTGCACCATGAACAAATGCTCATTTCTGTCATCACCCTGTCTACTAGAAGATGCATAATTCCCTTGTTGCAGTTTTCCATTCATGATGTCATTCTGCTTTTTATAGCAGTCTTTAGCCATATGACCCATTTTACCACAGTAGTAGCATTCAACATTACTGTTTGCATTTTGACCTCTTTGCCATCCACCACGACCTCTTTGGCTCCCCCTGCCTCTAGAGTTACCACGTCCTTCTCCATAGGACTGGTTTTCTTGAGTTTGCTGCATATTCTGATTTCTGCCACGGCCTCCAAATCGGCCTCCTCTACCTCTGCCTCTACCTCTTCCAGCATTTGAGTAGAAGACAGCTTCTTTTGAAGTTCCTCCTGAAGAAGATGCACCACCATTTCTCTGCTCCTCAGAAATTAGAAGAGCAATCAACTCCTCAAAGTCAGGGAATCTTTCACGAACGGAAATGGATGTTCGAAACTGTGCATAATCCTTTCCTAGACCATTCAAGGTCACGGAAACTAAATCATCATCTTCCACTGGCGACCCAATGGAAGCAAGTGCATCTGCAATCTTCTTCACCTTCATGTGGTAGTCGTTGATGCTCATACTTTCTCTTTGCACATTATGCAACTCTTGCTTGAGCTGCATTTTCCTGGCTTGCGTATTTGTGCTATACATTTTTGACAAAGTATCCCATGCCTCCTTTGGCGTACTTGCATCCTGAATATGCACAATCATAGAGTCTGAAATACTGATAGACAGCCAATACATAACTTTCCTGGCTCTCTCATGCCATGTTTTAAATGCCTGCATTTGTTGTTGATTGGGAACATCAGGAAGAACTGGTTCTTCTTCATTTCCTGCAACAAATTCCCAATATCCTTTTCCCATAAGGAAATTCGTCATTCTAAACTTCCATGCCTGGAAGTTGTTCTTGTCAAGCTTTTCAGTGACAATCTGTGAAAGAGAATCAGATGCCATTACAGAAGACTGCAAAAAATTCTGTCACTGCAAAAACCACAGCTTCAGCCTCACAAGGGCAAATCTGCAAAACTGGCGAAAGTGGTATTTGACCACACAGTCACTTCCTAGTGACGATTTTGCATAAACAGGAACCAAGGATGATTCTGAAACTCCCAATGTCTCTGCGCACAAGCATACGATGCAATTTCTACAGTAACTTTTCACCGACCTATAGAACAGTGGTCGCACAGCATAAAACTGAGCCTTTTCTTGAGTGCGTGCAGAAAACTTCCGTCTGCAATTTCTGGCTGTGCTACCTGCAGAGATCTGCTCCCAAAACAGGAAATGAAAGCAACACTGCTCCTCTTACCAGACCACCGCGAGCTTGGCTTGCTTTCTTGAGCTCCTTACCACGAACAAGGCTCTGATACCATGTCAAGATTGTGGGAGAGAAGGAAGGAGTCTCGCTTGAAGCTTTCTTGCTTGCACAATGGGGGAAGACACACAAGGGTGGAGGCTGAAAACAGTTTTCCTCTTCTTAGTTGTGTAAGCCAAAAGAACTCAAGTACAAAGAAATAGAAGAACCCTATATATGGGTCTCAAACCAAACTCAACTAACTAAGGTGGCATACTAACTGAGCCACGAACTAGAGTAGATAAGGATAGCTATCATGTAGCTATTATTCATGGGCGGTGTACCAACCGCGTCTGCAACTGACACGTCGGTGACATAAATGCACAACGGTCACCCTGGCGTATCACGAGTGGAGCTCGATATCTCAACAATAAGTCAATGGCCATGTGAGTATCATAATGACCACCAGCGTGCTAAGTGTAGATGTGCAGACTCATCTAGCAAGGTGGTCCATCATCAATGTCTGCGTACGTGTTGAGCTTGCCATCTCAACATTATCTAGATCCATGTTTAGTAGCATAAATTCACCACTTATAGCTATTATATGCTCCATAGCTACCATTATTTTAAGTATAGCATCTGCGATTTTTGTTTCATGGACAAAGATAGCTCCATAGATCACCCTCCCCAACAAGATATCGATGGCAACAAGTTATTAATAATATGTTCTTAATAATAACTTGTTGCCCTAAATTGGAACTCTTGTTGAAGGTAAAGGCACCTCTGCCTAGCCACCCATGTATTACTACACTAACAGTACCCACATCTGCACACTACAGGAAGCGGGTGCCCATCACCATCACTTTATTCTTTACTCTTTTAGTGATATATGAATAAAGGGAAGGTCGGTCACACATTGTGACTGTTGGAATTCCCACATTGTGACTCTCTCTCTCTATCTCTCTCTCTCTTGCCCTTGCTCTCCCGCCATAGCTCTTTAGTGTGAAAGCTTTGATCCTTCTCACCTTTCAACTGGTATCATAGTGAGGTTGCTTGAGCATTCAAGCTTGGTCTATGACTCCTTCAGCATTTGTTCAAATCCCTACACCATTGATTCTCACTCTTGGCAGCCATATCCGACTCCTTCAAGCTCTGATCACTCCCTAGCTTCCCAAGCACCTACCTGGACCATTTGGGCACCCTTAAGGAATTCCTTCAAAGTTATTGGAGCTATTTTTTGTTATTTCACTTTAGTCCATAGGTTTTGTGAAGTAGGGAAGCCATGTCCTCTTGCTTCTTGTGATGCCTACACTCTAGCGGTGACTTTGCCCTTCAAGAGGGAGCCCTTGGGGGTCCTTGACTACCCCCGCCAACCTTGCCTTGACCTTGCCTAGCCCTTCCATAGGCCCCAAATCCATTTGCACCATCATGTGACCTACAAAAGTATCTTCCTCATCTTGACATTGATCTTCTCTACTTACTGCATCCATTGGGCACTTGGATAGGTCTCATTTGATGCCTATAAGCATACTTGGAGCATGACATTAAAGCATTGAGAATGGCAACAGTTATTAATAACAAGAGTTCCCAATCGATATCTTGTTGCCATCGATATCTTAATAACAAGAGTTCCAGTTTAGGGCACCTTAGATATTATCTTATATTTCTTCTTCATTCTTGATGGTTGGTTCTACTGGTTTCAACAACCTTTTGATACTCTCCTATAAGATAATAACCTTAGATATTATCTTATAGTTCTTCTTCATTCTTGATGGTTGATGGTTGGTTGTAATTCCCTAGTTATATGTAGGAAACACATATGTAGATACTTAGGAAATACTAGAGGATTTCCTAGACTCCAAGGGTTTTTCTATATGTAGAAATACTGAAAAGCTCATTGTGCTAATAACTTAGGAGTCCAACTATGTTGGAAAAAATATTGTCTCTACTACCCGTTTCATCCTCTCAAGGGCTGATGAGTGGAGATATTAAAAAACTATAACCTTTAATATTTTTTAAAAAATAAAAAGAAGAAAGAGAATAGAATATTTGATGAGCTTACATGCACCGTGAGCCTCTCCCATTCTACCACCATGTAGATCAGTCTGTCGCGCTATAGCCACCACCCACATCAAAAGGAATTCTACCACACAAATCATAACTCATACTACTTGACTCAAGTCCCTACCAATGCGGATTGACAAGCACTTGTTGCCATGTGTAGCATAGTCATCAACAAGATGATGATGTAAACAATTGAAATGAAGGACTAAGTAAGCCTTGACGAGGCTATTTAAACCTTAGTCATTGGATTTTAACCGTGATGGACATGCTGCTATGAGAGAGAGAGAGAGAGAGAGAGAGAGAAAGAGAGAGAGAGAGAGAGAGAGAGAGAGAGAGAGAGAGAGAGAGAGAGAGAGAAGAGAGAGAGAGAGAGAGAGAGAGAGAGAGAGAGAGAGAGAAAAGTGGGAAAGAAAGAGAAAAAGGAGAAGAGGAAGAGAGAAAGATGGAAAGAAGAGCGAGAGAAGAAGGAAAGAAGAGGAGAGGAGAGGAAGAATGAAAGATGAAGAGTAGAGAAGAAGAGGTAGGGAGAAAGAAGAATGGAAGTAAGAGAGTGAGACAGAGGTGTAATGAATGAATTGAGAGGAGAGAGGAGAATGAGATGAGGAGAGAGAAGAAGAGAAAGAGAGACTAGAAGAGGGGAGAGAAAGACAAAAAAGAGGAGAGGAAGAAGAAGGAAGCCATGGAAGTTGAAGATGAAGGTGAAGAGTATGTTCTTAATAATAACTTGTTGCCCTAAACTGGAACTCTTGTTGAAGGTAAAGGCACCTCCGCCTAGCCACCCATGTATTACTACACTAACAGTACCCACATCTGTACACTACAGGAAGCGGGTGCCCATCACCATCACTTTATTCTTTACTCTTTTAGTGATAGATGAATAAAGGGAAGGTCGGTCACACATTGTGACTGTTGGAGTTCCCACATTGTGACTCTCTCTCTCTATCTCTCTCTCTCTTGCCCTTGCTCTCCCGCCATAGCTCTTTAGTGTGCAAGCTTTGATCCTTCTCACCTTTCAACTGGTATCATAGTGAGGTTGCTTGAGCATTCAAGCTTGGTCTATGACTCCTTCAGCATTTGTTCAAATCCCTACACCATTGATTCTCACTCTTGGCAGCCATATCTGACTCCTTCAAGCTCTGATCACTCCCCAGCTTCCCAAGCACCTACCTGGACCATTTGGGCACCCTTAAGGAATTCCTTCAAAGTTATTGGAGTTTTTTTTTGTTATTTCACTTTAGTCCATAGGTTTTGTGAAGTAGGGAAGCCATGTCCTCTTGCTTCTTGTGACGCCTATACTCTAGCGGTGACTTTGCCCTTCAAGAGGGAGCCCTTGGGGGTCCTTGACTACCCCCGCCAACCTTGCCTTGACCTTGCCTAGCCCTTCCATAGGCCCCAAATCCATTTGCACCATCATGTGACCTACAAAAGTATCTTCCTCATCTTGACATTGATCTTCTCTACTTACTGCATCCATTGGGCACTTGGATAGGTCTCATTTGATGCCTATAAGCATACTTGGAGCATGACATTAAAGCATTGAGAATTGGTATAGATTTGGGACTAGTCCACACATTGTTATAAATAGTGTTACACTGACATTTGATGCTATAGCTTGGTTGGCATTGACATTTGATGCCCCGTTGGTCCCAAATGGTCCCCGAATGTTAGGGGAATGTATGCCTATTGATTGGAAATCATTTGGAGCTAATGTAGTGGCTTGAAATACTCCATTTTACATAGCAAATCACTATTGTACACTCTAGGGTTGAAGCTTATTTAGTCACTTTATGCTTTGCCTATTGGTCATGGGTTCTTCTCGGGTGTTTCATATGACTATTGGGATGCAAATGAAGGTTGGCAAATGCTTTGGATGGTTAAGAATGTATTTTGAGCCTTGTTTGAGCCTTGTATTGGTTGTCATTTACTTGACATTAGTCTATACTGGCATGCTTTGTGACTGAGCTTATACCTATGGTCTATGTATGACCCATTGTTGGTACATGCTTGATGCTTATGTTATCTACACATACTAGTTATATTGTTTGGACTTGAATCCTACTAGAGCTTCATTTGGGCTTGACTTTGGATATTCTGGAGCTTATTTTGGTCTCGCTTTGGCTTGTCACAGATTGATTGGGATTGTCTTCATAACATTGGATGCTAACATTGGATACTTGACCGCTCATATGCTCTGGATGTCTTATTGATGTATGATATTGGATACTCCATCCTTGGTGCTCTTACATGCTTTGTTTGAGCTTATTTGCTTGACACTTATGGCTTTTGTGCCAGTGGGAGCATCTTTGTACGCTTATCAGGCATTAAGTAGTGTGGGTTATGCATATTGAGCTTTTGGATATTTGAGACTGGGATCTCCTCGTGGATGATGTATGGTTGATATATCTTGGTCTATGTAGATGTACTTGGGCTGATTTGGCTTTGTATTCACTGAGCAAACATTGACTTGTGTAAGGACTTGGTAGTGGTATATACATTTTTCCCTATTGATTGGGGGTGTACTGACTTTACTAACAGACTTTGTCTAATATGCTTGGGCATTGGGTCATGTCAATTTGATTGTTACATGCTTGTTTATGCCTACTTGATGTTGGTTTTGCATTGACAATCAATGATTGACTTTGAATATTGGGTTTTGCCTACTATCAGCTCTCATTGTACACTACTATCATAAATTACAACAAGCATATATCTCTGGACTCTCATGTATTTTTCATGTTGAATCATCTTGGATTGATGTACTTTTCATAGTACTTGGTGGGCAACATAATTCAATACTGGTTTCTTGCCATTTTTCCTTGGTTTTGGTGGTTTTTTTGTCATTTTCTGTAGTTTACAGCAAGGAATTTTGATTTGTCTGCACTAATTCAGCTTGCAGTATGGCATCTTCTTCCACTAACAGTGCTATCTTCAACATCACTAATCTTGATGGTATGAATTATGCCTATTGGAAGAGCCAAGTTTGGCAAGTACTGGTGCATAAATTGTAGATAAATCCAGTAAGGTTGAGTGGAGAGTAGCTTGAAACTATGGCTAATGACGAATGGATGGAGCTTGATGAGTTATGCTCATCTTGTCTGGAGCTTGATGAGTTATGCTCATCTTGTCTCTCACTGAACAGGTGTATTACAATGTGGTCCAGGAAGCATAGAGTGCTTGACAGCTTTGGGATAAGATCAAGAACCTCTATGGCAAGAAAAGTCCTGCAAGTCAATTGTATTGGCTAAAATAGCTTATGGATCTCTGCATGAAAGAGAATGTGACCATGTCAACTCATTTGAGCCTATTTCTGTTGAGATATCGAGCTCCACTTGTGATATGCCAGGGTGATGGTTGTGCATTTATGTCACCGACGTGTCAGTTGTTGCAGATGCAGTTGGTACACCACCCATGAATAATAGCTACATGACAGCTATCCTTATCTACTCTAGTTCGTGGCTCAGTTAGTATGCCACCTTAGTTAGTTGAGTTTGGTTTGAGATCCATATATAGGGTTCTTCTATTTCTTTGCATGAGAGTTCTTTTTTGTCTTACACAACTAAGAAGAGGAAAACTGTTTTCAGCCTCCACCGTTGTGTGTATTCCCCCATTGTGCAAACAAGAAAGCTACAAGTGAGACTCCTTCCTTCTCTCCCACAATCTTGATAGTTTCATACTATTCTTAAGAACTTGGTTTCACAGGGCATTGATTTCAAATAGGATTTCACTCCATTATTCTTGCTTGGAACTCTCAATGAGTCTTGGGATGTATTCTGCATTGCCTTATGTACTTCTGCCACTACTCTAAAGCTATCCGATGTTAAGGGCTCTCTTGTGTATGAAGAGATAAACCATAAGAATTTGGATGCCTCTCGTGTGTCTCATGTTTTGACTGTTAGAGACCAACATGATGGAAATGAAAATAATGATTGTGATAATGGCTATGAATAGGATTCACAAAAATCTCGGTCCCAATCGTGTCGCAAGTCGTGCAGGTAGTCTCGTGGGAGAAACAAAAATTTGACTTGTCATCATTGTGGGAAGAAGAAAGGCCACATAAGGCCACATTGTCATGAATTGTGGAATGAAAGGTGCAAAGACAAGGGGAAAGAGAAAGTGTAAGAAAAGTATTATGATTGTAGCAAAGCACCTGTGCTAAGTCAAGGGTTAAAATTGAAGAGATCAATGTTATGCAACCTGAGGATAGTGATGGGGATAATATCCTTGCAACAGCTTCATCTAGTGCTTCGCAGATGAGAGAGATACACTCTATGTACAATGTTGGCTCTTGGACTCAGATGCATCCTTTCATGTGACAACTTACCGAGAGTGGTTCCATTCATATCGTTCTATTTCGGATTTTGTGCGCTTGGGTGATGAGAGGTCTCTTGAGATTGTTGGCATTGGTGATGTTAGGTTGTAGTTTCCTTCTGGTAGCACAACACTTTTGTTATGCACAATGTACGTCATGTACCTACATTGACATGCAATCTCTTGTCCGCTAGACAACTTGATGATCAAGGACATCATGGAGACTCTGCATGGAATATTACTCATGGAAGGCTTGTAGTTGTGAGAGGTACCAAGGCTGGCAGCCTCTACCCCTTAGTTATTTCTGGATCTACAATTGATCATGCTTTGTCTATGGGGTCTTTATCTCATGTATCTCTTTGGCATGCCCGTTTGGGGCACATGTCCGTAAAGGGAATGAAAATGCTTTTTGGTTTTCCATACTTACCACCCCTTGACTATTCTCATTTTGATTCTTGTGATCATTGTCTTTAGGCAAGTAGACTAGGTCTACACATAAGAAGTCTTGTATGTCATGCATAAGTGAGCCCTTGGCTTTGGTTCATTCTGATGTCTCTAGGCCCATGCCTTGTTAGTCTTCTATGGGTGGTGCGAAGTATTTTGTTACTTTTATAGATGATTTTTCATGTAAACTATGGGCTTATCCCATAAAGCAGAAGTCCAATGTATAGGCAATTTTTCAGAGATGTCTTGCTTTGGCAGAAAACGAGTCTGGGCATAGGCTGAAATGCCTATGGATAGATAATGGGAGTGAGTATGTCTCATGTGCTTTTGAGTAGTTATGTGATGAGAGTGGTATTAGGAATCAGTTGACCGCCCCCTACACCCCTCTGTAGAATTGTAGGCTGAGCGGATGAATAGGACCATCTAGGAGAGGGTTCGCAACATGCTTAGCCATCCAAGCCTCTAGCACTTTTGGGCTAAGGTAGTTATGACTGCCATGCATATCATTAATAGATCACCATGTAGTGCCATTGATTCCAGGTTGTAGAGGAGGTATGGATAGGAAAGCCTCCCTTTATACACATTTATGTGTATTTGGATGTGAGGCATTTTTCCATGTGCTCAAGCTAGATCCTAAGAGTGTTAAATGCATATTCCTTGGCTATGGAGATGCAAGAGAGATCGGTTACCATCTATAGGATCCACATGCATGGAAAGTCATCGGTAGTAGCCACCATGATATAGTCTTCCATGAAGACAAGATGCATAGGCAACGTGAGAAGATATTGGAGATAGGCATGGTTATATTTTAGGAGGAGCCACACCGTATAGCCAATTGGACAGCCTGCAGGAGCAGCAAGTAATCATGGCCAAGGTGTTGGACAGAATTTTTGGTAGGTAACAGAGCCTGCAGTGCAACGTTCTAGTAGAGATAGACGCTCCCTAATAGATTTGAGCCCTTGATCCATTATGTCTTGGTTATAGATGTAGGAGAGCCTTTCACTTATGATAAGGCTATGTGCAGGGGTGACAGTCACTCTTGGGATAGGGCTATGTAGTCTGAGATAGACTCCTTGCATAAGAATGAGACTTGGGATTTGGTTTCCTTGCCTAATGGCAAGAAGGGTCTACCATGCAAATGGGTGTACAAGTTGAAGAGTACCCCTGGATATCCCAAGCCATCTTATAAGGCAAGAGTTATTACTAAGGGCTCTAAACAAGAGCATGGAGTTAACTTTGATGAAGTTTTTCTCACGTGGTTAAGATTGTTGGGGTAAAGGCACCTCCGCCGTGCCGCCCCGTGTATTACTACACTAACAGTACCCGCCACTGCACACTGCAGGTGGCGGGCACCCGTCATGTCACTTTATTCTTTACATTCATTTTAGTGACTAGTAAATAAAGGAAGGTCCAGTCACACATTGTGACCGTTGGAGTTCCCATTTCTTGTCTCTCTCTTTCTTGCTCTTGCTCTCCCGCCATAGCTCGCGTGCAAGCTTCGATCCTTCTCACCTTTCAACTAGTATCAGAGCTTGGCTTCCTCTTTCTTGAGCTCGACTCAGTGCTTCTCTACCTTCGCATCTACTCCCTTCACGCGTTGGGTCTCCATCTCGGCAGCCATAGCCGATCTCCCGAGCTTTTGACACTCCCCGGCTTCCCGAGCTCCCTCCCGACATTGTTGGGCTTCTTCAGGGCCTTGCCCTTGAGGTATTGCATTAGAGTTTGAAGGGTTTCACTTCAGTTCTCAGTTTTAAACAGGTGGAAGAAGAGGGGTAGCCATCATTTGAAGCTTCAAAGCTCCATATCTCCCTTGCCCTTTGCTGTGGGCATTCATGGCTTTGTTGTATGCCCTCTTTGGGGCCTCTTTGAGCCTCCCATCCATACCAACATTGCCACATGGAGCAGCCACTTCCCAGGATAGCCTGTGCTGAATTTGCACCATATTTCTGCCTGCCTACTCATCAAGTTTTCAGCCTATATGCCTTGGCTCCTAAATGAGCACTTAAACAATGGTTTCTAAAAGGCATTTGAGCTACTTTGAAAGCCTCTTTAGGCCTTGTGCTTGGCATTGAAGCTTTGGGGCCAACATTCTCTGATTTGGGACTGTCATTTACTGTTATACAGTGCTAGAAACAGGGCAACCACACTTGGCATTGGCATTTGATGCTTATACTCTACTCCAATTACCTTGTTTGATGCCCGTATGCGGCCTACATGATGCCTACTGCCTTGGGAATGTATGCACATGATTATGCCATGATTTTGGCCTAAAATATTGGCTGAAATTTCTCAGTTTTGACAGTCAAACTTGGCTGTAATAACAGTGGGCTGAAGGTACTTTGGATGCTTTGTCACTTACCTATTGGTACCGGATGTATGCTTTGGAATTCGCCATCATGTATCTGACATTTGGGGACGACTTTGAGCTCATGTTTGAGTCTATGGAATGTATTTGAGCTACGCATAAGCTCTGTCTTGGTTGGTATTCACTAGAATTTGGACCGACTTGGCATGCTCTTGGACCACTTATGCCTCATGTCTATGCTTGACAATTAGGCTTCATACATTACATGCTTTGGTTCGTGATATATGCCGCTTGGTTCATCTTACTTTACCAACATTGGGAGCTTTGCCTTGGAGGTATTTGAGCATTTCTGACTCAGTTTGATCATTTACTTGGTTGCTATCAGATGTCATTGAGTTGACAGAGATCTTATTTTGGGATTATGTATTGCTCGTTGGTTGCTTCCATCAGTTGCTTCATGTATGTCATGCTCTTGGGATGCGTATGACATATTGACTTGGTCACTTGTCACTGGTACTTTGTCTTGGGTTGCTTGAGCCCTTGAGCTTGTTTGTACACCTTTTGTGCCAATGGGAGCATCTTGCATACTTACTTGACCTTGAGCAGGGATTACATGCTATTGGAGCAGTTACATCTATTGGAGCAGTCTATGTCATTGAGCAGGTATAGATGTATTGAGACTTTGGGATTATACTCCGACAATTGGATGATGCATTGAGTATACGTCTTGGTTCACAGGATGCTTATGAGCTCTTTCCTTTGAGCAGATACCTATTTGTGTCAGGTTTTGGCAATTGCAGGTACATTTTGCCTAGATTGTCTGGGGGTGTGCCTCTTACTGGCAGATGCTATTTGACATCTCTCGATGTTATGCTCATGTATTTTCACTGTCATTTGGCTTTTCTTTGTCCTCTTTATGCTGGCTTTGGACCTAGCATTGTTTAGTTGACATTAGATCCAGTTTTGGGACAGTTTGCTCTCATTATTGCAGTTCTGAAATTTATTACAATAAGCATTTATTGGTGGATTGAGCAATTTTTTTTATGCTGAAATATCCTGATTTGGTGTACTGCACCTAGTACTAAGTGGGCAGCATCTTTTGGCACACTTTTCTTGCCATTTGGAGCTCATTTCAGTGGATTTTGGGCATTTTTTGTAGTAAAACAACCAGCAGTTTTACATTGTCTGTGCATTTCCAGCCTGCATTATGGCGTCCTCTTCAACTGATAATGCCATATTTAACATCAAAAGTTGGATGGTACCAACTACTCTTATTGGAAGAGTCAAATTTGGCAGGTTTTGGTGCAGAAATCTTGGATTAAGCCACTTTGGTTGAGTGGGGAGCAGCCTGAAACTATGGACAATGACGACTAGCTTGAACTTGATGAGCTATGCAAGTCCACGATTGTATTGTCTCTCTCTGAAGAGGTACATTATAATGTATTTGAGGAAGCACAGAGTGCATGGGATCTATGGAATAAGATCAAGAATCTTTATGATAAGAAAAGTCCAGCGAGTCAGATGTACTGGTTGAAGCAGCTTATGGATCTGTGCATGAAGGATAATGCGACTATGTCTACTCACTTGAGCCAGTTCCATGCTATACTGAAGAACCTGACTTCGTAGGATATCACCTTTGGAGAGGAAGTAACTCCTCTTTTCTTGCTTGGGACTCTGAATGAGTCATGGGATGTATTCCGCACTGCCCTATGTGCCTCTAGTGCTACTCTGAAACTGAATGATGTTGAGAGTGCTCTTCTGCAGGAAGAGGTTAATCGCAAAAACTTGGATGCCTCTCATGTTTCACATGCTTTGACAGTTAGAGGCAGAAATGACAGGAATGATCATGGTCATGGCCATGGCCGTGACTCATAGAAAGGTCGGTCTAAATCTCGTGGAAAGTCGCATAGTAAGTCGCGTGGGCGCAACACTAATGTCACTTGTCATCATTGTGGGGAAAAGGGCCATATCAGACCACATTGTCATGAGTTGCGCAATGAGAAGTGCAAGGATAAGGGAAAAGAGAAAGTGCAGGAGAAGTCCTCTGATCACAGCATAGTACCTGCGAAGTCCAGCGTCAAGATTGAGAAAATTAATGTCACGTAGACCGAGGATTCCGATGGTGGTGATGAGTTCATACTTGCAGCTAGTTCTTTTGATGCCTCACACTTGACTAAGACACCTAGTATGTATGCACAATGCTGGTTATTGGATTCAGGTGCATCCTTCCACGTGACGCCTTACCGTGAGTGGTTTCACTCTTACCGTACTATATCTGGATCAGTCAGACTTGGAGATGATAGGTCTCTTGATATTGTGGGCTGTGGAGATATTCAGTTGTAGTTTTCCACTGGCAGATCCTTTTTGCTCAAGGATGTACGTCATGTACCTGTGCTTACGCGCAATCTTATGTCTGCAGGACAATTGGATGATGCAGGGTTTCATGTCTGTTTTGGGGATTCTGCCTGGAAGATTACTAGAGGCAGACTTGTGCTTGCTAGAGGCACCAAGGCTGGCAGCCTCTATCCTCTTGTTGTATCTGGGTCTTCTGTAGACCATGTTTTGGCAATGGATTCTATCCCACATGTATCACTTTGGCATGCCCGTTTGGGGCATATGTCTTTGAAGGGAATGAAAATGTTATCTGGTTTGCAGTATCTTCCGCCTTTGGACTATGCACGTTTTGACTCGTGTGATGTTTGTGGGCCCATGCCATGTATGTCTATGGGTGGCGCGAAGTACTTTGTTACCTTCATTGATGATTTTTCTAGGAAAGTTGGCTTGCTCTTGTTGAGAACCAGACTGGGTATAGGCTGAAATGACTTAGGACTGACAATGGGGGAGAATATGTCTCACGTACTTTTGAGCAATTTTGTGATGAGACAGGGGTATTAAGCGTCAGTTGACCGCCCCTTACACCCCACCCCAGAATGGTTTGGCTGAGCACATGAACAGGACTATTCAGGAGCATGTCCGCTCTATGCTTATCAAAGCAGACCTACCACAGAGCTTTTGGGCTGAGGTAGTTAGTACGGCAGTGCATGTCATAAACCGATCGCCTTCTAGTGGATTGGATTTCTAGGTTGCAGAGGAATTTTAGGCTGGTAAGCCACCCTCTTATGCGCATCTCCGTGTCTTTGGATGTGAGGCATTCTGCCATGTGCCCAAGGACAAGAGGAGTAAGTTGGATCCAAAGAGCATTAAGTGCATCTTTCTTGGTTATGGTGATTCAGGAGAGATGGGCTATCACCTATGGGATCCGCAGGTGCGGAAAATAGTACGCAGCCATGATGTAGTCTTCCATGAAGACAAGATGCACAGGCAGCCTGAGAAGGTGGTTGAGATCCGCAGAGTAATCTTTCAGGAGGAGCCTAGAGCTCCTGCACAGCCAGTTGGACAGCCTACAGCTGCAACAGATGCCCATGGTAGGGTGTTGGACAGGCAGCTGGACAGGCAACAAAGCCTGCAGTGAGACGGTCTGCTAGAGACAGACGTCCACCTGATAGATTTCAGCCCTCTATGCATTATGTTTTGGTTACAGATGCAGGAGAGCCTTTCACTTATGATGAGGCAATGCGCAGGGGTAATAGTCACTCCTAGGAGAGGGCTATGTAGTCTGAGATTGACTCCTTGCATAAAAATGAGACTTGGGATTTGGTTGCCTTGCCTAAGGGCAAGAACGCTTTGCCATGCAAGTGGGTGTACAAGCTGAAAAGTACCCTCGGACACCCCAAGCCAGCATACAAGGCTAGATTGGTAGCAAAGGGTTTTAAGCAGGAGCATGGTGTAGACTTTGATGAGGTCTTTTCTCCTGTGGTTAAGATGACCACCCTGGGCTTGGTCTTGGCTTTGGTTGCTCAGCTTGACTTAGGTCTATATCAGATGGATATCAAGACGGCTTTCTTACATGGGGACTTGCATGATGAGATCTATATGGAGCAGCCTAAGGGCTTTGCAAAACTGATGACCAGGAAATATGTGCAAAAATAGGCACCAAAATGTGCTCAACATGGAAATATCTTTTATGAAATGGCATTTGGCTTTTGTACTCTCTTGTGAAAAAAATCATTATATGAAGCAATGTAAAATGTGTAGTCCAAAAGAGACACACTATAAAATATTCCTAGGAAAAGGAAAGGTCAAACCCTTTTGTCTCATTCCAAAAATTGAAAGGTCCTTAGACCTTAGCCAATGTATGCAAATTCGAATTTCATAATTCAAGAAAGGAAAAGGAGGTGGTTGCATCCGTGGGATTTGGGGAGGTGGGAGGTTGAGGTGGTTACACCCTCTCTCTTACTTTATATTCTCCTCTCACGGTTCATTTCTTCCTCTCTCATTTTGGCACAACACTTGCCTTCTTGTTCTTGTTTCCCTCTCTTGTGCTTTCATTGCAAAATCTCATGGAATGTGAGGAAGAGGAAGAGGGTGAGGATGGAAGACTTTCTCTCAATTTCTTGTGTGCCATTCTTTTGTGTTTGGAGAGCATGGTTCTTGGTGAGGAAGAAGAGTTTTCTTGCAGGTTTTTATGGCCAACAAATGTATTTGCAGCCTCTACCTAGCCGGTTCGTGGTTCTCTTGGTGCTGTGGCAGGGTGCTTTTCATTTGGTGCACTGGCCGGGAAATAGAGGTGGTTTCAAAATCTGCAAGAAGCATACCATGAGAAGATGTGTATATTGCACTGGTCTCAACAATGGGTGTATGGTTTTTTCTTCATTTTCATAAGTTTAAACATATCTAAGGAGAAGAATGGTGTGTCTGTCGTCCATCATAGAAGAAGGAGGAGCAAGAATAGAATTATGAAGAGGAAGAGGACAAAACGGAGACAAGGCCTACAAAGCCATGAGCAAATTTGCACACGGTCTTCTTTAGAATGGTCTTCTTCAGGATGCGTGAGGATGCAACGAACTTCTCTGATAAACCAATGTCTAAAGCGTGGACACTTCATTCGTGAATATTTCGAGGGATCTACAAAAGATGAACTTCCCTTCTGCTGCGGCGAAGGGCTCTATGTTCCAACCTACTGTGATGGAGGTGCATCCTCACAATTCTTAGCAATTGTGGCTGCCATTATCAACATGGTTCACTCTATTTTAGCTCTCGTGTTCCTGGATATGTCAAGATGTACACCTCTTCCATTTTCTCTGCCTCCTTTTCGAGATGGCGGCTTGACTCTCCTGTGCCTAACAGTGTCGCCTCACCCTCAACGTTATGACAGTCGCATCAGCAAAGACGCAATGGCCATTCCTGCTCTTATCCATCAATGCAAATGTCCTTTGGTGGTGACGAATTCGTCGGCTTCAGTTCCACGATCCTTCTTCTTTCCTTATCCTCCACGTAGGCCTAAAGCTTCAAAAGAAGAAACTAAGGATAATGAGATTAATAATTTAAAGAAGAGACCCTTTGCAACCTATTCATGTGCCTCTTATCTCTATCTTCAAATTTCATTTCCTCTTTGCTAAGACCATCCTCCATACACACAAAAGTTCCTATGGATCTCTCTTTTAGCACTTTGCGTTCTTTCATTCAAAATAAAACCACTTTCCCTTTTCTTTCCAAATGAATCGGGTGGGAGAACTCTATTTTAAAATCCTTCATAAGGGTGTGCTTACATGTAATATCTTTTTCGGGTTTTCTTCATGAGCTTTATAGTGTGGTTATCTTCCATTCTAACTTGAGTGTGATCTTGTTCTTGTTTGCAAATTGTTGAAGAGCCCTATCTTATGGGTTTTGTTTGTGGTTTTAATTGTGTTATTTTCAACCTAGGCTCAACGTCCTAGTTGTGATTCTATTTTGTGTGTTATTTCCCTCCAAATCCAATGACAATTCAAAGAAGATTCAAGAAAAGAAATGAAGACTGAAGACTAATGATGAAGATGAAGATTTGTCCAAGCTGATCGTGGTTCTTCTTCAAGTTTGTTCGCGAGGACGCTTCACACTTAAGTGTGGGAGGAATGATGACCAGGAAATATGTGCAAAAATAGGCACCAAAATGTGCTCAACATGGAAACATCTTTTATGAAATGGCATTTGGCTTTTGTACTCTCTTGTGAAAAAAATCATTATATGAAGCAATGTAAAATGTGTAGTCCAAAAGAGACACACTATAAAATATTCCTAGGAAAAGGAAAGGTCAAACCCTTTTGTCTCATTCCAAAAATTGAAAGGTCCTTAGACCTTAGCCAATGTATGAAAATTCGAATTTCATAATTCAAGAAAGGAAAAGGAGGTGGTTGCATCCGTGGGATTTGGGGAGGTGGGAGGTTGAGGTGGTTACACCCTCTCTCTTCCTTTATCTTCTCCTCTCACGGTTCATTTCAACCTCTCTCATTTTGGCACAACACTTGCCTTCTTGTTCTTGTTTCCCTCTCTTGTGCTTTCATTGCAAAATCTCATGGAATGTGAGGAAGAGGAAGAGGGTGAGGATGGAAGACTTTCTCTCAATTTCTTGTGTGCCATTCTTTTGTGTTTGGAGAGCATGGTTCTTGGTGAGGAAGAAGAGTTTTCTTGCAGGTTTTTATGGCCAGCAAATGTATTTGCAGCCTCTACCTAGCCGGTTCGTGGTTCTCTTGGTGCCGTGGCAGGGTGCTCTTCAAAAACCTGGGAGGAAGCACCTAGTGTGCAAGTTGAAGAAAAGTCTTTATGGCTTGAAGTAGGCATCTAGGGAATGGTATCATAAGTTTGATGCCTTTATGCAGTCACAGGGCTACAGTAGGAGTGCTATGGATCCGTGTCTTTACACGAAGAAAGCCTGTGATGGTTCATTGCTTATTTTGGTACTCTATATGGATGATATGGTGATAGCAGGGAAAGCTCATGATGAGCTAGATGCTCTTAAATCTTAGCTGAAGAAGAGCTTTGAGATGAAGAATTTGGGACAGGCCTCTCACATACTTGGTATGCACATTAGACGCGACAGGCATCAGGAACTCCTCTACTTGTCACAGAGGGAGTATATTCATAACGTCCTTGAGCGCTTCTGCATGCAAGATGTAAAGCCTATTGGCTGTCCATTGCCTTCTTATGTGAAGGTATCATAGGCCGATTGTCCGCAGACAGATGAGAAGAGGGCCGAGATGGCCGAGATCCCTTATGCTTCAGCCGTGGGCAGTTTGATGTATGCCATGATAGCCACTTGTCCAGATATTGGCTTTGCAGTTGGTGTTGTGGCACACTATATGGCTACACCTGGCAGGAAACGTTGGGATGCTGTGAAGGGTATCATGCGGTACCTGAAGGCCACAATAGATATGTGTATTTGCTATGGCAGCCAGGATACAGGGGTCATGAGGTACACTAACTCCGATTATGGAGGACATGCAGATAGTAGGAAGTCCACTTCTGGCTATGTATTCACCTATGCTGGAGGTGCTGTCTCTTGGATGTCCCGAGTTCAGAAGTGTATGGCTTTGTCTACCACTGAGGCCGAGTATGTTGCAGCCACTGAGGCTTGCAAGGAGGCCATATGGCTAGGCCGTCTAGTTGTTGACCTTGGGATTGATGCTATGTTGAGATGACAAGCTCAACACATGCGGACATGGATGATGGACCGCCTAGTTAGATGGGTCCGCACGTCTACACTTAGCACGTCGGTGGTCATTATGACTCTCACAAGGCCACTGACTCATTACTTATTATATTCAGGTTGTTACACCTATTTATAGCTGGCATAGTTATAGCGCCAGTCGACTAGTGTAGTCGGTTATGCATTGTTTGACTTAGTAGGCCACTTTTCTTTTATGTTGTATCTTGTCTATACTTTGTGTACATTGTAAAGTGTGTGGAAGAAGAAGAGGAAATCAGCAAGAAAACGTTTTGGCCTCCATATCTCTTCTTGTCTCTTGAGTGAGCTTCTCCTTGTGCATTCTGTGTGTGTTCGGCGCAGCATCTTGAGCAACCCCCTCCACCACGCGATTCTTGACATGCTATACCTACACTGCATTCGTATTCTATGAGTGCCATTCAGTTGACTAAGAATCCGATCTTCCATGTGAAGACGAAACACATTGAGATGAGGTATCACTTCATACGTGGTGTTGTGGAGGACAAGTTTGTTGACCTTGTCAAGATCTCCACTAACGAGAATCCTGCAGATCTGCTCACGAAAAGCCTCACTACTGAGCGCTTTGCCTTCCTCAGGCGATTGATGGGCATTGGATGAGATGTTGCCTTTCCTCATCCCTTGTACCTATGTACAGTTGTACTCTTTTTTTTCTTTCCTTTTCTCTCTCACTAGGGCAGATTCGCCTTTAAGTGGGAGGTTGTTGGGGTAAAGGTGCCTCCACCGTGCCACCTCGTGTATTACTATACTGACAGTACCCACCATTGCACACTGCAGGTGGCGGGCGCCCGTCACGTCACTTTATTCTTTCATTCATTTTAGTGACTAGTAAATAAAGGAAGGCCCGGTCACACATTGTGACCATTGGAGTTCCCATTTCTTGTCTCTCTCTTTCTTGCTCTTGCTCTCCCGCCATAGCTCGCGTGCAAGCTTCAATCCTTCTCACCTTTCAAAGATTACCACCCTCTGCTTAGTTTTGGCCTTAGTCACATAGCTTGACTTGGGCTTGTATCAGATGGATGCCAAGACGATATTTTTAGATGGGGATTTGCATGATGAAATTTACATGGAGTAGCCTAAGGGCTTTGCAGAGCCTGGTAGGGAGCACCTAGTGTGCAGATTGAAGAAACATATTTATGGATTGAAGCAGGCACCTAGGGAATGGTACCATAAGTTCAATGCTTTTATGTAATCACAAGGCTACATCCGTAGTCTTATGGATCTGTGCTTGGACACGAAGAAAGCCCATGATGGATCTTTGTTTATTTTAATACTCTATGCGGATGACATGTTATGATGAACTAGACGCTCTTAAGGCTCAGCTCAAGAAGAGCTTTGAGATCAAGGATCTTAGACATGCCTCTCATATACTTGGTATGCGCATTAGATGCAAGAGGCATCATGGACTCCTCTACTTATCACAAAGGGAATACATTCATAAAGTCCTTGAGTGCTTCTACATACAAGACGACGTAAAGCCTATTGGCTATCCATTGCCTTCTTATGTGAAGGTATCATAGATGAATTATCCACAAACAGATGAGCAGAGGGCTGAGATGGCTAAGATTCCCTATGAATCCGTAGTGGGAAGTCTTATGTATGCCATGATAGCCACTCATCTAGATATTGCCTTTGCGATTGATATTTTGGCATGCTATATGGCTACACCTGGCAAGAAGCATTGGGATGTCATGAAGGGTATCATGAGATACTTGAAGGGCACTGTAGATATGTGCATATGCTATGGCAGCTAGGATACATGAGCCATGTAATACGCTGACTTTGATTATGCAGGACATGCAAATAGTAGAAAAGTCCACTTCTGGCTATGTGTTTATCTATGCTAGAGGTGCTGTCTCTTGGATGTCTAGGGTGCAAAAGTGTATAACTTTTTCCACCACTGAGGCCAAGTATGTTGCAACCACTGATGCTTGCAAGGAGGCCATATGGTTAGACCATTTGGTTCATGACCTTGGTATCAATGTTGTTGGGGGTAAATGCACCTCCATCTAGCCACCTGTGTATTACTACATAGATAGTACTCATGCTTGCACACTACAGGTAGTGGGCACCCTAGTTCTTATGTATCCCACTCATTACAATCCCTCCCCACCCTAAAGGATTTTTCTCTCAAAAACGAAGAAAATTGGAGGGAAGTGATAGTAGGTGGATTAAGGAGTGGGGTGCAGAGTATTACTCTGAGTCACATTACAATGAAAATGGATGGGTAAAGACTATGGATAGAATTCTATCCATGATAGGCCTGTTGAGGCAAAATTTTCATAACTTTTGATAGGTTGCTCCAAATAGGGCGTGCCACATATCAAAACAGAGCTTATGACATGTACTTTTAGCCCATTTAGAATGCACATTTCTAAGATTTGGGCAAGTGCAATTTTTTTCTAAAATAGAGTGTAGTCTGCGGGTAGGGGATGGTCGAAACAGAGTGTAGTCTGCAAGTAGGGGATGGTCAAATGGGGGGCATAACTAGCTAGTCTTCAACCCGTTGGGTATCTTGGAGGTGAGGAAATTCATTAATAATAATGGCAGGGCATTGTCGCATGAAAATTATACGAGGGTTCATGAAGTCGCTCACCACAGGGATGCTTTGAGATGGGAGAATTCAATGAAATAAAACCTATTCAGAAGAATTTTGAATGAGAAATCAGATTCATGATTAAAAATTTTGGCAAGTTATAAGTTCATAAAACTTTTGGATTTGATCACAAGAGTTTTGGAAAAGACACGAGTGAATTCTCAATTTCAGAGAGAAGAGAAGAAGGTGGGATGCCAATTTTTATGGAAGAATTTCAAGGAAGGCGAGGAGCATGAAGCTCGAACTTGGAAGCCACTTCATGGAACTTGGTGACAATCTTCAAAAGTAGGCAAGAAGCTTTAAGCTCAACTCAAGCCATCTTCATAGCGACTTGCAATGAAAAATACTTTGATGCAGGTGAGGGGCTTAAAGCTCATCCTCAAGCCTTTTCTCCAAAATTCGATGGCGATTTTCGAAGAAGAAAGCGAGGTCTTCCATAAGGCAAGTGCCACTTATCCAAATATAAGAAGCTCTACAAGGATTAGAGCAAGATAAGCATGACTTGAGTAGCTCCTGGAAGGAAATCCCACTATTAATGCATACAACTCCTTGAAGATTCCATTCTGATTAAGATGTCAACACCTCATGTGGTTAGAAAAACTTTGGCAATGGCGCTTTGTAGAGCTACACAAGGGTTTGAAGAGTGGAGAACTAGAGATGCACATGTGGAAAGGGGTACTTTATGTAGAAAAGATTAGATTTATACGATCAAAATTCAAGCTTGATAAATTTTCATCTTTCCTTGAGAAAAAGGAATTTCTCGGTCCTTATCTTCTACTCTGTATGTAATACAAAGACACATAACCGTTATCACTTCCTAATTATCAATCTCTTCACACTGTAATCGATGATATGTAGTTTTACCACCTCCAAAGGACAACATCCTCCTATGATCCTTCAATACTATTTCTGTCGTTGTCATGAGATTGATCGTCCACTTGCCAACTTGAAACACGTCAAAACTCAGTAAAGTCGGCATGACAATTCTGTAGCAGTCGACATCGATTTCTCCATATTTTGGGAAGAAGCTCCAGAGTTTCATAGTCTATAAAAGACTCGCGGCTCCTTATTCAATGTTAATCCACATCGGAATTCGTTCATTGATCAATAGTCGATGGATAAGTCGAAGGGTTTCTTTTTCTTTTAATTCACCACCATCTTCCACAAGTAACTACCTTTGTGCTGCAACATAGAAGAGGCCTCCACGTGGCTTGAATGATGCGCTTATAATTCTCCAGCATGTATCTTCTCGTTGTCGAAGAGGAGTAGGTGGCCGAATCAAGAATTAGACATTAATTCCATCGTTGAAGAAGACGGTCACAGGCAGACAGCTAGGAAGAAGGTTTCTTTCTTGTCATCACTCTACCCTCCAATCAAGTGCAAATCGTCAGCCCAAGGAGTTGAATTGGAAGTTGATGTAGGAGCTACTATTGTTGCTCCCTTTTTTTGCTTATCGGCCATGCTTTCTCTCCTCAATTTGGAGTTCGCGGTTCATAAAATCTTGGTGATTTTCTCTCCAAAAAAAGCTTGTGATATCACGTCAATAATTATGTCAACCATGTCACCATTCAGGCCGTTATGAGCCTTCAAAAACAACAGACGAATATGAAAGCTTTTTCCATTACCTTCTTTACGTAATTTTGTTCCATAATGCCCTTGTAAGACAATGCAGTCCAAGGAAGAATAATGTTAATAATTAGTTACACTAAGGCATACACTACAAGGGAATGGGGCAATAGCGACGCCGATTAGCGATGGCGAATATCGGCGTCGCTATAGGCATCGCTATTGGCGTCGCAATATGCGTCGCTATTTGCGACACAAATAGCGACGCATATTGCGATGCCGCAGGGAAAAAAAGCGCGGCCGAAACTAGAGCGCCGTTTTCATTTTCTTTTCTTTGCCTTTTGAGAGCGAGAGCGAGGGAGAGAGCAAGGGAGAGAGCCAAGGCTTTGTGAGAGAAGAGGAGGAAGAGACTTACTGCCGCCGCCGCCGCCGCCGCCACCACCGTCGTTGTTCGCGAAGGAGAAGAGGAGCCCTCGTTGCAAAGAGAAGCCGCCCACGCTCGCCATATCTCATTGGTGAGTCTCCCTCTCTCTTTCTTTTGCTTGTTGAAGGTTTAAATCGTTCTCTTTTGTTTGTTTAGGAGAGGAAATGAAAGAGAAGGAGAGGGAGAGGGAGAGAAAGAGAGGGAGAGGGAGAGGGAGAGGGAGAGGGAGAGGGAGAGAAAGAGAGGGAGAGTGCATTCTCTCTCTCTCTCTCCCTTTTGCTTGTTTAATGTTTAAATTACTTTCTTTTTTGCTTGTTTAGGAGAGGAAACGAGAGAGAAAGAGAGGGAGAGGGAGAGGGAGAGGGAAAGAAAGAGAAAGATAAAGAAAGAGAAAGAGAAATAGAGGGAGAGGGAGAGGGAGGGGGAGGAAATAGGAGAGGGAGAGAAAGAGAAAGAGAGGGAGAAGGAGGGAGAGTGCATTCTATCTCTCCCTCCCTCTCCCTTTTGCTTGTTTAATGTTTGAATCACTTTATTTTTTGCTTGTTTAGGAGAGGAAATGAGAGAGAAAGAGAGTGAGAGGGAGAGGGAGGGGAAGGAAATGAGAGAGGGATAGAAAGAGAAAGAGAGGGAGAGTGCATTGTATCTCTCCCTCTCCCTTTTGCTTGGAGGATGTTTAAATCACTTTATTTTTTGCTTGTTTAGGAAATGAGAGAGAAAGAGAGATAGAGAGGGAGAGGGAGAAAAAGAGAAAGAGAGGGAGAGGGAGAGGGAGGGGGAGGGGACGGAAATGAGAGAGGGAGAGAAAGAGGGAGGGGGAGGGAGAGGGAGTGAGGGAGAGGGAGGGAGAGGGAGAAAGAGGGAGGGAGAGGGAGAGGGAGGGGGAGGGAGGAAATGAGATCGAGAGGGAGAGAAAGAGAACAAGAGGGAGAGGGAGAGGGTGAGAGAAAGAGAGGAAGAGAGGGAGAGGGAGAGAAAGAGAGGGAGAGGGAAGGGAAGGAAATTTAAGATAATATACGTATTGATAATGGTATGCAATGTACTTTGCATACGGCCACGTACTTCATCAAAATGAACCCAAAATTATTGTTATAGAAGAAGAAACCCTTAAATTGAGTATAGGATAATTTCTCTCAGGTCTTATGACTATGAGTAGAATTGATTGAAATAAATTTTATTACTATAGTTATAAAATTTCATAGATGGCGCGCATTAATTTTAAAATGGATTACTTATACTCAAAGCCGAGATATAACAAAAAATTATCTACCGAGACAAACAAATCGTTGAGCATGATACAAGGCCGAGATATAACATCGGAAAATCTCTCGACTACTATATACAATGCAAGGTTTATGGTCAACTTGCAACTTGACGTACATCTCCATAAAGCTATCCATTTAAGCCTCGTTTGCTGTAATGTAGATAAGATGGCAAACGAAGAAGGTCCTATTGTTCAAGACCGCGAGTCGTATCTTAATCAGCGTGTCCCATGTCCTTGCTCTCAATGCAAGTTGGCAATTAGACGAAAACGCCGATTGTCTATAGAACACGTACGACGATTTGGCGAGTTTCAATCTGAGATCATTGATCAGGCGATTGCAGATTTTCAGCGAACGGTAATTTGAAGTTAGCATTGTTCATGCGTTGTACTCTCAAGCTAATTGAAAACCATACACAATAAGATTGGGTCTTGTTGGCAAATTTTGTATCCAGGGGGGTGATGTCTCGACCCAAGGGGGAGTGCACCCTTTACGGCCAATTAGAAGAGTTCGTGGACGTGCGATGGATGGATTGCAGGAGCCAATCGACCACTCGCAAGGCCCATCTATACCGTCAATGCTAGAGGAGACAGACAACCTTCCCGACTTGCCTACAATCTTGGAGCTTGAGATGGAGGCAATGATCGATGCATTGATTCCCATGGATGTTGAGACATCTAACCCGCTTAGAGAGGAAGCATCCATACCATTATATGATGGGTGCCGAGTATCTCGGTTGAAGACATTGCTTGCACTCTTAAGTGTGCAAGCAAAATACGGTTGGAGCGATACGAGTGTGACTAAGTTATTCAGGTACCTTGCACACAGACTTCATTGTTTTTTTTTAAAAACAATATTATTGCAAACATGGATGGATTTTTCAAGGTGTTTTATGATTTTTTCAAGTTATTGAAATATCATATATTGCCACCTGCAAACACCATGCCTGAGTCTCGTAATGATGCGCGACATGTTTTACGGAAGCTTGGCATGGACTACAATAACATCCATGCATGTATCAACGACTGCATATTGTTTCGAGATGAATACGAGACTATGGAGACATGTCCAAAGTGTGGTGCTCACAGGTATCGACAGGACTTGCAAGGGCAGACCATCCCTCAAAAAGTCCTCAGACACTTTCCGCTCATCCCCCGCATAAACCACATGTTTTGCATGTCTGCCATGGCAAGCTTGACAACGTGGCATGTGCAGAATAGGTCCACGGATGGAGTGCAACGAATATCAGCAGATTCGCGTGCATGGAGCCACATTGACTCTACCTTCCCAGGCTTTGCGCGAGAGCCAAGGAATCTTCGGCTCGGTCTCGCCATGGATGGTGTGAACCCATTCGGTCTGCGCTCGACTTCTTACAGTATGTGGCCTATAGTGCTTGTCAACTACAACATTCCTCCATGGCTTTCTACGAAGAAAGGACATCTCATCCTTAGCTTGCTCGTCCCGGGCCGCTACAAAGTAAAAAATATGGACGTGTATCTTCGTTCATTAGTCGATGAGCTTAAGATTTTGTGGGAGGAGGGGGTCGCGGTGCAAGATATGAGCAGGAGCGATGGTCGGCGGTCAGCCAACATTCGAGCCATTCTCATGTGGACGATGCATGACTTTCCGGGATTGGGAGAGTGCTCAGGTGAGCAGACCTTTGTTCTCGCCGGTAATATCTATGTTTTATTTCATTCAATCAAGTATTCACTAGGTCGTGGATCGCCTTGCAGGTCTCATTACCTCAGGTTATCACGCATGTCCATTGTGTGGGTCATAGTTAGACTCCCGAAGGTCATGAACCATGAAGAAGATGGTATATCAAGGACACGCCGCTTTCTTACCGGAGGATCATGAACTCAGGGAAGGTTTTCTTGGACGACCTCCAGCACGTATGAACGCTGCAAGCTGGTACGAGCTGAAAATGGTAAACCCGAAATCACATCCAAATGGAATGCAACCGCTCTCAGTTTTCTACGAGTTGCCATATTGGACCCACTTACAGGTCAAACACTTGTTGGATCCCATGCATATTTTCAAAAATGTGGGCAGCTTGCTATGGGACCACATCACAGGAAAGAGAGACAATATAGGGTCACGAATGGATTTAAAGGAGGCAGGTAAGATGGAGGCGCTTTGGCCGCAGTCGAGAGCTGAACGGGGAGTGCAGCTTCCTCGCACTCCCTGGGTTTTGTCTACCAAAGAAGAGCGCATTGTGAAGCAAGTAATCAAGTCTATCCGCACTCCGACGGGTATGATGCGTTCTCTCAGGTCCGCATTTTCTAAAGATGACCAAATGTCTGGGCTAAAATCCCATGATTGGCATAAGATATGTCAGGTTTGTGAACAGAATGGATTTTAATTAGCGTGGACATTTTGAAATTTGAAAAGTGACCATTATTCTTAATGCTTTCTTATTTGTGGCAGTTTGTCCTACCGATCGCGATCGTGGGATGCCTAACTTCAGAAATTCGCAGGGCCATTTACAAGCTGTCGACTTTGGTGTAATGGATCTCACAAAAAGAGATTAAGACGTCCTCTATTGAATCCGCAAGGCGGGGAGCAGTTGAGACGGTCTGTCTCTTTGAGAAATACCTGCCCACTAGCATGCTCACGATACAAGTTCACCTTCTTGTGCATCTTGTGGAGGAAGTGGAGATTGCTGGACCTGTCCATACGCGATGGATGTTCTTTCTGGAGCGCTTCATAAAAACCCTGAAAGGCTTTGTGCGACAACGAGCTCGTCTGGAAGGTAGCATGGCGGAAGGTTGGTTGGTGTCAGAGGCGTTAGTGTATATCTCACAATGGCTACCAACGGTGGAACCAGACAATGAAATGCTATGGACGCTGAAGGATGATGACAGGCTGACTGGAGATGTGGTGGTTGGAAATGGGGTAGAAAAAAGAATGGATGCCTCAATGGAAGAGAAGGTGAATCGCTTTTGTATGTTGCACCATGCCTCCATGGAGACGTGGCTCGCCAAGTACCAGATTGCAAGGCAAGATCGAGAGGAAGCGCGAGCTGAATTCCGACGCAGTACGCGTCACCGAACGATTCGATATCCCGAAGGCATGGAGGAGATGCCGCGGTTTATGTCAACACAATGGTTGCATGGAGCCTTGACCGCAGCATCCAGCGAAGGGACAGAGGTCTCAATGGAGGAGTGGGAGTTCTCGAGGGGACGTAGTCCAAAGGTAATGAGGGGTTTAGAATGTGTCGTATCTAAATTTGCTTGCTACATCTAATTTGAGTGTTTCAATGTGTAGTACAAAATATATAGTGCAGCGTGGTCGCGCGGACGGCATTTTCGGGTGGAGCGTATTGACAAAATGCGCTCCACAATGGACTGTGGTGTCATGGCAAGGTTTGAGCAAGAGAGCCGGCGACGAGCAACGGATCCGAACACGGTTGTGGATGAGATGGAGTATTTTGGGAATTTGCAAAGTATTATTACGGTGGATTACCATAGCTTCTCCATGATAATATTCGATGTGCAGTGGTTCAAAGTGGTACTTGGAGGAGCTGGTGCAACAGTTCGACGAGGTCCATCTGGATTTCTCGAAATAGATTCCGAAAAAAAATGGATGGATTTGCGTGACACCTTTGTGTTGCCGGCCCATTGTGAACAAGTACAACTAGTCATTTGCTTGCTAATTGTAATACGACATGGTTTATGTCACAATGGTTTGAAGACGGTTTGTAAGTGTTTGTGAACAGGTAATCTTCTATCCAAATCCCCGACAACCTCGATGGTGGTATGTTATACCTTCAAATCCTCGAGGTGCGAGAGTATACGATCAAAGCGATGTTCCAGGCATAGATGAAGAAAATATGCAAATAGAGGGATTGAAATTACAAGGGGTGGAGGCCACCGCAAGCTTGGAGCACGCATTGGCTAACAATGATGGAAATACAGAAGTCATAGAATTTTTTGAGAACGAGGCAGACTCGTTCTTTTGTGGTGACATGTCTATCGACCTTCCAGTGTATGCAGAGTTGTGTCAGGAGATTAACATGGGACCATAGAATACTTCATTCTTGGAGAATTGTATTACTCAATTCGTTGTTTAGATCTTCCATAAAGGTAGATAAGATATGCATTTTAAGAGGGATTTTTCAAAAATGATTTATATTAATGTGCTTTGTATAGTTTAAATTGATTATTCTAACATTATTTTTTATCTGTGCAGGTATCGATATTTTTAGGATGAGTCGAGCGATGAGCGATGAGGAGTTTCAGGAGATGATGGCACTTATGTCTCCAGATCAGCTCGAAGATTCAGAGAGATTGCAGATCAGGAGCTGTCTCGTTCTTCGTCAGGGCGCTCTGCTAGATCAGCTTCAGCGCGATTAGATGCTTCAGCTTCGAGCAGACGATCTGACGCTCGTGACTTGGGCTAGAGGGAGGGACTGCGACTGCAGGAGGATCAGGGGGGTGCTGCTGTGGAGACACGGACGCAGTGTCTCCGTCTCGTCGTTCAGCTGGAGCTCGGTCACCTCCAGGATTTGTCACACCTATGGGGACGTCCACTCCAGTTACTCCGACTTTTGCGCAGCCGTCGGCAGATGTCACGCCTTTTGGTGGCACTCCTTTTGGTGGCACCCCCTCTGGTGGCACTCCTTTTGGTGGCACCCCTTTGAGTGGCACTCCGGGAGAGGGTACCCCCGTCGGTACACCGGATGTTCAGGGGTCTCTTGGATATGTCCAGGAGCGTGGACAGAGATGGGAGAGGGCCCATACAAGGCACACTCCTAGGGATTATGGATAGCTAGTGGATGGCAGGTCAGGAGCCATCATCATGAATGATGAGGGGAGGAGGGTGATGGCTCGCATGAGGGAGTTGTGCCAACAAGTTTTTCGGCACAACGTCCTAGATCATTGGAGGAACATACCGGAGGGGAACAAGGAGTACATAGTAGCATCCTTGCACGAGGAGTTCCCGGTGCCAGCCGCAGTGGATAGATTCTCTACGGGCTGGATGATGGATTGCATGCGTGCATACATGTCACATAGACGATCCGACGCACGCAAGGCAATCAAGAGTGGGGCTCCAAAGCCCGAGTGGTTAGATGCAGACGACTGGCGCCGACTGAGGGAGGAGGCTACAAATTCACCAGGACATTGGAGTCAGCAGCAGGAGGCGGCGAGGGCACGAATCGAGGCCGGATCGGTACATCATCTTGGGAGTGGCGGCCACAGGACATATTTGGAGGACTTTGTAAGTTTCTCTTTTGTTTTGCTTATTTGTTTTTTTGAGATATTCTTTGTACTAACAATCATGTTTCTAACAGTTAGCATTTTGCTTTCTTTGCAGCACTCCATTACAAATCGCGATCTGCAAGGCCTTGAGACTCGATATGCAGAGAGGCACGGTCTCAGATCATTGATCAACTGATTGTATAGATGCGGCGGCCCAGTAAGTCACTCATCTTTCTTGTCCGTAGTTACCATGAGATATTTGAATGCATTATTGTATGGTGGATTGATATGTTGTTTCTTTTTCTGCAGAATCCGTTTGATGCTCCTTTACAGTGGGAAGAGCTTTCGGGGGACGACGATTTGTAGCTCGCCCTTGGATCCTTAGAGCTCACATACCTTTAGTTTTTAGTCGCTCGATCTATGTAGACATTTTCTATGTATTAGTGATATTGTTTTATGATTGTACCAATCGCATTTTATGCGATATCATGTATTTATTTCATCTATCAGTTTTATGATTTCAGTATACATTCTTTTTATTTGCAAACGCTTTGTATGCAGCAGTGCAGAAACTATTTTGTATGGCTCTCATACAGCACACAGTGCTATATGTGGCAGGGCAGCTTGCTGCCCTGCCACAAATTTTTTTTTTCTGTGTTATTGTCGCTATTTGCGTCGCAAATTTAACTGTACGAGTCGCTATTGTCGTCGTTATCAGTGTCGCAAATTCTCTGCAACCGTCGCTATATGCGTCGCATTTGTGACGTATATAGCGACGCATATAGCAACGCATATAGCGACGATTCTATGGCGTCGTCAATAACGACGCTTTTTGCGACGACGGGGGCAAATTTTGTTGTTTGTATTTTCGTTGCTTTAAACGTCGCTATAAGGTCTATATCTTGTAGTGATACTTTGCAGTAAACTTAGCAATGCAACACCTTCATGGTATCGCTTTAAGGCTCCAACATCATTTTTGCCATCTTCACACACCAATGTTGTATGCCCAACCAATTTAAGGGTTGTAAATATAAGCTCTTTTTTATCGGGAAAAATGTGAATAAAACCTTGATAATTGGAATGACTCACTGCAAGGCTCCAGTTCGATGAAGCATGGTGAAACTCTCCCTAGCTCATAGATTAAGTTAGAACTTCTCTATCTTTATAGGGTAGGATGTCTTGTGAAGTTAATATCAATACAACATTTGACAATATGTGTACTTGAGATGCAGCATAGCAAGCAATCAAAGCTTGGTTTCCTATAAACATCACAAGGTCATGTGAAGAATGCTTCAACCACAATTCCAACAAAAGAAAGATCTGCCTCAATCAATTGTTGCTCCATATTGCGTAAGTCATAAATTGGCATGTTTGACAGTTTGTTAGTTGCTTGTAAGCTAAATCCAACACCCAAGATTCTTCACATGTATGACAATTATAAGACTCCACATATTTTGGAGGAACGACAAGAAGCCTTTCTTCAATATTTCTTAGAGCCCCTTTAACAAAAGTAGAGTAGGAACCCTGCACTTGTACGATTGTGAACATTCTTTTTAGGTGAGATGGGAAACTCATCCTTCTTCTCTTGCATGGAATACTCATCCTTGGAATCTTCAAAATAGGCATTGCCTTTATATGAACCTATTCTTGCAATGTGCCCTATCGAAAAAATATGCTTTGAAAAAGAATTTTGTGCTCAATCATTCGTGATTTGCAAATTAAAAGAATTTTGTGCTCAATCATTCGCGCTTTGAAAAATAATTTTGTGCTCAATCATTCGCGATTTGCAAATTTAAAAAAACATTGTAATGCAATCATTCAAATGATGCTTTCACACAAAAAATTATGAATGCACTGAAGAAATTGTGCCTAGATTAACTACATGTGCTCATGTATCATGCAAATAAAAACAAAAAGACACACACAATGGAACATAAATTCCTAACGACACTGACTAATGTATTCAAATTCTTGGTGAAAAAACTTCACCCTCAGGTTCGTAGTGGTGGATGTGCAACGTCATGACATCTGCCAAACCTTCACATCCTCCAGATGGGTCATAGCTATCCAACCTCATCACTGTCAAGCTTGACGATCAGTGTAATCTCCTCATCTTCTATAAAAGAATCTACAATATCCACATCTTCATCTTCATCATCTCCTGACTCAAGTCCATCATAAATCTCATCATCCAACTCCTTAACTACATAGGTTGCATCATCTCTTTTGTTGAATAATTTGATTCTTTTTCCTGCAATCAGAATTTGCAAGGCTGTGCCATCAAGCTTTGTCAAGGAATATGTAGCATTGTCATGGACATGCTGCACTAAATAAGGCCCAAACCATCATCTCGAAACCTTGCAGATAGCACTATAATGATTGTCTAGACTAATGTCATAGAACAACACCTGATCTCCCTCCTCAATCTCTTTAGGTCTATTAAAGCGATCTTTGTTGCAAATTCTAGCCTCTTTGAGCTTCTATACTACTCTTTCAATATCTTCAGATCTCCTCTCCAAATTGACAAATATTGTTGAGATGACAAGCTCAACACATGCGGACATTGATGATGGACCACCTGGTTAGATGGGTCCACACATCTACACTTAGCACGTCGGTGATCATTATGAATCTCACATGGCCACTGACTCATTACTTATTATATTCAGGTCGTTACACCTATTTACAGCTGGCATAGTTATAGCGCCAGTCGACTAGTGTAGTCGGTTATGAATTGTTTAACTTAGTAGGCCACTTTCCTTTTATGTTGTATCTTATCTAGCCTTTGTGTACATTGTAAAGTGTGTGGAAGAAAAAGAAGAAATCAGCAAGAAAACGTTTTGCCCTCCATCTCTCTTCTTGTCTCTTGAGTAAGCTTCTCCTTGTGCATTCTGTGTGTGTTCGGTGCAGCATCTTGAGCAACCCCCTCCACCACGCGATTCTTGACATGGTATCAGAGCCGGCCATTGAGAGAGGCTGATTTCGAAGGTTGAAGCAAAGGAGAAGAAGCAAGGTTCGAGCAAGCAAGCCACGCGTAAGAAGCTCTCCCATCCTTCAACTCTTTCTGTTGGATAGTGCCTATGGAGGCACCGGAAGCAGGGCGGAGCAAAAATCTCAGATTGCAGTGAGATTTGGTGTGCACGAAGAGCGCTGTGTATTGTGCAAATGAGCTGTGACTTCGACTGTATTGACTGAAAGTGGGTGCGCAGGTTACAGATTTCAGATCTGTAAGTTCAAAGGTGTTTACCAGTGAGTAAACACAAGGTTTATCTGCAAATAGGTTGCAGATTGCATGTACTGTTGAGCAGATAGTGAAAAAGGTTGTCTGGTGTATTGTTGTGCACTACAGGTCCAGGGTTGCAGAAGATTTGCTTCCTGTTGGTATTAATTTTGTGATAATGGCAGAGAACAGTGGAAGCCCCATCATTGAGAAGCTCGACAAGAACAACTACCCTTCATGGAAGTTCCGTGTCACGAACTTCCTTATTGGAAAAGGCCTCTACGAGTTCGTTTCAGGTGAAGAAAAGGAGCCAGAGATGAGTGATCCTCCAACTGCAAAAGAGACAAAGGCACGGAAAGAATGGAATGCAAAGGATAAAAAGGTTATGTATTGGTTGTGTGCAGTAATTGACAATAATATGCTGGGGCACATTAGAAATGCAAAGAATTCATATGCAGCTTGGACCATACTTGAAAGTATGTTTTCTGTAAATACAAAGGCACGAAAGATTCAACTCAAGCAAGAGTTGAATACATTAAAGAAAGGGAAGATGTCTATCAATGAGTATGCACTGAAGGTAAGAAGCATTGCAGATGCATTGGCAACGATTGATGCAATGCCTGATGATGATGATTTGGTGTCGTCTACCTTGGGTGGACTTAACAATGAAAAGGCTTGGAAGTCTTTTGTAACTTCCATATATGTCAGAAAGCCATTTCCAGATTTCGATGAATTGGTCTCCCTTATGATCACTGAAGAGATCAACATGCAGAGTGAGACATCTGAAAGAAGTGGTGAATAGGTCCAAGCTTTCTACTCCAGTTCTGGAAGGGGACCTGGAAGGTTCTCTTCAAGAGGCCGTGGTACAGGACGTGGTAGTGACAACCAGCAAAACAGATTGAATCAGCAATTTGGCGATATGCAGGTTTCAGGAGGTCGTGGTAACTTTAGAGGCAGGGGGAGCTTTAGAGGAAGAGGTGGATGACAGAACAGAGGTTCTAACAACTCTGGTATTGTGTGCCACTACTGTGGCAAAATAGGTCATATTGCAGCCCAATGTTATGCTAAGAAAGATGATATCCGCAGTGGTAAGTTGCAGCAAGGAAACTATGCATCGTCTTCACGACAGAATGAAGACAAAAATGAACGTTTGTTCGTTATGCAGCATATGTTGAATGCTGTTACAGGAAAGGGAACACATGAAGATGTTTAGTATGTTGATTCAGGTGCATCCAATCATATGATCAGCCATGCAAAATGGTTTGGAGAGATGCAGGATTTGCAGAATGCAGGTTATGTGCAGACGGGTGATGACTCATGCCACCCAATTTCACACATTGGAAAAGTTCCCTTGTCCTTGCATGATGGTAAGACAAAGAGTCTTTCAGATGTATTACATGTGCCATCTATTACAAAGAGCTTGGTGTCAGTCGGTCAAATGGTAGAGCAAGGGCTACAAGTCAGATTTAATGCAAGGGGCTGCTTTGTAGAAGACTTCAATGACAAGTGCAGGTTGGTAGCAAAGGGAAGTAGAGTTGGACGTATGTTCACTCTAGATGCTGGAATTCCTACTATGAATGCTACTATGTATGCCAAAGGAAAAGATGTTGTTGCAGACATTGAAATTTGGCACAAACGCATTGGACATGCAAATGTACAAAGGCTGAAATTAATGCAGTCCAAAGGGTCAGGTTTGCCTACATTTAAAGTTGTAGAATTTTAGAAGGTATGTGAAGCATGTCAGTTTGGTAAGCAGGCAAGACAACCCTTTTCACATGATAGAGATGTAAGCAGAAATATCCTTGATGTTGTGCATACACACATTTGGGGGCCTACACAAAATGTATCTCTTGGAGGTAGTTCATACTTCGTCACATTCATTGATGATTGTTCTAGAAAGCTGTGGGTATATTTTATGAAGGAAAAGAGTGAAGCTTTTGAGCACTTTAGAACTTTCAAGGCTACAGTTGAAAGAGAAACCGGCTTGAAAGTAAAGTGCTTGAGGTCAGATGGAGGGGGAGAGTGCCTCTCCAATGAGTTCAGTGATTTTCTGAGGTCTCATGGGATAAAGAGACAGTTCATATGCAGGTATATCCCACAGCAAAATGGGGTTCCAGAAAGGAAAAATAGGCATATTGCAAAAGTTGCACTCGCCTTGATGGTGGCTGAAAAGAATATGCCTAAGCATTTTTTGTCTGAGGCTGTTCATACTGTTGTTTATATTATGAACAGAACTCCCACAGCTGCAGTTCATGGTATGACCCCCGAAGAATGTTTTACAGGTAAGAAGCCTGATGTTTCACACTTGAAAGTATTTGGCTGCATTGCATATGTTCATGTGCCAAATGAGTTGCGGAAGAAACTGGATCCAAAGGCTGAAAAGTGTGTCTTTATTGGATACTCTTTAGAGCAGAAAGGGTATCGCTGTTACAACCATGTCACATGTAAGTTCAGAGTGAGTAGGGATGTCATCTTTGATGAAATGAGCAGTTGGTATGCATCTAGTGGTGATGCATTGGATGATGATGATGATCATGACACTCATGTGCAGGCTGAAAAGTAAGAATCACGAACTCTTAGCGGACCAGAGACACATCTGGTAGTCCTTGGTCTGGGAGACTAAGGAGTACCTCTACATCTTCGGGTGCATCTAGTAGCACTACAGGTAAAGACAAAGGAAAGAATAAAGTGTTAGAAGGCATTGATGCAGTTCTTGATGGAGACTCCAGTGGCTCAGAGAGCTTGGATGATGAGCTTGGCATTCCTTCAGTGAGGACTCCAGGTGTGCAGAGAGCATGCGTTAATGCAAAGACTCCATTGAGTGATCCAGTGATACAAAGGTCTAGCAGGGTGAGATACCCTGTTAAAAGATTTGGTTTTGAAGGTTATGCAGCTCACCATTATGCTTATATGGTGAAACTAGTTGAGGATGTTGAGCCCACATGTTTTCAGGAGGCTGTTGGTCATGCTCATTGGGATGCAGCAATGGATGAGGAGATGGCTGCATTAGAGGCCAATAAGACTTGGGATCTAGTATCATTGCCGAAGGGAAAGGAAGCTATTGGATGTAAGTGGGTTTATAAGATTAAGCACAATGCAGATGGTTCTATTAGCAGGTACAAAGCTAGGCTGGTTGCAAAAGGCTATGCCCAGACATATGGCATAGATTATGATGAAACTTTCAGTCCAGTTGCTAGGATGGCAACTGTCAGATGTGTGATTGCTTTGGCAGCAGCCAAAGGTTGGAGGTTGCAGCAAATGGATGTAAAGAATGCCTTCTTGCATGGTGATTTGCAGGAAGAAGTGTATATGGAACAGCCAGCAGGTTATGAAGATTTAGAGCATCCCACGTATGTGTGCAGGTTGAAGAAGGCACTCTATGGGCTCAAGCAAGCACCTAGAACATGGTCTGACAAGATTAGAGAGTATCTTGTCAATATTGGCTTTTATGTTTCTGATGGTGATCACTCACTTTATGTGAGAAAGGGAGATGCAGGTTTGGTCATCATAGTCATCTATGTGGATGACTTGATTATTACAGGTGATAGTGATAGTGGAATTGCTGAAGTTAATGGCTGTTTGAAGATGAAGTTTGAGATGAAGGATTTAGGTGAGCTAAGGTACTTCCTTGGCATTGAGGTGATCAGATGTGATGATGGTATATGGCTGTCCCAAAGACAGTATGGCTTGGATATGTTGTCCAAGTATGGTATGACTGCATGCAAACCACTTTCAGTCCCATTGGAGTAGAATGTAAAGCTGAGTGCTGATGTTGGGGATGAGATAGAAGACCCTACTATGTTTAGGAGGATAGTGGGGAGTTTGATCTACATGACCATTACAAGGCCAGACTTGAGCTACGCTGTTGGTCTTGTGAGTCAGTTTATGCAAGTACCTAGAAAGCCACATTTGGATGCAGTCAGACGCATATTGAGATATGTGAAGTCCACATTACATTATGGACTTTTCTATGAGGCAGGTACAGATGTACAGGTATTTGGATACACAGATGCAAATTGGGCATGTGAGGTAGCATGGCTGCAAAAGCTATTGGCTGATTTGGATGTCCAGGTGGAAGGTCCAGTTGTCATTTATTGTGACAACATGAGTAGTATACAGTTGGCTAGGAACCCTGTGTTCCATGCCAGGACAAAACATATTGAGGTACACTACCACTTTGTGAGAGAGAAGGTACTAGCAGGTGAGATTGACTTGGTGTATGTCAGCACACAGGATCAGATAGCTGACATCTTCACGAAGGCATTGGGTACAAAGAAGCTTCAAAAGTTTCGAAGCTTACTTGGAGTTGCAGAGATGCAGTTGAGCTTGAGGGGGAGTGTTGAGATGATAAGCTCAACACATGCGGACATTGATGATGGACCGCCTGGTTAGATGGGTCCACACATCTACACTTAGCACGTCGGTGATCATTATGAATCTCACATGGCCACTGACTCATTACTTATTATATTCAGGTCGTTACACCTATTTACAGCTGGCATAGTTATAGCGCCAGTCGACTAGTGTAGTCGGTTATGAATTGTTTAACTTAGTAGGCCACTTTCCTTTTATGTTGTATCTTATCTAGCCTTTGTGTACATTGTAAAGTGTGTGGAAGAAAAAGAAGAAATCAGCAAGAAAACGTTTTGCCCTCCATCTCTCTTCTTGTCTCTTGAGTAAGCTTCTCCTTGTGCATTCTGTGTGTGTTCGGTGCAGCATCTTGAGCAACCCCCTCCACCACGCGATTCTTGACATGGTATCAGAGCCGGCCATTGAGAGAGGCTGATTTCGAAGGTTGAAGCAAAGGAGAAGAAGCAAGGTTCGAGCAAGCAAGCCACGCGTAAGAAGCTCTCCCATCCTTCAACTCTTTCTGTTGGATAGTGCCTATGGAGGCACCGGAAGCAGGGCGGAGCAAAAATCTCAGATTGCAGTGAGATTTGGTGTGCACGAAGAGCGCTGTGTATTGTGCAAATGAGCTGTGACTTCGACTGTATTGACTGAAAGTGGGTGCGCAGGTTACAGATTTCAGATCTGTAAGTTCAAAGGTGTTTACCAGTGAGTAAACACAAGGTTTATCTGCAAACAGGTTGCAGATTGCATGTACTGTTGAGCAGATAGTGAAAAAGGCTGTCTGGTGTATTGTTGTGCACTACAGGTCCAGGGTTGCAGAAGATTTGCTTCCTGTTGGTATTAATTTTGTGATAATGGCAGAGAACAGTGGAAGCCCCATCATTGAGAAGCTCGACAAGAACAACTACCCTTCATGGAAGTTCCGTGTCACGAACTTCCTTATTGGAAAAGGCCTCTACGAGTTCGTTTCAGGTGAAGAAAAGGAGCCAGAGATGAGTGATCCTCCAACTGCAAAAGAGACAAAGGCACGGAAAGAATGGAATGCAAAGGATAAAAAGGTTATGTATTGGTTGTCTGCAGTAATTGACAATAATATGCTGGGGCACATTAGAAATGCAAAGAATTCATATGCAGCTTGGACCATACTTGAAAGTATGTTTTCTGTAAATACAAAGGCACGAAAGATTCAACTCAAGCAAGAGTTGAATACATTAAAGAAAGGGAAGATGTCTATCAATGAGTATGCACTGAAGGTAAGAAGCATTGCAGATGCATTGGCAACGATTGATGCAATGCCTGATGATGATGATTTGGTGTCGTCTACCTTGGGTGGACTTAACAATGAAAAGGCTTGGAAGTCTTTTGTAACTTCCATATATGTCAGAAAGCCATTTCCAGATTTCGATGAATTGGTCTCCCTTATGATCACTGAAGAGATCAACATGCAGAGTGAGACATCTGAAAGAAGTGGTGAATAGGTCCAAGCTTTCTACTCCAGTTCTGGAAGGGGACCTGGAAGGTTCTCTTCAAGAGGCCGTGGTACAGGACGTGGTAGTGACAACCAGCAAAACAGATTGAATCAGCAATTTGGCGATATGCAGGTTTCAGGAGGTCGTGGTAACTTTAGAGGCAGGGGGAGCTTTAGAGGAAGAGGTGGATGACAGAACAGAGGTTCTAACAACTCTGGTATTGTGTGCCACTACTGTGGCAAAATAGGTCATATTGCAGCCCAATGTTATGCTAAGAAAGATGATATCCGCAGTGGTAAGTTGCAGCAAGGAAACTATGCATCGTCTTCACGACAGAATGAAGACAAAAATGAACGTTTGTTCGTTATGCAGCATATGTTGAATGCTGTTACAGGAAAGGGAACACATGAAGATGTTTAGTATGTTGATTCAGGTGCATCCAATCATATGATCAGCCATGCAGAATGGTTTGGAGAGATGCAGGATTTGCAGAATGCAGGTTATGTGCAGACGGGTGATGACTCATGCCACCCAATTTCACACATTGGAAAAGTTCCCTTGTCCTTGCATGATGGTAAGACAAAGAGTCTTTCAGATGTATTACATGTGCCATCTATTACAAAGAGCTTGGTGTCAGTCGGTCAAATGGTAGAGCAAGGGCTACAAGTCAGATTTAATGCAAGGGGCTGCTTTGTAGAAGACTTCAATGACAAGTGCAGGTTGGTAGCAAAGGGAAGTAGAGTTGGACGTATGTTCACTCTAGATGCTGGAATTCCTACTATGAATGCTACTATGTATGCCAAAGGAAAAGATGTTGTTGCAGACATTGAAATTTGGCACAAACGCATTGGACATGCAAATGTACAAAGGCTGAAATTAATGCAGTCCAAAGGGTCAGGTTTGCCTACATTTAAAGTTGTAGAATTTTAGAAGGTATGTGAAGCATGTCAGTTTGGTAAGCAGGCAAGACAACCCTTTTCACATGATAGAGATGTAAGCAGAAATATCCTTGATGTTGTGCATACACACATTTGGGGGCCTACACAAAATGTATCTCTTGGAGGTAGTTCATACTTCGTCACATTCATTGATGATTGTTCTAGAAAGCTGTGGGTATATTTTATGAAGGAAAAGAGTGAAGCTTTTGAGCACTTTAGAACTTTCAAGGCTACAGTTGAAAGAGAAACCGGCTTGAAAGTAAAGTGCTTGAGGTCAGATGGAGGGGGAGAGTGCCTCTCCAATGAGTTCAGTGATTTTCTGAGGTCTCATGGGATAAAGAGACAGTTCATATGCAGGTATATCCCACAGCAAAATGGGGTTCCAGAAAGGAAAAATAGGCATATTGCAGAAGTTGCACTCGCCTTGATGGTGGCTGAAAAGAATATGCCTAAGCATTTTTTGTCTGAGGCTGTTCATACTGTTGTTTATATTATGAACAGAACTCCCACAGCTGCAGTTCATGGTATGACCCCCGAAGAATGTTTTACAGGTAAGAAGCCTGATGTTTCACACTTGAAAGTATTTGGCTGCATTGCATATGTTCATGTGCCAAATGAGTTGCGGAAGAAACTGGATCCAAAGGCTGAAAAGTGTGTCTTTATTGGATACTCTTAAGAGCAGAAAGGGTATCGCTGTTACAACCATGTCACATGTAAGTTCAGAGTGAGCAGGGATGTCATCTTTGATGAAATGAGCAGTTGGTATGCATCTAGTGGTGATGCATTGGATGATGATGATGATCATGACACTCATGTGCAGGCTGAAAAGTAAGAATCACGAACTCTTAGCGGACCAGAGACACATCTGGTAGTCCTTGGTCTGGGAGACTAAGGAGTACCTCTACATCTTCGGGTGCATCTAGTAGCACTACAGGTAAAGACAAAGGAAAGAATAAAGTGTTAGAAGGCATTGATGCAGTTCTTGATGGAGACTCCAGTGGCTCAGAGAGCTTGGATGATGAGCTTGGCATTCCTTCAGTGAGGACTCCAGGTGTGCAGAGAGCATGCGTTAATGCAAAGACTCCATTGAGTGATCCAGTGATACAAAGGTCTAGCAGGGTGAGATACCCTGTTAAAAGATTTGGTTTTGAAGGTTATGCAGCTCACCATTATGCTTATATGGTGAAACTAGTTGAGGATGTTGAGCCCACATGTTTTCAGGAGGCTGTTGGTCATGCTCATTGGGATGCAGCAATGGATGAGGAGATGGCTGCATTAGAGGCCAATAAGACTTGGGATCTAGTATCATTGCCGAAGGGAAAGGAAGCTATTGGATGTAAGTGGGTTTATAAGATTAAGCACAATGCAGATGGTTCTATTAGCAGGTACAAAGCTAGGCTGGTTGCAAAAGGCTATGCCCAGACATATGGCATAGATTATGATGAAACTTTCAGTCCAGTTGCTAGGATGGCAACTGTCAGATGTGTGATTGCTTTGGCAGCAGCCAAAGGTTGGAGGTTGCAGCAAATGGATGTAAAGAATGCCTTCTTGCATGGTGATTTGCAGGAAGAAGTGTATATGGAACAGCCAGCAGGTTATGAAGATTTAGAGCATCCCACGTATGTGTGCAGGTTGAAGAAGGCACTCTATGGGCTCAAGCAAGCACCTAGAACATGGTCTGACAAGATTAGAGAGTATCTTGTCAATATTGGCTTTTATGTTTCTGATGGTGATCACTCACTTTATGTGAGAAAGGGAGATGCAGGTTTGGTCATCATAGTCATCTATGTGGATGACTTGATTATTACAGGTGATAGTGATAGTGGAATTGCTGAAGTTAATGGCTGTTTGAAGATGAAGTTTGAGATGAAGGATTTAGGTGAGCTAAGGTACTTCCTTGGCATTGAGGTGATCAGATGTGATGATGGTATATGGCTGTCCCAAAGACAGTATGGCTTGGATATGTTGTCCAAGTATGGTATGACTGCATGCAAACCACTTTCAGTCCCATTGGAGTAGAATGTAAAGCTGAGTGCTGATGTTGGGGATGAGATAGAAGACCCTACTATGTTTAGGAGGATAGTGGGGAGTTTGATCTACATGACCATTACAAGGCCAGACTTGAGCTACGCTGTTGGTCTTGTGAGTCAGTTTATGCAAGTACCTAGAAAGCCACATTTGGATGCAGTCAGACGCATATTGAGATATGTGAAGTCCACATTACATTATGGACTTTTCTATGAGGCAGGTACAGATGTACAGGTATTTGGATACACAGATGCAAATTGGGCATGTGAGGTAGCATGGCTGCAAAAGCTATTGGCTGATTTGGATGTCCAGGTGGAAGGTCCAGTTGTCATTTATTGTGACAACATGAGTAGTATACAGTTGGCTAGGAACCCTGTGTTCCATGCCAGGACAAAACATATTGAGGTACACTACCACTTTGTGAGAGAGAAGGTACTAGCAGGTGAGATTGACTTGGTGTATGTCAGCACACAGGATCAGATAGCTGACATCTTCACGAAGGCATTGGGTACAAAGAAGCTTCAAAAGTTTCGAAGCTTACTTGGAGTTGCAGAGATGCAGTTGAGCTTGAGGGGGAGTGTTGAGATGATAAGCTCAACACATGCGGACATTGATGATGGACCGCCTGGTTAGATGGGTCCACACATCTACACTTAGCACGTCGGTGATCATTATGAATCTCACATGGCCACTGACTCATTACTTATTATATTCAGGTCGTTACACCTATTTACAGCTGGCATAGTTATAGCGCCAGTCGACTAGTGTAGTCGGTTATGAATTGTTTAACTTAGTAGGCCACTTTCCTTTTATGTTGTATCTTATCTAGCCTTTGTGTACATTGTAAAGTGTGTGGAAGAAAAAGAAGAAATCAGCAAGAAAACGTTTTGCCCTCCATCTCTCTTCTTGTCTCTTGAGTAAGCTTCTCCTTGTGCATTCTGTGTGTGTTCGGTGCAGCATCTTGAGCAACCCCCTCCACCACGCGATTCTTGACATGGTATCAGAGCCGGCCATTGAGAGAGGCTGATTTCGAAGGTTGAAGCAAAGGAGAAGAAGCAAGGTTCGAGCAAGCAAGCCACGCGTAAGAAGCTCTCCCATCCTTCAACTCTTTCTGTTGGATAGTGCCTATGGAGGCACCGGAAGCAGGGCGGAGCAAAAATCTCAGATTGCAGTGAGATTTGGTGTGCACGAAGAGCGCTGTGTATTGTGCAAATGAGCTGTGACTTCGACTGTATTGACTGAAAGTGGGTGCGCAGGTTACAGATTTCAGATCTGTAAGTTCAAAGGTGTTTACCAGTGAGTAAACACAAGGTTTATCTGCAAACAGGTTGCAGATTGCATGTACTGTTGAGCAGATAGTGAAAAAGGCTGTCTGGTGTATTGTTGTGCACTACAGGTCCAGGGTTGCAGAAGATTTGCTTCCTGTTGGTATTAATTTTGTGATAATGGCAGAGAACAGTGGAAGCCCCATCATTGAGAAGCTCGACAAGAACAACTACCCTTCATGGAAGTTCCGTGTCACGAACTTCCTTATTGGAAAAGGCCTCTACGAGTTCGTTTCAGGTGAAGAAAAGGAGCCAGAGATGAGTGATCCTCCAACTGCAAAAGAGACAAAGGCACGGAAAGAATGGAATGCAAAGGATAAAAAGGTTATGTATTGGTTGTCTGCAGTAATTGACAATAATATGCTGGGGCACATTAGAAATGCAAAGAATTCATATGCAGCTTGGACCATACTTGAAAGTATGTTTTCTGTAAATACAAAGGCACGAAAGATTCAACTCAAGCAAGAGTTGAATACATTAAAGAAAGGGAAGATGTCTATCAATGAGTATGCACTGAAGGTAAGAAGCATTGCAGATGCATTGGCAACGATTGATGCAATGCCTGATGATGATGATTTGGTGTCGTCTACCTTGGGTGGACTTAACAATGAAAAGGCTTGGAAGTCTTTTGTAACTTCCATATATGTCAGAAAGCCATTTCCAGATTTCGATGAATTGGTCTCCCTTATGATCACTGAAGAGATCAACATGCAGAGTGAGACATCTGAAAGAAGTGGTGAATAGGTCCAAGCTTTCTACTCCAGTTCTGGAAGGGGACCTGGAAGGTTCTCTTCAAGAGGCCGTGGTACAGGACGTGGTAGTGACAACCAGCAAAACAGATTGAATCAGCAATTTGGCGATATGCAGGTTTCAGGAGGTCGTGGTAACTTTAGAGGCAGGGGGAGCTTTAGAGGAAGAGGTGGATGACAGAACAGAGGTTCTAACAACTCTGGTATTGTGTGCCACTACTGTGGCAAAATAGGTCATATTGCAGCCCAATGTTATGCTAAGAAAGATGATATCCGCAGTGGTAAGTTGCAGCAAGGAAACTATGCATCGTCTTCACGACAGAATGAAGACAAAAATGAACGTTTGTTCGTTATGCAGCATATGTTGAATGCTGTTACAGGAAAGGGAACACATGAAGATGTTTAGTATGTTGATTCAGGTGCATCCAATCATATGATCAGCCATGCAGAATGGTTTGGAGAGATGCAGGATTTGCAGAATGCAGGTTATGTGCAGACGGGTGATGACTCATGCCACCCAATTTCACACATTGGAAAAGTTCCCTTGTCCTTGCATGATGGTAAGACAAAGAGTCTTTCAGATGTATTACATGTGCCATCTATTACAAAGAGCTTGGTGTCAGTCGGTCAAATGGTAGAGCAAGGGCTACAAGTCAGATTTAATGCAAGGGGCTGCTTTGTAGAAGACTTCAATGACAAGTGCAGGTTGGTAGCAAAGGGAAGTAGAGTTGGACGTATGTTCACTCTAGATGCTGGAATTCCTACTATGAATGCTACTATGTATGCCAAAGGAAAAGATGTTGTTGCAGACATTGAAATTTGGCACAAACGCATTGGACATGCAAATGTACAAAGGCTGAAATTAATGCAGTCCAAAGGGTCAGGTTTGCCTACATTTAAAGTTGTAGAATTTTAGAAGGTATGTGAAGCATGTCAGTTTGGTAAGCAGGCAAGACAACCCTTTTCACATGATAGAGATGTAAGCAGAAATATCCTTGATGTTGTGCATACACACATTTGGGGGCCTACACAAAATGTATCTCTTGGAGGTAGTTCATACTTCGTCACATTCATTGATGATTGTTCTAGAAAGCTGTGGGTATATTTTATGAAGGAAAAGAGTGAAGCTTTTGAGCACTTTAGAACTTTCAAGGCTACAGTTGAAAGAGAAACCGGCTTGAAAGTAAAGTGCTTGAGGTCAGATGGAGGGGGAGAGTGCCTCTCCAATGAGTTCAGTGATTTTCTGAGGTCTCATGGGATAAAGAGACAGTTCATATGCAGGTATATCCCACAGCAAAATGGGGTTCCAGAAAGGAAAAATAGGCATATTGCAAAAGTTGCACTCGCCTTGATGGTGGCTGAAAAGAATATGCCTAAGCATTTTTTGTCTGAGGCTGTTCATACTGTTGTTTATATTATGAACAGAACTCCCACAGCTGCAGTTCATGGTATGACCCCCGAAGAATGTTTTACAGGTAAGAAGCCTGATGTTTCACACTTGAAAGTATTTGGCTGCATTGCATATGTTCATGTGCCAAATGAGTTGCGGAAGAAACTGGATCCAAAGGCTGAAAAGTGTGTCTTTATTGGATACTCTTAAGAGCAGAAAGGGTATCGCTGTTACAACCATGTCACATGTAAGTTCAGAGTGAGCAGGGATGTCATCTTTGATGAAATGAGCAGTTGGTATGCATCTAGTGGTGATGCATTGGATGATGATGATGATCATGACACTCATGTGCAGGCTGAAAAGTAAGAATCACGAACTCTTAGCGGACCAGAGACACATCTGGTAGTCCTTGGTCTGGGAGACTAAGGAGTACCTCTACATCTTCGGGTGCATCTAGTAGCACTACAGGTAAAGACAAAGGAAAGAATAAAGTGTTAGAAGGCATTGATGCAGTTCTTGATGGAGACTCCAGTGGCTCAGAGAGCTTGGATGATGAGCTTGGCATTCCTTCAGTGAGGACTCCAGGTGTGCAGAGAGCATGCGTTAATGCAAAGACTCCATTGAGTGATCCAGTGATACAAAGGTCTAGCAGGGTGAGATACCCTGTTAAAAGATTTGGTTTTGAAGGTTATGCAGCTCACCATTATGCTTATATGGTGAAACTAGTTGAGGATGTTGAGCCCACATGTTTTCAGGAGGCTGTTGGTCATGCTCATTGGGATGCAGCAATGGATGAGGAGATGGCTGCATTAGAGGCCAATAAGACTTGGGATCTAGTATCATTGCCGAAGGGAAAGGAAGCTATTGGATGTAAGTGGGTTTATAAGATTAAGCACAATGCAGATGGTTCTATTAGCAGGTACAAAGCTAGGCTGGTTGCAAAAGGCTATGCCCAGACATATGGCATAGATTATGATGAAACTTTCAGTCCAGTTGCTAGGATGGCAACTGTCAGATGTGTGATTGCTTTAGCAGCAGCCAAAGGTTGGAGGTTGCAGCAAATGGATGTAAAGAATGCCTTCTTGCATGGTGATTTGCAGGAAGAAGTGTATATGGAACAGCCAGCAGGTTATGAAGATTTAGAGCATCCCACGTATGTGTGCAGGTTGAAGAAGGCACTCTATGGGCTCAAGCAAGCACCTAGAACATGGTCTGACAAGATTAGAGAGTATCTTGTCAATATTGGCTTTTATGTTTCTGATGGTGATCACTCACTTTATGTGAGAAAGGGAGATGCAGGTTTGGTCATCATAGTCATCTATGTGGATGACTTGATTATTACAGGTGATAGTGATAGTGGGATTGCTGAAGTTAATGGCTGTTTGAAGATGAAGTTTGAGATGAAGGATTTAGGTGAGCTAAGGTACTTCCTTGGCATTGAGGTGATCAGATGTGATGATGGTATATGGCTGTCCCAAAGACAGTATGGCTTGGATATGTTGTCCAAGTATGGTATGACTGCATGCAAACCACTTTCAGTCCCATTGGAGTAGAATGTAAAGCTGAGTGCTGATGTTGGGGATGAGATAGAAGACCCTACTATGTTTAGGAGGATAGTGGGGAGTTTGATCTACATGACCATTACAAGGCCAGACTTGAGCTACGCTGTTGGTCTTGTGAGTCAGTTTATGCAAGTACCTAGAAAGCCACATTTGGATGCAGTCAGACGCATATTGAGATATGTGAAGTCCACATTACATTATGGACTTTTCTATGAGGCAGGTACAGATGTACAGGTATTTGGATACACAGATGCAAATTGGGCATGTGAGGTAGCATGGCTGCAAAAGCTATTGGCTGATTTGGATGTCCAGGTGGAAGGTCCAGTTGTCATTTATTGTGACAACATGAGTAGTATACAGTTGGCTAGGAACCCTGTGTTCCATGCCAGGACAAAACATATTGAGGTACACTACCACTTTGTGAGAGAGAAGGTACTAGCAGGTGAGATTGACTTGGTGTATGTCAGCACACAGGATCAGATAGCTGACATCTTCACGAAGGCATTGGGTACAAAGAAGCTTCAAAAGTTTCGAAGCTTACTTGGAGTTGCAGAGATGCAGTTGAGCTTGAGGGGGAGTGTTGAGATGATAAGCTCAACACATGCGGACATTGATGATGGACCGCCTGGTTAGATGGGTCCACACATCTACACTTAGCACGTCGGTGGGGTCATTATGAATCTCACATGGCCACTGACTCATTACTTATTATATTTAGGTCTTTACACCTATTTACAGCTGGCATATTTATAGCGCCAGTCGACTAGTGTAGTCAGTTATGCATTGTTTAACTTAGTAGGCCACTTTCCTTTTATGTTATATCTTATCTATACTTTGTGTACATTGTAAAGTGTGTGGAAGAAAAAGAAGAAATCAGCAAGAAAACATTTTGGCCTCCATCTCTCTTCTTGTCTCTTGAGTGAGCTTCTCCTTGTGCATTCTGTGTGTGTTTGGCGCGGCATCTTGAGCAACCCCCTCCACCACTCGATTCTTGACAAATATGAAGAGCCAAAAGATCCTCTCTAGTCATTTCTTCTTGCTACCACAATAAAGCACTCCAAGTAAGTGTGCAAGTCTCTATAGGCATGAGTGGTTTCTGCTCATACATCGACTTAGCTAGCATATATCCTATAGTCACACTATGAGTAGTGCAATTAGCCCATAAAGCATAAGGCAACAACCTATGCCACTCTCTAACCCATCCACCACATACTTTGGCCAAAGCTTTCACAATCGGCAAATGGCCTCTTTTGCTCTTCCTGTTGCCTTCTGGATTATATGTCAAAGTCAAAGAAAGTTTAATTGCAAGGTGAGAGAAAAACTCCCTAGCCTCATTAACATCCAACTCACCTCTATCTGCAGTAATTTTCCCAATGCATCTATACTTGCAAATAACATCCAACAAAAACTTACAAATCATTGAAGTAGACTTCATCTGTAATGCTATTCCTTCCACTTGATTTTTGAGATCTTCTCATGCCAAAACAATGTAATGCATCTCCCATGAACCAATAGGCATAGTAATCAAATCGAGAACCTACTTGTAGTGAATACATAGCAGATAGGTAGGATGAAGCTCATCTCTATGCCTCACTGAAGAGAACAACTGACAATCAGTGCATGTCTCAACAAACTATGAGATATCTCTATACATGCCTCTCCACCAATTATAGTGCTCTTTAATCTTCTCATAGGTTGCCCAAGTAGCTTTATGTCAAGCCTAAAGGCTTTCATGAAACTCTTTCATGATCCGTACTTGTGAAGCTCTGTCACATATAACTCTCAATGGCTATCCTCCTCGCTTTCATGGTGGGATGCTTCCAAAGTAGCCCACTTTGCAAGAAGAAATCACAAGATTTTCTCCTAATCTTCTTGAAGTCTGCACCAGTCCACCCTTCCTATCTAGACATGGTACTCAAATAATGACCAATCTGTAAATACTCTCCAGTATACAAAGACTCATCAAAGCTTTCCAAAGCACACACATGAAAAATATGATCAACATGCATGGTTGAAAGATCAACCCTATCATCAACATCATCAATGCAAGAAATATCCATGTCATCATACCTCGCTCGTGAAAGCATATCGGCTACTGGGTTGTCTTTACCTACTATGTTCTTGAACTCGGGATTCATGGATTTTATGTATCCAATCCACCTAAGCATGGCAATATTTGGAGTAGAACAACTTGTGATCATACTTAGAAGAGGAAAACAATCATTCTCAACCACCACAAGAGTACCAATGAAATACTCTTTGTCATTCTTGACAGCTGTGACAACTCCCAAGAGCTCCCTATGTTGCCACTTGTTTATGAATTTTTTCCCAAACTGAATAGCATACCTATTCCCATTTGCATTATCTTTGCCAACAAGCCATCCACTGCCAATGGAACTAGTATCAACAATAAGAACAATAGGTCTCCTACACTCATAATCTGCTTTTCAAAGAGTCCCAACAACTCTCAATAATTTCTCTAGTTTTTGCATAGCTTTAGTATGTCTCATCTCCCAAGAAAAACGTTTCCCTTTCCTCAAGAATTGGTAAAGATCATCTGCAATATGAGCAAAATGAGGAATCCAAATGAGATAAAACACACAAGCTCCAAGAAACCTACGAACCTCCAAAATAGAAGAGCAAGTCTTTGCAATCTTCTCTATGGCATCAACCTTCACAGGAGAAGGCTTACTGCTATAATATCCACACATATGTCCAACAATCAAAACTTCTCTGGCTCCAGAAATAGACTTCAACCCCTGACAAGGTCAAATTTACTTCCTCTAGCCTACAAAGAATCCTCTCAACATGTTTGATATGTGCGGCCATAAAGAACCTGCATCCATGATCATCTAAAGTCTCATCCTTCTCTTTTTCCAAACAACCTTTAATAGGTAGATCATCAATTGAAAGGCATGGTAAGCTCTAGAATAAAATCTCGTAAGACCTTGTTCATCCCATTCATCATATGAGCAATCAATTTAGTAGCTCCTTGCGGAAGCGTACACATTCAAAAAAGGCCTAAAGGTGTCTTCATCGTAGTCAAATCTCTACTCTCAAGGGCAAGCTGGAACTAGTCATATCCAGAATAAAGATCACCAAGTGAATCGATAGCAGGTCTAGAAAAATCTTTTGCAAACTCATCCACAATAGGTCTTGCACCAACATTTCGAATAGTGACCCTGTTCTCACCAATTGTAAGCCCTATATGAATCTGAGTGTCCCATTCTTGTTAGGGACTGTGAGCCATCCATTAGAATATGGAGTTGAAGATGGTTCTAGAATCCCCATCCTGATCAACTCATTCAAAATCTCTACCAATTTAGGCAATTATGCACTAGGCACAGGAATAGGCCGTAGATTCCAAGGGACATGCGGAATGGTAAAAATAACCATAGGCATCACAACCCTAGGATCAATGCATCCAATCTCATGTGGAAAAAAAGTAAAAGATTTTCCATGTTTGCACAACATCTCTTCAAAACATCTCACCTCTTCTAGAAGCAGAAAATCTTTAGTCCCAATCTTCATCTCTTTCAGTGTCTCAGCTGAAACCTGTGACCAATACCAGCAAGATCTCGTAAAGATGGTTACATAGTAGTTCTCCTAATCATCTCATCACTATCCAAAGGTAGCAATCCTGCAACTGGTCTAACCTTCTTGTCAAATGTCTTATATTTTTTCTGAACTCAAGCTTCATTACTACAATCTACAAATTTTATCCCTTGTTGTAAATACTCTGGTAAACACAAATTTTGTTGTTTATAAATAACAATATCCAACTCTTTTTGCTGAAATATGTCACAAAATAACACTTTTTATTGAGAATCCTCAGCACACCCAAATTCTCTTGAAGCATGAAATCATCAATTTCGTAATACTTTGCTAAAGAATGGACCTATAAGACATATGACAACTCTTGATTGTCAGTTTCGCAATACTTTGCCAAATAATGGACCTATAAGACATATGACAACTCTTGATTGTCAGTATTCAACAATATTCAAAGTTCTTCCATAGTATCCGAGCATGAAATCCCATCATAGAGACCATTTACCATGTCTTCTTCCTATAGAAATCCTGCAAGCTTCAATCATTTTTCTTTTCTCTTCACATACTACATGGTAGCTCTAGGCATATCAAAAATATGCTAAAAACACAAAGTACTTCAGTGTGGATACACCATAAACACATGAGGAAAATTTGTTGTTGCCAGGAGGTGAGAGCTTTCTGTGACTCGTGCCACTATTGTCTTGTAAGACAGTGGTACCTAACAAAAATTTGGCTCTCCTACTAGAAGAGAGGAATCTCTCAAAAAATCCTTATTCCGCTGATGGTGGATACAAACTATCATGAACTCGACAGCCCTCTTTCCATCCTTGCTTTGGATCCGTGCATAGACCCATCATCTAGAATCTTAGTCTCCATCTGAGACTCAGCAATAAATGGCTATTAAAAAATAATAGGATAGGAACAAGAGTGCTACACAAAGAAATGATAATACTCATCCACATCTCCAATAGAACTCTTCAAGTTCGAAAAAGCAGCATATACAAATCTTCTGTAATGTTGTTGGCTGCATGCATGCGCCAACCATGATCCACATCAATTGGCCATCTACCGGTATCATATAAACCTCGTACTATAACATTATTCTTGGGATCATGATCCAAAAGAGCAACACAAGGGGTCTCTATCTCACCAAGCTTGACTATAGCCTCCATAGGCACCAATCTAGGCACATCATCACTCTCAGCATACTGTACAGGCTGAAGTAAAGGCTGAAGAGTCTTCTTGGACTGCATACATAAAGCTCCATCTGTAGACTCCTCAACAGTCTCCTCATCAGAATCAATCTCCTTAATTTGCAACTCATAGAGAATAGCCTCGGCAACAGCTAAAGCCTCTATGGACAGATCATATCCTATGTCGGCTCCTCAATAACCAGTCGTTTTCTTTTAATGATGCTGACGATAACATCATGAAATTCTCTTTTGGCAATCTCCAAGACTTCTCCAGAGTAAATTCAATTTTCCATTGAAGAATCCGATCCTCAAGTACATTTTTCAAGTCCATGGTCATCTCAATGTCAGAAAGCAACTTGAATCCAAGTTGCTTTTTCGGCTTCGGGTCCTTTGTCTTTGGAGCTTTCTAATCTTCCTATACTTTCAGCTTCTAAACATCAGCCATACTCTACTCTAGTCATGAAGAAGAAGGCTGAGTAGTTGGATCCTTCCTCCTAGTCACCCTCTTCAAAGGCTGAGTAGTTGGATCATTCCTCCTAGTCACCCTCTGCAAACCTTCAGGTAGGTATTATCTCTTTTCCGCTTCTCCTCAACAAGTTCTTCAAATCCTTGAGATTTTGCCATATAAGCATAGATAGAAAAGGCATCAACTCGATCATTCCATCCAATCCCTTTTTTTATCACATCTCCTATGGTTGAAAGTTCAGATGATGAAGCTTTTCCTTTCTTCTCTCTGTGCAATGCATAGGACCATAAAGGAGATTTATCCTTTGGAAACTACTCTAAATGAAGGCCATAGGTAGTATCTTCTCTTGCCACCTCTTGCATCACATAAGAAGAGCATAAAAGAGACTCCTCCAAAAATTTATTCATACCACCCTTACCAAAATTTGGTTTAATCAATTGCTCAATATCTCCAAAACATATCATCTTGTCCTTCCAGACTACCAACTTCAACCTTTTTGACTCTTCAAAATCTTAACAGTCCTTCTATTGATGGTCTGGACTATCACACCACATGCAACATCAAACACAATCATTCCTAGAAGATTTTGTAGGAGTAGAAGAAGTTGGGGCTGAACTTGGAGCTGGACTAAGTGGCTGCTGCTCCATTCTAGTCATCTTAATTTGAAGGTATTTTAAGTTCTTTAAAATTTCTTCCACCATATCTTTGATAGTCGATTTTGCAAGTGGTTTGAAAACCACAATAAGAATACGCATAGACATAGGCATAGAAGTAGGCATAGACATGTGACTAGAAATAGAAAAAGTAGTGGATGGTGCAATAGGAGAAGTAGGAGAGGTCATGGGAGGAGAAGACATTGCTAATGGTGTTTGCATTCTATTTTGCAAGCAAGCCTTCCATCTCTACCTCTTTATCAATGTAGAGATCACATCAACAGCATCCTACCAATCCATCTTCAATCCCATAGGCTGCATATGGTCTTTAAGAAGCTCTCCCAACTCATCCTAAAGTGTAGGTTCAACTACTTGCAAGAATAACTCCACTTTCTACGAGTTCAAAGCTCTTTGCTCTAGTGCATCCAATTGGTTATATCACTCTTCAAACTCCCACAAAAATTTAGAAGCAACAAGATATTTGTTGGGATGATGGACTCACTCTTTGAATGTCTTCCGTGTAGCAATACCATAATCCTCCAAGAAATATTCATATTTGAGTGCTTTCTTGAAAATATTGCAGTTGGAGACTTGCACAAAAAAATCTATCACTCTAACCTGCAAAGTAGGCGTGACAAGTCATAAAAAATAATTGCTCCAGTTGGTCAAAACTCCAAAGAAGCGCATCTGGCTTTCAAAGGCTTTGATGTAGGCTAAAGCATTTTGGCCATCAAATAATTTGTGTTCACTAACCACAGCCTCAATCACCTTGGTTGCACCATGTACATGCTCTTTTTCTTGATGTAACATTTGTTGTTGATCCAATTGTTGCTGATGTGAATGCTACTATTGTTGCATAGATAATTACATCTGCTGATTCTGCATGATAATGATTGAAGAAAGAGTTTGCAATAAATTCTTCATCTCATCAGTCGAAAAGGAAGAATCACTCACTGATGAAGGGTGATTGTTTGAAGAATCTCCCATCTTGATGATTAGAAGTAACACTTGCACGTCAAGTTCACCAAATGTCGCACGAAAATTGCACCGGGGTTCATGAAGTTGCTCACCATAGGGACACTTTGAGATGGGACAATTTAATGAAATAAAACTTATTCAGAAGAATTTTGAATGAGAAATCAATTTCGTGATTAAAGATTTTGGCAAGTTACAGGTTCATAAAACTTTTGGATTTGATCACAAGAGTTTTGGAAAAGACAAGTGTGAATTCTAAATTTGAGATTGTGGGAGCTCTCGCTCAACCACCTAGACCCACAGACCACTTATTGCTTCAAGCGTTCCAAGCCGAACACTAATGGCTACCTCTCACATAGCTGACGCACCATCCATATCTACGGGTGTAGTGAGCTTACCACCATGCCGATCGAGTTACCTCCTCTCTCGCGCACTCCGATAGCTCCATGATCTAAGTGCAAGCTTCAAGCAAGCTCCATTCTCAATCTCCACACTCCAAGCTCCATTGCCGCGAGCAAGATAAGAGAAGAGAAGAGAAGAGAAGAGAAGAGAAGAAGAGAGGAGAAGATAGAGAACTTCTCCTCCCCGGTCCCTCACCCTCACGCACTCACTTCCTCACACTCTCACACTCCATCTCTCAAGCACAAGCTAAAGCAAGCAAGAACAAGAAGAAGAAGGAGAAGAGAAGAGCCACTTTTGGCTACACAAAGGAATGAGCTTCTCATTCACTTTTTAACTTTATATACAAAACCCTAAATCCCTTTTGGGCAGTCATCCCCTTATCCCCTTTTTTACATGGCTGCCATGGCCTAGGCCCTTTTTCCCATTGTCCTCCTATCTTCCTAGCTTCCTCCCTACCGCTCATCTACCTTTACAATTTGCACATGTGAGAGCCCGGTGCTCTTTGAAATAAATCTTGGTGCACCTTGCACTCTTTTACATGAGTATTAACTTGCGCTTCTCTTGTGCGTCTTTCTCCTTGATTTAGGACTTTTTTGCACTTCTTCCGTTTCCAGATTCTTCTTGGCGTGCCTTCACCTTCCATTTTGCTTTTGCCTTAGCCTTGTCTTTTGCTTCAGATTTTTCAGATTTTCCACCTTTGTTCATTTGAGGGTTAACATTACCCCCCTCCTAGACGAGTGCCAGCCCCATGGTACTCACAGTCGTAGGTAGCGGGCTTTAGCATGCACTGAAGATGTGGGTGGCAAGGATGTCTGTGTGGTTGTCTTGGAGGATTTCTGGTGGTGGGCAGATGAAGGTTGTTGGGGCCACATTGTTGGAGTGGGTGGCTGGTAGTAGGGTGGTCGGAGTTGGGGGTAGGGCTATTCATTGTTGGGAATTGCGCTGGGGACTGGCACAGGTGGTGGTTTGTGGGGATTCTACACAGGCCGATTGTTTGGTGGGCTTGCATGATAGGAATGGTCAAGAGGTCAGAATTGAGTGATGATGAAGATTTGACGATGCATTCGATGGAGTCTTTAGCACATGTGATTGAAAACCTCTCATATGTGGTCTCTCCCTGGGGATAGTGCTAGTCTTCTTATCATGCACAAGACGTAGTTTGATTAGTTTGGGAGACACGTCAAACTCTAAGAAAGCTGAGAGTATTGTCATGCACTTCAGGCCCCAAACTGTGTATATATTTTGGTCCAGATATGATGTGAGTGCTCGTGCATACTTAGATATTATGTAGTTAGAAGACCGAGGGTCTGAATCCTTGTAACAATGTTTGGATGAAGCAAAGTTGTCCATGTTGAGAAGAAGTACGTAGGAAGGTGTATGAGGTATCTTTTGCGTTGTGACAAAACAATGTAGCATAATTGAACACATTGACATCAAAATTTCAGTAGCTTGTAGCTATTAGGTTTTCTTGACAAGTACAGTGTACTTTTCACAGGCATTCATGCGGTGCTTACCATGATCAATTGCAATGATACTAAGGAGGAGTGCAAAAAGGAATCATGCAAATGGGTCAGGGTGACGGGTTTAACCATAGGTGAGACAAGCTCCCTAGGTATGTCCTACCCTTGATGTGCCTTGAACAATTGTGGGGGATGTGTAGAGGGCTAGGAGACTAGGGATACGAAGCCAGCCGACCAAGGTCACTGGGCATACCTAATTTGAGGACCCCTAGGTGTCGTGATGTGATTGTGAGTGCTTTTTTCTTTTTTTTCTATTCTTTTCTATTCTTTTCTTTTTCTTTTTATTTTTATTTTTCTTTTTTCCTTTTTTTTCCCACTTTTTTTTATAAGAATAACATGAGTACAACCATTGCAATACGTTGAGGCTATCAACCTTTCAATTGGATAGGGAAGTGTCGAGATTCAAAGGCTACGAAACTGGATATTACAAAAATGATTGTGTCCTAGCCTTGTTGCTAGAGGAATAGTTGTTGAGATGGGGAGATACACTAGAGATTTTGCAAAAACTCTTTGTAATGTGAGATGTTGGTACAATTGAGATAACAGCTACCGTGTGAGTGCTAGGTGTAGAGTTTGACCTAGAAAGAGAAAGTGGCCACACTGATCATGCTTTGGGCCATGCAATGTGGGTGATCAGCAAGGGTGATTTTCACTTTCAACGGTGTGGCTTCATCATGGCTCTTTGTTAGGTTGGTGCTCTTGCGGTGACTCGGGCATTGAACGGTTTCGTACAAAGACCTATGTTGTCATGCATCCACTTGACACTTCATGAGAGTATATGCAAGTCACATGCATCAATTATAATGAACAGATGCAACACAAAAAGATATTACTTTATCAAAATCCTATGGTGTTGGCTGCAATGCATATCATCGGTGCTTGTTATAGACATGCCATGGATTAGTAGTAAAGGAGGTTTGTATAGTTGGGGGGCCTGCCCCTTTAACCACTTAAGGACAAAACGTTATGACAAGATGGCATTTGGCAAGCGGCTTATACAACATAGGGACTATTCTATTTGTATGAGGCGAGGTGAATTTGGATGATTAGATGACTAGGGTTGTGCCAGTGGTGGGCTCTTGTCAAGCTAGGTGGGAAGATATTGGCCGAGACCCGAATGGTGTAGTCCCTTGCCGTAGCTGTTTCAAGAATGCTTTTAAATAATTCGTCAAATTCCCCTTGTTTCTAGCTACCTTCTCCTCTTTCGAGCACCTGGTGCCAGAGCATCTGGTGAGGGCATGCACGGCCAAGGTTGCCATCCCTCAAGCATGCCCTTGAGCCTTTGTTCTCCTGGCCTAGGAAGTCTTTGGCATGCGTCTAAGGCAGTGTCACTTAGGGCCCCTTTTTGGTGTGTACCTCTTAAGGGTATGCACATATCACTCTGGTGGAGGCACTTGTGCCTTATGCTCCCTTTTATGGAGGAGAGCTTCCTTGCATGCTAGCTACATTGTATGCTCCATGATGGCTATCGTCGGGAAATTTGCAAAATGTGAACCAAGCTTTGAGGCATGATAGAATTATTTACATGAAAAATATTAAACAGTGGATTATCAAGCGCATATGAGGAGGAGTTCAGTGAGGTGAGGCATCATGCTTCGACTGTGGGGCGTATTCCAGCTATAGCAAATCTTGGCTTATGCTAAGTTGCATGGATTGGTTTTCATAGAGTGGAGCAGGGCTCATCCTCGGAAGGATAGGCCCGAAAGGAGAAAGGTGTATAGAAGGGGATGGCACCCCATCTACGCCATCAGAGATGTTGGTCAGGGATTCCTATAGAAATAATGAGGGTTGCATTCCCTCCACCTAGAGGCGGGAATGGTCACACAACTTCTAGATCTGTGGTGAGAGGAGGACCTGAGGAGCTCAGCCTGTCAAACCCAACTCTTCTCCCTACACTTGACTATCATTGCTTGTGTGTGTTGATATTATCTATACAAGGTCAAAAAACTCATTGTTTATTTATGTACATATTTACGAATCCATGTCACTTCGTGAGGATAAAAACCAATTGTAGAACTCAAGATTGTACTGGAGCGTGGCACATGCATCCAGTACTTGTGGCAGCTTACTCAATAACAATAGATATTTTGCAACATCGAGTAGCATGGTACCTTGTCTGAGTCTACTGGCAACATGTAACTCCTCCTTTGTGAGAACCTTATCAGCCAAAGAGCTCTCTTGGCTAGTTTCGACTAAGTCCATACCCCAAATGGCAATCAATACTCAAAAGGAAGTTGGCACCACATAGATTGGGTCTCTTTGAGACTGCCATTTGGCCAATTGCTCCTTTGAGACTGTCATAATTTAGGCTCCTAGTTTGGCCTTTGTAACGTGGTTTTCAAACCAACATTTTTCAAATTGACTTTGACTCTCTTATTATCGCGCTCAATCTTTAAGAGATTTCGTTGGCAGAGCACATCATTGAATGTCACAGTTAAGCGTAGTTCATCGGCTTCCTCGTTAGAGATGAGTCGCAGGCGTTCATGCAGGAGCCTGTCATAGCGCTCGTCAAGATGTTCTTTCTCTTCCCATGATAGGGGAAATTACAAGTATTTTCCAAGCTACTTCTTGGGGAATGCACCCATGTCCACAAGGATGTAGATACGTGCGAATACTTTGAGTTTAGCATCCAACTCAATTAAGCATTCTGTGACACTTCTATGTTCAATGAGGGCTTGCTCAATTGCTATCTCATGCAAGGTTCTAGGAGTCTCCCTAGACTTTAGCATAGCTGGGCGCTCAGGCCTAGATGAGTAAGATTGGTCAACTTGAGGATTGCTTATGTCCTTGGCGACTCCATGTGTCTCGAGGCTTTGTTGTTATTACCTCATGGTTCTCCTTGGATGCGACTGGTAGAGATTTGTCACCCTATTGTGGCAATGTTGTATCTACTCTTGATTGGCCAATGCAAGTTTTGTTGTTGGTGGATTGAGTGTTGCAAGCAACCGTTGATGGTGATGGTTGCTTTGACTTATCAAAACACAATGATGTTTTTGAGGTTTCACAGCTATTAGGGGAGATGGCAATGGGTTCCTTAGTGGATGGACTCCATGCTTTATTCCTTAGCTCTTCAGCACTCTTGATCTCAATCTTCTTGGGGTCTACAACCGCTTGCAACTGCCATTGTTGTTTTCGTTGTTTTCTCTTCTCTTTCTTAGGCAATTGAGGTGTATCCCTGGAAGACCTTGAACTACGTTACTTGTTGATGTGCTTGGTTGGGCCTCAGCATTATCTTTCTCTAGTGTGTCCTCATGGAACATAGCTGCGGCCTGCTGAACATCCCTGCTAGGTTGTGAGGGTACAACTGCCTCTCTTTCTGGAGAGTCTAGCTCTTCAGCTAATTCCCCTCTATTTAGCTCCTCAAGCCTAGGCTTTAGGTGCTTTGGAAGTGCTAGATTTGTCAAGGATGTTGGTTGCAGCACCTCCTCCACAGGTGAATGGCTAAGGACACGTTCCACAAGGGGCATTGTCACAACCAAGGGCTATGACTGATGTGATCCCTGATTGGAAGTCGTAGCAGCTAGTTCAGTGGACTGTCTATTATTGGTGGATTGCAGTGTCAATTGTTAGTCCAATCGGAAGTGGTCGTGACTTTTGTTGCCCTTTGAGCATTCACTTGTGTAGATTGAGCATTGTGGGAGCTTTCGCTCAACCGCCAGGACCCGTGGACAGCCTATTGCTTCAAGCGTTTCAAGCGAGCTCTAATGGCTATCTCTCACCTAGCCGATGCGCCGTCGATCCTACGAGTGTAGTGAGCTTACCTTGATGACGATGTGAGTAGCCTCCTCCCTTGCACACCTCAATAGCTCCACGATTCTTGATGCTAGCTCAAGCATCCTCAAGCATCCTCCATCTCCAAGCTCCATCCTCCATAGCTGTGCACGCGAGAGAAGAGAAGAGAAGAAGAGAAGAGGAGATGGTGAAGAGCTTCAGCCTCTTGATCCCTCACTCCCACACACTCACTCCCTCACACTCTCACACTCCCTCTCTCAAGAACACACACAAGCAAGAAGGAGAGAAGAGAAGAAGATGAAGACTCCTTTTTCCACACACCAAAAGAATGAGTTTTCATTCACTTTTTGAACTTTATATACAAACCCTAAAATCCCATGGGCACCCATCCCCTTTTTTACATGACCGGCCATTGTGGCAAGGTCCTTTTTCCATTTCCCTCTTCTATCCTTATGCCTCTAGCCTATGCCCGTCTAATATTCTACAATTGGCACAAGAGGGAGTCTGGCGCTCTTTTACAAGAGTTTTCCAAGTTTTTTGAGGCGCCTTTCATTTAAAATCACGCCTTTGGTCTCGGCTTAGCCTTTAGAGGTCGCCTATGTGTCCTTGCTCTTCTTCCATGCTTTTTTCGCTTTTTCCTTAATTTCCACTTTTTTCCTTCATTTTCCACCATCTTGACTTGGGGTTAACAAGCATCAATTGATCTAGTCACATTAGGTTACACAGGCATATCCTTGGGCCGAGAGCTACGGGTGGTGTCCTGTCCCACCTCTTGGACATCTGGAAGCTTAGGTGGAGATAGAGGTTGGGATTGATCAGTTGCACTTGACAGCTGCTGTTGTGCTTCCTGTGTCCGTTTAGGGAAAGAGGTATAGGAGATCTAGGACTCTTAGGTGGACTTGGCACTGGCTGAAAGATTTACTCGCGACTGTTAGACGATTGTGCCATTTGCTTTGTTGAGCAATCAGCCTTCTTATGAGCAATGTTGTGTCTGTGGTGCTCATGATCCTCTTGGGAAGTCAAAAGCTCCTTGAGCACTAGTGGTCTTTGTGCATGCTCAATGGTTAACATCTAACATCTACTTATTAATCATGCTAGGCTCTTCCTTTCTAATACTCATGTTTGGTTTCTTGCCTCGAGACCTGGATTTTATCTTAGATTTCCTCTTATGCTTCTTTGCTTTTGATGCAATCTAGCCTTCAGCTGATAGAGGTGGTTTAGCAGGGGGTTTTTGGTACCCAAATCCATCAGTTACCTGCGTAATACCCTTGATCACGTAGTGACGCTTTGGATATCCATCACGGTGTTGTGCTAGCTCTCCATTGGTGTCTTCATCTACAAGGCTTGGGCTTCTTTCATGATCTTCTACGATGTTTGTAAGTCCAAAGCCTACCCTTGGCATTGTCTCCTGACCTTCTTGTTTCAAGCTTGGCCTCACTCACTCGTTCTCTCTGTTCAACATACGCTTATAGCACCTCTTTCAACAAGTCCTTGCTCTCATTACTAGGCTTGCTTGGCATGTCGAAATGTTTCTTGTCTTTCCCTCGACATTTGATGAGGTCACCCTTACTAAAGGTTGTGATCATCCTCACACCCGATAGCATCAAGTGTATCCTCTATGCGACATAGTTGGCCTCACACTTGGTTGCCTTTTGAAGGGTCATCCAAGGAGGGTTTCCTTTCCACAACTAGAACTATTCGGAGGAACATGGAATAGGAAAGGCAAGCTTTCAGTTTCAATAGTTACAAGGATTTTGCACTTTCCTATGAGTGCTTGTGGGGGTCCCCCGTATGGACTAATAGTTGCATTAGTTGGTGTGAGCTCTGGTTGGCCTAGCAGAGTCCATGCTTCATAGGTCAAGATATTAAAATATGCCCCTTCATTGATGAGAGCATCAACAATATGCTCTCTTTTTGCAGTGAGTTTGACCCTAAGATAAGCAGGCGGCACTATGTCTTCATCTTCTAGGTCTTGGCTTGTAAATTTAAGCCTCCTGATGTACGCTCTTGAGTCCCGAACTACACAGCTAGATGGGAGCTAGATTTGGTTTCTCTACTGATATCTTGGGTCGTCTCTACAGTGCCATTCAAGGTGCATCTATCTTCAGGACTGTCATGTCTAGTCATCCTCGTAGTTGTAGCTTCAGGTTGTTGCATTCCTTTTTTACTAGATGTAGTCCGGATACAATCTAGACATGTTTTTGTGTGATGGCCTTTTTTCCCTTGTTGGCAAGATTGGCCCATTGAGGTTCTAGGGTCTCTATTTGTCTTTGTTTGAGTATGGGCTTTTGGTGCTATTTTGCAAGTGAGAATCTATGCTTGTGTAGAGCCATTACTCTGCTATGATCTAATTTGGAGGACCTATCACGGCGCGCATTTTCTGTCCAGCCTACTTGGGGGAGGTGCGGAGGGGGAAGAGCCCCCTCTGCAGGGGTTTGGAGAGGGCAGTCCCCCTTGGCCTATAGGGCCATTACGGTAAATGCCATGCACAATTCGAAGGACTGTTTATAGCCAATTTTTGAACTACTTGCTCTAGATTTCAGCCCAATGATAGACCTATGATGTGGTTTTGGCTTTATATGGTCTCTCAGTCAGTTTTAGGATCTACAGGTTAAAATGTGAAAAAATCCAAATTCGGCCCAACAGGTCCAAATTGCAGGGGCCGAATGCCCGATTTGGCATATTCGAATGGGCCGAGGGCCAAATTAACTAGTCCAAATGTCAAATTCGTCTAGTCTAAATTGTGGTTGTCCGAGGGCCGAGTGGCCAAATGGTACTAGGCCAAATCAACCAGGCTAAGGGCCGAGTGGCTCAACCGAATGGGTTTGGACTGAATGGCCAAGGGCCGAGTCAGGTGGGCCAAATGCCAAGTTGGTTCGAATGGTTGATTTGAACAAGGGGAGCGGTGGGTGTTCGAGTCAAGTGGACTGAGGGTCAAATTTTGACACGTCCAAGTCGAGTGGTTGGCGTCTGAGTGATAGTGGGCCGAGGGCTGATTCTTGGACTCGGCCCAGAATTGTCGTCATTCGGACTGGCCCAATGTGGCGCGATTTTGGCCAGCGTAGCAATAAATCACTCAAATCACATGACTTAAGCTACAGCCTATCGCACGCATCTCCTAATCAAAGATATGGGTGGAGGGAAAGAGTTGTATATACCTGAAATAGCAAATAAACTCCAAAATGAAAATTGGAAAGCAAATCAAACCCTCATGCCTTGTTATGATAGTAAAAACCCTTATGCTTCTTTTTCTTATTTTTCTTTGTTTTTTCCTACCCTAATGCATCCAAATCAAAAAGCAAACACCTACACGACTCCAACATTTCCAAATCCAAAACACCAAAAACCTACTTGCTAAGGATATCGAATACCTCCTCAAACTCCCTCGCTTCCTACCTATTTATCTCAAGCACTAGTTTGGAAAAAACCCTACTTTAGTGCTTGATTCGAAGTGCACAAGCGCTCAAGGCTTGAATCCATTGGTCTCGGCAATGGAACCAAAATGTGGGAGCTCTTGCTCAACTGCCAAGACCCACGAACTACTTATTGCTTCAAGCATTCCAAGCCGAGCACTAATGGCTACCTCTCACATCGCCGGCGCGCCATCCATATCTATGGGTGTAGTGAGCTTACCTCCATGCCGATCGAGTTACCTCCTCTCCCGCCCACTCTGGTAGCTCCACGATCCCAGTGCAAGCTTCAAGCAAGCTCCACGCTCCAAGCTCCATTGCCGCGAGCAAGACAAGAGAAGAGAAAAGAAGAGAAGAAGAGATGAGAAGATAGAGAGCTTCTCCTCCCCGGTCCCTCACCCTCAAGCACTCACTCCCTCACACTCTCACACTCCCTCTCTCAAGTACAAGCTAAAGCAAGCAAGAATAAGAATAAGAAGGAGAAGAGGAGAGCCACTTTTGGCCATACACAAGAATGAGCTTCTCATTCACTTTTGACCTTTATATACAAAACCCTAAATCCCTTTTGGGCAGTCATCCCCTTATCCCCTTTTTTACATGGCCGTCGTGGCCTAGGCCCTTTTTCCCATTGTCCTCCTATCTTCCTAGCTTCCTCCTTACTACTCATCTACCTTTACAATTTACACGAGTGAGAGCCCGGCGGGTGAGAGCCCGGCGGGTGAGAGCCCGCGTGGGTGAGAGCCTGGGGCCCGACACTCTTTGAAATAAATCCTGATGCGCCTTGCGCTCTTTTACACGAGTATTAACTTGCACTTCTCTTATGTGCCTTTCTCCTTGATTTAGGACTTTTCTGCAGTTCTTGTGTCTCTAGATTCTTCTTAGCGCACCTTCACCTTCCGTTTTGCTTTTGGCTTGGCCTTGTCTTTGCTTCGAATTTTTCAGATTTTCCACCTTTCTTCGTTTGAGGGTTAACAAAGACAAAAGAGAAGAAGGTGGGATGTCAATTTCTATGGAAGAATTTCAAGGAAGGCGAGGAATTGAAGAATTTCAAGGAAGGCGAGGATCATCAAGCTCGACTCGGAAGCTACTTCATGTAGGCGAGGGGCTTAAAGCTCATCCTCAAGCCTTTTCTCCAAAATTCGATGGCAGTTTTCGAAGAAGTCTTCAATAAAGCAAGTGACACTTATCTATATATAAGAAGCTTTACAAGGAGGAGGGCAAGATAAGCATGACTTGAGTAGGTTGTGGAAGGAAATCCAATTGTTAATGCATACAACTCCTTGAAGATTCCATTCCGATTAAGATGTCAACAACTCATGTGGTTAGAAAAACTTTGACAATGGCACTTTGTAGAGCTGCAAAAAAGGTTTGAAGAGTGGAGAACTAGAGATATGCATGTGGATAGGGATGCTTTATGTAGAAAAGATTAGATTTATACAATCAAAATTCAAGCTTGAGAAATTTTCATCTTTCCTTGAGAAAAAAAAATTGCTCTCAGTCATTATCTTCTACTATGTTTGTAATACAAAGACACATAACCATTATCACTTCCTAATTATCAATCTCTTCACACTGTAATCGATGATATGCAGTTTTACCACCTCCAGAGGATGGCAACCTCCTATGCTCCTTCAATACTATTTCTGTTATTGTCATGAGATTCATCGACTTGCCAACTTGAAACATGTCAAAACTCGGTAAAGTCGCCATTACAATTCTATAGTAGCCGACATCAATTTCTCCATATTTTTGCGAGCAAGTTCTTTTTATTCACTAGCATCTTCCACAGGTAATTGACTTTGTGCTGTTGCATTAGAGGCCTCCACGTGGCTTGAATGATGTTCTTATTCTCCAGCATGTATCTTCTCTTTGTCAAAGAGGAGTAGGTGGCTAAATCAAGAATCACACGTTATAGTCATTGAAGAAGATGGTCATAGCGCCTCATCCATAGGTAGGAAACTAGGAAGAAGGTTTCTTCCTCACTGTCGCTTCACCCGCTAATCAAGTGCAATTTGTCAGCCCAAGAAGTTGAATTGGAAGTTGATGTCGGAGCTACTATTGATGCTTCCTTTTTATGCTCATTGACCATGCTTTCTCTTCTCAATTTGGAGTTTTCGATTCATAAAAGTTTGATGATTTTCTCTCCTAAAAAAGCTTGCAATATGACATCAATAGTTGTCAAGATTGTGGGAGAGAAGGAAGGAGTCTCGCTTGAAGCTTTCTTGCTTGCACAATGGGGGAAGACACACAAGGGTGGAGGCTGAAAACAGTTTTCCTCTTCTTAGTTGTGTAAGCCAAAAGAACTCAAGTACAAAGAAATAGAAGAACCCTATATATGGGTCTCAAACCAAACTCAACTAACTAAGGTGGCATACTAACTGAGCCACGAACTAGAGTAGATAAGGATAGCTATCATGTAGCTATTATTCATGGGCGGTGTACCAACCGCGTCTGCAACTGACAAGTCGGTGACATAAATATACAACGGTCACCCTGGCGTATCACGAGTGGAGCTCGATATCTCAACACTCCCCCTCGAGCTCAATCCCAATTCCTGCACACCAAGCAGGTCTCTGAACTTGCGCAGCTTCTCTGCGCCCAATGCCTTCGTGAATATGTCAGCTACCTGATCCTCTGTGCTGACATAAACTAGATCAATAAGACCTAGTAAAACCCTCTCTCGCACATAGTGATAATGCACCTCAATGTGCTTTGTTCTAGCATGATAGACTGGGTTATTTGCCAAGTGTATACTACTCATGTTGTCACAATAAATGACAACTGGCCCATCTGTAGACTGATGCATATCATAAAGTAGCTTATACAACCAAGCTACCTCACATGCAGCCATTGCTGCACCCCTGTACTCAGCCTCTGTGCTCGACAAGGCAACTGTAGGCTGTTTCTTGCTGCTCCAAGTGACTGCAGCACTCCCAAAAGAGAATACATATCCACTGGTAGATCGTCTATCAGAAATACTACCAGCCCAATCAGCATCAGTGTATCCATGCAACTGTATCTGAACCCCAGTCTCATAAAATAGTCCATACTGCAATGTGGACTTCACATACCTAAGTATGCGTCTAGCCGCATCCAAATGTGGTTTCCTTGGAGCCTGCATAAACTGACTTACCAATCCAACAGCATAGCTCAAATCTGGCCTGGTAATAGTCATATAAATCAAACTTCCTACTATGCGTCTGTACATAGTAGGGTCTTCTAGAAGCTCACCTGCATCTGTGCTCAGCTTCACATTTTGCTCCAAAGGAACTGAAATAGGCTTACAGCCTGTCATCCCATATTTGGACAGCATGTCCAATCCATACTGCCTCTGCAAGAGCTGTATCCCACTTGGTGATCTAATCACCTCAATGCCCAAGAAATAACGCAGCTCTCCCAAATCCTTCATCTCAAACTTCTGCTTCAATAGCATTTTCACATGAAGGATATCTTCATCACTGTCACCTGTCATAATCAAATCATCAACATAAATGACAAGCAGCATAATACCTTTCTCTGTTTTTCTCACATAAAGTGAGAAATCTGCCTTGGAAATCTGAAAGCCAATAGTGACAAGATACTGTCCTATCTTGTCAGACCATGCTCTAGGTGCTTGCTTCAAGCCATACAAGGCTTTCTTCAACCTGCAAACAAACTCAGGATGAACAGCATGCACATAACCTGGTGGCTGCTCCATATAGACCTCTTCTTGCAAATCACCATGCAAGAAGGCATTCTTTACATCCATCTGATGTAAAGACCATCCCTTTGATGCAGCCATAGCAATGACTGCTCTTACGGTTGCCATCCTTGCAACCGGACTAAATGTTTCTTCATAGTCAATGCCATATGTTTGTGCATACCCCTTGACTACTAATCTTGCCTTGTATCTGTTCACAGAACCATCAGCATTGTGCTTCACCTTATAAACCCACTTACAGCCAATTGCATTCTTACCTTTAGGCAAAGGTACTAACTCCCATGTAGCATTTGCTTCCAAGGCATCCATTTCTTCATCCATGGCTTTCTCCCATTTTTCTCTTCCCATGGCTTGCTCAAAAGATGTGGGTTCTGGTTCCTGTATCACTTTGACCATATATGCATAGTGAATGGCTGTAAATCCATCATATTTCAGCCTATCCACAGGATACCTAGCTCTTGTAGACCTGCGCAAAGTAGGTTCACTCCCAGGTGCTCTCAAAACATCCCTGGTCTTCCTTACTCCAGGTGTAACAATAGAAGGAATACCCAACTCATCATCAATGCTCTGTTCTGAGCCACTGGATTCACCATCCACATAAGAGTGACCTGCATTCACATCAAACATGGGCTGATCAACCTTCTCTTTTCCTTTTCGTGATACCTGCATACCACTATCTGCATTGCTTTGAGAAGATTCTCCTGATCTCAATCTGCCTGTCCATGGCGAAGAATGTGAACCACTGCTAGAGGACGCTCCAGGTCCACTAATATTTTGTGACTGCTGCTGTGAATTCTGTGTAGCATTACCATTTTGTGCATCTTCATCATCAATCACATTTACTGGTTTATACCAGCTACTCATCTCATCAAAAACAACATCTCTGCTCACTGTAAACTTACGAGTAGAAGGGTTATAGCATCTATACCCTTTTTGCTGCAGAGAGTAACCAATAAAGATGCACTTCTCAGCTTTTGGATCCAACTTGGATCTCAGCTCATCTGGCACATGTACATAGGCAATGCAACCAAAAATTTTCAAATGAGAAATATCTGGTTTCCTACCAGTATACCTCTCCTCTGGAGTCATTCCATGTATTGCTGCAGTGGGAGTCCTGTTCATTATGTAGACTGCTGTAGCAACTGCTTCAGCCCAATAAAAATCTGGCAAGTCTTTTTCATTGAGCATGGCACGAGATACCTCTCCAATATGCCTGTTTTTCCTTTCTGCAATTCCATTTTGTTGTGGGGTATAACTGCATGAATATTGCTGCTTTATGCCATGCTCCTGCAAGAACTTTGCAAACTCATTTGAGAGGTACTCTCCCCCTCCATCTGACCTTAGGCATTTTATCTGCAAGCCTGTTTCTTTTTCAACCATAGCTTTAAGAGTTTTGAAATGCCCAAAAACTTCACTTTTCTTTTTCATAAAATACACCCAAACTTTTCTGCTATAGTCATCAATAAAACTGACAAAATAATGACAGCCTCCAAGAGATGCAGCTTTAGTTGTCCACACATCAGAGTGAATTAATTCCAATGGCTTCTCACTCTCTTGAACATGTCTAGGAAATGGTTTCCTTGCCTGTTTTCCAAACTGACAGGCTTCACATACCTTATGCATTTCTGCAACCTTGAATTTGGGCAATCCTGCAACAATATTTTGGGCCTGCATTGATTTAAGTCGCTGTACATTAACATGACCAATGCGTTTATGCCAGATATCAATATCTGCAACTACACCGGTCCCATGTGCAAACATTGCTGCACTCAATTCAGACATGTCTACATCCAATGTAAACATTCTGCCCTTCTTCTTTCCTTTTGCTATCAAGCGACCTTTATTTTTCATATCCTCAACAAAGCATCCATGAGGATTAAATCTGACCTGCAAGCCCTGTTCAACCATTTGACCAACTGAAACCAGATTCTTGGTAATATTCGGGACATGAAATACATCGGACAGGTATTTCTTTTTCCCACCCTGCATAGACAAGGGAATTTTTCCAATCTGCACAATAGGATGTGTAGTATCATCACCAGTCTCCACAAATCCTGGTTTTTCCATTTTCCTTGCATCCTCCATCCATTCTGCATGACCTGTCATGTGGTTTGATGCACCTGAGTCAACATACCATACATCATTGCTTTCTTCTGCACTTGTCATAGAATTGTTCATGTGCTGCACCATGAACAAATGCTCATTTCTGTCATCACTCTGTCTACTAGAAGATGCATAATTCCCTTGTTGCAGTTTTCCATTCATGATGTCATTCTGCTTTTTATAGCAGTCTTTAGCCATATGACCCATTTTACCACAGTAGTAGCATTCAACATTACTGTTTGCATTTTGGCCTCTTTGCCATCCACCACGACCTCTTTGGCTCCCCCTGCCTCTAGAGTTACCACGTCCTCCTCCATAGGACTGGTTTTCTTGAGTTTGCTGCATATTCTGATTTCTGCCACGGCCTCCAAATCGGCCTCCTCTACCTCTGCCTCTACCTCTTCCAGCATTTGAGTAGAAGACAGCTTCTTTTGAAGTTCCTCCTGAAGAAGATGCACCACCATTTCTCTGTTCCTCAGAAATTAGAAGAGCAATCAACTCCTCAAAATCAGGAAATCTTTCACGAACTGAAATGGATGTCCGAAACTGTGCATAATCCTTTCCTAGACCATTCAAGGTCACGGAAACTAAATCATCATCTTCCACTGGCGACCCAATGGAAGCAAGTGCATCTGCAATCTTCTTCACCTTCATGTGGTAGTCGTTGATGCTCATACTTTCTCGTTGCACATTATGCAACTCTTGCTTGAGCTGCATTTTCCTGGCTTGCGTATTTGTGCTATACATTTTTGACAAAGTATCCCATGCCTCCTTTGGCGTACTTGCATCCTGAATATGCACAATCATAGAGTCTGAAATACTGATAGACAGCCAATACATAACTTTCCTGGCTCTCTCATGCCATGTTTTAAATGCCTGCATTTGTTGTTGATTGGGAACATCAGGAAGAACTGGTTCTTCTTCATTTCCTGCAACAAATTCCCAATATCCTTTTCCCATAAGGAAATTCGTCATTCTAAACTTCCATGCCTGGAAGTTGTTCTTGTCAAGCTTTTCAGTGACAATCTGTGAAAGAGAATCAGACGCCATTACAGAATACTGCAAGAAATTCTGTCACTGCAAAAAACACAGCTTCACCCTCACAAGGGCAAATCTGCAAAACTGGCGAAAGTGGTATTTGACCACACAGTCACTTCCTAGTGACGATTTTGCATAAACAGGAACCAGGGATGATTCTGAAACTCCCAATGTCTCTGCGCACAAGCATACGATGCAATTTCTACAGTAACTTTTCACCGACCTGTAGAACAGTGGTCGCACAGCATAAAACTGAGCCTTTTCTTGAGTGCGTGCAGAAAACTTACGTCTGCAAAACAGGCCCCGAAATGGCCTCAAATCAAAAAAACAAGGTCGCCGAGGGCTAAAGCCTTCTCCCGCAGCATATACTGCCCTCTTGCTTCACCGCGAAGGGCGTCTCAACCTGAGACAATGCACTCCTGCAATTTCCGGCTGTGCTACCTGCAGAGATCTGCTCCCAAAACAGGAAATGAAAGCAACACTGCTCCTCTTACCAGACCACCGCGAGCTTGGCTTGCTTTCTTGAGCTCCTTACCACGAACAAGGCTCTGATACCATGTCAAGATTGTGGGAGAGAAGGAAGGAGTCTCGCTTGAAGCTTTCTTGCTTGCACAATGGGGGAAGACACACAAGGGTGGAGGCTGAAAACAGTTTTCCTCTTCTTAGTTGTGTAAGCCAAAAGAACTCAAGTACAAAGAAATAGAAGAACCCTATATATGGGTCTCAAACCAAACTCAACTAACTAAGGTGGCATACTAACTGAGCCACGAACTAGAGTAGATAAGGATAGCTATCATGTAGCTATTATTCATGGGCGGTGTACCAACCGCGTCTGCAACTGACAAGTCGGTGACATAAATATACAACGGTCACCCTGGCGTATCACGAGTGGAGCTCGATATCTCAACAATAGTTACATAAGCCATGTCACCATTCAGGCCGTCTTTCGGAGCTTGCAAAAACAACTAATGGATATGAAAGCTTTTTCCATTGCCATCTTTACGTAATTTCATTCCATAATGCCGTTGTAAGACAATTTATCCCAAGGAAGAATAATGTTAATAGTTATTACACTAAGGCATACTTTACAGTAAATTTAGCAGCACAACACCTTCATGGTATCGCTTTAAGGCTCCAATATCATTTGTGCCATCTCCACACACCAATGTTGTACGCCCAACCAATTTAAGGGTTGTAAACATAAGCTCTTTTTTATCAGGACAAATGTGAATAGAACCTTGATAAATGGAATGACTAACTGCAAGGCTCTAGTTTGCTAAAGCATGGTGAAACTCTCCCTAGCTATAACTCATAGATTAAGTCAAAACTTTTTTACCTTTATAGGGTAGGATGTCTTGTGAAGCTAATATCAATACAACATTTGACAATGTGTACTTGAGATGCCACATGGCAAGCAGTCAAAGCTTGGTTTCCTATAAACATCACAAGGTCATGTGAAGAATGCTTCGATCACAATTCCAGTAAAAGAAAGATCTGCCTCAATCAATTGTTGCTCCATATTGCGTAAGTCACCAACTAGCATGTTTGACAATTTGGCACTTTCTTGTAAGCTAAAGCCAACACCCAAAATCCTTCACATGTATGACAATTATAAGACTCCACATATTTTAGAGGAATGACAAGAAGCCTTTTTTGAATATTTCTTGGAGCCCCTTCAACAAAAGTAGAGTAAGAACCCTGCACTTGTACTACCAAAGAACATTCTTTTAAGGTGAAATGGGAAACTCATCCTTGTTCTCTTGCATGGAATACTCATCCTTGGAATCTTCAAAATAGACATTCTCTTTATATAAACCTATTCTTGCAATGTGCCCTTTCAAAAAAAATACTTTGAAAAAGATTTTTGTGCTCAATCATTCATGCGATTTGCAAATTTAAAAAAACCATGTAATGCAATCATTCAAACAATGCTTTCACACAAAAATTATGAATGCACTAAAGAAATTGTGCCTAGCCTAGCTACATTTTCTCGTGCGTCATGCAAATGCAAACAGAAAGACACACACAATGGAAAATAAATTCATAACGACACTAACTAATGTATTCAAATTCTTGGCAAAAAAACTTTGCCCTTAGGTTTCAGTGGACCCGCAACATCATAACAACGGCCAGGAGGCTTCTTCCAAGGGAAGGCTTTGCCTTTTTATGAGGTACTCCTTGATGGATCGAGATTGTAGGTGCTTGTCTCATTGCCCAATGATTGCCTCAGGGATATACTAAATGATACCTTCTTCATCTATGGGGGAACGTTCTTTCACGTAGTCCACTAAGGTGCCAATGAAGGGCTTCAACTGACTAACATGAAACACATTGTGAATCTTGGTGGTAGAGGGAACCTCTAATTGGTAGGCCAACTCACCAACTCTCTTAAGGATCCGGTAGAAATGGTGGTCAAGTTTGTTACTATTGCCCTCTTTGAGAGAGGAGTAACGAAACTTAGGCAGTTTCAAGAGGACCAGTTCCCCATCCTAGAATTCCAAATTCCTCCTTTTCTCATCATCTTAGAGTTTCATGTGAGTTTATGCCTTTTGAAGATTCACTTTGCATTGCTGAAGGAGGGCCTACATGCAATCCAACTTGGCTTTGCTTTGAGGGTTCATCTTATCATCGAATAAGATTGTAGGAGGGGAACCTTATACTCATATAATACCTCAAAAGGGGAATCCCCAATGCTAGAGTCTATGAAGTTATTATAGGCAAACTCAGCCAACTAGAGCCATGTATCTCAACTATGTTGTACATCATGGAAAAAGTGCTAGAAGTATGTCTCAAGCCATTTATTTACCCATTCAATGTGCCCATCTATCTGGGCGTGGTATGCAGTGGATGGAGCAAGCTTGGTGCCCATAGATGTGAAATATGTCTACAAAAAGTTGCTCATAAACTTAGTATTCCGATCATGCACTATGACTTGTGGTAAGCCATGCAACTTGAAGACATATTCTATAAACTGGGTGGCCATCTGAGAGGCAGTGTATTGTGTCTTAGTGAAGATAAAGTGGGCAACTTTGATGAGGAAATCAACTACCACATATATACTATTCCGTCATTTCTTCGTAACAAGGAGGCCCGTGATGAAGTACAATGTGAAATAAGTCAATTTTCCTTCAGGAATAGGAAGGGGTTGCAAGAGGCGAGCAGGCCTAAGTGTGTTGTCCTTGTTCTATTTACATGGAACGCATTTGGTCACAAAATCCTTGACATCCCTCCATAAGCCTTTCCAATGAAAGCTCTTGGCAAACCTATCATATGTTTTGAAAACACCCAAGTGACCAGTAGTGGGATAAGAATGCTTCTCTTCCATGACCTTCTATGTGAATGGAGAAGTGTGTCGGATGACAATATTTCCATGGGGCCAAATAAGGCCATGCTTGAGCTGATATTGGGAGTTTTCATCCCATGACCCCATGTTGTATTTTCTGTTGAGATGACAAGCTCAACACATGCGGACATTAATGATGGACCGCCTGGTTAGATGGGTCCACACGTCTACACTTAGCATGTCAGTGGTCATTATGACTCTCACATGGCCACTGACTCATTACTTATTATATTTAGGTTGTTACACCTATTTACAGCTGGCATAGTTATAGCGCCAATCGACTACTAGTGTAGTCGGTTATGCATTGTTTGACTTAGTAGGCCACTTTCCTTTATGTTGTATCTTATCTATACTTTGTGTACATTGAAAAGTGTGTGGAAGAAGAAGAAAAATCCAGCAAGAAAACGTTTTGGCCTCCATCTCTCTTCTTGTCTCTTGAGTGAGCTTCTCCTTGTGCATTCTGTGTGTGTTTGGTATAACATCTTGAGCAAGTCCCCCCACCACGCGATTCTTGACATGGTATCAGAGCCACGCCACTGAGAGAGGCTGATTTTGAAGGCTGAAGTGAAGGAGAAGAAGTGAGGTTTGAGCAAGTAAGCCACGGGTAAGAAGCTCTCCCATTCTTCCACTCTTTCTCTTGGACAGTGCTGCCTGTGGAGGCACCAGAAGCAGGGCAGAGCAAACATCTCAGATTGCAGTGAGATTTGATGTGCGCAAAGAGCGCTATGTATTCTGCAAATTGGCCCTTTAGGGCTCTCCCGTAGTTATTTTGGGCATTTGAGGCCATTTCATGTCCCGTTTTAGAGCGGCAAGGTTGCGGACAGCAGTTCGAGATGCCCTGCAAATTCAGCTGTGTCTGCCATATACAAGTGCACAGGTTACAAATTTTAGATCTGTAAGTTCAAATGTATTTATCAATGAATAAACGCAAGGTTTATCTGCAAACTAGTTGTAGATTGCATGTATTGTTGAACAGACAATGAAAAAGACTGTTTGGTGTATTGTTGTGTACTACAGATTGAGGGTTGCAGAAGATTTGCTTGCTGTTTGGTATTAGTTTTGTGATAATGGCAGAGAACAGTGGAAACCCCATCATTGAGAAGCTCGACAAGAACAACTACCCTTCATGAAAGTTCCGTGTCACGAACTTCCTTATTGGAAAAGGCCTCTACGAGTTTGTTTTAGGTGAAGAAAAGGAGTCGGAGGTGAGTGATCCTCCAACTACAAGAGAGACAAAGGTACGAAAGGAATGGAATGCAAAAGACAAAAAGGCCATGTATTGGCTGTCTGTAATAATTGATAATAATATGCTGGGACATATTAGAAATGCAAAGAATTCATATGCAGCTTGGACCATACTTGAAAGTATATTTTCGGTAAACACAAAGGCACGAAAGATTCAACTAAAGCAAGAGTTGAATACATTGAAGAAAGGGAAGATGTCTATCAATGAGTATGTACTGAAGGTAAGAAGCATTGCACATGCCTTGGCAGCGATTGATGCAATGCCTGATGATGATGATTTGGTGTCATCTACCTTGGGTGGAATTAACAATGAAAAGGCTTGGAAGTCTTTTGTAACTTTCATATATGTCAGAAAGCCATTTCTAGATTTCGATGAGTTGGTCTCCCTTATGATCACTGAAGAGATCAACATGCAGAGTGAGACATCTGAAAGAAGTGGTGAACAGGTCCAAGCTTTCTACTCTAGTTCAGGAAGGGGAAGTGGCAGGTTCTCTTCAAGAGGCCGTGGTACAGGACGTGGTAGTGACAACCAGCAAAACAAATTGAATCAGCAATTTGGCAATACGCAGGTTTCAAGAGATTGTGGTAACTTTAGAGGCAGGGGGAGCTTTAGAGGAAGAGGTGGATGGCAGAATAGAGGTTCTAACAACTCTGGTATTGTGTGTCACTACTGTGGCAAAACAAGTCATATTGCAGCCCAATGTTATGCTAAGAAAGATGATATTCACAGTGGTAAGTTGCAGCAAGGAAACTATGCATCATCTTCACGATAGAATGAAGACAAAAATGAACGTTTGTTTGTTATGCAGCATATGCTGAATGTTGTTACAGGAAAGGGAACACATGATGATATTTGGTATGTTGATTCAGGTGCATCCAATCATATGACCAGCCATGCAGAATGGTTTGGAGAGATGCAGGATTTGCAAAATGCAGGTTATGTGCAGACGGGTGATGATTCATGCCACCCAATTTCACACATTGGAAAAGTTCCCTTGTCCTTGCATGATGGTAAGACAAAGAGTCTTTCAGATGTATTACATGTGCCATCTATTACAAAGAACTTGGTGTCAGTCAGTCAGATGGTAGAGCAACGGCTGCAAGTCAGATTTAATGCAAAGGGCTACTTTGTAGAAGACTTCAATGACAAGTGTAGGTTAGTTGCAAAGGGAAGTAGAGTTGGACATATGTTTACTCTGGATGCTAGAATTCCTAACATGAATGCTGCTATGTATGCTAAAGGAAAGGTGCAAATATTGAAATTTGGCACAAACGCATTGAACATGCAAATGTACAAAGGTTGAAATTAATGCAATCCAAAGGGTTGGTTATAGGTTTGCCTACATTTAGAGTTGTAGAATTTCATAAGGTATGTGAAGCATGTCAATTTGGTAAGCAGGCAAGACAACCCTTTTCACATGTCAGAGATGTAAATAGAAATATCCTTGATGTTGTGCATACAGACATTTGGGGGCCTATACAAAATGTATCTCTTAGAGCCAGTTCATTCTTTGTCACATTCATTGATGATTGTTCTAGAAAGCTGTGGATATATTTTATGAAGGAAAAGAGTGAAGCGTTTGAGCACTTTAGAGCTTTCAAGGCTGCAGTTGAAAGAGAAACAGGCTTGAAAGTAAAGTGCTTGAGGTTAGATGGAGGGGGAGAGTACCTCTCGAATGAGTTCAGTGATTTTTTGAGGTCTCATGGGATAAAGAGACAGTTCACATGCAGGTATACCCCACAACAAAATGGGGGTGCAGAAAGGAAAAATAGGCATATTGCAGAAGTTGCACGTGCCTTGATGGCTGAAAAGAATACGCCTAAGAATTTTTGGTATGAGGCTGTTCATACTGCTGTTTATATTATGAACAGAACTTCCACAGCTGCAGTTCATGGGATGACTCTTGAAGAATGCTTTACTGGCAAGAAGCCTAATGTATCGCACTTGAAGGTATTTGGCTGTGTTGCATATGTTCATGTGCCAGATGAGCTATGAAAAAAGCTTGATCCAAATGCAAAAAAATGTGTCTTTACTGGATACTCTTTAGAGCAGAAAGGGTATCGTTGTTATAACCCTGTCACATGTAAGTTCAGAGTGAGCAAGGATGTCATCTTTGATTAAATGAGCAATTGGTATTCATCTAGTGGTGATGCATTGGATGATGATGATGATCATGACACTCATGTGCAGGCTGAAAAGCAAGAATCATGGACTCTTAGTGAACTAGAGACATCATCTGGTAGTCCTTGGTCTGGGAGACTAAGGAGTAGCTCTACATCTTTAGGTGCATTTAGTAGCACTACAGGTAAAGACAAAGGAAAGAATAAAGTGTCAGATGGCATTGATGCAGTTCTTGATGGAGACTCCAGTGGCTCAGAGAGCTCAGATGATGAGCTTGGCATTCCTTCCGTCGGGACACCAGGTATACAGAGAGCTCATAGTAATGTAAAGGCTCCATTGAGTGATCCGGTGGTACGCAAATCTAGCAGGTTTAGATACCCTGTTAAAAGATTTGGTTTTGAAGGTTATGCAGCTCACCATTATGCTTATATGGTGAAAGTGATTGAGGATGTTGAGCCCACATGTTTTCAGGAGGCTGTTGGTCATGCTCATTGGGATGCAGCAATGGATGAGGAGATGGCTGCATTAGAGGCCAATACGACTTGAGATCTAGTATCATTGCCAAAGGGCAAGAAAGCTATTGGATGTAAGTGGGTTTACAAGATTAAGCACAATGCAGATGGTTCTATTAGTAGGTACAAAGCTAGGCTGGTTGCAAAAGGCTATGCCCAGACATGTGGCATAGATTATGAAGAAACCTTCAGTCCAATTGCTAGGATGGCAATTGTAAGATGTGTGATTGCTTTGGCAGCAGCCAAAGGTTGGAGGTTGCAGCAAATGGATGTGAAGAATGCCTTCTTGTATGGTGATTTGCAAGAAGAAGTGTATATGGATCAGACAGCAGGTTATGAAGATTTAGAGCATCCCACGTATGTGTACAGGTTGAAGAAGGTGCTCTATGGGCTCAAGCAAGCACCTAGAGCATGGTCTGACAAGATCAGAAAGTATCTTGTCAATATTGGCTTTTATGTTTCTGATGCTGCTGGATCACTCACTTTATGTGAGAAAGGGAGATGCAGGTTTGGTCATCATAGTCATCTATTTGGATGACTTGATTATTAGAGGTGATAGTGATAGTGGGATTTCTAAAGTCAAGGACTTTTTGAAGAAGAAGTTTGAGATGAAGGATTTAGGTGAGCTAAGGTACTTCCTTGGCATTGAGGTGATCAGATGTGATGATGGTATATGGCTATCCCAAAGACAGTATGGCTTGGATATGTTGTCCAAGTATGGTATGACAGCATGCAAACCACTTTCAGTCCTGTTGGAGCAAAATGTAAAGTTGAGTGTTGATGTTGGGGATGAGATAGAAGACCCTACTATGTTCAGGAGGATAATGGGGAATTTGATCTACATGACCATTACAAGGCCAGGCTTGAGCTACGCTGTTGGTCTTGTGAGTCAGTTTATGCAAGTACCCAGAAAGCCACATTTGGATGCAATCAGACACATATTGAGATATGTGAAGTTCACATTACATTATGGACTTTTCTATGAGGCAGGTATAGATGTACATGTGTTTGGATACACAGATGTAGATTGGGCTGGTAGTATGTCTGATAGAAGATCTACCAGCGGATACATGTTCTCTCTTGGTAGTGCACCAGTTACTTGGAGCAACAAAAAGCAATCTACAGTTGCTTTGTCGAGTACAGAAGCTGAGTATAGAGGTGCTGTTGTTGTAGCATGTGAGGTAGTATGGCTGCAAAAGTTATTGGCTGATTTAGATGTGCAGGTGGAAGGTCCAGTTGTCATTTATTGTGACAACATGAGCAGTATATAGCTGGCTAGGAACCTTGTGTTCCATGCCAGGACAAAACATATTGAGGTACACTACCATTTTGTGAAGAGCAGAGGAAGGTTGTTAACCCTCAGACAAACAAGGTGGAAAATCTGGAAAAGATAAAGCAGAAGAGACAAAGGCTAAGGCAAAGTGAAATGGAAGACGAAGGCGTGCCAAGAAAAATCTAGAAACACAAGAAGCACAGAAAAGTCCTAAATAAGGAAACAAGGTGCACAAGGAAAAGTGCAAATCAATACTTTTGTAAAGGAGCACAAGCGCATCATGGTTTAATTCAAGGAACGCCGAGCTCTCATCCATGAAATTTGTAAATGTAGACAGGTGGTGGAAAGGAAGCTAGGAAGATAGAAGGACAATGGGGAAAAGGGCCTAGGCTACGGTCAGCCATGTAAAAAAGGGGATAAGGGGATGACCACCCAAAAGGGATTTAGGGTTTTGTATATAAATTTGAAAAGTGAATAAGAAGCTCATTCTTGTGTGTGGCCAAAAGTGTCTCTCCTCTTGTTCTTGTTCTTGTTCTTCTTCTTCTTCTTCTTCTTCTTCTTCTTGCTTGCTTGAGCTTGTGCTTGAGAGAGGGAGTGTGAGAGTGTGAGGGAGTGAGTGTGTGAGGGTGAGGGACAGGGGAGGAGAAGCTCTCCATCTTCTCCTCTCTTCTTCTCTTCTCTTCTCTTCTCTTGTATTGCTCGCGGTGATGGAGCTTGAGGATGGAGCTTGCTTGAAGCTTACACTTGGATCCTGGAGCTACCGGAGTGCGTGGGAGAGGAGGTAACTCGATCGGCATGGAGGTAAGCTCACTACACCCGTAGATATGGATGGCACGTCGGCTATGTGAGAGGTAGCCATTAGTGCTCGACTTGGAATGCTTGAATAATAAGCAGTCCGTGGGTCTTGGCAGCAATTGAACGAGAGCTCCCACATTTTGGTTCCGTTGTCAGGACCAATGGATTCAAGCCTTGAGTGCTTGCATGCTTCGAATCAAGCATTGAAGTAGGGTTTTTCCCGAACTGGTTGTAGGAGCTTTCGCTCAACCGGTAAGACCCACGGACCGCTTATTGTTTCAAGCGTTCCAAGCCGAGCACTAATGGCTACCTCTCACATAACCGACGCGCCATCCATATCTACGAGTATAGTGAGCTTACCTCCATGTTGTTCGAGTTACCTCCTCTCCCGCGCACTCCGGTAGCTCCACGATCCAAGTGCAAGCTTCAATCCTCAAGCTCCACGCTCCAAGCTCCATTGCCGCGAGTAAGACAAGGCAAGAGAAGAGAAGAGAAGAAGAGAGGAGATGATGGAGAGCTTCTCCTCCTCGGTCCCTCACCCTCACACACTCACTCCCTCACACTTTCACACTCCCTCTCTCAAGCACAAGCTCAAGCAAGCAAGAACAAGAAGAAGAAGAAGAAGAGGAGAGCCACTTTTTGCCACACACAAGAATGAGCTTCTCATTCACTTTTCAACTTTATATACAAAACCCTAAATCCCTTTTGGGCGGTCATCCCCTTTTCCTCTTTTTTACATGGCCGGCCGTAGCCTAGGCCCTTTTTCCCATTGTCCTTCTATCTTCCTAGATTCCTTTCCACTGCCCGTCTACATTTACAAATTGCACAGGTGAGAGCCCGATGCTCTTTTACAAGATTTCAGGGTGCGCCTTTTTATTTTAAAATGTGCCTTTCCCCTTTTGCATTTGCCTTGGACTTTTAAGGTTGCCCTTGCGCTTTTGGCATTTTCTCCTATTCTTTCTTCAATCGGGCTACCTTTTTTCCGCCTTTGCCTTGCGTCTTTTTTATTTCATTTTTCTTTCTTCGTGTTGGGGTTAACATTACCCCCCTCCTAGACGAGTGCCAGTCCCATGGCACTCACCGTCGTAGGTAGCAGGCTGTAGCATGCATCGAAGACGTGGGTGACAAGGATGCCTGTGGTTTCCGTAGAGGAGTGTTAGTGATGGTGTGGCAGAAGATCCTGGGGGCCTGTTGGTGGCCAAGGTGGCTGGTGGAAGGTTGTTGGAGTTGGTGGTAGGGATATTCTATGTTAGGGATTGCATTGATGGTGAGCACAAGTGTTGGTTTGTTGGGGATTCTGCACATGACGATTCTTTGCGGTCTTGTCGGATGGTAAGGGATAAGCATTCAGAGTTGGGTGTTGATAAAGAGAGAACGACACTTTCGTTGGAGTCTTCAACACTTGCAATTGAAAACCTCTCATGTGGTCTCTCCCTAAGGGTAGTGTTAGTCTTCTCTATTTTGCACAAGACATAGTGCAAGTAGTTTGGGAGACAGGTCGAACTCTAAGCAAGCTGAGAGTATTGTCTTGCACTTGAGGACCCAAACTATGTATATACTTTGGTGTAGGTATTATGTGAGTGCTTGTGCATGCTTAGATATTACTTAGTTAGAAGACTGTCGGCCTGGTTCCTTGTATAGCAATGGGCCAGTGAAGCAAGGGGCTAAGTTGATGAAAAATTTTGTCGATGAAGATGGGGAGTACACTTGAAGATTGCTTGAGACATCATTATGGTCGAGTCAAGGCCATGTAGCATAATTGAGCTCCTTGATGTCTAGCTCTTGGTAGCTAGTGACTACTTGTAGTTCTTGAAAAGTATGGTGTACTTTTCCATTGTCTTTCATGCCTTGCTTACCACTGTTGATTGTAATGGCATTGAGATGGAGTGCAAAAGAAATGGCAAGTGGTTCAGGGTGACAGGTCTAACCATAGGCAAGGTAAGCTCCCTAGGTATGTCCTGCCCTTGATGTGCCCTGAACAATTGTGGGGGATGTACAAAGGGCTAGGGAATTAGGGACGGGAGCCAGCCAACCAAGGTCACTGGGCGTACCTAATTTGAGGACCCCTAGGTGTGGTGATGTGATCGTGTGCGTTTTTTTTCTTTTCTTTTCTTTTCTTTTCTTTTCTTTTTCTTTTTCTTTTTCTTTTTCTTTTTCTTTTTCTTTTCTTTTTCTTTCTTTCTTTCTTTCTATCTTTTTTTTCTCTTTTCTTTTCTTTTCTCTTTTTTTTTTGTGGGAAAAGTGAACACAATCAATGCCATACATTGAGGCTGTTAGACTTTCATTTGGATTGAGAAATGTTGGGATTCAAAGGCTATGAAGAATTGATATTACAGAGATGATTGTGTCACCAGCCTTGATGCTAGAGGAACTATTGTTGAGATGAAGAGATACACTTGAGATTTTGCAAACCTCTTTGTAACATGTGAGACATCGAACAATTGAGGTAGCACTTGGAGTGAGTTGTGCATGGACAAGGGTAGAGCATCTTGCGAATTGAATCCTGGATGATGAAGAGACTTTCGCCCTTGTTGAGAGCGTGGCTCCTGCCCGAACATAGAGTTTGGCCAAGAAGGAGGAGGTAATCAATCGGTATGCTTTGGCCATGCTCAGTTGCCATATGTGCTTTTTCTGCAGAGGTTCCCTTGGGTTCTCATCCAGTGGCATTTTTGTTATGCCTTTTATTTCTTGGTATTCCTATCACTTCCTCCATGATGGTTCTTTGTGGGGTTGGTGGTCTTGTGGTGACTTGGATATTAAACACTTCTAAACATTGACCTGTAATACCTCTTCAAACTCCCTTGCTTCCTACCTATCTACCTCAAGCACTCGTTCAGGAAAACCCTACTCCAATGCTTGATTCGAAGCATGCAAGCGCTCAAGGCTTGAATCCGTTGGTCCCAGCAAAATAGAACCAAAATGTGGGAGCTTTCGCTCAACCGCCAAGACCCACGGACCGCTTATTGTTTCAAGTGTTCCAAGTTGAGCACTAATGGCTACCTCTCACATAACCGACGCGCCATCCATATCTACGGGTGTAGTGAGCTTACCTCCGTGCCGTTCGAGTTACCTCCTCTCCCGCACACTCCAGTAGCTCCAGGATCCAAGTGCAAGCTTCAAGCAAGCTCGATCCTCAAGCTCCACACTCCAAGCTCCATTGCCGCGAGCAAGACAAGAGAAGAGAAGAAAAGAGAATAAGAGAGGAGAAGATGGAGAGCTTCTCCTCCTCGGTCCCTCACCCTCACACACTCACTCCCTCACACTCTCACACTCCCTCTCTCAAGCACAAGCTCAAGCAAGCAAGAACAAGAAGAAGAAGAAGAAGAGGAGAGCCACTTTTTGCCACACAAAAGAATGAGCTTCTCATTCACTTTTCAACTTTATATGCAAAACCCTAAATCCCTTTTGGGCAGTCATCCCCTTTTCCTCTTTTTTACATGGCCGACCGTAGCCTAGGCCCTTTTTCCCATTGTCCTTCTATCTTCCTAGATTCCTTTCCACCGCCTGTCTACATTTACAAATTGCACGAGTGAGAGCCCGATGCTCGTTTACAAGATTTCAAGGTGCGCCTTTTTATTTTAAAATGTGCCTTTCTCCTTTTGCATTTGCCTTGTACTTTTAAGGTTGCCCTTGCACTTTTGGTCTTTTCTCCTATTCTTTCTTCAGTCGGGCTACCTTTTTTCCGCCTTTGCCCTGCGTCTTTTTTATTTCCTTTTGCTTTCTTCATGTTGGGATTAACACCAGTGCTTGAGGTAGATAGGTAGGTAGAGAGGGAGTTTGAAGAGGTATTTGATCTCCTTAGCAAGTAGGTTTTTATTTTGGACTTGGGAAAGCATGAGAGATTAGTGTAGGTATTTTTCTTATAATTTTTTCTTGCATTTAGGAAGGATACGAGCAAAACATTGGAGCAAACAGTAGGGTTTTCTATTGCTGTATAATAGGCTAAAACAGGTAAATAGGGGCACAGATTCAGATTTCTGGCTGGAAGAGTATGAGGGATTAATTTTTTATGTTAGAGCAGGCTGGGATGGGGCAATAAGAGACCCAAGGAACCTGGAAAGACCACATTTGACATCTTGCCTTCTAAGAAAAGAGTGAGCTTGAGAGCCAAGGAGAGAGCGAGAGAGAGAGAGAGAGTAATGGGGAGACCCCTGAAGTGCCGATCGATTTGAGCGCCACAGTGATTCTAGGTAAGTCTGGCATTTCCTTGTATTGCTTTGCATCTATTTGGAAGGCACGGCACGATTTCGTGGAGTAGGCGTTGACCTTGAGGCATCGCACGCAACCCGCGGGCCATCATCCGCGCAGTCAGACCAGGTCGTTCGAGTCCCAGAATAGGATTGCTCGATTCCTAGAGTCAGACCATCCAACTCCAAAAATCGGACCACTTTTCTGGTCCAATTTCCAAAATCGACCACTCCAAAAATTGGACCACTTTTTCGATCCGACTCCCAGAATCGGATCACTCCGAAAATCTGACCACTTCGAAAATCGGACCACCCCTGTCCGACTGCTATAATCGGACCCAATCTCAAAATCAGACACTCGAACCCTGAAAATTGGACACACTGAAAATCAGACTTCAGAATTGGACACATGAAAATCCGACGCAAGAAATCGAAAGGGTTCAGAATCGGACGCCTGTCAAAATCGAATGTGACCAAAATCGGATCACTGGACCGATCAGACCAACCCAAAATCGGACGTCCGATTCTGATAGTCAAACTCCTGAAAATCGGACATCTGAGAAGTCAAATTCGGACATGTATCTAGAACACAAATTTTGACACATCTAAACCTTGAAATTGATCCCAAAGGCGACGTAGAGCTAAAGGCACATCACAGATCCATCACTGGCCTGAAACTTAGAGCAAGTAGTTCAAAATTTGACTATAAACAGTCCTCCAAATCACCATGGTGTTTACCATAACGGCCCTGCGGGCCAGGGGGGACTACCCCCCCCAGACCCCCGTAGAGGGGGCTCTCTGCCCCCTTCGCACCTCCCCCAAGTAGGTTGGAGAGAAAACGCATGTCGTGACAGGTCCTCCAAATTGGACCCTAGTGTAGTAATGGCTCTACACGAGCATGGATTCTCACTTGCAAAAGAGCAACCAAAAGCCTCTACCCGAACAGAGAGAAATAGAGACCCTAGAACATCAATGGGCCAATCTAGCCAACAAGGGCAAAAAGGCCACATTGTAAAAACACATATGTGTTGCATACGGACTGCATCTAGTCAAAGTAGAAATCAACAACATCAAGCTGCAATTGAGAGGAGGACTAGATATGACAATCCTGATGATAGATGCTCCTTGAATAGCACTACACTGATGATCCAAGACATCAGTGGAGAATCCACATCTGGTCGTGCAGTTGGGGACTCAAGGGCATTTGTCAGAAGGCTTAAATTTACAAGCCATGACCCGGAAGACGAAGACATAATACCACCTGCTTATCTTAGGGTCAAACTCACCATGAAAAGAGAGCATACTATCGATGCTCTGATTGATGAAGGAGCAAATTTTAATATCTTGACCTATGAATCATGGACCCTACTAGGTCAACCAGAGCTCACACCGACTAATGCAACTCTTAGCCCTTACGAGGGACACCCACAAGCACTCATAGGGAAGTGCAAAATCCTTGCGAAAATTGAAACTGAAAGCTTGCCTATCATATTTCATGTTCCTCCAAATAGTGCTAATTACGGGAAGGAAATCCTCCTAGGAAGACCCTTCAAAAGGGCGACCAAGTGTGAGGCTGACTATGTAGCACAGAGGATACACCTGACACTACCGGGTGTGAGGATAGTCACAACCTTTAGCAAAGGTGACCTCATCAAACCTCGAGGGAAAGGCAAGGAGGGTGTTGACATAACAGTCAAGCCTGCTAATGAGAGCAAGGACTTGTTGGAAGAGTTGATACAAGCACAAGTCGTACAATGAAAACTAGTGAGTGAGGCCATGCTTGAAACAAGAAGGTCAAGAGACAATGCCAAGGACGGGCTTTGAACTTACAAATATCGTAGAAGACCCCAAAAGAAGCCCAAGCCTTATAGACAAAGGCATCGATGGAGGGTCAATACAACGCCGAGATGGATATCCATACGTGCTCAAGGGTATTATGCAGGTAACCGATGGATTTGAGTACCAAAATCCCCTACTAAACCACCTCTATCAGCTGAAGACCAGATTGCATTAAAAGCAATGAAGCACAGGAGGAAATCTAAGAGAAACTCTAGATCTCGAGGCAAGAAACCAAACATGAGTGTTCGAAAGAAAGAGCCACAACCTAGCATGCTTAATAAGCAGATGTCATATGTAGCCATTGAGCGTGCACAAAGACCACTAGTGCTCAAGGAGCTTTTGACTTCCCAAGAGGATAATGAGCACTAGAGGCACAGCGCTGCTCGTGAGAAGGCTGATTGCTCAATAAAGAAAATGGCACAATCATATAACAGCCACGAGCAAATCTCCCAGCTAGTGTCAAAGCCACTTAGGAGTCTCAAGTCTCCTACACCCTCTTCCCCTAAACGGACACAGGAAGCACAACAGTCGTCAAGTGCAGCTACTCAATCCCAATCTCTACCTACATCAGAGCTTCCAAAGGTCCAAGAGGCAGGACATGACACCACCCTTAGCTCACAACCTAAGGATATGTCTGGGTAATCCACCGTGGCTAGCTCAACTAATACTCGATCTATGCAAGTGAATGCTCTAAGGGCAACAAAAGACACGACCACTTCCAATCAACCTAAGGACTTGATACTGCAATCCACCAATAGTAGAAAGTCCACTGAACTAGCTACTACTACTTCCAATCAAGGATCACAGCAGGCATAGCCGTTGTCCGTGGCAATGCCCCTTGTGGAACGTGTCCTTAGTAGCTTACCTGTGGAGAGGTGTCGCAACCAACTTCATTGACAACTCCAGCACTTCCAAAGCACCTAAAGTCTAGGCTAGAGGAGTTAAATAGAAGGGAAGAGCTAGACTCTCCAAAAAGGGAGGCAGGTGTACCCTCACAACCTAGCGAGGCTATTCAGTAGGCCACGGCTATGTTCGAGAAGGACACACTAGAGAAAGAGAATGCTGAGGCCCAACCAAGCACAACAACGGTTGACCTAGTACAGGGTCCTGGGTCATTGAGAGATACACCTTCACTGACCAAGAAAAAGAGGAAAAAGCAACGAAAACAACAGCAGTTACAGGTGGTTGTGGACCCCAAGAACATTGACACCAAGAGCGCTTGAGAGCTGAGGAATAAAGCATTGAGTCCATCCACCAATGACCCCATTGATGCCTCTCCTAATAGCGGTGAAACCTTAGACACATCCGTGTGCTCTGAAAAATCAAAGCAGTCGTTACCATCAACGGTTGCTTGCAACACTCAATCCACTGACAACAGAACTTGCATTGACCAATCAAGAGTGGATACAATGCTGTCACAATAGGGTGACAAATTTATACTAGTCACATCCAAGGAGAACCATTATGCAATAAAGTAGCCTTAGGAGAAACATGGAAACCCCAAGAGCATAAGAAATCCTAGCATTGACCAATCTTGCTCGTCTAGTCCTGAGCCCCCAGCTATGCTAAAGCCCAGGAAAACTCCTAGAACATTGCATGAGATAGCAACCAAGCAAGCCCTCATTGAACATAGAAGTGTCGCAGAATGCTTAACCTAGTTGGATGCTAAGCTCAAAGTGTTCGCACGTGTCTATGTCCTAGCAGACATGGGCGCATTCCCTAAAGAGCAACTTGAAGAATACTTGCCATTTCCCTTATCCTAGGAAGAGCAAGAACATCTTGACAGGCACTATAACAGGCTCCTATATGAAATAATGCGACTCATCTCTTATGAGGAAGCCGACGAACTATGCTTAACTGTAACATTCAATGATGTGCTCCGCCAACCAAATCTCTTAGAGATAGAGCAAGTAAAGCGACAATCAGAGGGTTGAAGTCAATTTGAACAACATTGGTGTGAAAATCGCGTTGCAATGGCCGAACTAGGAGCCCAGATCATGACAATCTCAGAGGAGCGATTGGCCAAATGGCGGTCTCAAAGAGACCCAACCTATGTGGCACCAACTTCCTTTCGAGTGCTAACTGCCATTCAGGGTACGGACTTAGCTGAAACCAGCCAAGAGAACTCTCTGTCTGATAAAGTTCTCACTGAGGAGGAGTTACATGTTGCCAGTAGACTCCGGACAAGGTTCCATGCTACTCGATGTTGCAAAATATCTATTGGTATTGAGTAATCTGCCACGAGTACTAGATGCGTGTGCCACACTCATAGAGTTCTACAATTGGCTTTCATCTTCGTGCAGTGACAAGGATTCGTAAATATGTACATAAATAAACAATGAATTTTGTGACCTTGTACAGATAATATCAACACACACAAGTAATATTAGTCAAGCACAAGGAGAAGAGGTGGGTTCAACAGGCTAAGCTCCTCAGGTCCTCCTCTCACCACACATTTAGAAGATATCTGACCATTCTCTCCTCTAGGTGGAGGGCATGCAACCCACATTACCACCATAGGAAGCCCTGACCAACATCTCTAATGGTGTAGACAAGGTACCATCCCTTTCTATACACATTTCCCCCTTTCTGTTCTATCCTTTTGAAGATGAGCCCTGCCCCAGTCCATGACAACCAGTCCATGCAACTTAGCATGAGCCAAGTTCTACTAATGGTTGCAGGCCAAATAAACATCATCATGGGGGGCATCCCTCTACAACAAACACTGCATGCCTCACCTCTACCCTTCTCGTCATGTGCACTTGATGACCCACTGTATAATCCCTTCCATGCAAACAGTTTTATCCTACCTCAAGTCTTGATCCTCGGTTCGCATATTGCAGGTCCCCCTATGGTAGCCGACATGGAGCACCCAGTGCAGTTGGCTTGCAAGGATGCTATTCACCATCAAAGGGAGTATGTAGCACAAGCTCCTCCATCGGAACGCTATGTGCCTAGCCTCAAAAGGTATGCAAAGAAACGAGGACCCAAGTGACACCGCCTTCGATGTAGACCAAAAAATCCCCAGGCCAGGGGAATAGAAGCTCAAGGGAGCACACAAGGCATGGCAACACCGGTCGTGCAGGCCCCCAACAGAAGCTTGGGCACCAGGTGCTCGAAACAGGAAAGGGCAGCTCGAGACAAGCAGGAATTTGATGCATTGTTCAAAGTATTTTGGAAATATTTGCAACCAGGGACTACACCATTCAGGTCCCGAGCGACATTTTCCCCGCCCAACCTCACAGGAGCCCCTCACTAGCACAGCCTCAGTTGCCCAATCACCCAAACTCGCCCCGCTTCATACAAATAGAGTATCCCCATGTTGTATAAAGGACTTATCAAATGCTACCTGGCCATGACTTTTTGTCTTTAAATGGTTTAGTGCTGACATGTTCTCCGATTGTACAAACTTTTCATATTTGTGTTTAATATATTTCACGTCCTTAGCAAAAGAAAAAAGCTAATCAAGCGCAGGTGATAAGAATCTAAGGCAACACCATGGAATTCAGATAAGTAATGTCTCCTTGTGTTGCATTGGTTTATTATAGCTGTGGCATGAGCTGTGCATGTACTCTCATGAAGTGACAAGTGGATGCAGGATGACATAGATCTTTGTGCAAAAGTGTTCAATGCCCAAGTCACCGCAAGACTACCAACCCCACAAAGAGCCGCGACAAAGCCACGCTACTGAAAGCAAAAATCACCCATGCGAGTGCCCACATTGCATGGCCCAAAGCATGATCTTAACCACTTCCTCTTTCTGGGTTACACTCTGCGCCGTCGGGCTCTCACGGCAATTGTTGCCCCAATTGTACCAACATCGCACGTTCCAAAGAGGGTTGCAATATCTCAAGTGTATCTCCCCATCTCAACGACTGCTTCTCTAACAACGAGGCTAGGGCATAATCATCACTATAATATCCATTTCCTGAGCCTTCGAAGTTTGACATTTCCCAACCCATTGAAAGGCTGATAGCGTCAACATATTGCAATGATTGTACTCAGGCAAGTCCAAAAAAAAAGGAGAAAAGATTAAAAAAAGAAAGAAAGAAAGATAGAAAAAAAAAGCATAAGAAAAAGAAACAAAAAAAAGAAAAAAAGAAAAGAAAAGAATGAAAAATAAGAAGCACCTACGATCACGGCACAGTACTACCTAGGGGTCCTGAAATTAGGTACGACCAATGGCCTTGGTCGGTTGGCTTCATCCCTAGTCCCCTAGCCCTTTAGCATCACCCACAATTGTTCAGGGCACATCAAGGGCAGGACATACCTAGGGTGCTTGTCTCGCCTATGGTTACCTATGGTTAGACCTGTCACCCTGACCCATTCGCACAATTCCCTCTTGCATTCTGCCTTAATACCATTGCAATCAATTGTGGTAATCACCGCACGAATGGCCATGAAAAGTACACCATCCTCATCAAGCAAGTCCAATAGCTCCCAACTACTGAAAGTGTAGTGTCCTTGTGTTCAATTAGGCTACGTCGTGCAATCACAATGCAAAGGATGTCTCATACACCTTCACGTGTACTTCTTCTCAACATGGACAACTTTGCTTCACCCACACATTGTTACGAGAAACCAACCTGCCGTCTTCTAGCTACGAAATATCTAAGTATGCACGAGCACTCACATAATATATGCACCAAAGTATATACACAGTTTGGGTCCTCAAGTGTAGGACAATACTCTCAGCTTTCTTAGAGTTCGACATGTCTCCCAAACTAATTGAACTATGTCTTGTGCACGATAGAGAAGACTAGCACTACCCCTAGGAGAGACCACCTATGAGAGGTTTTCAATTGCAGGTATTGAAGACTCCAATGAAAGTGTCATTCACTCTTCATCGACACTCAACTCTAAATTCCTATCCTTTATCATCCTGCTAGCCCGCCGAGAATCGTCATGTGCAGAATCTCCAACAAACCGCCACTTATACTCCATCAATGCAATCCCCACAAAGAACAGCCCTACCACCAACTCCAATAGCCCTACCACTAGCCACCTAGGCCACCAACGTGCCCCCAAAGACCTTCCTCCCCAACACTACCAACACTCCTCCATGGCAACCATAGACGTCCTTGCCACCCACGTCTTTGGTACATGCTAAAGCCTACTACCTACGATGATGAGTGCCATGGGACTGGCACTCGTCGAACAAGGTGGAAAATCTGGAAAAGCTAAACCAGAAGACAAAGGCCAAGGCAAAGTGAAACGGAAGAGAAGGCATGCCAAGAAAAATCTAGAAACACAAGAAGCGCAAAAAAGTCCTAAATAAGGGAACAAGGCGCACAAGGAAAAGCGCAAATCAATACTTTTGTAAAAGAGCACAAGCACATCATGGTTTAATTCAAGGAGTGTCGGGCTCTCACCCATGCAATTTGTAAATGTAGATAGGCAGTGGAAAGGAAGCTAGGAAGATAGAAGGACAATGGGAAAAAGGGCCTAAGGCTACAGTCGGCCATGTAAAAAAGGGGATAAGGGGATGACCGCCCAAAAGGGATTTAGGGTTTTGTATATAAAGTTGAAAAGTGAATGAGAAGCTCATTCTTGTGTGTGGCCAAAAGTGGCTCTCTTCTTCTTCTTCTTCTTCTTTTTCTTCTTCTTCTTCTTCTTGCTTGCTTGAGCTTGTGCTTGAGAGAGGGAGTGTGAGAGTGTGAGGGAGTGAGTGTGTGAGGGTGAGGGACCAGGGAGGAGAAGCTCTCCATCTTCTCCTCTCTTTTTCTTTTCTCTTCTCTTGCTCGCAGTGATGGAGCTTGGAGCGTGGAGCTTGAGGATGGAGCTTGCTTGAAGCTTACACTTGGATCGTGGAGCTACCAGAGTGCGCGGGAGAGGAGGTAACTCAATCGGCATGGAGGTAAGCTCACTACACCCGTAGATATGGATGGCACGTCGGCTATGTGAGAGGTAGCCATTAGTGCTCGGCTTAGAACGGTTGCGGTCCGTGGGTCTTGGCGATTGAGCGAGAGCTCCCACAAAGGTGGTAGTCAAGTGGGATGTCGGATCAAATGCCTAAGGTGGACATCCGCTCGGGTCAAAAGGAAACCCATCCTCCGAGGGCCATAAACTTGTTAGTGATCCACATCATCAACATGCTCAACATGGCCAACAAGTAAGTCATCCTCATCAGTGTGCCAATATTCCATGATATACATGCTATGAACCTTGACCTTGGCTATCTTCTAAGGGCACTTGGAGATATGGTTGGCAGTGTGCATATCCCCACATTTAAAACATAGGCCTTTTTCCTTCGGTTGCTTCACAACATCCAATGAAATGAATTGTTGGCCATTAGAGCCATTAGGGGGTGATGCAGTGAATTGTTTATTTTCAACATACTTACTCTCAACATTAGAGCCAAATGATGTCCCAAAAGTGCCTTGTTTTTTTTAGCATGGAAGGAGAGATAAGTGGGCATTTTGGGATTGTTATTTGGCATATAATTGCCTCTAAAACCACCTCCATATGGGGCTGATCTAGAAGGGATGTGGGGCTATCCATAACCTTGCTAAAAATTTTCATTCCTATGGTGCTTGCATATCATTCAACCAATTCAATTGCATAAGAAAGTGTGGTAGGATTTTGAGCCATGACATCTACCGATAGGCTTGATTTCAACCCCGCTTGTAGATATACTTATGCAATTTGGCATCATCGCTAATGCTCTCCACAAACATGGTCAAGTTTATAAATTGATTTTTGTACTCATGCACAGTGAGATCACTAATGCACCATCATCTTGCCAACCACTCTTTTTCGATGGGGAATACAAATACTTGAACCATATGCATTTTAAAGTCTTCCCAATCAATGAACTAATGATTCTCTTGATTGATATAGCACCACCATGTGTGGGAAAATCCTTCCAAGTGGATAGGGTTAAAGATAAATTTTTCATCATCAGTGTGGGGGTAGATATTGAAGTAGGACTCTAACTTGGATGTCTATTCCTCCAAGTCTGATGGTGAGGGAGATTGCCCATTCTACTTAGTGATAAGAATCTTGTCATGTAAATCATGAGGGCCTTTTTTTCCCTTACTTCCCATGAAACCCTGGCTATCCATACATCCCATGATATCCATACATACCTTGCTACCCATACATACCATGTGGTGCATTTATCCCATGCTACCCATTATAACCATGATGCCCATTATTTCCATGTTGTCCATGATTGCCATACTGTCCATGATGGGGCTGATTCAGATAAACACAATATTAGTGAGTTTGGGAATCTCCCAATTCCCATTTTTTGAATACTAAAAAGGTGGCACCCGGATAACATGCCCATAAGTTTCTCAAGACCATATGATATGACCTATCATTGGAAAGCGCTTGAAAAATGGAATCTGTTGAGCTATAGAGCGCTCGATTTGGAGTCATAGTGTTCAAGTTATGAAAAATACAAATATTTGATCATGTGTCCCAAACTTATGGAAAATTTCCATATTCCCCAATACGGTGTTTATAAGTTCCGTTTGGGCTCTGAGGGAGAGTGGGGGAGCTTCTACCAATGGTACGAGAGGGCCTCAATGGGGGGTTGGCTACATGGTTGATGGGGGAGCTCAACAAGGCTCGTCATGAGCATGAGAATGTTCAACAACCTCATAGGTAGAAAAGGGAATACCCTTAGATCCAAGGATGCCCTATGGACCATGCAGTGGCTCTAGTGGTGGAGGGCATTGAGATTTGCCCTTGGATTCATTTGCCTTCTCTTGGGATGAAGTTGTAGCTAGTTGAGCTACAAGGGTGGTGAGCTTCTCCAATGTTTGCTTAGTCATAGAGTCTGAGAGGGTTATTTTCTCAATTTCTTCATCAAACTTGGATATCATTTTGCAGTGGTTGGTGACTATGTCATTATGCCTCTCCATGTGATGAAGCTCATGCTAACATAAGGTGTGAGCGAGGAGGCTGTAGGGATCTGTATATCAAGCATTTCCTCATACATATCACCATGGTATTCTTGTGCCAAAGTCTTGTGCCGAGCTAGGTTCATCATTCATGGATGTCCTAGAGTCTCTAACATCCCTGTGGAGTTCTTCATGGGCCTTACTTTTGCCTTTCTCGCCAGTCATCTAGATGTAGTTCCACAGGACCCACTATTAGTGAATGGGGTGTAACTTTTGGCGGGAAACTTTGATTAGTGAGATTTTTTATTCAAAATTGAGGGGAGGAATCCCTCTTCTTTGAGATGCGATATTAAGCATTGTGACCAAAAATTACCAAAATTTCCACAATTGGATTTCTCTGTCTGTCCCTTCCTTAGTGATCTCAGTGCACAAAAATGGCCATAACTTTTGAACTTTAACTCCCATTGGGGAGATTTTTTATTCAAAATGGAGGGGATAAAGCCATCCTTTGAGATGAGCTATAGGGTTTACTCCTAGGTATAATATAGAATTTTCTATAATTGAATCTTTATGATTGTTGTGATTGATTGTGACTAAAAACATTGTTTATCCCTTACTGTAAAGACACTATATGAATTGTTCATATATTGAGGGGCCTAAGAAACATCATAAATAACATCTTGAGCATATTGATCATCATCCCCAAGCACAATTGCATGTCCATCTACTTTGTCATCACTACATAAGTGAAGCTTGATGTCATATATCCCTTCTGAGCATATACACTTCAAGTATCATACAGAGGTGCCATAAGCACTGAAAGGGTGTCAAAAAGGGGATCATTCATCATGAGAGGTGGTGACCATAGGAGAGCTACACATGTATACAAGTATAGGGCTCTAGATCACTGAGAGGTGGGAAATGTTCCCTTCACGCTAGGTTGTGCACCCCTGCAGGGTCTTAAGTGGTAAGGGAGGGTCACCTCTCTTTTGGCTTACCAACTCACCTAGCATCGGTCTTTTTCATCAACCACAGTATACATGACATACATTTTTATTAAGGAATCATCATGATATGCATTGGAAAGAAAACATTGGTTTGTTACATGAGATACAAGGATGAATAGGAGCTTGCATAGGGATTACCTTGGCAGTCTAGTGACTCACTGGCTGCTACTTACTTGTTTACAAAGGCCTATTACTAACTTGGGATTAATCCAAGGCATAGAAGATAAATAATGGGTTAATATCAACAAATGTAATTGATTTAGTATTAGTTATGATGCATTAGGAGGTAGAGAGGATATTGGTTTCAATGGACACATGCATACAATAAAGGATTGAACTAGTAAATCCTATGCAATCTTAATCTCTCCAACAAAAGGGATTAAGCTCAGCACAAGTAGATTAAGATGAGAGATTAATATTAGATTGGCATGCCTCTTCAGCGTTTGTGGAAGATTGTAATGAATGAAGGTGAGGGGAGAGAGGAGAACAAACTGAAGAGAGAGAAAGAGAGCAAGAAGAAGAGAAAAGGAAGACTAAAAGAGGAGAGAGAAAAACAGAAAAGAGGGGAGAAAGAAGGAGGAAGCCATGGAAGCTAAAGATGAAGGTGAAAAGTATGTTCTTGATAATAACTTCTTGCCATAAACTAGGACTCTTACACCTTATTACCTCAGTCAAGTGTGATAGGTGTCTAACCCCTAGTTTCTATGTATCTCGCTCATTACAGTCCATCCCCGCTTTGAAGGTTTTTTCTCTAAAAAATTAAGGGAAATGGAGGGAAGTGATGGGTGGCATAAGGGAGTGAGGTGCAAAGTACTTTAATGAAAATGGATGGGTGAAGACTAGGGACAACATGTTGTCCATGACTGTCGTGTTAAGGTAAAATTGTCATAACTTTTGATAGGCTACTCCAAATGCGACTTGCCATATGTCGAAACGGAGCAATCTACAAGTAGTGTGCAATCTGCAAGTAGGGGGTGGTCAACAGGGGTATAACTAGCTAGTCTTTAGTCCATTGGGCCTCTTGGAGGTGAGAAAACTCATTGATAATGGTGGCTAGGCACCAAGAGGCTTCTTCTAGGGGTAGGCCTTACCATTTGATTAGGTACTCCTTGATGGATCAAGATCTTAAGTGCTTATCTCGTTGCCCAATGATTGCCTCATGGATATACTGAATGATACCTTCTTCATCTATGGGGGGATGCTCTTCCACATAGTCCATTGAGGTGCCGATGAAGGCTTTCAGCTGATTGATATGAAAGATATTGTGGATTTTGGTGGTAGGGGGAAGCTCTAATTGGTAGGCTAAGTCACCAACTCTCTTCAAGATCCGGTAGGGACCATAGAAGTGATGGGTGAGCTTGTTACTGTTGCCCTCTTTGAGAGTAGAGTAGTGGGCCTCATGCACTTTCAAGAGGACCGGTTCCCCTTCTTGGGATTCCAAATGCCTTCTTTTCTCATTAGCATAGAATTTCATGTGAGTAGTGCCTTTTGAAGATTCACTTTGCATTACTGAAGTAGGGTTTGCATGTGATGCAACTCGACTTGACTCTGAGGGTTGATCTTATCATTGAATAACAATGTAGGGAGGGGGATGTTCTACCCATATAATGCCTCAAAAGGGGAAACTCCAATGCTAGAGTGAATGGACTTATTATAGGAAAACTCAACTAAGTGGAGCCACGTATCCCAACTATGTTGTACTTCATGGCAAAAGTGCCGCAAATATATCTCAAGCCATTTGTTTACTCTTTCATTCTGTCCATCATTCTGAGGTGGTATGCAGTGGATGGAGCAAGCTTGATATCCATAGATGTGAAAACTGCCTGCCAAAAGTTGCTGCTAAACTTATCATCCCGATCTATGACTTGTGGTAAGCCATGCAACTTGAAGACATATTCAATAAATTGAGTGGCCACTTAAGAGGCAGTGTATTGGGTCTTAGTGGGGATAAAGTGGGCACCTTTGGTGAGGCAATCAACTACCACATATATACTGTTCCAACCTTTCTTGGTCAGGGAGAGGCTAGAAGTCCATTGTGATATGAGTCCATTTCCCTTCAGGAATAAGGAGAGGCTACAAGAGGCCAACAGGCCTGAGTGTGATGTCCTTGTTCTCTTGGCATGGGATACATTTGTTCACAAAGTCCTTGACATCCCTCCAGAAGCCTTTCCAATGAAATAAATATTGTCGTATGTTTTGAAAACACCTAAATGACTAGTAGTGGGACAAGAATGCATCTCTTCCATGATCTTTTGTGTGAAGGAAGAAGTGTATGGGATGATGATCTTGCCATGGGACCAAATAAGGCCATGCTTGAGCTGATATTGGGAGTTTTCAGTCATGGCCCCATGTTGCAATTTCTAGAAGATCTAGCTAAAGTGATAAAAAATAAGCTTCTTGAACCTCTTCAATCCAATCACGATATGCAACTCTGAAATAGAGGATACTCTACATGCCCACATGCGAGAGAGTGAATCAGCCATTATATTATCTTTGCCTTGAGTGTGAGAAATGTCAAAGTCATAGTTTTGTAATGTTGCCACCCATGGCCTTTGCCTAGGAGTCCAAGTGGACTGAGTCACGAAGTACTAGAGGACTCGATGGTCACTTTTTACTTGGAAGTGGCTACCATATAAATAGTGGTGCCATTTCTTGATAGCATGGAGGATGGCCAACATCTCTTGGTCATACACATTCATTTGCATCTCCTTGTCATCAAGCTTGTAGTTTTTGAATGCAATCACACCACGCTCTTACAATAATACTACATTAATACCCCTGCCACTAGCATCACATTGAATGGTAAACATCTTGGAGAAATCAAGGTAGACGAGGACGGGGGTGGAAGTAAGCATTTCCTTCAGCTATTTGAAGTTATGATGAGCAATGGCATCCCAAAAGAATGATTTCCTTTTTAACTAATTAGTCAAAGGTGCCACAATGGTGGCATAATGCTTAATGAAGCATCTATAAAATAAATAGAGACCAAGGAAACCACGTAATGGCATAGTGGTGGATGGAGTGGGCCAATCCTTAACAAATTGCACCTTCTTAGGGTCAGCTTGTATGCCATCTTTGCTAACAATGTGTCCCAAGCACACCATAGATTTCTGTATGAATACACATTTTCTTTCCTTAGGAAAGAGGCAATGCTCTCTCAATATATCAAACACCCTTCTGACATGTGCATAGGGTGTTTGATATATAGGGAGCCCCAACACCCTATGCGCATAGGGTGTTGGGGCTCCGAGAACCTATCCAAGCATCCAAGGAGATGGAGCATAGGGAGGTGGTAGCCGAGTAGGATATTAGATCAAGTATCACGAATGCATAACCGCCCAAGTCCATCCTTCCTTGTGATCTACATCCTCAACATGCTCCACATGGTCAGTGGGTTGGTCATCCTCATCATTGTACCAATCTTCCATGGCATACATGCTATGAACCTTGACCTTAGCTGTCTTGTAAGGGCACTTGGAAGCATGGTCACTTATCCCCACATTTAAAGCATAGGCCTTTTTCCTTCTATTCTTTCATAACATCTAGTGAAATGAAACGTTGGCCACTAGAGCCATGGGAAGGTGATGCAATGGACTGTTTATTTTCAGCATACTTACTCTCAACATTAGAGCCAAATGCTGGCCCAAAAGTGCCATGTTTTCTTTTAGCATGGATGGTGGGGTAAGTGGGTATTTTGGGGTTATTATTAGGCATAGAATTGCCTTGAAAACCACTTCCATATGGGAATGATCTTGAAGGGATACGGGGCTGTCTATAATCTTGCTGAAAATTTTCATTCTTAAGATACTTCCTTGCATATCTCTCAGCCAATTCAATTTCTTCAAATAGTGTGGTAGGCTTTTGGGCCATGACATCTGCCAATAGACTCAATTGCAACCCATAGATATACTTATGAAATTTGGCATCATCGCTAATGCTCTCCACATACATGGCAAAGTTCATGAACGGATTTGTGTACTCATGCATAGTGAGATTACATTGGTCATGAGTGTACCATCGTCTTGCCAACCACTCTTTTTACACAGGGACACAAATATTAAACCATATGCATTTTAAAGTCTTTCCAATCAATGATTTGATGGTTCTCTTGTTGATATAGCGTCATCGTGTGTGGGCAAATCCTTCCAAGTGGAGAGAGGCAAATATAACTTTTTGATCATAAGTACGGTGGTAGATATTGAAGTAGGACTCCAACTTGGACATCCATTCCTCTAAGTCTGATGGTGAGGGGGATTGCCCATTTTACTTAGTGAGGAGAATCTTGTCACGCAAATCCTGAGAGCCTTGCTACCCATGAAATCCTTGTTATCCATACATCCCATGATGTCCATACATACCTTGTTGCCATACATACTTTGTGGTGCATTTATCCCATACTACCCATTATAGCCATGCTGCACATGATTGCCATGTTGGCGATTAGTACCATACTGTTCATGATGGGGCTGACTTATATAGGTTCCATTGGGTCTCCTAGGGAGAGTAGGGAAGCTTCTACCAATTGATCCATAACTTAGTGAGGTGTTGGCTACATGGTTGATGGGGGAGCTCAACAAGGGCTCGTCATGCACATGAGAGGTTTCATCAACCTCATAGGTAGAAGGGGGAATTCCCTTAGCTCCAAGGATGCCTTGTGGGCCATGCAATGTCTTTAGTAGTCGTAGGCGTCTAGATTCATGATTAGATTCATTTGCCTTCTCTTGGGATGAAGTTGTAGCTAGCTGAGCAACAAGAGTGGTGAGTTTCTCCAAGGTTTGTTGAGTTATGGAGTTTGAGAGAGCCATTTGCTCAATCAATTAATCAAACTTGGACATCATTTGGTGGTGGTTGATGACCATGCCATTATGCCTTTCCATGTGATGAAACTCAATCTGACATAAGGTGTGGTTGAGCGGGCTATATGGATCCACATCATGCATTTTCTCCTACATATCACCATGGTAATCGTGTGCTGAGCTGGGTTTACCATTCATGGAGGTCCTAGATTCTTTAATCTCCCTCTGGAGTTCTTCATGGGCCTTACTTTTGCCTTTCTAGCTAGCCATATCTAGATGCAATCCATAGGACATGCTGTGAGTAAATATAGGGTGTAGCTTTTGGTAGGAAACTTTGATTGGTGATATTTTTTATTTAGATCGGAGGGCACAAACCCCTCTTTGAGATGAGCTATTAAGATTTGTGAGTACTAGTGTGAGTTGCATGGATTATCTGAAAATACTAGATTTTTGGACAATTTTAACCTAGTTTTTATATTATTTATTGTAAAAATATGAAAAATTTAGAAAAAGCTTCTAGATTAGGGTGGCATGCAAAAAGCTAGTTGCTTTTTTAGCCAATTAGGGGATTTTCACAAGAGAGACAGATTGATGAAATTGTGCGCATCGTGATCGCTGTAAACAGGCTGAAAACTGCACTTTGCACTGAAAGAAGAAGAAGGAGTGATTTGGAATATCTATGATCAGGTGTCTTGGGGTTTTACCCCCCTTTCGGAGCCAACGGAGCGATCAGATTTGGGTTCCGAGCAGCAGAGAAGGAGCTATATTTTTTATGCACTTTGTTCTACAAAGAAGCTCCAAGAGATCTAATGCCTAGAGATTGCTTCTGAGTAGTGCGAAGATTCCAGGTTCTTTCAATACATATTGATTCAATTCATTGTGATTTGTTTTTGTAGTGTTTACCACTTGGGTATTCTCTATCTTCTCTTCCATCTCTTATCTCTACTTCCTTCTACTTCTGATCCATGGTGGATTCGACCTTTCGACAAAAACCCCTCCGACAACGGGCTGCCATTTCTTAAGATTAAGATAATAAATATCCACAAATTTAAAAAAAAACTCAAAATTAAATCTAATACAAGTTTAATTTATAAAAACATTGAGAATAAAATACTTATAATTTGGTCTATACAATGGAAGACTTAATCCTTGAGGTTCCAAATGAAACTCTCTATGTATAAATGCATGTTGTACTAAAGCCTATTTTATGCTTTTCTTATTTACTCTAAGTATAAAATATTAGATCCTATCCTTTCAAGAAAAGGTGGAGGAGCTCTCATATCTTTGTATTTTTCTACATTTTACTTGTTTCATGATAATTCAACTACCTTTGCTTATGATGATAGGAATCCATCTTCCAACTCTTTGGAATGAAATGAACACTAATATGGATGTGATTTCATAGCTTGGGTACCTTTTTGAAGGTCAATTTTTTGTATCCATGGCAAAGAGAGGGGAGAGAGAGAAACAACCTACTACAAAGGAGGGAAAGAGATAAGAACATCAAAACAAGAGAGGGAAAAAAGATGAACACTAAGCTTTTTGGTAATTTTAATTTAGTTTCAATTGTCATTATCATACAATCCCAGATATGTCATTAACACAAAGGAGAAGAGACCATATATTAGTAATGTAAAGGATGTCATAATCAAAATTACGAGATGATAAAAATAGATATTCATAGTAATATTGTATCAATGTCTATTTACAAAATCATTTTTTACTTTTTTAGAAATAGAACTTCTATTTATGAAGGTTTTTCTCTCATTATCCTAAAGATCTCTCTCTTTAAATCCTAAAAGGCATTTTTGAGAGCTCAAAACTCCCCTAATGAGAGTTTATCGAATTGTGGCTAGGAGGAAAAAAGATGCTTTGCTACTTATCAAGAGTGACATGAGGCCATTAGATATTTGAATAAAAGAGGAGGAATATGGGCCAAATGCAGCAGTCTTCATTGATAAAATACAACATGAATATTGAGTTATATATCGATTACTAGTATCAATGAATATTATCCAAATTTGACTGAAAGTTCAAATATGTATGAAGTAAGGTTTTGTATTGCTCATAGGGGAGTGGAACATGATTATAAGTGACACTAATAGGTCACACACAAGCAGTACAGTGATACTTGTAGAAAGGGAAAATTGGTTGATTTGTGTACAAGTCATGATTTAGTTAATGTTATACATATGGCTAGAACTACTAATGCTAAGGTGTTGCATACCTAGGATATCAAAATAACGACTTCTCTTGGAGGACATTCTAATTAGATATGAGATATGCAAATAATGGGGGTGATGGATTGCCCCACAACCATCACTACGAATCCTAGCTAATGTTATGAACTCTAATCACTTTTTTCTACATTGTGCTACAAGTTCTCCACTACTTCCTTGGTGGTGCAAGGCCCCCACCGCTCTATATTTGAGACATTCTTTTGATGGGACCTGAAATGGGCCGGCACTGGCTATAGCACTAGCCGGACCGCATACTCATGACACACAAACATCCTCACGGCCTCGCGGACCAGGAGCATCAATCTAAACGCTGAAGGACAAACTACCCTAAAGCTTAATTCATGCGTTTATAGTTTATAGTCCAACATTTTCCTTAAACTCCTCAGAGGGAGAATCCAAAGTACATAGGCATAACGCCTTGTCACACACGCAAGAGGCACTCCACCGACTAATAATCGGAGCCCCACTACAGCTCTCCTACATCGCAGGGATTGGCTCTTTGATGCGCTGCTAAACTTATAATACAAACGAGCACAAAATACTCTCAAGGTACCAATATTTTACGTTCCAGGATGTACCATTCCTCACTACACTTTCCCCTTAGGACCCAACGACTAACCTACAACTTAGGACATCCTCTCATGCTCATCGTTGGTCACAACCTAAGGAAGACAGGTACCATGCATCCAGGAGGTTTTTCTGATACCTTTTAATTATTATGCTTAGTGGAAATTGTGTATGGATATGTGCTTAGACAAAAGAAAAATAAGCATCGTGCATGGTGCATAAAATATTCTTTCCATGAATTTCACTAGCGCGTGCTGCGTTGAAAGGAGGCACCGAGCCATATACTCATGCTACCATCCTCTTTATTTAAATCATTTCCAATATGCCAAGTGCAATGCATAAATCAAATCTTTTCTTATCTTTCAGTGTTTCAGCTTCTTTTCATCCAACTCTTAGCATTTTGCATCATTGATCAATTAGATAGGGTTTCTATGCATTTTTTCCTTTTAAAAGAACGATAAATACGCACAAAACATAGAAACGGGGACAAACCGAGGCCAACCTCGTGCTTTGCTAGCATGATACATTGCACAAACATAGATATAATTTTTTCTAATTTTCCTCAGCCCATTTCCTATTTTTTTCTAATTTTAAACCCATTTTTCCAAATTTTTGGCATTTTTTCCTATTTTTCTTTAATAAATAATGATTGAAAATGAAAATTAATTTTGGGTTGTGGCCCTTACACCATTGACAGTAAAAACTCAGATTTAGTTGGTGTGACATATCATATTTCTCATTTATGTAGCAAAAATCCCAATTTTATCCTTAAAACGCATGTTTTTCATGTATTTTAATACTAATTCTGGCCATATAGCCTTATATTTTTTTATTTTCAGAGCATAAACTGATCAAACTCATGGCAAACAATGTCATAAAGGACTTTCATCCCATATGAACAAGATTTCATAAAGCAAATAACATAAAAAGATCATTTTTTTTCATAAAAATAGCATTACCGCTTATTTTCAGGTCTCGGTTTCTTGGTCTTGATTACGGGACTAATTTCCAGCATGCATTTAATGCTCATCATATTCAAGGACAGCACTCTTCAAGTCTTCATCCATCCGGAAGCAATCCGGTCTCATCCGGACAAGCTTTCCTCCATCATTCTTCATTGTCTTCATCCACACAAGAATAGCCCCTTAAGGGAGAGAGAGGGAGGAGAGAGAAAGACTAGAATTGGCTCTTTTCATTCAAGCCACCATTGTACGGGCAAAGGGCAGCGATAAGATCGGCCAAGAAGGAGAAGATCAGCCCCAATGTCTGTTCCATGGGGTACTCACAGCCCACAATCATGATGAGAGAGGAGAGAGCGAAAAATGTGCCATTTCTTGATCACGCCATGTCTTCCTTCTCTCTCTACGTTTTTTGATCAAGAGCTGCATAAAATTTTGAGGGGGAGGGTCCAAACTCAAAAGGCATGCCCAATTTTGGCCTCCCAAGTGTCCACCTTTTCATATCTTGACCATTTTGTGGCCATTTCCCCGTCCAGTGTCCAAATCGAGTGCTTTAAATTTTTACGCGTCCGGCTTGACGTCCCGCATTGGCCGGTAACTCCTGACAATCCTCACGTCAATCTGAAAATTCATCAAAAATCAACAAGTGTCGATGGGGCGCCTTTTAAGCACGTGACGCTTAAAATCGTCCTAGTAGCTGGAGCCGCCGCCTTCGACGTTGAATATTTTTCCCTTGATATTCGTAATTTTTGGCTATTTTTAAGCACTTCTCGGCATCAAAACTCCGCTCTCATTGGCAACCATGGGATAGGGTGACTCAGCCCGTCGAATCCCACAATAGATCTGCACAAAAACAACCAAAGAAAGCATCAAGCTAATACAAAATAAATACATACTAAACACAGCACAACGTGCGCCCTACCCCTAACAAAACCAAGGCATGACATCCACAAGGAGTAGACCTAGCATAATGTGATAGAAGGTCCGAAGCTAGTCACTAACCGAGTGCTCCAACACGGCCAAACTAAAAAGAATTATCAAAGAGGTTGCCCTAAGTGGTGGTCTGAACTACCTACCTAACTAAGGACAACACAACTAGGATCTCCTATTAGGCGAGGACTCCTATAGCCTGATCAAGAAGTATTTTCTTTTAGCACATTTCTTCTTTTAGGGTTTTTATTTTATTGACATACTTGGGCATGTAAAAAGGAGGGAGCTGAGCGTAGTGACCCAAGGAGAACAGGGCATCAGCCTCAAGTCCTGTCTCGGTACCCAAGAACCTACCAAGCCCTCGCAAGGCGACACTTAATCCTTTTCTGATGCTCACTTTAATTTTCGCTCCAACCTTCCTTAATTTCTTATTTTCCAGCAAGATGCCACCCCTAGGAAGACAAGGCATCGGCCACTGCGGGTCTGACTCGTCCCCAAGAACCTACCAGGCCTTCGCTAGGCGATGATCAACTGCTTATAAAATTTTATTTCTTTTCTTTTCAATTTTTATAGGGGGTTAGAATCCCTTTTTACACACCTCTGTATATATTTATTGTCTTTTTAGATATTCAGGGTTTTTTTTCCTCTTATCATCTTTATTTTCTTCCGCAGGCTTCTCTAATGGCCTCACAACTAATAGGAACTCATAGAACGGCTGCCTAGCAGGCTAGCAGAACAGGGTCACCAGGACTCCCTTCTAAAACAGGTCTTTCAATGCCTGACAATGTCGTTACAGGAGGCCACGACTACTCAGACCTCCCTCAAACATACCCAACCTAAACCTGGGACTTCATGCCTTGGTTTCCGGTCCCCAACAAGAAATGAAAAACCCCTTAACAAGTACACAAATACATATAGCATAAAAACCACAATACTCATAAAGGAAAGATATCACCTGGATAAGGCCACGAGAAGCTTCCACGCAACAAAAGGCTCCTTCCAAGCTCTTCTTCCGAACCTATCTAGCACAAAACTAAAACAAGAAACCATTAACCGTACATGCACTAAACAAACAACTGGCCCTCTTGGCCTAATGAAATAAAGCACTTCACCACAAAAAATGATCGGTCCTCTTGGCCTAACGAAATAAAGTAATAACACCTCGCAAAACTGGCCCTCTTGGCCTAATGAAATAAAACCAAATAGCACCTACACTTCCCTCCCTGAAATAATACAGATATACAATAATAAGCTCCTTTCCAAGGAGGAAAACCACAGGGCTCATAGCCCTAAACTAAATGCATAAGGTTATGCCTCATCCCTTCTGCATGTATAGCAAGAGGCGTACGCATAACATGTTGTCTAATCAACCTATGGGTCCAGGATAATAACGGTAGATTGTTCTCGGCTACTCTTTGCATCACCCATATCAACCATCGTCTGCCATATATTGCATGCTCTAATAACATTCCCCACAAGCGACCGGGTCCTGTTTCATCAGTGATAACAATATCAAAACTAGGACCACAATTAAAGAAGAGGTCTTCCTCATAAGCAAGATTTGCCAATGAATCCGCAAACTGATTCCAGTAACGTGGAATTAGCTGAAAAGACACTCTCTCAAACTCCTCAAGTAAAAAAATTTATATTGCACTTGGGAGTAAACCCTATAGATCCTCTTGAAGAGGGTTTCATCCCCTCCAGCTTGAATAAAAGATATCTTGATTTCGAAGCTACGATCTGAAAGTTATGGCCATTTTTGTGTATTGTGGTCATTGTGGACAGGATGCAGACCACTCCAAGATAGACACAGAAATCCCATTGCAAAATATTCTAATATTTTTTGCATTTGACTGATGTCCATGACTCATTTGAGGCTACTGCCAAGTGCCTCTTCCCCTAGCTAAATAACCCCCTCTTCATTCCTAGCACCTCTTCCTCTAAAGTTTGATCTTCCTCTTCCACCTCCACCCCTTTGATTTGAGTTGAAGACATTGTCCCTGCTATTTTTAGACCCATTGGAACTTGTATTGGGTCCAAGTTTCACGTATTCATGGAATAGAAGTGCCACAAGTTCATCAAAGTCGAGGCTACTCCTGACGTACTCATATGAAAGTATCAAACTGCTTATATTCCTCTCCAAGACCATGGAGGGTAGTGGCCACCAAATCATCATCCTCAACTTTAGCTCCAATTGAGCCTAGTTGTTCTGCAGTGGTTCTTATCTCACTCACATAGTCTTCAATTGTAACATCCCCCGGTGTTCCCCTCCCCCCCCCCCCCCCCCGTGCCTTCCCCCATAAGAACCCCCCTGAAAGGTTTTTTTTTAATTTAAGGCAATTTTTTTTTACTCCCCCTGCTGTGTGCATGGCGGGGAGAGAGAGAGAGAGAGAGAGTAGAAATAAGGGGGGGCATGCAGCCCCCCAGGTGGGGGGGTGGGGCCATTAGATGGCCGTCTCTCCCCCCCCCCCATACCACCTCCTCCCTCTATAAAGCCCCCCCCCCCCCCCCCCCCAGCTACGACTACAGTGGCCCCCTCCATCAACGTTAGTCCGCAGAAGCTTTCCCCCCTCTGTCTGGAACAGCGCCCCTGGCCATGACGTCAGCACCCCCCTCGTAATTTCAGCGCCCCTAGCCATGAAGAAGGAGTAGGGAGAGATAGAAGGAGAGGATAGGAAGAAGGAGAAGAAGGAGAGAGAGGAGAAGAAGAAGGAGAAGAAGAGGGAGAGAGAGAAGGAGAAGAAGAAGGAGAAGAAGAGGGAGAGAGGGAAGGAGAAGAAGAAGGAGAGGAAGAGGGAGAAGGAGAAGGAGAAGGAGAAGGAGAAGAAGAGAGAGAGAGGAGGAGAAGAAGGAGAAGAAGAGGAAGAGAGAGGAGAAGAAGAAGAAGAAGAAGAAGAAGAAGAAGAAGAAGAAGAAGAAGAAGAAGAAGAAGAGGGAGAGAGAGGAGAAGAAGAAGAAGAAGAAGGTGAGAAAGAAGAGAACTTGAAGAGAAATTAGAAGGCCAAACGCGAAGAATCATTTGCGGCCATCAAGAAATCAAGGACACTCAGGGTTACGTGGACGCATCAGATCGGAAGTCCGTGGATGGCTCGTGACACCTAGCAAGAAGACATTGACCACCCCTCAAAAATGGTGTCCTCTAACCCTCCCGCTATTCTTATTGCTTTGTTCATGGTTTTCTTCCATACTTAAAGTGCATGATTATGAAAAGTCAAGTGCATGAGTTGCATGAAATATTGACTAGCCTAGTACATGAAATATTGTTGCATGAAATATTGCAAATACGGAATGATTGCATGGGAATCAAGTGGACAAATAGAATGGATTCTGCATGGATTGACGCACATGAAATGATAAGGTTTTCATAAATTTTTACATAAAATGATAGACCTTCGCGTAGAGCAATGCTTAAATCAACCAATAAAAATCACGATTTCCATCTGCATAAAAATTAAACACACGAAATGTTAGTTTCCGTTCATTGGATGCAATTGTACCAATGGATAGAAACTTAGACTTTCATATACGCAAGTCACATGAGATCCAGTGCATTAGGAATAAGTATCCATTGCCAGGAATGAAGAGAGTTAAAGGTCATTTAGGATGTACTAATATATTAAATGCGCCATGTGCATGATGGGTAAGTTTGATTGGAGAATTCTGCATAGTACCGCACTAAGAGAGATGGAAAGGACGCATGCATCTAGACTGTATCCTAAAGGCCTAGTTGAAAAGTCTTGCGTTGCCAAGTGTGTTAACAGAACTTGGTTAGAGAGAAAAGAACTGGGAGAATAAAAGGCTCTTGGATGGCTTTTCCGTTGCCTTGGTTGACCAGTCAATGCTTTGAGTTAGGACTAAGTTACTACAAGGAAACGCCCAAGGGGAAGAGAGCTTCAAAAGAAGTTAAGAGGTCAAGTATAATTGCCTACAAATTGTTTTATCGATCTTGCTGTAGACTATCGCAAATGGATTCTTTCCTAGCTTAATAGAAGCTGGTGACCTAACTCTAAATGGATTGTTGACCCAAGTTATGCTTGGTTGTTTGAAAAGGGTATCTCCAAGTGAATATCTACTGGTTTTTTTGGTAAGAGGAGAGAACTTTACTAAGGATAGGTGGATCATAAGCAAGGTGATTGCTTGATGTGGTTTTGGATGCTAATCCAAGTTGTTTGTGATTGATGATTTCATGGCCGGGTTTGTGATGATTGATTGCCATGGGAACAAAAAGGATGTTTTCCTAACTAAAGAATGTTAGGCTGGTTGTTTCAGCTTGATTGTTCCTAAAAGGATACTTAAGGATTGGTTGTGGTTTTGGATGAATATCCAAGTGATTATATTTTCATGGTGGGAACTATAAGGATAAATTGCCATGGGAACAAAAGGGATGTTTCCCTAGAAAATGTTATTGGGCAGTTGCTTCAACTGTGCATGATTTCCTAAAGGGATAATTAAGGAAGGATGGCGCTAGCTACCCCCCACGAACTGCCAAACCCTAACCAAGGGGGTTATGAATCCATGTCGGGAATGTGGACCAAACCCACCGCGAGAGGTCTCTCCATGGAAATTACTTGGCATAGGAGGATGCTTGGGTGCCAAGGGGGGCTCTGGCCGTAAATCCCAATGCTTCCGGACCTTACACAAGTGTTCTACGTGACTCAGGATGGGATCCTGAGCCTCTAGATACTAGTTACAGGGCAGGATCTTGGTAGGATAAACCTTCGGGTTTTTATTTCTGAGATACGGAAGGATTATTTATGCAGAGGCAGAAAGGGACACTTAATTCTCCTGTATGGGCAGGAGACAAAGATTAATCTGAAGATAAGTTAAGGAAGTGATCTTGTTTTATCTTGTCTTCGTGTCTGTGCCCTAAATTACGTAAAGGAACCTGTGATTAATGGATTAATTAAGGAAGCTACTTTTATGTGTCAAACATAATGTGGTAGGTAATTAGATAGCTAAAACAACCCCCGAGGGAAGCGTGGTGGATGTGACCATCAGGTCCATCCTACGGTAGGGTGGTCTCGATTAGCCGAGAGCTTTCCTCAATGGAATTTATTTGATGCGAACGTTAGTTAGAGAAGGACCTTAGAACTTGTAAGTTGAAACCCTGATTCATACCATTTTAGGGGACCGGAATGGGACTATGCCCTACGAGCAAAAAGGTCGAGCTATGCCTCCCTCTCGTTTCCCATTCTCTTTGAACCAAGTGCGGTATAGGTCTGCTTGGGTCCAGTTGTATCTACGCAAAGTGGAGTGGCTGTCGACCGACGCTGGAAGGTTGTTAGGAAGACTCGACTGCTAGGAACCCGAACTTCAAGTCGATCCTAGTGGGAACGGCTGGATAAGTTCCATTGCGAGGCAGACTCAAGAGACCCTAGTTGGCAAACCCCGTGTCATTCCTTGGGAGTGCCGGGCGGTGTCTTCTAGATTGATCTCTTGATGGGCTACTAAGACGTGTCCTGCAATTTGAGGGGCGGGCATGTTACATCAATAGACCTTCCATTCCTGGATATGTGACTGAATTTTTGCTTCAATTGTGTCTTTCTCACATGAGCCCATAATTCTTCATCAATAAGTCCGAAGTGGCTTTTAGGGAAGTACAGTTTGCAATTTGCACAAATTTTGTGTCTGACACACATAATGACAACCAATGCAAGACCTTGTTGGCCTTTTCCAACCATGTCCTATGTGCCTTTAATTGATCATGTGTTGGAGGTCTATCCTCCGATATCTTGGGCTCATCTTCAAGACCTGTGACTAGGTCCCAATAGCCTCTTCCAATTAAGAAATTAGACATCTTGAATTTCGATAAAATAAAATTGTTATAGTCTAGCTTCTCATCAACTATTTGAGTGATAGTGTCCTTCTCTCCTATATTTGCCATTTCAAAGTCTTCAGCTTTGCAAAAACAATCAATTTCCCAAAATGCCAACAAGAAATACACTTCAATGACCTATAAAAACATACCTAGGGAGTCTCAACTTGCCTTGGTTAGACATGTCTCCTTAAGTCATTTTCACTTTTTCCATTTGACTTCATTTATCCTAGTGCTACTCACTCAACTTCAAAGCAAAAACAAAAAATTCATTTTACATAAAAAGGGACCAGTTTTATCAACTTTTTCTTCTATTGATTCCATAGAGAACCATGTGCTTTTAAGAGCTTATTGGATTGGACTCTACCTTTTGTCCATCTTCCTAATGGTGTCTCTCCAATAACTTTATTTTTTCATAGCAACAATGATACTTTCTCACATATTCACTACTAGTGAATGATTTCTTTGTGAGCTCTCATCAAGAGAAGAATCCATGGAGCAAATTTTTCTAACTATGTATTAGACTACGTATGCACATGCACTCACATAATATTTGCACTATAACCTATTCATGGTTTTGGTCCTCAAGTGTGGGACAACACTTCAAGTTTACTTTACCCATCTCCCAATTCCACCTACATGTGCACAAATCACCATATAGGTAAGTAGACACACTCCTTAGAGAGAGCACAAGTTGGCTTACAAGACTTTCATAGATGATCATTTGAAGAACTGAAAAACCATCAACATCAGTGGCCTCTATATCCTCATCCTTCCATGTTTCATTTCTCTTATTCTACTATATCATTAGTGATTCTTCACGTAGACAACATTCTTAGGTGCATCATCTTCTGCATAACCAGTTCTTCACATCAGCAAACATATTTCTCTTATCATCCACAGTTCTTTATCAATAGCTTTTATTTCTCTCCATTAGGACTATTTCATCAAGACTATTCCTAGCATTCCATGTCTATCTTTTGCAATGGAACTGGCACTCGTCTAGGAGGGGGACTAATGTTAATAGTATTTTGTGAAGGCTAAAGTTAAAGAAGGTCAAAGCAAAGTCAAAGTGCAAGTGTTGGCTACTATTTTTTAGAAGGATTATAACTTTGTGGGACTTCATTGTATTATTTTGGGCACTTAAGTATTTTTGTTTTTCTAATGGACATTAGATTATCATGGATGTATTATTTTGTGAGAGTCGAACTCACTCCCCGTGTACATTGTATTTATCACCTGCAGTGGTATTTGTCACACCCATAACTGTTGCATGGATTGAACACATATATTTGTCATTAGATTAGCATAGGCTTGGTCTAATTAGGCTAAGGTACAAGCATGCTATGACGATTGACTATCCTAGATTCCACAAAGTGGGTAGGACATCCAAAAGAGGGCATAAACTCTAATTCATAATGGTGGAAACCCTAAAACACAAAGGAGGGTGCAAACCCTAACCCTAAAATGGTGCAAGGTGACCTAACCCTAACCCTAATTTGTGTCTATATAAGGGTGGGAGGTCTCAATTGTATTTTATTCTTTTGGTGCAATCAGGATTGTTCCCAACATTCCATGTCTATCTTTGATGTGAGTGCCATGGGACTAGTACTCGTTTAGGAGGAAGACTAATGTTAATAGTATTTTGTGAAGGCTAAAGTCAAAGGAGGCCAAAGAAAAGTCAAAGTGCAAGTACTGGCTACTATTTTTTGGAAGGATTATAATTTTGTGGAGCTTCATTATATTATTTTGATCACTTGAGTATTATTGTTGTACTTATGGACACCATATTATCATGGATCTATTATTTTGTGAGAGCCAAGTGGCTCACCTTCGTGTATATTGTATTTATTACCTACAGTTGTATTTGTCGCACCCATGACTATTGCATTGATTACGTGCATGTATTTGTGATTAGATTGGTATAGACTTGGTCTAATTAGGCTATGGTACAAGTATGCTATGAGGATTGATTGGCCTAGACCCCACAAAAGTGAATAGGACACCCAAAAGAGGGTGCAAACCCTAATTCACAGTGGTGGAAACCCTAAAACACAAAAGAAGATGCAAACCCTAACCCTAAAATAGTGCACCATCCTATAGAGGTAACCTAATCCTAACCATAATTTGTGTCTATATAAGGGTGGGAGGTCTCCATTGTATTTGACCCTTTTAGTGTATCCATGCTGCGAAAGCTCTGTCAATGCAACTATTGAAGCTTTCTATTCTCTTCTTCTATTCTATCATCTTTCCATCCATTGTTGGGAGTGAATGAGAGAGAGTGAGTGAGAGGTATGTTGAGAGTGAGGGGCTGAGGGAAGGTGAAGCTCTTCATCATCTTCTTGTTTTTCTTCTTTTTCTCTACTAGCTTCTTGACTTGTTGTGCTTGGTGGTGGATGCGAAGGAGCAATGGCATTGGATCATATTAATTGTGGTCATGGAACTATCTTCGAGCCTTCAAGATTTTGGACTACAATGTGGAAATGTAAGTTGGTGAGTTCATTGCACCTCGAAGCTAGTCTTGTGTTCTTACTTTCTTGGTTTGGAGAGGAGGATGCTTGGTTAGTTAGAGCAGAGTGTTGAGAGACAAGGTGAGAGATTGTCGTCTAAGTGAGTTGCAACTTTTGAAAGAGTAGAAGTCTCCAAATTCTTGACTATTGGTGCATTTAGCTCAACACTTGCAATTTGGCTATATCAATTATAATCATGTATGTGAAGCATGTCAGTTTGGCAAGTAGTCTAGACTCCCATTTCCAAAGAGGGGGAGAACTAGCAGTTGTCCATTGGAAATGGTACATTTGAACATTTAGGATCCATGTTAGAATTTCTCTTTGAGTGGAAGATCCAGGTTTTAAATTGTATTCATTAATGATTTTAGCAAGATGACATGGGTTTATTTCTTACAACATTAAATTGAGGCTTTTTAAAAGTTTTTGAAATTCAAAGCTATGGCACAAAAGTAGTTGGAAAGTTACATAAAGTGCTTGAGATCAGATAATGGAGGTGAATATATTTCGAATGAGTCCTCTGACTATTTGAGAGATCATGGGATTAAGAGATAGATTACATCTTGATATACACCATAGCACAATGGTGTTGTAGAAAGAAATAATAGGACCATTGGGTTGTTGAAGTTGTAAGACCTATGATGAAATAAATGCATATGCCTTTGACTTATCGGGCTAAGATAGTATATGTACTATAGTTCATATTATGAATAGGACTCCTATAGCATTGAATCATCACATGTCATTACATGATATGTATGGAAGAACACCTACACTTGCATATTTCAAGGTGTTTGGTTGTGTGTGCTATGTTCATATCCTTAATGACTTGAGGAGAAAAATGGAACTAAAGGTTGTCAAATGTATTTTATTGCCTTTTCATACAATAGTAATAGAACAACTCATCAAAAAAAATTGTGTCCCGTGTTGAGGGTGTTAATACACTTGAGGGGCTTGATTTCAATGAAGAAGAAATTTTTGTGATCTCACCTAGATTTGAAAATAGGTTTTGAAGCACATATGGGTAAGTTCTATTCCAAGCATGTAATACTAGAATTGGTTAGCATGGAATCAAAGACCAAAGTCCAATAGATGCTAAAGTTCCAAGTCTATGGATGAATTGTGATACGGATACAGTTGATATGTTGATATGTCAACTAAAGCCTAGAGATCATCTAAGGCATCTATTGAGCCCTCAAGTCTATCCATTGTGCTTGGAGTTATCCCCGTGGTTCCTTTCACTTCTCTCTAGAGACTAACTAGATGATTTGATTGATTAGATTGTGGTTAGGGGTGTTTTCAAGGCTTGTATTTTTGCTAAGATTGGGTTTTGTACTAGATGTGGGCATTGGGAGGTCTCATCCACTATGCAAGAGCATGCACCTATATCATGGATTATTTCAAGTCCTAGGTACCACTTTGATTGTTACTGTTAACCCAATGCAAGATGGGAAAATGAAAATTAAAAAATATGGAATAATGGGAAAAAAAGCAACCAAGCAAAGGAATAAAAGAGGGAATTCCAAAAGCACACAGGCGATTGCAAAGATCAAGTTGAAGGCAAAGGTGCCACTAAAATTTTGTAAAAGAGTGCCAGGCTTCCTCCTGTGCAAATTGTAAAACATAGATAGACATATAGGTGAAGGGATAAGATAATTAGAAGGGAATAGGCAAAGAGGACCTTAGCAAGATGCCCGAATATGTAAAAAGGGGATGGGCACCTAAGGGATTGAGGGCTTGTATATAAACTCAAAAAGTGAATGAGAAGCTCATTCTTTGGTATGTGGCTAAAGTGGTCTCTTCTTCTTCTCTTCTTCTTTCCTTCTTGCTTGCTTATGTGTGCTTGAGAGAGGGAGTGTGAGGGAGTGAGTGTGTGAGGGTGAGGGAATCTAGTGGAGAACCTCTACATCATCTCCTCTCTTCCTCTTCTCTTCTATTCTCTTCTCTTGTCTCGTGTGCAGCTATGGAGGATGCATCTCAAAGAAGGAGGCTTGAGGTTTCTTGAGCTTACATCTCGAATCATGGAGCTATTGGCTTGCTTGAGGGAGGAGGCTACTCATTTGGGCTTCTAGGTAAGCTCACTACACCCCCGTAGGATAGAAGGTGCTTCGACTAGCGAGAGATAGCCATTTGTGCTCGCTTGAAACACTTGAAAAGCAATAAGCGGTCTGTGGGTCTTTGTGGTTAAGCGTGAGCTCCCACTTCATTTTGGTTCCATTACCGGGACCAACGGATTCAAGCTTGAGCACTTGTGTGCTTCAAATCGAGCGTCAAAGTAGGGTTTCATCCCTGAACTGATGCTTGATAGGTAGGATATTTGGGGTTTAATCTTCAAAAAAAGTAAGTATTTTGGGTTTTTGATGAGCAGGCAAGAAGGATAATCATTTAGTGTTTGGGTTTTGATTTTTGTTGCATTTAGAGTGGGATAGGATCAAAAAATAGAAGCAAATCGCTTTAGGATTACTACTATAAAATAGGCATAAATAAGGCACAAACAAGCAAAAAATGGGAAAAAAGAGTACTTGAATGCATTGATGTCACAAGGGGAGAGATTAGAGAGGCCAAGATTGAGTGGAACAAGGGTTCAACCTTCGCATCCGATCCAAAGTGGTCCAATTTTTGCATTCGATCCAAAGTGATCCAAAGTGCTTGAATGAGTAAGTAAGGGTGAAGCTCATTTTCACCTACAGCTGTGAGAGAGAGAGCTTGAGAGAGAGAGAGAGAGAGAGAGAGAGAGAGAGAGAGAGCTAGAGCTCTCGATGGATTGGTCATCTTCCACATGCATTTTTTGAGCATATACCAAGTATATACAAACCTTGTTTTTGGTCCATACTTGCATTTTGAAAATCCTTGTAGGCTTGCATGTTGTAAATCATTGTGTTGAATCGATTTAGTATCATTACTACCTTTGTACCATCGGAATCAGACACAAGAAACACAATCTGATTCTAGGCTATCGGACACTCGACCCATCCGATTCTGAGAATCGAACAACCTACAATTGGACCACTTTGGATCGGATGCAAAAATCAAACAAATAAAATCAAATTCAACCATCGACTCAGACCACCTACAATTGGATGCAAAAATTGAACGAAGTAGAATCGAACCTGTCCAAATTAGACAATTAGGAATCGGACCCATCCTCACTTACACATCTTATGTTGGGAATGGGACAAAAAATCAGACAACAAAAAATTGACAAATCTAGCACATCCCCGATGAAGCAGAATGCCTTGCGTAATAGGGGAATCCTCCGATAGCCTTACGAGTGCATTAAACCTTAGAAATTGCAACAAGGCAACTAGAAATTGCCATTGATAGTCATGTCAGCTTTTAGCCCCTCTTAGAGCCATAAACTGACTTGCAAACCCCAATTGGACCTTGATTGAGTTGAAAGATGTAGCATTCACAAGTCTTAGAGACCAATGAGAGCGGCTAGCAACAAATGAGCCTAAAGATATATTCGGCTAAGAACATAGACACGAGTGCGGAAGCTGCATTTACCATTCTGCATTGCACCCCATATTGTTTCACACTTGAAGTGCACTTAAAAAACACTCAAAGCCTGATTTCGCACCATGCACGGAAAGAGCACCACGCATACACTAAGTGAATGTAAATTGAGGACTATTTGTAAATAAAAAGGAACCCACTCAAATTTAACAAGCAAAATGATCCCACCAATAGGAGACGACCTTCAGACCTAGACGGGTGATCGAGAACCCCAATCTGTAGGACCATGAGAGATACCTAATATGGAAAGCCAAATGCATAGAAGGATCGACACCATTGGAGACGCAACACTGCCCGATTTAATCAACCTCATCGATAACTTGGTGGAGCAAGAGACTGTAGATATGGCAAAAACCAATATGAATCGTAGAAACAAAGAGCTCATTGACTTGGGAGATTTCCTAGTCAAAATCTAGCATATGGTGAATAAATATGATGTGCACACCAGGATGGATTATCATGGTAAGCCATCAAAGGACATCATAGCAGACCTTGAATAGCAGAGAAAAATAGTGTGGAAAGCCTTGGAAAGCATAGTGGTGTACAACCAGAAGCAGCAAGCTAGGAAATTGCACCAGGACATAGAGATGTGCGAAGTCCAGTGAGTGTTAGCCCTAGCGAATAGGAACCTAATAGGATTGAATGCACACAGAGAGAGAGAGAGAGAGAGAGAGAGAGAGAGAGAGAGAGAGAGAGAGAGAGAGAGAGAGAGAGAGAGAGAGAGAGAGAGAGAGAGAGAGAGCACTAGAGGTAAACCTAATGCTGAGTAAGATTCTCACGAAGTAGCTCTCAGAAAATATATTAGCAAAACAAAGCGCAACAGCACTAGTGACCTCATTGCTTGCAGGATTAGGAGTTGCTTAGAGCTCTAAGAGCCAATTGAAAATCCTTGTAGTTGCAAAGCAATTAGATAAATACTAGTCACAAACAATGACCCTTATAGCTTCGTGGAGAAAATCGAGTAGGTCTGCAAGGCAATGTCCTCACTGATCTCGCTTAGTGCTCTCAAGCTTTCAAGCCTATGCCTAGGCGACAAGGGTAGGATGTGGTATGCAAGCCTAGATGCTATGGAGCGCAACAAATTTAGCAACCTTAAGTCTCTTCATTAAGAGATTTTCTGAGCTGGGTACTCTGATAATCTCATAGTGGGGCTGATTGAACGTTAAGCAAAAGGACAAAGAAGACATTAGGGACTACATTACCCACGTGCAAAGTCTCTTTAAGAGAATCCCAACTAACGAATGACCCATTGAGAAAGTGGTGTCCACAGTCTTCATCAATGGAATTCATAGCGAGGAACTCTACAAGGCCTTGGCTAGCAACTCAAGCTTGTAGAGAGATGCACTAACTAGGGTCTTTGAAGAGGCCATACCAGTGGACAACCAATTCAAGGAGAGAAGCTCCAGGAGCTCAAATTGAGACGAGGCCAACTAGAGAATCTTAAAAAGGGCAACAACATCTAGTGAACGATCAATTTCAAGCACTCAAGATAAGGAAAAAAGCATTGACCAAAGTCAAAAGCTAGTGAAGATGAAAATGGAGCTAGCTAGACTACAAGAGATTATGAGAAAACCTACGCACCCGCATGTCCAATGCATTTATTGTGGCAGAAACTACCTTTCGGCTGAGTGTTAGGACCCTAGGTCTCGACCTTGCACCAATTGCGGTAGGTTTGATCATGATGCCATGCATTGTAGACTACCAATGAGATTCCATACTCACAGCCTTATAGCTAGCCATACCTAGGGAATAGGCCTCCAAATTTCTTATACTAGACAATGCAACAATAGACTGTTTCTTACTCTACCAATTGATCATACTGGTGCCCAATCCAAATGCATAACCACTGGTTGACCTCCTGTCATAGGCACAACTAGCCCAATCAGCATTAGTAAACACTGTCAAGTCAAGAGATTTTCCATATGCATAAAATAGCCCATAATCTGTAGTACCCTTTACATATCTCATGATCCTTCTCACTGCATCTAAATGTGGTTTGCGAGGCTTCTACATGAACTGACTAATCGGCCCCACTGCATAACATAAGTCAGGGCGAGTAATAGTCAAGTATATCAAGCTGCCCACCATCTGTCGATACATGGTCACATTCTATATGTCATTCCCAACATCAACCTGTAGCTTAACATTCTGATCAAGAGGTGTCTCCGTAGGCTTTCATTCAGCCATACCATACTTCTGTACCATGTCATGAGCATATTGTTCTGTAGCAGCCATATACCTTAAGGCGTAGAGACTACCTCAATCCCAAGAAAATACTTTAGTTCTCTAAGGTCTTTGACTCTGAATTCAGCCTGTAAATATGATTTAATTTCAACAATGCCCTCTTCATCATCTCCAGTGATGATAAGATCATCTACATAAACCACTAGAAACACATATGTAAATAGTTGTTGATCTGAGAATTCCATGCTCTAGGTGCCTGTTTCAGTCCATATAAAGCCTTTTTCAGCTTACATACATGTGTAGGAAAGTTCGAGTGAATATAGCCTTCAGGTTGCTCCATATATACTTCCTCAACCAAAACACCATTCAAGAAATCATTCTTGACATCCATTTGTCATAATTTTCAGCCTTTGCATGCTGCCAAAGCAATGACAGTTCTGACTATTTCCATTTTAGTCACCGAGCTAAAAGTCTCCTCATAGTCAAGGCCATATTGGTGTGCATACCCTTTTGCAACCAGCCTGGCCTTATAGCATTTTAATGAACCATCTGACTTGCACTTAACCTTATACACCCATTCGCAGCCAATGGGGACTTTGCCTTCAGGCAACTCAACCAATTCCCATGTCTCATTTTCAGCCAGGGCTGCATACTCCTCATCCATGGTTGCACACCAGTTATCATCTGTAACTGCATCATCAAACTTTGTAGGTTCTTTGTGACCTACCACACTAGCCATGTATGCATAATGGTGAGCTGAATAACTAGTGTATGTAAACTTGTCAACTAGTTTTCTGACTCTCTCACATCTCCGTAACTGTGGCTCACTTTGAGCTTGCCTCTCATGAGGCGGTACATAACGACTCTGACTTGCTCCAAGCGTCATAATAGAGGAAATGCCCAACTCACTATCCAAAATATCATTGTTGGATGACTCATAACCTGGTGTAAGTGGACCTATCACATCCTCAAGCATCTTTTCTTTTTCCTTATCCAATCTCCCCCTCACTGACATATCCATGTCAGTGGATGTAGGAGTATGACTCCACAAGTGTCCTGCCCAAGGACTTACTATAGGTACCCATCACTTGTAGGACCACTCATAGATGTACTCACTGTAGGTGTATTTTTAGCATTACTAGTGTTGGCTGATCCATTAGTAGCCACTGCAAAAGGATTACCATACCACAATGCCAGCTCATCAAAAACAACATCTCTACTAATCAATGCCTCATGTGTAGATGGTACATAACACTTGTAAGCTTTCCGGTCTTGTGCATAACCAAGGAACACACTCTTGACAGCTTTAGGATCCAATTTCTTCCTCTTTTCATCAAGAACATGCACATATGCAATGTTGCCAAATACCTTCAAGTGTGAAATGTCAAGCTTCAGACCATATAACTTCTCGTATGGAGTTACATCATGAATCCCTGCTGTAGGGGTTTTATTCAACACATAGACAATAGTCACTACTGCTTCAGCCCAATAACCATTTGGCAAACTCTTCTCATTCAACATAGCTCTTGCTGATTCCATCAATACCCTATTTTTCCTTTTTGCTACACCATTTTGATGCGGTGTATAGCTGCAAGTTAACTATCTTCTGATCCCATGCTTAGCAAGGTACCTATCAAAGTAATTAGAGACATATTCTCCACCTCCATCTGATGTAAGATATGAAATTTTATAGCTCAACTCATTTTCAACATGCTTCTTGAAGTCCTTGAATGCATCAAACACATCATCCTTATCTTTTAGTATGTAAAGCCAAGTATACCTACTGAAATCATCAATGAAGGATACATAGTAATGAGCACCACCAAACGAAGCATTATGAGACAGACCCCATACATCTAAATGTACCAACTACAAGGGTTGTGAGCTATTCTGTACATGTCTTATAAATGGAAACCTTACTTGCTTTCCAAATAGGCATGCATCACATACATGTCCAAAGTCATGATACTTGAACTTAGGTAGTCCAAGCACAATCTCCTTCTCCTGCATAGATTTTAACTTTTGTACATTCACATGGCCAATCCGCTTATGTCATATCTCAAAGTCCCGTATAGCACCATCATCATGTGCAAACATGGATGCTTTCAATTCTGGAATTGACACATCAAGAGTAAACATTCTATCATCTCTTCAGCCTCTAGTGATCAATTTGCAGCCATTACCATATTCTTCAACAAAGCATCCATCTCTATTAAATCTCACTTGCAAACTTTATTCTGCCATCTCTCCCAACTAATAAAAGATTCTTGGTTATTGTAGGTACATGTAGTACATCATATAGGCTCTTTTTCTTGCCATCAGGCATCAACAACAGAACAATTCCTGTGTGTTGAATGTCATGTTGGGTGTCATCCCAGTACACACATAACCATGTGAACCTGCAACAATCTCATCAAACCATTCTCTATGGGGTGTCATATAATTTGAAGCCCATGAATCAATGTACCATCCCTCATCTCTGTTCTTCCTAGATGTATTCTTAGACACATGTTGCATAGCAAACAACTTGTCAACCTACTCAACATGAACACCGTGTCGGATTTCTTTCATGCATTTTAGATTTAGCCTCATCACCTGTGCATAAGTCCCAATAACATCTGCCAACCAAAAAATTCTTCATACGGAACTTCCATAAAGCAAATTTTTTGTTGTCCAGATTTTCTCCCACAATTTGAGTGATATTGTCAGTGCCTTGAGCATTTGCCATAGTTGTAGCTTAGGTATTCAGTGATGTATACAACCTGCAAGTATCTGACTCCTTTTCCTATAGTTCAAGATCAATTTTCTACTATTCATGACAGTTTCCTACAATTCAGGACAGTTTTCCTAACAACCTACTTGTTGTAAATTGTATTCCAACAATGAAAAAACACAGTCAACTGAGCATAAACCAAGCTCAAATCAGTTCACAACATTCTATGGTAGTGGCAAAACATCCCAACAACAAACTATATCCATACAAGTATCAATGTTTGTACTGTATGCAAGTAGTAGTACCAAATACAGCCAGACTGCTATAACCAACAATATTTTCTTTGATAAAACAAGAGTTTTCGGACCTCAAAACAGCCCCAAAACATCTCATTCAGTTGCCACTCTATGCAGGAGTTGATACATGTCCAACCGGTCAAAATATATTGCATGTATGTCAAGTGAAGATGATAGGTATCCTTCCTACAGACAATAACCAATCAATACCCTAGTATAACCAGCAACAAATCAGTCCACACTTTGAACTTTCAGCACTCACGATATCCCAAAAAGCATCTACCACTCAAGTGGTATGATCCAAGCATGTCACCAGCAAATAAGCATCACAGATACTTCAACCCTATAGGTATATTGTTTCCAAATTTAGGATAGCAACCAACTCACTGTTTCCAGCCTGCAAATAAGCTCCAAAACTGAGCATTTATCACTCCAATATCATGCTCAAATGCATGATAATAAGGGCATGTACATTGTTAAGATGAAAGCCACCAGTGCCCTGGAATCACCTGTTGTTTACTACATTAAATAACTAGTCTGCATATGTCTATGTTGAATACCTCAAAATCTATGAGGAATTTGAAAACACTTTCTTCTCCAAAGTTGTAGAGCACATCAAAATGGTCAAAAATAGTGAGCCGTTTCTCCAAAAACCATTTTTGTAGCAAGATATAGCTTCTACAAAAAAATGGGCTGTGTGCACAGTCTCCTTTGATGATGTTTTCGTCATATCTGATGTCTTGATGTCAAATGGCCACTGCCAAGCCTTTAGGCTTCAGGCGTTCAAGATTTGATACCATGTTGGAAGAGAGGGAGAGAGACAGAGTGGAGCGGAAGATGACCCTCAGCTCATTGTTGTTCTTTTTCCATTATTCTTCCATCATACTAATAACTGAAAGAGACTTACACACATAGGTATGACTAACCAAGACTAACTGTGGTTAAGTCACTCACTACACCAACTTATTGAGTGACACACACATGTACAGCTATATCTAGCTAATGTCAGTCACACACATAAAGATAGACTGATTGAAGACTAACGAGAGCTTGATATTCTAACTGATTTGGCATACCTAGTAAATTATCTAAAGCATCGTCTATATCATCATCATCTTCAGTGAAGTCCGGCATATCTTCATGGTCTTCATCTTCAAACGCTCCCAACTGATTGATTTGAACAACTTGCTTCTTGGATTGACAGTTCACTGCTAAGTATCTAGGTTGATGACACTTCTAGCAAACTATAGGTTTTGCTTTGGAAACATTATTGGTAAGGGCTAGAAATTTGGGTATGTTGGGATTTGGCTGGAGAGAAGGCATTAATAGAAAATTGTTGCGGTCGCTTTTCTCTTCCACAAATTTTATCTTTGGCATCATGCGCTAAAGAAATCGCATCCTCTAAAGTATTTGGCTTGAACATATTCATGTCCGCATAGAAGTGGCCAAGCAAATCGGACATATACTTGCGCTTGTGGATCGCTTCAAGAACATCTTCAAGCATTCAAAGTTGTAGTAAGCACGGTGGATTCACTAGTAGTAATAAGGAGACGTCACCTACGTGCAAGAAATATATGAAAGTACCCCTTATCTACCCTCTATTTATGGGACCTTACCTTATAAAATGTACCTTCCTTCCCTTAAATAACCCCCCTCACTTATACTCATGTGGTGCCATACGATAAACCCTAGTAGACCCCTCGGGGTAGTAAGGCACTCCAGAAACGCTCAATATATTGCGGGATGGATTCACAATCTCTTTGTTGCAGGAGATCCCATTGTTTAATAGCTTTTTCATGGAATTGAGGTGGAAGGAAATTCTACAAAAATTTCTTTTGAAAGGCCTCCCAAGTAAAGGGACAATCAACACTCTTGTGTAGATAACAATCCACCATAATGATGCTCTGTCTGATAGATGGTTAGTGACGCATTCAAGTTTATCTTTTTCAGCATATTACTCTTCATGAAAATAGTCATCAAATTGACTGATGAAAGCAAGAACAATTTTGCCATCACGTTGCCCATTAAAAGTATGGAATTTGAAATTTCTTTTACTTATCTTGGCCTCTTTTCTGAGAGACTGTGCATCGAGGGTCGCATCAATCGTATTTTGAATAACATCTTCAGGTTGTGCTCTGTCATGATCAACAGTGGATCGTTGAAGTGTAGCTAGTTGTGCTTGCAAGTTTTGATGTTCTCTTCACTCTTCTTAAAGTTGCATCATAATTAGATCCAATTTTTGCTCCATACTTGGCTCTAGCAAATCAGCTTTGCCCATAAAATCTTCCATGTTTTGATCGGACATCCTGTAAAAATCTCAAACAACCTCACACACTCAAACTCTTGTTAAAAGGATGAGCGTATCTCAAATTTGGGTTTACAAGGCTTGCTTTTTTTTTTAATGGCTTTGGCTTTTACAATCTTGCTTTTTCATGGGTATGGAAATTGATGACACAATCTTCTTCCAAGCAAAAAATTCTTCCGCATAGACTGTGTATGACAACCTGCTTACTCTGAATCAAGTCTGCCAAATTACAAGTGTGAACAGAGGCTTGCTGGAGTTTTGGAACTGGTTTGGGAGTAACTCGGTGCAAACACCCACCAGATAGAGATTTTAGATTGAATTTTAAGCTTTAGTAAAGCTTAGAACTTTAAGCTTTAAAGAAAAAGCTTAATAATTTGAATCAATCATTGCAAAACATCGGTATCTTCACGTTGGATTCGTTGCCGTTGAGTACGTGATGCCACTGCTCCTTGTTGAATTTTGGAGCTTTAAGTTCTTGTTAAGCTTATAAAACTTATTAACTCCAACCTTAATAATCTTCCTTCTCGGCTTCTCTATGTCAACAAAAGACTTACAAAGGATCTTCAGAGGTGGTCCTCCACCTCCTGGGAGAGGTCCTTCGCGGTTTGAGAGTGTAGCAGGGGGTTCTTCACCGCTAAAAACAAGCCTGTATTGATGGTAGTCTATAGAGCCCATTCGTTCTAGGAGCTTCACCTTCGCGGGAGATGGTAAGTAATTGGAAGCCCTTGCTCTCAGGTTCTTGCTCTGATACCACTGGTGTGCAAATCGGGTGTTGTATGTACGCGTACTGAATGCTGGAAGGTCCCCAAGAACAAAGAACTCTACAAAAGTTTCATAAATGCAGAAAGAGATTTTGCACGACAAGAGACAAAAATACCAATTGGGTACAATCTCCCCTCATGCCTTGTCTAACCGCTTCATAAGGCATGTATTTATAGATTTATTGATCTCCAAGCTCAAAAATAGCTTAATTTACAATTAGCATGCTTTTGGCTTTTGTGTTTACTTTTGCCCAAATAAAGAGTAAAGTGTTTGGGCATCCAAAAAAACATTGTCGTGACGCCGCACGTCTACCACAACAAACCTAAGGGCACAATTTTCTACCAAGTTTTTGAACTCTTAAGTCAACGCCATTATGAGTTTGATTTCCGTTGTGTATATCTTTTATGTTTGCATGACACACGAGCACATGTAGATAGGCTAGGCACAAATTCTTCAATGCATTCATATTTTGTGTGGAACATCGCTCGATTGATTGCATCACATGAAACCTAATTTGTAAACTGCATGAGTGATTGGGCACAAAGTTCTTTTCCAAAGCATGTTCTTAATGAGGCACATTACATGAAAAATGAATTCACATGGAGATTTTTGTTTTGAAGACTCAAGGATTTGAGGAAAAGAATGCAATGTTGATCCTTCACTTGGACATTTCTCATGTAACTTATAAACTAAATGTTGCCAAGTGTAGACAAGATGCAATTTCCAACTAAGACATTAAGGAAGCAATTGCAATGGCAATGGAATCCTTAAAGACCCTAACTAACATAAAAGGAGCTGAAATGTTAAGCTGATAATTGATCTCAAAGATGTGGAAGCAAAAGAATACTATCGATTGCTATCCTATTCATAATTTACGAATACTAAAGTCACCATGTTGTCATCCACTTCCGCCATTTCTTGGTCCTCTCAAGAGTCCCATAAACGTATGCCTAAACATAATGAAGATTGGTTGCTCGATGCTGAAAACTTTGAAGTCATTCAAAGATCCTTTTGGAAACAATTTGAAGATGTTCAGTTCTAGAAAAACATCATCATTGACGTTTAATGACGCTTTTCCAAAGTTTATTTAAAAAGCTATAATATTTCAGGATGGAAGGCGTATGACGAAGAGGAAGTGCCAAAGACGACGGAGGTGCGGCGACAAAGCTGCTAAAAATAAGATGATAGAAAAAGCTTCTTGATAGAGAAAAAGCATGAAGCTTTTGTATGCACAACCAACATGGACGACGACTATATAAGGAGGTCAGGGAACGAAGAGAGGGGTATGTTGCAAAGGAGCTGGAGTCGAAGATGAAGACTTTGGGACAATCGGAGGATGCTGCGGCAACTGGCGGTGACGAACGATCAAGGAGGAAAGGAACGTCGGCCACCTGCTCTATGTAAAAAGGATAAGGGGAAGACCGGGACAAAGCTGCGACAGAGGGAAGATGAAGACGAGTAGCAGCGATTGAATCCGAAGACTTACAACGATAGTGGAAAGTGAAGTGGGAGGCAACGTCAAACTTGGAGAGGCGACAAAGCTAAGGGACATAGATGTTGAAGAAGGGGAATGACGAAGCAAAAGGGCGGGACAAAGCTGATGTAGAGGGAACGAAAGAAGAAGAAGTAGAAGAGGTGGGGTGTTGAATGAGGCGAAGAAGCTGAAGTGAAAGACATGGACGGCGGCGTGAATTGAAGACAAGGATAGACGAGCTCTACTTAAGGCAAACGGAATCGAAGACAATCAGTCGAGGAGCTCTGCAACTTTGGAGGACGCTGCGGCAACAGAAGGAACGAAGAAGATGATGGAGAAAAAGGGAAGGAAAAAATAGCTTTGATGACTGCAACATCAAAGAACCTGCTGACTCTGTGACATCAGATATGTCAGTAGTTGATGAAGGTGGTGAAAAAGACTAACAGTTGCAGAAGACAAAGTTGAAGGAGGCTAACTACGAGGTATTCAACAGTCAGTAAAAGGTGGCTAATTATAATGTTTGGAGGAATTTCTACATGCTTAATGTCATAGTCACCATTCTATGATGTCTTTGCTTGTTGAAGTTCATGATGACAGCTATGAAAACGTTTTCTAGAATGTTCCCTTAATGTTCTTTGAAGAAACAAAAGTGTCTAGGTATGGGAGCACAAATTCAAGTATCAAATTGAGGTGGCCATGTTATTGAACAACCTACTACTTTCCACCTGGACTGTGGTCTTCTTCTCTTCTCTTTCTCCTCATGAACTTCACTAAGGTTGAATGTCTTTTGAACCTTTAGAAGCATTCTTCTAACGATTATTATTTGCAAAACCATCTTGGACAAAACCCGGAGCAGTCATGGTATGATCTCAACTAGACGTATATACGATCGTGAGGAAGATTAACTATTCATGTAATATTGCAAGGAGGTGACAACATCAGCTTTGCCTTAGAAGATGATGTCTTTTAGGAAGAGACCTTTCTCTACCTTGGAATCTTTTTACTTGGAAGGGCCATATCAACTTTGACAAATTCATTGCTCTCTTGTGACAAAACTTTGAAGGCCTCTTGTGAAGAGATTCGTTGTACTTTTTCTAAACTATTCTTTATATGCATCAAGAATTCAAAGTATAAGAATATGAGTTATGATCTCCTATCGAACAAATAAGAAACCTTAACATTCTTTATGCTCCATGAATTCCTTGAGTTGAGTATTCTTCAAATATAGTTCTCTACATAATCTCTTGCTTCCATCTCACAAAGCATCCCTGCAAACGAGCGACTTCACGAAACCCCCCTCCCCCCCCCCCCCCGCACAAATCCCATGCGATACCTGGTGAACCCGATGTGAAAGCGTCGCTTCTGATTGCCAAGATGGGAGACTCTTCAAATACTCCACCCACTTCATCATCGAGTGATTCTTCCTTTTCGACCGATGAGATGAAGAATTTATTGCAAACTCTTTCTTTGGCTATTATGAAGCAAAATCAACAGATGCACTTATCTATGTAGCAGCAGCAACCACATCAACAACAATTGGATCAACAACGAATGCTACATCGAGAACAAGAGCACACACAAGAAGCAACCAAAGTGATCGAGGTCGTGATAAGTGAACATAAACTATTTGATGGTCGGAATGTCTCAGCTTATCTTAAAACTTTTCAAAGCCAGATGTGCTTCTTTGGAGTTCCTACCACTGGAGCAATTATTTCTTACGGCTTGTCACGCCTGCTTTGCGGGTTAGAGTGACTGATTTATTTGTGCAAGATTAAAATTGGAATGTCTTCAAGAAGGCGCTCAAAGATGAATATTTCTTGGAGGATTATGGTATTGCTACTCGGAAGACATTCAGGGAATGGGTCTATCAGCCTAACAAAGGTCTCGTTGTTTTTGAGTTATTGCGCGAGTTTGAAGAACATTACAACTAGTTGGATGCACTTGAACAAAGAGTCCTAAACTTAAAGAAAGTGGAGTTATTATTACAGGCAATTGATCTTGCACTTCAAGACAAGGTTGGGAGAGCTTCTTGAAGACCATACGCAGCCTATGGGATTGAAGACGGATTGGCAAGATGCTGTTGATGCGGTCTCCACATTAACGAAGAGGCAAAGATGGAAGGTTTGCCTACAAACCCATATGCAAATTCCTCTAATGATGTCTTCTCCTACCTCCACTTCTCCTACTGCTCCTTCCACCTCTATGCCTACTTCTATGCCTATGCATATTCCTACGGTAGTTGTCAGGCCATCTACCAAACCAACTGTCGAAGACATGGTGGAAGAAATTTCAAAGAATTTGAAGGATCTCCAAATAAAGATGGCCAAAAGAGAACAACAACCACTTAACCTAGCTTCAACTTCTGTCCCATCCTCTTCTACTCCTATGAATTCTTCCATAAATGATCGTGTTTGCTGTTGCATATGGTGCAATAGTCTAGACCATGAGTGCAAGGACTATCAAGACTTCGAAGAGGAGAAAAGACTGAAGTTGGTGGTGTGGAAGGATAGGATGATATGTTTCAGAGACACAGAGAAACGACTCAAAACAAATTTCGAAAGGAGGTATGAAGAAATTATTGGAGGAAACTCTCTTACATTCTTCTTATGTGAAGCAAGAGGCAACGAGAGAAGCTGCTGCCTATGGTCTTCAATTGGAACAGTTACCAAAAGATAAGTCTCCTTTATGGTCCTATGCACTGCATGCAAAAAAGAAAGGTAAAGCTTCTTCATTTGAACTTTCAATCATAGGAGATGCAATTAGAAAAGCGATTGGATGGAATGATCACATAGATGTCTTCTCTATCTATGCTTATATTGCAAAATCTCAAGGATTTGAAGCCCTTGTTGAAGAAAAGTGCAAAAGAGATAATGATCAACCTGAAGGATCAAAGAAGACAACTAGGAAGAGTGAACTAGTTCTTCAGCCTTCTTCTTCAGGACCAGAGTAGAGTATGGCTGATGTGCAAAAGCTAAAAGTGCAAGAAGACCAAAAGGCCCCAAAGTTAAAGTATTCAAAGCCGAAGAAGCAACCTAGATTCAAGCTACTATCCAAAATCGAGACATCCACAAACTTGAAAAAGGTACTTGAGGATCGTATTCTTAATTGTAAAATTGAATTTACACTTGGAGAAGTTTTGGGGATTTCCAAGAGAGAGTTCCATGATGCTATCATTGACATCATTAAAAAAAAGTGCCAAATTATTTAAGATCCAACACAAGATATGATCCATCGAGAGGCTTTAGCTTTGCCGAGGCTATTCTCTATGGATTACAGATTGAGGAGGTTGATTCTGAAGAAGAGACCATTGAGGTAGATGGAGCTCTATGTATGCAGTCCAAGAAGTTTCTTCATCCTTCACTTCAGCTCGTACAGTACGATGAGAGCGAAGATGCGCCTAGATTGGTGCCTCGTAGCCATTTTTCTCAAAGTCACTGGGCTCGTGCGACTACGAAAATTGTCGTCAAGCTTGGTGAGACTGAGACTCCTCATGTTGCTCTTTTGGATCATGGTTCCGAGATTAATGTAATTGTGAGAGGTTTATATGATACTGGTAGATGGCTAGTTGATGTTAATCATGGTTGGCGCATGCGTGCGGCCAACGACACTGTAGGAGATTTATATGCTACTTTTCCAAATCCGAAGATTTCTATTGGAGATGTGGGTGATTCTTATCATTTCTTTGTACAAAACTCTTGTTCTTATCCTATTATTTTGGGGCAGCCGTTTATTGCTGAGTCTCGGATGGAGACTAAGGTTCTAGAACCTTAGTCTCGGATGGAGACTAAGGTTCTAGATGATGGGTCTGCCTATGCACGGATCCGAAGCAAGGATGGGAAGAGAGTTGTTCAGTTCATGACTATTTGTATTAATCATCAGAAAAATAAGGATTCTTTGAGGGATTTCCCTCTTCCAGTAGGACAGCCGAATTTTTTCTAGGTACCACTATCTTGCGAGATGATGGTGGTACGAGTCAGGGAAAGCTCTCGCCTTCTAGCAGCGGTAAATCTTCCTCATGTGTTTATGGTGTATCCACTGAAAGTACTTTGTGTTTTGAGCATATTTCCTATATGCCTAGAGCTGCCATGCAATATGTAAAAAGAAAAGAAAAAGAATTAATGATTGCAGGTGTTTTGCAGGAAGAAGACCGGATATATGGTCTCTATGATAGCCTTTCATGCTCAGATACCATGGAAGAACTTTTGGTTTTGCTAAATGCTAACAATCAAGAGATGTCAAATGTCTTACAAGTTCATTCTCTGGCAATGTATTGTGAGATTGTTGATTTCATGCTTCAAAAGAATTTGTGTGCTAAGGATTGTCGGCAAAAAGAACTCCTTGCTGACATATTTCAATAAAAAGATTTGGGTGTTGCCATTTATACACACCAAAATTTGTGTTTACCAAGGTATTTTCATCAAGGAATGAAATCTGCAAGCAGTAGCAATGAAGCCAGAGTTCAAACAAAATATAAGACAGTTGACAAGAAGGTTCGACCAGTTGTAGGACTGCTACCTTTGGACAGTGATGAGATGATTAGGAGAGCTGTTATGCAACGTCCTTTGCGAGATCCTGCAGGTATTGGACATAACTTTTCAGCTAAGATATTGAAAGAGATGAAGATTGGGACATCGAAGATTTTCTACTTCTTGAAGAGGTAAGATGTTTTGAAGAGATGTTATGCAGATATGAAAAAGCTTTTGCTTTCTTTTCATATGAGATTGGATGCATTGATCCTAGGGTTGTGACATCTATGGTTATTTTTACCATTCCGCATGTCCCTTGGAATCTATGGCCTATTCCTGTACCAAGGGCTCACTTTCCTAAACTGGAAGAGCTCTTAAATGAGCGGATCAGGATGGGAATTCTAGAGCCATCTTCAGCTCCATATTCCAATAGATGGTTCATAGTTCCTAAGAAGAATGGGACACTCAGATTCATACAGGACCTACAGCCAGTAAACAAGGTCACGATTCAAAATGTTGGTGCATGACCTATTGTGGATGAGTTTGATGAGGCTTTTGCTGGTCGTGCTATCTATTTAGATGCTCATCGATGCAGATTCTTTGTGGCTTTGCATATTAGAGATGTTGAGAGGATTCTTTGCAGACTAGAAGAAGTAAATTTGACCTTATCAAGGTTGAAGTCTATTTTTGGTGTGAGAGAAGTTTTGATTGTTGGTCATATGTATGGATATTATGGCAGGAAGCCTTCACCTGCAAAGGTTGATGCCATTGAAAGAATTGCTGAAACTTGTTCCTCTACTTCAGAGGTTCACAGGTTTCTTGGAGCTTGTGTGTTTTATCTTATTTGGATTCCTCACTTTGCCCATATTGCAGATGATCTTTATCATCTCTTGAGGAAAGGGCAACATTTTTCTTGGGGAATAAGACATACTAAAGCCATGTAGAAATTGAAGAAATTATTGAGAGCTGCTCTGACTCTTCAAAAGGTAGATTATGAGTGTGGGAGACCTATTGTACTTACTGTTGATACTAGTCCTATCAGCATTGGATGGGCTGTTGGCTAAGATGATGCAGATGGGAATAGGTATGCTATTCGGTTTGGGGCGAAAGTCCTAAACGAGCAACAATGAAGATATCCACAAATTAAAAGTGAGCTCTTGGGCATTGTCACAACTCTCAAGAATAACAGAGAATACTTCATTGGTGCTGTTGTGGTGGTTGAGACTGATTGTTTGCCTCTTCTAGGTATGATCATGAGTTGTTCTACTCCAGATATTGCCATGCTTAGGTGGATTGGGTACATAAAATCCATGAATCCTGAGTTCACGCACATAGCAAGTAAAGACAACCCAGTAGAGCTGATATGCTTTTACGAGCGAGGTATGATGATATGGATTTTTCTTGCATTGATGATGTTGATGATGGGGTTGATCGTTCAACCTTGCATGTTGATCATGTTTGTCATGTGTCTGCTTTGGAAAGCTTTGATGAGGCTTTGTATTCAGGAGAGTATTTGTAGAGTGGTTGTTATTTGAGTACTATGTCTAGACAGGATGGATGGACTGATGTAGACTTCAAGAAGATTAGAAGAAAATCTTATGGTTTCTTATTGCAAAGTGGGCTACTTTGGAAGCATCCACAAAAGCAAGGATGACAGCCATTGAGAGTTATTTGTGATAGAGCTTCTCAGGTACATATCATGAAAGAATTCCATGAAAGTCTTTGGGCTGGGCATCGAGCTGTTTGGGTGACCTATGAAATATCAAAGAGCATTTTTTGTGGAGAGGCATGTATAGAGATATCTCATATTTTGTTGAGATATGCCCTGATTGTTAATTGTTCTATTCAATGAGCTGGCATAGAGATGAGCTTCATCCTACCTACCCACTATGTATTCATTACAAGTGGGTTCTTGATTTGATTACTATGCCTATTGGTTTATGGCATATGCGCTATATTGTCTTGGCACAAGAAGAACTCACAAATCAATTGGAAGGAAGAGCATTACAAACAAAGTCTACTTTAGTGGTTTGTAAGTTTCTTTTGGAGGATGTTATTTGCAGGTATGGATATATTGGAAAAGTTACTAGATAGAGGTGAGTTGGATGCTGATGAGGCTAGGGAGTTTTTCTCTCACCTTGGCATTAAACTTGCTTTGACTTCAGCATATAATCCAAAAGGCAATGGGAAGAGCAAAATAGGCCATCCGCCAATTATGAAAGCCTTGGCCAAAGCATGTAGTGGACGGGTTTGAGAGTGGCCTAGGTTGTTACCTTATGCCTTATGGGCCAATCGCACTACTCACAGTGTGACTACATGATATATACCAGCTGAGTTGATGTATGGACAGAAGCCAATTATGCCTACAGAGACTTGCACACTTACTTGGAGTGCTTTACCGTGGCAGCAAGAAGACGTGTCTAGAGAATATCTTTTGACTCTTCGTATTCATCAATTGGAGAGAAGACCTAAAGATATTGAGAGAGCAATTCAAAAGCTCAAAGAGGCCATAATTCGCAATAAAGACCACTTCGATAGCAAACACAGATTGAGGCCTAAAGAGATTAAAGAGGGAGATTGGGTGTTGGTTTATGATAGCAGTCTAGACAATCAGTATAGTGCTATTCGTAAGGTTTCTAGACGATGGTTTGGCCCCTATCTAGTGTAGCATGTCCATGACAATGCTACATATTCCTTGATAGAACTTGATGGTATGACCTTGCGGATTCCAATTGCAGGGAAGAGAATCAAACTCTTCAAGAGAAGAGATTATTCAACCTATGCAATCGAGGAGTTGGATGATGCGAATTACGATGGACTTGAGCTAAGCGAGGATGAAGATGAAGATACGGACATTGAAGATGCTTTTGCAAAAGATGATGAGATTGCATTAACCGTCGAGCTTGGCGGTGATGTGGATGGGTAGTTGTGGCTCATCCGGAGGATGTGCAGGTTTGGAGGGGGCGGATGTCGTGACACTGCACGTCTACCACTGCAAACCTGAGGACATAATTTTTACCAAGTTTTTGAACTCTTAAGTCAACATCATTATGAGTTTGATTCCCATTGTGTGTATCTTTTGTCTTTGCCTAATGCACGAGCACATGTAGATAGGCTAGGCACAAATTCTTCAATGCATTCATATTTTGTGTGGAGCATCGCTCAATTGATTGCATCACATGGAACCTAATTTGTAAATTGCACGAGTGATTGGGCACGAAGTTCTTTCCCAAAGCATGTTCTTAATAGGGCACATTACATGAAAAATGGATTCACATGGAGATTTTTGTTTTGAAGACTCAAGGATTTGAGGAAAAGAATGCAATGTTGATCCTTCGCTTGGACATTTCTCATGTAGCTTATAAACTGAATGTTGCCAAGTGTAGACAAGATGCAATTTCCAACTAAGACATTAAGGAAGCAATTGCAATGGCAATGGAATCCTTAAAGACCCTAACTAACATAAAAGGAGCTAAAATGTTAAGCTGACAATTGATCTCAAAGATGTGGAAGCAAAAGAATACTATCGATTGCTATCCTATTCGTAATTTACTATTACTAAAGTCACCATATTGTCATCCACTTCCATCGTTCCTTGGTCCTCTCAAGAGGCCCATAAACATATGCCTAAACATAATGAAGATTGGCGGCTCGATGCTAAAAACTTTGAAGTCATTCCAAGATGCTTTTGGAAAAAATTTGAAGACGTTCAATTCAAAAAAACATCATCATTGACATTTAACGATGCTTTTCCAAAGTTTTTTTAAAAAGCTATAATATTTCAGGATGGAAGGCATATGACGAAGAGGAAGTGCCAAAGATGACGGAGGTGCGGTGACAAAGCTGTTAAAAATATGATGATAGAGAAAGCTTCTTGATAGTGAAAAAGCATGAAGCTTTTGTATGCGCAACCAACATGGACGACAACTATATAAGGAGGTCAGGGAACGAAGAGAGGGGTATGTTGTAAAGGAGCTGGAGTCGAAGATGAAGACTTTGCGACAATCAGAGGATGCTATGGCAACTGGCGGTGATGAGCTAATTATAACGTTTGGAGGAATTTCTACACGCTTAATGTCATAGTCACCATTCTGTGATGTCTTTGCTTGTTGAAGTTCATGATGACAGCTATGAAAACGTTTTCTGGAATGTTCCATCAATGTGCTTTGAAGAAACAAAAGTTTCTGGGTATGGGAGCACAAATTCAAGTATCAAATTGAGGTGGCCATGTTATTGAACAACCTACTACTTTACATCTGGACTGTGATCTTCTTCTCTTCTCTTTTTCCTCATGAACTTCACTAAGGTTCAATGTCTTTTGAACCTTTACAAGCATTCTTCTAATGATTATTATTTGCAAAACCATCTTGGACAAAACCCGGAGCAGTCATGGTATGATCTCAACTAGATGTATGTATGGTCGTGAGGAAGATTAGTTGTTCATATGATATTACAAGGAGGTGACAACATCAACTTTGCCTTGGAAGATGATGTCTTTTAGGAAGAGGCCTTTCTCTACCTTGGAACCTTTTTACTTGGAAGGGCCATATCAACTTTGACAAATTCATTGCTCTCCTGTAACAAAACTTTGAAGGTCTCTTGTGAAGAGATTCGTTATACTTCTTCTAAACTATTCTTTGTATGCATCAAGAATTCAAAGTATAAGAATATGAGTTATGATCTCCTATCTAATGAATAAGAAACCTAAACATTCTTTTTGCTCCATGAATTCCTTGAGTTGAGTATTCTTCAAATATATTTCTCTACATAATCGCTTACTTCCATCTCACAAAGTGTCCCTGCGGGCGAGTGACTTCATGAACCCCCCTCCGCGCGAATCCCATGCAACATCGAGTTGTGCCCAAATACAATGTCCAATAATGAAATATTAAATTGAGTGCCTATGCACATACAAAAATAATAAATGTTTATCAAGTGCTTTAATAAATAAGCACGCCTAAATAAATATTGGTGCCATGCTTTTAGTGATAAGGCATGTGCCCATCAAAAATAATAATTCTTCTAGGTACTTTGAATTCACGCCATCACCCGGTGCTTCCCAACGCCATCACTGCATGCTTTACACATCAACTAAAGCATTCACAATTGTTAGAAAATAATAAGATAAAACCCACAAAAGTGAATACCTAGCAATCTTCAGCTACAAAATAATTAAGTAGGCTGGAACTCTATATCCTAACCTTAATTTAATTCAAGTGCACTCTAAACTCATAAACGTCCATTAATTTAATTGTTCAGACACCACATCTTTAAAATGTTTGATGACAATTCCTATCGGCCCACTAGGGCAACATCTAAAAAGATGTGGGAACATTACTTCATGGAAATTTTATTTATCTAGAAAAATATTTTCCCTGACAACTAATAACATTTGTAAATATTTCAATCTATAATAAAAGGGATTCCCTTCTATAAAGAAAAATTTCTACCATATCATTGATTTTGTAACTAAGAGGATTTGGTGTTTCTTCAAATACCCCACCTTCAAATAATTTTGATAGATAAGCAAGAGAAGAAGTTTCTTCTCGAGGAGGTTAAATCTCTTAAGTTAAATAGGGAAGGAAAGAAGATAGAGACCAACACAGAGACCTGGATACACCAAATGGAAGACTACTTTTCTACATTTCTAGGACAACCAAGTAATTATTGTACATCTTCAACTTATAGGAAAAGCCCATCTTTGGTGGAAGCAATGGTACCATAACAAGGTCATCCCCAAGACTTTCCACTCCTAGGAATAGACCAATACGACTATGAAGGATAGATATTGATCTCCTTTATACGAAACCCTTCAAATGAACGAGTTCTTTAGCCTGAAGCAATAAGTTTGACTCTAGAGGGTTACTATCTTTGCATTATCACACTATAGAAGCATGCTCCATGGAGAGGAAAATTCAATAATCAAGGTTGTTGGCAAGGAGCAAGATGTGGAGCTATAGCTTGTGTGTGTGTGTGTGTGTGTGTGTGTGTGTGTGTGTGTGTGTGTGTGTGTGTGTGTGTGTGTGTGTGTGTGTGTGTGTGTGTGTGTGTGTGTGTGTGTGTGTGTGTGTGTGTGTGTGTGTGTGTGTGTGTGTGTGTGTGTGTGTGTGTGTGTGTGTGTGTGTGTTGTCATCAGTGGACAAGATAAATCTTTCACTTGAGGAAGAACTGGAGAGATTTTCTATCCATACTGCATAAGCATGCTCCATGGAGAGGAAATTTCAATAATTAAGGTTGTTGGCAAGGAGCAAGATGTGGAGCTACAGCTCGTGTGTGTGTGTGTGTGTGTGTGTGTGTGTGTGTGTGTGTGTGTGTGTGTGTGTGTGTGTGTGTGTGTGTGTGTGTGTGTGTGTGTGTGTGTGTGTGTGTGTGTGTGTGCGTGTGTGTGTGTGTGTGCGTGCGCGTGCGCGTGCGCGTGCGCGTGTGGGTGTGTGTGTGTGTGTGTGCGCGCGCGCGCGTGCGCGTGTGCGTGTGCGTGTGCGTGTGCGTGTGCGTGTGCGTGTGTGTTGTCATCGGTGGACAAAATAAATCTTTCACTTGAGGAAGAACTGGAGAGAGGTTCTATCCATACTGCAATAAACAATCAACGTGATAGATATCAAATTTCTATTATCCAAATGCTTCTATCTTCACAAAGGTATTCTTTTTTAAATTATCATTGACTCCATGACTACCCACTCACTCATTCCTCCTAAATGCATGAAAAGCTTGAATTTGGATTCAAAACCTATTGGGAAACTTCTAGTAGAGCTAGAAAATGGGAAAGAAACTCTTTCAACCCAAGTTCTCAACAATATGGGATTTCCAGTGGGAGGGGGGACTACAAAAACCAATTTTAGAGTCATACAATTAGAAGCATATGGTTGTCTTCTAAGTATGGATTGGTTAATATACAATCAGGCTAATATACATTTTGCGGAAGGTCATATTGCATTTAGTAATATTTTTGGAGAGCTACTATAGTCACATGGAAAATCAAGTAGATCAAGGTTTCATTTGGCTAACACAAGTCAAATTCTCAAAGAGATGAGGAAAGTCAAGTTAACAACAATGAGAAATTTCAATCAGCTAAAAGGCTATGTAATTTTCTAAAGTGATTGGACTAAAGAGACACCTAAAATAATTATTGGACCCAAGGATTCATACATCCCAATAACTCATCCTAAGGTCTTCTTGTCTAATTCCCAAAGAAAAATGACAAAACCCTTAGCCTTTACATTGATATTATAGGGAATTAGAAAATAAATGCCCCATTAGGCTATGTTGATGAGCTAGTTGATAAATTGCAAGGCATCATGATCTTCTCAATGATCAACTTAAGGTCAAGATATTACCAAATCAAGATCAAGGAAAATGACATTCCAAAGACATTTGCAAGGTGTACCTTGATGAGAAGTGAATGATCTTCTCAATGATCAACTTAAGGTCAAGATATTACCAAATCAAGATCAAGGAAAATGACATTCCAAAGACATTTGCAAGATGTACCTTGATGAGAAGTGAAGGATTTTCAAGATATCCTAATCTATTCTAAAGAAGAGAAGGATCATCCAATCATCTTCAGATTGTTCTAGAGACCATCTGAATGTATACAACATCATGTATTTTCTACACTGCCTGAAGTGATATACTCTATTAAATTCAGCTTTTTCCTTCCTCCTTCTTTCTTCTGTAGTCTTCATCAATACTTTTTGCACCTTCAGCAAGTTGGCTTTTTCTTTCTTCCTTCTCTCTTCTTCAACCTTCTTTTGGGGAGTCTTTCTCTTTTTCTTCTTAGCCCTTAGACTGTGCCTCCTGCTCTCCTTCCTCACTCACAATTCTCTTGGTGAAAGGAGAGAAGGATCGAAGCTTGCACTCGAGAGCTATGGCGGGAGAGAAAGAGTAAGAAAGAGAGAGACAAGAAATGGGAACTCCAACAATCACAATGTGTGACCGGGCCTTCCTTTATTCAAACTGTCACTAAAAGAATAAAGTATAAAGTGATGGTGACGGGCGCCCACCACCTGCAGTGTGCACTGGCGGTGACTGTCAATGTAGTATACACGGGCGGCTAGGCGGAGGCGCCTTTACCCCCAACAACCTCCCACTTAAAGGTGAATCGGCCCTAGTGAGGAGTGAAAAGAAAAAGGAAAAAAGATAGTACAACATGTATACATGTACAACAGGATCAGGAAAGACGTCATCTCATCCCACACCCATCAACCTCCTGAGGAAGGCAAAGCGCTCTGTAGAGAGGCTTTTCGTGAGTAGATCTGTAGGATTCTGGTCAGCCAAGATCTTGACAAGATCAATAGACTTGTCCTCAACGACCCCACGTATGAAGTGATACCTCACCTCAATGTGTTTCGTCTTCGCATGGAAGACCGAATTCTTGGCTAACTGAATAGCACTCATAGAATCCGAATGCAGTATAGGGGTAGCATCAATACCAAGGTCAGTAACCAAACAACCCAACCAAATGACCTCCTTGCAAGCCTCAGTGGCTGCAACATAGTCGGTCTCTGTAGTAGAAAGGGCCGTACATTTCTGCACCATGGACATCCAAGAAACAACACCTCTAGCATAGGTGAATACATAGCCGGAAGTGGACTTCCTACTATCTACATGTCCTGTATAATGAAAGTCAGTGTACCCCATGACTCCTGTATCCTGGCTGCCATAGCATATGCATATATCTGCAGTGCCCTTCAGGTACCTCATGATACCCTTCACGGCATCCCAATGCTTCTTGCCATGTGTAGCCATATAGCGTGCCACAACACCAACTACAAAGGCGATATCTGGACGAGTGGCTATCATGGCATACATAAGACTGCCCATGATGGATGCATAGGGAATCTTGGCCATCTCGGCCCTCTACTCATCTATCTGTGGACAGTCAGCCTGTGATACCTTCACATAAGAAGGCAATGGACAACCAATAGGCTTTACGTCCTGCATGCAAAAGCGCTCAAGGACTTTATGAATGTACTCCCTCTGTGACAAGTAGAGAAGTCCCTAATGCTTGTCGCGTCTAATGCGCATACCAAGTATGTGAGCGGCCTATCCCAGATCTTTCATCTCAAAGCTCTTCTTGAGTTGAGCCTTAAGAGCATCTAGCTCATCATGAGCTTTCCCTACTATCAGCATATCATCTGCATAGAGTACCAAAATCAATAAAAAACCATCATGGGATTTCTTCGTGTAAAGACACGAATCCATAGCACTCCTGCTATAGCCCTGTGACTGCATAAAGGCATCAAACTTAAGATACCACTCCCTATGTGCTTGTTTCAAGACATAAAGACTTTTCTTCAATTTGCACAATAGGTGCTTCCTGCTAGGTTCTGCAAAGCCCTTAGGTTGCTCCATATAAATCTCATCATGAAAGTCCCCATGTAAGAAAGCCGTCTTGACATCCATCTAGTATAAATCCAAGTCAAGCTGAGTAACCAAAGCCAAGACTAAGCGCAGAGTGGTCATCTTAACCACCGGAGAAAATACCTCATCAAAGTCCACACCATGCTCCTTCTTAAAACCCTTTGCTACCAATCTAGCCTTGTATGCCGGCTTGGGGTGTCCAAGGGTACTTTTCAGCTTGTACACCCACTTGCATGGCAAAGCCTTCTCGCCCTTAGGCAAGGAAACCAAATCCCAAGTCTCATTCTTACACAAGGAGTCTATGCGGATATAATCAAGGGATAGAGGCTTCCAGCCTTAGCACCTCTCGTAATCACAAGCCTCCCACAAGTGATCTTCCATGCAGAGTGTCCAAAAGATACATGATAACTTGCATCATCAAGCTGTCCAGCTGACAGGAGACTGCATGTCAAAGCAGGTACATGACGTACATCCTATATAAAAAAATTGCTTCCAGAAGGAAATTGCAGCCTAACATCACCAATGCCCACAATATCAAGAGAGTTATCATCACCCAAGCGCACAGAACCCAAAATAGTACGGTATGAAGGAAACCACTCTTGGCAAGGTGTCACATGAAAGAATGCACCTGAGTCCAAGAGCCAGCACTGTGCATACATAAAGTGTATCTTTGTCATCTACGAAACACTAGAAGAAGCTGCAAGGATATAATCATCATCAACATCTTCAAGCTACATAACATTGATCTCTTCAATTTTAACATTGGACTTTGCAGGCACTATGCTGCGATCAAAAGACTTTTCTTGCACTTTGTCTTTCCCCTTATCTTTGCGCCTTTCATTGCATAGTTCATGGCATTGTGGCCTAATATGGCCCTTTTTCCCACAATGGTGACAAGCAAAATCTGCATTCCTGCCACGGGATTTGCCTTGGACCGAGATTTCTGAGAATCCCATCCATGGCCACTGCCACTACCATGCTTTCCATATCCATAATTCCTGCCTCTAACTATCATAGCATGCGACACACGAGAGGCATCCAAATTCTTACAGTTAACCTCTTCCTACAGAAGAGCAGTCTCAACATCAGATAATTTCAAGATAGCAGTAGAGGCACATAATGCAATGCGGAATACATCCCATAACTCATTAAGAGTACCAAGCAAGAAAAGAGGAGTGACATCCTCTGCAAAAGTGATGTCCTACAAAGTCAAGTTCTTGAGTATAGCATGGAACTGGCTCAAGTGAGCAAACATGGTCACATTCTCCTTCATGCGTCGATCCATAAGTTGCTTGAGCCAATACATTTGACTCGCTGGACTTTTCTTGTCATAGAGATTCTTGATTTTATCCCACAACTACCATGCACTCTGTTCTTCCTCAAATACATTGTAATAAACCTGTTCTGTGAGAGATAATACAATAGTGGACCTGCATAACTCATCAAGCTCAAACCATTCCTCATCTAGTATAGTTGCAGGCGGCTACCCGCCGCTGAACCTCAATGGTTTGATCTGCACTTTTGCACCAATACCTGCCAAATCTAGTTCTTCCAATAAGATAATTCATACCATCAAGATTTGTGATGTTGAAAATAGCATGATCAGTGGACGAACTCGCCATAATGCAGGCTAGAAGACTACAGACAGTTCAAAACTGCTTGCTATTTACTACAGAAAATGACCAAAAAATCACCAAAATCGAGGAGAAAATGGTGAGAAAAGTGTAATCAAAGCAACTGCCCACCAAGTACTAGTGAAAGTACATCATTTCAGAATATTCTAGCATGAAAAATCCATGTTAGTCCGGAGTCATATGCTTGCTATAATAAATGACAGCAGGGTATTGTGAGAAGCAATTGCTAACCAAATCACTGCACCAAGTCAAGAAATAACAACCAAGACATGACCAGCCATAAATGGGCATAAATCAGCACCAAACAGTCATCAATACCCTGAGCAAACACCCAAACATGTCACCAAAGCATCCGTCAGTGATGAGTAGGCCCACCCCCTGGACAATAGGGCAAAGTATACATAACACTGGCAAGACCTGACACCAGTAGGTGTATGCATACAAGAGTGCAAAGCCCAAGCTCAGGTCAAAAGCAACTCCAAGATATCAGTGCCAAAACCCCAACTTAGACTCTTACCTTGCCTGAATCGGGTTCCGAATGCCCGAGATATGACAAAAAGAGTGATTTTTGGGCTAGATTTTGAAACATGCGCAAAAAATTGTGAGCTAGCTGGGGGGGTCTACTGTCCCACATGTCAACAATGGGGCCCAAAGGGGGCACAAATGGGGACCAAAGAGGGCTTAACCAAGCCTCAGCAAAGCCTTGATAGGCTGGAAGCAAGATCCAGGTGAAGAAAGCTCCAAGAGGTGTGAGCTATGGCTACCCATAACCTGTGAAAACCCTATTTACCTAGACCTATGGACTGAGATAAATCTTTGAAATAATGAAGCAATATCTCAATGTTAATGCCCTGATGGTACCTTAATAGGCCGGGAAGAAGCTCGAGAAGCCGAGGAGTGACGAGAGCTCAAGAGAATGAGCTATGGCTGCCGGGAAGGAGACCCAATGCGAGTGGGGAGTCGATGGGAAGCTGAGAATGCCACAAGCCAAGCTCAAGAGTTGGGAAGCCGTGCTCTAATACCAGTTGAAAGGAGAGAAGGATCAAAGCTTGCACTCGAGAGCTATGGCGGGAGAGCAAGAGCAAGAAAGAGAGAGACAAGAAATGGGAACTCCAACAGTCACAATGTGTGGCCGGGCCTTCCTTTATTCAAACTATCACTAAAAGAATAAAGAATAAAGTAATGGTGACGAGCGTCTGCCACCTGCAGTGTGCAGTGGTGGTGAGTGTCAGTGTAGTAATACATGGGCGGCTAGGCGGATGCGTCTTTACCCCCAACACTTGGTAGATTGTTCATGCTCATGGAAAGGTGACCTATTAACCTCTTCTTTGCCTTGCACCTCTCCTACTGCCTCCTGAATGATGGCTATCAATACCCCACCAAATCCTATGGTTGAGGCCTTGGAGGATGACTTCTTTCTTTCCTTGGAGTAATGCTTTTATTGAGGTTTCCATCGTTTTTCACACGAAGCCATTCAATTTCACTTCGTTTAGGTATTTGGCTACTTTCTAGCATCGATATGTTGATATTGCTCATTAGTGCATTGTATCTATGATTGGAGAACAAGGCATGCACCATCTTCACTTGCAACTAGACTTCCGGATCTGGGATAACGGCTAGGCTAATGTCGTCATTGGTGTGGACTAGAATCTTGTCCATTCCCAACATGTTATACACATCCCTTTTGGGATGTCTCTCAACTTTGTTGGGCAGGCCCAATGCTCTCTCCACCAACTGGAGGCTCAGCTCAACCTCCACCAGCAGGTTTCCTCTCCTTGCCACACAGTTACAGTGTCATGATTTTTGTGAAAGGTTCAAAGGAATTCCATGCACTTGTTGTAGTCCACTGCTTTCTTGACTTTCTCCACATACTTCTGTAGATTGCATTGCTCCACAATCTGTTTCACAACCTGTTCTTCCATGCCTATATCTTCCAAGTTCAGGACGTGTCTAAACTTGAACTGGTTGAAGGACCTTGTCTCTTCCATACTTTTCTTTTAAGAGTTTGCTGAGCATGAACATGAGAATATGGAAGAAGAAGAGGTAGAAGATGAAGACATTGACATGGTAGAGGATACCTCTTCTGACATTGTAGATCCATAAGACTTTGGCACATACTGGAGGATGTGCAAGTTAGAAGGGGGTGGATGTCATGCCGCTATGCAGTCATAGTGTGAAACTCTAAAGTGTGGCTTTCTTATTGATCTAGAGAGCGAATGCCATATTAGTCATTAATGTCAATTTTCGTAGTGTGGATGGTTGGAAAATACTAGATTTTTGGACAAGTTTAGCCAATTTTTAATATTTTAGATATTATCTCTTATAAAAATCCAAAAACTATAGGCAACTTCTAGAATAGGATGGCATGTAAAAGAAAGCATGTAGCTTTCAGCCATTTTTGGAGGATTTTATGTAAAAAGAAGGATTGGCGAAATCGCATGACGCGCAATCACAGTTTTTAGGCAGTGAACAACACTTCGAACTAGGAGATGAAGAAGGAGTAATTTGGTAGAGTTCTAGCTAGGCATGCTAGTATTTTACCCCCCTTTTGGAGCCAATTGAAGCATCAAATTAATGGTCTGAGTAGCATAGAGGAAGGTATTGTTTTATGCACGTTTTTGTCTACAAGAGATTTGTCCTCTTATAATGCAGAAATAAATTGACAGGCTTCACCTCTGTGAGTATTCTTCTACATCTTCTATTTCTTTATGCCACTTCTCTTCCATCTGCTCCTCTCCCTGAATCTTCCTTCACCCAATTGTCTCTTACCCCTATGGTAGACTTTTAACCCCAAACGCTCTGACACCATCAACTACCATATAAATTTATTCCAACCCTTCTTGTTCATGGGTAGACCAGTGATGAAATCCACCATAATGTAAGTCCACTTGCCTTCAAGCATGGGCAATGGCTGCAATAATCCACCCAACTCAAGGTTACTATCCTTATTCTACTAACAAGGCACACATCGAGGCACAAAGTCCTTAACATCTTTTCATAGGCCTCTCCAATAAAAGCTCTTTGAGATGCGACCATAGGTTTTAAATACCCCTACGTGACTAGCAAATCAGTGAAAAATGCATCGTTTCTAGGATCTGCTCTGTGAAGGAGGAGGTGTGGGGAATCACAATCCAGTCATGTGCCCAAATGAGTCCATTTTTTAGATGACATGGGGAGTGCTCATTTATACTGCCTTGTTGTAAATTCTAAAAGACATGGTTGAATTAGCATTAAGCAAGTAAGCCTTGTGAAGTTCCTTGATCCAATCATTGTGAAGTTCTATGATGATTGATGAGACTTTGTAGGCCCACATACGGGAGAGTGAATCGGCCACCACATTCTCCTTCCCATGGGTATGAGTGATCTCAAACTCATAGTTCTACACAGTGTCCACCCATCGCCTCTGCTTAGGAGTCAAATTAGGCTGTGTCAAGAAGTATTTGAGCACCCGATGGTCACTTTTTACCTTAAATCTACTACCATATAGATAGTGGTGCAACTTTTTAATAGCATGAATGATTGCCAATATTTACTAATCATAAACATGTAGTTGCCTCTCTTTTTCCTCCAATTTGCAGCTTTCAAAGGCTATAACACTATGTTCTTTTAGCAAAACAGTCCCAACACCCCTTCCACTAGCATCACACTATATAGTAAATGCTTTTGTAAAGTGAGAGCACATGAGAATGGGGGTTGAACTAAGCAATTCCTTTAGCTATTGAAAGTTGTGATCAGCCAAAGCATCCCAACAAAAAGCCTTTTTTTTTCCTATCTATTAATGGCATTGCAATGGTAGCATAATGGTGGCAAATAAACCTTCAATAAAAGGAGGAGAGACCCAAAAAGCCATGTAAAGAGGTATTATTACAAGGGATGGGCTAATCTAAACACACTACACCTTCTTGAGGTTAGTTGGATCCTCTTTTCACTCACAATATGGCCCAAACACTTAACCTCAATCTGCATGAAAATACATTTTCTTTCTTTGGCAAACAATCGATGCTATACAAGATCATATTCATAAGACTCTAAAATGTGGCAAGGACATTTGTTAGACCAAATGACATGACATGAAAGTGATATAACCCTCAGTCAGACTTGAATGCTATTTTGACTTCATCACCTACCTGCATGCATATTTCATGATAGCTAGACCTTAGGTCTATCTTAGTGAAGTAGCGGGCTCCCTTGAGCTCATCTAGCAAGTTATCAATTCTAGGTATGGGGTATCTATTCTTGAGATTGTAATCTTGTACACTAATCTTGAGGATGTTGTGATTCTATGGGAAATCCTCTCAAATGGTTAAGGGCTAATTTTTTTACAAAGCTATGCATGATGTCACCATCAACAAGAACAAATACATGCTTCCCATTTATGTTTCCTTGTATGCATAGTGTCCTTAGGCTTCTAGAGTTTGTCCATGCATCCATATATATGGAACAATTAGAATTAGTGGATGTGGGGGTGTCATAAGATCAATCTCATCCATCTCATGGCAAAGACAACCACCAGGGTCAAAGGGAAAGCCATTCAGGAAGTCAAATAATTGCTCATGGATCAAGTTCCTCCTGATGATTAGTATTTTCAACATGGGGCATAGGAGACATAGCATTTTGAGTCCTCATCCTCATGTTCATCGTCTTCCAAGACATACATACTATCAAATTTGACCGTGGTTGTCCTATAAGGGCATTGAGACACATGATCGCGACTTTATATTTATCCTTGGATGTGAAACATAAACCCTTAGCTTTTGTTTTCTTAACCACTTCCGGTGGGATAAATTTATGACCACTTGGGGCTAATGCATTGCGTGGTTTGTTTTTAGCATACTTAATGTCTCCCTTTGGGTGGCTCTTGTCCCAAAATTGACATGTTTTCTATCACCGTTAAAAGTGGGAAAAGTGGGTATTTTGGAGCTATCACTAAGTGTGATAGTGCTATGATAAATCCCACCATATTGTCCCTACCTTATAGGGGTTTTTTGCTATTCAAAACTAGGCTATAAATTGTCACTCTTGCGGTACTTTTTACAGCCATTTCTTTCAGCCAACTCTATGGACTCAAACAAGCTAGGGGGACTCTTAAGCCATTACATCAACTAAAAAGGCTTGGTTCTAGCCTATAGATATACTTATGCAACTTGGCATCATCACTAACAGCCTCGACATACATTGTCAAGTTTATGAATTGATTGGTATACTCCCACATGGTGAGATTACACTGATCAAGTTGGTACCATCTTCTTGCCAACCGTTCCTTTTCTACCATAGACACCATTGACACAAATAGTTGCACCATATGCATCTTAAAGTCATCACAATCACAAAATTATTGATTTTATCTTTGTATGGAATGCCACCACGTATGGGCAAAGCTCTCTAAATGAAGAGAGACACAAAGGTTCTTTGCCTCATCAGTGCATGGGTAGATGTGAAAATAAGCCACTAGCTTAGAGGTCCACTCTTCCGAGTCAACCACCAAGGGATGTGTATTGTCCATTAAACTTGGTAAAAATAATTTTATCATGTAGCTCATTACTGCCTTGCTGCCAATACATTCCATGTGGTCCATGCTACCCAGGCATATGTTGTCCATGATGAGGGCCATGCTGGCCAAATTTTCCATAAGGGCCTTGCTACCCATGATTACCATGTGAAGCATGCTACGCATACATCCCATGCTGCCTAAACTGAACATTAGGGCCTTGTTTCCCATAAGTGCCATGCATGCCATATTGTCCATAAGTACCTTATGGAGTGGGTTGTCCATGATTTTGGGTAGGCATGTAGCTAGCATTTCTAGTGGCAAGCTATCTCGAGGATGGGCTAGACAGATTGGCAATGGGGGATGGGAGGATAGGCTCATAATGCCTTGTTGAAGGTTCACTTGTCTCATAGGTGTTGAAGGGAATACCTCATGTCCCAATGATGCCTTGCTGGCCATGCAGCACGGTCTCCAAAAGGGAGGGGACCGATTGGCCTCAAGATTGTACTAATGCTGATTTTCTTGCATTGAGATGAGAGTTCCATCATCCTAGTCATTGTTGCAATCATCTCTCTATGTCTCTAAGCATGATGGTTGTCATGTTGACATAATGTGTTATTAAGTATAGAGTAATAGTCCAATTCAAGGGGCATTTCTTCATGCATCTCCTTGTGGTCCTCTTGGGTGGAGCTAGGGTCATTCATTGATGCCTGAGAATCCTTGATTTCATGTTGAAACTCCTATTGGGCCTTTGCTTTGCCTCTCTATCCTACCATACTAAGTGTTGTCCAAATAGACCCTCTAGCACAAAATATGAGATATATTTAACTAGGGTGCTCCAATCAAGGAACTTTTTTATTTATAACAGAGGGGAGGGTGTCCTCTATGAGTTTATGTAAAAAAAATTGTGACAAAAAGCTGTAAACAATTTTATGTGGCTATATAAAAGGGGACTACAACCTATCCCATAGGACCAATACACACAAAAGTGGTTGTAACTCTCCAATGGGAGCTCCAAACAAGGATATTTCTAGCTCTAGTTGAAGGGACAAAAATCTCTTCAAAAAAAGCTATAGGGTTTTAGCTCAATCCTCCAATTCCATTTTGTTGTAATAGGTTTTCTGGAGCATTCTTAGAATGACTATACCCTATCTCACTGTCTATCTTGGTCCAAATCAACACTATTTGACCTTGTTATGATGCAAAAGCCTTAGATAAAAGACTATAGCATATACATAACCTCCAAAGCATACCATAGAATCCATACATAGCTTGTGTGACTCCCTGCAATGATTTGATAAACTCAACAAGAGAACCAAGTAGCATATATTCAATTCATTGCCAATTTGTGACATACATCCCGTATACATTTCCAATGTTCTTCCAATGGTCTTCGAGGTAGGGATGGGTTGTACTTGCACTTACAAATGAGTTCTTGGGCTCCAAAATCTAGGGGTGTGCAAAGTTCCTCATTGAACTGGGTTGTGCACCCCTTTAGGGTCATTAATGGTAAGGAGGGGTCGCCCCACTATGGTGTTACCACCTCGCCTAGCATTGGCCTTGAGTACATTAGCTGGAAGAGACATCGCAGAAGCATTCTAAGCTAATCAACCAGCATGAAATGCAAATTTGAAAATAGACTTTCTTTGATGAGATGCACGGGTATAATAGAATATTGGATAGGGGTGTTACCTCAAGAATTCAATGATTCATTGATTGCTTAACTTACCCCCTTTTTATAGAATTTTTGGGATTACTTCAAAATCACAGCCAACAAGATGGTTATGGTTAGTGGTGTGATGAGAGGAATTAATTTCTCCATAGACATGAATGCATTCCATAAATGATTGAGTAGATGAAGAAGTAAGCCCAATATCCATCAATGCCACAAGGGGTCTCAAACAAGAGGACGAAGCTCAAAAAATGGATAAAGAGAGAGATCAAAAACTACAAGACATACCTCAGAGATGCTTGAAGGAGTGGTGGAAGGTTGTCCAAACCAAGAACCCATGCTTCTTCTCTAATTCAACTAGTGGGTGGAAGAAAGTCTTCGATCTTTTGAAATCTTCAAGGGGAAGAGTCTTGAACTATTGCCAATGGCACCTAGGGCAAGAAATTGAAGATTCTTCAAGTGAGCTTGAGCTGTAGGAAAGGTGCCATGGCTGCCATTGATGTTGTCCACCCTAGGCTTTCAAGAGAGTGCCAATATCAAATCTCAGTCAAGAAAGGGGGGGGGGGGGGGGGGGGGGGGGGTTTGAACCTTGCTCAGATGAGTGCCCAGAGCTGAGGATGAAGCTAGAGATTAGTGCCAAGTGCTAGTGTAGGAGGAGAATGGCCAAGAAACTCAACACAAAATGCACCAAAATTTGTGGGTTGCTTTTGGGAGACTTCAGCTAGTTGGGATGTAGCTCATGGGTGAACTATAGGATACCCATAGTGTCAGGAAGATAGTAGGAGATGCCTTGCAAGCCCAAGGAATGAGAGAAGAAAGATCTAGAGAGTTCTTGGATTGCAAGTTCCATTGTTGCTTCAAGAAACTGTGAGGAAGAATAGGAAAACTCACTTTTGGGAAAAAGTAGTCACAGTTAAGCCACCCTCCAAGTCTTGAGTGTCCTCCTTGGGTAAAACACCTCTAAAATTGAACTATAGAGTATAAATGAGTTGCCATCTTTGTCTACTTGTCTCCAAATTTGATCAAAGATCCATTTAAAACTCCAAGAAAGGATGCCAACCTGCCTGGGTACTCCCTGTGTACTTGAGTAACTAGGGTTCCTGAGATTGAAAAGAAACCAAATCTAAAGGAAGGAGAGAGAGAAGAAGAAGGATCAAAGACCGATGCTCTGATACCAACTGTAATGAAGGGAACCTAACAAGACCTAAGAGAGAGAAGAAAGAGTACAAAAGAGTGAGAAAGAGAGTGAGAAGGAGAGAGAAATACTAGAAGAACAAAGAGAAAGACAAATAGAGAGAGGGAAAGAGAGAAAGAAGGGGAAGGAAGCCATGGAAGCTGTGAAGGTGAAGACAGAGTTTCTTGATTTTTGCATGATAACTAACCTAACCCTCTTACACCTTAAATACCATCAGCAGAGTGACTGGTATTTTCTCCTTATTTTCCCTTATATCCCACTCGTTACAATTTTGAATTTCCCATTCTTTTCTTCTAAGCTTCCATTGGCTTCTCGATTACTCATCTCATATTTCTTCTCCTCTTCCTCATCCTTCATTTTCATGTTCTCCTGGATGGTGGCTAGGAACCAAACATGTCTACCATTTGCTTCTCTAGTCCTACTGCCTTCTCTTCTTGAGCCTCCCTCCATTCATGATATGACCATGTATCTTCTTCTCATCAATAGTGTTGGTTGTGGGGATGTTGTCATCTCCCATGACTACTCCTCATTAGGAAGCCATGCCTTGACTTTGGATGTGCATCATGGGGAAGCTACATCTTGCCTTCAAGTGGTATGCTAGGGAGAAGTAGTGTTTCAACTATGACATTTTGAATCTTGTCTTCTACCTCTATGGAGCACACCCTCACTCTAAGATTGAGTTGCTTTGATACCAAGTGTGATGTACTTACCCTCAACTCACTCACTTGTAGTCCCTCACTCACTCAACATGGCATAGAAAGAACACATGAAATGTGAAAATAAGGTATGCTCTAGTATTACTCAAAAGAAATAAAGGTACAACACAAACAGGCCTTAGGACCACACCTTCATGGGGTTCATCATTAAGTATAGGGTATCATACATAGAGTGTAGCACCATAAGTTGTGCTTGAATCACCACTACTCCCTATATAGGTGCATTTGGCCCTAAGTCCAAGGAATAGCTACAAAGCCCCAAAGTGGGAAAGGGGGAGAGGGGACCTCACGGGGATGGGGGGAGGGAGGGATAGAGGGATAGATAGAATGAAGGAAAGGGGGAGGGGGAAACTCACAAAAGCGGAGAGAGAGAGAGAGAGAGAGAGAGAGAGAGAGAGAGAGAGAGTGTGTGTGTGTGTGTGTGTGTATGTGTGTGTGTGTGTGTGTGTGTGTGTCTATGTTTTGTAGTATTAGAGACGTCCCTAGTTAGTGTCTCCCACATCATGCCAATCACTATAGCTAGCATGTTGCATGTTAGGCCCATTGTCTAGCCCACATATCAAGCTAGGAATTGAAGCCTACATATTAGGCTAGCCATTTCACTCTCACATAGTTTCTCTAAAGCTTTCTTTTTGTACACCTAGCATGCAGTATAGCCACATATATGCTCACACCTCCACCAGTCTTTTATTCTCCACTTGACATTGCTTATTGGCCTTGAGAGGGTGGAGAGAGGCAACACTACATCCCCAATGAGAGACACATAGATCTTCCTACATGGTAGTTTGTGAGAGAGAGATGGGATAGCTATGCTTAGCTCTTTGTGAGAGAGAGGGGGAGAGAGAAAGAGAGGAAAAAGTGAAGGGTGGAACTTGGAGACCTAAGAAAGAGAGAGGGAGAGGGGGGAGATAGAGCTAGTTGTCATAGAGAGAGAGGACGTTTGTCAAAGATAAAAAGGGAGGGAGATGATTTTTGTCAAAGAGAGAAAGGGAGGGAGAGAGGACTTTTGTCAAAGAGAGAAAGGGAGGAGAGACCATTTCAAATTTCAAACTTGGTTTGGGCAGATGTTTAAGGTTCAAAAACTTTTGATATTCGAGCAAGCTTTAGGAGGTTTGAAACTTTCCTTTTCCACAATTTAAAATTACAAAGGTATAGATGTACATCTTGTCAAAGCACAATGATGGTCCATTTTAGCATTAGGTATTTAATGAATGATATTGTTAGTATTGGACAATTTTTTATGTTTTAGTCATTTTACTAGCTTACATTGATATTTGCATTAACTTAATTTGCAAATATTTTTATCTTTAGGTGTAAGTGTAATATACCGAGCACTACAAATCATGCATAAACCCCCCTTTTTAAGTAGTGGGGATAATAATATAGCATTTTGATAAATTACCAGGATAATGGCAAAATTTTTTTCCTTATTCCCCTCCCCAGCCTACTATCGTGCTGGAGGGGGAGGGGAAAAGAATGCATGGAAAGAGCTCCTCGGTGGAGCTCGCTGCCTACAAGTCGCCATGGCGTGACCAAGTAGGGGAGGAAGGATCCCCTTCCCCTTATCTACATAAATGGGAGGGGGGAATGCAAGCAAAGGAGGAGAGACGAAGGCGCTGCCTTACTGCCATTAGGGGAGTCTACCAGGAATCGTGAGGGAGGGAGAAGCTAAGAGGTCGCCGCTAGTCCGCTTGGGATGTCGAGCTACTGCAGAGGCCGCTGCCTTACATTGCCATTCAGCCGTCATTCTCCTATAATAGCCGCCGCTACTTCCTGAGTCAGTAGGCCGCGCTGCCTAGTGACCATGTTCTGAGGAAGTCATTCCCTCCCCCCCCCCCCCCCCCAACGTGGCTGTCGTGAGGCCTCTCAGAGCCTTGGAAGATTCCAAGGGTGGCCTTTTAAAGCCCCCTTCCCATAGCCGCTCAAAGTACCCCCTAAAATCCCCCCCTTAGGCTTCATAAGCCCCCCCTTTCCACCCCCTATTTTTCCCCTAAGGGCCTTAGGCCCCTTTTCCATAGCCTTTAAGACTGTTTTGTTTTTCTTGGGGTTTCCCTTTGAAGCTTCATAAGCCCCCCTTTAGCCCCCTTCCTTTGGGCTTTGGAACCACCCCCCCCCCCCCCCTCCCCCCGTGTTTTAATTTCCCTTAGCCCCCCTTCCTATGGCTTTTAGGATTACCCCCTCCTCCCTCCAAGTTTTCCTTTAAGGGCCCTTAGGCCTTTTCCCTCCTTCCAAAAGGTATAGCCTTTAAAGGCTACTTTTCCCCCCTTATAAAAATTCCTTTTTAAGGCTCCCTTAGGGCCTTTCCCCCCCATAAAAGATTACTCCAAAGGGTCTTTCCTTCCTCCCCCGTGTTTTTTTTAAAAAACCCCTTAGGCCCATAGCCTTTAAGGCTACTTTTTTCCCCCCTTGGAGTTTCTCCCTTAAGATTCTATAAGGCCCACTTTTTCCCCAAGAAAATTTTACCTTAGCCCTTTTCTTTCCCCATGCAAAATACCCCTTGGAGATTTGTTTTTCCCCCACACGTAAAAGAAAAGAGAGTGTTGAGGGTCTTTTGACACCTCCCTTTCCCACTCAAAAGCTCTCATAAGGGATTCCACACCTTTTTATTCCCCGTTTGTGCGAGTTTTAACAAGGCCATTAAGCCTTCCCCATGGCTTTAATGGGTCTTACTCGTGAAAGATTTTGAAACACCCCTTTCGAATTCCCTACTTCAAGGAGGAAGCCTTCTAAAATTGCTTTCGACAAACGGTGCAAGTTATTGCAAAAGGGAGCCATAGGGGAATTTTAAAAAGGAGTTGTAAAGCTGCTTCCACGACGGAAAGACTACAATTGCGATGTCTCCTAAGAAAGTCCAAGGCACACCGCGGGAGGGTCGTCTCCCAACATCCATGTGGACATCTCACTCCAAGCCCAGGTTTTCCTTCCTAATTTTTCTTTGGTATTGTTGTAATCCAATCACACAAGATTAATTGTTAGAAATAGGATATATATTTGTCCTAAATGCTCACGACGAAGGAACTTAGTCATTAATACTTTCAATAAAACAAGTAAAAAAAAGGAAGCATAAATGCATTTCTAGCAAATAGCTTTATGCATTTAAATGAATTAAAAATTAGATTAATACCCATTAAAATGGTATACTTCGTTTAAGCCTAGAAGTATAAACTGCATCTCGCACTATTAACCCATATCCTCTTCGCAATGAATCATCATGGAAAGTGCAAGGCATGAAATGATTCTTACAATGCATAACTCTAGGAAATTGTCATTTGTCAACTGCATAAATTATCAAGAAAAAGGTTGCGTGTTTAGCATGAATTTTGTTCGTAAGTTATAGGAAGATTAGTTGGAATTAACCTAACCTATGCCTGACCTTAATCAATTTACGCATAGACAACGAGTCATGTGGAACTGATCACGTAATTATCTTCTAGAGTTAAACAAATTGGCATAAACCTAAAACACCTAAACCGCGGAGTACTCATTTAGAATGAGTTAAATTCCAAGAAATTCACTAGGAAATTAATACGTGACCTAATCGTTACGTATCGCTAAAACTGAAACTCCTATACCTTAAATACTTGCCCACATTCACTGAATGTAGGGACAGTGAAATGTAATTGGAAAGTGAACTAGGGTATGTCCCCAAGAATCTTAGGAGATGGAACTTGGAACTCTAGGACTAACGAAGTCAGTCTAACGTAATCAGGAACAGATTGTTTCATGACTCCGTTTAATTAGTAGAATAAGTCTCATAGTTCGATGCAACACTCGCGCAGCAAGTGCGGAGTCATATGATCTTGTAATTGGATCACAAGGGAATAGCCAAATTCTCACAATGAGGTTGGCAGGTCCTTACACAAGTTATCTTGCAAGAGGATGAATAATCATCCAAATTTAGTATCTTTCTGGAGTAAACAAGATTGCTTGGAAGCAATAGACCAATCGATAAACTGAAATAACTAATGAACTTAAGGTTTGACCAAGTCGGATTAATAGGGTACGCCCTAACCCAGGATATAGGGGATCTTGCCAAGTTGCAAGTCATCCTGGGTCGAGTGCTAGACTCATTCGAAAGGAAGGATTCATTCCTTAGCAGTTTGCCAACAAAAACTATCAATGGAAATGTTTGCGCTTGCTACAGATTTTAGAGTACTATTTGACTTTGTTTGATCAACGAATTAAAAGATAAATGGATACCTATACTTCAGGTTGAAGGCTTGAAGGGAGAGGTAGCTTCAGTTACCCTCGACTGCCTACCTAACCTTAACCAAGGGGGTTGTTAACCGCGCCGGGAAGGTGGACCAAACCCGCCGCGAGAGGTCTCTCCATTGAGCGCTACTTGGAGCAAGAGGATGCTTGGGTGTCAGAGGGAGCTCTGGCTGTAAATCCCTCGCCTTCCGGGCCCTACACAAGAGGCTAACGTGACTCGGGATTGGATCTTGAGGCCCGCATACTAGTCTACAGGCGGAAACTTGGATTGGTAATCCCTGTGGATTACTGGATAGCCTTCGGGCGGATTGTGGATAAGCCTACGAGCTGGACTTTTTGTATTTCAAAGATAAATATGATAACCTGTTAATAAGGAACTTGTTTGACATTGTTTTTCTATGTCAAGTGATATGATTACGTGAAAGAACCAGTGCCTAACGGGCTAATTAAAGAAGCTGATTGTTACATGTCCAACTAAATGTGTTAGGTAATTAAATAACTAAAACAACCCGAGGAAAGTGCAGAGGATGAGCTATAGGTCCGTCCTATGGTTGGGTGGTCCCGGTTGGCCGGGAACTTTTCTCAAGTCACGATGGACAACTAGAAGATTGTCAAAGAACACGAACAACAAGAGCATTGACCTAAAATTATGATTGATCCCGATTTACGTTATTTTAGGGGAACGGAATGGGACTATGCCTTATGGCAGAGAGGTTGAGCTTTGCATCCCTCTCATTTCCCATTCTCCTTGAACCAAGTGCAGCGTAAATCCGCTTTGGACCTGGCATTTCTGCGTAAAGTAGTTCGCTTGGGTCTGACGCTAGTTGCCATTAGGAAATGACCAATAAGAAAAGCCCTAATTCAGGTCGATCCTAAGTGGGAACGGCCGAAATACTTCCGCTATGTGGCAGACGCGGAAAGCCCTAGATTGCAAACCCCGTAACATTCCGTGGAAATGTCGAGCGGAGCTTTCTAGACATCCTTTCCGATAGACTGCTAAGACGTGTCCTGAAGATACAAGTGGACACGTTACAGTTGGTATCAGAGTCGACCAACAACGGAATTGTTTTTATGAAATCTTAATAAGAAGAAGTAAAGCAAATGTTGATGTTCCAAGCATTTCCTTACTTTTAATGTTGTCTTGCAAAATTACGAAGCGTAGAACAAGTTCTTAGTATTTCGAGTCATGTTTATGATTGCATGTACTCTCCGCATTATCGACAAAGGGTTGAGATGATGAACATCTTGGAGCAAATCTATAAGCCATCACCTTTGTACATGGAACGAAGATGGACGGGTGCCTCATGAATCTACTATATAGCCGCCCACCGGTTTGCTTACCTACAAACCAACCTAAAGAGGATCAAGTGGTTAGAAAACCTGAAAGTCATCAAGCTGTTCATTTTTATGGAAGCTCACGTAACCTCAACTTTACATATTCGAGGTCGGAGGGTTGAGATGAACTCATATGTATATGAGGAAGTAACCCGTGTAATCCCCGCCGACAGGATTAAAGTGTTGGGGCACCATGAAAAGAATGGGTTCCAAAGGAGAGGATACCCCAAACTTCCAATGACTTACCGATTCCTGAAGATCCGTGACCCGAAACCATACTATTATACAATTCCTATAGATAAATGTAATACAACGTTGTTCTCCCCAAACTAAATGTAACAGTTGGCTTATCATCGCAAGAAATGTTGTATTCCGAAAGAGCTATGCCCATATAAATACAAATAAGACTTCTTTTTATCAATGTCTGATTGTGCATTAGAATTGATAAAAAGTTAAGTGGTTAGATTGCCTGGGTAATAGCGGAATTGAAGATGTAATATAAATCAATAACGTTTATCGTATAATGACGTTAAGAAACCTTTATCCAGGCACAACCCTAGGTACAGGTTCCTAGTTCGCCTCCTACATCAAGTACTGCTATAATCCAAGAGAAGAAGTTTCTTCTCAAGCAAATTAAGCCACCCGAGTTTGACGGGAGAGGCAGGTCTGTCCAAGCAGATGCTGAAATTTGGATTGAATCCATGGAGGATTACTTCAAAGCAGCCGGTACTGCACCCGCCAATTAGGCTATGCTCGCCAAGCTAAAGCTCACCGACAAAGCCAGGCTTTGGTGGAAGCAATGGTGTAGGGATCAAGGGATCGCGGAGGGATCCGTTACCTGGGAGAAGCTGAAGAAAGACGTGCAAGGAAGATACTTACCACCTGCATATCACACGCAGAAAATGAATGAGTTCTACGAGCTAAAACAGCTGGGGCTCACTCTTGATGCATACTACTCTAAATTTGTCTCACTTCTTAAGTATGAGCCGCAGATGGACATGACACAGCAGGTGTCCAAATTTTATGCTGGTTTAAATCTACCAGTAAATACCCGTCTCGAATCTCCATCAGATCTTCAGGGCGCACTCATTCGAGTTGTGCCTATAATTCAAGAGGTGCAGGCTAGACCAAGGGGTAACAAAACTTGGTCTTATAATGACCCGAACAGAGGAGCATTCAGACCTCAAATGAAGAGAGTTCAAGGTCATAATCAAGGACAAAGAAAGAAAGCAAGGACTAATAATGTCAACAACTTTATTCCTACTCAAAGTAATGGCCGAAACCTCCGTTGTTTCCACTGCAACGAGCCCGATCATTTCAAGAGGCAATGTCCCAAGCTTGGTGGAGGACATCGCCAAGCATCATTCCAAGGAACGGGGCCATGGTCAAGGAGCTGCTACCCGAGGCAAAGGAAGAACCGCCTGCATTGCCAATAGGAAAATGTGCGAAGAAGAAGAAGAAGAAGATTCGACCATGGAAGCAGAATTTGAAAGGGCGACAGTCCATGCTGCTCTACACAAGAAAGGGCCGAATCGCCAGTTCTCAGTGATTCAGCCACCGTCGGACTATCAAGGTAAAAGTTTCAAGACCTTGATTGATTATGGCAGTACACATTCCTTTATCTCACCAGCATGTGCAAAAAGATTAGAAATAGCCACAATAGAAGCATCTACCTTGCTTGTGGAATTGGCAAATGGTCGTGAGGTTACTTGTACCAGGCAAACTACTAAGGTGAAATTCTTTCTGGGAGGAAAGAAGACTTCAGTCAAATTCAGAGTCATGAATTTAGGTATCCATGAGTGTCTACTCGGAATGGATTGGCTTAAGCCTAATGACGCCCACATTCATTGTGGAAAGGGCCAAGTTTCCTTTCAAAACTCTAAAAGGGAATTAGTCACAACTCAAGGTGAGGTTGGAGTGCCGAGAATCCAATTGGCCAAAGTATCTCAGATCATAAAAGGAGTCAGAAAAGGATTACCTGTATTAAGCTCAACAAGTTAGATCAGAAGCAAGAATCTAGTGAATGACCTTCTTGGCTAAAGGAATACCCGGACGTATTCCCTGAAGAGTTGACAGAGCTCCCGCCTCAAAGAGAAGTGGATCATGAGATTAAGTTAGTACCAGGAGCTGCGCCAATTGCAAAGAGACCTTATAGAATGTCCATACCAGAAGCAATTGAGCTGAAGGAACAACTCAAGCAACTGCTAGAACATGGCTACATCCATCCTAGCAGTTCACCATGGGGAGCTCTAGTACTGTTCCAGAAAAAGAAAGATGGAACACTTCGACTATGTATTGATTACCGAGGATTGAATCAATCAACGGTCAAGAACAAGTATCCTATTCCTAGAATAGATGAGCTTCTCAACCGTCTTCAGGATGCAAAGATCTTCTCCAAGATTGATATCAGGTCAAGTTACTATCAGATAAGGATCAAGGAAGAAGATATCCCCAAGACGGCCTTCAATACAGGATATGGGCACTTTGAGTTCCTAGTTATGTCATTCGGACTTACGAATGCACCTGCCACCTTGAACAGGTTAATGCAGGATATCTTTAGGCCATATCTTGATGATTTCGTGCTTGTCTTCTTCAACGACACTCTAGTCTATTCTAAACAGGAAGAAGATCATGAACCCCAACTTCGGATTGTCCTTGAGACAATGAGGTCACATAAGCTTTATGCTAAGATGAAGAAGTGTGCATTCTTCAAACGCCAGATTGAATATTTGGGATTCATAGTATCAGTGGAATGAATATCAATGGACCTAGCCAAGGTCAGAGATGTGCTTGAATGGCCAATACCAACATCTGTCAAAGAAATATGCAGCTTTCTCAAATTGACAGGATGGTATAGGGTCTTCATCAAAAAACTATGCTTTGATTGCAGCACCTTTGATGAACTTACTAAAGAAGCAAACTTCCATTGCATGGTCAACTCCCGAACAAAATAGCTTCGACAGATTGAAGCAAAGTTTGGTATCAGCACCTATTCTAAAACTTCCAGACCTCAATAAAGAGTTCGAGGTAGTAACTCATGCTAGCACACTTGCCTTAGGTTGTGTGCTCATGCAGGAAGGTCATCTTGTAGCATACTCTTCAAGGAAATTGCACAGTCATGAGAAGAATTATGCTACGCATGATGTGGAATTGCTAGCTGTCATCCATGCTCTAAAGCTTTGGAGACACTACCTATTGGGTAACAAGTTTACACTAGTAACTGACCATAAGAGTCTCAAGTGGATCTTTACCCAGAACGAGCTCAACATGAGGCAACATCAGTGGATTGAAGTGTTGGAGGAGTATGACTTTGAAATCAAGTACCGACCAGGAAAAGAGAATGTAGTTGCCGATGCACTCAGTCGCAAGGCATTCCTTAATTCTCTAATCCTGCAGAATCCATCAACAAGTATCTATGCCAAACAATCCAATACTTGAGTTAGCTAGAGAGGATGCACGCCATGACCCGGCCTACCAAACAATGCTAAGGGAGATCTCTATCAAGGACTAGAACCAAAAGTTGTAAGCTAAGTATCATGAATTTTCTATTAATAGTGGACTTGTCTACTATAGAACAAGGCTGTGTGTACCAGCAAGTCAGTCACTTAAGCAGAAGATATTGTGGCAGACATCCTGGCTATGCCAAGACTCTTAATGCAGTTAGGAAGAGCTACCATTGGGAGAGGCTTAAAGGTGACGTTCTCAAATATGTCACCGAGTGTTTGTCTTGTCAATGTATCAAAGCCGAACATGTCAAGATGCCAGGGAAACTGCAACCACTTGACATTCCCCAAATGAAATGGGAATTCATCAGTATGGATTTTGTTGTAGGCCTACCCCAAGTCCAGGGAGGATACAACTCCATCATGGTTGTGGTTGACATTCTTACTAAGGTTGCACACCTTATTCCAGTAAAGACAAACTATAAAGCCTCAAACATTGCAAGATTGTTTATCAAGGAGATATTCAAGCTACATGGGTCACCCAGAAGAATCATTAGTGATCGTGATTCTCTCTTCGCATCACACTTCTGGAGAGCTATCTTTGAAGCCATTGGGACTCAACTCTACTTTAGCACCGCTTACCATCCCCAAACGGATGGACAAACAAAGCGAGTAAATCAAGTCATCGAGGATATGCTTAGGGCATGCTGTTGTCGGGAGCCAAAGAGGTGGATTCAATACTTGCCTTTGGTTGAATTTGCCTACAATGCTTCTTATCAACAAAGCATTCAGATGACCCCTTTCCAAGCATTGTATGGTCATGACTGTTGAAGTCCCCTAAACTTCTCAGATCCAACCTTAAGGGTTGAAGCTTCAAGGCAGATGTTGAAAGAGATGGATGACCAAATAAAGTCAATAAGACAAGACATCCAAGCTGCCAAGGATAGACAGAAGGCATACGCGGATTTGAAGCGTCAAGATAGAATCTTCAAAGAAGGAGTCATGGTCTTCATTCGCGTACGCCCAAAGAAGAGTTCCCTATCCTTAGGGGATTGCAAGAAGCTAAGTCCAAGGTATTGTGGTCCGTACAAAATCCTCAAATGCCTAGGACCTAATGCTTACAAACTGCAACTCCCTGAGAACCTAAAAGTTCATAATGTATTCCATATCAGCCTATTGAAAAAGTATGTACCTAATCCTAACCATGTACTTGATGACCAACAAATTGTAATGCCTAGTCAAGGAGTCCTTGAATTAAGGCCTGACAAGATCTTAGATATTAGGGAGAGACAATTGAGATCCAGAACCTTGAGAGAATGCCTCATCCAGTGGAAAGATTATCCCGAAGAGGATGCCACTTGGATAGATGAAGACACTCTCAACCATCAATATCCCCAGTTTATCTCGACATGAGGACATCTCGGTTCCTCTAAGGGGGAGAGAATGTAATATACCGAACACTACAAATCACGCATGAACCCCGCTTTTTAAGTAGTGGGGATAATAATATAGCATTTTGATAAATTACTAGGATAATGGCAAATTTTTATTCCTTATTCCCCTCCCCAACCGACTGTCGTGCTGGAGGGGGAGGGGAATAGAATGCATGGAAAAAGCTCCTCGGTGGAGCTCGTTGGCTACAAGCCACCATGGCATGACCACGTAGGGGAGGAAGGATCCCCCTCCCCTTACCTATATAAATGGGAGGGGGGAATGCAAGCAAAGGAGGAGAGAGGAAGGCGCTGCCTTACTGCCATTAGGGGAGTCTGCCAGGAATCGTGAGGGAGGGAGAAGCTAAGAGGTCGCCGCCAGTCCACCTGGGATGTCGAGCTGCTGCAAAGGCCACTGCCTTACATTGCCATTCAGTCGTCGTTCTCCTACGACAGCCGCCGCTGCCGCCTGAGTCAGTAGGCCGCCCTGCTTGGCGACCGTGTTCTGAGGAAGTCGTTCCCTCCCCCCCCCACATGGCCGTCGTGAGGCCTCTCAGAGCCTTGCAAGATTCCAAGGGTGGCCTTTTAAAGCCTCCTTCCCGTGGCCGTTGAAAGTACCCCCTAAAATCCCCCCCTTTCCCCCCCCTATTTTTTCCCTAAGGGCCTTAGGCCCCATTTCCATAGCCTTTAAGGCTGTTTTTTTTCCCTGGGGTTTCCCTTTGAAGCTTCATAAGCCCCCCTTTAGCCCCCTTCCTTTGGGCTTTGGAACCACCTCCCCCCCCCCCCCCCCCCGTGTTTTAATTTCCCTTAGCCCCCCTTCCTATGGCTTTTAGGATTACCCCATCCTCCCTCCAAGTTTGCCTTTAAGGGCCTTTAGGCCTTTTTCCTCCTTCCAAAAGGTATAGCCTTTAAAGGCTACTTTTCCCCCCTTATAAAAATTCCTTTTTAAGGCTCCCTTAAGGCCTTTCCCCCCATAGAAGGTTACTCCAAAGGGCCTTTCCTTCCTCCCCCGTGTTTTTTTTAAAAACCCCCTTAGGCCCATAGCCTTTAAGGCTACTTTTTTCCCCCCTTGGAGTTTCTCCCTTAAGATTCTATAAGGCCCACTTTTTCCCCAAGAAAATTTTACCTTAGTCCTTTTCTTTCCCCATGCAAAATACCCCTTGGAGCTTTGTTTTCCCCCCACATGTAAAAGAAAAGAGAGTGTTGAGGGTCTTTTGACACCTCCCTTTCCCACTCAAAAGCTCTCGTAAGGGATTCCACACATTTTTATTCGCCGTTTGTGTGAGTTTTAACAAGGCCATTAAGCCTTCCACATGGCTTTAATGGGTCTTACTCGTGAAAGATTTTGAAACACCCCTTTCAAATTCCCTACTTCAAGGAGAAAGCCTTCTAAAACTGCTTTCGACGGATGGTGCAAGTTATTGCAAAAGGGAGCCACGGGGGAATTTCAAAAAGGAGTTGTAAAGTTGATTCCACGACGGAAAGACTACAATTGCGATGCCTCCTAAGAAAGTCCAAGGCGCAGCCACGGGAGGGTCGTCTCCCAGCATCCACGTGGACATCTTACCCCAAGCCCAGGTTTTCCTTCCTAATTTTTATTTGGTATTGTTGTAATCCAATCATGCAAGATTAATTGTTAGAAATAGGATATATTTTTGTCCTAAATGCTCACGACGGAGGAACTTAGTCATTAATACTTTCAATAAAACAAGTAAAAAATAAAGGAAGCATAAATGCATTTCTAGCAAATAGCTTTATGCATTGAAATGAATTAAAAATTAGATTAATGCCCATTAAAATGGTATACTTCGTTTAAGCCTAGAAGTATAAACTGCATCTCGCACTATTAACCCATATCCTCTTCGCAATGAATCATCATGGAAAGTGCCAGGCATGAAATGATTCTTACAATGCATAACTCTAGGAAATTGTCATTTGTCAACTGCATAAATTATCAAGAAAAAGGTTGCGTGTTTAGCATGAATTTTGTTCGTAAGTTATAGGAAGATTAGTTGGAATTAACCTAACCTATGCCTGACCTTAATCAATTTACGCATAGACAATGAGTCATGTGGAATTGATCACGTAATTATCTTCTAGAGTTAAACAAATTGGCATAAACCTAAAACACCTAAACCGCGGAGTACTCATTTAGAATGAGTTAAATTCCAAGAAATTCACTAGGAAATTAATACGTGACCTAATCGTTACGTATCACTAAAACTGAAACTCCTATACCTTAAATGCTTGCCCACATTCACTGAATGTAGGGACAGTGAAATGTAATTGGAAAGTGAACTAGGGTATGTCCCCAAGAATCTTATGAGATGGAACTTGGAACTCAGACTGACGACGTTAGTCTAACGTAATCAGGAACAGATTGTTTCGTGACTCCGTTCAATTAGTAGAATAAGTCTCATAGTTCGATGCAACACTCACGCAGCAAGTGCGAAGTCATATGATCTTGTAATTGGATCACAAGGGAATAGCCAAATTCTCGCAATGAGGTTGGCAGGTCCTTACGCAAGTTATCTTGCAAGAGGATGAATAATCATCCGAATTTAGTATCTTTCTGGATTAAAGAAGATTGCTTGGAAGCAATAGACCACCAACCGATAAACTGAAATAACCAATGAACTTAAGGTTTGACCAAGTCAGGTTAATAGGGTACGCCCTAACCCAGGATATAGGGGATCTTGCCAAGTTGCAAGTCATCCTGGATCGAGTGCTGGATGCATTCAAAAGGAAGGATTCATTTCTTAGCAGTTTGCCAACAAAAACAATCAATGGAAATGTTTGTGCTTGCTACAGATTTTAGAGTACTGTTTGGCTTTGTTTGATCAACGAATTAAAAGATAAATGGATACCTATACTTCAGGTTGAAGGCTTGAAGGGAGAGGCAGCTTCAGTTACCCTCAACTGCCTGCCTGACCCTAACCAAGGGGGTTGTTAACCGCGCCTGGGAAAGTGGACCAAACCCGCCGTGAGAGGTCTCTCCGTTGAGCACTACTTGGAGCAGGAGGACGCTTGGGTGCCAGAGGGGGCTCTGGCCGTAAATCCCTTGCCTTCCGGGCCCTGCACAAGAGGCTAACGTGACTCGGGATTGGATCTTGAGGCTCGCATACTAGTCTATGAGCGAAAACTTGGATTGGTAATCCCTGTGGATTGCTGGATAGCCTTCGGGCGGATTGTGGATAAGCCTACGGGCTAGACTTTTTGTATTTCAAAGATAAATATGATAACCTGTTAATAAGGAACTTGTTTGACATTGTTTTTCTATGTCAAGTGATATGATTACATGAAAGAACCAGTGCCTAATGGGCTAATTAAAGAAGCTGATTGTTACATGTCCAACTAAATGTGTTAGGTAATTAAATAACTAAAACAACTCGAGGAAAGTGCGGAGGATGGGCCATAGGTCCGTCCTATGTTTGGGTGGTCCCAGTTGGCCGGGAACTTTTCTCAAGTCACGATGGACAGCTGGAAGATCATCAAAGAACACGAACAACAAGAGCGTTGACCTAGAATTATGATGATCCCAATTTACGTTGTTTTAGGGGAATGGAATGGAACTATGCCTTATGGCAGAGAGGTTGAGCTTTGCATCCCTCTCGTTTCCCATTTTCCTTGAACCAAGTGCAGCATAAATCCGCTTCGGACCTGGCGTTTCTGCGTAAAGTAGTTCGCTTGGGTCCGATGCTAGTTGCCGTTAGGAAATGACCAATAAGGAAAACCCTAATTCAGGTCAATCCTAAGTGGGAAGCCGGAATACTTCTGCTATGTGGCAGATGCGAAAAGCCCTAGATCGCAAACCCCGTAACATTCCGTGGGAGTGCCGGGCAGAGCTTTCTAGACATCCTTTCCGATGGACTGCTAAGACGTGTCCTAAAGATACAAGTGGACATGTTATAGTAAGTTGATCCATCTAATATGTTCTATACATTAGGGAAAATCTAGACTCACTTTTGGGCCTTCTAAGAACTATCATGTCATTGTCATATTTAAAAAAGAGGGACCTATAGATAACTATATCCATTCTACCTCAAAACTATATCATCTAACATATCATTGGAAAGGTCTTGATGAGAGGATTCTAACACATTATCCTTCCACAAATTTGGAGTTATATTCCCAAACATTCCAAACAGCTTAAAAGGCCCAAAAGTAAGTCCAAATTTCCCCTAATGATCGTTGAAGTGCATTAACTTTGGCATGTTTGGAGCCAAAAACCCACAATTTCTTCTTGTGGCTACTATTATGTTATATATTAAAGCATAGAAACATGTGAGACAATGGCCATAATTTTAATGAGGATGCATAATGCTAATAATTTGCATTTGCCCACATGTTATGCTTTAGAGAATGGAAAAATATTAAAAAAGGCTTCCTCAAAATTTACAAATATACACACGTAGAGTTTTAATAAGAAATGACCTATCAATATCAATATTAAATTATTGGGGAAGAACAAGACTTGGGAACTTGACATTTTCTCAAAATTCACAAATATGTACACATCGAGTTTTAATAAGAATTGACCTACCAATATAAGGACTAAACTATTGGGAATGGGACATTTTCCATTTGAACTAAAACGGCCTTCTTTTGCATTGTAGATGACCTAAAGCAACATCTAGTGTGAATTCTTTCTAAATGAGTCCTATGGTTCAAAATATATCTACACAAGTAAAATATTTTTTATGATGTGAAGTCATTCATTCTTATGATTTATGCTCTAACTTATAACTAAGGTAAGGCATCTCTCTCTCTCTCTCTCTCTCTCTCTCTCTCTCTCTCTCTCTCTCTCTCTCTCTCTCTCTCTCTCTCTCTCTCTCTCTCTCTCTCTCTCTCTCTCTCTAGGTTAGAATGGTAAAGCAACCCTCCAGTTTTATAATTTTTCTATGGATATTATAGATTCTCAAAAGAAGTGTACCACTTTTCACACAAAAAAAGTTTGCAAGTATACTAGAGGCATATGAAAAGTTTCAAACCCACTAAACAACTCTAGAAAGTTGATGTGTTGTCTTGTGTTACCAAATATACTAAAAATTTTCATACAGTGGCTTTGAGTTGCTGAGAAGACATAGACAAAAATAGGTTTGGCGAGGTTTTAGGCGAGCTGTCAATTACAAAATTATGTTGTTCTTTGAAATGTGTTATTATCAAATGAAAATTGGCCAACTATATCCCTCTTCTTTCAAAGAGATGATAGAAGAAATAAACATGCCCAATAGTGGCAAATTCATTTTCTATAATTTGCTCTATAATAGTACTCTTCTACTTTCTCTTTAAAGTTAATATTAAGAGTAATTCATCGCTCATCATCATTCCCTTTGCGCATCCTTCTTTATTTAACGTATGAAGATGCACTTCTGAAATCTTTTTTATTTAGTATGAGAAAGGAGTAAACAATGAAAACATGTGGATATCCGTAGTTTATATTTATTAATGGTGACTGATTTCATCTTAGTTTTCAATGTTTTAGCATGTGCAACTTCTCTAATCCAACTCCATACACAATGAAATGTTGAATTTGTTTAGACTTGAGCATTCACATAGTGTGCACCCCTTTGAAATCTTTAATAGTGGGGGAAGGTCACCTCTCTATTGTCCCACTATCTTCCCCGACATCCACCATTTCCCTCGATGGAAATATCAACATGGCAGTAGTATTCTAATTAATCAATCAGGGATGAAATGCATACTTGAAAATTTCCATGATATGCATGATTGATCAATGAAAGATTGGAATGAAGAAATGAGAATTGGTTGAGGGTCTTACCGATGCAATTCAATAACTCACTAATTGCCAGTACAATGCATAACGTTCTTGTTCCATGACTACAAAGAAGACACAACACCTCTCTTGTGGGGTTACTTTATGAGGTCCATCATGAAATGTAATGTATGTGCTCCATTCAACTAGTGAACTTACAAAGCCACAAACACTTGGTAGTAAGACAAATCCACATTTAGGAGGGTGGAGTTTGCAAACATGTGAATTGAGGAAATTGGATGGAATGGTCTAATGGTCAAGACATAAATGTCGTAATTCACTATAGTAACAAGGAATGGTGCAATGCTCTTGTACATCATACCTTTACTTTGAGGAGCATTTCTTATTTGCAAGGTGCTCCACGAAGGGAGGTACAAATGGAACAATCCATTTCTTCTTAGCAAGGTGCTTAAGGAAGGTAAGTCCAAAATGCAATGTGCCCATGCTGCATAAAAATATGTACAATTAAGGTTTGGTAAGGTATATTGTATGTAGATATATATATATATATATATATATTGTATCCTTTGCATATAATTTACAAGTGTTTGCTTTCGTGTGAAGGATCCTTCAAAGGTCGGGTGAAGCCATGATCAAGGGATAAGCGTCTCGAAGCAGAAGAGGCCATCGAATTGGGGGGCCAATTTGGGCGACATGACACGAGATCTGTTAATGCTATGGTTATTGATACTGTCGCCGGCCTGATCCTGCTCTGCCGGCGGCGGCCGCCTATGGTCGTCATCCTCACCAGAACGAGCAGGGAAATTTGAAGGAGCGGCCGCCTGATAGATATATACATCGTTTGCACGAGTGAGTAACTGATGCAATGCGATAGATATTGCATGATTAAGCAACGCAAGCTTGTATAATTGAACAACTAACCGTTACCTGCGTCGAAAGGGCAAAGGAGAAGGACGAGAGCTGGTTGTGTATGACCATGTCTGATTGAGAGAAGCCCAAGAGAGTTGTGATGACAAGGCTAGCCATGAGAGAGAGAGAGAGAGAGAGAGAGAGAGAGAGAGAGAGAGAGCTTATGGCGCAAAACACCCACTCCTTGGCTTGAGAGAGAGAGAGAGAGAGAGAGAGAGAGAGAGATCTAGTTTATGGCGCAAAGCACCCACTCCTTGTCTTGAGAGAGAGAGAGAGAGAGAGAGAGAGAGAGAGAGAGAGATCCTATTACGAAAACAAGAGAGAGAGAGATCTTGTAGCTTATGACCCAAAGCACCCACTCCTTCCTTGCCTTCCTAGACACCTCTTGAGTGCGTATAGATACAATTGACATGTAAGTTTCCCCCCAAGTGCCACATGGATTTGCTTATTAAGAAGTGCTCTATAGCATCATTGCTTATACATTTTCTAACCTTTAATCTTCTTTTCCTACTTATTGATTCCTCCTAGCATATCACTCTCTATGTGACTAGGTCCATCCACTCATACAAATTGCTTATACATTTTCCAACCTTTAATCTTCTTTTCCTAGTTATTGGTTCCTCCTAACATGACACTCATTGTGTGACTAGGTCCATCCACCCATACAAGATGTACAATAAAGTAATTTGTGTTCTATGAAACTGCACCTTCATTCCATAAAATTTAATGTAAGAGCTATGAATCCAATGTCACCACTTTCACTCAACAATGTCCCCACGAACATCACCTAATGATTTGACACGTTTGTGCCTACTTTTTTCACATTATCCACACCAACCTTTTGATACTATAACCCCATTTTTCATGATGGGCATAACTAGCCTTAGTAGGAATAAGGAAATACAAAGCTATTGCAATGACATGAGGTTCACCATCATGAAAAATGTGTGTTGAAAGAAGACTCTCTTGTAAAGAAAATGTTTGGCATCTAATAACTCAATGACCCACATAACTTTCACATACAAAAACATGTGGCAACATTTTCAAAGGAGCAAACCTAAAAGACCTCACTCTTAGTCTACTATATCTTAACAAACTAAAAAAAGTTTTCTTCTTTGTCCCATTGACATATAATGTTGCCAAAAGATCCATTGATAAAGTGGATTGCCTTCTATATGAAATCCTTATTTTCAACAAAAAGCATGTATCTAGATAACATGTTCAAGCAACCTTTAGCAAAAGAAAACCCTCTAGAGACTTCAAATTAATCACAATTTGATCATATGCCCTTGTTTGTGGCCATCAAAATGGTTTTTTAGATTTGATTCACCCTAGCATATATATGGATTTAATATAATCTTTCTGACTACAAAATGGATTATCTATTATTACTATAACTAATACCATGTTGCATCTTGAAAGTGGATCAATAGTATAGCCTTGCTACTTATGATGCTTCCCTTGTTTCAAAACACACACAACTTGTAGTTAGCTTGTAGTTAGTTGGTATACAATCTACCATCACATGATCATATCCAAGTTCTGATGAAGGCCTACTCAAGCATTTATTAACTATTAAGAGAGCATCGGGCTACCTCTTACATTCACAACATTATGGAAAAGGTTTGCCAATCAATGCTTCATAATGCTTGTTGTAATGACATTTTTATGAAGGCCACTACCTTCCTGGTTGATATTGAAATTTTGCAAAAGGTAATCCAAGTTTAGCATATGGGATAAACCAAAGCTTTCATGGCTTGAGGGTCAAGTTCCGTGCCATATGCAAAAGGGTTTAAATGCTTATTGTAGCCTTGCAAATAGCTTTGTGTTTTCCCTAAGCCCAATTGCTTTTGTTAAACTAAAATATGTGAAGACTAATGATAGTGCACCAAATTGGTTGGATGTAAAATCATATTGTCAAACTTAAGTCACAATATTAGGAGTAGTAGTAACACATGAACTCATTAATATACACGTTCCTTAAATATCAAACATGACTGAAATAAACATGCTATGTCAAGAAACATTAGAGCAACATGAGACTAAGGTAAAACTTATGGGGGGAAATGGAAGGAAAGAGAGCACATAGATATGTTATTTCCTGTTTACTCTACTCATAATATTCAAATTGCACATCGTAGAATGAACTTGTCAATTATCTCAACTACCTCTATGTTCATACAAGCTAAGTGTGGGAAATCGAGATCACAAAGTTCGGATATTCAACCAATTCTCAAGCTCCATTTTCAATCCCAAATAGAATTCAACTACACATAACAAGAAGTTTTGATGAGAAAAAGAAGTTTCTCTCTAAATTTCCTTTCATATGGTGCTCCCCGAAGAATATCCCAAAGAATACTTGCATTGGACACATCCAAAGTGTATATCAGAGAATATTTGCACTTGACACCCAAAGTGTATTCCATACAGTTTCCAAAAGACCAATCCTATCAATAAAAGTTCATTGTCTAACTTGTGTGGGTTCTAAAGCCTTACCCAATTTCTATGCCCAATGAGCTCAACTCTAGGCATAATCGAAAACTACCTAACGATAAGCACCTCACATGCATGATTGAAAAGTGGCCTCTCAATGTCCTTGCAAATCAAGGTCAAATTGTTGAGAGGTGTCAAATCACTTTTCATTATTTTCCTTAGAGAGAGTCGCATTAGCATTAATATGAATTGACCTTTACCTTCAAATATTCAACATCCTCAAGTGTGAATGATCCTTAAGTGAGTGGAAAGTGACCATATCTCCATATCCCTAAAGGTAAACCCATATCTCTTTTTTAGCAAGGCAACTTCTTCCTTCATTATGAATATGATCATGTAAGAAGAATGCTTTTCTTCCTCCTAGCTTATACTCTCATTAAAGCTAAATACAAGGATGTGCACCCTTTCATGTTCAATTTAGGATATTTGAATGTTTTCTCTTATTATGGCTATATATTTTCAATTATTTGTGTTCAACATGCACAAGTTCATTAATATGGTTCTCACTAGTTGAAGATTGATTGAAATAACTCACACAATTAAATAAGGCTAAAGAGCACATGCAAACATGCGCACACACACACACATACAAAAATAGGAAAATTTAATAAAAGCATAAAGGAAGAAATAATGACCTTGTAGCATATCCACCTCTACCCAAGCCAAAGGGAGGTAGTGTTTGGTAGTTGCTTTGATGCCCTTCTTAAGTAGCATTTATAAACTTAGCTAGTCAAGTAAATTCCAAGACTATCTCATAGTAGAAAGTCACAACCTTGACCCGCTAAGATCGAGCTAAGATTCTAACACAAGGAGAATAGAAAAAAAGATTTTTCAAACAACTACTTGAAACAATTTTATGAGATTTGAATAGTAAGTCTACTCTAAGATTGATTATATCTTGCCATTAGATATTACACCCCCTTCCTAGGTCCCATCCTTACCCTTACCTAAAACTAGGGTCTATCCACTGCCATACACCATGCCTCCTTGGGATTTCTTCTCCATCTTAGTGCTAACATGGGTTTACCATAGAATGATCAGAGCCCTCCTAGCCCCATGGTTCCATGGAAGGGAACCTTCCTCTAGTTGTCAATCTCATAATCTTAGGTGTGGCCAACCCCACACTCTAGGTGGTTATAATTTTGACGTGGGCAATAGAGCCAAAAACTAGGTGAAGTCTCAAGGGCACGGGGGGTGGGGGGATATGGCACCAAACTATTATTGTTCTATTTATATGCACAATATTCATAGTAGCTCTTTCCAATCATAACCAAAAATAGGCATGTCAAGGCATAAACATTTCCAAGCATTAAATCTACTTTAAGCAATCCACTTGCATAATCTCAAACATTTTGGCCATATCCCTTCACCTATGCCCGTCTATGTTTTACAATTAGCACAGGAGGGAGGATAGAGCTCTTTTATAAAATTTTAGTGGCATATTTGCATTATAAAATGTGCCTTTGCCTTCGATTTGAACTTTGCAATCGCCCTTGCGCTTTTGGAATTTCCTCTTTTATTCCTTTGTCTAGCTGTCTTTTTCTACATTATTCCATATTTTTTAATTTTCTTTTTTCTGTCTTGCATTGGGGTTAACATTACCCCCTCCTAGAGTCCCATGGCACATGTGGGTCTGTGTTGATGAGGGTTCGGTGATCTGAAGGGTGGTCATGTGAGTAATGATGATTGGTCTTGGGGAGAAGCTGAACAAATGAATGAGGTGGTGGAGGTCAAGAGTGAATTGAGTGGATGACAGGGCCTCCGTAGTTAGTCGTTTGTAGCAATTGCATTTACCTAAAAAGAAAAGAATGTGCACTACTTGGGGGGGTATCTACCTTACCCTGTGGTGCATTGTGCTTGTGCTAGTGGAATTGGGAGATGGGTCAAGCATGGGTGTTGTCCCACACTTGAGGACCCAGTTTGTGCATAAGGGATGTGCAGTTGGTGCGGCTTAGGGAGACAAGTCTAACCATAGGCAAGGGTGACCTCCCTAGGTATTGTTGAGAGATCGAGCTCCACTCGTGATATGCCAGGGTGACCGTTGTGCATTTATGTCACCGACTTGTCAGTTGCAGATGTGGTTGGTACACTGCCTATGAATAATAGCTACATGACAGCTATCCTTATCTACTCTAGTTTGTGGCTCAGTTAGTATGTCACCTTAGTTATTTGAGTTTGGTTTGAGACCCATATATAGAGTTCTTCTATTTCTTTGTATGAGAGTTCTTTTTGGCTTACACAATTAAGAAGAGGAAAACTGTTTTCAGCCTCCACCTCTGTGTGTATTCCCCCATTGCGCAAGCAAGAAAGCTACAAGTGAGACTCCTTCCTTCTCTCCCACAATCTTGACATGGTATCAGAGCCTTGTTCGTGGTAAGGAGCTCAAGAAAGCAAGCCAAGCTCGCGGTGTTCTGGTAAGAGGAGCAGTGTTGCTTTCATTTTCTGTTTTGGGAGCAGATCTCTGCAGGTAGCACAGCCGGAAATTGCAAGAGTGCATTGTCTCAGGATGAGACGCCCTTCGCGATGAAGCAAGAGGGCACTATATGCTGCGGATAAGGGCTTTAGCCCTTGGCGACCCTGTTTTTTTGATTTGAGGCCATTTCGGGGCCTCCTTTGGAGGCGGAAGTTTTCTGCACGCACTCAGGAAAAGGCTCAGTTTTATGCTGTGCGACCACTGTTCTACAGGTCGATGAAAAGTTACTGTAGAAATTGCATCATATGCTTGTGTGCAGAGACATTGGGAGTTACAGAATCATCCTTGTTGCCTGTTGATGCAAAATTGTCACTAGGAAGTGACTGTGTGGTCAAATACCACTTTCGTCAGTTTTGCAGATTAGCCCTTGTGAGGCTGAAGCTGTGTTCTTTGCAGTGACAGAACTTTTTGTAGCGTTCTGTAATGGCGTCTGATTCTCTCTCACAGATTGTCACTGAAAAGCTTGACAAGAACAACTTCCAACCATGGAAGTTTAGAATGACGAATTTCCTTATGGAAAAAGGATATTGGGAATTTGTTGCAGGAAATGAAGAAGAACCAGTTCTTCCTGATGTTCCCAATCAACAGCAAATGCAGGCATTTAAAGCATGGCATGAGAGAGTCAGGAAAGTTATGTACTGGCTGTCTATCAGTATTTCAGACTCTATGATTGTGCATATTCAGGATGCAAGTACGCCAAAGGAGGCATGGGATACTTTGTCAAAAATGTATAGCACAAATACTCAAGCCAGGAAAATGCAGCTCAAGCAAGAGTTGCATAATGTGCAAAGAGAAAATATGAGCATCAATGACTACCACATGAAGGTGAAGAAGATTGCAGATGCACTTGCTTCCATTGGGTCGCCAGTGGAAGATGATGATTTAGTTTCCGTGACCTTGAATGGTCTAGGAAAGGATTATGCACAGTTTCGAACATCCATTTCCGTCCGTGAAAGATTTTCTGATTTTGAGGAGTTGATTGCTCTTCTAATTTCTGAGGAGCAGAGAAATGGTGGTGCATCTTCTTCAGGAGGAACTTCAAAAGAAGCTGTCTTCTACTCAAATGCTGGAAGAGGTAGAGGCAGAGGTAGAGGAGGCCGATCTGGAGGCCGTGGTAGAAATCAAAATATGCAGCAAACTCGAGAAAACCAGTCCTATGGAGGAGGACATGGTAACTCTAGAGGTAGGGGGAGCCAAAGAGGTCGTGGTGGATGGCAAAGAGGGCAAAATGCAAACAGCAATGTTGAATGCTACTACTATGGTAAAATGGGTCATAAGACTAAAGACTGCTATAAAAAGCAGAATGACATCATGAATGGAAAACTACAACAAGGAAATTATGCATCTTCTAGTGAGCATTTGTTTATGGTGCAGCACATGAACAATTCTGTGACAAGTGCAGAAGAAAGCAACGATGTGTGGTATGTTGACTCAGGTGCATCAAACCACATGACAGGTCATGCAGAATGGATGGAGGATGCAAGGAAAATGGAAAAACCATCCTATTGTGCAGATTGGTAAAATCCCTTTGTCTATGCAGGATGGGAAAAAGAAATACCTGTCCGATGTATTTCATGTCCCGAATATCACCAAGAATCTGGTTTCTATTGGTCAAATGGTTAAGCAGGGCTTGCAGGTCAGATTTAATCCTCATGGATGCTTTGTTGAGGATATGAAAAATAAAGGTCGCTTGATAGCAAAAGGAAAGAAGAAGGGCAGAATGTTTACGTTGGATGCAGACATGTCTGAATTGAGTGCAGCAATGTTTGCACATGGGACCGGCGTAGTTGCAGATATTGATATCTGGCATAAACGCATTGGTCATGTTAATGTACAATGACTTAAATCAATGCAGGCCCAAAATATTGTTGCAGGATTGCCTAGATTCAAGGTTGCAGAAATGCATAAGGTATGTGAAGCCTGTCAGTTTGAAAAATAGGCAAGGAACCCATTTCCTAGACATGTTCAAGAGAGTAAGAAGCCATTGGAATTAATCCACTCTGATGTGTGGACTACTAAAGCTGCATCTCTTGGAGGCTGTCATTATTTTGTCACTTTTATTGATGACTATAGTAGAAAAGTTTGGGTGTATTTTATGAAAAAGAAAAGTGAAGTTTTTGGGCATTTCAAAACTCTTAAAGCTATGGTTCAAAAAGAAACAGGCCTGCAAATAAAATGCCTAAGGTCAGATGGAGGGGGAGAGTACCTCTCAAATGAGTTTGCAAGGTTCTTGCAGGAGCATGGCATAAAGTAGCAATATTCATGTAGTCATACCCCACAGCAAAATGGAATTGCAGAAAGAAAAAATAGGCATATTGGAGAGGTATCTCGTGCCATGCTCAATGAAAAAAACCTGCCAGATTTTTATTGGGCTGAAGCAGTTGCTACAGCAATCTACATAATGAACAGGACTCCCACTGCAGCAATACATGGAATGACTCCAGAGGAGAGGTATACTAGTAGGAAACCAAATATTTCTCATTTGAAAATCTTTGGTTGCATTGCCTATGTTCATGTGCCATATGAGTTGAGATCCAAGTTGGATCCAAAAGCTAAGAAGTGCATCTTTATTGGTTACTCTCTGCAGCAGAAAGGGTATAGATGCTATAACCCTTCTACTCGTAAGTTTACAGTGAGCAGAGATGTTGTTTTTGATGAGATGAGTAGCTGGTATAAACCAGTAAATGTGATTGATGATGTAGATGCACAAAATGGTAATGCTACACAGAATTCACAGCAGCAGTCACAAAATATTAGTGGACCTGGAGTGTCCTCTAGCAGTGGTTCACATTCTTCGCCATGGATAGGCAGATTGAGATCAGGAGAATCTTCTCAAAGCAATGCAGATAGTGGTATGCAGGTATCACGAAAAGGAAAAGAGAAGGTAGATTAGCCCATGTTTGATGTGAATGCAGGCCACTCTTATGTGGATGGTGAATCCAGTGGCTCAGAACAGAGCATTGATGATGAGTTGGGTATCCCCTCTATTGTTACACCTAGAGTAAAGAAGACCAGGGATGTTTTGAGAGCACCTGGAAGTGAGCCTACTTTGCGTAGGTCTACCAGAGCTAGGTATCCTGTGGATAGGCTGAAATATAATGGATTTACAGCCATCCACTATGCATATATGGTCAAAGTGATACAGGAACCAGAACCCACTTCTTTTGAGCAAGCCATGGGAAAAGAAAAATGGGAGAAAGCCATGGATGAAGAAATGGATGCCTTGGAAGCAAATGCTACATGGGAGTTGGTACCTTTGCCTAAAGGTAAGAATGCAATTGGTTGTAAGTGGGTTTATAAGGTGAAGCACAATGCAAATGGTTCTGTGAACAGATACAAGGCAAGATTAGTAGTCAAGGGGTGTGCACAAACATATGGCATTGATTATGAAGAAACATTCAGTCCGGTTGCAAGGATGGCAACCGTAAGAGCAGTCATTGCTATGGCTGCATCAAAGGGATGGTCTTTACATCAGATGGATGTAAAGAATGCCTTCTTGCATGGTGATTTGCAAAAAGAGGTCTATATGGAGCAGCCACCAGGTTATGTGCATGTTGTTCATCCAGAGTTTGTTTGCAGGTTGAAGAAAGCCTTGTATGGCTTGAAGCAAGCACCTAGAGCATGGTCTGACAAGATAGGACAGTATCTTGTCACTATTGGCTTTCAGATTTCCAAGGCAGATTTCTCACTTTATGTGAGAAAAACAGAGAAAGGTATTATGCTACTTGTCATTTATGTTGATGATTTGATTATGACAGGTGACAGTGATGAAGATATCCTTCATGTGAAAATGCTATTGAAGCAAAAGTTTGAGATGAAGGATTTGGGAGAGCTGCGTTATTTCTTGGGCATTGAGGTGATTAGATCACCAAGTGGGATATAGCTCTTGTAGAGGCACTATGGATTGGACATGCTATCCAAATATGGGATGACAGGCTGTAAGCCTATTTCAGTTCCTTTGGAGCAGAATGTGAAGCTGAGCACAGATGCAGGTGAGCTTCTGGAAGACCCTACTATGTACAGATGCATAGTAGGAAGTTTGATTTATATGACTATTACCAGGCCAGATTTGAGCTATGCTGTTGGATTGGTAAGTCAGTTTATGGACGCTCCAAGGAAATCGCATTTGGATGCGGCTAGACGCATACTCAGGTATGTGAAGTCCACATTGCAGTATGGACTATTTTATGAGACTGGGGTTCAGATACAGTTGCATGGATATACTGATGCTGATTGGGCTGGTAGTATTTCTGATAGACGATCTACCAGTGGGTATGTGTTCTCTTTTGGGAGTGCTGCAGTCACTTGGAGCAGCAAGAAACAGCCTACAGTTGCCTTGTCAAGCACAGAGGCTGAGTACAGGGGTGCAGCAATGGCTGCATGTGAGGTAGCTTGGTTGCATAAGCTACTTTATGATATGCATCAGTCTACAGATGGGCCAGTTGTCATTTATTGTGACAACATGAGTAGTATACACTTGGCAAATAACCCAATCTATCATGCTAGAACAAAGCACATTGAGGTGCATTATCACTATGTGCGGGAGAGGGTTTTACTAGGTCTTATTGATCTAGTTTATGTTAGTACAGAGGATCAGGTAGCTGACATATTCACGAAGGCATTGGGCGCAGAGAAGCTGCGCAAGTTCAGAGACCTGCTTGGTGTGCAGGAATTGGGATTGAGCTCGAGGGGGAGTGTTGAGAGATCGAGCTCCACTCGTGATATGCCAGGGTGACCGTTGTGCATTTATGTCACCGACTTATCAGTTGCAGATGCGGTTGATACACTGCCTATGAATAATAGCTACATGACAGCTATATTTATCTACTCTAGTTTGTGGCTCAATTAGTATGCCACCTTAGTTATTTGAGTTTGGTTTGAGACCCATATATAGGGTTCTTCTATTTCTTTGTATGAGAGTTCTTTTTGGCTTACACAATTAAGAAGAGGAAAACTGTTTCCAGCCTCCTCCCCCATTGCACAAGCAAGAAAGCTACAAGTGAGACTCCTTCCTTCTCTCCCACAATCTTGACAGGTATGTCTTGCCCTTGATGTGTCCTAAGCGTGAAGTGGGGAATAAAAAAATGTCTAGGGGATTATAGGTGGAGCTGGCCAACCGAGGCCACCAAACGCACCTAACTTAAGGACCCCTACGTGCAATGACTGTGGCCTACGTGTAGTGAGGTGATTCATTTGCTTTCTCTTGTTATGTTCTTCTCTTGTACTCTTATTCTTTTCTTTTCTTTTTCTCAATTCTTTTTTCCTTTGTCTTTCTTTTTTCCTTTCCTCCTTTTTTTTTGGATTATAACAAAGAACTAGACTCCATCGTCATGGTCATGCAAGGGAGAAGTTGGAGGCTTAATGGATTTGCTAAGAAATTGTCTACCTTGGATGTATCCTTTGAGGCCGATTCAAATGTTAAGAGGAGTGGTGGATAGGAATGGGTGGTTACATTGAGTGAAGCGGCTATTGTTCATGTCCTCTAAAAGGGCTATGCAAAAGGATGGTAAGAGAGTAGCTCACATCATCAATCTGGACATGGCACAGCTACATATGTCGGCATCAAGATAAAAAAAGAGCGGCGAGAGGCGGCACTCTTGCGAGGTAGGATCTTGCTTTAGCATCACTCTAAGGAGTCTAAGATAATTACAAGTAGTGAGGAAGGCAAGGTCTGGGCAAGATGAAAACTCTCTAAGGAAGTGGCCAATAGAAGCATATAAGTCATTCTCATTGAAGGTTAGAGCATCCTCCTGCTTGGTGGCATTCATGTTATATATTTTTAGGAAATCATATCTATTGTGGATGTCTAGATTGTAGTCCACCCCGACCATTTTAGGATATGGCATGTAGGTAGGGTTATTTCTCTCAAAGGGTAGGATGTTGCAAAATGACATCCAGGTGTCCATGTTGCCATCCCAGATTCTCCTCCTCCATCTTGGCTGGCACTCATAACCTTTTACTATTCTAGGCACTTCCATGAGCTTATTCTCCTGGTAGTCGGGAGCCATGTTCTGTCTCCCAACCTCCTTCCGACATTAACCACCTCTTCCACCTCCTTCCGACATTAATCACCTCTTCCACCACCTTGATTGATAACACTTTGCTCAATGTGGCAAGGAATCAGAAATTAAAGTCAAATGGTTTGCAGCCATTCTCCTTCTAATCCTCGACTATGAGTTTTGCATTCCAATTCGTTTGGAAACAATCTTCTCTTAGCGGGATTGGCGCTGCTAGAACCAATATTGGTTGAGCTTGCAGCCTTTTTCGCGCTTGTTCTAGCATTCTCATTCTGTTGTCCCACCTCATAGTTTAGTCCCATAGCCTTTTTTGTGCTTGTTCTAGATGAAGAGGAAGGAGTGGGACCAAGCTATGAGATGGGACAACAAGATGATGAGCTAGTCCCACCTCTTGCTGTACTTTAGGCTGTGGAGAGAAAGGCGGTGGGACTAGCTCATCATCTTGTTGTCCCATCTCATAGTTTGGTCCTACTTCTTCCTCTTCTATGTGTTCCTATGGTGCTATTTTAGTGAATCCTAGGGCATCCATTTCTTGTACAGTCAAGCCTGCCCTTAGCAAATAGCTCCTTTGATCATGTAGGCTGAGGGGTTGACTCTTGCTGCTAGTGGTGGCATATGTAGCCCCTGTCTCATAGCCCTACGGGCAACTCCCAGCTTTCTTTTTGATGACTCAACGGCCTCCTCCTCCTTTGTTTGGGTGACATCTATGATACTAGTGTTGAGGAAGGTGTGTTGTTGGGCTTCTAAGCTTGTGCGGCCTTTGTCATGCTATCTGCTAGCACCTTATCACCTTTTGCACAAGCTAAACGGCGCACTAGATCTTTGACTCTTCTTTCACTTCTACCCACCCATTCATCTACTCTCTTTTCATCTCTTCCAAGCTTTCACCATGCCTTTGAGCTAGGATCATTAGTCTCTGCTCTTGTTCCTCAATTTCTCTTTCTAATATATTCTGCTCTTCTAGCTCTAAGGCTACCCTCTTCTCCAAATTTTCTATGTACTTTTGATACCTTCGGCCCCTCTCTTTTTCTGCTGCTTCTAACTCCTCTATGGCATCTTGGAATTTTTCCATCTCCCCTTGCAGGTCTTTATGTAGCAGTACTAGATTGTCATAATTTCATTGTAGGCTCATGAGGTTGTGTGTCTCTTCGGTGAGCCTTGCTTGCCACTTGTCTTCTTCTCCTTCCTTGGCTTTGAGCTCGGCTTTTAGCTCACTTATCTCTTTTTGACACAAGCCCTCTTGGCGGGTTTTCTCAAGCTGGAAGGCCACTAACGTATCCTTTTTTATTTCTAGCTCAGCAACAACCACCTTCTTCGCTCTTTCTAGCTATGAAAGGAGCTCTCTGACGTAATCATCATAGTTAGTGGATGACGACGGTGCTGTGGGAGTAGTCTTTATGGATGCTCATATCTTCTATCTCTTGGGATCGTCTGGATTCTGCATCTGTAGCTACCAGTTTTTTTGCTCCAATCACTAGGGTTCCTCCACTTGCATTTTGTGCCATCTTTATTAACGAGGAATTGCACCCAAGCCATGATATTGCTAGCATTCACTTTGGGTATAGAGCCTTGGGTGGTTGTGGTAATTGGGGTGGTAGGTACTAGGATAGGTGGAATAGGATCAATTGGGCCCTTGCCCTTGCCTTCTTTACTAGGGGTGGTGTGATTTCTGGCACTTGGGCACTTGAGCATGGGCCTTCCTCTCTGTATTGGCTCATGGCAGCCAGCTTATCTTGCCTGGACTATTGCTCTATTGACACGCGTGTTGCTAGAGCTATGTCCTCTTCTTCCTTCCTTAGCTCTTTGACTTCTTCATATGCTTTTCTCTTTCTCTCCTCTTCAGCCCTCTTGGATTCCTCTTTTATCATCTTTGACTCCTCATTTTCTTTTCTCTTTCTTTCTTCTTTAGCTTTTTTGGACTCTCTTTGGGCTCTTTGTAGGTCTGCTTTCTCTTTCTTCTTGCTCTCTTCTTCGGCTTCTCCTATGGAGACTTTTTCTTTGACTTCTTGGCCCCTCCACGGCTAGATTGTGCTTCCTACTCTTCTTCTTTATCACTCACCATTCTCTCACTGGATTGCTCTTGCTCAAGGTGAGGTGGTGACTTGTCTAGTGTTTCATTGACTTCTTCTCCACCTTGGGCTTTCCCCAATGCCTCCCCGATGATGGCCGTTAAGACCCCACCAAATCCTATGGTCGAGGCCTTGGAGGATGATGTCTTTCTTGCCTTGGAGCTCAGGGACTCTCCAATTGTGGATCTTTTTCACGTGGCCAATGCCTTTGTTTAAGTCTCAATGGTCTTCCACAACACGAAGCCATTCACGTTTACTTGATCTAGAGATTTAGCCGCAATGCTTTCCAATATCGACACATTGATCTTGCTCATCAATGCATTGTACCTTTGGCTAGAAAACAGAGCATGCACCATCTCCACCAACTCTAGGGTTAGCTCAACTTCCACCTAGCAGGTGTCTTCTCCTTGGTGCACCATTACACTGCCCTAGTTCTTGTTGAAGGTCCGAAGGAACTCCACGCACTAACCATAGTCCACCACTTAGGTGACTTTTTCTGATATTTTTGCAAGTTGCATTGTTCCACAATTCGCTTTACGGCACCTTCTCCTCCATGGCTACATCATCCAAATTTAGGACATGCCAGAACTTGAATTGATTGAAGGCCCTTGTCTTGAATGAGAGGTTACACTTTGCCTGCTCTTCCTCCAAGAATAGCAACTTGCTAGTTTTTTCATGTCCTGCCATTGTAGGTGCTTGTCATGAAGCCACATCTCACTATTAGTGTTCTTAAAACAAATTTCTTGCGAAAAGACACAGAAAATGGTTGTGTGCTTATGGAAAATTGAAATGCTTAAGCACAAAAAGAGACTTTTCCTTCACGTAGTCCATGCATTCCAAAAAAAATTATGACACTTTTCCTCAATCCCAAGTTGTTTTTTATCCATTCTTTTCTGCTATTCTATTCTTATGTTCCATGCCTTACCCCCTCCCCCCTTGGGAGATGAAAATAATCCTTCCTAGGATTTGAAGGGTTAAGGGCGTTCACAACGCATGCTCACGGTGCTTCACTTTCACATGAGCCAAGCATAGAAGTTAATATTGTACTCCATATTAGCATAGTGGTCCATGTCAAAAGCTTCGATGCCTACATGAGTGATGTAGGTGAGGACATCCACTTTAGGAAACCAGTGGAGTCTATTCTGCTGGCAATGTGTAACTCCTTCTCTATCAAAATGTGATCTAAGTAGAAGTGAGTCATGATATGCTCTTCGAGGGGCCGGTTGTTGTGAATGGTGCTCAACACCCTATAGGAGGTTGGAGCTACATAAGTTGGGTCATATTCTGAGGTCTTGATTACACGTCTCTGCTGAGTGTTGGTCATGATTTGGTAGCCCTTTTGCTCCCATTGAAGTCAGAGAGCATACCGTTTTTGCAAGAAAGAGGAGTCATTGTCAACAAGTTGTTTCAACTCCTCAATTTCTTAGTCAGTGGTGGCAAGGACTGTGCCCTTGTGTTGTAAGATGTAATGAGGCATTGCTTGCATGCTTGTTCGCCGCAGGAAATCTCAATGGCAATTAGTTCCTTAGCTTCATGGGGAGCCTTAACGAATACAAATTCTAATTCTTTCCATGAGCAAGGTATTGTGTGTACCTCCATTGCTAAAGGCTCATCTAAAAGACCTAGGTCTAATTGGTCATATATTTTAGCAAGTGTGGTGAATGTAGCATCCAAGCGTCAAAGGCAAACAACCAAGTCATCCCTTATATTTTCAGCTAAGTCTAAGGCCAAGGAAAGAATCGATTCTCATTCTTAGGAGGGTTTAAGACTTGCTAAAGGCTAGGGTTTGACTAGACTCGACAGGTTAGCAGCAGCTAACGTCCGCAATTGTGACTCCTCTTGAGTATGCAGTTTAGCCTCTTGTGCACTAAGCATGGTTTTTGATTCTGACGTTGTGCTACTAGATGTTTATGAGGCTTTAGGGGCACTAGCAGTGCTAGGTTTAGTTGGTTTGGAGTCAGCAAGCTATGCTTTTGATTGATAGACTCATTGAGTCTCTACATGCTTAATGGTGTTGGGCTCTATGGGCTTCGCAGTAGCTTGAGTATTTTTCGGCTTTAGTGCCTAATCTGTCGTGAGGATTTGTGTGGTCAATTTTGAGGGTGGCGTTTGAATAGTATTGCTCGCCATCTTGGCTTTAGGCACCCATATCCAAGCATTGCCCTCATAATAGCCTTGTGCATGCAATAAGGTCTTGGGGTTGACCATTCGTTAGTGCCTATAGTTTCTTCTTTGCCTCCTAGGTTTTGAGCATGAGTTCCTAGGCTTGCGAGGTCATCTTTGTATGCTTCTATGTGGCAATCCTTGATGTTTAGGCACCCGATTGAATTGTGGTTTAGGGGGCATAGCTTTGATCTCAGTGGTTTGCTGGTAGTGTGGCTTGGCGGGTTGTGACAAGTCACGACCCCCCTCCTTAGGCTTGGTGGTGCACTTCTCTACCGGTGACCTTGTGGGCTTTGATGGAGCCGCGCTACCCTTGCTGACCATAGCAAGGTGAATACGTTGAGACTCATAGTCAACATTACAATGTGCTTTCTTTTTAAATGAGCGTCCTACAGCAATTCCTTACTAGTATCTTTTTTATTCGGCAATACATAAAAAATTATAGGTATGCTTTCAGACTCGATAGAGACTACGACTTTGTACTTTCCTAAAAGTGCATACAATCGGTCTCCCAAATGGGCTAAGTTTGGCATTGGTGGGTTGTAGTTGTGGTTGGCCAATTTGAGTCCAATGAATGTGAGTTAAGATATTAAAATCAGCTCCCTCATCGATCAATGCATCGAAGGCATGTGTGTGTTGGGCAATGACCGTTATGCATAGGTAAGCAGGTGCTACTACCTCTTCATCCTCCTCATCAATTTCCGTTATTGTGGCAACTCGGAACTTCATAAGGGACTCTAGCATGGGAAGCTCATGTAGTGGATGTGTGGGAGGGTAGCATTTCTTTATGCGGATACCATTGAAAAAGTTAATGCCCTCTCCATCTAGGGTCTCGAGCTCTACATTGCTGATTCGCTTGATAGTGCAAAATTGGAAAGGCCCTAACCCCCTAAACTTCATCTTCTGTTTATGGCATTTTACTTTGTACAACAACACTAAGTCACCTTGCTCGAATTCTCATTGCTTGATGTGCTTGTTTAACCAGCTCTTGCATCTTGCCTTTTCACAAATCAGTGCATGGGTGGCTAGAAGTTGAGTCTCCGATAAGCATTCTAGCTCAATTAGACGCTTCATCCATGCCTTCTTTTTGTCACATCTCTCTTCGATGGCTACTCTCATGCTCGGGACAACAAAGAACTCTACAGGTAGAATAGCTTCAATCCCATAGGTTAACTTGAAGGGAGTCTGTCCTACCACAGTTTTACAAGCTGTTTGATAGCCCCATAAGGCTGTTATCAGTTTATTGTCCTAGTCACTGCACGAGGGAGAGACTACTTTGGTCAAGACGTTCACTAAGATCTTAGTAGACTCAGCTTGGCCATTCGCTTGAGGGTAGTAGGGTGAGGATTTTTTATGGATGATCAGAAAGGTTGACATGAGGTGACCAATCACTTCATTAATGAAGTGTGTGCCTTGATCGCTAACTAGTTCAATGGGGAAGCCAAATCATGAGATCACTTGCTCCAAAAGGAACTTAGCAGTAATTCTAGCATCATTTTTTTGGTGACTTGTGCTTCTTCCCACTTCATGAGATCATCCGTGGCAACTATAATGTTCTTAGCCTATGAGCATTATGCTATAGGATGATCGGCCCAATGAAGTCAATTCCCTACTTTTTGAAAGACTGTCTTGCAATGATTGGGTTTAGCTCCATTCGGTCTTTGCGGACAAGTACCTTAGTTCGTTGGCACTCATCTCATAGCGCTTTACGAATCGTGCAGTATCTTGAAAAAGAGTAGGCCACCATAGTTGAGACTGCAATACCTTGGGAGCTATCATGTCTTCGCTGAAGTGTTCTCCTCCAGCAATTCCACCTTGTGCTTTTGCAAGTACGCCATTCATCTCATGTTTGCACATGCATCTATGTAGCAATTCGTCTTGCCCTAGCCCATAGAGCTGGCCTACTATCACAACTGATAGGGTTATATCTTGAGGATGAGTCACCTAAGTCGGGCCTTCTGGATAGGTTGTTGAGATAGTCCATGTTCCAGCACTTGGACTATGTCATCTACCTAGTATGGCATCAAATCGGCTCTAAACAAATCTCTCTCGCTAGACAGGTTAAATAGATGCATGTTTGGAAAATAGTCTGTGATGCCCTGTCCACCAATGGTTTCTCCTATGGGTATGTGAGACATATGATCAACCAGATAGTGCTACTTCCCTTTGTGTACAACCACAGAGAACTTAAATTCTAATAGCAGAAGTAACCATCGAGCAATGCGTCCGGTAGCACAAGGTTTGTTAACAAGATAAAGCAAGGCTTGATGGTCAACAAAAAAGGTAAAAGGCGTAGCCAAAAGATAGTGCCGAAATTTCTTTACAGCAAATACCATGGCTAAACCATGTCTCTTTGTCATGGAGTAGTTTATCTTCATATATGTGAGTTGTCTACTAGCAAAGCTCACTAGATAGTCTAGATTGTGTTCACCAAGCTAGCACAACACAGCTCCCATGTTAACCTTCAAGGCGTCCATGTGAACGTGAAAGGTTATGGTCCAGTTTGGGGCTCTTAGGATTGGTACGGTGGTTAGAGCCTTCTTCAATTCTTCATATGCGCATTGGTATTCCTCAGTCCATTCGAATATTATCAGTAGTTTGTATAGAGGTCTGGCAATTAATGCATAGTTCAACACGAATCATTGAAAGTATCTCGTATGGTGTAGGAAGCATTGAACTCCCTTGTAATCGGTTGGTGGTGGTAGGTTGACAATAACCCTAACTTTTGAGAAGTCGGTGGCAATGCCATTCTTGGACACCACGTGCCCTAGGATACATCCAGATACATCCATGCTTCGCCCAAAATTAGCACTTTAAGGGGTTCAATGAGAGATGATATAATCTATACGGTTCAAAGACTGCTCGGAGGTTGTCTAGGCGTTCCTTCCAACTTGAGAGTTGGATTTTGGGACCTATTTTTGAAGTGTTTGAGCCCATTCTTGGAGCAGAAAAGTGGTTGGGAGCTAAATGGATTTCGACGCTAAGAATCCAATGCAATCATCAATCAGAGGTCATTTAACCCTCCATTTAATCTCCGCAAGGTTTAGCACTCTAAAGCAGATATGTGATTTGAGAGCCAAAAAGTGCAAAACGGGGTCAAGGTTTATAGATTTGACGTCACAGAGCTAGCTGTCCAGTCGAATCGCAATTCCGAGTCTATTGCCCCTCCAAGCAGACTGAAACCCCCGCGGAGCAGTGTGAAAGTGGTTTTTTCAAAAAGTGGACATTTAATAAATGACATGAAATAAAATGTAAATGAAAAAAAACATGTGAATTCTTGCCCGACAAGAGGAGGGGACTTTTTTGTTTTATGCCCTATTTTTGGGTGGATTTCTGTCTCTTTAATATACCCTGATCAAGAGAGAGAGAGCGATGGAAGCCTGATCTACATGCCAAGAGCAAGATTTTAACTATAAGCATGTGAAATATGATCAAGGAAATGAATTTCTCATTTCTTAGTATTTCTCTCTCCTCTCTCCTCTTGCTGCCTATTCATATGCTTGATTCTACGAGAGAAGGGAGTGGGGTTTGATGAATGCTAATGGAGTGATGGTGTTGGAGAACAAAGGATCATAGATCAGGTTGTGGAAGAGCATCACGGCCAAGAAAGAGCATCAGCGGCCTCCCAACCTTGAAATATGAGTCTCAAAAAGCGTGTTTTTATACGTAAGTGATTGTTCTACTTGTTTTATGTTAGATTTTGGTTGAAATTGTTTGGAAATGGTTGTCTTTAGTTGTTAATGATGTAATCTATCAGAGATGCTGAAGAAAATAAGAAAATTTAGTCACATAATAATTTATGCATAAACTACGTGGTTTTAAAGAAAATTATGTTGGCAAAGATACCCCACTCGGTAGCGAATGCGGTCTTATGCCTATCATCAAGATGTACTTGCACCTGATTGTATCTTGAGAAGCTGTCCAAAAAAGTGTAGGCCTCTTTACCAACTACTCTCTCGAGCATATGCTTAGTGTACGATAAGGGCAAATAATTGTCTCTCTTTGTAGTAGCGTTGACTTATAATTGACACACGCTCTAATCTTTCCATTCTTCTTCAGTATGATCACAATGGGCAAAACCTAGTCCATGTGCTCAATTTTATAAATGAATCATGCTCTCAACAGCTTACTGATTTCCTCTTTGACAACATGAGCATGTTTGGGATTCATAGGATACGATCGTTGCTTGACCGACATTGTATTAGGTGTCATGGGGATGTTATGAGTCACCACACTCGGATATACCCCTTTCAGCTTATCGAGGGACCAAGCAAATATGTCTATATACTCTCATAAGAGAGCAATGAGACTTGCTTCTTCTTGCTTGCTCTAGTCATTGGCTATGAGCATAAGTCTGAGTGTTTCCCCTTCCTTAGCCAGATTGACCTCCTTCACTTTGGTAGGTACTTCTATTGGCTCACTTACTTGCCCTTGTCGTTTGGCTCCTAGCAAGATCACTACCCTATCACTTTTCTTAAATTTCGTGAATCATTTTGGTAGGTCTTACGGCTTTCTCTGCTCCTCAGCTTGCAAATCCCTAGGCTGTCTCCTTCTTTCCTCCTTCAACCTTTGGCGCCTTAGGTGGGCTGGTAGGTCTCCCTTGGTGCGTTTGGTCTTAGGTGGTCAAGGTATCTCAGGAACACTGTTCAAGCTTACTTTCAACTCAGAAATGAACTCTTTGTCTTTGCTAGAAGAGAGAGTCTCTCCTAGTGGTCGTAACTTGGATGGTGATTACATTCTAAACAATGGTATGGCACTTGGTTGGACAAGGCCTACTTGTTCATAATCAATCACTCCTATGTGATCCAACCATGTGCAATCGCAATCCATACGCATGATTCCTTTCTTGATTCTGAAGACGTTCTTTTTCTATGGTTCCTCGTTCTTGTTCAATCATGTGTCTCTTAGTGTCGTACTCTATTGTGTCGATCTCTCCTCCACTCTCGTCAATCACTAAAGGAACAGTAGTCCTCATACTCGTCGTCTTATCGTCCTCACCGACTGCTCGTCATCCCCTAGGTCTTGATACTACATTTCCTTGTCATTGGTGACTAAGGCCCAATTGTACATCAAGTTCAGATTGTGCACCTTGGTCCATCGCCACTTGGGTTTGTCCAAGAGATCCTTGCGTGGTTTAAGATTTCCACCTAGGTTACCAACTAATGTGTATGTCAGGAGCTCTAAGATCTCCTAGAGCTCTTGTTTATTGTTTGGGACATGGAATGTAACAAGGGCGGGTCATCTAGGCCACTTTTCAATCATGCATGTGAGGTGCTTATCGTTAGGTAGTTTTCGATTATGCCTAGAGTTGAGCTCATTGGGCATAGAAATTGGGTAAGGCTTTAGAACCCACACAAGCTAGACAATGAACTTTTATTGATAGGATTGGTCTTTTGGAAGCTCTATGGAATACACTTTGGGTGTCAAGTGCAAATATTCTCTGATATACACTTTGGATGTGTCCAATGCAAGTATTCTTTGGGATATTCTTCAAGGAGCACCATATGAAAGGAAATTTAGAGAGAACCTTCTTTTTCTCATCAAAACTTCTTGTTATGTGTAGTTGAATTCTATTTGGGATTGAAAATGGAGCTTGAGAATTGGTTGAATATCTGAACTTTGTGATCTCGATTTCCCACACTTAGCTTGTATGAACATAGAGGTAGTTGAGATAATTGACAAGTTCATTCTACGATGTGCAATTTGAATATTATGAGTAGAGTGAAAAGGAAATAACATATCTATGTGCTCTCTTTCCTTCCATTTCCCCCCATAACTTTTACCTTAGTCTCATGTTGCTCTAATGTTTCTTGACATAGCATGTTTATTTCAGTCATGTTTGATATTTAAGGAACATGTATATTAATGAGTTCATGTGTTACTACTACTCCTAATATTGTGACTTAAGTTTGACAATATGATTTTACATCCAACCAATTTGGTGCACTATCATTAGTCTTCACATATTTTAGTTTAACAAAAGCAATTGGGCTTAGGGAAAACACAAAGCTATTTGCAAGGCTACAATAAGCATATAAAGCCTTTTGCATATGGCATGAAACTTGACCCTCAAGCCATGAAAGCTTTGGTTTATCCCATATGCTAAACTTGGATTACCTTTTGCAAACTTTCAATATCAACCATGAAGGGAGTGACCTTCATAAAAATGTCATTACAACAAGCATTAATTGGCAAACCTTTTCCATAATGTTGTGAATGTAAGAGGTAGCCCGATGCTATCTTAATAGTTAATAAATGCTCGAGTAGGCCTTCATCAGAACTTGGATATGATCATGGGATGGTAGATTGTATACCAACTAACTACAAGCTAACTACAAGTTGTGTGTGTTTTGAAACAAGGGAAGCATCGTAAGTAGCAAGGCTATACTATTGATCCACTTTCAAGATGCAACATGGTATTAGTTATAGTAATAATAGATAATCCATTTTGTAGTCAGAAAGATTGTATTAAATCCATATATATGCTAGGGTGAATCAAATCTAAAAAACCATTTTGATGGCCACAAACAAGGGCATATGATCAAATTGTGATTAATTTGAAGTCTCTAGAGGGTTTTCTTTTGCTAAAGGTTGCTTGAACATGTTATCTAGATACATGTTTTTTTTGTTGAAAATAAGGATTTCTTACAGAAGGCAATCCACTTTATCAATGGATCTTTTGGCAACATTATATGTCAATGGGACAAAGACGAAAACTTTTTTTAGTTTGTTAAGATATAGTAGATTAAGAGTGAGGTCTTTCGGGTTTGCTCCTTTGAAAATGTTGCCACATGTTTTTGTATGTGAAAGTTATGTGGGTCATTGAGTTATTAGATGCCAAACATTTTCTTTACAAGAGAGTCTTCTTTCAACACACATTTTTCATGATGGTGAACCTCATGTCATTGCAATAGCTTTGTATTTCCTTATTCCTACTAAGGCTAGCTATGCCCATCATGAAAAATGGGGTTATGGTATCAAAAGGTTGGTGTGGATAATGTGAAAAAAGTAGGCACAAACGTGTCTAATCATTAGGTGATGTTCGTGGGGACAATGTTGAGTGAAAGTGGTGACATTGGATTCATAGCTCTTACATTAAATTTTATGGAATGAAGGTGCAATTTCATAGAACACAAATTACTTTATTGTACATCTTGTATGGGTGGATGGACCTAGTCACACAATGAGTGTCATGTTAGGAGGAACCAATAACTAGGAAAAGAAGATTAAAGGTTGGAAAATGTATAAGCAATTTGTATGAGTGGATGGACCTAGTCACATAGAGAGTGATATGCTAGGAGGAATCAATAAGTAGGAAAAGAAGATTAAAGGTTAGAAAATGTATAAGCAATGATGCTATGGAGCACTTCTTAATAAGCAAATCCATGTGGCACTCGGGGGAAACTTACATGTCAATTGTATCTATATGCACTCAAGAGGTGTCTAGGAAGGCAAGGAAGGAGTGGGTGCTTTGGGTCATAAGCTACAAGATCTCTATCTTTTGTTTTCGTAATAGGATCTCTCTCTCTCTCTCTCTCTCAAGACAAGGAGTGGGTGCTTTGCGCCATAAACTAGATCTCTCTCTCTCTCTCTCTCTCTCTCTCTCTCTCAAGCCAAGGAGTGGGTGTTTTGCGCCATAAGCTCTCTCTCTCTCTCTCTCTCTCTCTCTCTCTCTCTCTCTCTCTCTCATGGCTAGCCTTGTCATCACAACTCTCTTGGGCTTCTCTCAATCAGACATGGTCATACACAACCAGCTCTCGTCCTTCTCCTTTGCCCTTTCGACGCAGGTAACGGTTAGTTGTTCAATTATACAAGCTTGCGTTGCTTAATCATGCAATATCTATCGCATTGCATCAGTTACTCACTCGTGCAAACGATATATATATATCTATCAGGCGGCCGCTCCTTCAATTTTCCCTGCTCGTTCTGGTGAGGATGATGACCGCCGCCGCCGGCAGAGCAGGATCAGGCCGGCGACCGTATCAATAACCATAGCATTAACAGATCTCGTGTCATGTCGCCCAAATTGGCCCCCCAATTCGATGGCCTCTTCTGCTTCGAGACGCTTATCCCTTGATCATGGCTTCACCCGACCTTTGAAGGATCCTTCACACGAAAGCAAACACTTGTAAATTATATGCAAAGGATACAATATATATATATATATATATATATATATATATATATATATCTACATACAATATACCTTACCAAACCTTAATTGTACATATTTTTATGCAGCATGGGCACATTGCATTTTGGACTTACCTTCCTTAAGCACCTTGCTAAGAAGAAATGGATTGTTCCATTTGTACCTCCCTTCGTGGAGCACCTTGCAAATAAGAAATGCTCCTCAAAGTAAAGGTATGATGTACAAGAGCATTGCACCATTCCTTGTTACTATAGTGAATTACGACATTTATGTCTTGACCATTAGACCATTCCATCCAATTTCCTCAATTCACATGTTTGCAAACTCCACCCTCCTAAATGTGGATTTGTCTTACTACCAAGTGTTTGTGGCTTTGTAAGTTCACTAGTTGAATGGAGCACATACATTACATTTCATGATGGACCTCATAAAGTAACCCCACAAGAGAGGTGTTGTGTCTTCTTTGTAGTCATGGAACAAGAACGTTATGCATTGTACTGGCAATTAGTGAGTTATTGAATTGCATCGGTAAGACCCTCAACCAATTCTCATTTCTTCATTCCAATCTTTCATTGATCAATCATGCATATCATGGAAATTTTCAAGTATGCATTTCATCCCTGATTGATTAATTAGAATACTACTGCCATGTTGATATTTCCATCGAGGGAAGATAGTGGGACAATAGAGAGGTGACCTTCCCCCACTATTAAAGATTTCAAAGGGGTGCACACCATGTGAATGCTCAAGTCTAAACAAATTCAACATTTCATTGTGTATGGAGTTGGATTAGAGAAGTTGCACACGCTAAAACATTGAAAACTAAGATGAAATCAGTCACCATTAATAAATATAAACTACGGATATCCACATGTTTTCATTGTTTACTCCTTTCTCATACTAAATAAAAAAGATTTCAGAAGTGCATCTTCATACGTTAAATAAAGAAGTATGCGTAAAGGGAATGATGATAAGCGATGAATTACTCTTAATAGTAACTTTAAAGAGAAAGTAAAAGAGCACTATTATAGAGAAAATTATAGAAAATGAATTTGCCACTATTGGGCATGTTTATTTCTTCTATCATCTCTTTGAAAGAAGAGGGATATAGTTGGCCAATTTTCATTTGATAATCATACATTTCAAAGAACAACATAATTTTGTAATTGACAGCTTGCCTAAAACCTCGCCAAACCTATTTTTGTCTATGTCTTCTCAACAACTCAAAGCCACTGTATGAAAAATTTTAGTATATTTGGTAACACAAGACAACACATCAACTTTCTAGCGTTGTTTAGTGGGTTTGAAACTTTTCATATGCCTCTAGTATACTTACAAACTTCTTTTGTGTGAAAAGTGGTACATATCTTTTGAGAATCTATAATATCCATAGCAATATTATAAAACTGGAGGGTTGCTTTACCATTCTAACCTACACAGAGAGAGAGAGAGAGAGAGAGAGAGAGAGAGAGAGAGAGAGAGAGAGAGAGAGAGAGAGAGAGAGAGAGAGAGAGAGATGCCTTACCTTAGTTATAAGTTAGAGCATAAATCACAAGAATGAATGACTTCACAGCATAAAAAATGTTTTACTTGTGTAGATATATTTTGAACCATAGGACTCATTTAGAAAGAATTCACACTAGATGCTGCTTTAGGTCATCTACAATGCAAAAGAAGGCCATTTTAGCTCAAATGGAAAATGTCCCATTCCCAATAGTTTAGTCCTTATATTGGTAGGTCAATTCTTATTAAAACTCGATGTGTACATATTTGTGAATTTTGAGGAAATGTCCAGTTCCCAAGACTTGTTCTTCCCCAAAAATTTAATATTTATATTGATAGGTCATTTCTTATTAAAACTCTACGTGTGCATATTTGTAAATTTTGAGGAAGCCTTTTTTAATATTTTTCCATTCTCTAAAGCAGAACATGTGGGAAAATGCAAATTATTAGCATTATGCATCCTCATTAAAATTATGGCCATTGTCTCACGTGTTTCTATGCTTTAATATATAACATAATAGTAGCCACAAGAAGAAATTGTGGGTTTTTGGCTCCAAACATGCCAAAGTTAATGCACTTCAACAATCATTAGGGGAAATTTGGACTCACTTTTGGGCCTTTTAAGTTGTTTGGGATGTTGGGGAATATTCCATAAGGACAAATGAGGGTGAGGCTAGTATTACAAAAATTTTGTGGTTACTTTTTGGTCAAGATGCCATAAATTGAGTAAATAAACTCCAAATTTGTCTAAGGATGATGTGTTAGAATCCTCTCATCAAGACCTTTGCAATGATATGTTAGATTATATAGTTTTGAAGTAGAATGGATATAGTTATCTATAGGTCCCCCTTTTTTTAATATGACAATGACATGATAGTTCTTAGAAGGCCCAAAAGTGAGTCTAGATTTTCCCTAATGTATAGAACATATTAGATGGATCAACTTACACCCAAAGACAAAAATATTTGCAAATTAAGTTATATTGCAAATATCAATGTAAGCTAGTAAAATGACTAAAACATAACAATTTGTCCAATACTAACAATATCATTCATTAAATACCTAATGCTAAAATGGACCATCATTGTGCTTTGACAAGATGCACATCTATACTGCTTTGTAATTTTAAATTGTGGAAAATGAAAGTCTCAAACCTCCTAAAGCTTGCTCGAATATCAAAAGTTTTTGAACCTTAAACATCCACCCAAACCAAGTTTTAAATTTGAAATGGTCTCTCCTCCCTTACTCTCTTTGACAAAAGTCCTCTCTCCCTCCCTTTCTCTCTTTGACAAAAGTCATCTCCCTCCCTTTTTATCTTTGACAAAAGTCCTCTCTCTCTGTGACAACTAGCTCTATCTCCCCCCTCTCCCTCTCTCTTTCTTAGGTCTCCAAGTTCCACCCTTCACTTTTGCCTCTCTTTCTCTCTCCCCCTCTCTCTCACAAAGAGCTAAGCATAGCTATCCCATCTCTCTCTTACAAACTACCATGTAGGATGTTACCATGTTTCTCGCAGCACAGAGGAGCGGAAAACGGAAAAAAGGAAATAGCACAAAAGGCGCAGGATAAAAGCAGAAAAAGGCGCCTTGACCGGTAACCAGACCCTGAAAAATTTAAATGTTCAGGCACGACCCTCAGAAAGTCTCAGTGTCACCCTGAGGCAACAAAAGAGTAAAAGGCGCACCATTAAATATGGAAGCGCTTCCGAATCCTTGTAAAAGAGCGCCAGGCTTGCTCCTGTGCAAATTGTATGCATTAGTTGGGAATAGGATGAAATTAGAGTGGTGGGAAATAGGTAAAAGGGCCTAGGCTACGGCCGGCCATGTAAAAAAAAGGGAAAAAGGGGATGACCGCCCAAAAGGGATTTAGGGTTTTGTATATAAAGTTGAAAAGTGAATGAGAAGCTCATTCTTTTGGTGTGTGGCAAAAAGAGTCTTCTTCTTCCTCTCTTCTTCTCCCCTTCTTGCTTGTGTGTGCTCTTGAGAGAGAGGGAGTGTGAGAGTGTGAGGGAGTGAGTGTGTGTGGGAGTGAGGGATCAAGAGGGTGAAGCTCTTCACCATCTCCTCTTCTCTTCTTCTCTTCTCTTCTCTTCTCTTCTCTTCTCTTGTGCATGCGGCTATGGAGGATGGAGCTTGGAGATAGAGGAGGCTTGAGGATGCTTGAGCTAGCATCAAGAATCTGGAGCTACAGGAGTGCAAGAGAGAGGAGGGTACTCGATCAAACATCAAGGTAAGCTCACTACACTCATAGGATCGACGGCGCATCGGCTAGGTGAGAGATAGCCATTAGAGCTCACTTGGAACGCTTGAAACAATAAGTGGTCTGTGGGTCTTGGCGGTTGAGCGAAAGCTCCCACATTTTGGTTCCGTTGTCGGGACAACGGATTCAAGCTCGAGCACTTGCGCGCCTCATTTCGAGCATCGAAGTAGGGGATTCATCCCCGAAATGGAGCTTGAGATAGGTTGAAAGTTTGGGTGTTTTTTATCTTCAAAACAAGTAAGTATTTTGGGATATTTTGGTTGTTTGATGATTGGAAAACATGGAGAAATTAGTTCAATTTTTTGCTTTCAATCTTTGTTGCATTTAGAGTAGGTTAGATTTAGGAAATCGATCCGGAGAAGGGTATGGTTTACTGTTTCAAAACAGGGCAAAACAGGGCAAAAATTGTGCAAAATGGGTAAAATGCTCGCTAGTGATGCCTAAGATCAGCAAAAGTGAGTGATTGGGGGCATCAATGCCACACTTGGGAAGGCATATAAGAGCCAGGAGGCCAAGGGAGAGCTCATTTGTGCCATTTTCTGAGAGAGAGAGAGAGAGAGAGAGAGAGAGAGAGAGATCCAACCTGCATCGATTCGATCGCATCACTGACGCACTAACCGGCTCGTTCAGGTATACGAATCTCTCCCTCTACTTTCCTAGATAGGATTTGGAAGTGCATAGCCATGGTGCCGGCCTACATTTGGTAAATCGACCGAAATCGCGTTCGCGCAGGTCACGCGCGCCGCATTCGACCCGTCCGAGTCTCAAATTCGGCCCTCGGCCACATCCCAAATTCGGCCCTCGGCCCAAGCGCCGTTCGGCCCGTCTGAATCACGCTATCCAAATTCGTCATTCGGCCTGTCCGAATCAAAATCGTCCGAGTCAAACCCGAAAATTCGGCCCTCGACCCTGTGCCTCGGCCCGTCCGAGTGACCTACTCGGACCCTGCAATTCGGACCAGTTGGTCTGAGTGCAACTTTTTGTCAAATTTTTTAGAAATTTGACCTGACCTGGCAAATACGTAGCAGCGCAAACTTTCGAAACCCTTCGGGCGCTCAGAACTTGATTTTGGCACACGTGATAAGAGAAATTGTGGTACGCAGCCGCTTAGTGACTAGAAGTGGACAGTTGCGAGACCCAAGGACTTAGACGCAAGCCGCTGAGCCGTAAAACCTGATCGACCGAAAACGAATAAGGCAACATACGAGGAAACCCTAAACCTTGACAAAACGGCCAAAAAATGGATCTATAAGCCTATCAGGCCCGAAACAAGCGAGAGTATGTAAGACGCTGAGGAATTGCTTGCTGCACTCACATTGAATTTTCGCACTTGAAGTACACTTAAGAAAGCTGAAAGCCTGTGGGCACAAGTGCACGAGAAGTGACACACGCACACCGAGTAACCATAAGTTGAGGGTTGTATTCAATAACCAAAGGAACTCACTCAGATAAACCACTCAAGGAACCCACCAATAGGAGAGGACCCAAGATATAGACAAACCATCAAAGCGCAGAATAGGACCAAGCAAGGAGCGCCAACGACGACGATCTATCAAGTCCATTCAACTTGATCGACAGCGTAGTGGAGCGTGAGAATGCAACCATGACGGAAGAGAGCTCAGACCATCGGTCTAATGAGGAGCTTGATTTGAACGTATTTCGAGATGCTATTCAGCAGCGCTGGTGAGCAGTTACGACATGCACACCCAGTACGAGCACCACGGCAGGATAGCAGACACAATCATTGTAGACCTAGAAGAGGAGAGAAGGCTATCCCGCAAAGCATTGCAGGGCATAACCGAGTACAATAGGGATCAGCAGGCTAGGAGCCAAAGGCAAAGCATGGAGCTGCATGAGGTGCAGCGAGTGCTGAACTTGACTGGCCGAAACCGAACAGACCATGAGAGAGCACGAGAGACTTGACGTTGAGCACGAGCTTCTCATGAAACGGCTACTCGATAATACAGCAGTAGAGTAGAGTGCCACCACACTAGCGACATCATTGTTCGCAGGATTAGGGGCGAACCAAGGCTCAAAAAGCCAGGCCAAAATATCGATTGTTGCCAAGCAACTCGATAAGTACCAACCTCATGATGACCCATACAGCTTCGTTGAGCAGTTTGAGCAAGTCTGCAAAGCCAATGGCCTCAACGACCAAACTCAACGCTCGCAAGCATTCAGGCTTTGCCTAGGTGACAAGGGTAGGATGTGGTATACGAGCTTAGATGCTGCTGAGCAAGCCAACTTCAATGACCTCAAGGATCTCTTCGTCAAGAGATTCGCTGAGCCCGGATACTCCGATAACCTGCTAGTACGATTGATTAACATCAAGCAGAAAGAGAAGGAGGACATCCGCGACTACATGACCCATGTGAGGAGTCTCTTTAAGAGAATCCCTCTGGGTGAGCAAGCAGGATTGGATGCACGTTCTCGCTACAATCGACCTGCCATTCTCAGATCATGAGGCGTATGAGCAAGCCATCAAAACGATCGGCAAGTCTAACGAAGCACTCTCCGCACCAGTCTGCATGATGGCAGGAAGCCTCTGCGGAAAGCCTAAGCCTATCACCTTCCACATACCATCCAACAAAAGGGAACTCCAGGGGATACTGGAATACCTAACGGACTAGCTAGCTCACAATCCAGCTACAAATTTCAAACCACTCCAGGGTCTCTTAGAGGAATCCACGTGGCAATGGACCAGGATGCATGATGTAAACCTCATGTATAACTGGGCCCTAGTTCTTGACCAATGGCACAAGGCATACCAAACCCTAGAAGACGATGAGCAGTTGGATGACAAAGATTCTAGCGATGAATACGAAGACTGCCAATCCTTCAGTGATGAGAGCGAGGGTGAAGTAGATACCATAGAATACGACACTGAAGGACGAGAAATTGAGTAGATACGAGCAGACGCCAAGCCACAAAAAAGGCAGACCCTTATAGTAGAGCGAGGAGTCATGCGCATGGAATGTGATCGCGCTTGGTTGGAATGCATAGGAGCCATAGACCTTGAGCAAGCAGGCCTAGCCCAGCCAGGAACGATATCAATACTTAGGACCGAATCGCTATCTGAACTGCGGCCACCAGGGGAGACCACCTCTTCCAGCGAAGATGGAGGGTTTGACTCTGAATCAAAAGTTAGTTCGGATAGTGATCTAGAGATCCCTAGGCCGCCCATGACCAAATGTACCAAGGGGGACCTACCCGCCCACCTGAGGCACAGACGGGTAAGGTAGGAAAAGGCAAAGCAACCCAGGGATACACGATCAGAAGAACAGCAAAAGCCGCAGGACCTCCCTACACGCTTCACAAAATTCAAAAAAGGGGATAGGGTAGTAGTTCTATTAGGTGCCAAACGTCAAGGCCAGACGAGCGAACCAATCGAGGGACCAGCCAAAATCAAGGAGGTAGACTTAGCCCAAGAAGGGGAAACACCTCGACCAGTGTTCATTGCCGACGACTTGACGGGTAAAGAGGAAACGAGCCTTGTCGCTCTCTTGCGAGAGTATATAGACGTGTTTGCCTGGTCCTTAGAGGAGCTACAAGGGGTAGATCCGAGTGTTGTGACTCACAATATACCCATGACGTCGGACGTGATGCCGGTCAAGCAGAGACCGTACCCTATGAATCCAAAACACGCTCATGCTGTCAAAGAGGAAATTGACAAGCTGATGAGAGCTGGATTCATTTACGAAATTGAGCACATAGACTGGGTATCACCCATAGTCATTGTGATGAAGAAGAACGGAAAAATCCGAGTGTGTATCAATTACAAGAAGGTGAACGCTGCTACGAAGAGAGACAACTATCCATTGCCGTACACCGAGCACATGCTTGAGAGGGTGGCAGGCAAGGAAGCCTACAGTTTTCTGGATGGCTTCTCAAGGTACAACCAGGTGCAAGTGCATCCTGCAGACAAGCACAAGACCACCTTTGCCACTGAGTGGGGCGTCTTTGCCACTGAGTGGGGCGTCTTTGCATACATAGTCATGCCCTTCGGGTTGACCAATGCCCCCACCACTTTTCAACATCTCATGTGCACCATCTTTAAGGACATGCTTCGCAAGGAGTTAGAGGTCTTTGTCGACGACCTGTGTATCCATTCGACCTGGATCGAACACTTAGACAAACTCCGCGCAGTCTTTGAACGGTGTCGCTTATATCATCTCTCCTTGAACCCTTTGAAGTGCCAGTTTTGGGTAAAGCACGGATGCATCTTAGGACACATGGTGTCGAAGAACGGTATTGCCACGGACTTCTCGAAGTTCAAGGTTATTGTTGACCTTCCACCCCCAATTAATTACAAGGGAGTTCAATGCTTCTTAGGCCATACAGGATACTATCGGTGGTTTGTACTGAACTATGCGCTGATTGCCAAACCATTGTACAAGCTACTGATTGTCTTCGAGTGGACCGAGGCATGCCAACGAGCGTACGAAGAATTGAAAAATGCTCTAACAACAACACCAATTCTACGAGCCCCAGATTGGACCATTACCTTCCACATGCACATCGATGCTTCTAAGTTTTCCGTGGGGGCGGTGTTGTGCCAACCTGGTGAGCACAACTTAGATTATCCAGTGAGCTTTGCTAGCAAACAACTCACTGAGATGGAGATGAACTACTTGACAACAAAAAGGGAGGGATTAGCTATGGTGTTCGCTGTGAAGAAATTCTGGCATTATCTATTGGCCACACCCTTCATCTTTTTCGTGGACCATCAAGCCCTGCTCTATTTAGTAAACAAACCTTGTGCTACAGGGCGCATAGCTCGATGGCTCCTCCTACTTCTAGAGTTTGATTTCTTCGTGGTAGTACGAAAGGGAAAACAACATTACATGGCTGATCACATGTCACGCATCCCCACAGGAGAAGCCGCTGGACAAGGCATCGTTGACAAGTTACCCGACGCCCACCTATTCCACCTGTCCAACAAGAGAGACTTATTTAAGGCTGATCTAATGCCATATTAGGCGGACGACATAGTCCAAGTGCTGGAGCACGAACTACCTGAGCGACCAATAGAAAAAGCCCAACTTAGGCGCTTGATCCGGAAGATTCAACCCTACCAGCTGATTGCAGGCCAACTCTATAGGCTGGGGCAAGATGGATTGCTACGTAGATGTGTGTGTGAGCACAAGATGCACGATGTGCTCTCAGAGGCGCATAGCGACATCGCGGGAGGACACTTTAGTGGAGATACGATAGCACGGAAGGTGCTGCAATCTCAACTATGGTGGCCCACACTTTTCTGCAACGCCAAGCGATTCGTCAAGCATTGTGACGAGTGCCAACGGACAAAAGTCCCGATTCATAAAGATCAAATGGAGTTGACCCCAATTATTGCTCGCCAACCCTTCGAAAAATGGGGAATCGACTTCATAGGGCCCATTAGTCCTGCGGCACAGTACTCACAAGCCAAGTACATCGTTGTGGCCACGGATTACCTCACAAAATGGGCAGAGGCAAGAGCCACACGAAAAAAAGACGCGAGAATGACTGCCAAGTTCTTATGGGAGCAAGTGATCTTGCGCTTTGGCTGCCCCATCGAACTGGTTAGTGACCAAGGCTCGCACTTCATCAACGAAGTGATACACATCTCCTGTCCACCTTTCTCATTATCCATCGCAAATCCTCGCCATACTACCCTCAAGCGAATGGCCAAGCAAAATCAACTAATAAGATTCTTATCAATGTCTTGACTAAAGTAGTCTCAGCCTCACGCAGCGATTGGGACAACAAAATGATGGTAGCCTTGTGGGCCTATCGCATAGCTTATAAACCGGCTGTCGGCCAAACCCTCTTTAGGCTGACCTATGGAACTGAGGCAATTGTACCATTAGAATTCTTCGTTCCTAGCTTGAGAATAGCACTTCAAGAACGATGGGAAGGGAAGGAGGCAAGGACACAACGCCTGGTCGAGCTTGAACGCCTGTCAGAGACTCGTCTCCTAGCCACCCACGCGCTTATCTGTGAGAAGGCCCGACGCAAACTCTGGTTCGACAAGCATGTCAAGCAGTGCGAGTTCAAACAGGGTGACTTAGTGCTCCTTTACTCGATCAAGGGACATAAGCAAAAAATGAAATTCAGAGGTCTCAGACCCTTCAAGGTTCGTGCAATCAGTCGAACCGACAATGTTGAGCTTGAGACACTAGACGGTGGGGGAATGGGCTTCTTCAATGGTAGTCGTGTCAAGAAGTACTACCCTCCCATGCATCCTTTGCATGAGCCACCACTGTCACAACCGTCGGTCAAAGTACGAGTAGCTACAATCACTGAAATCAACGAAGAGGATGAGGAAGCCGTAGAACCCGCTTACCTCCGTATCACGGTCACTGCCAAGCAAACATGCGCTTTTAACGCCTTGATCGACGAGGGAGAAGGCTTCAACGTCTTAACCCATAGTCATTGGATCCAACTTGGAAAACCGCTACTTCAACCCACAACTGCCAGATTAAACCCATACGAAGCCCACTCATACGCACTTTTCGGCAAGTGCGGAGTCGCCGTTTCTATCGAATCTGAGACTGTTCCAATGCTTTTTTACGTATTACTAAGTGCTACAGATCCAGGCATGGAATCACTGCTAGGGCGAACCTTTAAAAAGCAGACTCACTGCAATATTGATTATGAGTCGCAATGCATCCACCTAGCAATAGGCAACGTGCGCATTGTCACAGCTTTCAGCAAGGGCTGCGCGACACCATAACCGTCCGCAAAACCACCGGTAGAAACATCCATAGGCAAGAGTAAGGAGGGGGGTAGTGCGCGGCTGCCACTCCTCGACTTCCATAAACCGCAACCCGCAGCAGCTAAAGATAAGGCCCAGCAGCCTCGCTTCCAATGGGTGCCTAAACAGTCGCAACAACCGCCTAGGAGTCCACGTTCCTATTCTCATAAGACCTAGAACTCTAAACCTAGGAGGCCAAGATGCAATCACAGGAAGCGCCGTGTGATTAAGCAAAGATGGGTCCCTAAAGCCCTCTTGCATGCGCAAGGCTACTATGAGGGGAATACCTGGCTATGGATCCCTAAGGCCCCCATGGCCAAATGTACTATTCATACGCCACCCTCAAGCTTGATCAGCCCATGTCCCATAACACCTCAAAACCATAAGCCGCAATGCTCTCCACAGCCCCAACCATCCGACTCATCTACGCTTTGGGCCAAAAAAGTCACACAGGCCTATCGGCCCAAGCAACAGCCATCGTCACAAGAGGCATCATCCAACCAAGTCAATCCGACTCCCCAAAGAAAATCTGAATGCATCAGTCCATCTGTTGTGGCGGACCCTAATCCACCCATATTCCAAACAGCCCAACTGCAGGCTCAAGGAAACTCTCAACTGCCCATCTTCATTATCAAAAGTGCTTGTTCTATCAAACCTCAACCATCTGTCGACCTTACGCCCTCCTACGAACGAAAATCCTTCCTAGCGCTAGCCGCTGACCTTGCGGAGGACATCGGGGATGACGTGGTGGAAGGCATTAAATAACTCGATGCCACCTTTGTGTCACTAGCCCTCAGCTACGACCGCTTGGACTTAGGTCTATTGGAAGAACCCTTTGCAATGGAAGTGCGCAATATGCCTTGCTCTTGGGAGACCTTTGAGTTCACATTTGCAAAAGCTTCTCGCTCCGCTGCTGAGTTGATTCACAGCGAGATCTCCAAGGAGCAAGCCATCAAATAGCGCCTTATCACATCATACGATCCACAAACTACTTCTGCTATCACTGACCAAGAAATCGCAGAGTTATCACACCTCGCTGATACTGGATCACCTTTCTCGAGGCAGTGTTACGCTCTTAGGTTGCAATGGAAAGTTGAAGGATGTCGCATAATGACCAACGCCGAGCAGCGCCGCGCCATCAAAACAGCAGAGTATGATCCCATTTACGTCGCGCCCACCTCGTACAGAGTGTTAACCACTCTTCGGGGCCGACCCATAGACGAGCACGTGAAGGGGCATCCCTACCTTGACCACCTCTTAACAGAGGAAGAACTCCACATTGCGAGTTGGGTCGACTCTGGTGACTTCCTCACAGATGTTCTCACATACAACACGCACATAGGAATTGGACCCTTTGATTTGGACCGCGCAGCTCAACTGGAATACAATCCAAATTTCTATACTTGGCTCCTTCACAAGTAACTCCCATCCCAACATGCCGAAAGCCCTTAACCTTTTGACCCTCAATCCTAGGAAGGATTCTTTTCAAAATGGAAGGGGAGAGGGTAAGGTGGAATGAATCAGATGAGAAATGAATCAAAGGGGATAAATCAAAGTTAAATTAGCGAAAAGCATAAACAAGTAGTATGAAAAAATGGACGGGGTAGGAAAATGGGCAAGAAAACTTTGAAGTAAAGGGCAAAAAGTCCAAGTCTAAAAAGGAAAATCTACATGGCTTCCTAATGAATTCATTCAAAAAGCATAGAGTTTTTCCTTTCCAGCAATCAACGAATTGACATGTAGAAAATACTAATGAAAGCTACGATTTTTGGCAAGAGCATAAAATGTCGCAGCAAGACCGCGCCCATCGACTCCTGTTCACAGATGAGAAAAGAGAGCAATACCGCATCCATCTAGAGAACTGCACCTTCAGCCAGCTCAAATTCTGAACCATCCACGACATAGAAGTCGTGGTGGCCAAGGAGGAAGTAGCCAGGAGGGTGTAGCCAGGAGGGTGGTTGAACAATGCAACCTCACAAAGTATCTTGAAAAGTTCTCGCAGGAGCCAGACCACCTAAAGTGCGTGGAGTTCCTCAGAACATACAACCCAGACCAAGAATGTGGTATTGTAACAGTGGATAGAGGAGAAGGTGCAAAGCAGGTACACGTCCGGTTAGATCCAGCCTTGGTGGAGAAGGCTTTAGGATTGGTACCAAAGATGGAGAGGAAACAAAAAAGGGATGTTTATGCCATGCTGAAAATGAAGAAGGAAGAGGTGCTCACAAATGACGGCATAAGCATCCAGGACATCCCTGCCGCAGAAGCCAGGATATGTAGGCCAAGCTGATACATGTGCTTTTCTCCAGCCAGCGTTACAATTCATTGATGCATCGAATTAGCATACCGATGTTGGAGAATGTAGCAGCCCATACCCTAGATGAAGTGGATTGGAACGGATACGTGCGAAAAACGATTGATCAGGCGGCCAAAGTGTTGGCCCTAGGAAGTGCACCAGCAGGAGCAGAATCTCCGGCTTCTAAAGTTACGGAAAGAAAGAAAGCCTCCTCCAAAGCCTCCTTCATCAGGTATGGAGGCGTCTTGATTGCACTCATCCAGGAGGCAGTGAAGGAAGCACAGGAGGTGGAAGAAGGAGAAGGAGAAACTCCAGAGAGGTCACCTCCTCACCAGGACAAGGATAGGTCCACCGATAGAACTGAGACAGAAGAAGAAGGGGAGGGACAGACAAGCAAAAAGACAACTAGCAAACCCAAGAAGAAGACGACGCAGAGAAAGAAAAAGGATGACAAAGGCAGAAAGAAGGAGAGAGAAGACTTGGAAAGGGCAAAGAAAGAGTCCCTAAAAGAAGCCAAGGAGAGAGAGAGGACGAAGAGACAGGAGGAGGAGAAGGAAAAAGAAGAATTGCAGAAAGCAAGGAAGGTGTCGAAACAAGAAGCAGAGGAGAAGAAAAGGAAGGAAAAAGAGAAAAAAGGGAAAAAGAAGGAAGAGCAGAGAAAAGTGGAGGAGGAAAGGAAGAGAAAGATGGATGAGGAAGAGGAAGAGCTGCGAAGGAAGGAGGAAGAGGACCTGGCGGAAGCCACCCGCCGGTCCATCGAGCAACAGAGCCGAGCAGATGAACTGGGAAACCTGAGCCCGCATAGAGAAGAAGGGCCAGGGTCTAGCACACAGGTGCCGGAGTTTATACCACCTCCAGTCCCTGAGGGCAAGGGCAAGGCCCCGATTCATCCAATTCCTACCCTCTTAGTGCCTTTCGCTGAACCCACCACCATCACCCCTAGCATCCCGACCAGTGCCGACGTGTCAAACTTCGTGGCGTGGATGCAGTACTTCATCAACAAAGAGATGGGCCAGGGACAGAGCACAAAAACCACGGCCACAGGACAAAAGAGGCCAGCTACGGATGCGAAATCCCGGCAAGAGCCCAAAAGGCAGAAGGTAGAAGCCTCAACCTCGCCCATCCACATAACGATGATGCCATCGGCTAATTACGACGAATAGATCGCCGAGCTACTCTCCCAATTGGAGAAAGCTAAGGAGGAACTCAAGATATCCATGGCTAAGTTGGCAGCCGAGAAGGAATCAGTGGCTGCCTTCCAGCTGGATAAAACAAGAATGATAGCCATGCAGCAGAGGGAGATCGCAGATCTCAAACAAGAAATGAAGGCTAAGGATGAGAGGGAGGAGCACTGGAGACAACAGCTTGAAAACGAGACACAGGAACTAGTCAAATGCAAAGAGAGCACAAGCTCCTGATAGTGCAATATCAAGAGCTCACTACGAAATCTGCTCAAGTGGATGCGCTTGTGGCTGAGCTGAATGCCAGGGACGAGGAGAGAAAACAAGGCATAAAGGAATAGCAAGAGGAGAACGAGCGCCTGACAAATCAACTAACCTCTGGAAAAGTAGAGCAAGAGAGGCTCGTTAGGGAGTTGGAAGACTATGAGCAGAAACTCATGATGCTAACCCTAAAGTAAGGAGAGAGCTTGGAAGTGATGAACAAAAGAGTAGAGGAGTGGGCTGTGCACAATGAAAAGAGGGTGAAGACACTGGCGCGGCGCCTTGCTCTGACAGAAAAGGAGAAAATCATCGCAGAGAGCAAGGCAGAAGCGGCCCAAGTGGCCTTCAGCACTCAATAGAAGGCCTTCTCGACACCATCCTCGACACCACCCACGCAGCGCAAGGAGAGTCATTGGAGGTGATGCAGAGAAAGCTCGACATTTCACGGAGAGCCTTACATGCTGGATTGCACATGCCACCCTTACCTGCGGAGGTTAGGCTGATCTTGGATGAGCAACGAAAATATCTATTGCTGGCCGGCCTAACCCCCCAGGAAATCGACGCCCTCAGATTCGAGCAGGAAGCAGAACTGAAAATCGACATGAACCGATTCAGGGAGGATGTAGTCCCACAACCCCCCTCGCCGTAGACTCAAGAGCCACCACAAGAGGACCCATCTGCGGGGAAAGAAAAGCCGCCTCTAGGAAAAGACGTAGGAAGCTAGTAGAGGAAGCTAGGAAACAGGTGAGAGCCAAACCAACAGTACTACCGTCCGCACCTCTCCCACCGTGCCCTGATGATCTCCCCGCAGGATTCCATACAGAACTGGTGTTGTGGGAGATACAGGAACAAGGAAAGGATCCATTCACCTTTAGTTTCCTCCTATCCAACAGTCTGCAGAGGGTCCTGCCGCTCAACGTGATGGATGAGGTAATCGTGGTCGGTGGCCGGTTGGGGCAAAGATGGCTAGAAGAGCGAGAAAAAACCCCGACCTCTTGGGGCATAGAAGCGGCTGACTACTGGAAAAATAAAGTTTTTGAAGTCCCACACACTGTATAGGGCTACAAAAGCCAACCCCTGTGGAGGAGGCGAGTATGCGACATCAGCATGCTCGCCTGGATGGTGTTTTGTAACACCCTGCCATTCGAGTGGAACAACCCTACCTACATGGAATACCCTCGAAGGGTAGGGGTGGATTTTGATGCCACCCTCCACGGGCGGTACGACTTCCCTATTATTTATAACTCCACTGTAGTATCCTTCGAGCATGCCCTTCTCTTTACCGCCGAAAGCCTAGATGAGTCCATGACGCGCTTTCTTGCCGATTTCTCCTCATGTCCTGACCTCGCTTTTGTAACAACCTGTAATTATCTTAGGTTACTTAGGCTACTCCTTAAGCAGGACTCGACTCCACAAGAGCGCGGCCTACCTCCCCTATTATTTGACCCTAACGCTATAGACAACTGCGCCATGGCTCATCTTATGATGAGGGCTAGTCTCCTTCCCTATTTTTGACTAGCCCTCCTAGAAGATATGAATGACAACCAATTCACTAGGTGCAATCACCCTTTCCTCTCCACCACTTCTCTTCATGTCCGCATGAATCTGAAAGATTACATGCAAAGTCACCAGTTTTTGAGCAAATATATCCGATCCCCTTCCCCTCCTCATTTCGATGAAGACAATTAGGCCTAGTTATCATTTCAAAAAAAAAAAGAGAAAGAGAAAAAAGAAGAAGAAGAAGAGAAAAAGAAAAAAAAAAAGAGAAATGCACCACAGTCACTACACCCAGGGTTTTCCCTAGCCCCCTCTCCACTTCACACTTAGGGCACATCAAGGGCAGGACTTTCAGACATGTCACCCTAAGACTTGCACTGCACCTCCAATGACACACGAACTGGGTCCTCAAGTGTGGGACATTACCAAGGGCTTGCCCAAGGTTAGACCCATCTCCCAGTTCCACTGCCACAGGCACCACCCACTACACGAAGAGGTAGACACACCCTTAGGGAGTGCACAACTTTTCTTGTAGGTTATGTTCGAGTTTCAAGAATTGGCTACTCTGCTGAAGAGGATTGCCCACAACATCCTTTAATGACCAAGACTTTTTTCATGTGCTGGTGTCCAGCCATCTGCCTGCTGATGGCTACCATGATTGAACCAAGTCAAGATAGATCTGCCATTGGCATAGATCTTGGAACCTCATCTTCCAAAGATGCATGCCCAATGCCTTAAGATCTATGGATCGCTTATTGATTCCACAAGTCTGAAGAATTTCAATGCAGAGTTAAAGATCTTCAACGCAGTACTCAAGACCTTCAACTCAAAGACAAAGATCTTCAAATCAACGATACAGATTTTCAATGCAAAGACAAACCATATCTTTGTCAAGACAGAGTTCGGGGGGGCTTCTCCAAGATAAATCCCTCCAATACCATCCTCCTAAGGGATTGCTTATTGCTTCAAGCGTTTCTGATGCTCAAGGGACGAGCAGCTACACAACGGACGCCACAACTCTGTGAAAGATGCCAAGCATCTTCATGGAGCCTAAAGCACGCCGGAATCTCTCCTAGTCTTCATCATTAAACTCCATCACCTCTCATTCACACAACCACCTTGGAACCGGTGTCATCCACCCACCAGTTCCGCCTAGCAGCAGACCTAACTAGCCACTACTTCCCACCGCAGTGCCATGGGACTGGCACTTGCCTAGGAGGGGGGTAATGTTACCGTGTTTCCTGCAACACAGAGGAGTGAAAAACAGAAAAAAGAAAATAGCACAAAAGGCATAGGATAAAAGCAGAAAAATGTGCATTGACCGGTAACCAGACCCTGAAAAATTTAAATGTTCGGGAACGACCCTCAGAAAGTCTCAATGTCGCCCCGAGGCAACAAAAGAGTAAAAGGTGCACCATTAAATATGGAAGCACTCCCGAATCCTGGTAAAAGAGCACCAGGCTCCCTCCTATGCAAATTGTACACATTAGTTGGGAATAGGATGAAATTAGAGTGGTGGGAAATAGGTAAAAGGGCCTAGGCTACGGTCGGCCATGTAAAAAAAAGGGAAAAAGGGGATGACTGCCCAAAAGGGATTTAGGGTTTTGTATATAAAGTTGAAAAGTGAATGAGAAGCTCATTCTTTTTGTGTGTGGCAAAAAGAGTCTCCTTCTTCCTCTCTTCTTCTCCCCTTCTTGCTTGTGTGTGCTCTTGAGAGAGAGGGAGTTTGAGAGTGTGAGGGAGTGAGTGTGTGTGGGAGTGAGGGATCAAAAGGGTGAAGCTCTTCACCATCTCCTCTTCTCTTCTCTTGCACACGCGGCTATGGAGGATGGAGCTTGGAGATGGAGGAGGCTTGAGGATGCTTGAGCTAGCATCAAGAATCGTGGAGCTACGGGAGTGCAAGAGAGAGGAGGGTACTCGATCAAACATCAAGGTAAGCTCACTACACTCATAGGATCGATGGCGCATCAGCTCGGTGAGAGATAGCCATTAGAGCTCGCTTGGAATGCTTGAAACAATAAGCAGTCCGTGGGTCTTGGCGGTTGAGCGAAAGCTCCCACATAGGAAGATCTATGTGTCTCTCATTGGGGATGTAGTGTTGCCTCTCTCCACCCTGTCAAGGCTAATAAGCAATGTCAAGTGGAGAATAAAAGACTGGTGGAGGCGTGAGTATATATGTGGCTATACTACATGCTAGGTGTACAAAAAGCAAGCTTTAGAGAAACTATGTGAGAATGAAGTGGCTAGCCTAATATGTAAGCTTCAATTCCTAGCTTGATATGTAGGCTAGAAAATGGGCCTAACATGCAACATGCTAGCTATAGTGATTGGCGTGATGTGGGAGACACTAACTAGAGACGTCTCTAATACTACAAAACATAGATACTTACACACACACACACACACACACACTCTCTCTCTCTCTCTCTCTCTCTCTCTCTCTCTCTCTCTCTCTCTCTCTCTCTCTCTCTCTCTCTTTCTCCTTTTTTGAGTTTCCCCCTCCCCTCCCCCTTTCCTTCATTCTCTCTATCCCTCTATCCCTCCCTCCCTCCCCGTGAGGTCCCCTCTCCCCCTTTCCCACTTTGGGGCTTTGTAGCTATTCCTTGGACTTAGGGCCAAATGCACCTATATAGGGAGTAGTGGTGATTCAAGCACAACTTATGGTGCTACACTCTATGTATGATACCGTATACTTAATGATGAACCCCATGAAGGTGTGGTCCTAAGGCCTGTTTGTGTTGTACCTTTGTTTCTTTTGAGTAATACTAGAGCATACCTTATTTTCACATTTCATGTGTTCTTTCTATGCCATGTTGAGTGAGTGAGGGACTACAAGTGAGTGAGTTGAGGGTAAGTACATCACACTTGGTATCAAAGCAACTCAATCTTAGAGTGAGGGTGTGCTCCATAGAGGTAGAAGACAAGATTCAAAATGTCGTAGTTGAAACACTACTTCTCCCTAGCATACCACTTGAAGGCAAGATGTAGCTTCCCCATGATGCACATCCAAAGTTAAGGCATGGCTTCCTAATGAGGAGTAGTCATGGGAGATGACGACATCCCCACAACCAACACTATTGATGAGAAGAAGATACATGGTCATATCATGAATGGAGGGAGGCTCAAGAAGAGAAGGAAGCAGGACTAGAGAAGCAAATGGTAGACATGTTTGGTTACTAGCCACCATTTAGGAGAACATGCAAATGAAGGATGAGGAAGAGGAGACCAAAAGGAAGGCTAATGAACAAACATCCACAAGTGGGTGAAAGAGCAACAAGAGGAGGAGACTAGGCATAGGGGAGAAGAAGTAGCTTGAAAATCAAAAGAGAAGAAAAAGAAGAAAGACAAACAATCCATAGGACCTAGTAAGAAGAATGATAAAGAGGAGCTTGAAGTACTTAGAAAGAAGAAGGAGAAAGAGGAGCACCCAGATTCATCTTGTAGAAAGAAGGATAAGGAGGAGGAGAAGAAGAAATATGAGACGACTAATCGAGAAGCCAATGGAAGCTTAGAAGAAAAGAACGGGAAATTCAAAATTGTAATGAGTGGGATATAAGGGAAAATAAGGAGAAAATACCAGTCACTTTGCTGATGGAATTTAAGGTGTAAGAGGGTTAGGTTAGTTATCATGCAAAAATCAAGAAACTTTGTCTTCACCTTCACAGCTTCCATGGCTTCCTTCTCCTTCTTTCTCTCTTTCCCTCTCTCTTTTTTTCTTTCTCTTTGTTCTTCTAGTCTTTCTCTCTCCTTGTCACTCTTTTTCTTTGTACTCTTTCTTCTCTCTCTTAGGTCATGTTAGGTTCCCTTCATTACAGTTGGTATCAGAGCACTGGTCTTTGATCCTTCTTCTTCTCTCTCTCCTTCCTTTAGATTTGGTTTCTTTTCAATCTCAGGAACCCTAGTTACTCAAGTACACAGGAAGTACCCAGGCAGGTTGGCAGCCTTTCTTGGAGTTTTAAATGGATCTTTGATCAAATTTGGAGGCAAGTAGACAAAGATGGCAACTCATTTATACTCTATAGTTCAATTTTAGAGGTGTTTTATCCAAGGAGGACACTCAAGACTTGGAGGATGGCTTAACTCTGACAACTTTTTCCCAAAAGTGAGTTTTCCTATTCTTTCTCATAGTTTCTTGAAGCAACCATGGAACCTGCAGTCCAAGAACTCTCTAGATCTTTCTTCTCTCATTCCTCGGGCTTGCAGGGCATCTCCTACTACCTTCTTGACACTATGGGTAGCCTATAGTTCACCCATGAGCTACATCCCAACTAGCTAAAGCCTCCCAAAAGCAACCCACAAATTTTGGTGCATTTTGCATTGAGTTTCTTGGCCATTCTCCTCCTACACTAGCACTTGGCACTAATCTCTAGCTTCATCCTCAGCTCTGGGCACTCATCTGAGCAAGGTTCAATCCCCCCCTTTCTTGACTGAGATATGATATTGGCACTCTCTTGTAAGCCTAGGGTGGACAACATCAATGGAAACCATGGCACCTGTCCTGCAGCTCAAGCTCACTTGAAGAATCTTCAATTTCTTGCCCTAGGAGCCATTGGCAATAGTTCAAGACTCTTCCCCTTGAAGATTTCAAAAGATCGAAGACTTTCTTCAACCCACTAGTTGAATTAAAGAAGAAGCATGGGTTCTTGGTTTGGACAACCTTCCACCACTCCTTCAAGCATCTCTGAGGTATGTCTCATAGTTTTTGATCTCTCTCTTTATCCATTTGTTGAGCTCCGTCCTCTTGTTTGAGACCCCTTTTGGCATTGATGGATATTGAGCTTACTTCTTCATCTACTCAATCATTTATGGAATGCATTCATGTCTATGGAGCAATTAATTTCTCTCTATAGCTGAGCATCACACCCTAACCATAACCATCTTGTTGGCTATGATTTTGAAGGAATCCCAAAAATTCTGTAAAAAGAGGGTAAGTTAAGCAATTAATGAATCACTGAATTCTTGAGGTAACACCCCTATCCAATATTCTATTATATCCCTGCATCTCATCAAAGAAAGTCTATTTTCAAATCTGCATTTCATGCTGGTTGATTAGCTTAGAATGCTTCTGCCATGTCTCTTCCAACTAATGTACTCAAGGCCGATGCTAGGCGAGGTGGTAAGACAATAGTGGGGTGACCCCTCCTTACCATTAATGACCCTAAAGGGGTGCACAACCCAGATCAATGAGGAACTTTTCATACCCCGCAATTTTGGAGCCCAAGAACTCATTTGTAAGTGCAAGTACAACCCATCCCTACCCCGAAGACCATTGGAAGAACATTGGAAATGTATATGGGATGTATGTCACACATTGGCAATGAATTGAATATATGCTACTTGGTCCTCTTGTTGAGTTTATCAAATCATTGCAGGGAGTCACACAAGCTATATATGGATTCTATGGTATGCTTTGGAGGTTATGTATATGTTATAGTCTTTTATCTAAGGCTTTTGCATCATAACAAGGTCAAATAGTGTTGATTTGGACCAAGATAGATAGTGAGATAGGGTATAGTCATTCTAAGAATGCTCTAGAAAACCTATTACAACAAAAAGGAATTGGAGGATTGAGCTAAAACCCTATAGCTTTTTTTGAAGAGATTTTTGTCCCTTCAACTAGAGCTAGAAATATCCCTGATTGGAGCTCCCATTGGAGAGTTAAAACCACTTTTGTGTGTAGTGGTCCTATGGGATAGGTTGTAGTCCCCTTTTATATAGCCACATAAAATTGTTTACAGCTTTTTGTCACATATTTTTTTACATAAACTCATACAGGACACTCTCCCCTCTGCTATAAATAAAAAAATTCCTTGATTGGAGCACCCTAGTTAAATATATCTCATATTTTGCACTAGAGGGTCTATTTGGACAACACTAGAGAGGCAAAGCAAAGGCCCAGTAGGAGTTTCAACATGAAATCAAGGATTCTCAGGCATCAATGAATGACCCTAACTCCACCCAAGAGGACCACAAGGAGATGCATGAAGAAATGCCCCTTGAATTGGACTATTACTCTATACTTAATAACACATTATGTCAACATGAGAACCATCATGCTTATAGACATAGAGAGATGATTGCAACAATGACTAGGATGATGGAGCAAATGACCACTCTCATCTCAATGCAAGAAAATGAGCATTAGTACAATCTTGAGGCCAATCGGTCCCCTCCCTTTTGGAGACCATGCTGCATGGCCAACAAGGCATCATTGGGACATGAGGTATTCCCTTCAACACCTATGAGACAAGTGAACCTTCAACAAGGCATTATGAGCCTATCCTCCCATCCCCCATTGCCAATCTGTCTAGCCCATCCTTGAGATATCTTGCCACTAGAAATGCTAGCTACATGCCTACCCAAAATCATGGACAGCCCACTCCATAAGGTACTTATGGACAATATGGCATGCATGGCACTTATGGGCAACAAGGCCCTAATGTTCAGTTTGGGCAGCATGGGATGTATGCGTAGCATGCTTCACATGGTAATCATGGTTAGCAAGGCCCTTATGGAAAATTTGGCCAGCATGGCCCTCATCATGGACAACATATGCTTGGGTAGCATGGACCACATGGAATGTATTGGCAGCAAGGCAGTAATGAGCTGCATGATAAAATTATTTTTACCAAGTTTAATGGACAATCCACATCCTTGGGTGGTTGACTTGAAAGTGTGGACCTCTAAGCTCATGGCTTATTTTCACATCTACCCATGCACTAATGAGGCAAAGAACCTTTGTGTCTCTCTTCATTTAGAGAGCTTTGCCCATGCGTGGTGGCATTCCATACAAAGGGAAAATCAATAATTCTGTGATTGTGATGACTTTAAGATGCATATGGTGCAACTATTTGTGTCCATGGTAGAAAAGGAACGGTTGACAAGAAGATGGTACCAACTTGATCAGTGTAATCTCACCATGCGGGAGTATACCAATCAATTCATAAACTTGACAATGTATGTAGAGGCTGTTAGTGATGATGCCAAGTTGCATAAGTATATCTATAGGCTAGAACCAAGCCTTTTTAGTTGATGTAATGGCTTAAGAGTCCTCCTAGCTTGTTTGAGGCCATAGAACTGGCTAAAAGACATGGTCGTAAGTACCGCAAGAGTGACAATTTATAGCCTAGTTTTGAATAGCAAAAAACCCCTATAAGGTAGGGACAATGTGGTGGGATTTATCATAGCACTATCACACTTAGTGGTAGCTCCAAAATACCCACTTTTCCCACTTTTAACGATGATAGAAAACATGTGAATTTTGGGACAAGAGCCACCCCAAAGGGAGACACTAAGTATGCTAAAAACAAACCACGCAATGCATTAGCCCCAAGTGGTCATAAATTTATCCCACACCGGAAGTGGTTAAGAAAAGAAAAGATAAGGATTTATGTTTCAGATCCAAGGATAAATATAAAGTCGCGACCATGTGTCTCAATGCCTTTATAGGACAACCACTGTCAAATTCGATAGTATGTATGCCTTAGAAGACGATGAACATGAGGATGAGGACTCAAAATGCTATGTCTCCTATGCCCCATGCTGAAAATACTAATCATGAGGAGGAACTTGATCCATGAGCAATTATTTGACCTCCCGGATGGCTTTCCCTTTGACCCTGGTGGTTGTCTTTGCCATGAGATGGATGGGATTGATCTTATGACACCCCCACATGCCACTAATTCTAATTGTTCCATATATATGGATGCGTGGACAAACTCTAGAAGCCCAAGGACACTATGCATACAAGGAAACATAAATGGGAAGCATGTATTTGTTCTTGTTGATAGTGACACCATGCATAGCTTTGTAAACAAATCAATCCTTAACCATTTGAGAGGATTTTTCATAGAATCACAGCACCCTCAAGATTAGTGTACAATATTACAATCTCAAGAATAGATACCCCATACCTAGAATTGATAACTTGCTAGATGAGCTCAAGGGAGCCCGCTACTTCACTAAGATAGACCTAAGGTCTGGCTATCATGAAATACGCATGAAGGTAGGTGATGAAGTCAAAACAACATTCAAGTCTGACTGAGGGTTATATCACTTTCATGGCATGTCATTTGGGCTAACAAATGTCCTTGCCACATTTTAGAGTCTTATGAATATGATCTTGTATCGCATCGATTGTCTGCCAAAGAAAGCAAATGTATTTTCATGCAGACTGAGGTTAAGTATTTGGGCCATATTGTGAGTGAAAAGAGGATCCAACTAACCCCAAGAAGGTGTAGTGTGTTTAGATTAGCCCACCCCATGTAATAATACCTCTTTACATGGCTTTTTTGGTCTCTCCTCCTTTTATCGAAGGTTTATTTGCCACCATTATGCTACCATTGCAATGCCATTAACAAATAGGAAAAAAAAAGGCTTTTTCTTTGGATGCTTTGGCTGATCACAACTTTCAATAGCTAAAGGAATTGCTTAGTTCAGCCCCCATTCTCATGTGCTCTAACTTTACAAAAGCACTTATTGTATAGTGTGATGCTAACGGAAGGGGTATTGGGACTGTTTTGCTAAAAGAACATGGTGTTATAGCCTTTGAAAGCTGCAAATTGGAGGAAAAAGAGAGGCAACTACATTTTTATGATTACTAAATATTGGCAATCATTCATGCTATTAAAAAGTGGCACCACTATCTATATGGTAGTAGATTTAAGGTAAAAAGTGACCATCGGGTGCTCAAATACTTCTTGACACAGCCTAGTTTGACTCCTAAGCATAGGCGGTGGGTGGCAACTGTGTAGAACTATGAGTTTGAGATCACTCATACCCGTGGGAAGGAGAATGTGGTGGCCGATTCACTCTCCCGTATGTGGGCCTACAAAGTCTCATCAATCATCATAGAACTTCACAATGATTGGATCAAGGAACTTCACAAGGCCTGCTTGCTTAATGCTAAATTCAACCATGTCTTTTAGAATTTACACAAGGCACTATAAATGAGCACTCCCCATATCATCTAAAAAATGGACTCATTTGGGCACATGGCTGGATTGTAATTCCCCACACCTCCTCCTTCACAGAGCGGATCCTAGAAACGATGCATTTTTCACTGATTTTCTAGTCACGTAGGGCTATTTAAAACCCATGGTTGCATCTCAAAGAGGTTTTATTGGAGAGGCCTATGGAAAGATGTTAAGGACTTTGTGCCTTGATGTGTGCCTTGTCAGTAGAATAAGGATAGTAACCTTGAGTTGGGTGGATTATTGCAGCCATTGCCCATGCTTGAAGGCAAGTGAACTTACATTATGGTGGATTTCATCACTAGTCTACCCACGAACAAGAAGGGTTGGAATAGCATTTATATGGTAGTTGACGGTGTCAGAGCATTTGGGGTTGAAAGTCTACCACAGGGGTAAGAGATAATCAGGTTAAGGAAGATTCAGGGAGAGGAGTATCAAAGTGCTTGTCAACCCATCATCTCCCATGATGTGCAAGAGTCTCAATAAGAAAAACATACCTATTCCATAATGTTTGGCATCTATTCCAACTCCAATACGTCCAAAGAAATACCAAACTCAACCAAGGCTATCACCACACTCAAAAATCCAAACTAAATGTCAAAACAAATCCTAAGCTAGACAAACACAGAAAATCCAAATGAACACCATATTGGGGAATATGGGAATTTCCCATAAGTTTGGGACATGTGGTCAAATCTTTGCATTTGTCCTAACTTGAACACTATAACTCCAAATCGAGTGCTCTATAGCTCAATAGATTCCATTTTTCAAGCACTTTCCAATGATAGTCAGATCATATGGTTTTGAGAAAATTATGGGCATGTTATCCGGGTGCCACCTTTTAGTATTCAATAAATAGGAATTGGGAGATTCCCAAGCTCACTAATATTGTGTTAATGCGAAACGACAACACAAATCGTCACACAAACAACTAAGCTAACAAAAATCAAACCTAACTACAGTTTCACTAGGGGTTTTCAGTTTTGACAAAAATGCTTGACAATGTTAGTTTCAATACAAAAGGATGTGATGCATACCTCCTCATTCTCATACACATATCCACACTCTGCTAACAAGGTCAAGGTTCTTTAATTAGTAAACCCCATCTTCTTTGCATGCTTATCAATGATAGGGAAATGGTTTGCAATGACGCATATCACTGACCATTCCTCATCAACAACATACAAATTGTCAAATGTTGCATCAATATCCTGCTGAGAGAGGAGTAAAGAAACAATTCCATGGAGCACAATTTGAAGAATCCACCATCTCCACAGAAATATTAGTATGAAAATCAGCCCACAAGATCTTAGTTTGGGGCTTAGCCATGGTCACACATGGCTCCCCCTATGGCTCAGTGCACTTTCAATATTCTCCAAAAAGTCATCCACTCCGCACAATATAATCCACATGAAGATGTTAATATTAGAAATAGAATAAACTTACAGAAAAACTAAAAAATTTTCAAAATATTGACATGTTAGGCTGCCCACAATGGTTGCTATGTCATCTACAATAACACTTTCCATACTCTCTAATGTCTTTCTCCTGCATCATACTTGGTTATTTGCTCTCTCATCACACAAGACATTCGCTCTCCTCTTGCTACTAATGGAACTTAACTTAGTCTACATTTGTATATGAGCTTATCTAGGGTACTTATGCCATTGCCCCCTCCCTCTTCTTCATTATGTTCATTATCATTTTCCATCCTTCCTCCCCCTTTCACTTGGTTGCCTAAATATATACACCATAAATTGCGACACAATATTACCTAGTGAAGTAGAGTGAGTAGCAAATTTATAATCAAACACCCATTTTTGTTGCTGATGTTCCCAAAGGTCCTACTCTGAGGGATGGATGTGTCCATGTGGATAGTCCAATCACCACAAAAACTCCCTATAATCCTAGGCACTGATTTCATATTCCTTCCATTAGTTTGGGTACATGCCCCCTAGCACCTCTATATTTACCCAAACTAACATGGGCTTTAGCTTATCCAGACCTCCTTCCCACTCTAAGCTCTTTCCACACCTGCACCATGTAAGTAATCATGCTTTAAAAAAAACTCCATGAAACAAGGCATTGTTCAAATACACCAATCTCCTTGAGGATTCATCTAATTCTAGTTGTTTCTCTACTTCCTTACTTATGCTCACATCTCTCCATAGGCTATGAAATGCCTCCTCCATATGTCTAGGTTTGAGCATCCCTCTAGTACTTACAAAATCTGAAATGTAACTCAACATAAAATACATGCAACCCTTTTATAAGACCCTCACATGTGTGCAATAGATACTCCTAGTATGAACATATGTCAGCATCCTCTTGTTATCATCAAACTTAGCTTGAGTTGTGGTATCTCAAGTTTTGCTAGTAATTAGCATGCCTAAGATGTCCTTTTTCCTATATCCATCATAGAGGTAGTTCTATTCCTAAGGCTATTACCACAGAAATAATAGTCATGAACAACTGAACAATGCACCTTCTAGGACTAATCCTAAACATTGTAAGAATATAAAGTTTTTAATTTGTAATTGGTACCACACCCTTATTTTTCCAATCATATGAGAATAATTAACTAGAATCATTCTTGTCCATTTTCATGGTTTGAAATAATGAGCATTTTGTATGCACCATCTTTGAATGGCGATTCTGTGGGTTTAGTGGTCTTGTCATACTTGATGCGATACTCTACATTACTAAGGTGTATCATATCCATGTCAGCAAATTGCTACTCACATAGTATGCACAAACTGACCCTGCAGTTTCACATCATACTAAAGTGGTAAATATATGTACTCTAGGTGCTTAATGGTAACTTTAACATACATTCTAGCAACACAAAATCAACAAAAGAGAATAGGGTACCTTCCATACAAGTTGTCCCAATAGCATGGCTAGGGCATTGTACCATAGAGCACCCATTCATCTTTCTATAGTCATATCATATTCTATCCATTTGGACACATCATCACCAAAGTTTCTCATTAGTAGTGAAGTTATGTTAGCTAGCCTAGACTTTTGAAAATAGAATATCTTCTATAAAAGTGCCGGGGTAACATTGGTTTGTACTGTCTTGTAACAATGGACCAAACTTAGAACACATGACCATGTATATGAGAATAGTAGAGAAAATGTAAAATTACATGAAGGAGAGCACTCTAAAATATGGTTTTAAACTTATTTTGGGCATGTAGCACCATTAATAGTTGACCCTCCCTCTCCTTTTTGTAACCTCAAGGAATTGACATTGCACTCTTACGTGGTAGGTTGCCATATGGGACCATAATGTGAGCAAACCAACACATTGGTTAGGGTGTACGTTGTGTGACTATGGATGCTCAAAAATCATGAATGCAAAACATATACTCACAAATGCAGTCATACCATGCCTTAAACAAGTGGTTTTCATCCCAAATAATGAATTTCTTGTTCCTCAGATCCTCTGAGTGGTTGGGTGAAAATCTCATTCTCAAACTCTTCATTCCTATGGACCCTAGTCCTATGAGTCGAGTTCTATCACCTCCATGACTATCTCAAAACTCGAGCACATGAAAGAATCAAGGAAAGGAGTATTGGTAGTCCTATAAACATATCTATCAAATATGTCTTTGAACTTTTCCATTTGCGTACCCACGGTCCTTATTGTGCCTCATTAGGGACTAATATGCACAAGGCACTAATGGAGGCTTTAATCCCCTCTTGATGATTAATGTATCAGCCACATCTTGTAAAATATCAATCTCCAATTCTTTGCCAAGTAGTCTATTATGATAAGGTGTATTAGCACTAACATTAGCCATTTCCACATCACAATCATATACTTGTGTTGCAACCTTTGTTTCAATAGCATGGGACAAGCTTGCATCTTCTTGGTGATCATTGATTCTAGCACTACTCACTAGTGGTGAACTTGGCCATTGTTGTGCAATAGGCTCTACATGCACAATAGGCCCCTTTGAAAATAAGCAAGATTCAAGGGGAACTGTATCCCATGATATTCTAGAAGTGGCCTCCTCACTCATCGTGCATCCGGTAGCCTTGGGATCCATGTTCTTGTGGAGAAGGTGATGTCTCATTAGTGGGTATTTAGGCGGATCCAAAGCAACCTTGAAATTTTCATGCATTGAACACAACCAAGCGAACTTAAACATCGATGCAATATATGATACGATGATAAATAAAACCCAAATATATACTCACACATTGGTTTTCTCTTACCATATATATATATATATATATATATAACGGTTTGCAAAGAATATGTATGTTAACACCCTACCCCAAAATCCATGATGGATTACCCATACATAATAGTGACTATGTCACCAAGTCATGATACATGAAAGGATCCCCTAGTTGAATGCCACAGCCTCTAATACAAGCATCATGTGTGGTTAGGATTGGTTGCTACCAACTCTATCTTTGCACAAAGTACATCACAAACATACACTCCACTCGTTGTTGTTTAAGTCCATGATTTTAATCCAATTATATTGATCTAGCAGTCGAGACATCCTCACCCACTTGGTCAATGGAAAACAAAAGATATGTATCGTTTTTCTATCTATGAATGCCTAACATATGCACATAGTGTGAATGAAGAATAGGCAAGTAGGCTTTATCTAAACAATAGTGATGAAGTAGATACAATCTTTCTTCTTTTCATGAATACAAAACTAGTTTGATGCATCATCGGATCACAAAGCTATTAGCACCAAGGCATCTCCCTCATGCTACTAATAGCAACATGCAGTTCAAAACCATCACTAAGATGACATGATGTGATGAGAAAGATAAAAATTCACATTGAAAATATGATTAAAAACATCCCTAAGATAACATGATTGCTACCACAGCATATGCATAGTTTATAATAATAACCCATGCAATTTTAAACACGTCCTAATACAAAATTTATGCACAAACAAAATGAATTCATAACACTTTCCCAAATATGCACAAACAAAATGGCTTTGGGCCAATGATACTGAAATGGATTGATGTACTAATGAGGATGAGGAGGTTGAGAGAGAAAGAGGGAGAGGGAGAGGGAGAGGGAGAGGGATAGAGGGAATAAAGATATGGGGAAATAAAGAGGAATGGAGGGAGGGAGAGGAGGGATATGTGAATGAGAAAGTAATTATGTAATAAAGAGGGCACCCAAGCTAATATATTTGCATGATAAGGCGATAGAGAGAGAGGGTGGCGGCTATTGATGATTAATGCATAATTTATAACTCCATCTCCTTTCATATTTACTCCTTTTTATTTTCAACTCCATCCACTTTGGAAGAGCTCTCGATTGCCTTATTTTGCAATTCCATCACTATTCCTATTTCTCTTAAATCTCTCTAGCCATTGAACCTTCAATAATGTGATGTTGTTTCTTTGTCTATCTTCTTATTTTGCTACTATATTCTCCTAATTTTCTCACATCCAAAGGATGTCTACCACCCTATGCACATTTGTGGATGGAGAGAAGTGCGAGTAACATGTGCGATTGCAAGGAGAAAAGCTTATTCTGAAAAGATCATTCCTACAGAGGCTTCTGCCACCGCCAACAAGGAGGTTCACCAACCTAATTGCCAATTTGACAAAGGATCATAAACTAGCTTAACAAGAGAGTGGGATGTAAAGGGAAATGGGTACTACATGTTCGACTACTATCTTTCCATATTAAATACGAGATTGTATATGAGCCATTGACTACCAAAGATGGCAACTCTCATGGAGTAGAAGTATGATGGTCACCTTTGGACTAAACCTATAATATTTAACATGTCAATCCCTTGTATTGTGCCAATTAGCTATTGTCTAGGTGCTCTAGAGTGCCACAAGATAAAATTGCCCCTATTATACTACCAATCACAAATTTAATAATCTCTTCTTCAAAGGCTCAGTAATAAGGAAAATAGAAATCACGAATATTATACTGAGGATAGTAACAATGCTATGTTATGCCATTATTATCGAAAGGCATCCATTTGTATAGACACTTGCAAATGTGTGATGTACTATGTCATGCTATATGGTTCCAATATGACGAGATCAATGATTCATATTGGTCAACAATCTCATGCAGTGTAGTGCGGTACATCCAAGTCAATGATTACAAAAGCAAAGGAGATGGTGTCATAGGTTTGAAGAATGGATAGGAGTGCAGGGCCACATAAGGTGCACATGACTATAACACGAGATGTTCTCATGAAGTCACTGATGGCGCAAGTGCAATTTTTGAATGGCAACATTGTGGGAAATTCTTAATTTATAAATATCGTGGATGAGTTGGTACCTCTCATTGAGAATCACATGTATACAAGTTGCTATTTTAGTCACCCCCATTAATGATTTATTACTAACTTTTTGGATGTTTAATAGGTTTCAGTGTATTATGCAACAATAGAAGAAGAGTGCAATGCTTGTAGCAGGAATGCTATGATCCTCTGTAATTGCTTTTGAGAAAGAGATCAATGCATACTTTCTTCCGTGGAAGTCACTTCCCTTAGGAAACGTCTATTTGGAGAGAAATGCTTTGTTTTTAAGATCTCTACAAAAGGCCCTGCTTCAAGTGTAGACTTGGTGAATCGCATGAGAATGTTAGGAAATGGAGACCTTTGCAATGTGTGAGTACAGTTTGATCACACTCACCAAGCGAGTAGCTGGGTTACAATGACTTGCTACATCTATGTGCCAAGGTAAGGGCATTTGTTGTACAAGGTCATATGATGTGAGGCTCTTAGGCTCACTCTTGGTTGAAATCTATTGTAGTGTGTAAGAACTAATGATAATAGCCATGTGTGAGATAAAAGAGGGGGACACTACCAACCAAGTCTTATTTTGGGAGTGGTTAAAATTCGTAATGCAACAATGTGGATATCTTTGTATTGATTTTTATGGATTCAAGGTAGACGACGCAGGGGAAAATTGGTTAATCGTCAAGACTACCTTCAATGGGGGCCTAGAAAATGTGAGGGTCAGAAGAGAGATCATGCTTGTTTCACTAGAAGCAAAGCTTGTAGCAACATACTAGGAAGTTTGCAAAGAAAGAAAAGCAACAGGAGCACCTCTCCATCTATGAGCAACATTCACTACAAGAGCACCTTTCCATCTATGAGCAATGGAGGTTGGTCCAAACAAAAGCTAATGTTATGACACAAGCAACATTCACTACAAGCTACAAGTCATATATTGACATCTAAAGTGATGAAAATATTCATTAAAAAAGTTGTCCCCATCATCACTAAAATCATCAGTATATACGTCTCTACAAATGGGTTGTTTTTTTTGTTGCTTTTGCGAAATAGCAACACAAATAGTGATGCATGTCGACTCATTTACCAATGCAAATAGTGACATGTGCGGTAAATTTGTGATGCTAATAGCGATGGTTACATAGAAAAAGAAATAGGTGATAGGGTATGCTGCCCTACCACCCTTCCAGCCCCATGTACTGAACAATGTTCCATAAAGCAATTATAAGTGGAGTGCACAATTATCATTGAAACACATGCATCATGAAATACTGGGAAAAATGAGTCATTGATTCAATATTCAAATAAGTACAATATTGATGATGATAACTCATAAAACTACATGGAATAATAGAGAGGAGAGTCCAAAACAAATAGGAATATGTATTTATAAATATCACAAAATGCTAGTCATTACAAAGGATGAGAAATATATCCAAGGAAATATACATAGAAAGAGCCTGCATGGATCATAGGGCCAAGAAAGGAAAGGATGTGCACTCCATGAATCTAAGCAACTACTACAACTCCTCATCGTCCGAGAGCTTGTCAATGCAATCGAGCATCAAATGGGGATTTTACAATATAAATAAATAGAGATTAATCCACAATACGTAATGCATCACAAAAAACTAATGATTGAAAACAAGAAAGATACATGACTTATTGGGTCACCGCGTACATATACTCTATCAATGAGTGCAGTGAGACCCTGTTTCTCTATATACCGAGTCTCCAAACCTGTAGGATCGTGGTTTATGATTGAGTGATGCAAGAAAAACAAAGTAGCATTGTTGGAAATAAGAATTTTAGTACAAGTAGTATATCAAATACGAAAGTGAACACAAAAAAAAAAAAAAAAAAAAATCCTTCAAATAAATTCTATGTCTGCTACTCCCCATATGATGCACAAACCCTATCTCTAGCCGTGCCCTTGCTACCTCCTGTTGTTGCTGCCATCATCTTGGAGAGTTTGTGGCTTCCTCCTTGAGTCTCTGCCAATTCTTTGGCATCCAATCACTCAGGCTTTGAAGCGCTACTCTTGATTGCCTTGCATGCATATCTGATAATCTATGTGACATGTATACTCGTATACAATCCATCGTCCATCATGTGAAAAATCTCTCCACTGCCATATGTACCGGAAACTCTTCATCCAAGGATGCTACCATATAGTCCTTACTCGAAACTCTTCATCCAAGGATGCTACCATATAGTCCTTACTCCTGTCCGATATATTTTCCTAGTGGTCTAAAACATTTTTCTTAAATACTTATTGGCAAAACTCTCTCATGCATGCCATCATCCTCCTCTCCTCATCATTCATGAGCACAGCACTTGTTTTCTTATCCACTAGGTATCTCTACCTAGGTAGGGTACGTCTAAGGTATGCCCTCTCCCACCTACAACTATCCTCTTGGGCATAACCAGGACACCCCTATCCATTTGATGTACTTTCAAGGGTGGTATTCTTGGAGTAGCACCCATAGAGATACCATTTGCAAACGGCTGAGCAAAACCTGAAGCCATAAGAGTAGATGTTCCTATGGGTGTGACAAACCCTGGATGTGATAACTGTGCACTCGATCAATGAGATGGGGACATTGCATCGGTGTCTCCATAGCACCCACTTGAGCCACCCTCTCTAGAACCAATGTGAGAGCCAGGAGTAGTAAACTACCATGGGATCATAACATCTACATCTCCGTAGCACCCCCTTAGAACTACCACAACCACTTTGTTGGCTGAGCAAGGCATCTCTACGCCTCCCTCGATGGCTAGTTTAGAGTGTCGACTCCAACTATAATGTGTAGAACACTGAGACAAATCCTATTGGTCTGCTACATGTCTGAAGCATGCTATCTGATCTGGAGAAATATGTGTCAAGTTCTCCCGTAGCTCCTCATATGTGTGAAGATCTCCTATAGCTCCTCATTTGTCATCCCTAGGCTCATCCTACTTTCTTTGAACATCGTAAATAGTAACTTGCACAATTAGAAAATGATATTAGCATAATCAATATACAAGTTTAGGTAATAATATAACCTTGTATGTAACAAGCGGGACACACACTGACTAGGGTTTAGACACCCTGTCACACTGATCGGGGTATTTAAGGTGTAAGAGCCCCAGATTAGGGCAACTAGTTATTATCAAGATCATACTCTTCACCTTCATCTCTAGCTTCCATGGCTTCCTCCTCCCTTCTCTCCTCCCTTCTCTCTTTCTCGCTCTTCTTCTAGTATTATTCCTTCTTCTTCTTGCTCTCTTTCTCTCTCCTCAGCTCTTCTTCTCTCTCCTCTCAGCTTTTTTCATTACAAGTGGTATCAGAGCTTCAATCTTTGGTCCTTTTCTTCTTTCCCCTTTCTTCCTTTTCAAATCCCAAAAACCCTAGTTACTCAGCTTACAGGTATAAGCACAATAAGGACTGTAGTTAACTTTAACTTTTTGGAGCAAGCAGGAGCTATGACTGGAGACTCGGACATATCTGGAGGTAAAACGGTTAAAATAGCATTTCGTCACTTCTTTTCATGCAAAATTTAAGGGTTTCAGGCCAAGTTTAGAGTCCCAGGAGTTGGAAGAGGGCAAAACCTCAGTTACCTTTTGCTCCAGCCCTATATGTCTCTCCTCCTACAAGCTGCTATGGCTCCCAGCCCACATAACCCCCACAAACTTACTCCAGCCACCACTTGCACTTGATTCCCTTGATCTCTAGTTTCCGTGGCTTCCTCCTCCCTTCTCTCCTCCCTTCTCTCTTTCTCTCTCTTCTTCTAGTCTTCTTCCTTCTTCTTCTTGCTCTCTTTCTCTCTCCTTAGCTCTTCTTAGGGCAAAACCTCAGTTACCTTTTGCTCCAACCCTCTCTCTCTCTCTCTCTCCTCTTGTAAGCTGCCATGGCTGCCAGCCATCTGGATGCAGTCCACAAGACCTGCTGTCAGTAAAAGGGGGTAACACTTTGTAGGAAACTCCGATTGAAGAGGTTTTGGGCTGAAGTCAAAGGGGACAACGTCCTCTTTGAGATGAGCTATTAACCTTTGTGACATAAAATTATCAGAATTTTTTGTAATGGGTTTACTGTGCTTGTCCTGGAGCGGTCTGCATCCTGTCCACAATGACCCTAGTGCACAAAAATGGGCATAACTTTCAAACTGTAGCTCCAATTGGGGAGGTTTTTAATTCAAATTGGAGGGAACAAAGTCTCTTCAAGGTGAGCTATAGGGTTCACTCCCAGATTTAGAACAGAATTTTCTGCAATGGGATCTTTGTAATAGCCTTGCAGGACTATGACCAAAAACACTGCATGTCCCTTAGTACCAAGGTGTTACATGGATAGAGCATAGATCAAGGGCCTGAACAGCAACATCAATAGCATCCTAAGCATACTGAGCATAATCCCAAGCATCATTGCATACCCATCAGCTCTGCCATTAATGCATAAGTACCTTCACTGCCATACATCTCCTTGACTGCATGTACTTCAAGTGATATACATGGGTGCCATTAGCATTGTGGGTATCCAAGAGGGATCATTGGGATAGGGGAGTGGGGCTCATGGAAGTACCTGCACCTGCATACAAGTATCGAGCTCGAGATCACTGGGAGGTGGGAAAAGTTCACCCCCGGCCGGGTTGTGCACCCCTTCAAGGTCATAAGTGGTAAGGGAGGGTCACCTCTCTTTTGTCTTACCACCTCGCCTAGCATCGGCCTTTTTCCTCAATCGGAGTATACATGGCAGACATTTTTATTAGGCAATCAACATGAAATGCATTGGAAAGAAGACATTTGGCCTTTTCATGAGATGCAAGGAATGACAAAGGTTGGGGTAGGGGTTACCTTGGCAGTCCAGTGACTCACTGGCTGCTACTTACCCAATTTACAATGGCTACTATTCATTTTGGGCTCATCCAATATCACAAGACCAAATGGGGGTTAATGCCAGCCATTACAATAAATTTCAGGAAGAGGTATGATGCATGCACACGAAGAGGATTGAACTATTAAACCTATGCAATCTTGAATCTCTCCAACAATGGATTAAGGTCAACAAGTGGCTAAATTGAGAGATTAAGATCAGATTAGCGTACCTCTTTAGTGCTTGGAAAGACCATTGAAGCATAAATCATCATGGTGTCCAATTGCTCCCTTGATCAAGTCCGGTTGTTGGTTGGGCATCCGTGGAAGAATACTTCGCATTCAAATGCTCCTACTGATGAAGAAGGCTCCCGTGCTTGTCCCCGAGCTTAAACTTCAAAGATGGGAAGCTTCAAGTGAAGCTTTCATGGCTGCCCACAAAGCTCCCATGCATGCTGACTTCATATCTTCCTTTGGAGTAGGAGAGGTCAAGAGGGGTTGAGATATCTCTTGATGGCTGAGCACCAGAGTTATGGACTGAATCAAGAGCTTGGAGACTGATCAGTAATGGCTACCCATAGGATGTACAACAAGGGGTTCAAGCGAAGTGCCAATGTCGGAAGTGGGGAGGGGGGGGGGGGGGGGGGGATTAAATCTTGCTGAGGGGGGTTTAGCCCTTACCCCAAGAGGCCAAGAGTGCCAAGGGGAAGGCCAGCAGCAAGAGCAGAAGGCAAGAGGAGGCCAAGGACAGTAGTGCAATTTGCATCGCAAATTGAGGGCCGCTGCCTACTGCTTGTGGCAGGGTTTCCTTGGTCACTTGGGTACTCCAGATGAAGCTAGAAATGGTGGTGAAGAGTATGATCTTGATAATAACTAATTGCCCTAATTTGGAGCTCTTACACCTTAAATACCCCAGTTAGTATGACGAGGTGTCTAAACCCTAGTCAGTGTGTATCTCGCTTTCCCTGAAGCAATCATTGGGCAGCAAGATAAGCACTTTTATGATCCCGATCCATCAAAGAATATCTCATCAAATGGCAAGGCCTACCCTTGGAAGAAGCCTCTTGGTGCCCAGCAAACATCCTCAATGAATTTCCCTACCTCTATGAGGCCCAACGGCTGGAAGACTAGACGGTCATGCCCCAAATGGACCACCTTCTTCCTGTAGACTGCACATTGTTCTAGAAGAATTTTGTACTTACTCAAATCACATGCATGTGCATTCTATATAGGCTAAAAGTACTCATCATAAGCTCCATTTCGACATGTGGTACGCCCTATTTGGAGCAACCTATCAAAAGTTATGACATGTTTACTTCAGTAGATCGGTCCCGAACTGCATGTTGTCCCTAGTTTCTCCACACCTAATTTTCATTATCAAAGGGCTCTGAGTAGTACTTTGCAACCCTCCCTTAGCCCACCCATCCCTCGCCTCTATTTCTCCTTGTTTTTTAGGGCAAAAACCTTCCGAGTGGGGATGGATTGTAACAAGCGGGATACACACTGACTAGGGTTTAGACACCTCGTCACACTGCCCGGGGTATTTAAGGCATAAGAGCCCCAGATTAAGACAACTAGTTATTATCAAGATCATACTTTTCACCTTCATCTCCAGCTTCCATGGCTTCCTCCTCCCTTCTCTCCTCCCTTCTCTCTTTCTCTCTCTTCTTCTAGTCTTCTTCCTTCTTCTTCTTGCTCTCTTTCTCTTTCCTCAACTCTTCTTCTCTCTCCTCTCAGCTTCTTTCATTACATTGTAAAACAAGATATTAGTTAAAAATCATATACACAAGTATCAATAAAAGTGAGTTATTGACAAATTTGACAAGGGATGCAAAATACAACTAGTCCTATGACTCCAAGGCAAGCTCTTGGGATAACTCAGCATATAGTAGAATATCTATGCATAGATCTCCATAGAAAGAGGAGTCCACTTCATTCTCGAAAAATTATTGTACTCCTATCTCTTCATCTGCATTACCCATGCATGCCTCCTTCACGCACTCCAAGCCCTCCTTGTCCTCCATCTCCGGTAATATTGACTCCTCTACTTGCATACTATCCTGGTCCATGCTAGGGATTTTGGTTTCATTATATACTTAAGCACTCCAAGGTGTTGATGGCACAACATACCACCAAAGAGGTTGTTGGGGGTTTGGATAGAAGATTACCTATTTAATATCACATATAAGTGTGTGTCACCATAGAGAATGAATCAAGCCTCCATCAATCAATGCACCTGAAATAAAGCATCCTTCTATCCATACACTAGTCTCTGGGGTTCGAGGATCTAGGAAGGCATTAGCCACATCTACTTTCGTCATAGGTTCTAAGGCTCTGTTGGACTTTGTTGTTGTTGGGGGAGCAATCCTTAGGCCGCGTCTTCTTGTCAAGATGTTTTTGAATCTTTTTCGGCAACTGGGAGATAGCATCAACAACTGTCGAAAAGTTAGGTTTGGTTTAAAGGTGTCTAGGTCTTTGACCAGATCATAGTCTTTGATAGGATCCACAGGCTTTTCCAATCGATTGGGAAATTGGGCCACACCCACTTTTATCTTCCCTTTTTCTTCCATGAGCGGCAACATATGCGCTTGGTCTTCATGAGGAGGGACTTCTGCATCCTCTATTTCCTAGACCTCAGGTCATGTCTCTGCTTCTGTCTCTGTAGCTCTCTGTGGCTCTGTGGTGCTCTATACCTCCTTATTTTGGATTGCATTGTTCTATTTTTCCCGAGGGAGGTTGAATTTCACTATCTTTACAGAAGGAACGTTCTCTTTTGGAACTACGGGTTCTCCTTTTTTTGCTCGCGTTATTGCATCCACTTCCAATTCCACCAAATTGGAAGCAGGTTCTTGGGTCTTCTATTGGGTATCAAAAGTAGATTTGACAGGGCTAGACTTGGACAATCTTTTGCAGTATGGCCTTCTCCTTTGCATCAGCTGCATAAGGGCTTGTAATCCACAGATCTTCTAGGGTTTGGACAATTCAGGGAGATATGACCCTTTTCTCCACATCTGTAACATTCCACCTCTGATCTCTGACCACCGCCAGACTATTGTCCTCTGTAACTTTGAGAGGGAAACCTCCGTGGACCAAAATTAGGACCAAACTCCCTAGGCTTTGGTCCAATGTCCTGCGTTGTCATTTTAGATTCTAGTAAGTTGAATCTTGCATTTTCATCTTTCTATCTTCGTTTGTGCATCTCTTTTAGAGAGAAAATATCCTCTGTATGGTTCTTCTCCAAATAGTATGAACAGAACGCTCCAAGAATGGTTGGTTTTCGGGTACATCTCTCCTAGCTCCCGCAGAAGTAGATATATTATCAGTATTCACCTTCAACATCTGTAGTTGCTCTGTAATCACATCCATAAGCTATTTCTTGATACTTGCGACTGAGTTGGATAAGTAGTCCTTCAAATTTTCACCTCCTGAAGTACTTGTAGTAGGGTTTTGGAAAGCTTCTATAATTACTGCATATACAGATTTTGGGTTGATCCAGAGGGTCCTCTGTTCTGGTTTTGATTCAGAGCTCCGATTGAGACTTAGGGTTGTTGATTCCAGTTGGTAGGGTTCCACTGTTGTTGAGTCGCCATTGGAGGAACTATTTGAGGTCACTGTTGTTGTGGTTGAACCATTATTTGAGGCATTATTGTTTGCGGTGACCACTGTGGATTAGGTGCACTGTACTGTGGCACTGTTTGCATCTCAGAATAGGGATAGGGAACTGTCCCTCGGATTGCATTTGATGGATATACCATTCTTGGCATGGAAGGAGGTAAGACTCCTCTTCCTGGAGTCATGGACAGCCTTGCTTCAACTTCATCATATAATCTTGCACCTTCCACTGCAGCTTGCAAATTGACTAGTCTTCTCAATTCCACGAACTTGCGAACTTCTGGTTGTAGGCCTCTGAGGAACACTCCTTTCTGGATACCTTCATCTAAATGATGGTTAGTCCATCTCTTCACAATGGATTCCATTCGCAAGACATAAGCTTCTACTCTTTCTCCAGAGGACTGACTTAGGTTCATGAACTCCTCTCGCATACGCTCTTCAAAACCATCGCGCCTGAATTTAGTGAGGAAGGTCAACTTCAGGTCATCCCATGTGCCAAAAGTTCATGTTGATTGTCTCTCATACAACTGAAACACCGCGCCTTTGAAAGTGGCGAGGAAGATTGCTAACCAATGATCAGGGATTCTGGCATTGTTAGCCATACATGCTACCATAAACTCTGCTACATGAAGATCAGGGTCTTCATTGTACTCTCCCTTAAGAATTGTCAATGGGACTACGTTTGATGGCCTATCATCAATATTTCCAAGATGAATCTGACTAGGAAGGGGACCTTGAGTCGCCATGGGAACTTATGTAAAGAGTGCTTTTAGGGCATCAAAAGAGGCTTTTGCTGCAAGCTCATTCTAAGCCTTGATTCTTGCCTTCTCTCTTCTCACGTACCTCTAGACTCGTTCTAACACTTGCCTCTTGATTGCGTCATTCATCAAGGGGTTGGCTCCAACCAGTTGGTCTGTACTCAACAGAATAGAATCAAAGAGAGACTTCAGTCTCTGGAGGATTCTTTGGCCAACATCTCTTATACTTCCTTATTTTCAACATCTCTGAATTCAACTTTCAAACCACTACAGAGGGGGAGATATTCCGTTCTGAAAGTATCAAAACTCATTCTTCTTAGAATCGTTGTTGTGCCATCATTATAATAATGCCAGCTTCTGATGGTTTCAATAGTGTATGTTGTAAAGAACATTCTGTCTAGCAACTTCCAATGGGTTGCTAATTTGACAAGATTGTCAGAACACCAAGCATCCCACATATCTTGCTGGTGAGCGTCCACGAACAAATTCCAACTCTTTTCTTTCTTATTTTTGTGAACTTCCATAGACCACGACTCCTGAAGCTTCTTCACGATCTCCCACTTGATGATGTCTGGAAACTTCTCAATGAATGCCAAATCTTCCATGGATGGTCATCTACCCTTCAGTTTGTTCCCAAACAATTTGCCACCAAGATGCAAGTTTCTACTGCTTCAACAAGAAGAGGAAATAGTCCACCACATAAAGCTTGCATCATGATGATAATATGTTTCCGCCGTTGTGGGATAAACTTCTTGTAGAAAGTGGCTTTGGCAATAAGAATCTCCCACTCTTCAGTGGAAGAAGGAACTTTGCAAACATCCATTGAATTCTTCTCTTCTTAACAATGCCATTTCTTTCATTTTCAGCCTCTTCTGATGCTTGTTGATGGCAAGCTTTCCCGGCTGTGCACCAAAATGACAGCAACCCTCCCACGAACATAATCAACCACAAAACCAGGGACAAAGCACACAAAATCTATGTGTATGGCTTTGCCATTAATCTCAAAACTGAAAAGAAACCATAAATCTCTTTTTTAATAATGAACCAATTTGTCATCTTCATCCATAGCTTCAACCATTATGCAAGAACAAAAGGAAAAATAGACATTTTTGCACAAAAGACAGAGGAGAGAGGAGAGAGAAAAAAATTGGCACCACCAAAAGGGAGAATATGAGATTGGAGAAGAGAGAGGGAAGGGAAAGAGGCACATAACCACTCGTGCACTCCACCCCACCTCTTCTCCAAAAAGCACATCCCTTTGTATTTTTATTATTTCTTGGAATTTTTTGATACATTTGATATTATAAGGCCTTTGGACTTTAATTTTGAGTATTTCTACCCTTTACAAATGCATGCACGTAACACTTTTGTGTATACCATTTATTTATGATGGATGTGGATGTGGATATGGATGTGGATGTGGATGTGGATGTGGATGTGGCCCCCTCATGTAAGCGTGTATTTTAGTGATTTTGGAACAATGTAAATGGGCCCCCTCATGTAAGCGTGTATTTTAGTGATTTTGGAACAATGTAAATGTTATCCCCTTTACAAAAGATGAAATTATGATATATGCATGGACATTTTTGTGCCTTTTTTTAATGCTTCTTTGGGTGTCATCATATTCCTCCCACACTGAAATGTGAAGCGTCCTCAAAAACCTCGTCAAAGAAGAACCAATGTCTAATACAAAACACTTCCAAAATTGTTAGTAAAACAACTTCGATCATAAGGCCTAGCCATGGGAGGGTATGGGACTCCAAAGCCATGACCACCAAAGTAAGGAAACTCCTACCTCAAACACTCCCACATTGAAAATATTTACTATTCTTCAAAGGATAGGGTTTTGTCATTGACAAGGGATCACAAGCACAACTTTCTCCATCCCAATAGAGAAAAGAAAGAAGGCTCCATCACTTAGCTCAAAAACACTTAAAAGGAATTGGGTTTGGTTTTTCACTGGGGCCTTTGCAAAAGTGCTTTCATTTTAAATGTTACAAATAGATTGTGAGGGGTTTTGAGCATTAGCATTTCATTTGAAGCTTGATTTTGTTGTGTTTTTAAAAGGGATTTGTTTTAAAGGATATATTTATTGTCAAAATGGTGGTGCTTCATTTAAAATTAATCTCTCCTATGGGTATATGTGTGAGGGGAGAGAAACAAAATGTGGATTACCATCCTAGGGAGGATGGAACTAAGAATTATAGAATTAGCAAAGAGGAGGATGAAAGGGTAGATGGTGGTAATGTTAAAGCTGAAGGTTAAAGCTACTCGTTATTTTATTTCACTTGTCACTCACAGAAAGGAAAAAGAACATTGATTTTTTTTAAACATTATCTATTATGTTAATTAAATAGATAAGAAACCATATCTTCCCTATATTGTGGCCATCATGGTTATCAAAGCCATGTCATAATGCTGTAGATATCGAGAAGGATGAGGAGAAATGTAGGGACTGCTAAGGCATTCTCGAAGAGGAAGGAGGTACCAACAATAATCATCTCCCTTTCCTTTTAGCACTAGGAGACACAACTCTCTCTCTTTCTCTCGCTCTCTATGGGGCAATTTTGGTTCTTGTTCTTCAACATCTTCGTCTGTTTCTTCTTGTCCTTGTGGATGGGTCTGAAAGGGTGGGGTTCAATGGATGGTGAAAATGTAGGGGGAAGAAGGGAAAGAGAAGGGGAGAAGATGATAGGTAGAGGGGACCAAGGGCAAAGGGTGTTGATGGCAAATAGAGGATACAACAAATGAGTATGGGTATGCCCCAAGCATGCGCTGAGGATACAGAGGTTGATGAAGGGGCTATCCTCATGGACAGAGGGTGAGGGAAAATGTATGAAAAGAGACAAACATTGAGGATTAGGGTTTCTCCTTGTTTTCCATCATCTTCTTTTCCCTTTCTTCTACAATGTGAGGAACTACACATCCCAGGGTGGTGCTATGGGGGGCATGTCAGTGCGACACCATAGTCTTACTCTTGCGTGCGGGAATGTGCGATGACGAAGCGGAGTTCTTCCTGGCATGCCCGCGTGCTGGGGAATTCTTCTTCTTGGCATGGGCATGTGCAGGGCCACGGCTGCGTGTGGGAGGCGGCAGCAGTGATGAGAGGGTGAGAAGTTGAGGGAAAGAGCACCAGAGTGGACAAGGCCAATGAGGGCATCAGGGATCTTCTTGAGGAAGGTGATAGAGGCGTCGGGGTTGTGGCGCTTCACCATGGCGATAATGGAGTGGAGGTCGGCGCCATGGCGGCCCTTGAGGTGTGTAATGGCGTACAGGGCCGCCCGTGCTATAGGGTTGTGACTTCCCAAGTGCTTGGACGACGCTCTCGGAGCCATGTTGCCTCTCTCTCTCTCTCTCTCTCTCTCTCTCTCTCTCTCTCTCTCTCTCTCTCTCTCTCTCTCTCTCTCTCTCTCTCTCTCTCTCTCTCTCTCTCTCTCTCTCTCTCTACGCTCTCTCGAGAGGGCCTCTTAAGAGAAGGGCACAATAGCTTGCCTTCGACTCTCTCGATCTCTCTCTCTCGTATGGTAAGGGAGAGATAGCAAGAACCAATGTTCTCGTGCTCTCTCTCACTTTGCTTTATGGCTCTGACAACAATGGCAGCTCCCAGGTAGGCGAAGGGTGAACAGTGACTCACTAGGAAGAGCCAGAGGTCCAACGACCTCTCACGGCTCAGCAGCAGCAGGTGGAGCTCTCGCCGATTAAGAGGAGGACGACGTGACCAAGTAGAAGTTGGAGCTTTGGCAGCTCTGGCAACAAGGGTAGCTCCTTGAGCATAATACGCAGACCTGCTCTCTAGCACCCCCCGCTCTTTTATCTTCTTCACAATTCTGAAATAGAACAGAGAGAGTAGGCGTTGAGGGGCTATGGTTTTCTTCTTCTTCTTCTTCTTCTTCTTCTTCTTCTTCTTCTTCTTTCGCAAGGCCAAATAGCATGATGAGGGTTTGTGCAGGCTGCAGTTGTGTCTGGTTGTGCCAAGCGCTGCTCCATTTTCAAGACACCAAGCTCTTCTTCTCCATGATTGCACCTATGCCGATTAGAGTCCCAACAGCAAATCTTTACGCATCAACATAGTAGATATCTCCCACGGATTTGATAGAATCAACCATAATCTTCAACATCCTCACAGAATCCATCATAATAAACAAGAACACAAAGGAATACACCACTTTTGAATGGAAATCAATCACATAGTATTCATCTTCATTGTCTTCATAGTTCTCTCTCTATCTCTCATAGTAGATACATTGTTTTTTATAGAATTTGCTCTCTCTCTCTCTCTCTCTCTCTCTCTCTCTCTCTCTCTCTCTCTCTCTCTCTCTCTCTCTCTCTCTCAATAGTACATCATCTCTTTATTGCAATGCTCAAGAATGGCACTCAATAATCCTTCTTAGGTCGTGGATGCACCTCCCAAGAGGTATGGAAGGTATGAAAAGGCACCAGAGCCACTACAGTGTCTCTTCATAGCTCACTACTGGCTAGTCACTTCAGTTTGCTCTTCAGTCCTTCAGCAGCTACTTCTTCCATTTGTTTTAGCTCTTTTGAACTTAGATTCATCCTTTCCAAAAGTTATAAAACTTTTCCAAAGTCACACATACATTCTACAGAACACTTACAGAAGATCTATAGAATAGAACAGGAACAGGAACAGAACAGAGACAGAGGCTCTACAAAAGGTCTACAGAGGGTTACAGAAGGTCATCAAAGAACAGCAGATTCTCATAACTCATAATAAAACCATTCCAAACTATCAAAAACTATTCAATAAGCTTTCAAAAGACCTCAACCTTCATCAATCATCAATCCATGCTTCATATATAAGAAAATCAGAACAAAATAGAAGCTAAACAGAAGGTATCAGAACCTCAACAGAACCTACCAGAACATCACAAAGCTTCATATTTCCTCTAAGAATCATCATGAGCTTCCAAAACATAATCAATATCATCCAAAACACTCTCAAACACTTCCAAAAACAACCAAATATCACTCAAAATCCATCAAAAATCAACCATTCAAACCTCAAAAACAACAAAAATCGGTCAAAATTTCAGTCTTTTTCCACTCTCAACAGCTGCAAACTCTAATTTTCCACATTCTTGCACCATGCTAGTTGTAGCTAGTAGACAACTAGCTCAATACTAGATTCTTGATTTTGGTGCATCTTTTTGTGTGACTCCTCATAACAAGTGACTCTATTCATATGACAAGAAGAGGCATGGATCATTCTATCTTGGTAATGACTATGTATGTGATACAGTTGGTGGAGGTGATGTGCAATGTACTTTTTAGAATGAATTTATCTTTGCTCTTTAGAATGTAGGCCATGTGCCTAAGCTCACTGAGAGCTTGATATCTACCGGGGTGGAAGGATGATTTGGGATACTCTACTAGTTTTGGGAGTCAATGGTCATGGAAAGCCCTCATGGGATCAATTCTAGTTGCTAAAGGAGTCAAATGTGGCACTTTATATCCCCTTCATGTATCTTATGTTAAAAAGCATATAATTATAATAATCAAGTAGCAAAATGTATCTTTGTGGCATCATTAGTTGGGATATATACCTAGAAAAGAAATAAAAATGCTATCTCATTTGGGTTGCTTGCCTTCTATTGTTTTTTCTTATATTTTTGTTTATGAGCATTGAATATTTGGAAAGCATGCACATTCATCCTATAAGAAAAACTTACACAAGAAAAGGAGTAAGGCGCTTGACTTAGTGTATAATGATACATGTGAAACTATGCTTACAAAGGCTATTTTATAAGGGGATATTCTATTTAATCACATTCATTGACGGTGCAACTAGGAAAGGGGGTGGTAGGAAAGATGAGGCTTTATCTTGTTTTTAGGAATTTCTAGTGTTTTGCTAAAAATCAGTCTAGCAAGAGACTTAAGTGTCTCAAAACTAATAATGGTGGAGAATAAGTCGCTCATGAGTTAAGAAATTTTTGTAAATCATGTGGGATAAAAAAGAACTCGCAGCACCTAGTAATATTTCCCAAAATGGTGTTTAGAGCTTATGAATGTGATGATAAGTGAAATGATGTTAAGTATGCTATCTAATGCTAGTTTTGGTCTTAAGGATTTTGGATTGAGGATATGGCAACTACTGTACATTTGATAAACATGTCACCTACTACTACTACTTTGGATGGTGGCATTCCTATGAAGAGGCATGGTCAAGTAAGAAACCCTCTTATGATCACTTAAGAGTGTTTGATTGTGAAGCTTATGTGCATGTGGCAAAGAAAAAGTGCAATAAGTTAGAACTAAAATCCATTAAGTACATCTTTTTGGGATATGGACAGAGTTGCGAGATGGGTTATCACCTTTGGCAAGGTAGAAATATTATCCATAGTAATGACATGATCTTCAATGAGAAGAACAAACATAAAAGCAAACTCATAAGGAAGTGGAAACAAGGAAGATTACTTTCCAAGATGCAATGCCACCTATTATTTTGCCACACAAGGCAAGTGCTAGTGCATCAAGTTTGCAAATAAAGAGCACAAGTGATGCTTTAGTTAGTGAGCAAGAAGTAATGAAATTTATTGAGCAATAGATTGAGAGCCCTATGATGCCTCATGAAGAAAGAATGGAGATTGAAATTTCTACTCTAAGTGAGTTCATTGTGCTACACAGATCTACTTGTATCTCTCATCCCCTTAAGACATTTCAACCTGGGGTTAATTATGTGATGTTAACATATTATGGGGAACCATCTTGTTATAAAGAGGCCATGACTCATGGTGATAAGATTAAGTGGAAGCTATCTATGTAGTTTGAAATGGATTCCATTGTGAAAAATCTGACTTGGGAGTTGGTTCCTTTTTCAAACAGCAAAAATTCTTTGCCATCCAAGTGAATTTATAAGTTATAGGTTACAGGTGATGCTAAAATAAAGTACAAGGCAAGGTTAGTAGCCAAAGATTTTAAGCAAGAAAAATGTGTAGACTTTGATGAAACCTTTTCATCTATCCTGAAATCGGCTACTATTTTCATTGTGCTTGCCTTAGTAGCTAAAGATGACATGGAACTTGCACAATTAGATGTCAAGAAAACATTTCTACATGGTGACCTTCATGGTGATCTACATGCAACAGCTAAAGGGTTTTGCGAAACAAGGCAAAGAAAAGCTTATTTGCAAGCTAAAAAAGAGTCTCTATGGATTAAAACTGGCCCCACGAGAATGGTACTATAAGTTTGATGTCTTTATGTAGTCTCATGGCTGCAAGAGAGGTGAGATAGGCCACTGCTTATATACCTCATAGTGTTGATCCTTTATGTGGATGATATGTTGATAGACAAGAAAAATAAGTATGAAATTGATGCTATTAAAAAAGGGTTAACGGAAACCTTGAAATGAAGGATTTGAAATATGCAAATCACATTCTTAGTATACACGTAATCAAGGATAGGACAAAGAGATTACTCTGTCTATCCCAAAAGGATTATGTGAGTGAAGTGTTGCAGTGTTTCAATATGGAGGGCGAAACACAATTAGTACTTCATAACCTCCATATGTGAAACTTAGTGTTGATGATTGTCACAAATCTAATGAGGAAAATGCTAAAATAACCAAGGTTTCATATTCACTATAGTTACTATATGTGGGTAGTCTCATATATGCTATGATTGCCACTCACTTAGGCATTGCATTTGCAATGGAAGTAAGCAAGTACATGTCAAATCCAGGCAAGAAGCATTGGGAAGTAGTGAAAGGCATCTTTAGGTACTTGAGTGGTACAAAAGTATGTGCTTGTGCTTTGGGAAAAGTAGCAATGGTGTACTTGGATACACAAATGCAAACTATGCAAGAAATGTTCACAACAAAAAGGCAACCACATTATATGTTTTTTTACCTTGTATGCAATATCCCAGGTCTGATATCTTAAAAGAGCACTAAAATTTAGCTTTGCATGCCAGAACTATCACTTTTAAGTACTAGTACAATATCCCACTTAAAAGAGCCTATAATTTACCTTTGAAGGCTGAAATTGTCACCTTTGGTAAAAAGTAAGGGGCCCATATGAATTCTTAATTGTAAAAATCAAAGGCCAAGAGTTAAGAAAATGGGGTAAATTGCTACTCTAAATCTTATTTTTAGAGTTTTTGGATGAAACGTTGACTAAATATTAATTATGTTTCATATATGAACTATTCTTCAATTTTCATGTCCAAAATTTTAACCTTGTCAAAAAATCATATTAATTATATTCCTATTATTACCATTACTATTGTTGCAAAAAGTGTGATTATGACAATCTCCTTCTGTTGAGTGAGCATAAACATTGTAACCAAAACCTTATATACTCAACACTATCATCTACCGTCCTTTTCAACTTTCAAACCCACCTATTATCAATAGCCATTTTTCCTTGAGGCAAGTCAACTAAATCCCATTTGTCATTATTAAGTATGAAAGTGTGCTTCTTCAAATAAGTCCAGTACCTCATTATCATATATAGAGGTAATAAGAGCACAGTCTTCAACAAATGAAGTATGAAAAGAAAAGCATGATCATTGTATATAGAGGCAACAAGAGCATCGTCATCAACAAATGAAGTATGAAAAGAAGTCCCAACAAACATCATACTAGGCAAAGTTGTAGCCACTTTGTTTATCTCTAATAGTTTGCAAAAAAAAATTTGACTCATCAATGGTTCTCTTTCTTTAAGTGTTGTGTCATCCAAATCCATTCTATTAAAAAATAGTGGATAATATTTGTGGCTACATATGAGATTGTTTATATGGTAATAAAATATGCTCTCTATTAATATCCCTAATACAAACAAAGAAGCTAAGTCATAGAAATTACACGATGTAGCAAGTTGAAGAACAATACACAACAAATATGAGAAAACAAAAACTTCCTTAATTATGAACAAATTTATACAAAGATGATTATGTCCACTATTGCCCTTCCACTGTGTTGTTTAGATGAGGTGATCTAGATGATAAGCGAAGAGCTTAAAGCTAGCTAAAATAACTCTGATTGGGTGAAAGATATATTGATCATGGCTTGGGAGGGATCTTCCTTTTATGGCCTGAGAAGGTAGTCTTGTCGGCCTATCTGACCATATTATGAAAATTCCCTAGTCGACTAGGGAACATTCTCTTTAACATCAAGTTGGGGGTGCTGCCCCTAGACCCCCATCAAAGGAGACCACTTGCCCCCTTGAGACCCCCCAACCAAGGGCCGCTTTTGTGGCTCTCGAACCCCAAAATAACGGTCCCTAATAACTTCCACACCCCGCAACTTGATGCAATGTTCCTCAAGTTGCTACTAGCATAACTATATCCAATCCAAAGGCTAGGTTCTACAAGTCAGAACCCCGCTAGCTCACACATGGCTTCTCCTCATAATGGGAGTCTTACAATTTAAGAGCACCATGGATCATTGGTGGCACCTTACAAGGGTGGGCATTGAGCATACCTAAAACATATATCTATCTTGCACCAAACAAGGGAACAAGAGTATCAAAAACATGCTCTTCATTAATATGTCCAATACAAATAAAAAAGGCATTGCATGTCTCTCTATTTATCTATCTAGTACCAAGCAATGGAAGAATAGTATCGATGATATCTTGAGTGGATACCTTTTATTATCATTCGCATAAGATAAACAGACAAACAACATATTCAACAAAAATCGTAGCTCTACTAAAAACCAATTTCTTTCTAGTAGGATCATAAAGACACTACCATTTTTTTTGTTGATGTAACCAACAAAAATCTATTTAATGAGCTTGTCATCTAGCTTTGCAATGAGATCTTTTGAGCACGAGAGCATAGAAAAACATGTAGATGTAAAAGGCTTGCCATCATCGTTGAAGTCCTATTTAGTATGTAACTAGCACATATAACAGCTTTCAACTAAAATTTGAGGCAAAGTGTGTGCTTTCATCATATATCATGACATTCTCATAAGAGTCGTATTACCTCTCAACCACTCCATTTTGCTACAATGTAAGACGATGCACATTGATGCTTGATATATTTTCCAAACATGCTACAAAAATCTCCAACTTTCTCAAATGGTGTAGTAATCTTGTGTCATTGCACCTTTGAAGATGAGCCTTCCAAAGGGGTGATGGAACAAAGACTTTGATATCAAGTGTTGGAAACAATGGCAAGAGGGCAAAGCAAGAGCACAAGCAACCATGGTGAAGCAAGGTGAAGTTTATAAATCTATTGTTGAGCATAATGAAAGCGAAGCATAGATCCTAAAGTAGACTAGGCAAGGTTTGTTAAGCCCAAGAGAAAAAACCTATTATGGAGATAAAAAACCTAAGGGGTCCTATGTGTCCATACATCATTACCATTGTATATGCTACAATCTCAATTGTGTGACAATTTGCGAACCAACCATTCTACAATCATCAAATTTCTTTAAGACATCATGAGAAACTCTATATAACTTATTAGAACAGATCTTTCAAATATCCATTCTAACATATATTACAATATGTTTTCTTTCCTTAGCTTCCATACAACCTCTTAGATGTTTCTCATGCTCCACAAGAGGTCATTGTATATCAACATATGATCAAAAGAGTACCACACACATTTTTCCTACAAATGCCAAGATACAATATTCATCACCTAAAAGGTAGGTGGTACACTAGTAACACAAACAAATAGCACTAAGAATTCATAATGGCCATGCTAGGATTACCCTCTTCTTTGCAATAGGTTTAATGATAAACAATGCATAAGAAAATATTAGTATTTAGACCCTTGGCCCGAATTGCTTCTCGCTTAGCAATTGACTACAAGGATTCCCTTTATTTGGCTTCAAAGTTCTCACTTGGGACCTTATGTACAAATCTGCACTTTCGAGGACACTAATTAGCTTATTAGCTTTAGTCGTAATTGTTCCAAGCTGTTCTCGGGATACAAGGGATCACCTGAATCTCTTGTGGCTAATGATTGAAAGTGTGCCCTATGTCAATGGTGAGCCCCAAGTTGTCATGAAAGGAAGTCTTAGTACTCCATAGAAAGTCAAGTCAAACAAATTTCACTCCATGACAGTTGAGGGAAAATCAGTAGTGCAAAAGATGATACAAGAACCATACATAAACATAAGTATTAGTTATCATCATGAAACAATGTTAAGTGCACTCAAGCATGCAAAAAAGACAGCAACCCTATTTGACAGTCTTCTATAGTAGTTGAAATAGGTTCATGATAAGAGTGGCAGCCTTCCTTCTGCCATCACTTAAATGTCTAAAACTAAGTCTCGCAAGTGTATTGAGGTCAGTGTACGTCGCTGCACAAATAGCTATTTGAGTCATTATAGCAATTTCTCATAATTCCAAATGCAATAAAGGAGAAGGCCAAATTTACATACATAAGGGTTGCACCTCTATGCCATAAAAGCAGATGATAAATTAACTTTATATTCCAAGGCAAGACATTGCCAATGACCTCCTTCCATGTCTGAAACCATCATGTCAACAACACAACTTGCAAGATTTCCAAGTGAGAAGCCAATATTTGGGCAACTTTTAGGCCCGGACTGTGCCTAAGAAGTCCTCACAAACTGAATGTCAAGCATATGAATTGATGCATCACGAGCTTTACCCAATTGAACGAAAGAACGTGCATGCTACCAATAGATACTAAGGAGGTTTCACTCGCCTCAGGATCCCATCAAATCACTGTTTAAGACTCTGCTTCAAAATCACAAAAACACAGCGAAAGAGCCACACAGAGCAGTGTAACCTTTAGTTATTTTTTGGATTGTAATAAAAAGTGAGCTTTCCTGCACTGCACAGAATATATATAAGCAGTGTTGCCACCTCCATGGATGTTGAGTACTTCAATAAACAAGGTGATAAATAAAGCAGGGAGGTTACTTATGTAGCCCAGCCATGCTAGAATCTACCAGCCTTGTACATGTCTCAATACAACAGTTAATATAGGAGTTTACTCATGATCTGCAACCTCCTTTTCTGGTGACAAGGCTCTTTCTGAACCACTTTGTGAGCTTTCCGCTGGTTGCTGCTCAAAAGAATGTTGATTCTTTCCTGCAGCAACTGAAGAGGTTGCATCCTCGGGTCTGGCAAATTTCTGATATCTGATTGCAGAGGCTGCTCCCGGCATCACAGTCGGAGGAGCTGGTGGGGGAACCCAGCTCCGACGGCTTGCTGTCCCACTGCTAGCAATCGACCCACTCTGTGGAAATCCTGAAATATCTCGGGCATTGGCATCTGGTATAACATCCGTTTCTTCAGTTATCTGGGAAGTACCTGCAGCTCCTTGCTCAGGCAGTGAAACCCAACTCGGATAACTCTGGGCCCCACTGGTACCAATCGACACACTTTGAGAAACTCCAGCTCGACCATTTACACCTGGCAACATATCCACCACTTCTTCAGTTATCTGAACTGTGTTTGCAGGCGGTTGCTCAGGTGACACCAGACTTTCCACCTCAACTTTCTTGCGCCGCCACCAAGGCTCTTCTTTGACAAGGTCATTACTTGTTACTACTTTTGATTGATACATTGAACTTCCCGCATGGCCATTAGAGATCTGATGCTTTGCTATGCTATTGCTGATCTGCACACGAGTTGTCTCTTGAGGCTACATACAACAGAGCAAGAGTTTAGGTGTATACTTCAACACTGAAGCCATACTTCAGTCATCTGATTCCTCGTACTTGTTTCCTAATTTTTCGTTTACAATTGGTTGCAAAGATAATACATTAGTTTTAAAACCAGGAAAAGTGCAGTCTGTGACTAGGCATACAAAAATCTCATTCTGATCAGCAAGGAGTTGCTTATTGGAAAACATCAAGATTGAATCCAGGCACTCATGATTAGAGATGTAGGACACGGCCGAAAGCATAGGAAACTAATGGCAAGCCTTTATCCTACATACGGGTGTCTATGCACAGCTTAAAGGTGTATAAGACCCATGAACAACAATTGACTTTTGTGCCAAAGCTACACTGCATGTAAACAGACAATCCCCTAGAAGACAGCATCCACATTAATATTTTTGTCAGTCTGGTCTAATTTTGGAGCTTCAGAACTTTTGATTTTAGCATCACAAGTTGGCACCACTCTAGGCAAGGCAATGCCAGCTGATCAGAATTTTTGGCACTGTCGTTCACACGATGATTGAATTCCAGGCAATTATGATAGCTAATAATGGGTACATTGCAGAGAAAGTGAACTATTAAGGTTCATTCCTCATGCCCAGCTGATCTATACCTTTATGCCTTCCCTTGATTGTTCAGGAAGAAATGCCAATGCACTTCCTTGAGAAAAATTCAAAGGACCTGCATCAATCAGAAAAGGCTCATCCTAAGAAGCATACATGATGATAATAAGCTTGAAGACAAATTAGCTTGAAACCCACATGTTTACACCTACTTTGCAATTCCAATGCACAAAATTTTAAAACTTGACATTGCCAAACAGTTAACTCATCCTCGGTAGTATATGTCAGACACAAAGAGTAACTGGGAGAGAAACATTCCAAAAGACAAAAGCCCAAGCTAGCCAAAGCCAGATCAAGAGCCAGTAAGCCCGAGCAAGAGCCTGTACCACATAGCCAGAGCCAAGTTTCCTGGACACATTTTGGGTAAGCCTACCCAGTTTTCCATGTCTCAATAGTCATCTGTTGTACATTATGGTCCACTGTTCATTCATCTCCAGCATCCTCACTAATGTACCACACTTCAGTAGCTTCGATTATTTTATTGACTACATGGTAATTATTTTGCCACTCTTGCATTGTTGACTACATGGCATCCCTTAGGTCATTTTAGTGTGAACTCACACTATCATTAGGCACTTCTTAGTCTTCTTTTTTTTCTCTTTTGTTTTGAGAGGAGGAAGAGCATCTATACTTAGATTTCACTTCAGCACAGTGAAACTATACTTACACTCTAATCCCCCTCCCCGACCTAACACATTCATGCCCCTCCAAAACTTACACACGCACTCATACCTCCCTCACCATCCCCTATCACAAGCATGTGAATTTACTCTTAGCTCTAGAACAATGGTCATTGTTTTAGCAATACACAACATGTGCAAAACCTTGATATTCTATTTAAAGATGCTGCATTTTGGTGCTGGTCTGCCCGAACAGAGGAGAAATCGGCTACACCCAGCAAAGAGAAATTGTAGATGCCCGACAAACAAACCATGCTTTGAGTACACTATGATTAAGGTGTCCAAACCTATGATGCCATCGTGAAGTATCTGCCATACAATAACTCACTGAAATGCATGATCGACATACTTTTTAGCAGGCTGCTTATCATACACATCCAGTCTATAGAGACCTTTTGCTGAAGTACCAATCAAAAAATAGTAGAGCAGCAGATGAAATAAACTGCATGCCTCAGGCCATCAAACAACACCCGGAAGCCTGAAGTGGCAATGGTCAAAATAGAAATCAAATACTTCTTGATGTCCAGTACATAGAGGACATCTTGCAAGAGCATAGGAGTACCATAAACAGTGATGACTTGCACCTGGCCGATGCCTTTCTTGGCATAAGATGCATTGTTGGCATACATAATAGTGCCCCCCTTAGGTACATGAGAGAGAGACTGGAATAACAATCTACAAGAAGTGATGTGCTTAGAAGCACCAATTTCAAATACCTAGATCTCACTCCATCAAAAATAGATAAACAATCATCATGAATAGATGGACTATATTGAAATTCTACAAAAAAAGCATAACCCTAATGCTGAATGAAGCTGACAAACTCATGAGGGGCACTCGTCACTGCTATACCAGACTCCCTCTTCTTTGAAGCAATGCTCTTACAACAGTGGGTGATGTCATGCCCTGGCTTCTATCAATAGTTACATATCTTCCTCTTGGATTTAAAGACCTCTTTGGGAATGGGCTGAAAAGTGACCAGCATAAGAAGAGGCTGATTTTGGAGCAGTATGAGAGGATAAGGAATCATGACCAGTATGTGTGGTGGCTGGTTTTTGACCATCATACTTGGATTTGCCAGGGATTTCCCCTTTCTTTGATTTGAAGTCATTGTAGCATCACATTTCTAACAGCCTTGCTCTTCCTGCAATACAGAGAAACAAGTTGGTCAAAGGTAAACTTGGTTTCCCATAGTGATAAACAGCATTAAACGACGACCAAAACCCAAGTTCCTGTTCACCTGTATTAGAATGAGGACCTTAGCAAGGTCATTACCAGGATATGGAGAGCAAGGTTGTCTTCAGCTGATAGGGCAGCTAGGGACTTAAATGAGTGCCTATAGGAGATCAGCTCTGTTTTTCAAAGAGTCCATGAGCAAAGAGGAGTGCTGCTCGAGCTTCATTGGCAGCACTTTAGAGAGAGTAGGAAAAGAGGATCCATGCTGCCAAAGAAAAGATATACAGTATGGAGGCCAAATCAATATAACAATATCACAAGAGGGCTTCTTTTTGAACACACACAAGGGACATGGTACATAAGGATTTTTTTTTGCACTACAAGTCCTAGATGAACATATGGGGATGGCAGCTCCAAGCTCAGTACACAAAGTGAACAGTAGAGAGAGAGTGATAGTGTAGACACAGCTCGACACACAACTCATTCACTAGTGTGTGAGTGAAAGTACAAAGTACAACCCTTAGACCTTAGGGTTGTGTAAGTGCCTTAAGGTGCATTCATACCCGAAAGTGTGTAACGTGCGATAAGTGACCGAATTGTATAACATAAACACACAAATAGAGAATAATGTGACTCGGGGAAAAAACCTCTCTTATGGAGAGTAAAAAATGCCCCAATGTCCTACTACGGATCACTAACACTCCTCTGTGAGTGTAGGCATGAGTCAAACCCAACAAACCCCCCTAGAGTGAAAAGTGGACAGCACACAAGAATCATCCACCAAAGGAGATCAAATTTAAAGCATTGCAAAATACTTCAAATTTGAAGCGAGGAAGAGCTTTGGTGAAGATGTCTGCCACATTGTTGTTGGTGGGACATTAGACAAGGCTGATATCTTCTATATATAGCCTCTCTCTAACAAAGTGATAATGTATCTCTATGCATTTATTGTATGCATGAAACACTGGGTTCCATGCCACTACAATGACACTCTAATTGTCAGTAAACAAAGGAGTAGGCTCTATGACAGATATATCAAGATCAGCCAACAAACGTCTCAGCCATACACACTCAACTATAGTAGTGAAAGTTACCTTGTATCCAGCTTCACAAGACGATGTCGCAACACTAGATTGTTTCTTGCTAAGCCAAGAAATGCAAGATGAGCCAAGAAAGAAACGGTTTCCACTTGTAGAGTGACGTGAATCAAAATCACTGGCCCAATCTGAATTACTGTAAGCACGTAATTTCAGCGGTCCCCCCTTGGCATAAAGCAATCCAAGAGTCCTAGTACACTGCAAGTAACAAAAAACACACTTCACAGCTTACCAATGTGTCATGTGCAAGCTGTGCATATATCTGCTCGGGTTGTTACTGCAAATTGAATATCTGGCCTTGTGTTGCATAAATAAATGAGACATCCAACTGCTAGAGCATATGTATGAATGTCAAACTGATCATTGTCATCATGCAAAGACAACTTGAGTCCAGTCTCCATCTGTGTGCTAACTGGCTTCCAATCCTGGAAGCTAAATCTCTCAAAGAGTTTACCAATATATCTAGGCTGTGACAATCCAATGCCATAAACTAAGTCCTCGTGAGTAGAAGATTATCCATTTAAAGAAAAATGACCAACAAGGATCCCCCCTCTTTGCATACGTAAAGAGTAGACTCTAATGGTCTGTTAATGACCCTTGGCTGAGTAAAAAGACATTAATGTTTGCATACCAAGATCGTGGAGCTTGCTCCAAACCATACAACGCCTTTTTCAGCTTGCATACCAAGTGTTCAGATCCTTCAACTGCAAAACTCATGGGCTGCTGAACATACACTTCTTCCTAAAGTTCCCCATGTAAAAATGTAGTTTTAATGTCAAGCTAGTGCACAAACCAACCATAATGGAAAACCAAAGCAACCATACACCTAATGTGGTCATATGGGATATAGGAGCAAATGTCTCCTCATAATCAATGCCCTTCTTTTGTGCATAGTCTTTTGCCACAAGCTTGGCTTTGTACTTATCAATGGATCCATCTAGTTTTCTTTTCAGCTTATAGATCCATTTAGTACCAATGGCCTTCTTTCCGACAGGCGATGTAACTAAATCCCTATATTTGATTCTTCATGATAAAATCAAATTCAGCTAGCATTGCCACCATCCAATGCACTCTGTTGTGCATCCTCAAAACAATCAAGCTCCTCATCATCAAGTGTGTGTACTATCATAACAAACTTGATTGTATTAGCATGATCATGCAGATGTGCTTATCTTCTAGTAAAACCAACACAAGAGAAGCATCCAAATGACTGTCTTTTAAAGTCTGCAAGTACCATCTAGGCATTTGTCTAGCCTTGGCAGTGAGAGCTATAGCGGATGAAAAGTAAGAGCAAAAGAGAGAGTGAAACTCAAAGTGGGAACTCCAACAATCACAATGTGTGGTCAGGCCTTCCTTTATTCAAACTGTCACTAAAAGAATAAAGAATAAGTGACTGTGACGGGCGTCCGCCACCTGCAATGTGCAGTGGCGGGTATTGTCAATGTAATAATGCACGGGCGGCTAGGCGGAGGCGCCTTTACCCCCAACAACCTCCCACTTAAAAGCGAATCTGCCCCAGTGAGAGAGAAAAAAGAAAAGATAGTACAACATGTACACATGTACAACAGGATAAGGAAAAAGAGGTCATCTCATCCAACGCCCATCAATCTCCTGAGGAAGGCAAAGCGCTCTGTAGTGAGGATCTTCGTGAGCAAGTTTGCAGGATTTTGCTCAGAAGGAGTTACTATGGATAGTCCTAATGGGCCTTCAATGCTTATATTTTGTCATTAGAATGGGTCAAATCTACAACATTTATTACATATTGCTCCTTCAATGAAGTAGAAATATCATAACTAGATATACATAGAAGTATATATAGCATACTTTTATTTTGTTCATGTACATAAATTGGAAAAAATTTCTAGTGCATGTGTTTGAAGGCATATTATCATGATGCTAAAGTAATCATATGCTATTTGATTGGCCATAATCAAGGGTATATTTATGAGATAGCTTCATATGTGTTCTATCAATTTTTTGCATTTTGTAAAAGGGCTAAAAACCCTTACCATCATTGATTTCCTTCTCTTAGGGCTCTTGCATGTGGATACATCTTCATACTTCATCATTTCTAATGGAATAGCATGGAAAATAGGAAGAAAATTACAAAAAGGAAAGATGCATCATAAGAACGAAAACAAGAAAAAAAGAGAGGTTTTAATTATCATTAGAAAGAGTTGGTTTTGACAATATGAGAGTGCATATAGAAAAGGATACACAAAATGGCATATAATTCAAAGCTCTACGCAATCTTATGTATCTATTGCATCATTGCATCTACTTTTTTTAATCATAAATTATTGAGTTCTATCCTATTTGATTATGTACATGGTCTTGATGAACCTCAAGTTCAACATCTTGTTGAATATTCAAATCAACCATAGGCTGAATTTCTGCATTGTTTAATGGAGCAACTAGCTGAACATTTTATTCATTTAATGAAGCTCTAGCTGTGTCACCATTGACAAAGACTTTCTTGGAAACAGGATCGTACAATCTATACCCTTTGCTCTCACTGGTGTACCCCACAAATATGCACTTGACAACCTTATTGTCCAACTTCTTTCTCAATACTTTGGGACTATGAGCATATGCAAGACACCCAAAGTACAAAAGTAAGCAACTGAAGGTTTACAGCGACTGCACACACACACACACACAGGGAGGGAGGGAGTGAGGGACTGCATAGAATATGAAAACCTCAATTAGGCAATGGCTAGGCAGATCAAAATGCAGGCTGCAGCAGTAGAAACGCAGAGCCCAGCACTGAAAACACAAATAAATCAGCTAGCCGAATCAAAATGCCAGCAAAACACAAAGTTTGATGCAGTAATAAGACCAATCGGACCTGAAATAGCAGTCAGGATCGGGCAGCACCAGAACCAAGATGCTGGGGCTTTGATATCATGTCAGAAAGATATGGAGAAACAGAAGCAAAAATATAACGCTATGGTAAACACAAAGAACCAAACAAAAGAACAAGAATACGCGAACTCAAAGATAATGAACTTGGGAGACGGAATCCATATACCAAAGGACAAGAGTGTGTACAAAGGCACAAGCTCTAGGCAACCAGCAGCATGCTCCTGGTCTCCCTCTTTCCAACAAGATGAAATTTGCTTGTATCATATGAATATCAAATGGAGGAAAGCCAGCCAATAAATAGGCTGAAATAATACATCCAATTAATCAGGTCTGCCAGCATCATTAAATGACATAAATACAGGTTGGCCAGCATTAAATGCATGTCACCTCAAAAATGAAATGCACTCAAACTATGAGCCTGTACAGCCATGATATGTACATGCTAACACCCCTTTCCTTTTTAGGGTAGTTCCAAGCAGAGTGGCTTGGCTACAAACTGCTAAGGCATAATTTTTCCTTGTTTGCCTTCTCAAATCCTCTTGGTTTAGTTAAAAACCCTATATTTTGTCTCTTGGTAGAAGTTAGAGGCCTTTCATCGTCAGAGAATTACTTCTTTTCTCTTTTTTCTTCAAAGAATTCCAATTTTCTTTTAAATTTCACCATGGATTTAGTGCCTGATTTCTTGACGTTAAGACTCAGAATCAATGGGCCTGGTTAATGCACCTAAGCATGTATTCCCTTCATGAATTCAGTCAAGTTTTTTGAGATCTTAGGTGCGTTCCTCTTTACCTCTCTTTTACAGTTCTTATCTAACCCCCTAATGAAACCCCTCATCTGAGCCTCATCTTCTAAAAGACATCAATTACTTCCAGTTTCAACCTTGAGGATTATTTCATGATACTCCATATGGCATGTTAATTGAGGTCTACCTCTTCACATGACATCCCAATCCTCCCAATTTCATCTCATTTCATTTTTTTGGAACAAATTATTTTAAGAAGATGGTTTCAAATTGAGCCCAATCTTCGGAATTTTAATTGGCCTCTTTTAAGTATTCACCACCACTTGTATCAAATAGATGAAGGAACAATTCCCTTTAATTTTCTCATAGCTGCATTAAAATTCCAGATATTATCCCGTCTGATATATTCTAGATCTGACTTGAAATAGTTCCAAAAATTCCAAATCAGCACCACCCCTCATCAAAACCAATTGACTGCTGCTGTTATGAGTCAATTCCGCTTTCTTTGAGCTGCATAAACGCTTTAATTTGATTGAGATTGCTGCTTTACTCCTGTACGGGCAGCAACCGTCTGATTTCTGCATTCAAAGCAACACCAGCAGTGAGTTTTGCAGTCGTGAGCACAAGTGCAGTACTTATTATTCCTGGATGTGCCACGTGTCAATTTCTGCACTCTCTTAAGTGATTGCAGCAATAAATTTGCAGCTGGATCAATCAAGTTGCTCAAAACAGCCCTTGTGTGATGTTCTCCAAATCCCATGTCACTATGCTGGAGAACTGTGTGGAAGAGGTCGATGTGGAGGAGGAAGAGGTTGTGGTGGAGGACAAAGATGTGGAGGAGGAGGTGGAGACCCACACGACTTTCCATCACTGATCTAAACTCAGTTTCATGCCCTCCTACGGGGTTGGGGTGGTTTTGGGGGAAGGGGGATTAGACTACCACCCATCTTCAATCCTCAGTCTGTCTCCAACTCTTTAATGTGTGTATGGTTGACAAACACTGTATCATAAGCCTTAACGCTTTGTTCTTTCACTTTCCTTAGAATGGTCGCAAAAATAAATGATATCGCAAATATTAAGTATACTAGTTTTACAGGGTGTTACAATGCTATCAGAGCTTTTGGCTTGATCATTCACCTCTACACTAGTCTCTACTATATATGAAGCAAAGTTTTTTTACCTTTACATGTGGCGGGTAAGAGAGGAGCATGATCAATTGTGCACGTGTGAGTGTGACCAATCAATGGTAAAAAACATGAATTTCTCATGGATAAAATGAATTACATTGGGTATTTTATTTCTTCTGACAGCATTTGAATGGATCCAGACAAGCTTGCAACAAGTCAGTACCTTCACTGAGAAAAAGAGAGCAGAGAGCATTCGGACTGTAGAGCCTAAGCCATAATATCATACAGAAGATTTGAAGGTAGCAAGAGGAACAGAGAGAGAGGTAAAGCCATGGTCCTATGCGCACACTTGCAAGGTAATATGAGCACAGAGGATGTCATATGACAGGAACATATTACTACCCTCACCAATTATTGACACTTAAGGGGCTTACTCTCCTTTGCCTAAAACCAAAAGAAGTCTTTAATAATTGCCTTCTTAGTGAGGCTCAGCAGTGTCAACACACCAGTTTCTAACAATCAACATCATTATATTGGAGTCTGCACCATTCTAAACAGACAGTCCGAAAACCCTTCCAGCTTACTCCTTCCTTATATCTGTTTGCTCATCAAAAGGGTTCTTGAGTTGAAATTCATTTGTGGCATACAGACCCTGCCATTTCTCTTTCTTTTAACAAGTGCTTGATGTGTGGAATCTCAAAATGTCATACCTTTGGCTTCAGTATGGCCATTAGTTGTCGAAAATGTCTGATGTGGAAGATTTTGTGATGCATTGGTCAAACTGTTCAATACATTTTTGAGTTCATCTGTCTGGGTTTCTAAAGACCTCAAAAAGCTGCTTAAGTTTTCCCACCCTGCCACAAAAGAATTAATCAAAAAGCTATCACCTGAACAGCAGTTACGATACAAATGATATAGATATATTTATACCTTCTTTCCTGGAGCTTACCAACTCCCTATTCGTATTAGCAACTTCAGCTGCAGCTGCCGCTGCAGCATTAGCTGCAGCAGTTGCCGCACCGACTATTTCCTCAATTGCAGCATATTTAACCATTTCTCTGGAACCAATTTTCCCCTCCACCATTTTGCTTTTCTCTAGAGTCCTATCCTCTTCCAAGATTACACTCCGTATCCAAGTTTTCAGCTTGGGAACAAAGTATCTCTGCAATAGTGAATGGCAACTTATAAAAGGAAACATTAAAATACATATCAATGAGGAAACATTTGAATTTCTTGATGCATGCATGTGACAAGAATTTGTTAGACACTAAATTGTTCCTTTTTCGGCATGCGGAAGAGTCGAAAAGAGACAGCATATGAGCTATTTCATGTGTCCAATTGCACCTTACTTGGTCTACCAATGAAACTGACAAGCCATCAGGAGAAAAGCATAAACTTGAAATGTAATTACATGAATCAAAACTCCTGTTCCAGCTCCAGCTGCTGCAACCAAGCCCAGTCCGAAAATTATAAGTGACCACTGTCTGGGTGTCTTGGCTTGAGCAGTAGCTGGCTGAATCCCTCCTTGCGCATGAACTGGCCCCCAAGGTTGCAGCTGAGGCCCAGGTGGAACAATAGCTTGATTAAAGCCTCTAGACTGGCTTTGTGCTGTGGGGGCACTAACCTTGCCTGACAGTTACGAAAACAGAAATCTGATATATTTGGAGTAAATGAAACGTTTAAAATTAATTATAAAAAGAGGCTGCATATATGTGTGAAATCCCACACATGCCACAAAAAAGAAAACTCCACTTTCCATACCTTCTACTGTAAGATTGTCGTTTGCTTGTTGGCTTGATGGAGGATCCTGAAACCACGAGATGTAAGGTTAGAAATTTGTTGTTTAAAAATACTACCACTGTTTCAACAACTTCAACATAAGCACCAAACCAGATGATATGAAACCTTTGAATACACAAGAGCATCTATTACCCAAAGCTTCAAAGCTAAAAAACCAGTAAGGTGATAATTATCACAATGGCCTGCCTCATGTGGTACCAAAATGTAAAGTCATCTACAGTCATCCATAACCATAGACATAAAAATGAGAAAGCACATACAATATCAAGCAAGGCAAAAAAAAAACCCAGCTATTCATATAAAGAAGTGGAGCACCATGGATAGTCTTATGCTTCTTTTGAAGAAATTGGATAATTTCCAAATAAGATATGTACGCATGTGTACATATGTGTGAATGCAAGTCTGTATGTGTGCACATGTAAGACACTAGGTCCCAAGTGCACAATTAGTGATTGATAAGAGAACCCAAACTTGCAAATAATCTACACATATATTACAGCGGTGATATGGATGTGTACAAGATCATCTACATATATTACAGACATCACATGGTGTGTACAAAGTATAGACTGCCAACAACGCAGCAATCCATCAAGAGTGGCTTGCCCCCCTCAACGAGAGTCTATACAGCTGGCCTCATTTGGGAAGCCAGTTTTCACCGTTGGGCGTCCCTATGTAAGTAGCAGGCAGCGTTAGAGGCACTCCCCCATACCTAACATGGTCAGACATCCAAGAGTCCTGACTATGGATGTGGGGGGACAAAGCCTTGGATGAGCTGGATTGGGACTCGAGAGAGTGCAGCTGGGTTTTTTTTTCAGTTGTAGTTTCACAAAATGCAGTGAGTTTCTACACATACACAGCACGGATCAGCAGACATTTTGGCGCAGGATGATATGAACCAAGCTCCCACACACAACTAACACTAAAGCACAGCAGCACAGACCCCTTCAAACACTTTCTAGAGACCTATGGGATAGCTAATGGCTGAGAGGGTCTCGTACTTCCTAAGGCTGGTGTCAAGTGATATAATTAGCTACACTTTATTTTGGTTACTTTGTTGTTTATGCTTGGCCTGTTACCATGAAATAACTGCCATGTGCATCACATGTGCTAAACAACCTTGCACATTTGATTAATAACTTAATCAAATGTTATCGACAAGATTAAAGCATCTTAAAATTTCATGTCCCCATGACACACCTTCCCCTTGAAATCCTTGCAATCGTCCTTGATTGCATTGCACTGAGCCAAGGGAAAAGCATATTGCATTGGAATTTCCACAAGGCATCACAATCACAACATTGGCCACTATTGTCCAACCATGCCATATGCCCCAAACTTGCTGAAAATTTCCAACTAGCATAAACATGATATAAATCTAAAATACATTCCAAAACTATTGCTAGAAACCAATTGGATGCATCCATAACTTGTAAGTGCAGGGTAGAACATGAGAATGACAATACTTTGGACTTAACCAACTTGATCAATTTATCACCATGAAAATTAGAAGAGAGAGAGAGAGAGAGAGAGGAGTCGACACCATGTTGAGAGGAGAACAAGCTCCCCCTCCTTTTCAGGAATTTATTGAAACAAGACCATAGGCACCAAGTGTCTGAACCATATACAAAAGGGTTGATTTGCTACAATTCTGAAAATTAAGATTTTCAAAACCCTAATTTCTACAAACTCCAAGCAGCAAGTTGATTTTCTTCTTTAGTGCTTGGATTAGATCAGAACTATATACAAAAGGGTTGATTTACTGTAATGCTGAAAATTAGGATTTTTAAAATCCTAATTTCTGCAAACTCCAAGCAACAAGTTGATCTTCTTCTTTAGTGCTTGGATTAGATCAAGCTTAGTAGAAAGTCTATCCTGGATGAACTATATACAAAAGAACTGATTTGCTACAATTCTGAAAATTAGGATTTTTAAAACCCCAATTTCTACAAACTCTAGACAGCAAGTTGATTTTCTTCTTTAGTGCTTGGATTAGATCAAGCTAAGTAGAAAGTGTTTCTCGATGAGAAATAGATAGCAGAGTACAAGGCATAAGGCTGAAATTTCAGCACGAGCACTTGTTTCAAATGAAGATAGAGATCTCCAATATATAGATGTGAGGCTTGGGTTTTCAAAACTGAAAAGTAGAGGCTACAAATAACAAGTGTAAGGACACTTGTCTCTTCAAAGTGATACATGTCCTCTTCTAGATGCCACATGTCACTTTCCTAGAGAAAAAAGCTTCCAAACCTTCTACTCTAAAAATCTCTCAAATGCTAAAGAATTTGAGATAGCTATTGAAGACAAAATTGTTTCTTGCGAAATTCCGGAGCCTTTGACGTGAACAAAATTTCCATTTGAGCAACTTCTAAAAATAGTAACCTTCTAAATTTTAGGAGTTGTCAAATTTAGCTTTTTAAGAGCTTCATTATATAGGTTCACCGGTTCATAGTTTATTTCTTCGATCATGAGCATCTAGTTTCACTTTCTGAAACCACACATTATATAGTCTTCTAGTCAATGTAACTATCTGTGTGTAAAAGTCTTAGTCCTGAGCTTTTTGGTTAATCTGACCGCCCAACTAAAACTTTTAATTTCTCTTAGATATCTCGTCGATAATAACCCAAGTATAATTGTAGGGCATTGTAGTCATTGGCCACCCTTAAATAGAAATATGAACATTTAATCATATTTTGAAACACTTAAATAATACAAATCGCCTTTCAAAGTACATGAGCATCAAATTAATTTGAAATTATTTAGCCAATATATCTTGGTAATAATTGATATACAAAAGGTTTATTACATCTCTCTCTCTTGAAATCTATCTTGTCCTCAAAACGTTGCTTGAAGTATTTCTGATCCCACAGCTTTTTTATAAGCTGCAAGTATTTCTGGATAGTCTTTAAAGTACTCTCTAACATCCATTTAAAATCAAAATAAGAGTCATTTTTAAATTTCAAAAGAAACTTTTTAGAAATATTTATTCCTCGTTTTCTAATCATATGAAAGACTATTTGCTCTGGTTGAAATATCTTCTCCTATTCATCTACTTTAGATGGATCCTCTATTACAGATTCCAATGGTGGAGACCCTTCATAAGGTTTCAGAAGATGGATATGAAAAGCATTGTGAATTCTCCAATGCTCTAGAAATTGTAACCTATAACAAACATCATTAATATTTTCAATGACTTGAAATGACCCATAATTTCTTCCTACAAGCTTAGTGACTTGGGACGAAGGCTTGTTAGAGCTTCTTAGCCGAGCTTTGTCAAATTTCCACCACACATTTCATTTTTGTAAAATCAATTGCCTTCAATACTTATATGCTGCTTTCTTTTGTTTTTCTTAAGATCTTTGGATAGCTCGTCTAAGTTGGGCGAATGTTGTATTCATATAACGCACAAACTCATCGGTATGAAATATCTTCTTCTTGGTTTGGAGAAGAGGTAATAAGAGTGGTTTTTTATATATGAACTCAAATGGTGCTTTACTTATAGAAGTATGAACTATGTTGTTATAGGTATATTCTATGAAACGCAAATATTTTTTTCATTGTTGATTGGCTTCATGGCAATAACACTTCAACATAATATTGTAAGATTAGCTATCTCACTTTAACCATCTGTTTAAGCATAATAAGAAGAAGAAAATGTAAGCTTTGTACCCAAATTTTCAAAAAAAGCTCACCAAAAGAGACTAGTGGTTCGTGGATCTCTATCGCCCACAATGAATTGTGGCAACCCATGATACTTAAAGATTTATTGAATAAATATTCTAACTATATATTGAGACTTGATAGTCTTCTTGATTGAAATAAAATGAACTTGTTTGCTAAACCTATCAATAATAGCCCATATGTCATCATTGCCGTTTGCTAATTTTGGCAAGACAAAAATAATATCCATAGCAATCCTTTCCCAAGGTTGGCTCGAAATTGGTAATGGTTGCAAAAGCCCTACAAGCTTTTGGCGATCAAACTTAATCTTTTGGTACACGACATTCTTTGATAAATTGCTCAATGTCTTGTCAAAGACTTAAGAAAAAAACATATTTCAAGTGCCTTGGTTGTGGCCAGAATATCACAATGAGCCATGTAAGATGATGCATGACATTCTTCCATTACTTTAAACCTGAAATTTTTAGTAACATATAACTTATTCTCCATCATAAGAAACCCATCTTTAATAACATAAGAGTTTACCATTTTACCAAGTTGTAAATTCTCCCATATGATTTTAAAATCTTCATCAGAAGCATATATGTCCCTCATACTAGTGAAATCTGTATAATGAATCATTGACACTGCATGAATCCGAGATCTTCTTGACAAGGCATCAACTACCTTGTTTTGATATGCAATATTCGAAAGTTAAATTGAGCTAAATAATTGGCCCATAATCCATTGAATATACTTTTCAAAAATCTTTGGTTGGTTGAGTAAATGTCTCAAACTGTCATGATCTATCTTGATGAGAAATTCTCCACCTAAAAGATAGTGTCTCCAATCTTTTAAAGCTTAAATGATGGCCATTGACTTCTTTTCATAGGTAATAGCATTTCTTTCTACATTTTGCAACCTTCTACTTACATAAGCAATCGCGTGTCCTTCCAGGTTTAAGATTGCACCAATGCAATCTCCTGAAGCATCACATTCCACAAAGAAAGATCTCGACAAATTAGATATAATCAAAACAGGTACTTTGCTGATATAGAACTTTAGAGCTCCAAAAGCTTCCTTCTCTAGTTTGATCCATCAGAATGCCACTGCTTTCTTGGTTAAATCATGCACTGGTCCAACAACCACTACAAACCATTTAATGAATCTCCTGTAATAAGAGAATAATCCCAAGAAACTTCAAACTTCATGAACACTAGTCAATTCTCACCATTCTACAATAGCCTTGATTTTTTTTGGATCCATCCGATTCCATCTTTTGATACAATATGGCCCAAGTAGTGAATCTCTTCTAGAAAAAATTCACTCTTTGTGCCATTGACATAAAGTTTGTGTTTACGAAGTTCTTGAAACTATATTTTCAAGTGTTGCTTACACTCTTCTTCATCTTTTGAATGAACCAATATATCATCAAAGAAAGTACCTCTAAACTTTTGATGTACACTAAAGATTCTTTCCATCATTCTATTAAAGGTTACATGAGCATTGGTGAGACCAAATGGTAGCACAAGAAACTCATACAAACCAAAAGTTATCCTGAATATTGTTTTATGAATATCTTGAGGAGCAATCTTTATCTAATGGTAGCCACTCTTCAAGTCAATCCAATTGAATACTTTGGATCCATCCAATCTATCCAAGATATCATCAATTCTTTGAATGGAAAACCTATTCCAAATTGTAATTTTATTGAGGACCCTATAGTCCACACACATGTAGCAAGATCCACTTTCTTCTGCAGTAAGAGGATTGGAAAGTAAAAAGGTGAGGAATTGGGTCTTACTAGACCCTTCCCCAAGAGCTCTTTCACTTGCTTCATGATCTCCTCTTGTTGTGTTGGACTCACGTAATAAAACGGCCTATTTGGAGGTAAGCTCCCAGGAATGAGATCAATGTGATGATCTTGTGGCCTCTCTGGTGGTAACTCATCAAGTAAAGTGTCTGCAAAAAAATCTTCATACTTCTTTAAGAAACAAATTTGATCCTCATTCATATCTGAGATGTACTCTTCAATTCTAAACAGACAATTAAAAGATAACAAGTTTGTCGATGGCAATATTCTTTCTTTTTGCCAATGCATTGATAAATCTCCGATAATTATCTCACAGATGATAGAAAGCTAGGTACCTCTTTTGGAGTGCATGGCGGGCTCATAGTGACTATGACCTTTATCTTTTCAGGATCTGTCTCACAATACCAGCCAGACTAATCACATGAGCCAATAACAGCCCATAGGGCACCCCATAGACACACTTTCTTGGATAAGGAGCAATGCAAAACTGTCTGCAATGCTCAAAATATTTTCTTAAAATGATCAACTATCTATCCCTTATGGTAGCTACCCCATATCATCGATGAAAACTTTTAACTCCTCTAGATAGATGCCACCAAAATCTTATAACCTATTTGTTGCCAAGAACTTGATGCCATGAGGCATATTTCACGGTGGATTCCGTGAGGTTTTGCGGTGGATTCTGTAAAATTTTATTATCGGGGCTCATACACAAGGTGGATTCTTTGTGCGAAAAGTCGATGGGGACGCCTATCCTTTTTGGGCGTTTTGTTAATTTAATGTGTAAGTGGGTGATTCCATATCTTTAATAAAAATCAAGTACAAGAAAATAAACTTTTTCATTGCTTTACAAATTTGTATGTACATGGGATAAGATAGGAATAGAGTTTCCTTCCACTCCCACATCAAAAGATACATTTTTACCCTCCAAAGAAAATCGAAACTTATTTTGATTCCAATCAATGGATGGATCTATTCTTTTATGCCAAGGTATTCCTAATACAACATCACAATGACCAAGATCTCCCACATCAAAAGATACATTTTTACCCTCGAAAGGGAATCGAAACTTATTTTGATTCCAATCAATGGATGGATCTATTCTTCTATGCCAACGTATTCCTAATACAACATCACAATGACCAAGATCTCCCATGACAAAACTCACATGATCTACATAATCTCGTATCTCAATTCATAGTTTCCCAAGAGTAGAGTAACTTCAAACTCCATTCCTTGAAAAGCAGTACTTGACATTTCTAGTGTTCCAAATCTCTCCTTTCATAAATGTAGAGCTTGAACAATCCGAGGATGGATATAATGATATATAGCCCCTATATCAAAATGAATGAAAATAGGTTGATAAGCAATCTTACCCCAAGCCATAAAAAGCTTTCTTTTCTCTGACGGAGTTTCACCCTATTGCAAGGATTTCTTAGGTACAACATATATTTGCTTGAGGTGTCTTTTGGGGCTGGTTTTCCTTCTTTGCCTTGTTAGGGCATTTACCAATCATGTGTCCTTTTTCTCCACAAGAGAAACATCGTCCTTCTCTTGTATATTCTCCTAACCGCTAATATGTTAACTTCTTTTGGATCGCAAAGGTTGTCTACCTCTATCCTTATGCTTTGGTTCTTGTTTATCTGTCTTCTTGAGTGCTCCAAATTGGAAAGTAGAGGTTAAAAATGACAAGTGTTTACTGAAAATGACAAGTTTAAGGACACTTGTCTCTTCAAAGTGATACGTGTTGTAACCAATCTTCCTTCCATGGATGGGTGGTAAATCCCTAATTACAACTTAATTATAGCAGCAAGCAATTAATGAAAATCTGAAAATACAAATTTACCTATTGATCTTGGACAATGCACACCCGATTGGCCCCAAAATTGGGGCCCCTTTCGATATTTCTTTAGCTTTATTGAAAAAAAAGTTGATTTACAATGGGATTTTCCCAATCCCCTTCGCAATCCAAACTCCCCTTGCTGTCCAAAGTGACGAGCAAGTCCTCAATCTGATTTGCCTCTTGATTCGGGCACTTAATTGGCCTTCACCCACTTCAAAGACGATAGAAATGTCTCAAATTCAATGGCTAGCTAGTCCTCCACCTAAATTTAGCTAAAATTCACCTTCAGCCCTGAAAAATCCAAGACTTGGAGCTTCCAATTTTTGGCAAGCTTCCTGAGGCTGCTGCTAAACCCTAATTTTTGCAGTAAATTAGGGTTTACATTAGAGAAATTTGCAATTTTTCAGCCTCCACGGATCCAAATGGTGAGATCTTCGGAGCAAGGCTGTGAAATGGCTAGGAGATGAGAGAGAAAGCTGTAGAGAGAGAAAATTCAGAGATTTGTTGCAATAAAATGACTGAAAATCAGTCAAAAGCAGCAACTGCCCTGCCACAACAGCTTGTAGATGCAAAGAACTGAAGAAAATTAGTCATTTATTGCTGCTGCCCTATCTCAACAGCTTGTAGATGCTGTCACCTGTTGTTGATTGGTCTTCTCTTGCCCCTATCTGCCTCAGAAGATCCTCCAATGGCTGCAAATCAGACCAGCAACATCTCCTCCCTCTCTTACAGCTGAATACACTTAAAATGACTCTCTCCAGCCTCTAAAGACGTTTTTCAATCTTGCATGGGCATTTTTTACAAGTGGCAACCTTTCCAAATGGTTTTTTTAAGCTTTATTCATAATTAAATATTAATTTTTAATCTTTAAATACTGAATGTTAATCTAATAATTATTTGGGTGCCCTGAAAAATAATCTGACTAGCCAATAATTAAATTGGCTAGGCAACTTCCATTCCCAAGTGTCTCTGCGTCATCTTTAACCATCAGATTGGCGTTAGGTACCATTAAACGCCACTTCTCTAGTGTCACCAACTAACACTTATGGCCAAATGAATGACCTAAGCCAACAACTCGCACCAGATACCACCAAGTATCTGTGCAACATAACTTACAGCAACTTTTGCCTTTAATATCCCATGATTTTCTCAGGTCTCGGGCTCGTAAATTTACTCTAACCCCAGTTGCACCTCATATATGCAACATTTACTTAACTATGTGATTAAAAATTAATCCACATGTTGAGTGAGGTTTCAAAAATACATATCCTCTTTTAGATGCCACATATCACTTTTCTATAGAAAGAAGCTTCCAAATCTTCTACTCTAAAAATCTCTCAAATGCTTAAGAATTTGAGATAGCTATAGAAGACAAAATTGTTCCTTGTGAAATTCCGAAGCGTTTGTCGCGAACAGAATTTCCATTTGAGCAACTCTAAAAAATAGTAACATCCTAAATTTTAGAAGTTGCCAAGTTTAACTTTTTTAAGAGCTTCATTATATAGGTTCACCGGTTCATGGTTTGTTTCTTCAATCATGATCATCTGGTTTCACTTTCCGAAACCACACATTATATAGGCTTCTAGTCAATGTAACTATCTGAGTATAAAAGTCTTAGTCATCTGAGCTTTCTGGTCAATCCAACTGTCAAACTAAAACTTTTAATTTCTCTTGGATATCTTGTCAATGACAACCAAGTATAATAATAAGGCATTCTAGCCATTGGCCACCCTTAAATAGAAATATGAACATTTAATCATATTTTGAAACACTTAAATACAAATCACCTTTCAAAGTACACGAGCATCAAATTAATTTGGAATCATTGAGTCAATATGTCTTGGTAATGATTGATATACAAAAGGTTTATTACATAACTCATGTTTCTCAATTATTCGAACTTCACAACCATAGTAAAGTATATTCTCAGTATAAACAATGACTGAAACTATCAATGGCATTTACTAATATACTGTTGTCCATGGAACCAATTGTAAACCATTGAAAACTGAGCATAATTCGATCATAAACTGATCACTTGCTGATATGAGAATTGATCACAGATTGCTGCAAATGTGACCTCAAACTAATCACAAACTGATGGCAAAGACTGATTTGCAATCAATGCAAAATTGATCCCAAAAGTGACCATAAACAGTTCTCAAACTAATCAAAAACTGAGCTAAAACTGATCAAAAACTAATCTCAAAACTGACATCAACTAACCCCCAAAGCCCAACTAACATAAGTTATTACAACTTTTGTCTTTGACACCCGTTGCATCCTCAGGGTGGTCCTTGGCTTGTTACCATGAAATAACGGCCATGTGCATCACATGTACTTGACAACCTTGCACATTTGATTGATAACTTAATCAAATGTTATTGGCAAGATTAAAGCATCTTAAATCTTCACATCCCCGTGGTACCTAAAATATTACCCTTTGTACCTCAACGACCTACTCAAGCTGCTTATGCATTTTCTCCTCATGAAAACAACAACATGGCTGCAAATGACCTTCCGAGCCTACGGCTCCTATAGGCAATAGCCCATCTCATCTATGTTGTAGACGAGTCTGTGCACAAGCTGAGCTGAGAGTGCGTATGCGAAGAGTTGAGAGCAATGGAGAGTGAGAGAGTGAGCACGACACAATGGGTATTCCGTACAATGACGAATGTACCACATTTTAGGTTTTGAATATATATAAAGTACAAAGTGTAAGGGTGCATTCACACCCGAACACAATAAAAGGCACGGTGACCCTTTATTCCCAACAACCTCCCACCTAAAGGCAACGTGCCTGAAGGTAGTGGAGGATAGAAACCTCTGTAATCCCAAGCTCTCTCACCAGACATGAAAGCCATAAAGCCTCTTTGCATGCCTCTGTGGCGGCCACATATTCTGCCTCTGTAGTAGACAATATAACACACTTTTGCACCCTAGATATCCAAGAGATTGCTCCTCCTATGAACATAAACACATATCCTGAAATAGACTTCCTACAGTCAGGATGGCCAGCATAGTCTGTATCCGTGAAACCAATAGTAGATGACTTCTCCTTACCAAAGCAGATACACAAATTCTTTGTGCCCTTAAGATATCTCATGATACCCTTCACTGTTTCCCAAGGCTTTTTGCTAGGATATGCCATATATCTACTAACTACCCCCACCGCAAATGCAATGTCAGGATTTGTAGCAACCATAGCATACATCAAGCTACCAACAGCTGAAGCATAAGGTATCTTGGCCATTTTAGCCTTACCATCATCTGATGTAGGGCTATCATCTACACTAAGTTTCACATATGGAGGCAATGGTACACTAATAGCTTCCCCCCCCCCCTCCATATTGAAACGTTGCAAAACTTTCGTAATATACTCCTACTGTGTTAGATAAAGAAGACTTTTTTATCTGTCTTTGAGTATACGCATGCCAAGAATGTAATTTGCCTCACAAAGATCTTTCATACCAAAGCTATTGAGTGGGCTCTGTTTTAAGGAGTCCAAGGCATGAACATCCTTGCCTGCAATTAGCATGTCATCCACATACAATACCAAGAGAATAAGGCTGACATCTATTGCCTTCTTGGTATATAAGCAATGATTAACTTGAGAACGATGAAATCCCTGAGATTACATGAATTTATCAAATTTGTGATACCATTCACATGGTGTCTACTTCAGCCCAGACAGACTTTTGTTGTGTTTACATACCATGTGCTCTTTTCCTTTTACAATAAAGCCATCAGGCTGCTGCTACATATAGATTTCCTCATGCAGATCACTATGTAAGAAGGTGATTTTTACATCCATTTGTATGAGTTCCATGTCCTCAAAAGCAACTAAGCCCAAGATGGTTCGCAAAGTAGTCATTTTGACTACAGGAGAAAAGATTTCATCAAAATCAATTCCATGTTCTTGCTTGTACCCTTCAGCAACCAAGCATGCCTTGTACTTGGGCAAAGTACTAGAAGTGACTTTCATTTTGTAAACCCATTTGCAAGATAGCGCTTTTTGTTCTTTTGGCAAAAATACCAAATCCCAAGTGCTATTCTTCATGAGAGATTTCATCTCTGATAACATTGCTTTTTGCCATTTCTTACTATCTTGTCTGTTCATTCCTGGAAGTATGACGATTCACCACAATCTGTTAACATGACATAATCAGCCACATAATTTATTCCAGGAACAAATCTATTTGGTTGTTTTTGTACTCTGGTCAACCTACGGGCCCAGTGGTCAATATTTGTTGGTTGTTCAGCCTGTAAATCTGCATTAACAGCTTGTTATTCTGCAGGTACAACTTTCTGTATAATTGGTTCAGGTTGTTCCAAGCACACATGTTCTTGCTGAATTTGTGGGACATCATGGGCAAGATGTTGCTGATCATTTACAACATTCCCTGCATTTTCAGGGACATTTTCAACAGGTATTTGTTGTTGTCTAACGGGCATTCTTTGCTGTCCTAATAGTACATCCTCCCGGAATACAACCCTTCGGACCTTCTCTGTTCTTTCGGGCTATTTGTGCATGCGATCTTCCCGAAAGATGACATCACTACTGCGTACTACTTTTCTTTTCTCGGGATCCCATAATCTATACCCCATTTCACCTTCATCACCATATCCTAGGAAAATCATTTACAGGGTTTTGGCTCAAGTTTGCTACGTTCTTCTTTACGTATGTGCACAAATGCCTCGCAGCCAAACACTTTCAAGTGTGCATATGAAGGTGGCTTTCCCGACCACATTTATTGGGGAAACCCCCCTCCCCTCCACAAAGACCTGTTTGGTAACCGATTAATCAAGTGTACAGCTGTTATAACAGCCTTTGCCCAAAAACAATGGATAAAAGCAGCATGTGACAGCATTGTACGGACCTTGTCTTGAATGGTCCGATTCATATACTCTACAACACCATTTTGGGGCGGATTATAAGGAGCAGTAAGCTCCCTCTTAATCCCTTTGCTGTCACAAAAGTCTTGAAAGGCCTTGGACACATATTCCCCACAATTGTCAAAGCGAAGGCATTTTAACGTCTTGTTGGTCTAATTTTCAGTAAGTACCATGAAATTTTTAAATTTATCCAAGGCCTCGTCTTTGCGATGGATTGGATAAACCCAAACTTTGCATGTGGCATCATCAACAAATGTAATAAAATACTTCTTCCCTCCTAGAGATAATCCTGGCATTTAGCATACATCTAAATGTATTAACTCTAAGGGTGAAGACTTTAGAAAAAGAGATTTTTTGTGTAACGTTTGAGAATGTTAACCATAAATGCAATGATCACACTGTTCAAAATCAACAAACCTTGAACACGGTAAATAACCCAAACGAGAGAGCACTTTCATTCCAGATTGACTCATATGTCCCAATCGGCTATGCCACAAAGAAACACTTGGCTACTCAGTTATGGTGGCAACATGGTCACGCACACTAGATACATACAAAGGATACAAAGTATCACTTTTGAACCCCTTGGCAACAATGTGGGAGCCCTTACATATTTTCCATTTGCTATCCCCAAAGGTAGTGTGATAGCCTTCATTATCTAGTTGCCCTGTGCTAATCAAGCTCTTCTTGAGCTGAGGTACATGTCTCACATTATGCAAAACAAACATAGAGCCATGCTAAAATTCCAGTTTCACACTGTCAATACCTACAATTTTACATGCATAGTTATCCCCCAAGTGGACAACACCACGTACAGCACCATTGTAGTCAGAGAACCACTCATGATGTGGTGTGATATGAAAGGACGCACCTGAATCAAGTATCAAAGTGTGAATGTCATCCTCAGAATCTACAATCAATGCATGTGCATTCAAAGAAGAAGCTAAAAGTAGAAGTACATCACCATCACTCTCATTATCATGAGTGACTACATTAAGCTCTTCTATTTTTACATTGCTCTTTTTGATAAGGTGGCTGTCCTTGTTTTCAACCTTGTTGGCTTCATTGTTTTTGTTTTTGCCCTTCTCTTTCTTTAGCTGAAAACAATCCCTTTTGTAGTGCCCCTTTTTGCCACAATGATGGCACTCCACATTCTTTCCACGAGATTTGTTGCGTGCTCTGTTTTCAGAACTGCTCTTATGCTGAAATCTGCCTCTAGTATGTAATGCATTTGAAGACTTGTTTGTTGAGTTGTTCTACCTATTGAGTTCTTCCATCAACAAAGAACTCTCCACATCAGAGTATAACAGCTGAGCATTCAAATTACTCAAAGCTGTCCTGAAAGTATCCCAACTTTCAGGTAGAGTGCATAGCAAGAAGGTAGCTTTGAACTCTTCATCAATATGAAAATCCAAAGCAATCAACTAACTGAAAATTAAGTTAAACTCATTCAAATGTACAGACATGGTTGTACCCTCTTTCATGCAAAAGTCCATCAGTTTTTTCAACCAATAAACCTTGCTGGCTGCACATTTCTAAGCATACAATTCTTTAAGCCTTTGCCACATTGCATATGCTGAATTCAGCTTTTCAATGTTGAAGAGCAAGTTGTCTGACACTGAGAGCTCAATGGTAGAGCGAGCAAGTTTGCCCAAGTCATCCCACTCATCTTGTTCCATGTCTGCTAGTTTGATTCCCTTTGTTTTGATGGGCTTTACATGTTTCTTCTGCACCAAGACATTATAGATTTGTTTCTGCTAGATTGCAAAATTATGGGCACCCTCAAGCTTCTTAATGTGCAAAAGATTACTGCTGTCACTATTTCCAGCCATAATTTGCAACCCCAAATTGACTAACCAGTCACCAAAGACAACCCCAAATATGACACAAGTGACCACAATGCACGAGAGTACCAACTAGTAATGAAAATCCCAAGATTGCAGAAATTTTCAGATATGCAAATGAATTTTCAGAATTAAAAAATGTCGTTTGCTGCACTCCTCAAACAATTTCTGACACAATTAGAGACCAAGCCAACAATTACATATGAAATCCCCAAATTTTCACTACAATTTCTACTCAAAAAGCATTCCCAAGCAAAATTTGACAATTTGGGTCAAAAGCCCCAAATTTTTTTGGATAATCTGTTTAAAATTGCATCAATTCAAGTGCCCAAGTGCATATACCAAGCAATTCTTGCACAAATTGATGAAATTCTGCAAAAGCCCCAAATTTTTCGGGTCCAATGTACACAAATTTCACTGAAATTGAAGAAATTTCACCGAAATGTGAAAAAGCCCCAAAATTTCACAGGTGATCGTGCACTGATTTCGCAATTTCTAAGTCTGCAACCTAATAGTCAAGAGCAATGCATAGGGATCAATTAATCAAATGTATAGCAATAGTAACTCCCTCAGCCCAAAAGTCTTGCAGTAAGCTTACCTGGCTAAGCATACTACGAACTCACTCATGAATCGTCCTATTCATGCGCTCAGCCATACCATTCTAGGGTGGGGTGTCTTGGGCAATCAATTGACGCTTAATACCCCTCCTCACAAAATTGCTCAAAGGCTTTAGAGAAGTACTCTCCCCCATTGTCAAAACATAGGCATTTCAGCCTATACTCATATTAGCAGAGTGCGTGAGGATCAAGACGCGATGATGTGGTTCACACGGTGAGAGAGAGTGAGTGCAGAGTAGAGAGAGAGCACAAGACTCGATGTGGATACAATCTCCAAGTATCACTATAGGTTTTTGATTTATTTTATATATATATATATATATATATATAGTACATGTGTAAGGGTGTGGTGGCCCTTTATTCCCAACAACCTCCCCCCTAATGGCACACCCGAACACCATAAAGGGTGTGGTGGCCCTTTATTCCCAACAACCTCCCCCCTAATGGCAACGTGCCTAAAGGTAGAGGAAAGAATTAGCTAAGTCTATGTATGTACAAAGCTAAAATACACATATACTATCCAATCCCCATCATCTAGCAGCAATGAACAAACCGCTCTGCTCAAAGACCCTTTGTGAGAAGGTCTGCACAGTTATCATCGATATGTACCTTGACAAGCTCAATGCTCTTGCTGTCAAGTACATCCCTGATAAAATGATACTTCACTTGTATGTGCTTTGTCTTTGCATAAAAGACACAATTTCGTGCTAGCATGATAGCACTCTGACTATCATAGTGGAGGATAGGAACCTCTGTAATGCCAAGCTCTCTCACCAGACGTGAAAGCCATAAAGCCTCCTTGCATGCCTCAATGGCAGCCACATACTCTACCTCTGTAGTAGACAATGCAACACACTTCTTCAACCTGGATATCCAAGAGACTACGCCCCCTATGAACGTGATCGCATATCCTGAAGTAGACTTCCTGCAGTCTCATGATGACTAGCATAGTCTGCATCCGTGAAACCAACAACAGATGACTTCTACTTCCCAAAGCAGATACACAAGTACTTTGTTCCCTTAAGGTATCTTATGATACCCTTCACTGCTTCCCACTACAGTAGACTTTCCTACAGTCAGGATGACTAGCATGGTCTGCATCCGTGAAGCCAACAACAAATGACTTCTACTTCCCAAAGCGGATGCACAAGTCCTTTGTGCCCTTAAGGTATCTCACGATGCCCTTCATTGCTTCCCAATGCTTTTTGCCAGGATATGTCATGTACCTACAAACCACTCTCACCACAAATGCAATGTTAGGGCGTGTAGCAACCATAGCATACATCAAGCTATCAATAGCTGAAGCATAAGGAATCTTGGCCATCTCAACCTTTCCATCATCAGATGTAAGGCTATCATCTGCACTAAGTTTTACATATGGAGACAACAGTACACCAAGGGCTTTCTCCCCCTTCATATTAAAACACTGTAAATCCTTAGTAGCATACTCTTGTTGTGACAAATAAAGAAGACCCTGCGATCTTTCCTTGAGTATACACATGCCAAGAATATGATTGGCCTCACCAAGATCCTTCATATCAAAGCTATCTACTATATAGGCTTTGTTTCAAGGAGTCCAAAGCATGAACATCCCTGCCTGCAATCAACATGTCATCCACATATAAAACCAAGAGAATAAGGCTGCCATCTGCTGCCTTCTTGGTGTATAAGCAGTGATCAACTTGAGACCTATGGAGTCTCTGAGATTGCATAAATGTATCAAATTTATGAAATCATTCTCATGATACCTGTTTTACATACCATGTGCTCTTTCCCCTTTACAATAAAACCCTTAGGCTATGACATATAAATCTCCTCATATAGATCACCATGTAAGAAAGTTGCTTTTACATCCATCTGTATGAGTTTCATATCTTCAGATGCAACCAAGTCCAAAATGGTTCGCAAAGTAGTCATTTTGACTACAGGAAAAAAAAAATCATCAAAATCAATTCCATGTTCCTGCTTGTATCCTCTAGCAACTAGTCATGCTTTGTACCTTGGCAAAAAACTAGAAGTGACTTTCATTTTGTAAGCCCATTTGCATGGTAGCAATTTCTACCCTTTAGGCAAATGCACCAAATCCCAAGTGCCATTTTTCATGAGAGGTGATTCCCTCTCTGACAGCATAGCCTTATGCCATTTCTTGCTGTCTTTTCTGTCCATTGCTTCCTTGAAGCATGACAGCTCACCACAATCTGTCAACATGACATAATCAGCCACATAATTGACACCATGAACAAACCTATCTAGTTGTCTTTGCATTTTGGTTGACCTATAGACCCAATGATCAAGATTTGCTGGTTGTTCAGCCTGCAAATCTGCATTAACAACTTGTTGTTCTGCAAGTTCAATATACTATACAGTCGGTTCTTGTTGTTCCAAAGATATCTGTTCTTGCTGAAATTGTGGTATATCATGGGCAATATCTTGTTGATCATTTTTAGCATCATTCCCTACATTTTCAAGGCCATTTACAATAGGTATTTGCTATTGTCCAGCAGGCATTCTTTGCTGTCCTATCGGTACATCTTCCCGGAATACAATCCTTCTGACTTCCTCAGTCTTTTCAGGCTTTTTGTGCATGCGATCTTCCCGAAAGATAACATCATTGCTGTATACAATTTTCCTTTTTTCGAGATCCCATAACCTATACCCCATTTCACCCTAAGTATAGATGTCCATTGACATCCTACAAAATTATGTGGCAAAATGTGATAAGGTAGCTCTCAAGGTGATGACCTTGTCACCAAATAATGATCAACCTTTGAAGAGAGGTCTTTGAAAAAAAATCATTGGATGCAAAGCATTTTTAAAAATACAATGGATGCTATTAGCATCAGCTTCCCTTATTCATAGCTATTACAAATGGTATTTCTCTTGCAATTGTTAGTAAAGTATCAATTGCTATATACCGATGCTTATCACAATGCTAAAACTACTGATGGTGTTAGACATACTTATATTGGAGGTTTTCCATTGACATTAATAGTGATATATATAGCAATGATGAGGTACATTTGCACGACTATGGCTCAAGTTTGTTGCGTTCTTCCTTGTGAATGTGCACAAATGCCTCTCAAGTGAGCATACGAAGGTCGCTTACCCGACCATGCTACTTAAGTGACTCTCCCTCCCCAAAAGCCCTGTTTGGTGACCAATTAATCAAGTGTACGGCTATAATAACAACCTCTGCCCAAAATCCATGAGGTAAAGCAACATGTGACAGCATTCTACGGACCCTACCTTGAATGGTCCTCTTCATACACTCTGCAACACCATTTTGGGGTGGATTGTGAAGGGGGTGAGCTTCCTTTTAATCCCTTTGCTATCACAAAAGTCCTGAAAGGATTTGGACACATATTTCCCACCATTGTCAAAGTGAAGACACTTTGATGTCTTGTTGGTTTAATTTTCATCAGCAACTGCCAGGAATTTTTTAAATTTATCCGAGGCCTCATCTTTACGACGGATCGGATAAACCTATACTTTGCATGTGGCATCATCAACAAAAGTAATGAAATACTTCTTTCCCCCTAGAGATAACCTTGGCATCTGACAAACATCTGAATGTACCAACTCTAAGGATGAAAACTTTAGAGAAAGAGATTTTTTATGTGATGTTTGAGCATATTTATCATAATTACAATGATCACATTGTTCAAAATTAACATACCTCAACTACGGCAAATAACCCAAATGACAAAGCACTTTCATTTCAATTTGACTCATGTGTCCTAACCGGCTATTTCACAAAGAAACACTTAGCTGCTCGATTATGGCGACTACATGGTCATGCATACTAGATACATGCAAAGTATCACTTTTAGAGCCCTTGGCAACAATGTGAGAGCCCTTATAAATTTTCCATTTGTTATCCCCAAAGGTGGTATGATAGCCTTTGTCATCTAGCTTCCCTATGCTTATCAAGCTCTTCTTGATCTAAAATACGTACCTCACATTATGTGCTGAAATTTCAATTTCACACTACCAATACTGGCAATTTGACATGCATAGTTATCCCCTAAGTGAACAACACTAGATGCACTACCATTGTAGTCAAAAAACCACTCATGATATGGTGTGACATGAAAAGACGCACCTAAATCAAGTATCCAAGTGTGAATGTCATCATCAGAATTTGCAATCAATGCATATGCACTCCAAGAAGAAGCAAGGAGTACATCACCATTACTGTCATTCTCACGAGTAACTACATTTACCTCCTCTATCTTCGCACTGCTTTTCTTTGTAGATTGGCTGTTCTTTTTCTCAAGTTTGTTATCTTCAGTGTTTTTTTCTTCTTCAATTGAAAACAGTACCGTTTGTAGTGCCCTTTCCTACCACAATGATGACACTCCACATTTTTACCACGAGACTTGTTGCGTGCTCTATTTTCAAAACTACCCTTTTGCTGAAATTTGCCCCTAGTGTGCAATACATTAGAAGACTTGTTTGTTAAATTATTTTGCCTATTGAGTTCTTCCATCAACAAAGAACTCTCCACATCAAAATATAATAGCTGAGCATTGGAGTTACTCAAAGTTAACCTAAAAGTATCCCAACTTTCAAACAAAGTGCATAGCAAGAAAGTAGCCTTAAACTCATCATCAATGTGGAAATCCAAAGCAATTAGCTGACTGAAAATTGAGTTGAATTCATTCAAATGCACGGACATGGATGTACCTTCCTTCATGCGAAGGTCTATCAACTTTTTCAGCCAATAAACCTTGTTGGCTGCACTTTTCCAAGCATACAATTCCTCAAGTCTTTGCCGCATTTCATATGCAAAATTCAGCTTCTCAATGTTAAAGAACAAGTTGTCTAACACAAAGAGATCTATGGTAGAGCGTACAAGCTCATCCAAATCATCCCACTCTTCTTTTTTCATACCTGCTAGTCTTATTCCCTTCGCTCTGATGGGTTTCAACTGTTTCTTCTGCACCAAGACATTGTAGCACTGTTTTTGCTATATTGCAAAATTGTGTGCACCCTCAAGCTTCCTGATGTGCAAAAGGTTGTTGCTGTCACTGTTTCCAGACATGATTTGCAGCACTAAATTGACTCAAACGCCAGCAAATGCGAGCCCAAATGTCACACAAATGACCAAGGTACACTGTAAGTACCAACCAAGAGGGAAAATCAAGAAATTGCAAAAATTTCAGATTTGCAAATTGATTTCCAGAATTAGAGAATTTCTGCTATTGCACTCCACAATCATATAGTCAGATTTATAGGCCGATGCACCAATTGTATGTGAAATCCCCAAAATTTTGCTGCAGTTTCTATTCCAAATGCATTCTCCAACACAAATTTGACGATTGCAATCAAAAGCCCCAAATTTTCGAAGGCAAAATCCGCCCAAATTGTATCAATACATGTACCCAAGTGCATGTACCAGGCAATTCTTGCACAATTTGATGAAATTCTGCAAAAGCCCCAATTTTCTAGGATCTGGTGTGCACAAGTTTCAGTGAAATTGATAAAACTTCACTAAAACGTGGAAAGCCCCAAATTTCCCAAGCAAATGTGCACTACCCGCCTACAGTCTGAGTTGTCTGACACACCGTCTGATGCATCCTAATGGACTAATAGTTTGACAGACTGACACAGTACCGTATGTATCCTTATGGGATCGTCGCCTTGGGCACATGTCGTTAAAAGGAAATGAAAATGCTTACTCATTTGCAATATCTTCCGTCCCTTGACTATTAAGTGTTTTGATTCTTGTGATCATTGTCTTTATGACAGGTGGACTTGTAATTCGTATTAGTAGTCAGGCATTACGCGCATGGGAGAGCCTTTGGCTCTTGTTCATTTTGATGTTTGTGGACCTATGCCATGAAAATCTTTAAGTGGTGTGAAGAAGTATTATGTTACTTTCATTGATGATTACTCTAATAAAGTCTGGGCATGCCTCATAAATGAGAATTTGGAAATCTTGGCTACATTTCAACGTTGGCTTGCTTTTGTTGAGAACATGATCAATAGACCCATCTACAAGGGGTAAAGAGTACCAAACTTGACACCTCATGTTAGGACAAGATTCCCTGGAGTAAGCTTCCATGAGGAATCACCAAAAGATACAACATAACCTACATCGTCAAACTATCCAACCAAAACTTTTGGTTAAAGCTCGAATATGGTATACATTATGCAAAGTAAACATACTACCTGAACAAAACTGCATCTTGACATCTCCAATACCAACAATATCCAATGGCAACCAATTTGACAGATCCTATTAAGCTGCGATAAGAGTGGAACCACTCTCGATGAGGGGTGACATGAAATGAAGCCCTTAAATCAAGCAACCAATATTGAGTATAGATAGATGAGCCATCAATCAACTACGAAACATCAAGAAAAGAAGCTGCAAGTATGTAGTCATCATCACGCTCTGTCTGTACAACATTAATCTCTTCAATCTTGACACTAGACTTGTCGGGGATAATGCTACGATCATCATTCTTTTCCTGCACTTTATCATTTCCCTTTTCTTTGCACTTGTCATCATGCATTTTATGGCACTGTGATCGAATATGACCGTGCTTCTCACAATAGTGACGAGTCAATGCAAACTTACATTGCGAGACTATCCACATGACTGAGAACGAAACTTCTGAGAGTTACTCCCACGGCAATCATTACCACTTCTACCGTTATTGCCTCTGACTATTAAAGTATAAGAGGTGCGAGAAGCATCAACATTCTTTCTATTAACCTCTTCATTCAATATGCCCATCAATAGGCATATTTGCACACAAAGCAATACGGAATGTGTCTCGTGACTCAGACAATGTAACAAAAAGAACAAGGGGGAAAGATTGTCCTTAAATTCAATTCCTTGCAAAGACAAGTGGCTGAAAATAAAATGAAACTTATTCAAGTGGCAGACATAGAGGTCCGCTCCTTCATACGAAGGTCTATGAGTTGCTTTAGCCAATACATTTGAGAGGCAGGGCTCTACTTGTCATAGACATTGCAAACATTATTCCATAACTCCCATGCGGTCTGCCCATCAAAGACAACATTATAGTAGACCCGCTTAGAGAGTGACAAAATGATTGTAGATTTACATAACTCATCTTGTTCAACCCAATCCTCTGCATCGAAGCGTTCGGACTTTACACCCTCATGTCTCAATGGCTTAATCTACAAGTTTTGCACTAAAACCTACCAAATTTGTGCCTTTCAATAGCAGTAATTTATGCCATCCAACTTCTCATTATTAAAGATAGCATTGTCATTCGACCCTCCAGCTATAATACAAGAGATGAAAGCACAATCCAAGAAAAACAAACTACTATAAATGACAGTAAACCAGCCCCAAAATCATAACCAAATCAAGGGCTTGTTGAGAAACCCTTCACCCGCACTTTGCGTTTTTACATTTCTGCATTGTGCATTTAGGGTTTGCGCTTAGGGTTTGCAACCCCAAAAAGGGGTGCCATCCTAGACTGACTATGCCTATTTATAGGCCACTCTCTCATTCATTCCTCACGGCTGATTCATTCGGTCCATCACCTCTTCTCTCCAGCCTCTCCAGTGCCCTCACACCCCCTTCAGGAGGACATTGTGGTTCGTTGTTCGTGGTTGTCTTCATCGTCTTCCTTATGCTAGGGCACCCTTATTCCCTTGTATCACATTCACTCCATGATTCAAAACTTCATCATTCCATTCATCAAAGTTTCTTCTCTCTTCTCTTCTCTTCTCCATGTTTGCCGAGTTCACTCCGTGTTCCTCCCCACAAACCCTACTGGTGTTTCAGCTTGTTGCCCACACCCTGTTAGTGGAGGACATCTCAACACGAAGCTGTCCATTGATGTCTCCATCAGTTGGCGCCTAATTTCCAGCCCTCTTCGCACAGTTTGGAGTTGATTCCAGCCAGGCGACAGTTGTTCCTGTGCGGACCTACTGCCGTACAGCCTACCACGTTATCACAGTCCTGCTACCTGCGTTTTTAGTCTTTCTCTCTCCTGCAAGCTGTCTTGCTTGCGTTTTTAGTCTTTCTCTCACCTGCTGCTTGAGTTTTTAGTCTTCTCTCTCCTCACCTGCGTTTTTCTACTGGTTGCAACCTCTTACTGCTAATAGCATCCTCCTCCCACTGGCAACTCACTTCCACCCCTTCCACTACCCTCCCACCCCTTGAGGCGGACATTGCGGTTCGTGCTTCACACTGCCCTCACATCCCTTGAGGCGGACATTGCAGTTCGTGATTCATGGTGGCTGACCTCTTCCTTCTTTAGCAAGGCACACTGGTATCCATGGCTTCTTTACCTACAAATGTCCAGACTACTCGGTGCTCCTACTGTGGCATCACCGGACACACCATCGATACTTGCCGACTTCGCCCTTAGCTCCCCACCCCCCCCCCCCCCCCGGAGTATATGTGTCTTCCACCAGGCACTCCTTGTGCCACCTCTCCTTTCTGGGACACAGAGATCGTTCTGCATCCGCTATCAGAGTACTATGCTCAAGGCAATAAGAAGCATCCAATGCGCACTAAGTCCTTTCGAGCACATGGAGGATCGATTGGCACTACGACCTCCTAGAGATCGTCGCAATGCCAGCGGCAGTCTTCTCCCACTTATTTGTAGGTACAGTGGCTTCCACGACCTACAGATCTACAGTCCACTTCATCGAGAGACAGTGATTGTTTGATACCGTTTCCTCGTCAGTCTGCTCCTTCGAGAGACAGTGGTTGCTCGACTCCTTCCTCCTCTTCGACTACCCAGTCTGCTCCACTAAGAGACAACAACTGTTGCCCACCTCTTGCTCATTCTGAGCCCCACCCTTTCCCACCCTCCACTACTCAGGTTTGAGAGGCTACCTCTGGGAGCTCTTCGGCACCCCAAATTCCTTCTTTGGCACGACTGACGGCACTTCCTTCGTCATCAGACATTTCAGAGTCCGTGATCCACTAGTTTTTGGATTCCCTATCTACTTCAAAGGGAAATGTTATTTCTTTGCCCTCAGAGGAGGCATCTACTTCTTCTTCGACTTCAACGAGGACCCCTCCACCTCCCACCTAGAGGGGGAACCTACTCCACATAAAGCTCTTCACCCATCCTTTACTTTCTTGGGGTGGCTGTCTTCGACCAGTCATCTCTTCTACTGATACCCAAGATCTTCAGGTATCCCCTAGATCGTGACCTTGGAGGTTCAACCGTGACTTGGTGACGAGGCCTTCGTATTCCTTCCAACATGGATGCACGGAGCTAGTGGCTTCTCTCCCGAGGTTATGTTTCGAGTTCTCCAATTCACTCTGTCTACTGGTCTTTACTGCAAGGTCCCTTTCCGGTGGAAATCTTGGATCCTAGGGATCCTCTACATCTTCTTCCTCCTCCTCTTCTTGCCTTAGTCACTTGGTTAGTATGGAGCCACCTCCTGAGATCGAGTACGGCATATCCTTATGGTTCTCGGCACCACACAAAGTCTGACATTCCTCCTATGCATTGCATATTTTCATCATCTTTGTACTAGGGCGCTTAAGCAAGTGAATAATTTCCCCACGAGGGACACTGTCCAAGTGGCACCTGTTGCATGCGCATTCTTCAGCATTGCATCTCCACCTCACTCTTATTTTGTTTCCCTTTTTGGGCCTAAGAGGAAGTGTTGAGAAACCCTTCACTCTTCACCCATAGTTTGTGTTTTTACATTTCTGGGTTTTGCATTTAGGGTTTGCAGCCCCAAAAAGGGGCGCCATCCTAGACTGACTATGCCTATTTATAGGCCACTCTCTCATTCATTCCTCACGGCTGATTCATTCAGTCTGTCACCTCTTCTCTCCAGCCTCTCCACTGTCCTCACACCCCCTTCAGGAGGACATTGTAGTTCGTGGTTCGTGGCTGTCTTCATCATCTTCCTTGTGCTATGGCACCCTTATTCCCTTGTATCACGTTCACTCCATGATTCAGAACTTCATCATTCCATCCATCAGAGTTTCTTCTCTCTTCTCTTCTCTTCTTCATGTTTGCCGAGTTCACTCCGTGTTCCTCCCTGCAAACCCTACTGTCTCGCTGGTATGTCATCTTTTGACAAGGCTAAGCAAGAGAAACTGCCAAAATGATGAGCTATCCACACACTATAATCAAGTAACTATCAAAGTGACTGCCCTCAAATAGAAGGCATAAAACTGAAATGATAAACTGTCGTAATAAACTGCAGCAATATGCCAACAACCAAGTGTGAGCAACCAAGAAAGAAAGACCAAGAACAACTGGCACTTAAGGGCTATCACAACTACAATGTGTGGCATGTCATAACCATATTCATACTTATACATCAATGGTAGACATCACCATAGACATGTAGTATACCCAAAATACCATGTAGACACAATGGGCATTCAAAGCATAAAGCTCACTGTTGTATACTTACTATCCAAAACTGTTATGACAGCAATAAAGCTCTGCAAAACTGAGCTAATCAAGCTCTTAATGATCCAAGTCGCATCCCAAAAGCATAACCATACCATCCAGGTACCAAAGTAGCGTCCCTGAAGAATTAAACATGCATTATGGAATTTATTGTTTGTTGTCCAAACCAGAACTATTCTGTTCTGTGTGAAACAGAGAACAAAATATTGCATAGAATCAACTCTGTAAGAGCCCAAATTTCTAGCTCTCGTTGCACTTTTTGTTTCTAGCTATAGAATATCTAAATCCAATACCATATGCAAAAGTTATGGCCAAAATACAACATTGTTGTCAAGTTACCATAGCTATCCATGGCTTTTACATTATGCTCTATATCCACTCAAAATGCATAAAATGGTTGCTGCTCAACTCAATAAGCACTCAACAAGGCTCAACTAAGCCTCGAGAAGCTCCTCAACAAGAAGCGAAGAGCAAGCTAGAACAAGCCAGGAGAAGGAAGGACTTAATGCATACCTTGGGAGGAAGAAACAATGGCTACCATGAAACCTTGAGTTGAAGCTTTGAATCCAAGCTGAAGCAAAGGATAAAGAAGCTCCTTGAATGGTTGGCTCTCATATCAATTGAAAGGTAGAGTCTGAGTGAAAGCACACAAGCGAAAGCAAAAGCAAAGCAAGAGCTATGATGGATGGAGCAAGAGAGCGAGAGAGAGAGACTGTATGTGGAAACTCTAACAGTCACAATGTGTGACCGGCCTTTCCTTATTCAAATGACACTGAAAGAATAAAGAATGAAATGATAGTGATAGGCGCCCACCACCTGCAATGTACATGTGTGCGGGTATTGTTAGTATAATGAATACATAGGCAGTTAGACACAGGTGCCTTTACCCCCAACATCGCTTTGTCTTGCAACTTGTGTCTCTTTTGAGACGAAAGAGTATAGCCAAGACATCTAAAAGACTGCATGTGCGCAACCACTCACTTTTTACCATTCCATGCCTCTTAAGGCATAATAGTCTTAAATGCCCGAGTAGGTGAACATTTCAACACATAGTAAGTTGTATGAATCGCATCCAACAAAAACTTATCTAGCATGACAAAAACCAGCACAAGCAAAGAGAGTACACATATCCATCGAGTTACACCAAGAGTTTAGTGAACAGTGAGTGAGTAAGTGTGAGAGTCGACCAATAGGTGTGTACCAGTGTGATACACACAAAAAATAAAATAATGTATTTATACTTAGGGTACGATACACTTACACCAACAAGGGTGAGTTTACATGTGTAAAGTAATATACACACGGGAGTAGCGTAAGGGCCTTTACACCCAACAACCTCCCACTCAAAGGTCCTAAGCGAACCTCTTTTAGTGAGAACATCTGCAAGGTTATCATGTGTTTTGATCTTAGTCAGTGTAACTAGACCATCATCAAAAACATGTCTGATGAAATGATATCTAACATCAATATGTTTGGTACATGCATGAAACATGGCATTCTTAGCCAAGCATACAGCACTCCGGCTATCACATTCAAATACAAGTGTTTTGGTGGGCAGCCCAAAATCTTTGACCAAACAACCAAGCCAAACAGCTTCTTTTGAAGCTTCAGTGGCTGAAATATATTCAGCCTCATTGGTAGAAACTGCTACTATCTTTTGCAATCTAGAGCACCAAGAAACTACCCCATCAATCAAGGTAAAAATATACCCGCTAGTAGACTTGTGAGTATCCAAGTCACTTCCCATGTCTGCATCACAATACGCCTACAAATCTAACGTACCCTTTCCATAGCAAATACATTTTCTTTGTGTGCCCTTAAGGTACCATAAGATGCATTTCACTGCTTCCCAATGTGCTTTGCCAAGATTTGACATAAACCTGCTCACAACTCCCACTACATGAGCGATGTGAGGTTTAGTGGCAACCATAGCATACATAAGTGAACCACAAGCTGAAGCATAAGGAACACCCTACATAGAGCTGGCTACCATATCATCTTCTGGGCAATCTGCTTTGCTAAGCTTAAGATATGTTGGTAAAGGAACACCAAGTGGCTTAGCATCAGCCATAGAAAAACGATCAAGTACTTTGCTGATGTACTTTTCTTGTGAGAGAAACAAGAGCTGCTGCTCTCTATTTCTCGTCACACGCATGCCCAAAATGTATTCAGCTAGACCCAGATCCTTCATGGAAAAGACTGAATTCAGCTATTTTTTCAATGAATTAATATGGCTTTTATGCTTACCAACAATAAGCAGATCATCCACATAAAGTACAAGTATAATAAGGCTTCCATCATTAGCCTTCTTAATATATCAACATTGATCTGCATTACTTCTTTTAAACCCACATGAGAGTATAAAGGCATCAAACTTTTTATACCATTATCTTGGAGCCTATTTCAAACCATACAAGCTTTTTTAAGCTTACATACCAAATGCTCATTTCCTTGTATAACAAAACCTTCAGGTTGTTCCATGTACAACTCTTCTTCCAAATCACCATGCAAAAATACAATTCTAACATCCATCTAGTCAAGTTAAAGATCCATAGATGCTACAATGGCAAATAATACCCGAAGAGTGGTCATTTTGACAACAAGAGAAAAGACTTCCTGAAAGTCAATGCCCTCCTTTTGTGTATAGCCCTTAGCCACAAGTCTGGCTTCGTATTTGGGTTTGCCATCCACACATTTGATTTTACAGACCCATTTGTTAGGAATGGCTTTCCTATCCTTGGGTAATGAAACCAAATCCCAAGTATCATTTTGATACAATGACTTCATTTCTTCCTGCATAGCTAGCTCCCACTTTTTCTTTAATTCACATGATAAAGCCGCTTTGTACGTAAGAGGCTCACCTTCGTCTGTGAGCAAAATGCAGTCCAAAGAGGAATCAAACCTTTGTATAGGTCTTCTGACACGTGTAGACCTTACCTAATGATCTGTGTTATTAGGTAATGGATCCACATCTAAAGGAATATCAATGACCTCATTATTTAGCTGCTGAAGTGCATGTTCAGGTTGCTGTAATACATTTTTACACTACTGTAATTCATTTTCAGCATGTTGGTTTTGTTGCCCTAGCTGATTTTTAGCATCCTTTTGCTGCCCATTCTCATCTAGCTCAATGATGATACGCTGATTATCATGACCAGCATCAAATGAAGCTGAATTTTCAATGGCTGATGGCTGTTCAAGAGGCTGATCATGCTGAAATTTCACTTTCTTTTTGTCTAAGTCATTAGATGTGACATTTTTTAGCAGCTTTGACTCATTAAATACCACATCTTGGCTGCGTAGCACTTTTTTCATGCCTAGAATCCAAACTCTATAGCCCATTTCACCTTCATTTCCATAACCCATGAAGATGCCTCTATGAGATTTCATGTCAAGTTTGGTCCTACTATCAACAGACACATGTACATAGCATTCGCAGCCAAAGACTCTCAAGTGGTCATATGAAGCAGGTTTGCCAGACCAAACCTCTTCAAGAATGCCACTTTCAAGTACACGATGAGGAGATCGGTTGCAAATATGCATCGCAGTTTTGAGTACCTCTCCCCAAAATGATTGCAAGAGATTAGCTGTGGACAGCATGCACCGTATCTTCTCACATAACGTGCGATTCATTCACTCAGCCACACCATTAGATGACGGATTATAAGAAGCTGTAAGCTCCAGTTTGATCCCATTGGCATCACAAAATCTATTGAATTCTTTAGATACATACTCTCCCTTGTTATCTATTCTTATGCATTTTAATTTTAAACCCTTTTGAGTACTAACAAATGCATAAAACCTTTTAAAAGCATCCAATGCCTCGCTTTTCTACTTAAGCAAGTAAACCCATAGCTTTCTAGAATGGTCATCAATACAAGACACAAAATAATGAAAATCACTATGAGTTTTTATTGGCATGGTGCATACATTAGAATGGACCAAATCCAAGATACATGCCTTCCTAGAGGCTCCATGAGAATATTGACTCCTTATATGTTTACAAAGAACACAATCATCACAAAAGTCAAGCTTTGAGTATTTCACATCAACTCTTCTAAGTGAAGAAAGTGCTTACAAACCCTTTTGGCTCATGTATCCAAGACGCTTGTGCCATTACTCCATGTGTGACTGCACTTCAGCAATTGCAACAAACTTTCTAGGAAATGCCTTGCAATAGAGATAATATAGAGTCCCCTTTTTACTACCTCTAGTGACTAGCATAGACCCTTTTTGTATCTTCCACATTCCACCACCAAAAGTAGTGAAGTAACCTTTTCTGTCTAGCTGCCCAACTGAAAGCAAGCTCTTCTTGATACCACGTACATACCTAACATCATGAATGATCAATTCCTAACCATTTTCAAGAGCCAGGTATATGGTGCCCATTCCTTCAATATCAGATGCATGGTTGTTGCCTAGGTAGACATTTCCAAAATTACTTTCTACATAGAAAGAAAAACACTCCAAAGATGGAGTTACATGAAATGAAGCACCGCTGTCAACAATCCAAGATTGTAACAAACCATCATGGGTGTTACATCAATAAATGTAACTTATTGGAAAACAAGCGTGAGAGATGACCGTTCGGGGGCCTTGGACACCCGTACTGCCACAACTCTATAGAAATAGAATTTGTATCATTTTTCATTAATTTGTCTATATAATGATTTATTAAATTTGTTTCCTTTGCACTAATTAGATATAAAGAAAAGTGCATTGGAGCTGGCCACTGATAAGTGGTCACAGGTTATGGTGGACCCATGCGGTGGGTTAGAGAAAGATAGTTCACACTTCCACCTATATGGCCCGATTAGGCGCCTGTAACAACTCACGCATATCAGGGTTAGACTCCCACACAGAAAGGATTGATGTCTTGAAGTGTGGGCTAGATCTGCCAGAACAGACAATTACAATCAACAAGATGGCATGATCATGAAATGCTTGTACAATGTGCATGTGTGGGCTGAAAGCTTGAAGTGCACATTTCTTTGCATAGGAAAGTCACATGAAGTTTCTGATACTGTTTTTGCGATGTACACGGAAAAAGCTTTCATATGACACCCATATTTGGGGGTCCCTAAATTTTAGGAGCCTCAAATTAGCCTAAAAATACTAGTCCTAAAAAACAGGGATGTCATTCTACAAATAGTAAATTCTGTACTCTGACTGTGCTTACTAAATTTGGTTGTTTCTATTCTTGACAGTATTCAGTCCAAAAAGGAAGGCCATAGAGAAGAGACAAGTGTCAAGACACTTGTCACACAAGTTTCCAAGTGTCCCACCACTTGTCACATCTCATGACATGTGGCTAGACACTTGTCTTGTGCTACTCCACTTTCTCCTTTTGTACTAGCTCTTCCCTCTCCTATAAATAAGAGCTCATTTTTCTTCATTCAGCATCATTTTCTTTGCTGTAAACTCATGTACAAAACCCACAGATAGCCAGAAACTGGTCCCATCCATCCCCATCATCATCTCCTGGAGGAATTTGATAATGGAGAAGTGGGGAATGATGATGGGGATGGATGGGACCAGTTTTGACTATCTATATGGAGGAATTTGATAATGGAGAAGTGGGGGATGATGATGGGGATGGATGGGACCAGTTTTGACTATCTATATGGAGGAATTTGATAATGGAGAAGTGGGGGATGATGATGGGGATGGATGGAACCAGTTTCTAGCTATATGTGGATGTTGTACATGAGTTTACAGCAAAGAAAAATGATGCTGAATGAAGAAAAACGAGCTCTTATTTATAGGAGAGGGAAGAGCTAGTACAAAAGAGGAAAGTGGAGTAGCACAAGACAAGTGTCCAGCCACATGTCATGAGATGTGACAAGTGGTGAAACACTAGGAAACTTGTGTGACAAGTGTCTTGATACTTGTCTCTTCTCTATGGCCTTCCTTTTTGGGTTGAATACTGTCAAGAATAGAAACAACCAAATTTAATAAGCACAGTCAAAGTACAGAATTTACTATTTTTAGAATGACATCCCTATTTTTTAGGACTAGCATTTTTAGGCTAATTTGAGGCTCCTAAAATTTAGGGGCCCCCCCAATATGGGTGTCATATGAAAGCTTTTTCCGTGTACATCGCAAAAACGGTATCAAAATCTTCATGTGACTTTCCTATGCAAAGAAATGTGCATTTCAAGCTTTCAGCCCACACATGCACATTGTACAAGCATTTCATGATCATGCCATCTTGTTGATTGTAACTGTCTGTTCTGGCGGATCTAGCCCACACTTCAAGGCATCAATCATTTCTGTGTGCGAGTCTAACCTGATATGCGTGAGTTCTGGTCACAGGCGCCCAATCGGGCCATATAGGTGGAAGTGTGAACTATCTTTCTCTAACCCACCACGTGGGTCCACCATAACCTGTGACCACTCATCAGTGGCCAGCTCCAATGCACTTTTCTTTATATCTAATTAGTGCAAAGGAAACTAATTTAATAAATCATTATATAGACAAATTAATGAAAAAGGATACAAATTCTATTTCTATAGAGTTGTAACAGCCCTCCAGCTTTTATTCAGCTGTCCTCAGCTGAAAAGCTTCTTAATATGGCTGAAGAATGTCTAGGTAATCCTTCATGAATTTTTCATCTACCCACTGTGCATCTGTTGTGGGTAGATTCTTGAATTTTAGTTCAGAATTTTCGTGTCACAAGGCCACTTCTCGTGGTTCAATCCTTGTGAAACAAAATCTGTTCAGGTTCCAAGAGTTGCTTTGTTTCTTCGACTTCTCGGGGATCTTCAGTAATGGGTTCCTTTGGTTCTGGTCCTATATAAGGTTTTAGCAAACTTACATAAAAAGCATTGTGTATTTTCCAATGAGCAAGAAGCTCAAGTCGATAAGAAACTTCATTTATTTTCTCAATCACTTTGAAGGGTCCAAAGTATTTACTCAAGAGCTTTGGAAAAGATGAATTTTGACCGAAACCTTGTTTGAGCCTGCTTTTATCAAACTTTAGCAAGACATATTGACCTTTTTCAAAAGCCAAAGGTCTTCGTTTATCTGCTTGCTTCTTTTGTCGCTCTTAGGCAATTTTGATAGTGGCTCGAACTTAATCCATTGTTGTTTTTAAATCTGAAGCAAACTCATCAGCAGCAACAATCTTATCTTTAGTGCGAATAATTGGAGGAGGAATCACTTTACCCTGTACTATTTCATTTGGAGCTTTCCCTGTGGATGAGTGTACTGTATTGTTGTAAGCAAACTCTAATAATGGAAGATATTTCTCCCATTGTAACTTATGTTCACTAACATAAGCTTTCAACATATCTAAAAAAGTGAGATTCATCACCTCTGTTTGGCCGTCAGTTTGAGGATGAAAAGCTGAGGAAAACTTTAAACTGGTTCCCAAATTCTCAAATAAAGCAAGCCAAAAGTTACTTGTGAATTTGGAGTCTCTATCTGAAATGATCTCAAAAGGCATACCATGTAATCTGAAGATATGTTGAATGAAAAGTCTTGCAGCTTGTGCAGATTTCAATGTTTTATGACATGGAATAAAATGTGATTGCTTGCTAAATCGATCAATTATGACCCAAATCATATCATGACCTTGAGGTGTTCTTGGAAGACCTGAGATGAAATCCATTGTGATAGATTCCCATGGATCTTTGGGCACTGGAAGAGGTTGCAACAATCCTGGAGTCTTCTGCCTATCATACTTAGATTTTTGGCATACTAGACAAGCCTCAATGAAGTTATGTGTATCTCTTCGTAATGTTGGCCAATAAAAGTAGCGCTCAATTGCACTTAGAGTGGCTGCCCTCCCTCTATGCCCTACATAAGGGGATTCATGACTTTCTTTAAGCACCTTTTGTCGAACAGGAAGAGTGACACAAAGGCAATTGTTCATGAGAAGGTAACCGTCTTTGATGGAATAATCTGGATGAGAACCTCCTTGCTGTAAATTTGACCAAATTGCTGCAAAATCAGTATCTTCATCATAAGTATTCTTCATCGTTTGAAAATCTTCATGATGAGCCTGTAATAGTTGCAATGCGAGGCACTCTAGAAAGTGCATCAGCAACTACATTTTGTTTCCCTGGAGTGTACATAATTTAAAAATGAAACATAGACAAGAAATTTTCCCATCTTGCATGTTTCTCTTGCAAATGCTTTTGAGTCTTAAAATACTTCAAGCTTTGATGATCAGTTTTAATAAGGAATTCATTGCCTAAAAGATAATGTTTCCATATCTTCAAAGCATGAACGCTGCTAAGAGCTCCTTTTCATAAATGTCATATCTTTTCTCCACATCATTTAGACGGCGGCTTTCAAAGGCTACGGCATGGCCTTCTTGATTTAGCACTATACCAATACAATCACCGCAAGCATCTGCTTCCACCACAAATGGTTTTACCAAATCTGGAATGATAAAAACAGGTCCAGAAGTAAGAGCTGTTTTCAGCCTTGTGAAGGCTGCCTTCTCTTTTTCCTTCCATTGGAAAGAGGTTTTCTTCTTTGTAAGGTCATGAAGTGGAGAAGCCATATGTGCAAAATGCTTGATGAAGCGGCGGTAATAAGAGCATAAGCTAAGAAACGATCGCACCTCATGTGCATCATGAAGATGAGGCCATTCTTGGATTATCTTGATCTTTTCAGGATCCATCTGAATCCCTTCAGAAGAGATGACATGCCCAAGGTAATTTATTTTATGCATGAAAAATTCACTCTTTTTACCATTTACCAAGAGTTGATTTTGTTGAAGTAATTGTAGAACAATCTCCAAGTGTTGATGATGCTCCTCTTCATTCTTGCTAAAGACAAGAATATCATCAAAGAAAGTACCGACATATTGTCGATGCTCTCTAAAGATGCGCTCCATCATTCGATAAAAGGTGGCTGGTGCATTGGTTAATCCGAAAGGAACCACCAAGAATTCATAAAGACCTTATGAAGTGCGGAAAGCAGTTTTGTGTACATCTTGTGGTATTACCCTAATTTGATGATAACCACTCTTTAGATCAATGCGGCTGAAAATCTTTGAGCCTCCTAGACGATCCAAAATGTCATCAATTCTGGGAATAGGAAATCGATTCTTCACAGTGATTTTGTTGAGGGCTCGATAATCAATGCACATCCTGAATGTGTCATCTTTCTTTTGAACAAGAAGAACCGGCGAACAAAATGGTGAGCTACTTGGCCTAATTAGCCCACGGTTGAGTAGGTCTTCGACTTGCTTTCTGATTTCTTCTTGTTGAGGACGGCTCACACGGTATGGTGCTATATTAGGAGGAGAACTGCACGGAATAATATCAATATGATAGTCTTCTGGCCTTTCTGGGGGAAGCTGATAAGGAAGATCTTCCGAAAAACAATCTTTATACTTTTCCAAGAGCTGAAGTCGCTCTTGGTTTTCAGCATTCATATTATCTTTTACATCAGTGACATAAAGCAAACAACATTGAACACAATCCTTAATTGCTCTAGAGACTTGCATATGGCTTACCATAGGTATGGTGTCTCCAGAAACTCCAGCTTGGATCTCGTACTTCTTGCCTTTGTTGGTGAGTTCTAACTTCTTTTTCTGAGAGAAGATGGTTGAATCTACTCTATGATTCCAGGGCATGCCAAGAATCACATCGCAACCATCAAGGTCTCCAATACAGAAGGTATCTTTGTCACTGTAGCCTTGAATTTGAAACTTGAGCTTGCCAATGTAGGGTGTCACAGTCTTCACTGTGTCACCTTCATCGGCATTTAAAGCTTGGCGAACTTCTGCCGGAGTGTCCATCTCTTCATTCTTTAATCCAAGCTCTTTAGCTAATTGCAAGGAAATGACATTTTCATTCGCCCCAAGATCTATCAAGAATAGTGCTTGCTTACCTTGCAACTGTCCCCAAGCTTTTAATAATTTGCGCATCTCTGGAGTGTGAGTTGTGTTTGCAACTACATCACTGATAGCATTGATTTTCACTGGCGACTTAGGCTTGTTGTTAGAAACCTTGCTTTGTCCTTTGTTTGGACATTGCTTCGCTATGTGGCCTGTTTGTCCACATTTAAAGCACTTCCCTTCTTTCATGAAGCGCTGCTTTTCTTCTTCGCAAAGTTGCTTTGCTTGTGGGTATAGATTGGAGCGAAATTGAGGAGCATTAGGAGGTGCATAGGGCTTCATCTTCTTTTGATTTGATGGCTGCTTTTGCCATTGTTTTTATCCTTCATTTGGGGCTGAATACTCCTCATCATCAGCTACTCTCTTCTTATCATTCTTTTGGAATGATTTGTTGCCATTGTGCCCCATTTCCCATGTCTCAGCATGGTCAATGAGTTCCCTGAGACTAGAACAATGATAATGATTAAGAGCAGTACGAAGTTTAAAATGCAAACCTCCTTGAAACTTCCTAAGCTTTTCCGAACTGCTGATCTTCTTGAAATGTTGGACCTTCAAAAGTAGCTCCCAAAATCTCTTGGTATAGTCACCAAGTGACTCATTTTTCCTTTGCTAAAGCCGATCCCATTCTATTTTTACATCTCTTTTGAAATGAACAGGAAGAAATTGGCTTTGTATCATGTGAACAAAGGACCGCCATGATTTTGGGGCAGCATGATCATATTTCAACCTCGTCCACCAAGTATAGGCTAAGTCGGTCAAATATAAAGCTGCAAACTTAATCTTTTCTTTTTCTTTATACTTGTCACGACCATACAAAATTTGAAATTGACGAATAAACTTCAGAAGAAGATTAGGATTTCGGGAACCATCATACATACTGAACTTGATCTTCTTTTCAAGTTGAGATAGTGACTTAGTAGTCTTCTTCTTCTTCTTCTTCTTATGCCTTCGTCCATGCCCGGAATGAAAATGGAGACGAGGATGAAGAATGTCGACGCCTTTGACGATGATGAGATCTTCCACGAGAAGGGTGTGACTCTTCGTCACTAGAAGAGGGTCCATCAGAGTAGGCGCCAGATGACTTTGAAGAAGAGGATGAGCTTCGACACGATCTCTTTCTTTGTCTTGAAGTAGAATGGGACTGCCTCTTAGAAGTAGTTGGACTTCTTGATCGGCTCCTTTCATTGGTATGGCTTTGTTCCTTGAAGTAGATGGGCTTCTTTCCTTGAATTCTTTGGGATTCTCAACTTTTTCTAGTTTGAGAAGTTGCTCACGAATTTGTTGATTCTCCAGTCTAAGACTTTGAATGGCTTGAAGGATAGCACTCAACTGATCCATTGAGACTCTAAGAAAAATATGCTTAAGCACTCAATGCAAGGGCTGAAAACAAACAAACTTATAATTGTAAGCACTACCAGTGTTGGGGTGAGGACCGTGCCAAAGCTCTGATACCACTGTAAACGCCCCGAGCAACGTAGTATGCTTAACAATTATGATATTTGCTTGTTTTTTAGATTTAATATAAAGAAGAATAAACACTTAAAGCTGAAAATGAAAATTACTCACAAAATTACAGCCATGAAAATGTAAAAGTAATGGAGACAAGATTGAGGGTTGAAGATGGGCAAACCCCTCCCTCTTTCTCCCCCCCCCCCCCCAAAGGAATGTATTTCTGCTCAACCCAAGTCCCTTAGGAAAGAGCTCAATTACAATCAACCTGAGAGTGAGGAGAAGTAATTCTCACTCTCACAAGATCATGCAAAGATGTACAAATACACATGCATATTATCTATTATGCAATGATAAGAACTGATTTCTTTACAGTATGAGAGAAGAAAGAGGGAAAATCAGCCTTTCTTCATCGTTGATCAGCAGGACATGGATAGGGCTTGCTTCTTGTTGCTAAAATGGAAGAAAGAGCTCAAGAAGGAGGTGCTGTAATGAATTTACAGGCTTGTTGTCCTGTAAAACAGAAATGATAGAAGAGGGAATATGGAGGAATTTGATAATGGAGAAGTGGGGGATGATGATGGGGATGGATGGGACCAATTTCTGGATATCTGTGGGTGCTGTACATGAGTTTACAGCAAAGAAAAATGATGCTGAATGAAGAAAAACGAGCTCTTATTTATAGGAGAGGAAAAAGCTAGTACAAAAGGGGAAAGTGGAGTAGCACAAGACAAGTGTCAGCCACATGTCATGAGATGTGACAAGTGGTGGAACACTTGGAAACTTGTGTGACAAGTGTCTTGACACTTGTCTCTTCTCTATGGCCTTCCTTTTTGGGCTGAATACTGTCAAGAATAGAAACAACCAAATTTAGTAAGCACAGTCAAAGTACAGAATTTACTATTTTTAGAATGACATCCCTATTTTTTAGAACTAGCATTTTTAGGCTAATTCGAGGCTCCTAAAATTTAGGGACCCCCCCAATATGGGTGTCATATGAAAGCTTTTTCCGTGTACATCGCAAAAACGGTATCAGAATCTTCATGTGACTTTCCTATGCAAAGAAATATGCATTTCAAGCTTTCAGCCCACACATGCACATTGTACAAGCATTTCATGATCATGCCATCTTGTTGATTGTAACTGTCTGTTCTGGCGGATCTAGCCCACACTTCAAGGCATCAATCATTTCTGTGTGCGAGTCTAACCCAGATATGCGTGAGTTCTGGTCACAGGTGCCCAATCGGGCCATATAGATGGAAGTGTGAACTATCTTTCTCTAACCCACCACGTGGGTCCACCATAACCTGTGACCACTCATCAGTGGCCAGCTCCAATGCACTTTTCTTTATATCTAATTAGTGCAAAGGAAACAAATTTAATAAATCATTATATAGACAAATTAATGAAAAAGGATACAAATTCTATTTCTATAGAGTTGTGACACGTACGGGGTTAAGGGGAGCTTAGAAAGTAAGTGAGTCATAAATATAGTATAACTCACCAGAAGTTGATGGTTGGCAAGGGAGTCACGACGTCGTTCTCTCCAACAACTTCCTAGGTGTGGTCGAGTGGAGAGTGAGAGAGATCTCTCGTGCTTTATAAAGGGCGTCGGCAGAAGACAGTTCGGCAAATATTTAATACCGGTATCAAATCCTTAGTCCACGACTCTTGCAATTGGAGACAGGCGTCAATACTGAGGGAGACTCGCGATCTAAAGTCGGGCCCGTAATTCATCTGGGCCGTCGCCCGTCTTCTCGTCAAATCGACCCCATAATATTTCGCTCGAAGTTCAAGTGACCCCGTAACACATGGCCAGTGACGTCCTTCCCCTTTGACCGTAAATTTTCTTCCGCATCCAACATGATAGGGCAGCCCAGCTTTCCTGTTCAACAGGAAATCAAGAAAACTCCACCTCGTCTTCCACGGCCCATTTACTATCATACTACCTAACAGAAATCAGGCAAACGAAATACATGTAAGTATCCCATCCTTTGTTTCCAAATTTTTTACTTTTCCTTTCCAATTCCAGGGTATAAATGGAGGGAAAAGAGAGAGAGGGGACAACCGAAGGCTCTAGTTCCGGGGACCACCCTTATGGTGGATCCCCATGAAATTGAAATATAAGAAGAACACTAGGAAGAATTTTTTGCTACACGAGAGCAATTTGATGATTTAATTACTCGTATGCAAGCACAGGGGGTTCAAATGGAGTTGCTAACTCAAGCACTCACCAAAATAAAATCCCAATTAGCCTTATTACTAAAAAGGGATAAAGATAAGGTAGAGATCTTAGATATTTCATCTTCATCGAAAGATGTAGATGTGACTATACGAGATCCTAGAAAACCCCACCAAAAGCTGAGGGATAACCCAATGTTAAAAGATATGAAACCCCCTCAGTTTCATGGGGAGGAAAAAGATAGAAACAAAGACACTATCTTTAACTTCCTCCAAAAATGGGAGGATTTGCACAAATTAAATAATACTCCACCACATCTTCAAGCGCTGGAGGCCAATTTAACCTTGGGGCCAAAGGCATATAAATGATGGAGAACTTTAAAGGAGGCAAATAAAGTACCTGAAACTTAGGCTCAATTTGAATCGGTCTTTTTGAAAGAATTCCTTCCTGAAAATGAAATGGAAAGAAATTGGGAAGATTGGGATTTTGTCAGACAAAAGGGAAAACCTTTGCTAACATATCTCGAGGAGTATCGTGAGATAATCCTCAAATTGGAAGGAATAGATGAATTTTAAAAGACCAGAGAATTTATAAGGGGACTAGATAAGGCCTGTAAAAAGGAAGTGAAAATGAGTTTACCTAAGACACTTGAAGAGGAAATTAAATTTGCATTAATCAATGAAGATAATACGCGTCCAGGTGTACTCACTAGTCTCACCGACACGGAATTTGAGACCTCAAAATTTGTAGGCAAATCCAAAAGGAAAATGCCATTCCTTAAGGGTAAGAAACAACCCTTTGAAAAGAAACAATATGTACGGCCAAAGCTAAGTCAAGATGACTTTGATAAGGCCAAAAAAGAAAGGCTGTATTTCAATTGTCTATCTCCTAACCATGCTGCTTGAAATTGCCCTCAAAGGAAAAATGGGAAAGATAAAGGAAAGGATAAGGACAAGGGCAAGGGAAAAGAGAAACAAATCCATGTAGTGCAGACCCTGGAATTAAAGGGTCATGAAAGGTATAAATCTTTAGAGATCTTGCACAAGGATGTACAACACAAGATGTACGGCCGAAGCTAAGTCAAGATAACTTTTATAAGGCCAAAAAAGAAAGGCTGTGTTTCGATTGCCTATCTCCTAACCATGCTGCTTGGAATTGCCCTCAAAGGAAAAAGGGGGAAGATAAAGGAAAGGATAAGGACAAGGGCAAGGGAAAAGAGAAACAAATCCATGTAGTGCAGACCCTGGAATTAAAGGGGCATGAAAGGTATAAATCTTTAGAGGTCTTGCACAAAGATGTACAACACAGGTGTTGTATGTCAACTTCTATGTGGCAACCTACCTTCGGGCCACATGATTTAGTTAGAGTGCATAGATCGATAGGTGGGAAGAGGGTTAGAGTCATGATTGATGACTCTGCCACCCACAATTTCATAAGTTATGCACTTGTCAAAAAGTTGAAACTTCCCCAACAAAAGAGTGAGCATCAATACATTGATCGCATGATGTAAGGTCAAGATAACAAAATATAGGATACAATGGTATTCAATTTGGAAATCAAGATCCAAGGATATAAAGATAAGCTTGATTTCCATATTATGAATATGGAAAGAGCCGAGATCGCTTTAGGGAGGGAGTGGCTATGGGGATTGGAACCATCCTTAAAGCGTAGTTATCATCATAATACACTGGAATTTGAAAGGGATGGTAAGACTTTTGTGATTCAAGGTGAACATGAAATATCTGATAACCCTTTGATGTGTTCCTTTGAAGTTCAAAAGCTGATAAAGAAGAAAGCTTGTGAGGTATATATGTTATGGTCCCTTCCTATACTGGACACTTTTACTTCTTGTAATATAAAGCAACAATTTTCTTATGTTTGTGAGTTAAATGTAAATAATAAATTAAGTGGTTTGTTATATGAATTTAAAGATGTGTTTCCTTTTGACTTACCTAGTGGCCTTCCACCAGATAGGGGTGATGTAAATCACCCAATTGACATAGATAGGGATACACACCCTGTTTCTGAACAAGTCGAAAGACAAATCAAGGATTACCTTGATAAAGGGTTTATACAACCCAGCAATTCACCTTGGGCTTCGCCAATTTTATTGGTGAAGAAATAAGATGGTTCTATGCGACTTTGTGTTGATTATAGAGCACTTAATAAGATAACGGTGAAGAATAAATTTCCTATGCCCAGAATGGAAGATCTTTTTGATTAATTACAAGGGGCAAAATTCTTCACAAAGATTGGCTTAAGATCAGGCTATCACCAAGTAAGAATTAAGGCCCAAGATGTTCCTAAGATGGCATTTTGTACTAGATACGGGCATTATGATTTTTTGGTGATGCCTTTTGGTCTCACTAATGCACCAAACTTTTATGACGCTGATGAATAGTGTGTTACGGCCCTATCTAGGGCACTTTGTAGTAATCTTCTTGGATGATATCTTGATCTTTAGTAAATCAAGAGAAGAACATTTGGAACACTTACGGTTAGTATTCCAATTGTTAAGAACCCATTCCCTTTATGCGAAGAAAACTAAATGTGAATTCTTCGCACAAGAAGTCAAATATTTGGGACATATTATCTTGAAAGAGGGAATCAAGATGGATCCAGAAAAAGTAAGGGCAATTATTGAATGGCCATCTCCAAGGAACCTAGAAGAGTTGCAGATCTTTCTAGGTTTATCTGGATTTTATCGTGGATTCATTCGAGATTATGCCAAGATAGTTGTTCCAATGACGGACCAACTTAAAGGGAAAGAAAGAGCTTTAATTGAGAAACAGACCAAAATGAAAGTTTTCAAAAACTTAAGGTAGCTATTGCTACAGCTCCAGTACTATTAATTGTGGATCCCAATAAACCATTCGTGGTTGAAGTTGATGCTAGTGACAGGGCAGTAGGCGCAGTCTTATTACAAGAGGGTCGACCGGTTGCTTTTGAAAGCAAGAAATTAGACCGTGCAAAATGGGATTATTCCGTATATGAGAGGGAGTTGTATGCAATAGTACATGCAATGAAGAAATGGAGGCACTATTTGTACACTCAGTTCACTTCCGATTTGCTTGAATCCTTAAAAGGGAAAAGCCAGGTTGATCCGGCATATTCCAACATATGGGAGGCAATAGAAAATGGAGATCCAAATGGAAGAGCCTCCACTAAGAAAGGAACATCTGAGGATGTTCAGCAAGGAAATGGAGCATCAGGGGTTGCTCAAATGGGATTCAAGAGGAAGAATTTTACCATTGATAATGATTATTTACTCTACAAGGGTCGGATATGTGTCCCGAAAGATGAAGAAATAAGGCGCCAGATACTCTTTGAGTGTCATGATACCCCTAGTGCGGGACATCTAGGAGTTAATAAGACTTATAGTCTTATTAAAAGGTAGTTCTATTGGCTTCGAATGAATAAGGACGTCCTTGACTATGTTGTTAAATGTAATAAGTGCCACGTTAATAAAGCTGAAAGATTGAAAATTGGAGGACTTCTCCACCCATTAGAGATTTCTTCAAGAAAATGGAAGAGTATCTCCATGGACTTTATTATCGCATTACCCAAGACACAGAAGCGGCACGACTCTGTGTGGGTGATTGTGGATAGGTTAACCAAAATGGCTAGGTTTATTCCAACTTCAATTGATGTTAAAACACCAGAATTGACTAGATTGTTCATAGAGAACATATACTGATTGTATGGCCTTCCGGCAAATATAGTTTCTGATCGGGATAGAAAATTTGATAGTCAATTTTGGCGCACTGTATTTAGAAAGTTGGATACTAAACTTAGCATGAGCACGGCGGAGCACCCACAAACTGATGGACAAACTGAAAGGGTTAACCAAATCCTTGAAGATATATTGAGAGCATATGTAAGTAAAAGGCAAACTAATTGGGAAGAGTATTTACCAATAGCAGAGTTTGCATACAATAGTACCAAGCACTCTTCCACTGGATATAGTCCATTTGTGAAATATATGGGTTTCAGCCTAGAGCTCGTCATGCAGTAGGACTCCATAAGGAAAAGGTTCAAGCAGCAAAGGATTTTTGGAGGATATGAATAGTATGTTAAAATTTGCTCAAGAAAATATTAAGAAAGCTCAAGACCGAGCTAGACCTTATGCAGATCCTCACCGAAGAGACATCTCCTTTGAGGAAAGGGAATTGGTCTATCTTAAAGTGCCTGGACAAACTAAAACCATGAAAACGGGACGATGTTCAAAGCTTTTACCCAGGTATTGTAGTCCTTTCACAATACTTAAGAGGGTGGGGAAACAGACTTACAAGCTCCAACTACCTGCTCGTAGTAAAACACACCCAATTTTCCATGTAAGTAAGCTAAGAAAGAAGTTGGGTGATATGGATAATCTAGTCTTAAATGATCACATTGAGGAGCTATTCAATGACCAATCTATTCCACATGAACCAAAAAGAATTTTAAATGTTCGTAACAAACAAACAAGGCATACTATTTATCAAGAATGTCTAGTAAAATGGAGGGATTGTTCAGAAGAAAGCTCAACATGGGAGCGAGTAAGCACTTTAAGAAAAAGGTTTTCCAATTTACAATTGGACCTTCCAAGTATCGTTTTCGAGGACGAAACCGATTCTTAAGGGGAAGGAAATGTTCCATCAATAAATGTAACTTATTGGGAAACAAGCGCAAGAGATGACCGTCTGGGTGCCTTGGGCACCCATACGGGATTAAGGGGAGCTTAGGAAGTAAGTGAGTCATAAATATAGTATAACTCACCAAAAGTTGACGGCTGGCAAGGGAGTCACAACGTCGTTCTCTCCAGCAACTTTCTAGGCATGGTCGGGTGGAGAGTAAGAAAGATCTCTCTTACTTTATGAAGGGCGTCAGCGGAAGACAGTCCGGCAGATATTTAATAATGGGTTAACAACAAAACATCTATCACATCCCTTTTAGTTATATGCATGTCCTCCACACTATCATAGCATATGGCTCTAAAGATGCAACCAGCAAATCAGCATCTTTATCTTCTTCTTTCTCCTCAATAGCGACACTAGATACCACTTTGCTTTCTTTGTTTCTTTAAGAGTAGAGTTGCCATCCTTTTCATTATTTTTCCCTTTTACATTAGTTCACTTCTTGCGTTCTTGCTCCCTTTTAAAATACCTACAATCGGGCTTCTTATGCCCTTTGCAACCACACTAATAACATGTTCCATCTTGCTGTTTTTCCTTGCTTTTGCTGCCATTTTTGTTCTTACTTACAGCATTTGATCTTTTTTCAATTTTTCCTCTTACATTGTAGGCTAATCCACTAATTTTCCCACTTGCCTTGCGTCTAATCTCTTCATTGAGAATAGAACAACGCACACCATCAAATGTCAAGTTGGGGTTATTGCTCAATGACACAACCAATACTACCCATGAATCGAGCAAAGTCATGAGTAAGAAGATAGCCCTCAATTTAGGATCAAAAGCTGGCAAGCCTGCATCCTGTAAACTAACTTAAGATACTAGTGAAAGCATTCAAATGCTCTAAGGCAAGCTTAGACTCATCAAGCTTCAAGTTGACCAACTTTCGCATGAGATGTATCTGATTGACAAGAGTTGTATTCTCATAAGTAGCCTTGAGTTTCTTCCAAACTGCATAGGCAGTAGCAAGCCCCTTTGAATCAACCAATATATCATTTGTGACAGCCATGTTAATGTAAGTAATGGCCTTTTTTTTCATTTTAGCCCAATCCTCATCTGGCAAAGCAACACGCTTATGTTCTGCCAAGGCATCATCAGAATCCTTTAGAAAGAGTATACCCTGCATATGATCTTTCCAAAAGATCAAAGCCATTGCCAACAAATTTACGAATCTCAAAGAGATTCTTTGTGTCAAATGTAGATACACTACTAGCCATCTTCAGCAATAAAAAACTGCAATAAAGTGCTGAATGCTTTCCACCAATAGCAAGGTTGCTGAATGTAACAGCAAGTACACACACTTGCACTTCCAAGATGTCCAAGGAGCAAATGTTTTGCTGCAATTTCAGTCTCAAGTACCGAATACAGCATCTACACACATCAAATCTGATACATTTGCATTAATGACAGCTCCCTCTTCAGTAATACATCATCATAATACCCAAATGCAATAACCCAAGTGCTGTATATACCACTGTTTCACTGCATAATGAGCATTCAGCAATACATATAGCAAGAGAAGCTGCCCTTTTGCAACATTTGAAACATCCCAAGTTCAAATTTCTCCCACTCAACAGTGAAGCTGCTGCAAATTTCATTGTCAAGACTCAAATCGACTCAAAATGCATCACCAATGTGGAAAGCCCCAAAATTATTACAATAAATCTACCCCAATTGCATCAATACATCTTCTCGAGCATCAAATGTGGCCAAATGTTGCAGAAATTTCACTAATTCTGCAAAAGCCCCAAACTTCAGGGTCCAAGAGTAAACAAATTTCAAAGACAAGGGCTCAACCGAGCAAAATTTCACTTACACATGAAAAGCCCCAAAATTTTCAAGGCATGTGCACCCAATGTCTGCAAATTATGGGTCAACGGTCACTGTTATGAGTGTCCAGCACCAAATCAGGGAAAAGCCCCAAATTTTCTGGCATAAGAATGCACTAGTCTAAAGACCGTGCTTCCACACGCAAACAAGGGCTTAAAAATAAGCCACTTCGAAAAAAAAACGATTTACTGGGTGCACGTTTCCCTGACTAGTTGGTCATTGACTCGGCGAGTGACGTCTGCCTGCCGTCGAGATGACTCGGAGCCCCGCCAGCGCCTGTCGCCCACCTCTCGCCTGGGCCTGTGCACCACCAACGCCTATCGCCTGCATCAGTTGCTTGCACCTGTCGCAAGCTGCAAGTGCTGCCTGCGCCTGTCGACTACGAGTGCTGCCTGTCACGTCCACCAGCTTGGACTGTTGAGCTGTAATACCAGATCGACGAGAACGAGCAGAAATAAAAAGATACGCACGTCAATCAAGGTCCAGCAAGAGTTTAGTGAACAATGAGTTGAGTGTGCAGAGTGAAAGTCAACCGATAGGTGTGTTCCAATATGGTACACACAAAGAATAAAAGAATGTATTTATGCTTAGGATGCGGTACACTTACACCCGCAAGGATGAGTTCACATGCGTAAAGTAATATACACACGGGAGTAGCTTAAGGGCCTTTACCCAACATAGCAGAGACGTTCCTTTAAGCATACATCTAGCCATCTCCATAAGAAATCTATTCTTGCACTCAGTAAGACAATTTTGTTACAGTGTATAAGGCATAGTGCACTAATGAATAATACCCCTAGAAAAAAGAAATGCTGCAAATTCCTTTAACATATATTGACTGCTGACTCAAGGCATCAACTCCTTTAGCACCCCACAGCCCTACACCTCAAGTCAACAAGCTTGTATAGTTTCTCCAGCCTTTGCTTCGAGCCTCCACCTCCACTCCAGCTACATTGCAGTTGGCCTCTTCCAATCAAGTATTCATTGTATTCATCACTTTGCCTATGCATTTAGTGCATCCTTTCATTACATTATGAGCATACAATTGTTATCTGGGGTTTGTACATCTTTATGCACTCTTTGTTAGCCCTAGTGTTTAGTGAGCTGAGACTCTCTCTCTCATCCACTTTCTACTGCCACCACAAGTCCATCAGGCTAAACTGCCTAAAGCCTACAGTCTACATCTCCTCCCAAGATGAGCCTGTGTCTTTACAGATCTCACTTTGCAACTCCTCATTCTGCTAAGGTAGGGAGGTCACCATGTCTTTTGTATCATGGCAACACTGGTCCTCCACAAGATTTGGATGCTGCCTCTAATCCGAGTAAAGCATCCTACCAGCAATGTCAGTTAATTTTCTGCTCAAATCAACCCTTAAAGCTTCTTGAAAGGACTGCTCCATGCCTACTAGGAGGTAAGAAACACAACCAATAGCAGCAAGTTATATGCAGACAATTACATTCTTCCTTGTCCTCCAAACAGTCAGCAGCCGGCTGAATCTTCCCAGAACAGCAATGAAATCTCATGCAAACAGCAGTGAATCTGATTGCTACAGAAGGATAAAGGAGGATGATGAGGACAAGGAGTAGGAGAAGAAGAAGAAGTTGTTCTATGGCCAAAAGCATGCATGATTTCCTGATCCATTTACTCAGAGTCAATCACCCACACTCGCTGAAGATGGTGCTGTTTTCCTCACTCAATAATTGTCGACTTCTTCCTGTTCCATTTGTATTACTGCATAGGATGGTAATTTTCGTCCCTTCTTGAGTTTGTGCTTTCCATTTTACACTTTACATGAAAGGGCACCAGGAACAAGACATGATTATCAACTCCTTCAGTTTTCAGAACAACCTGAAATTCAAAAGTTTTTAGTTCTCCCTAAACAGCAAAGCTGGTAATGGAAGGAACGCAACTCATGAAATCATAAGAAAATGCTACAATGTTGTGTGTTTTATTTCTATTTCAATTCACACATCCACATGTCAGTGCAGAAGGCCACCTTGCTGCATGCCTTGCTAGATAGCTGAATGGAACTAGCAAACAAGTGCTGAACAAGTTAAAATAATTTAGTTTGGTAACTATTTTTGTAAAGATGAACTCACAGGAACACGCCGAAATGCTTCATTGATCTCTTCCCTACTCAAACCCTTTCTCTCAAGGAAGGAGCGCCGCTGGACAATAGGAGAACTTCTCACTTTGGGGTGAGAAAGAAACTTCACTGCATTTTGCACTTGATCCTCGCGGATTGGCTGGGGTTCAATAAAGGGTTTATTTTCAGTGAAGTCCTTGACAGCATCTTTGGTTGCCACTTGGTCGTTGGTGGCCTCCTTTAATGAAGCTTCTGGGGAAAAAAGGCATTATCAGATAAGCACCTGAATGCAGATAAACAGTCTCGTCCAACTTTAACATTCCTTCTTTGTTTAAGAAATCAGGAGCAAATATGTACCCAGGGGAGCTTTGTGTACAGCTTAGTTCTACTAGATCCCTATTAAAGTATTCGGGAGCAAATATGTATCAGGGACCCTTTGTTAGGTTCCTACTGTGGATGAAACAGAACATGGCGTACCCCTTAGTTCTCCTAAATTCCTACTGAGGGCGAAGGCGAAACAGATATGCTTGTTCAAAAGATGATATGTAATAAAGGGATTTAATTCAGGAATAGACCCTTATTCAAGAAAAGGATATCTCATGAAGAGACTGATTCAGGACAACACATTGAGAATGGTGCACAACCTATTTGCATAGAGTGGTTGAGAAGCCTACTGTCGTGACTCAAGTAGCAACAGAATGTTATAGACCCATTGGCAAAGAGTCCATCTAGTCACGAGAGAAGCAAACAGCAAACATCCCCAAGTGTCCTGGAGAAAGGCTCGTGGGCACTCCTATGATTGTCTCTGCTGTGAATTAGAATCAATCAACTACTCAAGTGAAGCAAATAGCAAACATCCCAGGTCCAGAGCAAGCTAATGTCTCCACTCCAGCACAGAGAATCACCAATTGACAAGTTTCGATCACCGGATGAAGCGCCAGATTTGTACAGAGAATTAGAAATGACCAGTCTGCGATCCCACATGAAAGGAAAAAAGCTTACCAGTGGCAGCCTCGGCTGGTGGTGGAGGGCTGGTGTCTGCGTCAGCCATTGCTTGCAAAGCAGGGCAGGTGCAAAGGTCAACAGATTACACGTTGCTGGATGTGCAGTCTGATGGAGGTTGGGGTCGCAGCACAGGAAAGGGAGAGACTCTGCGAGAGCACTGCTGTGTTCAATGCTTCATCATCACCGTCATCGGCGCTCGCTCCTGGTCATTCCTCGAGTGCTGAGTCCCTGTCGTCATCTATGACGGCCACATCGCCGAATCGATCCTTCGATGAGCTTCAAAGCATAGTAAAAAGCAAGCAATGTGTTTTGGAAGTAAAACGCAACATTATCCTAAATAATAATAATAATCACCATCCCACATGCAGCTTAAGGATGTTTTCAATTTATCTTTTTTTTTTTAGTTTTTACTTTGTCTCTTTTCTTCCTCTTTTGGAATAAATTTATTTTTCAGAAAAAAATCAAATCAAAAATTCAATAAAGCAGAAATCTCACTCTAAAAAAGAACACAGGAATAGAGTAGCCTATTATGGGAACTACCATTAAAGCAAGCTTTCTGTAACAAAGGGTGTACCTAGTACATTTGCAACAAATCCACTTTAGTAAAAAGAAAAAGCGATGGCTCAAAATCGACTTGGACATGAACATCCGGTGTAGGAGTCAGCCAATGCCTTCTTCGCTACCTTCACCACCACCTCCACCTTCGACAAAGTTGGCTTTAGCCTAATGATAGCCTCATGTAGTTCACCTCTCCACCCTTCTCCTCCTGGCCCTCATCCTCATTGGGCAAAGCCTACTTGTCCCCCCCCTACCTCCACCTCATCTTGTGGCTCCTCCACACATGCACACCATATGACGCACATGCTAGCTCTGTGTCCGGAGCAAAGTGGATCGGTGGGAAGGCATCAGCCGAGTGTATGCGGGGGGCTGCACTGGAACCACCAATACCATCATGTGGGATGTAATTCATTGCACCGATGGTAGGTATTTCTTAATTTCAAGGTTTGTTTGATTAGTATCTTGTTCATTTGATATAGTCAATTACAACTAAAGGTGCTTGTGAATCAATGTCATGTCCATTAACATACTCGATTGCAATTGGTGTGTGTATGATTAATATCATGTTTGTGTGATTTAGACTTGACATCCTACTTGTGTGATGCAATTGTGTCATGTGAATACAACTACAACTCAAGGCATGTGTGGTTAGTGTCCCATTTGTGTGTTGCAATCATGTTATACAAAATTTCGTTAAAGTGGATATGTTTTAATAGTCAAAAGTGTTGATTTGTTGCCATGTTGAATGATGTGTTGTCTATAACATCATTGATTACTAGTTTGACGATGGTGTTGTTCATGTCATGTTGTTGTTTAATGCCATTGTACTCATATGTTGCTTCAACACTCTCATCCATGTGATAGTCTTATGTCATATAGAGTTTAGTTAAAGTTCATGTATTATTGTGATCTCCTGTAGAGTTTAATTGGCATATGCAATTTAGTTAGTATGTTAGCTAACATATACTTATGTATTAGATAATTATTGTTACTAATTTAGTTAAACTTTAAAATAGCATATGTAATGAAATTTAGTAATGATAATGTATATTGTTAATCAATTTGATAGGTTAGGTTTATATTCGATGAGTTACTACATGTATTAGAACTTTGATATAATTAATATTATTATATAGAAGAATTACAATGCTCTCTTCAAGAGAAGAGCTTCTTCCCATACTAACCTTTTTTGTGACTCAACCTTTAAAAATACTATCTATATAGTTGCAGAGGCCCAACACATTCGTGCAACACTCCATTCACACATCTCACCTCTCATTTGATTTGAAGGGAAAGACTGATCACTCACCCCACCCCCTGTCTCACACGCTTTGTTGAAAGATATAGAGGGCAGCCCATACTCACATCCCCATCCTATTAGGATAAAAGCTTGCATCACTCAAGGGGGTTGGTGATGAAGATCGCATCGGCTATTGTTGTCACTAGAGTGTTGAAGATGATGTGTACTCAGGGAGGTAGCTGACACGTCTGGTACTTCAATGATTTATATGAAAGATCGTCTGTTAAGGAGGGTAGACGGACTGATATTGCAGAGACAGCACACCAAGGGGGATGGCTTCAAATTGCTTTTGGAAAGGTTCTGCTGGTGAATCAGCTATCCTGAATTGCGGGGTGTTACCACCTTTTTCACAGTCAGCTTCCCGGCCAAGGGTGTTTCCACCTTTTCTTGTAATGGGAGGTTTTTATGTTTGTCTCTGAGAAGCTAGGAATGCCTAGATTTAAAACAAACCTATTGCAAAAGTCAAGACGCTCTTCATAATCCATTAGGCATCTAAGTAAGGTTAAAGTCAAGGCTCTCTTCACAAACACAAGGATTCTAACATAGAACCCTCACATAGTACATTATCTAAATAGTTAATAGTCTAAGAGTTAATACTTAATATAGGTAATTGGTGTTGTAATTAATTAGTCTAATAGTTTATTGTTAACTAGTCTAATGAATAAAAAATAAAATAGTAAGAAGCACGATTAAATACTAATTGACGTTTGAGATTAATTTGTTAGCTCCCCATGATTGCAAACTTGACAACAACAAAGACATTTGAGTTCTTCAAAAGTGCAACATTTGCCAATGTTAGAATCTTCTTACAAAACTATGTTTCTAACCAAACTTATATTTCAAATACTAAATTGTGAAGGAATGTAAAGAAAATTTGAGAGTCTATGGGGAAATGACACATTTTCCCATCATCATAAAGCAATGAAGAAATGTGTGCCAATCTCTTCGACATGCTGCTTATATAGCATGTTCATTTACTATTTGTTTTATTGCTATAGTTTTATGAACTTATATGTTAATTCTTAAGCATAAAAATAATGAAATGTCAAAGTGATTATATCTCCAACTTTGATCGAGCATTGAGATGGAAAATCAATAGGCTAGCTACATCACTCTAATCTCTTTGATTAATTTTGCTTGTGTGGCCAAGAGGACAAATATGTGCTACTTAATATGGCATTTGAAAATGTTTACAATAGGGTCTCATGGAGTTTGATGCTTAAGCTACTTGAGGTTTTTGGGGTTTGGGAGGAGTGGTTTTACAAGATGGTGAAGACAAGGTTCTACCATGCTATAGCCAAGGTTTTCATAAATGGATACTTGTCAAGTTGGTTTAAGCTCAAGAGATCTATGTGATGGGGTTGCCCATTGGCCCCACTACTCTTTGCATTAGCAATTGCACCATTGTGAAGTTTGCATATAATAATTCACATTTGTCAAAAGTTGAGGAGCAACCAATCAAGGCTCTATTAGAAGTGTACAAAGGCTTTCAATATCTTCTAGCTCTAAAGTCAATCCAAGCAAAATCGAGATGCTCTACCTTGACTAGTGAGAGCCATCATAATTACTTAAAGATATTGGATTCAAGGAGGTTGAGCCTACTACAATGATAATTATCTAGGGTGTGCCATAGGAGTGGGAATCATGTTGGCTCAAGATGTTTGGTGGTGGCTATCTAGCCTTTTCCCTTGTCACGACTCCTATAAGCTCTACAACTTTGGCCTTGGTGATTTGGGCTTCTTGTTGGGCTACCTTAAGGCATTGCACATGGGCTCACAATCCTTCAAGTTCAACATCTTGGAAGGGTACATGTAGCCAAGCTTATGAAGAGATACAAATCATTGGTGTAGGTCATGCTATGAATGTCAAAGAATATGAAAAAGGATATTGAAACCAGAACTTAGGAGAACAATATTGGTATATGACATATTTAAGAAAAGGGGGATAGATGCCATAGGACCTCTTCCACACACCCTAAGGGGAAGATATATATTTTCACTATTGTTGACTGTGTATCTCGATGAGCTGAAGCCAAAGTGGTAAAAAATGTCAAAGTCATCGGCGTGGGAAACTCTATATATCAAGATATATGTTTTGTAAATTCAAATCATCTCTTGTGATTTTGTTCAATAGAGGGCTTTTAGATTTTAAGGTAAGTTGATGGACTATCTTTGTAACAAAATGAAGATCACTAATTGCTTTTCTTTCCCATACTATCCACAATGCAATGCACTTAATGAGAGGTTCAAAGAACTTATAATGATGTTGACAAAGATGATGGCAAATCACCTACAAACCTAGGATATGGAAATTCGAATGACTTTATGGCATACATAATTTCAAGAAAGGAAAGTACAAGATTCTTTCAATATGAATCAGTATACGAAAAAGAATTTCTAGTGGAAGTGGAAATTCCTAATTGCACATACTTGAAAAATTGAGTGAGGAAAAAAAGGATCGCGCAAGAGAGAGACTTATAGACTTGCAAGATAAAGAAGCCCTTGAATATTAAGAGAAAATCCAAGAGTGGGAACTTGAACCAAAAATTTGGGATAAGAACATTAAAAAGGGGGATTTTATTTTACGATATAATAGCAAAGTTGAATCATACATTCCAAAAGAAGTTTCAAGCAAGATGGAAGGATTCTTGAGGGTAAGGAAAACTTTTGGAAATGGAACTTATGCATTGGAAAATTTGGATGGGAAGCTTCATAAACATGTGATCAATGGATATCAACTTAAGAACATTTGTAGAATAATGACAATCAATTTAGAGGAAACCGAAGGAGAAAAGGAAGAAACAATTCAAACAAAGAAAGAAGAATTGCAAAGTAGGATCGATTATTGGATATAGCAACTTTTTATGAAAAACCACTATGCATGAATGCTTGCGGGCTATGTATGTGGTGCACAGATTGGATGTTGTATGCATGCGTAGTGAATGCCGAAAGGTCCCCAAGAACAAAAAACTCTACAAAACCTTCATAAAAGCAAAAGAGAATTTGCACGACATGAGACAAAAAGACAAATTGGATGCAATCTCCCCCCATGCCTTGTGTGAGCGCTTCACAAGGCATGTATTTATAGATTTATTTATCTTTAAGCTAAAAAATAGCCCAATTTACAAATAGCATGCTTTTGCTTTTGTGTTTGCTTTTGCCCAAATATAGAGTAAGGAGTTTGGGCATCCAAAAGTCGGGCTGTGCCCAAATACAAATATCAAATAATGAAATATTTAGCCGAGCACCTATGCACATACAAAATAATAAATATTTTGTTAAGTACTTTAATAAATAAGCGCGCTTGAATAAATATTGGCGCCACGCCTTTAGTGACAAGGCGTGCACCCATCAAAAATAGTAATTCTTCTAGAAATTTGGATTTATGTAATCGCTCGGTGCTACCCAACGCCACCGCCACCCTGCTCTACACATCAACTAAAGCATTCACAATTTTTAGAAAATAATTAAATAAAACCTAACAAAAGTGAATACATAGCAGTCTTTAGCTACAAAATCATTAAATAGGTTGAAACTCTGTTCTAATCTTAATTTAATTCGAGTGCGCACTCTAAACTCGTAAATGTCCATTAATTTAAGATGTATTTTATGAAATCACCCACGTGCACATTCAATTAATATGATACCCAAAAAGGACAGGCATCCCCGTCAACTTCTCGCTCAAGGAATCAACCTTGTGTACGAGCCCTGGCAAATAAATATAATCACGGAATCCACCGTGGAATATGCCTCCCCTCGGGGTGGGATAGCAATTGTCCTCAATTGCTATTAGCTCAATGTGGAGTGAGCAATGAGGGATAAGCACTTAGGTTACAGGCGTGCATCCATTGGGCCTCTTCAACGTGATGATTTTTAAACTTAACCAAATATCTAGAATATCTATGGCCAGTTCTAGTGGTTATAAAGTCAATATCTAGAATATCTATGGCCAGTTCTAGTGGTTATAAAGTCAATGTCTAGAATAGGTTCAGGTTCAAGGATTTCAGTTTCTTCTTCTAACAAAGGAGGATTTTCATAGACAGAGTGAACAGCTAATTGGCCTCTAAAAGGTCGTAACAAACTTATATGAAAAGTATTATGGATCTTTCAATGTTTGGGTAGTTCTAATTTAAATGCATTGTCATTGATATTGTGAATTATTTTGAAATGTCCATAAAACCTAGGTGTTATTTTAAAAACAAGATGTTTCTCAACACTTTGCAATCTTCTCTTTTCAATGTGTAACCAAACATAGTCACCAACATTGAAACTTTTGGCTTGTCTTTTCTTATTAGCTTGTTTAGTGTATAATTGTTGGGCTTTCGCAATCATGTCTTTAACTTGAGAAAAAATAGTAGCATGCGTATTGGCAATATCATCAGCATCTTTAACTTTGTTTGACAATGATGTGACATGTGTAGGTAATCTATGTCCATAAATGATTTCAAAAGGTGCTTTATGAGTAGTTGTGTGTGGTGTATTATTGTATATGCAAATTGAAGTAGATGTAAATGTGTGTTCCATGTTTGTGGTTTTGAAATTATGTATGCACACAAAAGATCTAGAATGGTACTATTAGTAGATTCTGTTTGCCCATTGGTTTCAGAATGGAATGTAGATGAGAAATCAATCTTAGTATCCAAATTAGCAAACAAAATAGTCCAAAAATCATTACAAAATCTAGAATCTTGATCAGAAATAATAACTTTTGGCAAACCATGATTAGTGAAAACGGTCTTAAAAAATAATTATGCAGCTTGAGATGTAGTTAATGTTTTCTTGCATGGTAGAAAATATGCTTATTTACTAAATCAATCTACTATAGTCCAAATCATATCATGATTAGCTTGTGTATTAGGCAAACCAACTATAAAATCCATTGAAATATGTTCCCATGGATGGTCAGGAATTGGTAAAGGCATTAACAAACCATATTGCTTACAATGATGTCACTTGACTCTTTGGCAAATTAAACACTCACAAACAAAGTTAGAAACATCGGATTCCATTTGCGGCTAGTAAAAATCTTCAACTAATGTTCTTAAAGTGAAAATAACCTCTATGACCTTGATATGGAGGACAATGAATTTCGTGCAACACAAATGATCTAAATTGAACACTGACACATAATCTTTTCTCATAAAACATAAATCCATCAGAATAAGACAAAGAATCAATTGGAATCCAGTTATTAGCAACTAATTTGTTCCAATCGGCTTAAAAACTAGGGTCATCATGGTCATAGGTATCATTCATAGGATTAAGGGAATCAAAGGATAGAACGGAAATATTATGGATACTTGGTCTTCTACTCAATGTATCAGCAACAACATTTTCTTTTCCTAGCTGATATCGGATAAGTGGATGAAAACTTTGAATGAAAGTAGCCCATTTAATATGACGGTCAGAAATTTGTGGCTGACTAAGGAGATATTTAATACTTTGCTAGTCAGTTTTAATCATAAATTTGGATCCCATCAAATAGTATTTCCATTAATGTAAGGCTTGAACTACAGCTAACAATTATTTATCATAGGTGGAATACTTCAACTCAGAAGGTTTAAGTTCAATATAATCATCGATTTTAATCTCTAAATCATGCACTTCTTGTGTACCATTGTATCTAGTGCCTAAGAATGTAGCCTTTATGCGATAATGAGTTGGAACAATAGATAAATTGAATTCCTTTATCAACTTTGTGTGCTTCCATCATCATGCAAAACAATCTTTTCTTGATCATGCACAAAACTTTTCATTGTTAATAACGAATGGGGATTCGGCATACCTGGTAAAGCATTTGAAGCATCGCCGATATCATTATCATCTTCAGTGAAGTCTAGCATATCTTCATGGTCCTCATCATTAGTTGCTCCCAAGTGATTGATTTGAATAGCTTGCTTCTTGGATTGACAATTCTCTACTAAGTGTCCATGCTGATGACACTTGTAACAAACCATAGGCTTTGCTTTGGAGACATTATTGATAAGGGCTGAAAAGTTGGGCATATTGGGATTTGACCGGAGGGAAGGCTTAGGGTTTGAATTTGTATTTGAGTGTAAAGGAGGAGGTCGAGTCCAGGGTTTACGAAAAGAAGAAGGAGCAAAGTGATTTTGATTAGATCTTCGAAAGTTAGAATTGAATTGCTTTGTACCAAAGTTACCATTAATTGAAAATTGTTTGTGGTCACTTTTCTCATCCACTAATTTTATCCTCTGCATCATGCACTAAAAAAATCGGATCCTCCAAAGTCTTTGGCTTGAACATATTCACTTCCACATAGAAGTGACCAAGCAAACTGTAATATCCCTTGTCTGATCTGCATAGGGACCCCCCCTTTTTAATCCAATTTAATGAAAAAAAAATTGCCCCCTATCCACATCGCCAATCTGGCACGTGGAGGGGAAACTGCAAAAGATGGCGCCATCAGCATGATGTGGTGGGAGGTGCGACGACATCGAGGAGGGAGAAAGAAAACGATAAGAAGGCGATGATGACGAAGGCATTGATAAAGGCAAAGACGACGATGATGATGGGGAGGAGGGGCACACGTGTGCCATCCCCCCCCCCCCCCCCCATGCTATCCCTTTTGCCAACTTAACGTTGGCATGATGGCATGCCAATTTGACCGCCCAAATGGAAGGCAAGGAGAGGGCCTCCATCACACCCCCCTTCCCAATCGTAATAAAAAGAGGGACATATAGGGAGCCTTAGAAGAGGCAATGGCACGCCAGAGAAAGAGAGAGAGAGGGTGATAGAGAGGGAGAGAGAGAGAGAGAAGAAGAAGGAGAAGCAGAAGAAGAGAAGGAAGAGAGAGAGAGAGAAGAAGAAGAAGAAGCAGAAGAGGGAGAGAGAGAGGGAGAAGAAGAGAGAGGGAGAGAGAGAGGAGAATAAGAGAAAGGGAGAGAGAGAGAAAAGAAGAAGAGAAGAAGAAGAAGAAGAAGGAGAGAGAGAGAGAGAGAGATAAAGAGAGAAGGAGAGAACCTTCTAGAAGGTTCCTCCCTCTTCCCCTCAGAGGAGGGTGGCCACACGCGTTTCCTCTTCCTTCTTCCCCGAGTTTTATTGCCTTTCCCGCAAACTTGATCCCTATCTTGCGAGTTTTTCCTCCTCTTCTGCTTAAGAGGCTACTGAAAATTCCTACGGAAATTACACCTAAAGCAAGGAAGATCGGGAATGGCCCCCAAGCGAAGAATGTCGAGTGCAGGTGTGGCAATCCCACAAACCGCAACAAAGCCTTGGGCGAGGGCACCACTGCCAACCCAACTGCGGTTTCGATCGTAAGTATTGTATTTTCAAATTAATGGATGCTTGTTCGATTATCTCATGAGACACGTTAGGGCTGTATTATGCCGCTCAAGAATAGAACATTGAAAAGGATAAACTGCATCGTAAATATTTGAAGGATTGATTTTCCCAAATGCATGTATTAAGAGAAGTTAATTGCATTTAGATGCCATACGATAAACTCATAAATATCATATAAGGCTTCAAGCACTGTTGTCTTCCCATCCTCATAGTAATAGGTGTGCTTCCACCACACTGTCGGTATGACATAGGTTGCACATTTGATGGAAGGCATAATAAGTGATTTTGCCTAAGGAAATGAAACCTTAGTCGAAAGAAGGGAGTGTTAAGTAATTCCTATGTAGAATCGCTCTTTGATCCAAGGGGGAGAGCAAACATGCGATGGAAAGGTTATTACGACTATTCCTATAGTGGTTAGGAAAGGATACCTTTATTTTTTATGATTGATCAAATAACGTCCTAAATGCTTTTGCATTAAACTGATTGTTGGATGTGATTTGGATAATTATTCCAAGTGCTTGTGTTTGATGGTAAAATGCATGGCAAGGGTCAGTAATGACAAGTAGCCATGGAGAAATAAAGGAATGTTTCCCTGGAAAATGATATTAGGCTGATCACCTTGATTTTCTTTGATTCATAAGTGGATTAATTAAGGAAGGATATTTTGCACGGTGGATCATCTCCAAGATTGCACTACAGATTACCCCGAGAGGGCACTGCTCAATTCACAGGCTGAAGGTCGAGAGGTTAGAAAGGCCAACCACGGAAGTTGTGTCTCATTTCTAGGTCGCTTGGGGTCAGTGGAGCTCTGGACACCCCTTGTCTAGACCAGAATAGAGTTGTGGGCTGCTGTGAGCCCAATGTCTGAGGCGTTGGAAGATCCTATTCTAGATAAAGGATGGAAATTATGGTGCCATGTGATTTGGATCGAAACTTTTGTTGGACAAAGGGATACATAATTCTCATGTATGGGCAGGAGACAAAGATTATCTTAAGATAATTTAAGGAACTTGTTTGTCAAAAGACTGCTTGCTCTATATTCGTGTCTATGATATAAATTACGTGAACGAACCTCATTCCCTAAAAGGCTTAATTAAGGAAGCCGATTTTAAGTGTCGCACATAAATGTGGTAGGACCTAATTAGAAAACTAAAGCTATCAAAGAAAGCAGATGGGTAGAATCCCCAATGGGTCCCGTCCTACGGTAGGATAGTCCCGAAAAACTGGGAGGCTTCTCACAAGGTTTTACCGATGTTTGACCTTTAGGAATTGTTAGGTTAGAACCCCGATTCGTGCCATTTTAGGGGACAGGAATGGGACTATGTCTACAGGCAAAGAGGTTGAGCATCGCATCCCTCTCGTTTCCCATTCTCTTTGAACCAAGTGCAGTATGGGTCAGCTTCTGTTTGGGTATCTCTGCGTAAAGTAGGATGTCCAAAACCCAACTCTAGAATACTGTTAGGAGACCTTGTCTACTAAGAACCCAAATTTTAGGTCTATCCTAGTGGGTTCGTCCGTGGACATTCTGTTGCGAGGCAGACTCAGAAAACCCTAGGTGACAAACCTTGTGACATTCCATGGGAGTGCTGCGCGGCATCGCTTAGACTCGTCTCTCGATGGACCACTAAAAAACGTGCCTAGACAGTCGATAGACGGGTATGTTACACAAACCGGACATATACTTGCGCTTGTGGGTCACCTTAGGAACATCTTCAAGCATTCAAAGTTGAAGTAGGGCACTCCAAAAATGCTCACTATATTGTAGGATGGATTCATGATCTCTTTATTGTAGGAGATCCCATTGTTTGATAGCTTTCTCATGGAATTGAGGTGGAAGGAAATTCTGCAAAAATTTCTAGGGACAATCAAAACTCTTGTGGACAACAGTCCACCATAATGATGCTTTGTCTGCTAGATGGTCAGTGATGCATTTAAGTTTTTTCAGTATATTGCTCTTCATGAAAATAGTCGTCAAACTGACTAATGAAAGCAGTAGCAATTTTGCCATCACATTGCCCATTAAAAGTGCGAATTTAAAATTTCTTTTACTTATCTTGGCCTCTTTCCTAAGAGCCTATGCATCAAGTGTCGCATCAATAGTACATTGAATAACATCTTTAGGTTGCGCTCCGTCTTGATCGACAGTGGATTGTTGAAGTACAGTCAATTGTGCTTATAAGTTTTGACGTGCCCTTCGCTCTTCTTGAAGCTGCATCATGATTAGATCCAATTTTTGCTTCATAGTCGACTCTGGCAAATCGCCTTCGCCCATAAAATCGTCCATATTATGATTCGACATCCTGAATTTGATTGAAGATTTGTCACTCGTCTTCTAGTTACGTGTGAAGAAGCTCACCACGAACTTGCTTTGGTTATTAGGATGCCTTTGCTTATACGATTTTGCTTTTCTCGAGTATGGCAATTGATAATAGTCTTCTTCCAAGTAAAATAGTCTTCCGCATAGACTGTGTGTGATAGCCTATTTGTTGTAAATCGGCTCAGCCAAGTTGCAGTTGAACTTCAAAACTGGTTCGGGAGTACCACGGTATGAACATCCTCTAGGTAAGAGATTGATAATTGAACTTTAAGCCTTAAATTAAGCTTTAATAACTTAAAGCTTTAAAGAAAAAGCTTAAGCAATTCATTTATTCAATGCAGGATAGTGGCACGTTGTTGATCAAATCGACGCCCATGAGTACATGCTTCCGAAGTTTTTAGAGAGCTTAGAGCTTAGAGCTTAAGCTCTCTAAGCTTAAGCATTAAGCTTAGCTTTGCATTAATCATGAATTGCTTTATCTCTGAGAAAAAATGACTTGAAGAGGAGACTTCCCGAGTGGTCCTCTGCCTCTTCTAGGAGAGGTCCTTCGTGATCAAAGGGTACAGTAGGGGGTTCTTCACTGCCAAGAACACGCCTATGTTGTCAGTTCATCGCAAGATAGCCTATAGAGCCCGTTCGTTCCAAGATCTTCACCTTCACGCGAGATGGTAAGCGATTGGAAGCTCTGGATCTCAGCTTCGCTCTGATACCATTGATACGCAGATCGGATATTGTATGCATGTGTAGTGAATGCCTGAAGGTCTCCAAGACACTTCCAATGTGCCAAGCCCTAGCTAGAACTTGAGGTCTTTATCGAATCGGCTAGTTATGCCTATACGAAACCCTAACGGTTATAATACCACAAGTGATTTGGGTAAATTGACCTACTTGTCTTATGACAAGGACGATCCTTTCCTAGAGATGATAAACTTGATCTAAAGGAGAAAAATAGTTGCAAAATGTCACAATACATGTAAACATGCGATTCATTGCTTTTGCGCACCACAAGGTTTGCAATGACCCTATCTTTGCTTGGTAAAGTCAAAATGCATGATAATTTGAAGAATAACTTACCTAGGATCTACTAGGATTTACATCAAAGAATCATGCCTACAACCTTTTTATCTATGCTTTAGAATCTCATGCTTTGATAAACCATGCAACCTTTCCTAAATGCAACTCTTGATGAATGAATTTTTCGCATGATGAATATGCAACAAGCAACCTTCTCCTAGCTACAACGTAGTTAATGAAGTTCATGCAAAACTAAGGCTAGTGTTAACTTATTCCATTTTACAAGCATATGCCACATGCAAATCCATAGATTCATTTTCATGCTCTGCAACTCCTTTTCGAATAACATCCTATGGGTGTTAACGACTTTTCCTCATGTGAATCATTACAAGGAAGATACTGTCTAAAATGCGACATACACTTATTCTTTCCATGTCCAGTCAAAAATGCACTTAACAATTTCTTCCCTTTGCCCTAAGCAATAGGCGTTTAGACTCATTACTTTGGAAATGCACCAAAATAGCAACATGCGACTACACGCGCAAGATGAATGAGCAATTTATATTCTGAGCTTCCCTATGAATTTTTAAACATGCCCAACGCGGAAATTACTCCAAGAACCTGGTTATAAGGACTTGCGGTGATGTCCATGTGCAAGTTCGGGTCCGAGGCTTCCACGCGTGTGCCTTGCGACTTGGACTTTGGATCCATCGTGGACGTAGTGAAATATGGACTCCGCGGGTTCCTCCTAGCCTCTATTCTCGCTCTCCGAGGTTGCATGTGGGTCGATGCCTATTCTCTTGCGTAGGAATTCGAGCTTTACAAGCCGGGTTTTTTGAAACTGAGGAGATCACGTAAAAACAGGGCTTAAGGAAGCCCCTTGTGGAAGCTTCCAAGGAAGCTTCTATGCTCTGAATCAGAGCTTACGTGGAGAGGGAATCTAGAAGAGGGAGGTGATGAGGATGACAAATCAGATGGTGGCGTTGATGATGAGTGGCAGCGAATCTGTGTGGCGGTAGCAGGAGTCGAATCGGCGGGAGCTTCCTGGCTTGGGGACGGTGATGGCGGCCTCTACTCTCTCTCCTCTCCCTCAGCATGGTGCCCTCTTTTTCCCTTCTCCCCCCCAAGGCTAAGGGGGGTTTATATAGAGCTTAAGGGGGGGGAGAGACTCCACACACGTGGAGCCCCCCCATGCTTCCCTCCTCTCCCATGCATCTTCGCCTCTTCACCTCCTTCTCCCACTCCCTTCCCTCCAGCCATGCATCGGCTGGGGGAAATTAATAAAAAAATTTAGTTAATTTTCATCATTATCCATTTTGCCCCCTTCAAAAAAGGATGTTTCCACACGGCTTCCACGGCCTCATTTTTGCACGTGCGGGGCACAGATTAAGCTACCGATAGTTACAGTGTGGGAGATAACCTTGCACAGGTTTTACCGGCATGCGGGGAGTCAAGTTCAACAATATTTTTGATCGGAAATATTACAGCTTTTGGGCTGAGGCAGTTAGTACAGCTGTGCATGTCATAAACAGATCACCTTCTAGTGGTTTGGATTTTCAGGTTGTAGAGGAGGTATGGACTGGAAAACCCCTCTCTTATGTGCATCTCCGTGTCTTTGGATGTGAGGCATTTTGCCATGTGCCCAGGGACAAGAGAAGTAAGCTGGATCCCAAGAGTGTCAAATGCATTTTCCTTGGTTATGGGGATGTAGGTGAGATGGATTACCATCTCTGGGATCGCAGGCGGCGCGAAAAGTCATCCGCAGTCATGATGTAGTCTTCCATGAAGACAAGATGCGTAGGCAGGCTGAGAGAGTTGTTGAGATCCACAGGGTCATATTTCAGGAGGAGCCGAGAGCTTCTGCACAGCCAGTTGGACAGCCTACAGCTGCAGTAGATGCTCATGGTCAGGGTGTTGGACAGGCAGCTGGGCAGGCCGCAGAGCTTGCCGTGGGACGGTCTACTAGATACAGGCGTCCACCAGATAGATTTCAGCCCTCGATGCATTATGTCTTGGTTACAGATGCAGGAGAGCCTTTCACTTATGATGAGGCTATGCATAGGGGTGATAGTCACTCCTGGGAGAGGGCTATGCAGTCTGAGATAGACTCCCTGCATAAGAATGACACGTGGGATTTGGTTTCCTTTCCTACGAGCAAGATGGCTTTTCCATGCAAGTGGGTGTACAAACTAAAAAGTACCCCTGGACACCCTAAGCCGGCATACAAGGCTAGATTGGTAGCAAAGGGTTTTAAGTAGGAGCATGGTGTGGACTTTGATGAGGTCTTTTCTCCTGTGGTTAAGATGACCACCCTGCGCTTAGTCTTGGCTTTGGTTGCTCAGCTTGACTTGGATTTATACCAGATGGATGCCAAGACAACTTTCTTACATGGGGACTTGTATGATGAGATTTATATGGAGCAGCCTAAGGGCTTTGCAGAACCTGGCAGGGAGCACCTAGTGTGCAAATTGAGGAAAAGTCTTTATGGCCTAAAATAGGCACCTAGGGAATGGTATCATAAGTTTGATGCCTTTATGCAATCACAGGGCTATAGCCGGAGTGCTATGGATCCGTGCCTTTACATGAAGAAAGCACATGATGGTTCTTTATTGATTTTGGTACTCTATGTGGATGATATGCTGATAGCAGGGAAAGCTCATGATGAGCTAGATGCTCTTAAGGGTCAGCTTAAGAAGAACTTTGAGATGAAAGATCTGGGACAGGCCGCTCACATACTTGGTATGCGCATTAGACGCGACAGGCATCGGGGACTCCTCTACTTGTCACAGAGGGAGTACATTCATAAAGTCCTTGAGCGCTTTCGCATGCAGGACGTAAAGCCTATTGGCTGTCCATTGCCTTCTTATGTGAAGGTATCACAGGCTGATTGTCCGCAGATAGAAGAGTAGAAGGCCAAGATGGCCAAGATTCCCTATGCATCCGTAGTGGGTAGTCTTATGTATGCCATGATAGCCACTCGTCCAGATATTGCCTTTGCAGTTGGTGTTGTGGCACGCTATATGGCTACACCTGGCAAGAAGCATTGGGATGCTGTGAAGGGTATTATGAGGTACCTGAAGGGCACTATAGATATGTGCATATGCTACGGCAGCCAGGATACAGGAGTCATGGGGTACATTGACTTTGATTATGCAGGACATGCAGATAGTAGGAAGTCCACTTCCGGCTATGTATTCACCTATGCTGGAGGTGCTCTTCTTGGATGTCCAGGGTGCAAAAATGCACGACCCTTTCTACTACAGAGGCCGAGTATGTTGCAGCCACTGAGGCTTGCAAGGAGGCCATTTGGTTGGGTCATTTAGTTGCTGACCTTGGTATTGCTGCTATCCCTACACCGCATTCGGATTCTATGAGTGCTATTCAGTTAGCCAAGAATCCGGTCTTCCATGCGAAGATGAAACACATTGAGGTGAGGTATCACTTCATACGTGGGGTCGTTGAGGACAAGTCTGTTGATCTTGTCAAGATCTCGACTGATCAGAATTCTGCAGATCTGCTCACGAAAAGCCTCTCTATAGAGCGCTTTGCCTTCCTCAGGAGGTTGATGGGCGTGGGGTGAGATGACGTCTTTCCTCATCCTGTTGTACATGTGTACATGTTGTACTGTCTTTTTTCTTTTTCTTTTCACTCCTCACTGGGGCAGATTCACCTTTAAGTGGGAGGTTGTTGGGGGTAAAGGCACAATGCTATAAGATAAGCAATGCTAGACGTGAAAAAGGCAAAGAAAACACACAAGATAATGCCAAATCTTAAGATGATTGCAACATTGTTCCTAATTCCAATATTAGATAGAAGAGATAAATGCCTTGGAGTATAGCTTAGATGACTACATACTTGCTAGTTCATTACTTGATGCTACTTACTTGATGTGAGCTCATAGATGACTTGAAGCTCTTGTATTCACCTCCAAGGCCATCTAAGCATGCATGCACATCATCATCATCATCAACTACCACAATGATAGATCCAAGAGATTCTATAATACTCTTAATATTCAAGGCATACTCATTAATGGATAGGTTTCCTCTTTTCATTTGGTTTAACTTTGACTTGAGTTGCAGCTTTCTGGCCTTTTTTACTTCAAATACCCTTACCAAATTCTTCCATGCAATAGCAAGGGTTTCAAATTCTTGCAAATAGCACATCATGCTATCTATGATTCAAACAAATAGCCAATATATGGCTTTACTCTATGTCTGCTCCCAATCTTTCTTAGCTTTTACTTGTAGTAGCATTTCATGTAGGAACTTGAGTTGTTATTGCCATGTCTTCTTTGATGTAATTCCAAATGCCTTTTCCCGTCAAGAAATTTATCATTTTAAACTTCCATGTAGGATAATTGTTCTTATCAAGCTTCTCGCTAATAATCTGGTTGAAGTTGTCAGACATTTTAACAAAACAAACAACTTGCAAAAAATCACAATTTGCAACAAAGTTGATACTAGGTACACCAGAAGTAAAAACGTAGCCTTTTTCACAAATTGCACAATAATAACTATAATTTGCAATCTATATCTAGATGCCTTCTGTGTCTACAACATAGCAAACACCCAAAATCTTATAAATTTTGAAATCTATAACATGTGCACCTAAAAATGGTTGATATAGCTAAAATTGCAGTACACTAAAAAAGTACTATTGGACTACTTGCAGGTCTAGAATGGAGACCGAAATGACCTTAGATGCCAAGGATCATAGTGGGAAAGCTTTGAAGGGCTTACTTGCAATGTATACACTGTTCTTCCTACTTACCAAGTTTCATTACAATCGAAGATTGTAGCCGCGCTAACCTTAGAAGCCTCTTGCAGCTATAACCCAAGGTAAATCAAGCAAGGTGAAGAGTCTCAAACACGTTTCTTGATTGCTTGTTTTCATGCTCCAATGCCTTTACCTCATCCTTTAATCAAGCTTTGTGCAGCCGTGGGATGGCTTTGATACCATAAAAATAGACAAGAGGGGAGAGAGGTGAAGAACCTAATAGCACACACACAAAAGCAATGGAGACTTGAGCACACAGAGAGATAGGGTTGAAATCTTCTTTTTCTTCTTTCATTAAAAAAAAAACTAAGTCTATAACATGATAAAAGACTAATCTGAAAGTACCATAATGTATGTAGATGTGGTCACTAAGTGTGAACTCGCTATTAAGGAAAGAAGGTGTAGCACAATGAATGTGCCATAAGCAAGGATGGACCACATTGGTGTAGTCTAGCTATAGAAGCACTGGTGTATCCTCATGTCAATTACCTAACATGCCAGTGAATAATATCCAACCACATCACTAAGAAGCATAGTCGTAGCTCATGTAGAGCTCGGCATCTCAATATTTTGGGCCTTTCAACCTCTTAATTGGGGTTCTAGGGAATATTCTATTAGGACAAATGGGGGTGAGGCTATCGTTACAGAACTTGTGAGGTTACTTTTTGGTCAAGAGGCCATAACTTGAGCATATAAACTGGAATTGGTCTATTAGAATCCTCTCATCAAGATATTTCCAATGATATGCTACATAATATAATTTTGAGTTACAATGGATATAGCTATTTGTGAGACCCTTCTGTTTAATAGGAAGATCATATGGCAATTCTTACAAGGCCCAAATGTGAATCCAATTGTCCCCTAGCTACTATATGGTTAGGTAACACAATGCTACTATATGCCCTGGTATCTAGTAGCTTGATAGATACATGTGGGTGCCTCCAGGCTACCATATAGGTTAAAAGTTTTGAAGTGCTCTAATAGTTCACTTTTTTCCTTCATAAAATATACCCAAAGTTTCTTAGAGCAATTATCAATGAATATAACAAAATAATTACTACCACCAAGGGATATATTCTTGGTAGGTTCCCAAACATCTATGTGTACAACATCAAGTATGTTCTTATTTAAATCTCTATCATGTGAAAATGGTTGCCTTGCTTGCTTTCCAAATTGGCATGTATTACATTAATTTTAGCATTTTTAGATTTGCATTTCCAATATGTTTGTGCCATATTTCAATGTTTGCAATCACACTTTTACATTTAATATACACAAAATTATTTATAGCAAGATCACCAACATCCAAAGTAAACATGCAACCAACTTGCACTTATTATTGAAGTTTTCAACAAAACAACCCTTCACATTAAATCAATCCTATAGCACTTGCTCTATTGTTTGACCAACAAATACCAAATTCTTTGTGTGATAGATGGCACATGTAAAATTTCTAACAAAAACTTTGTCTACCCATCATACAAGGATAAAGGAACTATTCCAATATATGAAATCGGATGACACAAGTCACTACCCGCATCTACATAACCTAGACTTTGTAAATCTTGCATCTCTCCAAACCATTTAGCATGGTTGATCATATGATTAGATATACTTGAATTAATGTACCATACATCATCACATGTCCCCTTTCATATAACAACATTCATCATATGCTGCATGACAAAGAAATGCTCATTTTTGTCATCATTCTATCTCAAAGATGATGCATAATTTCCTTGCTGCAATTTTCCACTAGAAATGTCATCCTTCTTATCAAAATAGTGGGATGTAGTATGACTATTCTCTCATGGTAATGGAAGACAATATTAGAATTATTAGAAGTTGTGTTTTGCATCCATCTCTTTCTCTAGAGCTTCCATTGCCTTGATAAATGTGCATCCTCCATGGACCACAATAGTTGGCAAGTAAATGCCTTGGGCATTTGGTCCTTGGACATAAAAAGGCACAAAAATCAATCAACTTGATGAATATTATCCTAGCTTGTCAAATTGTAGATTTGTGATCAAATGCAAGCCAATGGATCCTTGCTTTTTCCAACTATTAATGCCAATGATTCCGTGAGTAAGAGTAAGTTCCTTGCTACCCAACCAAATGCTTTAGAAATTGATGTATACAATATTGCTATAGATAAAATCATTTGTTCCACCAACAAGCTAGTATGGTAGAAATTGATCAAGTAATTTCTCTAGACAAATATGCTAGTAAGTGTGGAACTAATTGTTTGGAACTCTCTCTTGATGCTTTTAAAAAATAAGCTACTCATGTCTTTATAGGAAGTGAATGGGCTTGATTTTCTAAAGGATTGGCTATGTAATAGCTAATAGTATCGATCAACATATCCAAAAACTTGCAAATGCATGGTCCATAGATAAGTCACAAGTTGAATTAGATTTGTAGCTAGCAATTTGATATGATTATATCTATATATGCTCCTATACCTAGTGTAAAGGCCCTCTCTCTCATTCTTGAGATGGAAACACTCAATTCAATGCATGCCTTGACAACTTGATTGTAGCACCAACATATAATTTTATAAGTAGCTTTATGGTTGAGGATCTAGACTCTTGAGAAATCATCGATTTCTACTTCTATACTCTTCCATCAACTATATTGGACAACAAGAAGTACACAGATGGCCCTTCAATTCTTCTTAGTCAATCATAATTCCAAGATCTAGAAGCTAAACTGTATTAGATAAGCCTAATTATGGTGATGAAAGATTATATTTGTGATCTAGTCTTGTGCTTTATTCACTAGTTTCTTTGTAGAATTTTCCTCTTCATTAGCTTCCAAAGGTTCAACAAGCTTTAGCCACAACCATCCATTCCCTTTTTTTTCTTAGATGAAACCTAGCAACCTTAAACTCACTTCTTTGAGCACAAACCTTTCCCTTTATTTGTAAGAAAGTATTGCACAAGATGCAACAGGTGGTGAAAGCTGTGCCTACATTTAAAAACAGGTTTCTCCTCTATAGAACCACAAGAATAGCTTGGTTAAAGGGCATTGAAATAGTCTTATCTTCTTGCATGATCTCCAAACTCTATGGAGCTCCAAAGTATATGGGGAAAGATCCAATGGTGGTCATTGGCAGAAGCACGATTAGCTAAAGTGTGTAGAAAGTCTTGTCTCTACAAGTGTAGTAGATCAATACTAACAAAAGCATTGCTAAGTAAAGCAAGAAAAAGCATCCCAAAGAAAATTTTCTTACTTTCTTTGGCAACATTTCCATATGCAAGTCAACAAATTTCAAGATGTAAAAGTAATGTGATGGAAGAGAAGATTGCTCTATCTCTTATCTTCACGTCACTAATTGCTAGTTATACTTGTATGCCCAGGTAGTAGTTGGCTTTCAACATTGTAAAGCTTTGTTGCTAGCAAATTTTCACATTCTTCTTTTGATATAGAGATAGCACAGAAGAAGAGCTTGAGCTTACTATAGCAAGAGAGCCTTGTGTAATATCTCGACTTTGATTTAAAATCTTCATGACTTCTTGCAAAATGGACTTGAAGAACTCTAAAAACATTAAACAGAGAAGATCTCGAGCAAAAAAAAAAACTCAAAGAAGTTACTATATGCATATTCTCTACATTACATGCGTTCAAGGCTTCTTTATAAATATCCTTATCTATAAATTTTTATTGCATAAAAAATAACCCTTTTCTATTCAATATATAAATAACCCCTTTATATTATACTATTCTATATGTGAAAAATTTATAGAAATTGTATTTTAAAATTACCTTATTTTGGACCCACGTGATGCACACATATATTCATGAGTAAGCTACATGAGAAAAAAAATCCCCAAGGATCGTAACTCAACGTTTTTTCCGGATTGACAAGGATTGTAGCCACTCATCAGAGATGTTTTCATGTGAACGAGAGTTATGAACCATATTAGTCATTAGTGTCAGTGTCTATAGTATAGATGGTCCAAAAATACTAGAATTTTGGACAAAACTAGTATATTTTTAATATTTTGGATATTATTTATCGCAAATATCCTAAAAAGATATGGAAACTTCTAGGACAAGGTGTCATGTAAAAAAAGTAAGTGGCTTTTTTAGCCAGTTTTGGAGATTTAATACAAAAAGAAGGATTGGAAAAATCGTGCATGTTGCGATCACTGTTTACAAGCAGCAAACAACACTCCAAATGGGGAGAAGAAGAAGGAGCGACTTGGAAGATTTTTGATCAAGTATCCTAGGGTTTTACCCCCCTTTTGAAGCCAATGGAACCATCAAATTTGCGATTTGAGCATCGGATTGCATATTGGAAGCTTCAGATTGCTGATTTTGCGAAGATCCCTTCCATAAAGAGCTCTTTTTCTTAGCCACAACCCTTCTTCTCTAATTTAGCTATAAATAAGAGGCATGGGGAGTAGTTGAGAGAGGTCCAAGCAAGAGGGGAGAGGCCCTTCTCAGGATTATAGAGCAAGAGGGAGGAAAAGGGAGGGAGGTAGAAAGGTAACCCCCTCCCTCCCCTTGAGAGGCTGCGAGAGAGAGCTAGAGAGGGGGAGAATTAGAAAGAGAGAGAGAGAGGGAAGATCTCGAGAGGCTACGAGAGAGGGAATTAGAGAGGGGGTTAGAGAGGAAATGAATTAACTCAACCTCCCCGTGTCTCAGTCTTCAACTCGGCAAGATGCTCTTACACTCTCCTATCCTGAATTCTTTTCACCTTCTCTATCTCTCGAACCCGCTTGTGAACGATGGCTTCAAAGCAATGAGGCAGAAAGACCATTTGCCACTACCAACGGAACATTGGGTGTGGCAAACACAAGTGCAAGCAAAGATGAGAAATTCCCAATGACGTCGTGCCAAACCAGGTTGTTCACAACTCAGAAATATGCTAGTATTTTCATATCGCCACATAACATAATAAGGTTTTTTCTAAAATTAAGTACATAAAATGTTAGCTTTTGCATTTACACTTATAGGAGATGTCAGTTTCATCTAGAGAGTGTATTAATACATGCATAAACGGTTAACTGCTACCTATGATTTGTAAATAGATTAATCGAGATTATAATTCATAGAATCATGATGGAAACAGTTACAAGAGGTTATTGCACAAAATGAGTAAAGGACGTTATGCGCAATCGAGATTAGTAAAATAACTTGATATATTTATTGGCAAATGTGGCAATGGTTAGGAGTCGATTAATGCTAAAAAAGTGAAAGTCTATTTAAAGAATCTTGTAAATCATCTCGTTAAATTATTGTTGCAATATTTTTCTAAGTACCAACTAAAGGAAATTCTCTTATGTCGAGTAAGTTAGCCCTAAAGGGGAAATTCGTGTCTTGCTTAACAACGTTGTTGTACTGTTATGCGCACATCGTGTGAAAAACTCTAGAGTGCGGCTTTCTTATAGATTTAGAGAGCCAATGCCATTTTAGACATTAGTATTAGTGTCCATGGTTCAAAAATATTAGATTTTTGGACAAGTTTTAGCCAATTTTTGATATTTTAGATATTATCTTTTGTAAAAATCCATAAAACTGTAGACAACTTCTAGATTAGGATGACGTGTAAAAGAAAGCATGTAGCCATTAGCCAATTTGAGATGATTTTATGTAAAAAGAGAGATTGATGAAATCGCACGACACGCGATCGTTGTTTTCAGACAGTGAACAGTACTCCGAAAGGGGAGATGAAGGACAAGTGATTTGGCTGAATTCTAGTCAGGTGTGTTGGTATTTTACCCCCCTTTCGGAGCCAATAGAAGCATCCGATTGGTGATTTGAGCAGCATAGAGGAAGGTATTATTTTATATGCATTTTTGTTTATTAGAGTTTTATCTTCTCATAATGCAGGAATAAATTAACAGGTTTCATGTCTGTTAGTATTCTTCTTCATTTTCTATTTCTTCCTGGGAGTATTCTTCTACGTCTTCAATTTCTTCGAACCCCTTCTCTTTCATCTACTCCCCTCCCTGAATCTCCCTTCACCCTACTGTCTCTTACCCCCGTGGTGGACTTTCGACACCAAACGCATCGACACCATATTAGGGGAAGTTTATGCTATCATTAGAGGTGAATTCCGAAAGATATTTGGGCTAATTTAGGGTTGATATCTTCAGCCATATTCAGAGAATTAGCTACAAAAGACATCTTGTCAAAATATGCAAGTATTATGTGCCCCTATGGCAGTGCAATGTTTGTAGATCATTCATAGATGCTTTGAGTTGAATTAAGAGAAGCTTTTTCTCTTATTTCTTGGCTGTGGTAACTTATCCTTATCAGGAACTCAATTTGAAGCTCTCTTGAAGCAAGTTTCTTTGCCCTACAAACCTTGTAATTGACTCATATGCTTTTGTCCCTAACAGTCTACATTGAATGTAATCATGCAAAGTTGATTCATGCTATGGCATCATGTATGAATGATGGGATGTAGAGTTGTTTATGATAATGACAACATATTGTACCTGATTTTATAATTTGTGATTGCTCTTACAGTCAAGAAAACAAGCTTGATTTGAGTTAGAACTTATGAGATAATACTCTTGTGATCTTTGCTAAGAACATGCAGTTGGAAGCTCTATCAACATCTTCAAGAACTTGGCTTGAAACCTTCAACCCTTCTCTTATCTCTACCATCTCTAGAGTCTAAGCTCTTGAAACCCCATACATTCTTCTTTCTCAAACCCCTATGATTGACCGTGAAGTACCTCTTGAACCTTTAAACATTTATTGTAATCTACTTATCTCTTAAAGACACATCTCCATCTATCTTGCCTAGTTTTCTTGCCAAACCCCTGTGGTGACCTTCAACCCTACATGCTGCGACAACGTTGAAGGATTTGTACTCAACACTTCTTTATGGGAAGAAGAATCCTCGTTAGAATGTAAGGTTACCTTGGGTTAAGGATCTACCTTAACTATGTGAAGCTGTGAATTGCATGATGGTGTGATTGTCATTGTTTGAAAGGATTGTTTGTGTTTGCTAGAATCTAGATCTCTAATTAAAAAACATTGACAAACAGGATAAAAGGAAATATTGCGCTAGGCTAACCCCAAGATAGCTATGAGACACTGCTCTAAGGGGGTCATGATTACTGCTTCAAGAGGCTTCGATCGGCTCTGTAGTGGAAAGGTCTATCCGTAGGGATAGTCTTGAGCAGTAGGAAATGTGGATGCTAGGGGGGCTCTGCCCGTAAATTCCACATTACTCCTAGAATTTGACTTCGCAACCCATGATGGAATCTTGGAACCCTAATACTAGTTACAAGGGAGGAATCTTGGTGGATAGAATACCCTCGTGGAATTCTATAGATCTTCCACAAGATTGAAAAGATGAAAATTGTAATAAACTTTCAATATAATAAAGGAATTTACTTTTTATTCAAGGGTTGTTTAAATTGTATGCATGTCCGTGAAATAAATTACGTGAAGGAACCTATGATTTAACGGAATAATTAAGGAAGCTGGTTGTATATATTTCAATAAATGTATTGTAGGTAATTAAAAAACTAAAGATGATACCATCATCAAAGGAAAGCAGGTGGACGTGACCCTCGATGGGTCCGTCCAACGGTAGGGTGGTCTCGGTTAGTTGGGAGCTTTTCTAAATCGGTGATAGAAATAGGAAGACCCCAACTAGTCGTTAGGTAGAACCGACTTGCATTGTTTCAGGGGGCCGGAATGGGATTTTGCCTTATGGGCAGGAGGGTTGATGTACCACACTCCCCTTCATCTCCCATTCTCTTTGGACCAAGTGCAATGGCAAGTCCGCTTCAATTCGAGTGTTCCTGTAGGAAGTGGGAACTTGAAATTACTGACGCTAGCTGGTTGTTAGGAGACCCATCTGATTTTAGGAACCCGAAAATTCAAGTCGATCCTAGTGGGTTCTACTAGAACTCTTCCGTGCGATGTAGACTTAGTAGGGCCTAAGTGACAAACCCCGTGATACTCTAAGGGAGTGCTAAGCGGTGTCATTTTGGAAAACCTACTAATGGACTACTAAAAGGTGTGCCTTGGATCGAGGTTGGCGGACACCTCACACCTTGTCACTTCAAACATCATCTTTTGGTATAGAGATATCACTTGTCACTTCTAACATAATCTCTATAAAGATGCAAGCATAGCATTAAAAGCTCATGGTAGGGAATGTCTAGCATCATGTAGGAATGCCCACTTGCATCCATAGAGCCCAAGTAGTAGAAAATTTTGCATTCTTCTTCTCATATAGAGATAGCACAATCTTATGCACTTGGATCCACACACAACTAGCTAAATGAAAAAAATGAATACATTAATAGAAGTTTTTTTGAGTCATACTTTCCAGCACATTGTGGAATTGAGTCTCCAAGTAGAACTTTGAGCCATTTAATGCTTGCAAAAAACTCAATAAAACAAGTAACTAGACAACATTCGTATGCTTGACTAGCCAAACCTTCTAAATCACATATAGCTAACTTGAATTGTCCAACCTTAACTCCATAAAGGACTGACTTGGTCTATCATTGAACTTCAATGGATCCTAAATTTTGAGCCTTGCATATTCTTTAACACCTCCAATAATTGTAAGAGTGGGCTCATACTTTGAAGCCTACCAAATGCTCTTGACAATGTTGGCATAGAACACCATTATCTATGTTTGTCCATAGGTTGGTTTTCCAAAGGTAAAAGTTACCAAGATCTGATAGGAATGCTCTATTATTGCTATTGAGCCTTGCCAAAGGGTAGTATAGGCATAGGAGGCCATCCAAGCATCAAGAGAATGACCAGGTGACTAATTTATGGGCCTCATTGATGCTTAAGTTAGTGCAATTTGTGTTGGATGTTTGTTGTATAGTTATGATTGAATAACTCCACAAGTGGTACTCATCTTGACAAGGCTAAGAAGCCTCTTGAAGATCAAGGTGTGGATGGAGCGCATTGCTGTTGTACGAAGCCAGAAAATTGCCTTGTAGGCCGACTTGACTACTCATGTGGATGCTTGAAACACTATTAGAATGATGCTTGTTGTAAAGCTTAAGAAGAAAGGAGAGTCACTATAGAGTTCATTGTTTCTCAAGGTTGAAGGGTAAATAGAAATGTGGAGATTCCTGGCTAGAGACTCCATGAAAGCTTTAAGGAGAGCTTGAAAAGAGGAAAGGAAATGCATGTCTTCAAAAGTAACCTTAACTTAAGTCTCCCCTAACTCTAATAAAGGCTCTTTCTTCAAAATGACTATAAAAAATGCCTAAAATTAAGTGACCACCTACTAAGAGGACCTTCTTGCTACCAAATTTTTCATATTCTCACGTGAAACTTTCAAATATGGAGTCTTCCAATTGTGGATGTCTTGCTAGTCATAGTCCATGTTTTGTACATGCAGTACTTGTTTGAAATAGAATTTTCCTGAGTAAAAATGAAACTAAATTTAAAGAAAAGAAAAGAAAAATGGATCAAATACTTTTGTTGATACCACTTGTAGTAAAGGGACTTGAGAGAAGAGAGAAAAAAGAGAGGAGGACTGAACATGGGAGACAAAGAGAGTGCAAGGGAGAGAGAAAGATTAGCAAAGAAGAGAGAGATGGCTATCAACCATGAAAGGACAAGAGAGAAAGACCAAGAAAGAAGAGAGAGATGGCTACTAGCCATCTCTCCCATGACACGCCTTGAAAGGATAGGAGGGAAGCTTGAGGAGGTGAAATGAAAATTTGTATTATTCCAAATGATACCTTTACAAGTGTCCTTCACACATTTTAAACTTAGTTCAATGTGACACTAAGTATGATGCCTCATGCCCCTAATTCATCTCCTTATATCTCCACACACACACACACACACACACACACACACACACACACACACACACACACACACACACACACACACACACACACACACACACACACACACACACACACACTCTCTCTCTCTCTCTCTCTCTCTCTCTCTCTCTCTCTCTCTCTCTCTCTCTCTCTCTCTCTCTCTCTCTCTCTCTCTCTCTCTCTCTCTCTCTCTCTCTCTCTCTCTCTCTCTCTCTCTCTCTCGTACATAGTTGAAATGATGCATATACATAATGGGTTGGGATGATTGCACCTTCAATATATTTGGTCAATAATATCAACATCTATTGAATCTTGCAGTACTAAACCCAACAAAGTTGCCACTCCTTGCATAAAACTTATAGTATCTTCATATATTGCCCTAGTCTCTCCCCTTGCTTCTCTCACTTTCTTTTGAAAATAAAAACTTTTATCTCGTATTATGCCCAAGTCACATTCTTCATTCATTATAGGCACAACCATATTGATGAGGAATGAAACCTAACATCAACAAGCCTTATATTATGTCTTTCACCAATGCATATAAAGTAATATCAAAATATGATTATCATATAACCAATAATTATCTATACATAAGCTTGTATGCTTTTTTGAAAATGTTAAAATTAAGTTCAAATAACCATTTACAAAAAAATCTAAAGAAAACACTAAATAAAAATACATGCTAGATGCACATGAAGTAGGGCTATACTGATGGGAAACACAAAAGCATGTATTCGAATAGCAAATTTATTCAAAATATAGAACCAGATATATTTTGAGAAGATGCTTCTCTCCACGCTAATAAGGCTTCCATACCTTCAATACAAGATTTAGCACCTAGTGGCATTCTAAAATTAACTCATAAATTGAATGAATTTGAGAAGAAGAAGCTATAAGTTGATCAATTGCTAATGTAGACAACAAAGTGAATAGTAAATAAAGTAGACAATGGTTGCCACTTCACATTTACTAACCCTAGGAAATCTCATTTATAAAAAAATTAAAAGAATAATTGCAAAGAAGTCGTGATTTGCATGTTTTATAATGCATGAGAGAAATATTTAATAGGCAGTTAATTAGATCACAATATAGAGCCTTTCAAACCACATGTAAATAGATGTTTAAACAAGCATTTAAAAAAGGTTAAACCAATAATTAATACCATGTCTACCACATCATTTACGATCTTTTATCACACACAACCAACCCTAAATAATGCACAATTGCATGGTTCTAAATTGTTCAAGAGAAACAAACAAGGTATAAATCATCAAAGAAAATGTATACAAATCATAGATTCTAAAGAGAGTGGAAACAAAGAAAACCTTAGATATATTAAGTTTAGGGGTCTCTTCACGGTCTTAGGTATGACCTCTCACATCTCAAACTAGCTCCCTCTCCCTCTCCCTCTCCCTCTCCCCCACCCCCACCCCCACCCCCACCCCCACTCCCACTCCCACTCCCACTCCCACTCCCACTCCCACTCCCTCCCCGTGCATGCGTGTGTGTGTGTGTGTGTGTGTGTGTGTGTGTGTGTGTGTGTGTGTGTGTGTGTGTGTGTGTGTGTGTGTGTGTGTGTGTGTGTGTGTGTGTGTGTGTGTGTGTGTGTGTGTGTGTGTGTGTGTGTGTGTGTGTGTGTGTGTGTGTGTGTGTGTGTGTGTGTGTGTGTGTGTGTGTGTGTGTGTGTGTGTGTGTGTGTGTGTGTGTGTGTGTGTGTGTCTTTACTCTCAATTTGCCCCAAACTTCTAGTTCTTGGTCTTTTTTAGAATACCTAGTTTTGGTGTGGGCATTAAAAAAATACACACCATGGTTAAACAAATTGAGTGTGAGAACTTAAAGCCAAATTGCATCTAAATTGGTTTTAAAAACTAAGCTTGGAAGCCAAACTTTACCTCAGTTTTAAATGATGATGTAGTTGGTTGTGATTATTAACACGACTGCTAATGCATGTCACGCCTTTGCATCTTTATTCTGATTTTATTGTAGTGATGGTATTGGAGTGGGAGACATTGCATGGCTTTATCCATCTAGTAATATAGATGGAAAATCATATACTAGAAAACTACGATTTTTCTTGGTTGCTCCCATGAATACATTTGCCCCTCTTTCATTCTCTCTTCTAGGAAATTGTGTTGGCCTATGATATTGAATGCTACATTTGTTATACAGTCTCTCTATGCTACTTTTATAACATCACTTAAAGCAAGAGGAGCCAGTCTATGACTTCCACTTGAATTGGGCTAGATTTCTATTCAATTGTGATACCATGCTACCTAGCAAACTTCTCATCCATGAAACATGTAGAGGCTCTAGATTCGAAAAGTACTTTAACCTCTAGTTGTTGATGTGGTTTAAATAAACTATAATGAACAACATAAAACACTTGAAGTAGCCTCCACAGACAAGGAGGGGCATTCTAAGAGTTCTAGAGTCTCATCTAGCTGCATGGTCTCTATTGTGGCTTGGTATCCATGTTTCCTTAAAACGAGGGCACATTAGAGCTTTAGACTTGCAGCCTCTTGGTAGGACAACCTTGAACAATATATCCAGGTTCTCCACAATACAAACATAATCCTTAAGAGTGTCGTTATTGCTTTTCTTGAGTTGACAATGGCTTGAATTATGCTAAATCAATCTGCATAGTTTTGATATTGGTTTCTTATCTTCCTAGGAGATCATTGTTGTCATGACATCTAGACTTAATGAAGCCCCATGGTGCTTCACTTGATATCTCTCAAATAGCTGTATCACATTTAATTACTTGAGAAATAAAGTCAAGGTGTGAATCTTTGGCATTGCTAAGAAAAGATATTTCACATAATTATTTAGTTCCCAATAAAATTGGCTAATAAAATAATCATAATACAGAAAGCAGGTTTTTAAGCCAGACAAAGGGCCAAAATCATTCCAAAATTTGTCATTTTAAAGAAAAAATGTGAGCCCACTACTGGAAGTGGTAGAGGCATATTCGATCATTTTATGTGTTCGTGAAAGATGGTTTTAAAGTAGAATCTAGAGACAAATCCCGCAGCAGTTTTGGATTTTTATAAAAGTACAACATTTAGGTTTTGTTGAATATCTAAAGGAGTAGAAGCACGAGTTATCTTGGTTTCATCCCCTCAACATCACATTGCCTTATAAAAACCATGAAAAGAATGTCTTTGCATAGCATGTGGTTGATTGCTAGTTAAAACTATTTGAGCATGCTAGGGCATGATAGACTACATATGCACGAAGCATGGTATCAAATAAAAACTATTGGATGCATAGCACATGCCTACAAAAGTATTGACCTACAATTGAGCAAAAGGGGTCTCTTTGTTGTAGGTTAGCGGAGGGCTATCTCGAGGAAAGGTTGTGTGATGAAATAATAAATATCCTAGATCGAAAATATAAAAAGAGAGGACTATGTTCCATTGTTCTTAATATGTTAGATGGCACATCCTGGGGCCAATTCCTAAGGTGTAAGAGAGCCGTACAGGCCACAACATTAAGCTGGGGGATGCCCTCTATGTGTGTAAATTGAGGTGAAGTAGTCACTTGTGTATGGGAAGCTCCCTGTGCTTGGAGTTAGGATGAGCAAACCATTGGACTACAGCTTGAATTTTATGTCTACAAATGCACTAGTCAGATAAACCATTTTATATCATCCATATGCTCTTGGTTGTGAGGTTGTGAGGGTTATAATGTGTGTTTAGGAGCCCAACTAGAGCTAATAGAGCTAGTATTCGGCCCATTTTAGGCCCTGACAGGTGGTGCATTTACCAGAGCTGCTAATAAGTGGTAGTTTTTGAACCTTGCCTAATAGGGACTTAGTCAATGAATGTATGCCAAAGAGCACTGAAATAGATCCAATATATCCTAATAGAAACCATCAAAATTTGAGATTCAATGTTAAGAAAGAGTTGAAAGGACTAGATGGAGAGTAGAGATCCTTAGGAGGTATTCTCCTAAGTGTAGTAGTCCAATATCCTTAAGAGGGAGAGGTCTGGTTGTCCCTACTACCCGAATCGGTCCATTAGGGGAAAGGAGGAAGCTCTAGCATCCTTGTTTCCCTGAAAAGTCAACCTAGTTCAAGTGGAGTGTAGGAGTCGACAAAGAAGAAGGTGAAGCCTAAGAAAGAGGCGCCTAAGCCTGTGAAGTGACCAATAGAGCGAATGGTTTGGTGGAAGAAGAGGACTATTGCTAAATTTTAGGAATTTGATCTAGCAAGTTCTCTTTGTGAGGTCAAGCTTGGCGTTAACCTTGTGTAGTTAATTAAACTATCCTCGGGATTGTGTAAGGAGTTTAAGAAGATCCTTTGAACTGGATATATTATTGAACCCTTGGATATAGCCCATATTGGTGATGACTACCTAAGGGTGCCAGCTTATGTTGACGGTATGGTGGATCATGCCATTGTGGATACAAGATCCTTTATGAACATTATGAGCTTAGAATTGATGGGGAGGTGAGGATTAGAGATCCAAAAAGATACCTCCATAATTCTAAGGATAGTTGATGACAATTTGAGACAATCAGAAGGTTGTACTACCAAAGTCCATGTAACCATTGCTAACATTGAATGTATCTTGGACTTTAGGATCATTAGGTTTGTAGGGCGGCCAAGCTACCAAGTGCTATTAGGCAAGTCATGGATCTTGTAATGAGATTGTCAAGTCAACAATACTGGCCAGTCATTTGATCTTTGGCAAAGGTGCAAGACGAGTTATAATTGTTATAATCTAGAATCACCTCGAAGTGAGAGAGCACCCATATCCTCAATGGAATTGGATGCGCTAGAGGGGTCTTCTAGTAGTGAGACTTCATCAAGTGATGAATCAAGAGAGGAGTCTACTAGGGAAGATATTTACTAAATAGCTCTAAATGAGCCTATAGAAGCTATAGTAAAGTGGTTAATCACTTTGCAAGAATTCGATTATGAGATTAAGAGTAAGCTATCGAGATTGCAAGGCATCATGGAGTGTCTTCTAGACTTCGAGGATTTGAGAGAAGTATTAGGTAAAGTTAGCGACCTCGAGGGTCTGTTTAAAATAGACACAGCCTCCATTCCATCCTAGTATGCTACAGTAATGCATTATCTATCTATAGGAGAGATTGCACCCTCTTTGTTTAGGGTGGAGAAAAGGAAAATTAAACAGCAAGCTTTAAAGGCTACTTAAATTGCAAGAACTCTATATTGGCAAGGGGTAGATGATGTTTATCATGATGTGTTATGGATGATGAGGTTCCATTTATCTTGGAAGAGTGACATGACTCTGCTCATGAGAGCACTTTGTTGGACGGTTTGACTACACAAAAAGCCTTAAGAGTTGGATATTGGTGGCTGTTCATATTTCAGGATACATTTATATATGTAGAGAGATGTGATGTATGCCGTTAGAGACATGATAATAAAGAGAATAAAAAGCACCTATTGACTCATATTATGGCTTTATTACCACTCAAGAAGGGGAGACATTAATATTGTAGGTCCAATTACCCAATTTTCCTCTACACAGAAAATGTATATCATAGTAGCAACGAGGTAGCAACTGTGACTATTTTATGAAATGGTTAGAAGCAAGAGCAACAAGAAAGGATGATGTAAAGGAGACTGCTAGCTCCCTTCTTAAATATATAATCTATTAGTTTGGTTTGCCAAACAAGCTAGTATCACGGACCGTGGAACTCATTTCCTGAATAAGGTGATTAAAATTGAGGCATGATAGATTAAACATAATAAAATAATACCATACAATCCATAGGCAAATGGCCAAGTTGAGAGTACCAATAAGCAGCTTGTAGGAATCTTATCAACGATCATCTTAGAAAAGAAACGAGATTTGGATAGGAAACTATACGTGGTTGTATGGGCATATAACACGACCTTTAAATGAGCTATTAGCCACATCCTATTTAAATTGCTCCACATGGAGAGGAATGTGTACTACCCCTTGAGTTCAAATTACCTACAATATATGATTAATGATTAACCATCCTCTGGGAGATGAAGATACACTTTTCGAACGTCTTCTGACCTTAGCACATCTCCATGAGCTTAAACTTCAAAGTTTATTACATCAGGAGGTGGCTAAGCATCACATGAAACAACTTCATGACATGAAAGCAAATAAGTATACCTTTAAAAAAGGACAAATGATCCTATACTATGATATGTGTATGGAGCTTTTTCCTAGAAAATTAGAGCCTAAGTGGGATGGTCCCTACAGAATAGTTAGAATAGGTAAAAATAAGTCCATTGCATTATTAGTAGATTTACAAGGGGTGAAATTTAAGAATAAGGTTAATCTTAATAAGATTAAGGCTTATTATCTATAAGCATACTAATGAGACAAATACCTTGTAGGTTTATGTTGTGATGATTTAAAACTTGCAAGAGAGGTCAACTCGGTTGATGGGGTGCTTGATCCCTTATTCGGAGCACCCATATTTGGAACAACAATATTATGAGGGAAGGCTAGTTTGGTGGAGCAAAGGATATAAGGTGATTGAGCAAGAAGATATGATATTTGTTAGGGAGACTAAGGTCTTTTGACATCATCATTGCTTGATTATTCTAATGAGTATCCTTGTAGGTTTCAATCAAAAAGGCGGGATGGAGCCTTTGGTTCATCCTTTGAATATGTTGAACTTTGATTATCATAGTTATTGAGTAGAGGCATTGACCATGGCATGTTGTATAAACCCTTAATGGACCTATACATTGTATTGCGATGGAGTGTCGAAGGGTCCCAATACGAAAGGGAGCATTGGGGTAGATCCTCATCTACCATATAAAGCATGTTCAGATAAGAGTCCCAAGATTAGTTTAGGTGTGTTTGGGGAGGTTTGAGTAGTTGTCCACCTCCTGTGAAGACATTGTCTAGTATGCAAAGATCTGTCTTATGAGGTAGTCCTAGTGACTCTATCCTCCTAGCTTGCCAGGAAGCTAGTTCTAGGAATTCTTGTTAGTTGTGAGGCAGCTAGGAAAGCCTAATAAATAAAAGAAGAAAATGATAAATGTGTTTGAAGTACATACAATACGGAGATGTGTAAAAATGGGTTCTTATTCTTGAAATAAGAAAATAATAAATGTGTTTGAAGTACATACAATATGGAGATTTGTAAAAATGGGTTCTTATCCTTGAAATAAGAAAATAAAGAGGAAAAAATATTTGAAAGAGTAAATGTTCATTTCCTTGCAAATGCAAGCCCTTCTTGGGGGTAGTATCTAGCCAAAAGAAAATAAGGCTCGTTGGTGCAAAAATAAAAGTGAGCAGGTAAAAAGAATTTAGTGTCACATCACAAGAGCTTGGTAGGTTCTTGGGTATTAAGATTGGACTTGAGGTTGATGCCCTATTCTCCTTGGTTCACAATATGCTCAGTTTTCTCCTTTTTACACATTCAAGTACCAAATAATGAAGAATAAAGATTGAGAAAACTAGAAAACATATGCCTCTAAGTAGACCAGGCTATAGGAGTCCTCACCTAGTAGGAGTTCCTGGTCCAATTTTCCTAGGTTAGGTAGGCAAGTCAGACTACCACTTAGGATGACTTCTTTGATAGATCTTTTAGCCAAAATGTGTTGGAGTCGTTGGTTAGCAACTAATTCCTGATCTCTTTGCTAGATTATGATTGGCCCATCCCTCATGAAATTCATACCTTAATCTTTGTCAAGGCTAGGGTGAGAGCAGTGGTTTATGTTTTGTTGTGTATTTTGTTTGAAGTAGCTTAATGCTCTTTATGTTGCCTTTGTGTGCAGATCAGTTCGTGGGTTCGACAAGTTGAGTTGCCCTATCCTGTGGCTGCCAATGAGAGTAAGATTTTAAGCTAGATAAAGGGTCAAAAGCATGCCAAAATTTATCATTTTAAAGTAGAAATGCAAGCCCATTGGAAGCAGCAAAGGTAGATTTGGTCATTTTAAGCATTTGTGAAAGACAGGTTTTAAAGTCGCATGTGAAGACGGATCTCATAGTGGTTTCGGATTTTTATACTTTTTTTTGAGTAAAAGACCAAAAACATCAAATGCCAGGCAGTGCGTGAGTCCCAGATGGGTAGGCAAAAAATTTTAGATCTCAGTTTCAATGCCGGACACCGACGAAGATATTGGGTGCCAAAGTGGGAGGTCACAAGAAAAGGTCAAGTTTGAAAATGGGAAAAGGGAAAGTTTGAAAAGGGTTTGGGGTGTGACCTTTGGGGCCTCCCCCTCCCCTCAAAATCTTCACTTGACCGTGGAGGGGGGGGGGATTTTTTTTACAAAAGAAAAGGAGGGGGAGAGGGGACATAGAATGATGAGGAGGAGATTGAGGGGAGGGAGAGGCCATGGGAGCCTACAAGTACCCATACCAATCGATTGCATCATGCTTCTCCTCCATTTTTTTGCTCTCCATTGTCGCCTTCAGCTCCACAAATGGTGGCTTGAATAGTAATGCCTATTTCTAGTCTTTTTCTCTCCTCCCTCTCTCTCCTCTTGTGGCTTGAATCAGATGTAGGTGAGATGGGAGAACTAATGTAGAGATGTGATGACAAGTACTCAGTGGAGCCTAAATTTAGACCAATTTGTTAGCTATATATGCAACTATAAAAATACAAAAGATGGGAAGTCCTAGTAGTAAGTCTTGTTTTTGAAGAAATTTTGGTTTTTTTAATTGTTTGATCATGGAAATGATATGCACGTGGCATAAAATTTGATATGAGCATACTATGTGATGTGTTTGAGTGCTATCATAAAGAAAATGTAGAATTCAAAATCAATGTAGAATTCGACATCACATTAATGAGAAACTAATTATCTAAGATATAGAAAAACACACAAAATGAAGTAGTTCTAGCAATAATCAATAAAAACAGTAGAAAAAAAGTTATATGTGGATGAAATAGTGTTTACTAATTGTCATGGTTGGTCTTTGTTGTTGTGTGATTAGAAACTGCAAAATAATGAGTATTTGTACAAGAAATATTTGAGAAAAATATCAAAAAATTAGGAAAACATATTTTCTAAATCCAAAAAATAGAGAAAAATAGTAGAATATGTTTGAATATATGTGGGCTATAGAGCATGAGGGTTAGCCTTAGTCTACACCCATTTGCATGTTAAAGTGCCCGTTTAGGAGGGTGATTCTATGGAAAATTGTCATATAACATAAGGAAGGCTATGAATCAATGTGCAATGAGGTTGAAATGCTAGGTTTTTTCCATGAAAAATAAATGATTGTGCATTGAAGTGTAACATTTAGGTTCTGTTGAATATCTAAAGGAGCAAAAGCATAGGTTAACTTGGTTCCATCCCCTCAATCTTGCACTATGTTAGGAAAAGCATAAAAAGAATGTCTTTGCACAACACATGACTGATTGCTAGTTAAAATTGTTTGAGCATGTTAGGGCATGACACACTATATATGTATGAAGCATGATATCAAAGAAAAACTCTTGGATGCATAGCACTTGTCTACCAAATTATTGACCTACGATTGAGCAAAAGAGGTTCCTTTGTTGTAGGTCATATTGGCTATCTTAGTGAAAGGTTGTGTGAGGAAATAATAAATCTCATGGATCAAAAAGATACAAAGAGAGGACTTTGTTTTGTTGTTCTTTATGTGTTAAACATCGCATCTTGGGGCCAATCCCTAGGGTGCAGAAGAACCGTAGGGGCCACAACATTTAGTTGTGGCATGCCCTATATGTATGTGAATAGATGTGAAGTAATCACTTGTGCATGAAAAGCTCCCTGTTCTTGGAGTTGGGATGGGCAAACTGTTGGACTATAGTTTGAAACTTATGTTTGCAAACACATTACTCAAATAAACCATTTCATATCATCCAGATGCTCTTGGCTGCAAGGCTATGAGGGTTGTCTATGTCTAGGAGCTTGGCTAGAGGTGATAGACCCAATGTTTTTGGTCCCCACACATGCAAAGTTAAATCACAAGTGAGTTGTCAAAATTTAGATGCATAAACTACTATTGATCTAGATGCTTAACATAGACTTCTAATTTTGGTCTCAATAGCTCTAAGTCTATTAGTGTCTCAAAGATAGTGGAGAATTCTCAAACAAAAGATTTTAAATAATAAAGTATAGGAGATTCCTTATCAAATAAGGGTACAAATCAAGAGAGGTATGTACTTGAGAAAAGTGTATTGACAAAAAGCGCCACTTGAGCGCATCATCAAGATAGCATTGAGGTTGCATGTGGATGAACAACCATCTACTACAAAAAACTACTAATCTATTGCATTAAGGTTCCATCAACATTTTCAAGTGGGTTGACCTTTGGCACCTTTTTATAACTATGAGGGTTGTTCTGTCAGCCCACAAAGCATAAGGGAGCAATCGTGGCCACTCTTTTATCTTCTCTCCACATGCTTTTGCCAATGCCTTCACAATAGGTGGATGACCTCCTTCACTTTTTGTTTTACATTAGTGAGTATAGTTCAATCATGATGCGAAATGGTCTTGTCATAGGAAACTCTAGTTGGTAGGAGGAGGTGAGGATACCAGGGGGCTCTAGTCATAAACTCCTTAGGCTCTTACGAACTGCCGACTACCATTTGATTTCTACATAGTATTCTGGAAGTTCCAATACTAGTTGAGGAGCTAAACTTGGAAAGAATAATACCTTTAGGTTGACATCATTCTAGTTAGAACAGAAAACATTGTAAAAAGTTATTTTTCTTGAAGAAACCTATTGAGAAGGGATTGCTTTACTCTGTTTTTGTGACGTAAATTAAAGGTGTGTAAGGAATTTGTATCCGAAGATAATTCAAAAAGTTTCTTTTATACATTGAACCTAAGGTGGTAGGTAATTAGGTAATTAATAATACTCTCTTGAGGGTAGCGGGAGGATGGACCCCCAACAAATCCAGATTTGGGTGGTCTCGGTAGGCTGAGAGTTTTCCTAAGAAGGAATAAGAATCGCATTTTTGATTGACCATTAGAGATCGGAAAGCCTGACTCACATCACTTTAGAACCATGGGTAGAAGGAATCAAAGTGCCACACTTCCCTTCGTTTCCCATTCTCTTTGAACCTAGCACAACGTAAGCCCATATTTTAATGAAGATACATCCTTTCCCAAATTCAAACTTTGATAAAAGAACTCCATGCATGGGTGTATCATTCTTTCATGATCAGATGCCATGAATCCATCATTGATTTAATCCTTCCTTTAGCACTTAACCCAACCTAGAATGTAACTATCATCGCATGTGATTTGCAAAGTTCATAAATCCTTTCCATGCATTGCAACTATTCGGATATCATTTAATGGCCATCTACAATTATCTTATACATGAGTCACAACCAAGAATTTATTACATAAGTGCATTATGTATTATATGCCCTATCCTTTGCGTGATGCAACAAGGGCGCCTTTGCACAAATCCATCTTTTAACTTACGCATCATACGTTCAAAAAATGCAACTACCCTTGACCATGGAAATGCAAGCAAATACAAGTACTCATCATGCAACTAAACTTTGTAAATCAAACGAGTACATACATTTTATGATGCATTTAAGTTTTCCTACATGAATTAAAACATGTTTTATGCATCCTTTCCATGCGGACATATTATTTGGAACTTGGGTATTCAATATCGGGGCGTTGTCCACTCTCGTACTTTGGGTGGAAGCTCCCTCGTGCGCTCCTCTCGACGTTTGCTTAGGAGCCATTGATGCAGTAGATTTTGACTCAGCGAAATCCCCCTTGGCTCTCTTACTCGTTTCGAAGTTACTCTGCCCGAGATCTCCTTTTCCACATAGGAATTGGGCCTTGCAAGGCACGGTTTTAAAGAAAACTGGGAGACATGGGTGAACTTGGCCTAGAGAAGCTTCAATAGAAGCTTCTCAAGCTTCTGGAAACAGGGAGATTAGGTGAGATGGAGAAGATGATGAAGATGACGATGATGATGACGACGACGATGACGACGACGACGACGATGATGATGGCGATGAGGGCGGCAGCAGCTTCTTGCGACGACGGCAATAGTAGAGTGGCAGCAGTGGGCAGCTCCTCACGGCGGTCAGCTCCTCATGGTGGGCAGCACGATCAATCCCCCTCCCAAGCTCATGGAGGGGGTTTATATGGGGTGAAGGGGGGGGTGGCCACACAAGTGGCAGGGTGCATGCCCTCCTCCCCATGCCCCTTCACAACTCAAGCTCCACACATACTCCCTCTCCCCGCCATGCAACCGGTGAAGGGAGAAAAAAAATTTGCAATTAATTCATTATTATTATTTTGTCCCTTGAAGGGGAGTTCCTGCGGTGGGCTATGTTTTTGAGCCACGGTCCCTTATGCACAACGTGGGCTGGAGTTTGTTAGTGCACGAAGATGGAGCACTTAGCCCCAAGTTTTTTTTTGCTGCGGGAGAATTCTCTGAACCGCTTTTGCCCGGGATCTAGAGTCGTTAATATTTTGTTGTGGAAATATTACATTCTCTTCCCCTTAGAGGAATCGAGATGTCCTCATCTCTGGGGGTATTATTGGTTGAGAGTACTTTCATCCATCTAGGTGGCATTCTCTTCGGGATAATCTTTCCACTGGACCAGGTATTCTCTCAAGGTCCTAGATCTCAAATGCCTCTCCCTAACATCTAGGATTCTGTTTGGCCGTAGCTCAAGCACTCCTTGGCTCGGCATTACAACTTGTTGATCATCAAGCACGTGACTAGGGTTAGGCACATACTTTTTCAATAGACTAATATGGAATACATTATGAACTTTTAGGTTTTTAGGGAGTTGTAGTCTTTAAGCATTAGGCCCTAGGCCCTTGAGAATCTTGTAGGGTCCAGAATACCTTGGGCTTAGCTTTTTGCATTCACCCAATGATAGGGAACTCTTCTTTGGACGTACGTGAATGAAGACCATATCACCTTCAACTAAGGATCTGTCTTGCCGTTTCAGGTTCGCGTAAGGCTTATGTCTGTCCTTAGCGGCTTGGATGTCCTGTCTTATTGACTTGATTTGGTCATCCATGTCATTTAGCATTTGCTTTGAAGCTTCAACCCTCAAGGTTGGATTCGAAAAGCTTAAAGGAGTACGACAATCGTGCCCATACAATGCTTGAAAAGGGGTCATCTGAATGCTTTGTTGGTAAGAAGCATTGTGGGCAAACTCAACTAGTGGCAAATATTGAATCCACTTTTTGGGTTCGCGGCAGTAGTGTGCCCTAAGTATATCTTCAATGAATTGGTTGACTCATTCTATTTGACCATCAGTTTGGGGATGATAAGCCTACTGAAATAGAGTTGAGTCCCAATGGCTTCGAAGATAGCCCTCCAGAAGTGTGAGGTGAAGAGAGAGTCACGATCACTAATGATTCTTCTGGGTAACCCATGCAGTTTGAATATCTCCTTAATGAATAACCTTGCGATGTCTGAGGCTTTATAGTTTGTCTTAACAGGGATAAGATGTGCAACCTTGGTGAGCATATCTACCATGACCATAATGGATTTTTATCCTCCCTGAACTTGGGGCAGGCCAACGACAAAGTCCATACTAATGAATTCCCATTTCATTTGGGGAATGTCAAAAGTGGTTGCAATTTCCCTGGCATTTTGACATGTTCGGCCTTAATGCGTTGACAAGACAAACATTCCGTGACATATTTGAGAACGTCACCTTTGAGCCTATCCCAATAATAGCTCTTCCTGACCGCATTAAGGGTCTTGGCATAGCTAGGATGTCCTGAGAAAGGGGAGTCATGGGCTTCCCAAAGTATCTTCTGCCTGAGTGACTGGCTTGCCGGGATACATAATCTTGTCCTATAGTAGGCAAGTCCACTATTGATAGAGAATTCTTGATACTTTGTTTGTAGCTTCGGGTCTTGATCTTTGATGGGGATCTCCCTTAGCAATTTCTGATAGGTTGGGTCATGACAAGCCTCCTCTCTAGCTAGCTCAAGAATTGGATTGTTTGGCATGGATACCTTTGTGGCTAGAGATCTGGCTGTTGATGGATCTTGCAAAATCAGAGAATTTAGAAATGCCTTGCGACTGACTGCATCGGCAACTACATTCTCCTTTCCAGGCCGGTATTTGATTTCAAAGTCATATTCTTTCAGTACTTCAATCCATCGATGTTGCCTCATATTGAGCTCATTCTGGGTGAAAATCCATTTAAGACTCTTGTGGTCCGTTACTTAGGTAAATTTTTTACCCAACAAGTAGTGTCTCCAATGTTTGAGAGCAGGGATGATAGCCAACAGCTCCAGATCGTGGGTAGCATAGATTCCTTCATGACTCTTTAGTTTCCTTGAAGAGTATGCTACGGGATGATCTTCTTGCATGAGCACACATCCTAAGGCAAGTGCGCTAGCATCAGTTATCACTTCAAACTCCTTAGTAAGATCAGGAAGTTTTAGGATGGGTGATGATACCAAGCTTTGCTTTAGTTTGTCGAAGCTGGTCTGTTCAGCAGGTGACCATACAATTGATACTTGCTTCTTTAGGAGATCAGTCAGGGGTGCTGCAATTAGAGCATAGTTTTTGATAAAGATCATGTACCATCCTGTCAATTCAAGAAAACTACATATTTCTTTGACAGAAGTTGGTGTTGGCCACTCCAGAATGTCTCTGGATCCAGTGAAATTCCTTTTGCTGATACAATGAATCCTAGATATTCAATCTGTCGCTTGAAAAATGCACACTTCTTCTTCTTGGTATAAAGCTTATGTGCCCTCATTGTTTCGAGGACAATGCGAAGCTGGGGCTCATGATCTTTTTCCTGCTTGGAGTAGACTAGGGTATCGTAAAAAAAGACGAGTACAAAGTCATCAAGATAGGGCCTAAAGATATCCTGCATTAACCTGTTGAAGGTAGCAGGAGCATTTGTCAGCTCGAATGACATGACCAGGAATTCAAAGTGTCCATACCTTGTGCTGAATGCCATCTTTGGGATATCTTCTTCCTTGATCCTTATCTGATAATATCCAGACCTGAGATCTATCTTAGAGAAGATCTTCGCACCTTGAAGATGGTCAAGAAGTTCATCTATTCTTGGAATGGGATATTTGTTTTTAATGGTTGATTGATTTAACCCTCTGTAGTCAATGCATAGCCGAAGCGTTCCATCTTTCTTCTTCTGGAACAGCACTGGAGCTCCCCATGGCAAACTGCTAGGACGGATGTAGCCTTGGTCTAACAGTTGCTTGATTTGCTCCTTCAGCTCAATCGCTTCCGGGATGGACATCCTATATGGTCTCTTAGCGATTGGTGCAGCTCCTGGCGCCAGCTTGATTTCGTGATCGACTTCCCTTTGAGGAGGAAGTTTTGTCAGCTCTTCAGGAAATACATTTGTGTATTCCTTTAACCATGAAGGTTCTTCCCTAGATTCTTGATTCTGATCTAGCTTATTTAGTTTGTTCAAATAGATCGGTAGGCCCTTCCTAACTCCTTTTACTATCCGTGTTGCTTTTGCCAGCTGAATTTTTGGCTTACCATCCTCTCCTTGAGTTGTAACTAGTTCTCCTTTGGAATTTCGAAAGGAGACTTGGCCCTTCCCACAGTGAATGTGGACATCATTAGGTTTTAGCCAATCCATTCCGAGCAAACATTCATGGACACCTAGGTTTATTACCCTGAATCTGACCGAAGTCGACTTTCCACCCAGTAGGACTTTCACCTTAGCAGTTTTCCTAGTACAAGAGACCTCATGACCATTTGCTAATTCCACAAGTAAGGTAGGTGCATCTTTTGTGGCTATTCCTAATATTCTTGCACAGATTGGTGAAATGAAAGAATGTGTACTGCCACAATCAATCAAGGTTTTGAAGCTTTTACCTTGATAATCCGATGGTGTTTGAATCACCAAGAATTGGCGATTTGAGCCTTTCTTGTGAAGAGCGGCATGAACCATTGCTCTCTCAATGTCAGCTTCCATTGATGGGCCTTCCTCATCACCCAGCTCCTTGTTGGCAACACTGGAGGTTCTCCCTCTGGCCCTGACGATGGCTCCTTGGCCATGGATGGCTCCTTGGAATGGCCCTTGACATTGTCCTCTTCTAAGCTTGGGACAGTGCCTTTTAAATTTGACCAGGCTCGTTGCAATGGAAGCAACAGAGATTGCAGCCATTACCTTGTGTAGGAACAAAGTTGTTGATAGTGTTGGCCCTAGCTTTCTTCCTTTGTCCCTGATTTTGGCCCTGCGCTCTCTTGGCCTGAGACCTATACATCCCCTTGTTCTGATCCTTGTAAGACCAAGCTCATTATTCCTTGGCTTGGTCTGTACCTCCCGTATTATTGGTGTAGCTCGAATGAGCGTGTCTTGTAGGTCCGTTGGGCGCATTGATTCCAAGCGGGTGTTTATGGGTGGATTTAACCCAGCACAAAACTTTGACACCTGTTGTGTCATATCCATTTGTGGTGCATATTTTAAGAGAGAGATGAACTTTGAATAATATGCATCCAGGGATAGTCCAAGCTGCTTTAATTCATAGAATTCGTTCATCTTCTGTGTGTGGTAGGCAGGTTACAGATATCTCCCTCGCACAGATCTTTTAGGCTTCTCCTAAGTAACTGACGAAAGTCTTACTTTGCCAGTAAGCTTTAGTTTGGCGAGCATAGCTTGGTTAGCGGCTGCAGTACCTGTTGCCTCGAAATAATCCTCCATGGATTCGATCCAGACCTCAACGTCAGTTTGGACAGTCCTCCCTTTCCATCGAATTCAGGTGGCTTGATTTGTTTGAGAAGGAACTTCTTCTCTTGAATTACAGCTGTACTTGGTGTAGGGGTCATACTAGGAATCTGCACTTGAGGTTGCGCTTGGGAAATAAGATTCTTTACGCCAAAAACTTGCTAAACGTTTCTCACATTACATTATTATGCCTGGTTCAGCTTTTAGCCAAATGACCTAATCACTTAACTCCTTTACCAACACTCATAGCCATGATAGACAGTGATAAAAATCTTATTCATTCATGTGGACATAGCCCTTTCGAGTACATTTATTTTGGGAAGGTAGAACAAGCTGATTGGCACATCAGTTTGGGGAGAATAGGATTGTGTTACATTCGGCTATGGGAACTAAGTAATAATATGGAGAGGGGTCATGGATTTTCAGGAATCGATAGGTCATAGGAAGCTTGGGGTATCCATTTCTTTGATACCCATTATTCTCATAGCATCCCAGCACCTTGATTCTGTCGACAGGGATTATTCGAGTCACTTCGTTGTACACATAGTTGTTCTGCTTGACCTTCTAACCGCTGACATGCAGGGTTGCGTTTGCATGAGCCTTGACAAAGATGAACAGCTTCATGATCTTTAAATCCTCCATCCACTTGATTCTCTTCAAGTTGGTCTGAAGGTACACAAGTCGGTGGGCTGCTATGTAATATATTCCTAATTCACTTGTCCATCTCCGTTCCACGTACAGAGGTGAAGGATTGTAGATACGGTCTAGAATATTCATCATACCTAGCCTCCATTGATAATCTGAAGCACGCATTGCAGTCATAAACATAACCTAGAACACCAAAAATTTGTTCCATGCTTCGCGACTCTGTAGGCTAGCATCCATAAGTAAGCAAGGAAATGTTCTTAACGACAACATTGCTCTATTTCCCCTCATTAAGATTCCTTGTAAATAATAGATCCCGTTGGTTCGCTCTGATACCAACTGTAACGTGTCCCCCTGTCCACTTATAGGACACATCTTAGCAGGCCATCGGGAAGAGAGTCTAGAAAGTGCCGCCCGGCACTCACAAGGAATGTCACGGAGTTTGTGATCTAGGTCTTCCCGAGTCTACCACGAAGCGGAAGCATTCCGGCCATTCCCACTTAGGACATGAATCAGGGTTTTCCTAATGGTCAAGTTCCTAGGAGGTAGCTAGCAACGAGCCCCAGATGAACCACTTTGCGTAGAACATCAGGGTTGAAGCGGATTTATACTGCACTTGGTTCAAGAAGAATGGGAAACAAGAGGGATGTGAAGCTCGACCTCTCTACCCGTAAGGCATAGTCCCATTCCGTTCCCCTAAAACAGCACAAATCGGGACTCTAGCTCTATAGATTCTAGGTCATTGTTACCTTGCTGTCAATTCCTTTGAGAAAAGTTCCCAGCCAACCGGGACCACCCTTCCATAGGACGAACCCAGGGTCACATCCACTGTACTTTCCTCGGGTTGCTTAGTTATCTAATTACCTACCACATTTAGTTTGACATGCAAAAACAGCTTCCTTAATTAACCAATTAAATACTGGTTCCTTCACATAACTTAGGCACAGACACAGAAAAACAATGTCAAGCAAGTTCCTTTTCAACATTTGATCTTTATTTATCATAGTCTTTGGAATACATCAAATAACCTGCCCGAAGGCTATTCCAGCAATCCTCAGGGATTGCTATTCCAAGTTCTGCCCGTTGACTAGTATGCGGGCCTCAAGATCCCATCTCGAGTCACGTCGGCCTCTTGTGTAGGATCTAGAGGCAAGGGATTTACGGCCAGAGCCTCCCTTGGTACCCAAGCATCCTCCTGCTCCAAGTAGCACCCACGGAGAGACCTCTCGCGGGAGGTTCGGTCCACGTATCCAGCGCAGCTAACAACCCCCTTGGATAGGGTTAGGCAGACAGTCGGAGGTAAGTGGTACTACCACTTCCTCCAGGCTTTTAGCCTGAAGCATTAGTTGTTTTTCCTGAATTAGTTCCTTGAGCAAAGAAGTACAAACAGTGCACCTAAGGGTACAATCATGAACATTCCAGTGGTCGTTTGTACAGCCAACTGTTAAGGTGTGATTCCTTCTCCCTGAATGCCTCCAGCATTTGATCCTGGATCAATCGCTATTTGGCAAGATCCCAAGGGTTTCATAAGCTGAGTTGCTTGTTTACCCTTTTCTCCTTGGGTTAGGGTTTATACCTTGTTGATCCAAATTGTCATTACTTTAGGTTTCCTTATATTGTGGTCGATAAATCCTGGACAACCTTGTCGCCCTAACTTGGTCTAAGATGTAGGAGTTCTATTTTGTGATTTAGACGCAAGAGCATATGACGTTACGGCTTGTTGCACGAGATAGGTGTCAGTATCTAACTTGTGGGATTATATCTTTCTTTGTACGGTATTTCTTTATCAAGAATACCTTTGATCAAGATAAGGGCTTGGGAGTCCTCTTGACCCAATCCAAACCTTAACCCTACTAGGGCGATAAACGTTTTGGCCCTAGGGTTCCTAAATTCCTTGAGGAGGTCTAGCATTTGGTCATCTAATCCTTAGGGTGAGAACCCTAGATCATTCTTGCATGGGCGATTAGATAGTCCTAACATTTCGAGAATGTGGGTAGAACCTTTGAGATTGGAATATTAAATCGGCTTCCTAAGTGTGATACTAGGCAGAATTTTAACATAGCTTAACCCTACCTAGCACATTGAGGTGACCATCATATGCTAACTAATCATACCTTTATGAATTTCATGTAGGCTACTCATTTACATGTGAATTACTTAGTTGATCTAACCAACCCACGACTAAAGATGATCTTCCGCTTAAAGATGCAAATACTTTTCTTCTAAACTTGCAAGTACTTTCCCTAAAAGATGTAAGTAACTGCAAGATGAGTGAGTTGTATCATTCCATGCAATTTCAAGTCCCTAGACCTTTTACCATTATGCAACTATAGGATCTATAGTGATCTTTCTTTTCCTTGCCCTATGCAATGTTGATTGACATTCAGAGCTATTCTTATAAACCCTACATTTTATGCATCGTATTCAAGCTTTTAGTATTTTAATGAAGATGCATCCTTTCCCAAATTCAAACTTTGATAAAAGAACTCCATGCATGGGTGTATCATTCTTTCATGATCAGATGCCATGAATCCATCATTGATTTAATCCTTCCTTTAGCACTTAATCCAACCTAGAATGTAACTATCATCACATGAGATTTGCAAAGTTCATAAATCCTTTCCATGCATTGCAACTATTCGGATATCATTTAATGGCCGTCTACAATTATCTTATACACGAGTCACAACCAAGAATTTATTACATAAGTGCATTATGTATTATATGCCCTATCCTTTGCGTGATGCAACAAGGGCGCCTTTGCACAAATCCATATTTTAACTTACACATGATACATTCAAAAAATGCAACTAGCCTTGACCATGGAAATGCAAGCAAATGCAAGTACTCGTCATGCAACTAATCTTTGTAAATCGAGCGAGTACATAAATTTTACGATGCATTTAAGTTTCCCTACGTGAATTAAAACATGTTTTATGCATCCTTTCCATGCGGACATATTATTTGGAACCTGGGTATTCAATATCGGGGCGTTGTCCACTCTCACACTTTGGGTGGAAGCTTGCACGTGCGCTCCTCTCGATTTTTGCTTAGGAGCCATTGACGCAGTAGATTTCAACTCAGCGAGCCCCCACTTGGCTCTCTTACGCGTTTCGAAGTCACTCTGCCCGAGATCTCCTCTTTCGCACAGGAATTGGGCCTTGAAGACACGGTTTAAAAAAAAATCGGGAGGAATGGTTTTAAAACAAACCGGGAGGCACGGTTTAAAAAAAAATCGGGAGGCACGGGTGAACTTCTCAAGCTTCTGGAAAGAGGGAGATGACGTGAGATGGAGAAGATGATGAGGATGACGATGATGAAGATGAAGAAGATGATGATGATGATGGCGACGAGGGCGGCAGCAGCCTGCGACGACGGTGGTAGCAGGCTGTCGGCGGCGGGCAACTCCTCACGGCGGGCAGCACGATCAATCCCCCTCCCATGCTCATAGAGGGGGTTTATATGGGGTGAAGGGGGGAGGGGTGGCCACACAAGTGGCAGGGTGCATGCCCTCCTCCCCATGCCCCTCCACAACTCAAGCTCCACACATACTCCCTCTCCCCACCATGCAACGGGTGAAGGGAGAAAAAAATTTGCAATGAATTCTTTTTTTTTTGTCCCTTGAAGGGGAGTTGCCGCGGTGGGTTACATTTTTGAGCCATGGTCCCTTATGCACAACGGAGGCTGGAGTTTGTTAGTGCACAAAGATGGAGCACTTAGCCCCAAGTCTTTTTTGTTGTGGGAGAATTCTCCGAAATGCTTTTGGCGGGATCTAGAGTCGTTAATATTTCATTGCGAAAATATTACAGAGAAATTCAATGATATCTTAGTGAGAGCACCTATCCTAAAACTATCCAATCTAAGTCAAGAATTCAAAGTTGTAACAAATGCAATCTCCCGATGTTGGGATGTGTGTTAATGCAAGAAGGTCATCCAACGGCTTACTCTTCAAGAAAATTGAAGACTTATGAGAAGAATCATACTACCTATGATCTAGAGCTACTAACAATAATTCATGCTCTCAAGATGTGGAGACATTATTTAATCTCAACTCGATGTCATTTTAGGGGAACAAAGTTAGACTATGCATTGTGGATAGAGGAGTTAACGTTCTACAATTTCCCTCATTTTCACTCTCTTTGAATCAAGTTTGAGATATATCTACATTTTGTGCAAAATAGATACTCGAAGACCGATGCTAGAAGACTATTAGGTGAGCTTAGCTTATGTAGGAACTAGATTCAAGTTGATCCTTGTGGGTATGGCCATAACCTTCCTATGAGAGGTGGACTCAAGCAAATCTAGGTGTTAAAGTTTGTGATTTTCCAAGGAGTTTCAAACGGTGTCGCTTAGAAACATCTCTTGATAGACCATAAAAAATTCATGCCACTGAAGGATCTTCGATGGGACACATCATACATGGTATTAAATCATAAAGAACAATAGACATGTTTGAAAAATATATTTCAAACATTAATAATCTAACCTTGAATTTTGGAGGTTTCCTCACTGCTAATGTGGAATGAACCTTTGAAAAAATAATCAAGCTTGGGAATATTTTTAGTATTTTGAGCTATACATGCATTCATCAATGGAGAAGAGAAGTTATGCACATCTTGGGATCGAGTATATAATATTTCAACATTGTATTGAGAGAGACAATGGGTTTGGTATGGGTAGTTCTACTATTTTGCTGTAGATCATCTTCCCTATATTTGCACCACTTAAAAAGGATACAATGCATGGAAAATCTAAAGTTGCAAAGGCTTTATATTCTACAATTCTAGAAGAAATCCTACCTTATTCATGAGTGGTGGGAATTTTTTTTTTGTCATCATGGCTATCGTGTAGAAGGTTTCTTCGACCTTCTCTTACATTACGGACTCATGGATGTTGATGGAAACCCACCATCCTATTACAATATCGATCTATTTGATTATTATTCCTAGATCCCTAAATGAGAAATGTAATGCCTTAGGCTATTGGAATCCTAAACTTAGAAGGGCTCTACTTCCCTATAAGCCATACAAAAATAAATTTCCCTACTTGATACGATAAACCTGGCTAGCATTATCACAGTTGTGAATAATGAAAAGAGTTTCTAATACTTTTTAAAAGTTTTGTACTCATTGTACTATGTCTATGTTCTTAAGCACAAATTATTGGAATCTTGTACTGTGAATATTAAATGAGAAATGTAATTTTAGCATGCTATACATGAATTTGATCACGTAAAATTTTGTCAATCCCAGGATACTATGCCTACTCTTGGCTCTGTCAAAGCACAATAAAAGAAGTTACTCCTCAAGTAGTTTCAATGAAATTTTAGCATGCTGTACGTGAATTTGATCATGTAACTTTTTGTCAATCCCAGGATACTACACCTACTCTTAGCCCTGCGGAAGTGCAAGAAAAGAAGTTCATTCTCAAGTAGATCAAATCACTCGAAACTAATAGAAAGGGTAAGGATAGCATTTGAGGCAAAAATATAGATTGAGTCAGTGGAGGATTGCTTTACTGTCGTGGGAACTATCCATTTCAATCAAGTTATTATTGCCAAATTAAAGTGACAAGAGAAGCTCGCATGTGGTTGAAGAAATGGTGTAAAGACCAATGAGTTTTGGAGTCAGCTATATCACTTGGGATAATTTGAAGTAAGTTGTGTGCAGGAGATACATTCTGCCTACTTACTAGACCATGAAAATGAAAGAATTGTTCACCTTGTGCTAGTTGAGTCTAAACTTAGAAGCTTATAACTAAAAGTTCTGTCACTTCAAAAGTGTGCACCACCATTGGATATCTCCCAACAGGTATCAATATTTTGCCATGGGTTGAACTCTTCATTAGATACATGCCTTGAAACAATGCATCTGTCCAGCCTCTAAGACACATTAATCTAGGCAAGGCCAATTATCCAAGAGATTTAGTTAAAGCCTAGAAGTTTCAGATTTTGGGAATAGGGTTCCCTAGACGAAAGGTCACATAACTTTATCAAAAGAGCTCAAGGCCAATGCCAAACTAACCAAAGGAAGAAGGCGAGAATAAATGTAGTCTAAAATTTTGTGTTAACAAATAGGTGGCAATAACGAGATTCAAAGATGCTACCATTACAATAAACCCAACCACTTCAAGAAGCACTACCCAAAGCTTAATTAAACTTTTCACCAAGGGTAGTTTTGTGGCTTAAACTAATCTATTATCACTAGAGACAAGGGAAAAGGTGTCAGTGTGGCACTTGAAGAACTGGAGGAAGATGAAGACCGTACATAGGAAGCAGAGATGGAAAAATCAACTGGCCATGCTGCCCTCAATGAAAAAGAGCTAAGTCGCTAGTTATGATTTAGACACTTGTAATCTACTAAGGTAAGGCTTTTAGAATTTTGATCGATTGCGAAAGCACTTGTTCATTCATTTAACCAAAGTGTGCAAAAAAGTTAGGGATAGACATTGTACTTGCAGCCAAGCTTTTGGTAGACAACAATGGTCTCAAGTGAGTCTTAACATAGCCAAGATCTAAAATGAGCCAGTGCCAAGGGATTGAGGTTTTACAAGAATACGATTTTATTGGGTTTAATTAGATGATACAATGTTTTTATCAAGGATTATACCTTGATCTCTATACCTCTCACTAAATTTCTCAATAAGCAAGTTGCTATTATATGTGGACTCCTATTGAGTAGTCTACCTTTGAGAAATTCAAGGATATCTTAGTGACAGCACCTATCCTAAAACTATCCAACCTAAGTCAAGAATTAAAAGTTGTAACAAATGCAATCTCCCGATGTTGGGATGTGTGTTAATGCAAGAAGGTCATCCAATACACAATACTCACATACCTGTACATTGTAGGTGGCAGCCGCCCATCACTTTTAGTTTATTCTTAATTTTTTCTATGAAAATAGAATAAGGGAAGGTAGATCATACATTGTGACGGTTGGAGTTCCCACCACATACTATCTTGCTCTCTCTTGCTTGAACCTACATAGCTCTTATATCCTCTTGCTTTCTTATACTCTTGCTCCTACTCCACCTTTCACAAATGATAGCATGCATATGCTAGTATGAGTATTTAGGCTCATTTTGATGAAAATCTCATCTATCAAAGGGTTGTTATTAGGGTTATTTAAATCACCATTACCAACTTCTGATACTTAAGGGTGGATTGATTGAGCTCTCTTGTTTGCTAGGTTTCTTCTCAACACATTGGAGTACTTACGTGAATAACTTCTCATGGTTCTCATTGCAGTATGTATTGATGCACTATGTTTGCCCTTAACATGATCTATTACCTTAGTCTTTACTATTTCCTGTATGAAGTAGAATTTAAATGCCTCATGAAGTTGTATGATAATGAAGTGTAGTTATATAGACAATTTTCACACGTGACTTGAAGAATTATTATGGGTGTCACATTTTTTTCTCATTGGTAATGCTTATGATCTATTGTATGATGGATACTCATGATGACATATGAGATCTAATAGCTAGCACCATGGGTTCTCTATTATTTTGATCTATTTCCAACATACACTTTGATTTTTATATTTGATTTGTTATTATTAGTATTGTAAAGTATGGTTCTGTGGATATATGTCATTGTATCTTAGTTTTTGGTTAATTGCTTGATACATCAGAGTGTATTTCCTACACTGGCTAAAGAAATATAGTCTATTCCATTATGAGGCAGCTCAGTCCTATTATGCATTCTACATAGATTTGGAGCTGAAACACTTTGATGATCTTGCCATTGTCATCTTGAACCTCTAATGTGAAGCTTTGTGAAAAATGACATTGTTTTATGGATGAAAAAAGAATTTGATGTATGCTGTATTTTTAGCATATACTCTGCTTTTTATCTTTGATTTGTCATTATTAGTATTGTAAAGTGTGGTTCTATGTCTGTATGTCATTATATCTTAGTTTTTGGCCAACTGATCCTACATAACTTTGACCAAACCATATACTCTGCTTTTTATCTTTGATTTTTCATTGTTAGTATTGTAAAGTGTGGTTCTATGTCTGTATGTCATTATATCTTAGTTTCTGGTTAATAATCTACTGATCATATATAACTTTGACCAAAGCATTCTTCATCATGGTAACAACAGTCTATAAACTTTGATCTATAAAGATCTACATTCAAATCTAGTAGTATTTAAACCCTTTCATCAATAATTTGACTTTGTTACATGGTATTAATGATTATTTGGTCCAAAAAGCTTCTTTCCTACATCAAGTCACAACTTTCCTGTATCAAGTTAATTATCACCTACATGAATGAACTTGCTGCCTACAGTGGTAAACATGTTGCTTGCATAACGAACTTGCTGCTTGGAGTGGTAACCTTATTTTTTGCTCTATGATAACCTTGTTTCTTGCTGCAGTAACCATGTTTCTGCAGTAGTGTTGCAGTCTCCCACAGGAGCAAGGTTACAATTGCCTTCATCAAGATTGTGGTTTTCATAATGTCCACAAAATTTCGCACCACTACTGCTTCAGGCACTATAGCAGTGACTTGCATAAATTTGATTCCCACTATTTTCTGAACCTATCAATCCTTCTATGACTTATCATAATCAACTTGAATTAGTATTCAAAGCCTAAATCCATTAATTATAAGTTTAACAACGTCTCCTTGCATTATAGCTAGAATGAAGGTATATGCAATTACTGACAAGTGATGAGCCATAGGTCATAGTACAACCATTTCAATAAAATATGCCAGGGCTGAGAACTCATCATATATAATGATATTCATAATATATCATAGAGAATGAAGATATAAAACCATAACAGAATAAGTAGATTACCACTCCAATGGTACATAGTGATCGCTTTATGATCTACATCATAATCCCCCATGGCTTCAGTTTGCATCATATCATTTAAATAAACTTTTTGAGCATCAATCCAAACTATCATAACATGTATTTGCTACTTGTTAGACTCTTGAGATTGTTGATCTTCAAATTTATTTTGTAATTGATGTTTTTAAGCTTATTATAGCACTTCTTATTGTTGTAAGAGTTGCAAAAGTATGGACTGATGTTGTAAGAATAGCAGGATTACTAGATGCTACTGTAGGAATAGCAGAAATGCTAGTTGCTACTATAGGTACTAGAGAAATTTGGCTTGTTGCTGTAGGTATAGGAAAAATGTAAACTACTGTTGTAGGAAGTGAAGGTACTGTTGCAGGAACTCAGTGTCTTGTTGTAGAAAATATTGAATTTTGGATTCTTGCATATCATTTTGAAGCTTTCTTGATACAAAAAATGGTAACATATACTTGCTACAAATATCCACTTCATACAATATCAGCACTTTCATGCTCAAAAACCAATCAATATGAATAACATTAACCATTCTTACTATAATGTGAACTGCATAGATACCCACTATTGTAGGTACTTACATACTTCCATATGCTCCAGCATCAATGATAAACTTATCAAAGTCCTCAAGAACTTCAGAAATACCAGTCTAAATTGAAACATCAACAACATGATCATTCAATGCATAGAGATTCTCAAGAATAGCATCTTGACTTGAAGCATGAGAAAATACCAACTATGTATGCAAATCAACAACTTCATTATTCTTCTATTGAACAACTTCCTCAATAATATTAATGACTTTAAAACAATAAGAAACTTGGAACTCCATTGCATTCCTCAGTTGAGAAATCTCCTATTGTAGTAACACTTTCTCATCTTGAAACCGATTACAAACAAAGCTTCAATTGCTATAACATTTTATGCATTTCTCTCCTTTTCGAGCTCAACAAAAAGCCAATGAATGATCTTAGTTGAAGATTGAATCATAAAGTGTACATCATGTGGAACTTCAAAAAAACCATACAAACTAACTGCATTTTGTTATTCTTAATATTCAACTAGCTCTTGTAAAGGAAGTGTAGTGCCAATCTTGTAATGCTCCTCTTCCTGCAAAGGAATTACAGTGCTAATCTTGCAATCTCGCAATTCTTGTAGTGGAACACTAACTTGTTCTTCAAATTGAGCAATGCAATAACATGAAATATTATCTTGCATGTTGGAAACATGGGTATCCTGAACAAATACATCCAAAGATGGTGCATTTTTCACTATGAGTAATGGTACTTCTTCAAGTTCTTGCAAAGTTCCTTCACTAAAATATAACTTAATAGCTACATTATCTTCCTTAACATCAATAAGAGAACTAAGAAAATCATATGACATCCTCATTGCAAAAATCATAATCCTCAAACTTATCATCCATAATAGCATCATATTCTTGAATAAATAACTGATCTTCTTGATTACCAATTTGATCATCTTCATTGTTCATAATTTCTAGCTTGTTTTCTTCTTGATTAAGGCTTATTGCAGATTGATTATGGTAGTTTTTAAAATATCAAAATATAAAAATTACCTTCAAATTATTGATGCAAAGTGTGTGATGATCAACTCTCCCGTTGGAAAATTACTCAATTGGATTCGGGGCACTCGAGGATTCTTGGCTTCTTTGGCTCTTGTCCTCTCTCACTCCTTTTACCTCAATCTTTGGCAAGACCACAAGTAAAAAGCACCAATCATCATTATCATCACTTGAACTTTAATCCGAATCTAAATCACAATCTAAAACATATTCATATCTTTCCTTAAACTTTTCAACTGTTGTAAGTAATCTGCCAACATGCTTAACACTTGAACAAGACCTGAGTTTCTTGCATTCATGATCATCATGCCATTCATAAGCATCATGTAGAACATCCTCAAAAGAATCCAACTTGTCCCATGCTTTATCCATATTTAAACTTGAACCCTTCTTTGTTGGCTACTGATTAAAACCTCTTGCAGATACCATAAAACTCATTACATAAATCAAACATGCAGAAATACTTGCAAGATTTTTCTTCTTCACAAGACCCATGAACATAAGAACAAATTTTTTAATGTCCATATTCAAAACAAAATTTGTACCTCTTTTTCTTTTCTTTGATTTACCCATTGCAATTAATTATATTGGAATTTTAAACTTCAAAACTAAAAATGAAACCTGAATGCTCTCTTGTTAATCCTGTGTAGGTTTCTTGTAGCAGGCAAAAAATAGTGCTTCCTCCTTCTTACTAGATTTAGCCAGAGTTTGTTATAGAGAGGGTATTCTTGCATTTTGCAATATCTCTATAAATAACTTGTCTCTATGTTCCTCCAGGATTTAAAACCTTCATGCTTCTCCTCCTACAATCGTATGAAACTCCTACTATTATTGCTTTATGAATGGTTTCTTCAATTCCTAAGACTTGTTGCTAGACAAAATAACAAAGTAATTGTCCATCATATAAGCTAAAAGGAAAAATTAACCTTGTGAATTGTATCATCCTACTTTAGGTAATATATCACTACTTCAAGCAATTGTCACTACTTCAAGTTGTGACAAAAAAATTTACAAATTTCTAGCATCAAATAAAGGTGTTTATGATTAGGCTATAAAATTAGAGATACAAGAGGGCAGTAATGATAGAATTGCATCATCTTGCTATATGAAATGTATCACTACTTCATACAGGAAATTTGAATTTCTGCCATCAAACACATACACACAGAAAACCCTCTAAAAATACAGAGAAACCATGGTGCCAACTATCAAATCTCATATATAAGCATGAATATCCATCATACAACAGGTCGTAAGCATCAACAATGAGCAAAAAACATAAGACACCCATAATACCTCTTCAAATCATGCAAGCAAACTGCCTACATAACTACACTTCATGAGGCATACAACTTCATGTGGCATTTAAGTCTACTTCATACACAAAATAGTAAAGACTAAGGTAACAAATCATGCTAAGGGTAAACATAGTGCACCAAGCCATGGCTAACACCTGGCACAACATGGTGGATGGCTAGCACAAGCATGACCTGAACCCTTGTATGATGTAGTGTCAAATGCCTTATCCAAAACTGACATATCTAATGAAAAAAATTATGCTGTACTCACAGCCTTGCACCATAAAAGTGAGCCACAAAGAGTAACGATAAGTAGAGCCTCTCTAGTAGGATACTTATAGCCCTCTATTGCAGTTGCATAATCCACTCAGAAGACAATCATAAAACATAGGTATACATAGCATAAGTATGTTAGAAAAAAGAAAGTCTGATAGTGAACCTCATGAGTTGTGAGGCTCATGAGCATCATGAGAATAAGTGATAGACTACTCTCGTGTCAGCCTTCACAACATCATAATTTGAGGATTGAATTTTAGCATTGTCATGCTGCTTGATACTTTACAACTTAGTAATCATACCCAAAAGTCTATCATACTCAACCTGCATTCCTTCAAGCTTCTCTTTGAGAACATCCTTCTCGTTAATTAATGCTTCCAAATGCACACTCTTCAAAAAGAAAATTGATTATTTTTTCTTTAATCTCTAGAAGGAAGAGATAGCAGTTGACCCTACTAAGGTCTAAGATGTCCAAGATGGCTTGGATCTTAGTAGTTGACCTTGTTAAGGTCCATATTATGTCGAGATAAGGACTGAGATAAGGACTATCCAAGAAAAATAGAAGCCCCCCCAAGGAGAAGGCTAAATTTCAAGATTATCATCTTGAAGAAAAGCTCTTATACTACCAATAAAGGTTTTGCATTCCTAAAAGTTTGAAGCATAAGAGAAGAATCCTACTAGAAGCATATGACATCCCAATAGCCAAATACCTTGGCTATGCATCCCCACCGTCGTGCTGCCTTCCATAGGCTATGAGATGAATATGTCAAAGAGCTTCTCTCATAGCTAGAGAAAGCAAAGGAGGATAAAAAGATAGTAGTAGTTGAGTTGGAGGCTAAGAAGGAGAGATTAGCAGCCTACCAACTTGAGAAAAATTGCCAAGTGGCTGGCTATCAAAAAGAGATAAGTGAGCTGAAGATAGAGCTCAAGGCGAAAGAAGGAGAAGAAGATAAGTGGTGAAAAGGGCTGGAGGAAGAGCATCAGGAAGTGATTGGCCTACAAAGACAGTACAAACTCTTATGCAAAATGAAGAGCTAACAATGCAGATGGACAGAATCCAAGAAGCCATGGATTAGGTCGCAGCAGCTGAAGAATTAGAGAAAGTCCAAGAAGGAGAAGAGCAAAAAGACACTTAGATGAAATGATAAGTAGGATACTGATGGAGACGGAAGAGCAAGGGAGATTGGAGAGGGAGATTGAATGCTTGAAGGAGTTGGAAAAAAAAATGGAAAAGTGGACAATGGTGGCCTTAGCTCAAAGAAGGAATGAAAGCTTAGAAGAAATGAAATAGAGAGCCGAAGAATGGGCGACGAAGAGTGAAAGGAGAGTAAAAGACCTGGTGAGCCACTTGGCCCTTGCAGAAGGGAATGGAGTGTTAGCAAGAAGTAGGTAGAGGCTGCATAGACAAGATTGGAAGCCCAACATCATGCCTTTCTTAGCATTATCTTGGATGTAACACAATCAGAAGAGGAGAAGGCCGTTGAGACACAAAAGAAAAAGTTGGAGATCGCCCATAGAGCCATAAGGGATGGGCTATGTGCTCAACCGCAAAGAGAAGGGACCAGCCTAAGCTAACAAGTTCAAAGAAAATATTTGCTAAGGGTAGCGCTAATAGTCCAAAATGTGGACCTACTAGGCTTCAAGGAAGGAGAATCACAAGAGCCAAGGAGAGAAGATGAAATGAAGAGGCCACTTTCAAAAGGATGACTAAAATTTGAAATGGGGCAGCCAGATGAGGAGCGATGAGGAGCTAGTCTTGCAACCTCCCTCTCCATGACCAAAAACATAGCAAGAGGTAGACACCACTGTCAAGGGAAACGAAAAAATCAAGACAAAGAGAATGAGGATGTTTGAGTAGGCAATGAGAAGATTAAAATCCCAACAAGTAGTAGCCTCAGAAGCGCCCATTATTCCACCATGAGAAGGTTTTTTTCCAGTGAATCGAAATGTGGAGCTCATAGTGTGGGAGCAGAAAGAGAATGACTGCCAACCCTTCGATTTCACTTTCAAATTCCCCTCTACACTATGCAGGGTACTATCAACCAAAGTGGTGGAGGAGGTGATAAGCATGGGAGGAAGGCTTGGCGATAGATGGAACTAAGAGAGGGAGAAGAATCCAATGCAGTGGGTAATGGAAGCACATGGTTATTGGAAAAACAAAGTCATGGAGGTGCCCAAGATAGTGAAAGGCTATGAGTCCTAACCAAAGTGGAGGAGAATCTGGGATGGCAATGTGGATGCCTAGATGTTGTTTTGCAACACACTACCCTTCGAGGGAAACAACCCTACATACGTGCCATATCTGAGAAGGGTAGGGGTGTACTTCAACCCTGACATTCACGGCAGATATGATTTCCCGATATACAATGTAAATGCCACCAAGCCAGAGAATGCCCTGACCTTCTCCAAGAATGACTTACAAGAATTGATTGGCCATTTTCTTAATGAGTTCACTTATTGCCTAGATCATGCCTTCATCACTACTTGTAACTATCATAGATTACTTAGGGTACTACTTAAACAGGATCCTACACCACAATAATATTTCCTCCTGCCCCTATTTTTGATCTTAATGTCAGTATAGATAGCTGTGCCATGGATAGGTTGATGATGCAAGCTACCCTCTTACTATCCTTTTTCATGGCCCTCTTAGAGGATATGAATGTCAGCCCCTTCACTAGATGCAACCACCCATTTTTGTCCACAACTCCTCTCCAAGTTAGAATGAACCTAAAAGGATATATGTAGGGAATAGGCTTCCTTAGCAAGTCCCTTAAACCCCCAACTTCTTCTCATGACCATGATGACAAAGATTAGTTCTTCATTACTTTCAAAAAAAAGAGAAAAAGAAAAGACAAAGGAAAAAGAAAAAAGGAAAAGAAAAGAGTAAGAAAATAGAGAAGAAAATCACAAGAGCAAGCAAGAAACTCACTACATGAGCACCACAGTTACTGCACCTATAGGGGTTCTCAAGTTAGGTACATCCAATGGCCTCGATTAGATGGCCCTATCCCTAACCCCCTAGCCTCTTTTTGATTCCCCACTTCATGCTTAGGGAACATCAAGGATAGGACATACCTAGGGAGGTCACACTTAGACCTATCTCCCAAAGTTTCACCCATTGCACCTCCCTTATGCATGAACTGGGTCCTCAAGCATGGGACAATACCTAGGCTTGCTTGACCCAGCTTCCAGTTCCACTAGCACAAGCACATTACACCACATGGTAAGGTAGACACACCCCTAGGCAGTCACTTTTTTTTCCTTTTAGGTAAAGACAAAGGTGACCAACCACTGACCTTAGAGGCCCCATAATCCACTTGACATACCCTCGGCCTCCACCACCTCAATCATTTGATAAGCTTCTCTTCCATGACCAATCCCCACAAGGCCCCATCATTAACCCACACAACCACCCTTCAATTCACTGGGCCCCCATCAACAAAGACCCACAAGTGCCATGGGACACTGGCACTCGACTAGGAGGGGGGTAATGTTAAACCCAATGCAAGACAAGAAAAGAGAAAAGAAAAAATAAATCCAAGAAAATTCTGAAATGTAGACCTAATGAAGTCAATAAGAAGGAGAGAAGGAAAAAGGTGCAAAGGCAACCTTAGAAAAATGCAAAAGATGAAAGGCACATTTTAAAATGAAAGACGCCCCTAAACTTTTGTAAAAGAGCACCAAGGTCTCTCCTATGAAAATGGTAAAATCTAGATGGGCATAGGTAAAGGGATAATGTAAATAGAAGGGAATAGGAAAAGAGGACCTTGGAAAGACTCTCGGTCATGTAAAAAAGGGGATGGGTGCCCAAAGGATTTAGGGCTTGTATATAAACTCAAAAAGTGAATGAGAAGCTCATTCTTAGTGTGTGGCAAAAGTAGCTTTCTTCTTCTTTTCTTCTCTTCCTCTTGCTTGTGCTTGAGAGAGGGAGTGAGAGAGTGTGAGGGAGTGAGTGTGTAAGGGTGAGGGACTGTGGTAGAGAAGCTCTCCATATTCTCCTCTCTTCTTCTCTTCTCTTCTCTTCTCTTGTCTCGTGTGCGCAGCTATGGTGGATGGAGCTTGAAGGTAGAGGGTTGAGCTTGCGTGAGCTCGCATAATGGATCATGGAGCTACTAGAGTGCTTGAGGGAGGAGGCTACTCATTCAAGCATCAAAGTAAGCTCATTACACTCATAGGATCGGAAGCGCATCAGCTAGGTGAGAGATAGCCATTAGAGCTCACTTGAAATGCTTCAAACAATAAGCGGTCCATGGGTCTTGGTAGTCGAGTGTGAGCTCCCACTTCAAAGATTTCAAGATTAATACAACCACTAAGGCCCCATATAGGATGAACCATATAGAGCTAATGGAATTGAAGAAACTACTATATGAGCTAAAGAAACAAGGTTTCATCCACCTAGCAAATCCCCATTTAGAGCCCTAGCATTTTTTGTAAAGAAGAAGATGGAGAGATGAAATTGTGCATTAACTATAGGGCACTTAACAAAAAATACCATATTAGAGAATTTGGGAATCTCCCAAGTTTCACTTTCAAATAAGGAGTAAATATCTAACCAAGTGGCTAAATCTTAACCCTATATTTGAGAGTGGGAATTGTGGGATCGCCTATATACTATATAGGGAAGATTTCACCTTCACGTAAGTTGATAAGATTTGATGATGTGCACAAATATTAATCACATTAGGAATTCCCAAACTTTATGAAAATTTTCAAATTCCTAAATGTGTGGTTAAAATGACTTTTAAGAAGAAACACGCAATGCCCTTGTAGATGACTAGTTGCATATATCTCAAATTTGCATAACTGAGGAAGACATCCTAAAGACTACTACTTTTCACACTAGATATGAGAGCTTTGGATGGAAAATCTTAGGATTTGGCCTTAGTAATAGACTAGGTACCTTCTTTGGGTTGATGGATGGAGTCTTTAGAGTAGACATGGATGTGCTTGTCATAATATGCATAGATGACCTATCTATCTATAGTAAGAACTTGGAGGAACACTTGATTAAGATATTTGAGAAATTAAGGAAGCACAAGTTGTATAGTAAGCCTAAAAAGTGTGAATTTATAGTAAAGTAGTTAGAGTTCTTGGGATTCCTAGTAGGAGAGCAAGGAATTAAAGTAGATCCAAAGAAAGTGGAGGTAGTGAAGAATTGGCTAGTACTTAAAACAATGAGGGAAGTTAGTTGGGTTTCAAAGTGTTTTATAGAAGGTTTCTCAAGGATCATAGCATGATGAAAACCCCATTATCACAACTCACCAAAGAAAAAATGAACTTTAGGTGGGGAGAAGCTCAACAAGCAGCCTTTGAGCTCATGAAAGAATGCATGAGTGACATCCATGTGCTTAAAGTGGAAAATTTTGCCAAGCCCTTTGAGATCTCAATCGATGTATTTGATTATGGAATTAAGGAGTGCTAATCTAGGATGGAAACTCCATTTCTTATGAATCTAAGAAGTTCACCAAGGCAAAGTTCCATTGGAGTACACATGAAAATGAGATATTAGTTATCCACTTCCATAGAAAATGGAGGCACTATGTGTAAGACAAACATATAGTAGTCTCCATGGACAACATATCCTTGAAATACATTAGTCCCAACCCAAGTTGTTTGCAAACTGTAAGACCACTTCACCTATGTGCTAGATCTAGATGGAATAATGCATATAAATCATGCGCTCCCTCAAGTCAAGTTCACTCGCGGTCTCTCACCTTGCGAGGTTTCCTACCATCTCATCTCACTCTCTTGACTTGCCATGAATATAGATTCACATCCCGTCAAGAAAGAAGACAACTCAAGTATATTAGTTAGTGTAAGAGAACTCACCTCATATAGTCTAGAAATCCACATGAGCTCCCAAGTTCCGATGACTCCACCAATGCACATTGTGACAAGCTCCGCACTTCTTGCCTTTTGTCCTCTGTGCGCAAGGATATGTCCTTTGTCACTTGTTCCTCCAAGCTTCTATAAGTTTGCCTCCTCACTCACTCACTCACTCACTCACTCACTCACTCTCTCTCTCTCTCTCTCTCTCTCCCAAATCCTCTCTAGCTCTTTGTCCCTGCAACACAAATTTTACATTTCCACTTTGCAAACTAGGAAGATCCCAAGAAGATGAGGGAAAGCAATGGATTAATGCAACAAAGATTGAGAGTAAGCTCACAAGCTCTCCTCTCTTAGAACTTCTACAAGCATGAGATAGCTACACAGAGATGGAAGCAAAGATAGTGGAGAACAAAGAGATAAGCCTGGTTTTCATTTGTCGTAGGAATGGCTTACAACAAGGTTTTCCACCATATATATGTGGCCTTTAAATTTAAACTTGGACTGGATCTCTTATCTCAAGGTGTCCACCACCCATAATCTCTTGATGCCCACTTTTCAAGCCCAATGTCTCGTCTAATTGTCCAAACTCACTCACTCATGCACCATTAAATGCCCATTAATTACAATTTACATGGGAGTGAGCCCCATGCTCAAAAATGATTTTACAAAATTTATTTTTTTCTCTTTCTTAATTTCTAAATTTTTAGAGATTTTGATGCTTTTATGTTATTTTTGTCTTTTTTCTTAAAAAAAAAAGCTTGATGAGTGCTCTTCTTCTAGGCTTTGAATTTTATCAACTCGATACAGTCATTATTCCTTCAAGCTGCACTCTTGAATGCTCCTCAACTTTGTGCCTCTTGCTTTTCTAATATTTGGCTTCCCTTGGTGTACTCTAGTAGTTTGTTGTTTCCACTTCTTGTCGCTTCTTTGCAAAAAGATTAACATTACCCCTCTCCTAGACAAGTGTCAGTCCCTTGGCACTCGTGAAGGTGCTTGGGATTTGTATGGGGAGGTAAGAGGTTACTTGTTGCTAAAGAAAATGATAGTTGTTGTTTGTGCTTTTAGGTCTTCAAGATACTTGTAGGGAAAAGTTGTGCAGTGGCGTGTTAGTGGGTGGATGTTGATTGGGAGATGGGTTTGCACTAGGAGAACCGAGATTCCCTAGGTCCATCCCATACTCGAGGACCCAATCGATGAGAAGTTTTGTTGCAATGAGGTGATATTCAAGGAGAAAAGTCTGCCAATTTCTTGGGATGTCTTGACCTTGAGGATCATGAATGAATGTGAGGGAAAGTGGGAAGTAGGGGAAGTGAAGGTTCTTTTTTTTTGTGTGGTAATTATACATAACTATTCCCTATCCCTCCTTTGATCTTGGGTTGACGAGAGGAGGGGTCTTATGGATTTCTCCAAGAAAGATTTACTCATCATGTATTCCTTAATGGATTGGCAGGTATTCACTGTTGTCGAAGGCAAGAAGGGGTGGTACAATTGATGATTTGGCTCTCCTTCATATCGTGCAAAAGATTTAGTTAGAAGGCATGTAGTATAGTAGTTCTATGTATGAGCCTAGCCATGGCATACCCATCTATACCTACATTTACATAAAGAAAAAAGGGATATAGACCCTCTTCTTCAACTACTCTCTTTTGACTTAGCAACATCATCAGGACCTTAGGTTGCCACAAAAGCCTGGGTCTAGGAAAATTTGGATTTTTTCTACAAACTTTTTGAATGAGGGAGCTAGATCCTGCTCTTGGAACTTGAGGCTATCCTCAAGGTTTTTGGCTTTTACATTGAATATCAAGAAAAAGTAATATTTTCCATGCAGTTCAAGCTTGTAGTCAACTCCATGCCTTCATGGGTAGGGTAGGTACACATGATCTCCTTGTTCTTCAAGTAATGCTCCACAAAAGGCCATCTAAGTCTCACCACTTTTGTCCAATATGAAGAGAGTGAGCCCTAAAGTGGAAGCATAGAGTGGAAGCAAGAGCTATGGTGGAAGGAGCAAGAGCAAGAGAGAGAGACACACACAATGTGGAAACTCCAACAATCACAATGTGTGAGTAGCCTTTCTTTTATTCAAATGTCACTGAAAGAAGAAATAATGAAGTAAACTGATGGCATTAGGGGAGTTTTGAGGTCTCAAAAATGCCCTATAAGTGATCCTAGAGAGAGAAAATATTTTAGGATATAAAATTATTTTTAAATTTTTAAAAAATTTTATATTTTGGTAAGTAAATATATAAAAAATTGTTAATAAGTCATTGTCATGATATTCTCGTGGTCACATCAAACCTAGGAATCCAGGCCGCCATAAAGGTGACAAAGATTGTCATAATGAAGATCTTACTCATCCTCATTAAAGTGAAAACTAATATTCAATTTGAATTTTGTTCGACGTTTGATTACTTCCCTCCATTCCCACTCTCTTCTTTCTTTTCCATTCTTAGTGGTTTCTTCTTCGGTTTTTCTTCTTGTTTCTAATTTGCATAGTTTTTTAATCCAATCTCTAATTGTATCCTTAGCTCGGGATCAATAATCTAATGATCTCTGTAGCTCTAGTAAAAGACCTCTCTATCATCTTCATATTGAGTTGGATAGTGAGTATGAACCAATAAGGAAGAGAACAAAACCCATTACTATTACAGAGTCTACAAAACATATATTGAGATTTGGAGGAAAGAAGAATCTTGATCTTTGGTTAGATGGCAGGCTATATCCCAAAGATCCTAGCCAAAATAGCACTCCACCTTTCTATAATAGCTCTTCATTGTTGAGGTCCATTGGTGATGGTTATAATGGGTTTCTAGGTTATATACTTAACTTGGTTGTAGAAAAGGATGTCCTAAAATTGGAGAACCATCTTTTATCAAAATATAACAATGAGTTACTACAGAAGCTAGAGGGCTATAAACAAAGGATTCATTCATCGGAGAAACACATCAAATCTTATCAACGAAAGTAAACTATTTTAGGCCTTCGAAATTGACAAAAGGCTCTTAGAAATATTGAGAGTCTCATACGAGGAGGAGGTGGTTGTAGTAAAAGAATCCAAGTAGCAAGGTACATTTTTTTCTACTTTAAAAATATTAAATATGACATTGTTTATAATTAATTGTATTGATTTGTGATATTAATTTTGTTTAGGTCTCTTCTTCAATCGAATGCAAGTGAAAGAGATTCTTTGAAAGCATCTCAGTTTTATTATCATCTTCTTCCTTTAGTAGTTTCAAAAGATATTTTGGAGAAGAAAAAAGTTAAAAAGGCAAAGAAACAATGCTTGGAGTCATCTATAAAGGATCATTCTTTGGATACTGAGTTAGTGCTATAGAAGACACTAGACAATATTGATATCAGTCGAGATGCTTATATACAACTTTTCTAGCTTTTATACTCAAATATGAAGCAAGGACAAGTACGCAATTGCATACTTCCAAGGCCATCTATGGTTAGAACTATTAGACAAATAGTGAATAACAAAGTGATGGAGATTCTAGGTGAGCCTTTCCATATCAAGGCTAGCTTCAAGGGCAAGAAGAAGCAAGTTGTATTCAATGAATTTAACTATATTTTCCTTAACTTGCCCACCCTACAATGTTTAATGATTAGATTCTATGACTTGTCACTAGAAGAGGCACAAGGGGAGTGGCTAGATTTGTGGTTAAACTTGATGAAAGTAAGATTCTAAAATGTACAAAACTAGAGAGGGTCTCTATTACCTTGATGAATAGAGCACTTTCATCAGATCATTGCAATCACTCAATGTCATTTAGTATTCAATCGGAATACAACATCTTGTGGCTAGGAGTATTCGAAGTAGATATAGAGGATTTTGATATATTGTATTGGGTTTTTCATCAAGCACCAATACTTGATGTTATTAAGAGATAACAAGTAGGAGAAGAGCTATTTGTTGAAGGATTTGAGAACTATAAGATTGAGTGCCACATAGCCGATGACTTAAAGACACTTAAATATATATACAATGTATCAAAGGGAGTAAACTCTAAATCTCCTTGCCTATATTCTATGTTCCCAGCCATAGAGTTGAACTAAAGCAATTGGAATAGAGCTCCCTCTAGGCACAACAAGGATCCATAGTTTAAGTAGTCCTAGATATTCCTTTAGTGAATGCCAATATCTGAACACTTCATGCACTTTATAGGATAATTGAAAAGCTTGTTCATCTTTATATAGGATTGCATAATGGTAATGTTGTTATTGAACCAAATCTTCAAAATTCTAGGGATGGAAATGGTGTCTCCAAAAAGCCATCTATTGGTGGAGTGAAGGCTAGAAGATTCCTAGACTTTCATGGGAGACTTGGTAAGATAAACTCTAGGAATGGTGACTCAACTATTAGATACAATTAGTGGAAGTGCCTCCATAATGCAGTTAAGGATCATGCTGATAATGGACAAGATCAAAATAGAAAAGCCAACATTTGGAAATACTAGAAAAAGTATTCTTTTATTGTGATAAAACTAAGTGGAATGATGATGATCTCAAAGACTTCAAAAACCAATTGAACCGTTTTAAAAAAGCAATGAAGCTTGGGGTACTCAACACTTCACTCACTATATGGTAAGAAGTTTGCATACATATGTCTCTTTATTGTTTGTCTCATATAAGGTTTTCTGATTGCATTTCTTTATTTGTTAACTATGCAACATATTTTATACAACCATGCTCCATATTTTATCAAGAAATATGGATCTCTATCTATCGGGCTAACCCAAGGTATGGAAAAATTACATTATCAAGCAAGAACAAAATGCTTTAGACACACAAGACATGGAGGTGGAAGATACAAAGCAAACAATTTATTAGAGGTCTTTCAATGGTTCTATAGACAAATTTGGCACAAATTCAAGCTCAAAGACACAACTGCATCATGTAATACATCATCTTTGGCAAGGACTATATCCACTGTTACCCAAATAAGAAAAGAGGGATATTTAAAGTCTTGTGCAAAGCAAAGATATTTAGAGTAGTTACAAACTAGACAAAGAGATGCAAAAAAAAAGGGTTTCAACAAATCTTTAACATCTTTTAGTCTGACTCTTTGCAGAAGAGTTTTTAGTTTTAACCAATTTACTAGGTCCTCTAAAGGAATCTTTTGTTTCATCCCACTTGATGAGACCTCTACATTTTAGGAACTCTTGTTTCCTATAGCCTGGAAGGAGCTTCAAATTCTTGGCATCTCCTACATGGGAGAGCGAATAAGAGCCAAGAACTCCAAAATATCCTACCCTAGATCCACTGTATCCAGGCATAAAGCCAAAAACTCTTACAACTTCTTCCTTCTCCACCAAAATTATCTTATCTGAACCTCTATTGAAAAATTGGGATCCAATCACCTTGGAGATAGCTTTCAAAGCCATTATTGGTAAGCTTGGAGAGCTTGACAACTTGCTATGATAAATTGTAATTGTTTGATTATTTAAGCTTCCAATATCAAGCTTCAATGGCCTTGAGCCCTTGGCTCTTCCATGAAAGTTTTCTGCATCTTCAATTGCTATCTGCACAATAAACCACAATAGTGTAAGATGTCAGTAGATAAATATCCAATAATATTTGTCTATAATGCATAACATACTCTAATATAAACCACAATGGATATCTTAGAATTATCTTTCAAACCTGTAATGTCCTCGTGCCCATAGGAACCCCCCCCTTTTCTTTTCTTTTTTTTCAAAATTTTTTTCCCTCTCCCTCCCCCCGACAGTACGTCGGGGAGAGAGAGAGAGAGAGAGAGTGAAGTAGGGAAAGGGGGGTGCATGCAGCCTAGGTGGCGGCGTATAGCTATGTCCCCCTTTTTAAAAGGCCACCCTTCTCCTCGTCGATAGGGCTCCCCCCCGACAGTACGTCGGGGAGAGAGAGAGAGGGAGTGAAGTAGGGAAAGGGGGGTGCATGCCGCCCAGGTGGCGGCGTACACCTGTGCCCCCTCTTTTTAAAAGGCAGCCCTCCTCCTCCTCGTCGATAGGGCTTCCCCTCCCCCCTGACAGTACGTCGGGGAGAGAGAGAGAGGGAGTGAAGTAGGGAAAGGGGGGTGCATGTAGCCCAGATGGCGGCGTATAGCTGTGCCCCCCTTTTTAAAAGGCCACCCTCCTCCTCCTCGTTGAAAAGCTGCCCACCCCCCCCCCCCCCCCCCCCCCCCCCCCCGGGGTATAGCGCACCCCCCTGGCGTCTGATTGGTAGCCCCTCCCCCTGTGATCATTGTTAGGAAGAGGAGTGGGAGAGAGAAAAGAGAAAAGTGGGAGAGGAGGAGAAGGAGAGAAGGAGTGGGAGAAAAAAAAGAGAGAAGAGGGAGAGGAGGGAAGGAGAGAAGAAGGAGTGGGAGAGAAGAGAGGAGAAGAGAGAGAATGAGAAGAAGAAGAAGAAGGAGGAAGAGGAGAGGGAGAGAAGAGTGAGAGGAGAAGAAGAGGGAGTGTTGAGTGTGGAAATGACCTGTTTTTTGGCTGATTTTTGTTGTTTTTGAGAGTTGAATGGTTGATTTTAAGAGATGATTGATTGGTTTGGAAGTGGTTTGAGAGTGTTTTGGATGGGTTGGAATGGTTTTATTGAGTTCATGATGATTTTCAGTGGATATATGAGGTTCTATGATGTTCTGATAGGTTCTGATTGGTTCTGTATACCTTCTGTTTTGTTCTGTTTTGTTCTGATTGTCTTCTGTAAGGAGGGATGGATTGATGATTGATGAAGATTGAGATATTGTGAAAGCTTATTAAATAGTTTTTGAGAGTTTGGAATGGTTTGAGTATGAGTTATGAGGTTTTGATGACCTTCTGTAACCTTTTGTAGGTCTTCTGTAGAGCTTCTGTCTCTGTACTGTAACTGTACTGTAGCTGTTCTGGTACTGTATTGTGACTGTTCTGTATGCTTCTGTATGTGTTCTGATGGATGAGAGTGTAGCTTGGGAAAGTTTTCTAGCCTTGGAAAGAGGTGAATACAAGTGTAAAAGAGCTAAAAGAAGTGAAAGAAGTAGCTGCTGAAGACTCAAGTAAAGACTGAAGTGAAGTGACAGTGGTGAGCTATGAAAGGACACTGTAGTAGCTCTGGTGACTCTTCATATCAGACATACCTCTTGGGAGGGGTATCCATGACCTAAGAAGGATTATTGTGAGTGATTATGAGAGATTGTAGTGAGGATATGATGTATTATTGATGGAGAGAGAGAGAGAGAGTCAGAGATAGCCAAATCTACTAAAATAGAGTGATTGCATATGAGAGATTGAGAGAGAAGACTATGAAGATATTGAAGATGAATACTATGTGATGTATTTTCATTCAAAGATGGTGTATTCCTTTGCTTTCTTTGTTCTATTGATGGATTTTGTGAAGATATTGAAGAATATGGTTGATTCTATCAAATCCGTGGGAGATCTACATGATGCTGCATGAAGATTTGTTGTGCCTGGTGTTCTTTTCTTCATTGTGATCATATAAAACATAATAAACAAGCTTGTTGATGCTACAAGATAGATTTTCTTGCAAGAGAAGTCCCTTTTCCTTGGTGTTCCTCTTGGGGCTCCATGTTTTTGGTGCGCAGCCGGGGAAGCTTGCCATCAACAAGCACCAGAAGAGGCTGAAAATGAAGTAAATGGCATTGCCAAGAAGAGAAGAATTCAATGGATGTTTGTAAAGTTCCTTCTTCCACTGAAGAGTTGAAATTTCTCATAATAAAATCCACTTTCCACAAGAAATTCATCCCACAATGGCGGAAACATATCACCATCATGATGCATGCTCTATGTAGTGGACAGTTTCCTCTTCCTGTAGAAGCAACAGAAACTTGCATCTTGGTGGCAAACTGTTTGGGAACAAACTGAAGAGCAGAAACAGAGAGAATGACCATACATGAAAGATTTGGCATTCATTGAGAAGTTTCCAGACATCATCAAGTGGGAGATTGTGAAGAAGCTTCAGGAGTCTTGGTCTGTAGAGGTTCACAAAGACAAGAAGGAAAAGAGTTGGAATTTGTTCGTGGATGCTCAACAGCAAGATACATGGGACGCTTGGTGTACTGACAATCTTCTGTTTGTTCAATTGGCAACCCACTGGAAGTTGGTAGACAGAGTGTTTTTTACAACATACACAGTTGAAACCATCACAAGCTGGCATTACTATGATGATGGCACCACTACAATGCTCAGACGTATGCATTTTGACACCTTCAAAACCGAATACCTTCCTCTGTGCAGTGGCATGAAAGCAGAATTCAGAGATGTTGAAAAGGAAGAAGTAGAAGAAATGTTAGCAAGACAGTCCTCCAGAGACTGAAGCCTTCTGTTAACCCTCTATGGAGCACTAAAAACATAGTGGAGCCAACCCCCTGATGAATGATGCAATAAAGAGGCAAGCGTTAGAATGAGTCCAGAGGTACGTAAGAAGAGAGAAAGAAAAAATCAAAGCCGAGAACGAGCTCGCAGCAGAAGCCACCTTTGATGCCCTTGCGGAACTCTTTACAGAAGTCCCAATTGCACATCAAGCCCTTCCTCCTCCTGCTGGAGGTCCACTTCCAAGCCAGATCCGTCCTGGAAATATTGATGACAGGCCAGCAAATGTAGTTTCATTGCCAGTTTTTAAGGGAGAGTACAATGAAGACCCCGATCTTCATGTAGCAGAGTTTAAGGGAGCATGTGTGGCTAACAATGCCAGAACCCTTGAGCATTGGTTAGCAATATTCCCCGCCACTTTCAAGGGCGCGGCGTTTCAGTGGTATGAGAGACAAGCAGCAGGAACTTTTGGCACATGGGACGACCTGAAGTTGGCCTTCCTCACTAAATTCAGGCGTGAAGGTTTTGAAGAGCGGATGCGAGAGGAATTTATGAACCTAAGTCAGTCCTCTGGAGAAAGAGTAGAAGCTTATGTCTCACGAATGGAATCCATCCTGAAGAGATGGACTAACCATAATCTAGATGATGGCATTCAGAAGGGGGTGCTTCTCAGAGGATTACAACCAGAAGTCCGTAAGTTTGTGGAGCTGCAAAGACCAGCCACACTGCAAGCTGCAACAGAAGGTGCAAGACTGTACGATGAAGTGGAAGCTAGATTAGCGATGAATCTAGGAAGAGGAGTCCTACCTTCTCTGATGCCAGGAATGATGTACCCACCAAATGCAGTCCCAGGAACTGTCCCCTACCCCTACCAACAGATGTCCCCAGTATCACAGTATAGTGCACCAAATCCACAGTGGCCACAATCAATGCCTCAAATGATAGTTCAACCACAACAACAATGGTCCCAACCAATTTCCCCAATGCCAAATCAGCAGTAATAGTGGAACCCTACCAACAACTGGAGCCAACAACCAACAGTTCAAACAGGAGCTCTGAATCAGAACCAGAACAAAGACACCTCTGTGCCAGCCCAACCTGTTTATGCAGTGATTACAGAGACTCCTCAAAACCCTACTGCCAATACCTCAGGAGGAGAAACCTTGAAGGATTATTTATCCAACTCAGTTGCAAATATCAAAAAGGAGTTGATGGATGTGATTACAGAGCAGTTACAAATGCTGAAAGTGAATACCGCTAGCATATCCAACATTGCAGGAGTAGGAAGAGATGTGATGCGGTCAAATACTTGGTGTGGTAAGTGTCATCAAGCAGGCCATTTAGCCACTGAATGTACACAAAAACCAACCATCCCTGGAGCCTTCTGTTCCTACTGTTTGCGGAAGAACCACACAGAGGATATTTGCTCTCTGAAGGAGATGCATGATAGGAGAAGGAAGGAAGAGGATGCAAGATTCAACTTGCTGGAATCCAAAATGACAACACAAGATATTGGACCCAAGCCTAGAGAGTTTGGTCCTAATTTCGGACCCAGAAGATTGCCCTTTCAAAGTTACAGAGGAAGACAGTCTGGTGGTGGTCAGAGATCAGAAGTGGAGTGTTACAGATGTGGAGAAAAGGGACACATTTCACCAAATTGTCCAAATCCCAGAAGGTCAGTAGATTACAAGCCCTTATGCAGTCGATGCAAAGGAGAAGGGCACACTGCAAAAGACTGTCCAAGCCCAACCCCAGTGAAAAACAGTGCTACTGATAGTCCGGCCAAGGCCCAAAAGCCTACCTCCAATTTAGTGGAATTGGAAGTTGTTGCCATCACGCGTGCGAAGAAGAAGGAACCACCTATCCATAAAGAAAACAATCCTCTTGCCAGAACAGTGAAGTTCAATCTTGCACCAGAAGGATAGAACAGAACAGAACAGAGCCTGACAGTGCCGTACAGAGCACTACAGTGCCGTAGAGAGTCACAAAGACAGTTCCAGAGACAGAACCAGAGGTCCAGGAGATAGAAGAGGAGGAGGTGCCACAAGGGGCAGAAGAAGTTCCCATGATTTCCCTGTTGGAAGAAACAAGGAAAATGAAAATGGGTATTGCCCCATTCCCTAACCGGTTAGAGAAGCCAGTGGATCCTATTAAGGAATACGATCTGGTCAGAGATCTAGATACCTTTAAACTAAACCTCACATTCTGACAATTATTGATGTTGTCTCCCAGTTGCCGAAAAAGGTTCAAAAGTATACTGACAAGAAGACGTGGATTAAGGATTGCTCCCTCAACAGCAACAAAGTCCAACAAAGCTCCAGAGCCTGTAAAAGAAGTGGATGTGGCTAACGCCTTCCTAGATCCGGGTACCCTAGAGACTGGCATGTGGATAGAAGGCTGCTTTATTGCAAATGCACTGATTGATGGTGGCTCATCAGTGAATATTATGACGGATGTGACAATGAAGGATCTAGGCCTACAAGGTGTGCAACCCACCCAATGGCTCATCAGATTGGCGGATCAGAGTAGAATCAAGCCTTTGGGCATTCTCCCATATGTGAAGACTACAATGGCTGGAAAAGATTATTGGCTAACCTATCTGGTGGTGAAGCCAAACTCTTATGGTACATTCTACCCTCTGTTATACTGGGCAGACCATGGCTTTTTGAAGCCAGAGCAAGGACGGATTGATTCAAAGGAACCTTGACCTTGGGTAGAGGACCCAATAAAGTGGTGCTGAAGCTATATTGTGCTCAAAAAGGACATGGATCCACCTCCTTGGAATTATCTTCAGACTCCCCTAATGAGGCTACAGATGGAACATCAACAAATGAAGATGCTGTCAAACAGACCCTTCCCAAGAAAACAGTGGCACGTTCCTTAACAGTGGATACTGTAAGCCAACTCCCAAAAGATGCAAATTCCCTGTCAATGGGTGAATATTTCCTGCTTGAACCAAGAACGATTTCCGAAATCACTTCTGACAGTGAGATAGAAGCATGGATGTACTGCTCTCCCTGTTACATGGCCATAGCAGAGCCAGAGACAGAGGCAGAAGATGAAACAGAGAACCTGTTCTTTTCTTACAGAGCTCCTACAGAGCCAAAGCCAGAACCAGAAACAGAGATAGAAACAGAGATAGAGACAGAGACAGAAGAGGGTGGAGATGATATTGAAGATGAAGGTTATGAAAGTGAGCCAAAAGAATCTATCCCACCCGAAGAGGATGCATATGAAGAAGAAGTTCCAGAAGCATCAGAAGCAGACGAGCTCATGCTGTGGGACAGAATGGCGATGGTACCATTTGGTCTGGTAAATGGATCTTCTCATATGAAAAATCTTTATAAGAAATGGATTAAGAAGACCCAGCCATCTTTCAGCAGTGGCTCTTGCCATCCTCAACCACCTTTGCCAAGAAAAGATGATGATGATGCACTGTGCCAACAAGCACCAGTCCCACGATTCCAATAGGCATCAGAGGGTCCCTGTTATGTGACGTTCCTGGACGTGCTATCAGAAGATGAGTCTTCAAGCCAAGAGATAACTAATCTTGAAACCAAACCCGAAACGGCTCTAATACCATTTCAACATCTCAAGGAGCAACCTAAGTCTCCACCAAAAGAAGAAGTTGGTTCTAGTGGGACATCAGAAGAGGACACCACCCCTTTGAAGGAGTCGGATCTGTATCCAGAAGCAGTCCGCGGGACCTTCATCCGTGAAGTAGAAGGTGAAAGGCAGTTAACCTTTGTGGATGCAGATGACACTGAATGCCATTTGAAGGTGGGTATCAGCCTACCGGAAGAGGAGTTGTCAACTTTGTACAACTTGTTGAAAGAAAATTTGGACGTGTTTGCTTGGTCCTACAAAGACCTAAAGGGGATTGATCCCACAATATGTCAGCATCATATTGACTTGGAGCTTGATGCCAAGCCAGTTCAGCAACGATAGAGGCGAATGAACCCGAATTATTCCACATTGGTGAAAGCAGAGTTGCTGAAGCTTCTGGAAGCCGAGTTCATCTATCCAGTGGCGAATAGTGAATGGGTTTCACCCATCGTGGTTGTACCCAAGAAGAATGGCAAGCTTCATATATGTGTGGATTTCCGCAACCTCAATTCCAAGATGAAGAAGGATCACTTTCCTATCCCTTTCACAGACCAACTGTTGGACACAGTGGCAGGACATAAGCTTTATTCCCTTCTGGATGGATTCAGTGGATACAACCAAGTCCAAATCGCAGAAGAAGACCAGTCCAAAATAACCTTCACTACAGAATGGGGGACCTACGCTTATCGAGTGATTCCGTTTGGACTCTGCAATGCCCCTGCTACTTTCTAGTGAGTCATGATGGCCGCATTCCAAAATCATCTGTACGACTTTATTGAGGTATATTTGGATGACTTCTATGTCTATAGTTTGATCTGTGAACACTGGGGACACCTGGAACAATGCTTTGACTGATGCCGGGAGTATGGGATTTCCCTCAACCCCGACAAATGCGTCTTTGGGGTCTCTTCTGGAGTTCTGTTGGGCCACATTGTCTCTACACAAGGGATATCAACAGACCCTGCAAAGATTGAAAAGATCGCAGCTCTGACAGCACCCACCAACCTCAAACAATTGAGGGGATTCCTAGGCCATGTGGGTTACTACAGAAGGTTCATAGCCCATTTTGCAACAAAGGCAACCTCCTTGCACAAGCTTATGAGGAAAGAAGTAGAGTTTGTTTGGACGGAAGAATGTGATAAAGCCTTCAACACTCTGAAGCAGTGTCTGATTGAGGCACCCATTCTGCAATCTCCTGATTGGACGAAGGAGTTCCATGTACACACTGATGCATCTATTGAAGGCTTAGGCGCAGTTCTTTGCCAGAAGGGCTCCTCGAAGCTGGATCAACCGATCTACTACACAAGCCGAAAAGTCACTGATAGGGAACAAAACTACACAGTGAGGCAGAGCTGGAGTGTTTGGCAATGGTGTTTGCCCTAGAGAAGTTCCGCCACTACCTCCTATCTACCCACTTTAAATTTTATGTGGATCATGAGGCCCTATCCTTTCTGATGAACAAATCGGATGTGAAAGGACGAATGATGAGATGGCTCCTTCTATTCTAGGAGTTCAACTTTGAGGTGATTACCAAACCTAGTCGTTCCCATGTTCTGGCTGATCATCTATCACGTATCCCGCAGACTGCAGACGAGGAGCAGGATGATCCAGACATCCCTGATGCTTCCCTATTCCTGGTAGAAACTGTAACCCCTTGGTATGCAGACATTGCCAATCTGCTGGCAACCCAACAATACCCTCCTGGCATTTCTAGTAGGGAAAGGAAGAAGCTTATGTTAGAATCAGCCCCCTACACCCTGTTAGGTGGTGCACTGTACAAGAAAGGCAAAGATGAAGTGCTCCGAAGATGTATTGCAGGAGATGAGATTGGGATTGTTCTGAAGGCTTGCCATGACGAGCCATGTGGAGGCGACTTTGCAGGAGAAACCACAGCTAGGAAAGCTCTGCTCACAGGATACTGGTGGCGTACCATTCAAAAGGATGCCTATGATTACTGTAAAAGATGTGATGCTTGTCAGAGAATGGGGAAACCCACCAAAACAAGTGCCATGCCACTACAACCTATCCTTCCCTTGAAGCCTTTCGAGAAGTGGGGCATCGACTTCGTAGGCCCAATCGATCCTCCCACTAGAAGAAAGCAGAACATATACATCCTCGTATGTATGAATTATGTCACAAAGTGGTGTGAAGCTAAAGCCCTAAAGTGGGACGATGGTAACAGCGTGGCCATTTTCATGTACGAGAATATCATCACCCGTTTTGGCAGTCCCTTAGAGCTGGTAAGTGACAGAGGCACTCATTTTATTAATAAAGTCATGGAAGAGTTGACAGAGCTGTATAAGATCCGCCATCGCAAGTCCACTCCTTATTACCCCAGAGCCAACGGCCAAGTCGAAGTCACGAATCACATCCTCTGCTCGATTTTGACAAGAACAATTGCCGCACATCGTCGTGACTGGGGTGATCGACTTATAGAGGCCCTCTGGGCGTACAGAACCTCCCATAAAGCAACAACCGGACAGACACCCTTCCAGCTGGTGTATGGTACAGAAGCTATTTTCCCTGTTGAACTGGAATTACCCTCTTTGCGAGTGGCTATCAGAGAGTATTTGGGGGACGATGATTCACTGCAACGCCGTCTCTTGCACCTGGAATGTTTGGATGAAACTCGCAGGATGGCTCTACAGTGCATGGAAGCCACGCAAGCTCGACGCAAGGCTTACCATGACAGCTTCATCAAGCACAAGGAGTTCAAAGAAGGTGATTTGGTCCTAGCCTATGATTCACGATTTGGCAAGTTTCCTAGCAAGCTCCAACAACGGTGGATGGGCCCATATAAGGTACTTGTTGTCAACCCTAATGGCTCTATCCAAGTGCAGACCGTTGATGCCTCTGATGATCCCTTTCTGATCAATGGATATCGCCTGAAGAAGTACTTCCCTCCTTGGGGATCTTGACAATCATGGTCACCTGATCCTTTCCCTTGTTGGCGTGGCATTGTCACTCTTATGATGCTACTTCTAATAGCCGTTCTTCAGCCACTCCTGATGAGATGGACGCAACCCTCTGTCCCCTCAGCTCCACCTTCCAGCCTTGATCTCTTATCCTCTATTTTCCACCAACGACAATGGCGAGGTGGGTTCTGACAAGTGGTATTTCTACCATTCCCTTGATTAATTCGCAGAAAAGGAAAAAAAAAGAAAAAAAAAAACATATCGATCATGGGAGAAAAGGAATTAGGTCTCTGTCATGCCGACCTATTTTTCGAGAAAAGGTGGAAACACCCTTGAGAGTAGGAGAAAAAGAAAAGAGAAAAAAAGAAAAAAGAAAAAAAAAATTATGGGAGAAAAGGAAGCAATTCCCTGTCATAGTAGGCCTCGTTCCACGAAAAGGTGGCAAATACCCTTGGGCGAGAAGTTGGCTGTGGAAAAGGTGGCAACACCCAGCAGTCCAGAAAGTGGATTCATCAATTGATATCCCCAGGATCCAATTTCGAAGCTGCCTCCCTTGGTACGCTGTGTCCTGGGTCTTTCTGCAGAGCGTCTACTTGTCCTCTAGCAGACGACATGTCCTATCCAACACAACGTTCGATTTGATGGCTACCTGCCTGGGTATGCCTCTTCAACAACTGACGACGCGATCTTCATCGACAAACAATCGAGTGATGTGAGCTTTCATCCTAACCGGATGGGGATGTGAGTATGGGTTGCCCTCTGTAACTATCAACAGAAAGTGAGACAGAGGGTGGGCCGAGAGACCAGTCTTTTCCCTTTAAGTCAAATGAGAGGTGAGAAGTGTGAATGGAGTGTTGCATGCATGGGATGGGCCTCTCAATGCACAAAGCACAATTTGTTTTTGTGCACTGCACCATAAGGCTCCCTGGCCTTCCTTCTCGCACCGTATGCCGGCACAGGGCGGGATGCATAGTTGCACCATCAAATGCGCACAAGGCATACAACCTTTGCACAAGTGACTGTGACGATTACATCAATGGGTTTCAGGACATGGTTGCCCTCCTGTATCTATCAGTAGAGCGTGAGACAGAGGGTGGGCTGAGTGTGACTGGAGTTTCTTCAATCAATTATCGAGAGGTGAGATTGAGGGACGTTACGACACTTGGAGTCAGGTATGTTCCCGTTTCCCTATGCACCCACGGGATGGGTCTCTGCCATCAACACAAGACACGTCACCCTGTTCTGTACACTGCACTGTAAGGCTCCCTCGCCTTCCTCCTTGCACTTATGCCAGATGGGTTGGACACACTAATGCACCATCAACTGTGCACCCTGGCATACTCCTTCTGCACCATTCCCCTGTCGATTTCTAAACCGGGTACAAAATATAGGTTTCAATCATTCTTCCTCGAGTGATATTAGTCCTGGGGCAAGTGACAGTTCTTTCATTTCATTTGAGTGACTGTGAGTTGAGTGCAATATCCCTCATCATCGACAAATTTCCTACGGTTCCGTCAACCAGCTACCTCCCTAGGTGCTGCTGCGTGGTCCCTGCCATGACGGATGTGTGCTGTGAAGATGCCTTGGTACCTCCTGCAGCCGATAGCGACGGTGGAAGTGTCATTGACAATCAACCTTGATTCTCAACAACATGGGCCAAGTTTTTCTAACCCTACCACTTCTGTTTCTTAGTAACGTTCATGTTTTAAGTGTGGGGACGTTAGTGGATGGTCTGTGGCGTGGTCCTAGGTCCCTGTTGCTCGGTTAACCCTATCCGTTAAGGCCTTAAGTGTGGGGATGTGTCCCTGCGCGTCTACATTACATGCCCCTCTGCATATGCCTCAACCTGCTAATGCCTCTATGCCATGACTTGCTTTTACCCTGATGGGGTCCCTTCCCACCCACTCGTTCATTTTCCAGCCTCAAATCAAAAAAACAGAGAAACCAAGGGCTAAAGCCCTTTTCCGCAGCATATACTGCCCTCCTGCTACACCGCGAAGGGCGTCTCAATCTGAGACAATGCACTCTTGCACTTTCCGGCTGTGCTACCTGCAGAGACTTGCTCCCAAAATAGAAAAATGAAAGCAACACTGGTCCTCTTACCAGAACACCGCAAAATTGGCTTGCTTTCTTGAGCTCCTTACCACGAACAAGGCTCTGATACCATGCCAAGATTGTGGGAGAGAAGGAAGGAGTCTCACTTGTAGCTTTCTTGCTTGCACAATGGGGGAATACACACAAAGGTGGAGGCTGAAAACAGTTTTCCTCTTCTTAGTTGTGTAAGCCAAAAAGAACTCTAGTACAAAGAAATATATGGGTCTCAAACCAAACTCAACTAACTAAGGTGGCATACTAACTGAGCCACGAACTAGAGTAGATAAGGATAGCTGTCATCTAGCTATTATTCATGGGCGGTGTACCAACCGCATCTGCAACTGACAAGTCGGTGACATAAATGCACAACGGTCACCCTGGCATATCACGAGTGGAGCTTGATATCTCAACATGATTTTCATGCATTCTCATTACTAAGGCCACTCAAATTGGATGAAACCAAATCATCATCATCAGGCATTGCATCAATCACTGCTGCTAAAGCTTTTGCAATGCTCCTCACCTTTAAAACATACTCACATTAATAGAAAATTTTCCTCTCTTCAAGGTATTCAACTCTTGCTTGAGTTGAATCTTTTGTGCCTTTGTATTTACTAAAGACATGTCCTAAAAAATTGTCCAAGCTGCATGCAAAGTTTTTGTAATCCTAATATGTCCTAGCATAGTATTATCAATGACTGTAGATAGCTAGTACATCACCTTTTTGTCTTTTGCATTCCATTCTTTCCATGCCTTTAATTCATTTGTAGTCGCAGCTCCGGCTCATTTTTTCCACCTAAAACAAACTCATAAAGGCCCTTTCCAACGAGAAAGTTTGTCACACGGAACTTCCATGAAGGGTAGTTATTCTTGTCAAGCTTCTCAATAATGGGATTTCCATGGTTCTCTGCCATTATTACAAAAAAAGGATACAACACAGCAAGCTAGTCTTTTGCAACCTTTAACAACTAGTGCACACCAAAACACCAAGTAACTTGTTTCACTAATTTCTCAATAGCACATGTAATCTGCAACCTATTTTCATATAAAACTTATGTTTGCTTCCTAGCAAATACCTTAAAATTTACAGATTCAAATTTTGTAACCTGTGCATCCACTTTCGATCAATACAGTTGAAATCACAGTATACCCTGAAACTGCTCTCCACAATCTTCCGGCTCTAAAATGGGGCCTAAAATGGCCTTAGATGCCCAAAAAAACAGCTCTGTAGAATTTACATAGCTCTACTCACACACCAAATCTCATAGTAATATGAGATTTTCACTCTACCCTGCTTTTGGTGTCTCCATGGGCACTATTCGAGAGAAAGAGTGGAAGAATGGAAGAGCTTATTACCCGTTGCTTGCTTGCTCAAACCTTGTTTCTTCTCCTTCACTTCAGCCTTCAAAATCAACCTCTCTCAATGATGCGACTCTGATACCATGCCAAGAATTGCCTGGTGGGGGGACTTGCTTGGGGTGCTGCGCCAAACACATATTGTATACACAAGAGGAAGCTCACTCAAGAACACAAGAAGAGAGATGGAGGACAAAACGTTTTCTTGCTGATTTCTTCTTCTTCTTCCACACACAATACAATGTACATAAAGTATAGATACGATACAACATAAAGGAAAGTGACCTACTAAGTCAAACAGTGCATAACAGACTACACTAATCGCGATTGGTGCTACATCTTTGCCAGCTGTAGGTAGGTGTAACAAACTAAATATAATAAGTGATAAGTTAGTGGCCATGTGAGTATCATAATAACCACCAACGTGCTAAGTATAGATGTGCGGACCCATCTAGCCAAGCGGTCCATCATCAATATCCTCACATGTTGAGCTTGCCATCTCAACACCAAAGCTCCCTTGGAACATCATGGGATTTGTCACTTAGTCCCCACTGAGTCTACATCATAATAGAAGAGTTTCAGCCCAGTCTACTAGGATTGACTTGAATTTTCAGGTTCCTAAAATCAAATGGGTCTCCTAACAGCCAGCTAACTAGCGTCAGTAATTTCAAGTTCCCACTTCTATAGGATTACTCAAACTAAAGTAGACTTTCCATTGCACTTGGTTTAAAGAGAATGGGAGACAAAGGGGAGTGCATTATATCAACCCTCCTGCTCGTAAGGCAAAATCCCATTCCGAATTCCTAAAACAATGCAAGGCGGTTTTACCTAACGACTAGTTGGTGTTCGAATTTCTATCACTGATTTAGAAAAGCTGAATCATCTTTGGTTTTTTAATTACCTACAATACATTTGTTGGAACATATATAACCATCTTTCTTAATTAGTCCGTTAAATCATATGTTCCTTCACGTATTTGATCTCATGGACATGCATACAATTCAAACAACTCTTGAGTAAAATAAACTTCTTTATTATATTGGAAGTTTATTACAATTTCCATCTTTTCGACCTTGCAAAAGTAGATATACAGAATTCCATGAGGGTATTCTGCCCACCAAGATTTCTACTCTTGTAACTAGTATTTAGGGTTCGAGGATCCCATCCTGGGTCATGAAGGGGCTCGTCAAATTCTAGGAGTAATGTAGAATTTACGACTAGAGCTCCCCCCTAGCACCCACATTTCCTACTGCTCAAGGTTATCCCTACGGGCACACCTTTTGCCTATGGAGCTGGGTCTAAGCCTCTTGAAGCGATAACTTATGAATCTCTTAGAGTATGGTCTCGCCGCTAGCTTGGGGGTAGCCTAGCGGGATTTTTTCTTTTATCCTATTTGTCAATATTTTAATAAGAGATCTAGATTCTAACAAATACAAAAAATCCTTTTAAACAATGATAATCACACCATCGTGCAGTTTACAGCTTCCATAGCTAAGGTAGACCTTATCCTAAGGTAACCTTACATTTTAATGAGGATTCTCCTCCCCATAAAGAAGTGTTGAGTAAATATCTTCCAACATGTTAAGCAAGACATAAATTTCCGATTTGGGGCTAACTTACTCACCATAAGTGAATTTTCTTTAAAAAAAATAATGCAATAATAATTTAATGAGATGATTTACAAGACCCTGAAATAGACATTCACTTTTCATAACAAGCATTAAAATCAACCTTAATTTAATGAGATGATTTACAAGACCCTGAAATAGACATTCACTTTTCATAACAAGCATTAAAATCAACCTTAATCCCTTCGCGTTGACAATATATTGAGTTATTTTATTAACCTCAAGTATGCATATAATCTTTTACTCATTTCATGCAATATTCTTCCTACAACTATTTCCATCATGATCTTACAAATTATAATCTTGATTAATCTTACTACAAATCATAGGTAGTAGTTAACCATTTATACATGTATTAATATGCTCTCTAGATGAAATTGCCAATTCGTACAAGTGAAAAATATGGAAGCTAATTTTTTTGTACTTAATTCTTATGTGAATAACTTGGTTTGGCACAACGACTTTGGAAATTTCGTCTTTGCTTGCACTTGCATTTGCCACACCTGATGTTCCATTGGTAGTGGTAACTCTGGCAACCTCAGGCACTCTTGTATCTCTAGCAATGCACGTTCTTTGATTGGTTGCGGTGGTTCTCATGGTCTTTCCACCTCATCGCTTTGGAGCCATCATTTGCAAGTGGATTTGAGAGATAAAGAAGGAGAAATGAATTTGAGATGGGAGAGCGTAAGAGAAGATGGCTTAGTCAAAGACCAAGACAACGGGGATTGAGCTAACTCTCTCCCTCGTAGCCTCTCGAGGTAACTCCTCTCTCTCTCTCTCTCTCTATCTCTCTCTCTCTCTCTCTCTCTCTCTCTCTCTAGCTCTGTATTGTAGCCTCTTGGAGGGGTATCCTTCTACCTCCCTTTCTCTACCTCTCTCTCATAGCCTCTCGGGGTCTCCTTGTCCCTCTCTAAACTGCTCCCTATGCCTCTTATTTATAGGCCAAATTAGAGAAGAAGGGTTGTGGCTAAGAAGAAGAGCTCTTTATGGAGGAGATCTTGGAAAAATCAGCAATTTGAAACTTCTAAGATGCAATCTGATACTCAAATCACAAATCTGATGGTTTCAATGGCTCCGAAAGGGGGGTAAAACTTCAAGACACTTGATCAAAAATCTTCAAGATCACTCCTTCTTCTTCTCCCTATTTGGAGTGCTCTTTACTGCTTGTAAACTGCGATCGTAATACGCATGATTTCACCAATCCTTCTTTTTGTATTAAATCTCCAAAACTAGCTGAAAAAACACTTTTTTTAAAAAGCATACACCCTATTCTAAAAGTTTCCATAGCTTTTTAGGATATTTACAATAAATAATATCTAAATTATTAAAAATTATGCTAGTTTTGTCCAAAAATCTAGTATTTTTGGACCATTCATATTATACACATGGACACTAATGATTAATATGGCTCATAACTCTCGTTCACATGTTAACTTTTGTGATGGGTGGCTACAGTCCTTGTCAATCCGAAAAAAATATCAGGTTATGATCCTCGCTTTAAAAAAAATACTAGTTAATTAGTTATTAATGTTAGTTAGTTTTTACTTTAGTTAGTCTTTAGTTAGTAATCTTACTAACTTACTGATTGACTAACTAACTTTCAAACTAACCAACTGACTTTTAATTGTGTGGAAGTATTACAAAACTTCAACCTTTGGCTACTGTCAAAGCAATCATGCATCTAACAATTGCCATCGTAGCAACTGTACTAAATGTCTCTTCATAATCTATGCCATGTGTTTGAGCATAGCCTTTTGCAACCAACCTAATCTCATAATTGCTAACTAAAATTTTTTGTAAATCCACTTACATCCAATAGCTTTCTTGCCCTTAGGCAAGGGTAAATCCCAAGTCTTATTGGCTTCTAATGTAGCCATCTTCTCATCCATTGTTGCATCCCAATGAGCATGACCAATAGCATCCTCAAAACAACTAGGCTCAATATCCTCAACTACCTTCACCATATAAACATAATGGTGAGTTGGATAACCTTAAAAACCAAATCTTTTAATAAGCATAATTGTGAGTTGGATAACCTTAAAAACCAAAACAACTAGGCTCAATATCCTCAACTACCTTCACCATATATAATGGTGAGTTGGATAACCTTAAAAACCAAATCTTTTAATAGGATATCTAACCCTACTAAATGTGTGTATCACCAGATCACTTAGTGGAGCCTTTACATTACTATGTGCTCTCTCTATATTTAGTGTCCTGATTGACTGAAGGAATACCAAGCTCATCATCCAAACTCTCTAAACCACTAGAATCTCCATGAAATCCCAAATGACAAGTAGATGCATCATTACCATCCAACACTTTCTTCTTCCCTTTGTCTTTAGCTGTAATACTTGTAGATCCACCTGAAGATGTGGGGCTACTCCTTAGTCTCCCAAACCAAGGGCTAACTGTAGATGTAGTACCAGATGATGCTTTTGGTCCACTAAGGCTCCGTGATTCTTGCTTTTCTTTTTGCACATAGCTATCATGATCATTATTATCATCCAATATTTCATCGATAGATACATACTGATTACTCATCTCATAAAAAATAACAACCTTGTTTACCACTCTAAACTTGTCTGTATAGGATTATAACAACAATACCCTTTCTTCTCTAAACAGTATCCAATAAAAATACATTTTTAAGCCTTTGGATCAAGCTTCTTTTGCAGATCATCTAGCACATGAATATATGCAATACAGCCAAACACTTTTAAGTGTGACACATCAAGCTTCTTGCTTGGAAAAAATTATTTGGGGATCATCCCATGAACTATAGCTTTCTGTGGGAGTTATGTTCATAATATAGATAGCAATATGAATAGCTTCAGAATTTTTTTTTTGGCATATTCTTTTCAGCCTCAATACCCATGCAACTTCTACAATATGCCTATTTTTTCTTTCTACAACCCCATTTTGCTGTGGGATATACCTACAACTAAATTGTCTCTTTATCCCATGAGATCTCAAGAAGCCACTCAACTCATTAGAGAGGTACTCTCCCCCTCCATTTGATCTCAAGCACTTAGCTTTCAAGTATATTTAAACAGCCACCTTGAAAGATTTGAATTGCTCAAATATATCACTCTTTTCCTTCATGAAATATACCCATAGCTTCCTCAAACAATCATCAATAAAGGTGACAAAGTATTTGTTGCCACTAAGAGATACATTTTGTGTAAGCCTCCAAACATTTGTATGCATAACATCAAGCATATTTATGCTCACATCTCTATCATGTAAAAAGGGCTGTCTTGTGCCTGCTTATCAAACTGACATGCTTCACACACTTTATGAAATTCTACATCACTCTTTTCCTTCAGGAAATATACCCATAGCTTCCTTGACCAATCATCAATAAGGTGACAAAGTATTTGCTGCCACTAAGAGACACATTTTGTGTAGGCCTCCAAACATTTATAACCAATCCTTTGGAATGCATTAATTTCAGCCTTTGCACATTTGCATAAGAGGCGATGGCCATGTCTTCTTCTTCCTTCCTCAAGTCCTCGGCCTCTTGCTTTGGTTTTCTCCTCCTCTCCTCTTCTTCTTTCCTAGATTCCTCTTTTATTATTTTCGTGTCCTCCTTTTCTCTTCTTTGTCGTCTTTCTTCAGCACTTTTGGACTCACTTTGGGCTCTTAGCAAATTTGCTTTTTCTTTCTTCTTGCTCTTTCTTTGGCCTTCTTCTGTTTAGTCTTTTTCTTTGAATTCTTGTTTGCTCATGGTGTCTTGTGCTTTTTTGGACATGGCCATATCCTCTAGAGCACTTGTCACTACTTCTCTAGGGGTATTGGGATCATTCAGTGCTTCTTCAAAAATGGCCATTTTTAGTATTAATCCAAAGGCGATCATAAGTGCTCTCCCAGTGGCCTTTCCCGTTTGGTAGGTGTATGGCTTATTGTATAAGCATTTAGGTCTACATCCTTCTAATCTCTCCTAACACCAAATCCTTGAACAACATGGTGAGGTGGATCCTATTCATGGTAGCATTGTGCCAAGCACTTGAGAACATTGTATGGATGAGAACTTGGACTGTAGCTGCAAGCTAGGGTCTAGTATAGCCTTGAACTTGATTCCATTGTTGCCCATGTATTGGTTTGTGAAATTGAACTAGGCCACCACATCTTTCTTTGTCTTTGGTTTGAAAGGGGGTTATGGCAATCCTAGGGCCCTGTGCGCTAAACTTGATGAAAGTGGAATCTTCACCTTTTACAGCCCTTCAATAGTTTGCACCGTGATGGTCCCTATTTTTTTAATCCATCATAATCTGTAAAGAACTCAATGCACTTCGTGTGGTTGACCCTACCTCTACATTTCTCCACATACTTTGTTATGAAGCACAGTTCCACCAATCCCTTTGCCTTTTGTTCATCGTCCACTACTTGTTTGAGATTTTGTATTTGCATGTACCTCAAGTCTTCGTGTCATAGGATGTTTGCAATCATATTGTACTTTGCCTTTTCTACATTTCTGAAAGGGATTTAGGGCTTTCCATGTCTCTTATGGACCACCTTTAATTCATCAAATCCAACCATTTTTGGTATGCTTGTAAGAAATTTGTAAAATCATAGTTCAAAGAGATTTGAACTATTATACATAATCTTACATCTTTTGGTTGTCAAAATTTAAGCATTTTCAATAGAGCTATTGAATGACTACATTTGAAATGATTGGATTTGTGTTTGAACACTCCCTCCCCTCCTGGGAAAATTAGTAATGCTTCCTAGCTTGCAGCGGCGAGGATGGTAGTGCAGGGGAGCATTGAATACAATAGGTTATTACAAACTAACAAAAAGAAATGAACAAAAAAGAAAAACTAAAAGGAAATGAAGTTTACAAAAGTGAACTGGTGAGAGGCACTTGGTATGTACACTAAGGATATTTTGTCAGACCTTTCTACAAAAGCCAATCATAGAAATTTGGATTGTATTCCATGGCAGCATAGTGGTCCATGTCACTTGGTCCAATGCCCACCTATGTGATATACATGAGCATGTTTGTGAGTAAATCACGTATGTTTAGGCAGCTGGAAATGTGTACTTTCTCCTCACATAGGACTCTATCTAAATATGGATGTAGCAGCACAAGATCTTCCAAAGGAGTGTTGTGGGTGATGGCTAGCACATGGAAAGAAGTGGGTGCAGATCGATCGTGTATGGCATGTTCCTTACTAACTTGAGTGGCAATGAGCTCTTCAGAAATAGAGGCATGCTCGGTGAAGATGAATTCATATTCTTCCCAAGAGCAGGGCAAGCCTCTTACTGCCATTGCAATGTCTTCATCTAATAAGTGTAGATCCAAGCGGTCATAGCTACTAGTGAATACGGTGAAGGTATTGTCAAGATGGAAAATGATGTCAATAATACTCTCACAAGTATCAACAACCATGCCTACTGCAAGCTCTACAATGGAAGGTCTGAGGTAAGTGGGTAATAAATCAATAAGTGGTTTGGGTTTCACGTTACTACTTACCAATGATGTACCTTTATCTGACCTCACTGGAGGATTTTCTTGTTTGTCATCCATTGTTGGTATGTTTAGAGGTGTTGTAGTTGTTGTAGGTGAATTGGGAAAATGGCACTGTTTGGCACACTTTTTGGGGATGAAGGCGTAGTTGTCTGCAGAGTCTACCAGTTAGAGTTCGGTAGTGTAGCTTGCATGGATGTGTGTGGGAGGGTTGTAGCCTCTGAACACTTAGACCTCCACTTGTGAGGAGATGGTAGTGGTGGGTGGCATGGGGAGTTTTTGGCTCTTACTTATAGTGTTGTGGAGTTGTTCCATTCTAGCTTTGATTGTAGGGTCTTGATGCCTTTGGTAGCATGGGAAGCACAGAGTTTAGTTCAATAACAATAGGGTCACTAGTAGTTTTTTGGTAGATGGAGGAGCAGAAGTTGTGGTCTTGTTCATGATGGGGTGCTTTGGTAGCCATAGCCATTGGTTACCCTTTTCATTGGATATTTTGATAGGTGAGCATCAAGCATATCATCTTGGATGCCTTTTCCAATACTAGGCTCTCCTATAGTTATGTGGGACATGTGATTTGCCATGTAATGTTGTTTCTCCTTTCGCACAAATAGTGAAATGTCTAACAAGAGCAACAACCATCTAGTAATGCATCTAGGCACACAAGGCTTGTTAACCAAATAAATAAGCATGATAATCAATGAAGAAGGTGAATGGTTTAGCCAAAAGGTAATGTCTAAATTTTTAACAACAAATACCATTGTCAACCCTTCCCGCTCTATTGTTGAGTAATTCATCTCATCATCAATGAGCTAGCTACTTGCAAAATGTTGGGGGTAAAGGCGCCTCCGCCTAGCCACCCGTGTATTACTACACTGACAGTCACCGCCATTGCACACTGTAGGTGGCGGACGCCCGTCACCGTCACTTTATTCTTTATTCTTTTAGTGACAATTTGAATAAAGGAAGGCCTAGTCACATATTGTGACTGTTGGAGTTCCCATTTCTAGTCTCTCCCTTTCTTGCTCTTGCTCTCCCGCCATAGCTCTCGAGTCCAACCTTCGATCCGTCGCTCCCTTTCAAGTGGTATCAGAGCTTTTCTTTCCGACTCTTGAGCTTGGTTCATGGCATTCGCAGCATCCCATCGACTCCCTACTTGCATTGGGTTTCCTTCCCGGCAGCCATATCCAACTCCTTCAAGCTCCCGTCACTCCCCGGCTTCCCGAGCACCTTCCCAACATTGTTGCGCACCTTCAGGGCATTACATCAAAGGTATTTGATCATTTTCTTCAGGGTTTACTTCAGTTCTCAGGTCTCACAGGTCGTAAACAAGATTGGGGCAGCCACCATTGAAGCTCCCTTGCTTCATATCTCACTTGCCTTTGAAAAAGACTTGCTGGAGCTTGTTTGAGGCCTTCCTTGGCTTTAACTGGACCCCTCCGAAGCTTGGCCACCATTTTTTGCAGTCCCAAGACCAGCATTTACAATTGGAAAAATCACGCAGCCCTCCCATATGTGTCTTCAGTATTGACAGTCACAACAGCAGCTCTTCCCCTCCATTGGCACTTGGAAAGGCTCCATTTCGGGCATATGAACATGCTTTGATGCTTGGTTTTGATGGTTGGTGTGTTGGCATAGCATTTGGACTAATTTAACAGTGTTTTGGCATTGTCATAACAGTCCACAGGCAGTTTATGACAGTGTTACACTGACATTTGATGCTATAGCTTGTTTCGCATTGTCATTTGATGCTCGGTTGGTCCCGTTTGATGCCCGGATGTTAGGGGAATGTATGCCTATTTTTTGGCAACCATTTGGAGCTAATTTTGGTGCTGAAATTCTCAGTTTTGAACAATAAATCACTGCTGTACATAGTTGGGCTGAAGTCATTTTACTCATGTATGCTTATGCCTATGCTTTTCGGGCTATGTTTCGGGCATATATGGTGATGTATTGACACTTGGGGATCAACATAGAGCTTGGTTTTGATTCAATATCATTGGTTGAGCTTGAGCTTGCTTTGAAAAGAATTTGGATGCTCCATCTTGGATGTACTTCTGGCATGTATGTTGCTTATGTCTGACCAGTCTTGACATGCTTAGCCTATGCCATTACTACATGCTAGCTACATTGTTTGGAGCCTATTGCTACTAGAGCTCAGTCTTGGCTTGACCTTGGATTCTCAGAGCTTACTTGAGCTATTTATTGTCTTGCCAAAGTTGTATCTTGGGATGTACTTGATGTCTTACATGCTTATGGATGCTACATGCGGATGCTCTACCGCCTACATGTTCGGGATGTACTATTGATGTATTGTCTTGGACTTATGTCATTGGCACTGTGTCTTGCCTTGGCTTGAGCTCTTGAGCTCGTACATACGGCTTTTGTGCCAGTGGGTGCATTCTTGAATGCTTATCAGACATTGAGCAGATGGTACTTTTATGCATTGAGCCGTTACATGCTATTGAGCAGTTTTACAGACACTTGAGACTTTGGGACTTCTTACCTTTTGGGATGATACATCATATGTCTTGGTTCACTGTATGCTTATGAGCTAAGTCTCAGTTTTGGATCTGTATCTTTGTGAACTGACACCTACTTGTGTCAAGTTTTGGTAGTGGCATGAACACTTTGCCCCGTTGCCTGGGGGTGTGCTTACTCACTGGCAGATGTTTGTATGACATACTTGGGTGTTGGATTCATGCTTATCGACCATCATATGCTTATGCTATGCCTGCATGATGCCAGCTTTGGTCTTGGTAGTATCTGATTGCCTTGGGATCCAATTTTGGCACTGTTAGCTTTCTTTTACTGAAATCTGAAATTTATTACAGCAAGCATATATGTATGGACTGACATGGATTTTTCATGCTGAAACACTCTGAAATGATGTACTTTCACTAGTACTTGGTGGGCAGTAGGTTTGGTTCCACTTTCTTCACCATTTTTCTCGATTTTTGTGTTTTTTTGGTCATTTTTTGCAATAAACAACAAGCAATTTTGAATTGTCTACAGTCTTCCAGCTTGCATTATGGCGAGTTCGTCCACTGATCATGCTATTTTCAACATCACTAAGCTTGATGGTATGAATTACTCTTATTGCAAGAGCCAGATTTGGCAAGTGTTCGTGCAAAAATCGCAGATCAAACCTTTGAGGTTAAGCGAGCATCCGCCTGCAACTATGCTAGATGAGGAATGGCTTGAGCTTTATGAGTTATGCAAGTCCATTATTGTATTGTCTCTCACAGAACAGGTTCACTATAATTTCTTTGAGGAAGAACAGAGTGCATGGCAGTTGTGGGAAAAGATCAAAAATCTCTATGACAAGAAAAGTCCAGCGAGTCAGATGTATTGGCTAAAGCAGCTTATGGATCTGCGCATGAAGGAGAATGTGACTATGTCTGCTCACTTGAGCCAGTCCCATGCTATACTCAAGAACTTGACTTTGCAGGACATCACTTTTGCAAAGGATGTCACTCCTCTTTTCTTGCTTGGTACTCTTAATGAGTCATGGGATGTATTCCGCACTGCATTATGTGCCTCTACTGCTACCTTGAAATTATCTGATGTTGAGAGTGCTCTTCTACAGGAAGAGGTTAACTGTAAGAATTTGGATGCCTCTCGTGTGTCTCATGCGATGACAGTTAGAGGCAGGAATGATGGATATGGAAAGCATGGTAGTGGTAGTGGCCGTGGACGAGATTCTCAGAAATCTCGGTCCAAGTCCCGTGGGAAGTCATGTAGTAAATCCCGTGGTAGGAATGCAAATGTTACTTGTCACCATTGTGGGAAAAAGGACCATATTAGGCCACAATGCCATGAATTGCACAATGAAAGGCGCAAAGATAAGGGGAAAGACAAAGTGCAGGATAAGTCTTCTGATCGCAGCATAGTACATGCAAAGTCCAGTGTTAAAATTGAAGAGATCAATGTTATGTAGCTTGAGAATGTTGATGATGATGATTATATCCTAGCAGCTTCTTCTAGTGCTTTGCAGAGATGACAGAGGTACACTCTATGTATGCACAGTGTTGGCTCTTGGACTCAGGTGTGTCCTTTCATGTGACACCTTGCCGAGACTGGTGTCATTCATACCGTACTGTTTCGGGTTCTGTGCGCTTGGGTGATGACAACTCTCTTGATATTGTGGACATTAGTGATGTTAGGCTGCAGTTTCCTTCTGGCAGCAGTTTTGTTATGCAGGATGTACGTCATGTACATGCTTTGACACACAATCTCATGTCAGCTGGATAGCTTGATGACGCAGGATATCATGCTAGGTTGCAGTTTCCTTCTGGCAGCAATTTTGTTATGCAGGATGTACATCATGTGCCTGCTTTGATACGCAGTCTCATGTTAGCTAGACAGCTTGATGACGCAGGATATCATGTATGTTTTGGAGACTCTACATGGAAGATCACTCGTGGCAGACTTGTAATTGCGAGAGGTGCCAAGGCTGGCAGTCTCTACCCCTTGATTGTATCAGCTTCTTCCCTTGATCATGTTTTTGTTCGTGGGTTCTATCCCACATGTATCTCTTTGGCATGCCCGTTTGGGCCATATGTCTTTGAAGGGAATGAAAATGCTTTCTGGTTTGCAGTACTTACCGCCCCTTGATTATGCATGTTTTGATTCATGTGAGCATTGTCTTTATGGCAAGCATACTAGGTCTACACATAAGAAGTCTGGTAGGCCACGCATGAGTGAGCCCTTGGCATTGGTACATTCGGATGTCTATGGGCCCATGCCTTGTCAGTCTATGGGTGGTGCAAAGTATTTTGTTACGTTCATAGATGATTTTTCACGAAAAGTTTGGGCTTATCCCATTAAGCTGAAATTTGATGTCTTGGCTGTGTTTCAGAGATGGCTTGCATTGGTTGAGAACCAGTCTGGGTATAGGCTAAAATGCCTAAGGACAGATAATGGGGATGAGTATGTCTCACGTGCTTTTGAGCAGTTATGTGATGAGAGGGGTATTAAGTGTCAGTTGACCACCCCCTATACCCCCCGAGAATGGTTTGGCTGAGTAGATGAATAGAACCATCTAGGAGCATGTATGCAGTATGCTTAGCCATGCAGGCCTACCATAGAGATTTTGGGCTGAGGCAGTTAGTACAACTGTGCATTCATAAACAGATTACCCTCTAGTGGTTTGGATTTCAAGTTGTAGAGGAGGTATGGACTTGAAAACCTCCCTCTTATGTGCATCTCTACGTCTTTGGATGTGAGGCATTTTATCATGTGCCTAGGGACAAGAGAAGTAAGCTGGATCCCAAGAGTGTCAAATGCATTTTCCTTGGTTATGGGGATGCAGGCAAGATGGATTACCATCTCTGGGATCCGCAGGCACGGAAAGACATCCATAGTCATGATGTAGTCTTCCATGAAGACAAAATGCATAGGCAGCTTGAGAGAGTTTTTGAGATCTGCAGGTTCATATTTCAAGAGGAGCCGAGAGCTCCCGCACAGCCAGTTGGATAGCCTACAGCTGCAGCAGATGCTCATGGTCAGGGTGTTGGACAGGCAGTTGGGCAGGCAACAGAGCCTGCTGTGAGACGGTCTACTAGAGACAGACGTCCACCTGATAGATTTCATCCCTTGATGCGTTATGTCTTGGTTACAGATGCAGGAGAGCCTTTCACCTATGATGAGGCTATGCGCAGGGGTGCCAGTCACTCCTGGGAGAGGGCTATGTAGTCTGAGATAGACTCCCTGCATAATAATGTCACTTGGGATTTGGTTTCCTTGCCTACGGGCAAGAAGGCTTTGCCATGCAAGTGGGTGTACAAGCTAAAAAGTACCCCTGGACACCCCAAGCCGGCATACAAGGCTAGATTGGTAGCAAAGGGTTTTAAGCAGGAGCATGGTGTGGACTTTGACGAGGTCTTTTCTCCTGTGGTTAAGATGACCACCCTGCGCTTAGTCTTGGCTTTGGTTGCTCAGCTTGACTTGGATTTATACCAAATGGATGTCAAGACGGCTTTCTTACATGGGGACTTGCATGATGAGATTTATATGGAGCAGCCTAAGGGCTTTGTAGAACCTGGCAGGGAGCACCTGGTGTGCAAATTGAAAAAAAGTCTTTATGTCTTGAAATAGGCACCTAAGGAGTGGTATCATAAGTTTGATGCCTTTATGCAATCACAGGGCTATAGAAAGAGTGCTATAGATCCATGTCTTTACACGAAGAAAGCCCGTGATGGTTATTTATTGATTTTGGTGCTCTATGTGGATGATATGCTAATAGCAGGGAAATCTCATGATGAGCTAGATGCTCTTAAGGCTCATCTCAAGAAGAGCTTTGAGATGAAAGACCTGGGACAGGCCTCTCACATACTTGGTATGCGCATTAGACGCGACAGGCATCAAGGACTCCTCTACTTGTCACACAGGGAGTACATTCATAAATTCCTTGAGCACTTCCGCATGCAGGACGTAAAGCCTATTGGCTGTCCATTGCCTTCTTATGTAAAGGTATCATAGGCTGATTGTCCACAGATAGAAGAGTAGAAGGCCGAGATGGCCAAGATTCCCTATGCATCCGTAGTGGGCAGTCTTATGTATGCCATGATAGCCACTTGTCTAGATATTGCCTTTGCAGTTGGTGTTGTGGCATGCTATATGGCTACACCTGGCAAGAAGCATTGGGATGCCATGAAGGGTATTATGAGGTACCTGAAGGGCACTGCAGATATGTGCATATGCTATGGCAGCCAGGATACAGGAGTCGTGGGGTACACTAACTTTGATTATGCAGGACATGCAGATAGTAGGAAGTCCACTTTTGGCTATGTATTCACCTATGCTGGAGGTGCTGTTTCTTGGATGTCCAGGGTGCAAAAATGCACGGCCCTTTCTACTACAGAGGCCAAGTATGTTGCAGCCATTGAGGCTTGCAAGGAGGCCATTTGGTTGGGTCATTTAGTTACTGACCTTGGTATTGATGCTATCCCTACACCGCATTCGGATTCTATGAGTGCTATTCAGTTAGCCAAGAATTTGGTCTTCCATGCGAAGATGAAACACATTGAGGTGAGGTATCACTTCATACGTGGGGTCGTTGAGGACAAGTCTATTGATCTTGTCAAGATCTTGACTGACCAGAATCTTGCAGATCTGCTCACGAAAAGCCTCTCTACAGAGCGCTTTGCCTTCCTTAGGAGGTTGATGGGCGTGGGATGAGATGACGTCTTTCCTCATCCTATTGTACATGTGTACATGTTGTACTACCTTTTTTCTTTTTCTTTTCACTCCTCACTAGGGAAGATTCACCTTTAAGTGGGAGGTTGTTGGGGGTAAAGGCGCCTCTGCCTAGCCGCCCGTGTATTACTACACTGACAGTCACCGCCACTGCACACTGCAGGTGGTGGGCGCCCATCACTGTCACTTTATTCTTTATTCTTTTAGTGACAGTTTGAATAAAGGAAGTCTCGGTCACACATTGTGACTATTGGAGTTCCCATTTCTAGTCTCTCCCTTTCTTTCTCTTGCTCTCCCGCCATAGCTCTCGAGTCCAACTATCGATCTGTCGCTCCCTTTCACAAAATTCACTAGGAAATCCATGTTATGTTTGCTAGGTTGGCATAATACTGCTCCCACTGCAAATTTTGATGCACCAATATATGCACATGGAAGGTAATGGTCCAATCTGCAGCTCATAGGATAGGTGTTGACGTTAGAGCCTCTTGAAGCCATTGATAGGCTTGTTGGCACTCCTTTGTCCATTCGAATACAATCAGTAGTTTGTATAATGGTCTAGCAATTAGGTCATAGTTTAACATGAACTACAGATAGTATCTAGTATGGCCCAAGAAGCATTGAACTCTCTTGTAGTTGGTCGGAGATGGAGGATCAACAATCACCTTCACTTTTGAGAAGTCTGTGACAATTCCATTCCTTGACATAACATGTAGCCATGTTTTACCAAAACTAGCACTTCAAAGGGTTTAGTGAGAGACCGTATTGCCTACACTATTCAAAGACTATATGAATCTTTTCTAGGTGTTTTTCCCAATTGGCATGAACACATAGGTCATCAACAAATACTTCTAACCACTTCTTGAGCATGTCTTTGACGATTACACACATGAGGTGTTAGAAGGTGGTTGGGGCATTAGTCAGCTAGGCCAAATGGCATGACTATGTAAGCAAACACCCCCCATTCAGTAGCAAATGGTATTTTGTGTCTATCATCATGGTGGACTTGCACGTGATTATAGCATGAAAACCCATATAGGAAGCTGTATGCTCCTTCCCTACTACTCTCTCGAGTATATGCTCGGTGTATGAAATAGATAGTTATCTCTCTTTGTTGATGCATTGACTTTTTTGTAGTTTATGTACACTCTAATCTTACCATTATTTTTTAGTACAATCACAATAGGTGATACCCAAGCCATGTGCTCAATTTCATAGCTGAATCTTGCGCTAAAGAGTTTATTGATTTCTTCTTTCACTGCATGAGCATGCTTAGGATTCATGGTATATGGTCTTTCCTTTATAGGTGTTGCATTAGGCACCATAAGGATATTGTGGGTTACTATGCTTGGATCAACACCCTTCAGCTCCTCAATGGACCATGTGAACACATTAGAGAACTCTTTCATGAGACTAACAAGGTTAACCTCTTCATCCATGGTTAGGTCATCTGCTATGAACACTAGCAACCCTGCTTAAACTTTGTAAATCATTTGGGTAGATCCTAAAGTTTCTTCTGCCTTTTAGCATCAAACTTCTTAGATTGTTTCCTTGCCTCCTCCTCTCTCTTTAGTCATTTGCACCTTAAGTGGACTAGGAGGCCTCCTTTGGTGTGTTGGATCCTAGGGGATTTTGGAATTTCAGGATCATTGTCGAATCTTATTTCAAAATCGAAGTTGAATTCACAACCTTCATTGGAAGAAGGAGTCTCACCAAGTGGTCAGAGCTCAGATGCTGATTCTATTTCATATAATGTTATGACAGTAGGCTGGGTTAGTCATGTGTTCTCATAATCCATTACATTTAGATGTTTCAGCCAAGTCATCCACCCTCATTACCCCTTTCTTTATCTTGAAGGAATTTGTACCTTTGGGATCAGAGTCCATAATTATCTTCTCAATAGTCACCCGTTAATGTCATAGTCTATGGTTTCTGCTTCTTCCTCACTTTCCTCATTTCTAGAGTCATAATACACATACTCTTCATCGGAATCCTCCCGCTCTAAAGGCTCATCCTCCTCTAATTCATCGTCTTGTACATTTTTATTTTCTCTCAAGAGAAGTCAATTGCATAGTGGGTTCAAATCATGCACAATGGTCCATTTCCATCTTGTTTCTTCTAGGAGATCCTTGAGAGGTTTGGTTAGCTATAGAGTTGCATGCTAGTTCTCTCATTAGATACTCAAGGATTTTGTAAGGTGCCTAACCCATCCGCTGTCCATGCACACTTTTAGAGGTCTATCGAGAAACGAATCTAAGTGTCGCTACCCGGCATTCCCATGGAATGTTCTGAGTTTTTTCACCTAGGGTTTCCTGAATCCACCTCGCAATAGAATGTTCACGGCCAGAACCCACTAGGATTGACCTGAAATTTGGGCTCCTAGTGGCTAAGGCCTCCTAACAACATTCTAGGGTCGGATCTTGGACATCCTACTTTACGCAGAGATACCCAAGCCAAAGCAGACCCATGCCGCACTTGGTTCAAAGAGAATGGAAAATGAGAGGGATGCGCCGCTCAACCTCTCTGCCCGTAGGGCATAGTCCCATTCCGGTCCCCTAAAATAGCATGAATCGGGTTCTAACCTAACAATACCTAAAGGTCGAATGACGGTAAAATCTTGTGAGAAGCCTCCCAGTTCTCTGGGACCACCCTACCATAGGACAAACCCGTCAGGGGTTCCGCCCACCCACTTCCCTTAATAGCTTTAGTTTTCTAATTAGGTCCTACCACATTTATGTGTGACAGTTAAAGTCAGCTTCATTAATTAAGCCTTTTAGGGAACAGGGTTCATTTGCATAACTTATAGCATAGACACGAAAACAGAGCAAGCAATCTATTGAAAAACAAGTTCCTTAACTTATCTTCAAGTTAATCTTTGTCTCCCGCATATATAGGAGAAATTATGTATCCCTTATGTCCAATAGAAGTATCTCTTCTGCCCTGCAAAAGTAACTGGTCCAAATCTCATGGCACCACAAATTCAATCCTTTATCTAGAATAGGATCTCCCAACATGCCCACATGTTGGGGGCCACGGAGGTCTTCAACTCCATTCTAGACCTAGCAAGGGGTGTCCAGAGCTCCACCTAACCCGCAAGCTGTCTAGGAGCGAAACATTATTCTCGTGGTTGGCCTTTTCACCACTCGACCTTTGGCCCATGAATCGAGCAGTGCCCTCTTTGGGTTAATCCGCGGTGCGATCATGGAGGTGATCCACCAATGCAATATATCCTTCCTTAATTAAATCCTTTAAGAATCCATCACAACAAGGCATTCAGCCCTAATATCAGTTTCTAGGAAAACATTCATTTATCCCCATGGAAACTTGTCATCACAGACCCTTGCTATGCATTTAGCATAAATAATATCAAATGTATCAAAGTTTCAAAGAAATAATAAAATACGAAGGGGTGTGATTTTTGGGGAAGAGGTGGGGTGGAGTGCACGAGTGGTTATGTGCCTCTTTCCCTTCCCTCTCTTCTCCAATCGCATATTCTCCCTTTTTGGTGGTGCCAAAAATTTGTTCTCTCTCCTCTCTCCTCTGTCTTTTGTGCAAAAATTCATCTTTTCCCTTTTTTTATTGCATAATGATTGAAGTTATGGATGAAGATGATAAATTTATTTATTATTAAAAAAGAGATTTATGGTTTCTTTTCAGTTTTGAGATTAATGGCAAAGCCATACACATAGATTTTGTGTGCTTTGTCCCTGGTTTTGTGACTATGTTCGTGGGAGGGTTGCTGTCATTTTGGTGCGCAGCTGAGGAAGAAGATGATCTCAAAATACCAAAGGAAGATTAAAAAAAAGAAGACTTGAAGATCTTGTGCACAATATTGAAGAAATTGCGTGTCCCAGATTACAAGAATCGGAGATGATGGCAGCCTGCATTTTAAGAGAGCAAAGAAATAGAAGAGGAGGATATACTCTTATGGGGTACATGCTATAAAGAGGAAGGATTAAAGAACTAGAAAGAAAACAAGAAAGATCAGAATCCATGGCTTTCGGTGGCTTATTGACCATGGCGACTTGGCTTCTAATGAAGATGTGTAGTATCATCCATTGTCGATGGGACATGCAGTTTGAGAAGAGAAAGAAATCTAAGAAGAGAAAGAAAGGAGGCACAACAAGAGAGAAACAAACCTCAAAAAGGGTTTTTTTTAAGAGTGCAGGATGAGATGACCTATTAGTGTCATGTACATCAGAAGAGAGAGAGAGCAAAAGGAAGAAGACGTTGATCTAAGAGAAGCTTGCTACTATGATATGTGGCTCTTCAATTTCAGCAGTGGCAATGCTTCTACAATAATGATCGGGAAGTGGATGGCATATACATGGCCAGATGGAAGCCCATGAGAAGGATGCAAAAGCATGCAAGAAGAAGAAGAGGTGTAGCAAAAATAGCAATGCAAGGTCTCCATGTCTCCAAGAGGCAAAAGGAGAAGCTTTTTCTCCCTCTCGCCTCATCTGGTGGCTGTTCTTTGTGTAGCATCAATCATGCCCCATCTCTACTCTACCTAGATCTTCCCCCCCTTCTTGCCTGCTCACTTGCCAGCACAAAAGGAAAGGAGAAGAAGAAAGCGAGAGAAGATGGTGCACGCTTCTCATTCCAATTCCTCACTATCATCCCATGACAATACCTGAATCAATGATAAGAACAAAAAGAAGAGGAAGAACATAAAGCAGAGCAAGAGGAAGGGGGTGTGGAGGTAGTAGAGTTGATCCTCACATCCACTTTGGTTCTGGGACTGCATAGCAGACATGGAGAATTCAAGAGAGACCTTTGTCAAAGACAATAGATGGAAGGCGAATACTTCTAATGGATGAACAATGCGAAGATGAAGAAGGCCAGATCTCTTGCTCCAATATCTTCATCCATCCCCAAAAGATATATTCATCGAAGGCAAGCATGCCCTCCTTGACGGATTTTGTAGTGGATCAAATGCCCATCCAACATCCCCTCTTTCTCTCTCAACCATGTTCTCTGAAACCCTCTCTACATTATGTGACATTTGGGAAGTTACAGACATAGACATCGATGAAATTGTGGCAGATTTGATAGAGGCAACGTATGGCTATTGCAAATGTAGATGAGCAAAAAAAATAGTGCATGAGGAGGAGAAGAAAGTAAAGTTTTTGGTGTGATGACGAAGAATTAAAAAAAAAGCGGTTTCCAATCAAAATTTTGGTCTATCTAGGCAGAAGTGAAGGACAATAGAAGAAGAAGAAGATGTTGAAGAATAGGGAGTAAGGCTCTTCATCGACTACTCTCCTTGTCCATGGGCCTTCTGATAAGAACCAAAATTGTCCCACAAACAGAAAGAGAGAGAGAATGCAAGTATTCGTGGTCACCCCTGCTAAGCAAGAAAAGATTGAAGAGAAGAAGAAGGATGGGTCTGCTTTCATGGACGGCATTCTGTCGGCATTCTGATGGGCAGGGTATCATCCACCATGTGTGAGGTAGTGGCTACACCCATCAAGTGCATGAAATTGCTCATGCAGAACCAAGATGAGATTGTCAAGTCGGGTTTCTTGAGCGAGCCATACAAGGGCATCGATAATTGATTTGCCCACAGTATCAGAGAAGAAGGGACATCATCATTATGGAGGGGCAACTTAGTTGATGTGGTGTGCTACTTCTCCACTCAGGCACTTCAATCACAAGAAGAAGCACCACACAGACACAGAGACATACGAATAGAAAGATAGAGAAAGGGGGGCACAAGGCATAAGTAGAGGTAGGGCTTGTTGAAAAATAGGATGAATTGGGCAACCAAAACGACCTCCTCTTCCTCATTGTCCAAAAGAATCCTCTCTTCTTCCATTGCCCAACTCTCTCAAATGCCTCTTACTTTAACCTAAGATTTGGATTTTGCACCCCTTCATCCTCTAGTTGCAAAACGACTCACATGTTTGGACTTAAGGTTATTATAATTTAAAAACAAACTCAACTAAAAAAATTAAATAAAACCTTCATGTGACACTCATTTTCACACCTACTACAATCCTCTTTTTATTATATAAGTGAATTGAAAACCCCAGTCCTCTTTTTATTTTAACCTTTAACTTTTTTTAAAAAAATCACATAAGAGATCATCCCCATGCTCTACTTTTACTTGTTTCACATAGTCAAAGCTTTGTGTGGCTAACTTAGCCTTGCCTCCTCCTTAACAAACCCTCCCATGGGCCTCAAGTATTTACCATCACCATTTTGCCAACACAGCTTCACCCCTCTTTCCCCTCTTGATCTTTATGTCCACATAGCCAACCCTCAATGCCCTTTTAAAGAACAAATAATGACACAAATTTAAAGTGATACATAACACTATCAAAGAAACAAAAAGCTAAAAATATCAAACCTAAGCATATATTCTAAAATTCTAAAACACACCCTTGTGATACCTATCACTAGCAATCACAATGCAAACCCTTCTCCAAGGGGATAACTAGCTAAAACAATTTTATCATTGTAGCTAAAAATGCTAACAAAATGTCAAGTGTGTTTGGAGCTACATGATGGGATCATCTTTCTTTTCCTATTGGACCAAGGAGCTGTGCTTATGATCCCTTAATGAAGATTGAACCCTATCCTTGAACAAGTATACAAGTTTTTCAATGTGGGAGTATGATTGAGACAGGAGTTCCCTTACTCTGGTGGTCATGGATTTGGAGTCCCATACCCTACCATGGCTAGGCCTCATCCTTGTGATTGAAGTTGTTTTACTAACAAATTTGGAAATGTTTTGTGCTAGACAGTGGTTCTTCTTTGACAAGGTTCACGAGGACACTTCACATTTTAGTGTGGGAGGAATATGATGACACCCAAAGAAGCATAAAAACAAGGCACAAAAGAATCCAAGCATATATCATATTTTCATTTTTTGTCAAGAGAATAATACTACATTATTACAAAATCACTAAAATACACACTTACATGAGGGGGCCACATCCACATCCATTATAAATAAATGGTATACATAGAAGTGTTACATGCATGCATTTGTAAAGGGTAGGAATACTCAAAATTAAAGGCCAAAGGCCTTATAATATCGAATGTATCAAAGTTTCAAAGAAATAATAAAATACGAAGGGGTGTGCTTTTTGGGGAAGAGGTGGGGTGGAGTGCACGAGTGGTTATGTGCCTCTTTCTCTTCCCTCTCTTCTCCAATCGCATATTCTCCCTTTTTGGTGGTGCCAAAAATTTGTTCTCTCTCCTGTCTCCTCTGTCTTTTGTGCATAAATTCATCTTTTCCCTTTTGTTCTTGCATAATGATTGAAGCTATGGATGAAGATGATAAATTTGTTTATTATTAAAAAAGAGATTTATGGTTTCTTTTCAGTTTTGAGATTAATGGCAGAGCCATACACATAGATTTTGTGTGCTTTTTCCTGGTTTTGTGGTTGATTATGTTCGTGGGAGGGTTGTTGTCATGTCTGTTGTATCAAGTAGTAGTGTTGGTGCATCAGATGGTGCTATTGATGTACTGGAAATTCAAACACTTAAGATTTGTCTACTAACCTTTAGTAAAGGCAAGTTAGATGGTCCAAACTACACTTTGTGGAATTTTAAAATCACAACTCTCCTTGATTCTTATAAGGGAGACGGTGTTGGGAACTAACCCAGAACCACAACCTACCCCTAACCCATCAAATTTGAGTGTTATAATTCCTTCGAATTAAAATCTTCTACGAGATTGAAAGGAACACAAATGCATTGTGTGCCTTAGTTACATCCTATTCTGATAGTGATTTGACCTTGATTCTCAGCACACAACCAAGGCATCAAAGGCTTGGAATGTACAAAGGAGTCAGTATGAAATGTAAAAGCAAACAAGGATTTAGAACTTGGAGAACCAACTAGCAGTAGAGAATTCTGCTAAAGGAGAGACAGTTGAAGCCTTCATCACTCAGATCAAGAATCTGCATGACTAGATGACTAGCGTTGGGTTATAAAAGACTAGTGAGGAGCTAGCTCGAAGGTATCTTCGGATTTGGCCATCAAAGTTTGATGAATTGGTAACTTCCCTAAACATTAAGGTGAGACCTTAAGCTTTGACATTTGAGGAATTTTGTGCACTACTAATGGATGAGAAGTTGAGGCTTAAAGCTCAAGAAGATACCAGTAGTGGAGGTGTTGCATTCTCCATCAATGAGAAAGGAAAATGTGGTTCATCTACCAATGGTGACAAAAAGAAGGGTGGTAAGAAAAAGTTTCAAGGAGAGTGCTTCTATTCCAAGAAAAAGGACATGCAATTTCATATTATCAGGTCAAGAAGACAAATGAAAAGAATGGCATGATGAAGACTAAAGGGAAGGAGAAAGTCAATACAGGTAAAGCAGAGTTGGAGTTATTCATGGTGACCATTGAGGAAATGTGTTCCTCAGCGCAAGAAATATTTAACACTGACTCACGGGTACTGGATAGTAGCGCCTCCTCACATCACATTAGCAACAAGAAAGGTCTCTATAATTTTGTGAAGGCTCTACAAGAATCCATCATTGTAACGGTTGGAAATGATGCAAAATGCCTTGCTGAGGGCACAAGTACTATTTCCTTTGTTACTACAAATGGTAAACTCAAGAATCTTCCAAATACATTGTATGTTCCAAAGATTAAGAGAAATCTACTATCAGTTGCTTCTATAACTAATCTTGACCATGAGGTGAGGCTCACTAAGATAGGTGCAGAAATTATCGATAGTGCTAGCAAAGTTGTCGGCAAAGGAGAAAGGAGGAACAACCTATATGAGCCAAGTGCTCTTAGATCCAACCACCACTAGTGTGGGCACAAGTAAACTTTGGCATAAAAGATTTGGTCACATTGATTTTGCAGTGTTAAAAGAGATACATAAGCAAGGTATGGTTGCTCACCTACCTACAATAACTGAAATGAAGGAACCGTGTGAAGCTTGTATGATGGGAAAGCAATAGAGAAAGGCATTTCCATAAGAAAGCAAGAACAGAGCAAAGGATCCTCTAGAGTTGGTGCATGATGACTTTGCGGTAAAATATGCCTACAAAATAATTGGGAGAATTTTCTTATTTTATGTTGATCTCGTCGATGACTATAGTAGGAAGATGTGGGTGTACTTCCTTTTTGTGATAAGGCTCAAGCTTTTGGTAAGTTTAAAGAATGGCTAAAACATGTGAAGAATGAAACATGGCAAAGTGTGAAGAAGTTTAGAACAGATGGTGGTGGTGAGTTCAACTCAAAGGAGTTTGAAGACTTTTACAAGGGAAAAAGGATTAAGCTTCAAGTGATGATGTCTCATATACCTCAATAGAATGGCATTGTTGAATGCCAAAATCACACCGTTATGGAAATGGCAAGGCATATACTTAAGGGCAAGGGATTGCCTAACTAGTTTTGGGCAAAAGTTGTTAATATTGTAGTCTACATTCTCAATCGGATTTACACAAAGGCTTTGAGGGCAAAACTCCCCACCACTAAGCCTACTCTAGTAAGAAACCATATGTCTCACATTTTAGAACTTTTGGATGTGAATGTTACGTGCATGTTCTAAAAGATATGAAAAACAAGCTAAATCCAAAAAGCACAAAATATATCTTCTTGGGTTATGGTGATGAGAAAAAGGCTTACAAATTGTATAACCAAGAGGAAAAGAAGATCATAGCAATCTATGATGTGGTATTCAAGGAGCAGCCACATACAGTGGAGGAGGAGAATATAAGCTCTTTCACTTTATCATCCAGCGAATAAGTAGGCCACTATGAACCTATCCCAAGAGTTGTCCCTACTCTTAAGGAGAAGGAAGCATTGTTTTTGGATGATGAGGACAAAGTTCACCAGTTTGCATCATGCATAAAGAAAGCCATTGCCGCAATGGGTGAAATAGCTCTATGATCGAAGTAATCCTATACCTACCGCAATTGAAGAAAAGGCAAATGGACCAAGGAGGTCTTTGAGAATAGAGGATCAAAGAATCACCTTGATGGCTAAGATTATGAGAGAAGTAAAGAAGCTCACAGAATTGAAAGAAGCACTTGCCAATCCAACATGGAGAGCAGCTATGCAAGCAGAGTATGATAGCATAATAAAGAATGACACTTGGGAGTTAGTGGATTGGCCAGAAAAGAGGAAGATTATTGGCACCAAGTGGGTCCAGAAGGTAAAGTACAAGGTTGATGGTAGCCTAGAAAAGTACAAAGCTAGATTAGCTACAGAGGGATTTTCACAGGTTGAAGGATTTGATTTTCAAGAATGATTTACTCTAACTACTAGAATGACCATTATTGGCACATTACTTTTTGCAGCGGCTCCTCATAAGACATGGCTAGTTTACCAAATTGATATCAAATCAATGTTCTTGAATGGATACCTCAAGGAGGAGGTGTTCATAGCTTAGCCACTAGGGTTTGAGGCTCCGCATTTTGAGAATAATGGTTGTAAGCTGAAGAAGCCATTGTATGGGCTAAAACAAGCCCCTAGAGCATTGTACCAGAGCAGATATATAAATTCTTTCTAGCTTTGGATTTCAAAAGATGTGCCTTAGATGCTAACTTGTATATTTATAGGGGTAGTGAAAAGTTTGTAATGATTGTCCTATATGTGGACAACCTTCTTATTACAAGTGACTATGAAGATATGATCCATCATACTCAAAGGCTTTGAGATCTGAGTTTAAAATGACAGATTTGGGCTTGTTGCACTCTTATTTGGGGATTGAAGTTTGTTGGCAAGAGCCTGGCAAAATATTCATCACTCAAAACAAGTATGCATGGGAGATCTTAAAATCATTTGGCATGACCAAGTGCAAGGAGATAGCTACACCTATGTAGGTCAATGTGAAGTTATCCATTGAGGATACATCAACACTAGCATACATTTGGAGGTACATGAGGTTGGTTGGTAGCCTCATCTACTTGTGTAACACTATGCTAGATATCAGTTTTGTTGTTGGTGTTTTGAGTAGGTTCTCAAACAAACCACAAGAAAGTCATTGGAAAGTAGGAATATGAGTATTTAGATACTTGAAGGGAACTCTTGACTATGGTATCACATACAATTTCAAAAGTGCTCTTATGGGAATCTGACTTTGATTGGTTAGGTGACAGTGATTCCAAGAAATTAGTTTTTGGATATTATTTCTCTTTAGATTGAGGAATCTTCTCTTGGATCAATAAGAAGAGACCAACTATGGCATTGTCTTCTACCAAAGCAAAGTACAAGGTAGCTTGCTTTGTTGCATGTGAAGCAATATGGTTAAGGAGGATCCTTTGGCATATGGAAATACAAGATGAAGATCCAAGAGTACTAAGATGTGACAATCAGAGTTGCATCACCATTGCTGAAAATCTGGTTTTTCATGCACACACCAAACATATTGAGATTCGGTATCAATATGTGCATAACTTGATCAATGATGAGATAGTAGAGCTAGTGGCCTACTGTCCAATGAAGGAGAATGAAGCAAATATCTTCACCAAAGCTCTTACAAAGGATATCCTTCGCATTCATCTTTAAAGACTCAAAATTGGACTGAGAATGTACTCCACCTATGGGTGGACATCCTAGCCTTGTAAGGTGCCACCAATGATCCATGGTGCTCTAAGTTGTAAGGCCCCCATTATGAGGAGAAGCCATGTATGATCATGGACATTAGGTGGGTCTTGACTTGTATGTCAGATGCGGTCTATGTGAATGAATGGCAAAAAGGTGACCTTTGTGGATCTAGCCTTTGGGTTAGATAGACTAGTTATGTTGGTAGCAACTTGAGGCACAATGCATCGAGTTGCGGGATGTGGGAACTATCAAGGGCTCTTATTTTGGGGTCTATGGGCCGTGAAAGTAGCCCTTGATTGGGGGGTCTCAAGGGGCCCAGCAGTCCCTACAACAAGGGTTTAGGGTGAGGGGGGTTTTCTCGGCCCAACAATAAAGGAAATATTCCCTAGCCGACTAAGTAAGGTTCCTTATATAGTCAGACGACTAGACTACCTTCCCATACTATAAAAGGAAGACCCCTCTAAAGCCATTTTCAATCTATCTTTCACCCAGTCAGAGTTCTTCCAACTACCCTAAGCTATTCACCTATCACCTGTCTGGATTGCCATTGAAGCTTCACAGTGGAAGTGCATGGGTGGATAGAGCCATCTTTGTATTAGTTCAGTTGAAATTAAAGCAATCTTTGCTCTTCTCATATTTTTTGTGTATTCTCAACTCCTTCGTTGTGCCATGTAATTTCTACACGTATTAAGAGGAATTATTACAAATAGAAGCGAGAGAAAAAGAATGAGGATAAGGATATTGAAAGGAAAGAAGGTAAAGATTGAAAAAATCAAAACATAAGTGTACATAATGATGATGGTGGGGTGCTATGTAGCGCTACTCTTATTTGTTAGAATATAGGCATGGGAATTCACCCTAAAAAAGGGTCTATGAGAGCAGATGGATGTGAATGACCTTAAGGGGCAGGGGAAACCCTAACCCTAGCTTGGCAAAGGCTATATAAACAACCTATGGGTCACTATCAAGTGAGAGGGAGTGTACCCAAGTTGTACTCTAAGAAACTTAGTAAGCAAGATTTTGTTCTTGTACTTTGAGCTCTCATCTCCCTCTTGTGCACATTCTTCTTGCTGCAAAATCTAATTTTCCACATGGTATCAAAGCCTCCTTTGATCTTTTCAGCTTCCTCTATCCTCAGCTTCACTAAGTGCACATGATTTTCCATCATCTTCATCTTTTCCTTCTTTCCTCCTTAGCCAAACCTTGATTCCCTGAATTTGGAGGACCTAGGGAAGCCAAAGGAGATCATTTCAACTCTTGACTTCTGCTAAAGGCTTCCTCCCCAACATAAGGTGACCTAACATGGCACATCATAGGGCAACATAATGTGTTGTGGAGGGCACCATTGCAGAAATCGTAAATCTGGCGCAGATTTCGCATCCTCATGTTTAGCTCCTTGGCACGGCTTGTAGAAGGCACAATCATGGCTAGCGTCTTGGGGAAATGATAGCCCCCTAAGTGGGTTTCCTAACCCTAAAAGGGTTTGACAAAATTCCATCTCTGTTGGCCACACAAAGGCAAACCCTAACTACTTGTCTTCTGGCAGCCATAGCCAGAAAGCTTCAAGCTTTTCCATTCTTCAATTGTTTCAATTTCTAAGCACTAATAGTGATTCTAATCACTGATTGATCTTCTTCAGAGTTAGTTGAAGATTTGAAAGCTCTATTTCAAAGTCTCTTACCCTTGGTGGACCTCCTTAGTTCATCAAACAATCCACATTTCACATCTCAAGTGGCATAAAACTTTGAGATGAGTGCTTGTAAGCAATAATGTGGCATTTTACAATCATGTTGCTAGCTGGATGTTGACTCAATCTGGTGTTTTTATCAGAAAATTAAATCCATCAAGTGATTTATGTCATTAACCTCTTCTTGCTTGGTTGTAAGGCTATGTGTACAACTATAAACACATAGACCATATCCCAATATTAGTTTGTTGTTGGTACATCAGAGATATGAGTGTTATTGTACTCTCCTATGATTCATCCCATAGCATAGAGTTGATTGATAAGCCATGCTCCACCAAGAACTCCTCTAATAGGCCACATTATCAGGAAGAGCCTAAAGTCTAGTCAAAGCGCACCTCGTTGAATGCCTATGCAGCTATAAGGCCTCAAATTTGCAAGTTCAATGGAAAAGATTTCCATCCTTGGCAAGTCTTGGTAAAATAAAAAATGATGGAAAGAGGCTACTGGCCCTTCATAAAAGGGACCAAAGTTATTGACCCATCCAATCCCCTTGATGTAGAAGATGATGAAAGAGCTCAGGCCATCATCATGCTTCATTTAGATGAATCTTCAATTCATCATATTGACCAACTCTCTACTGCCAAGGAGAAGTGGGATGAGCTTGAAAGACTCTGTGGTGCTACAAGGAAGAACTCCGAGATATTTCTCAAGATTGAGTTTTTTAGCCTAGAGTACAAACATGGAGAAGATCTAAGAAATTTTATTTCACATATGAAGGGACTTATGGCAAAGCTTGCCTCCGTTCAAGCACCCATCCATGGTGAAGATGCCATTGCCATCCTTCTGAAGTCTGTGAAGAAGGTTTTTCCGACTCTTGTGAATATCGTAACTAATATTCCAAACCCAACCTTGGAAAGTACCATCCAGTCTTGCCTGGATGAAGAGAAAAGAAACCATATTGAAGGAATTTCAATATTTACTTCCCATGAGTAAGTGTTAGTCCATACTGATTCTACTAAGTGCTCCTTCTATCACAAAAAAATGGCATATTGTAAGCAATTTCTAGAAGAAATATCCTAACAAAATGAAGTACAATAAATGCAAAAAGACCAGGGTATATCACCAGTAAGTGTCCTAGTGTTCCACAAGTACCTAAGGAATTGGAGGCCAACTTTGCCTCCCAATCCATAGATGACCAACTCTTTTGAGTCTTGTAACATCCTCTTGTTAGAAATGTGCAGGATCTAGAGCATGGCAGATGCGCAAGCTGTGGAGGTTGAAAGAGGAAAAAGAAACTCATGAAGACATTGACCCTGACTAGGAAAACTTGTTACACAAGTGAGTTAGGTTCCATGTTGAGTGTGGAAATGATTGGTTTTTGGGCTGATTTTTTGTTGTTTTTGTTGCTGAATGGTTGTTTTTGGTGGTTGATTGTTTGAGTTTGAAGTGTTTAGAGTGGTTTGAGTATGTTTGAAAAGGTTTATGTTGGTTTTTGATGAAATATGTTGTTCTAAAGAGTTCTGTAATTCTCTCTGTATGGTTCTATAAGGCGTGATTTTTTTCCTGTTTTATTCTGTTTTGGTCCTGTTTTGGTAGTTGAGATGGTTGAATGAATGTTTTGAGAGATGATTGAAGTGGTGTGAAAAGGTTTATGAGAGATAGAATTGGTTTTGTTTTGGTTTTTATGATTGTTATGGGTTCTGTTGATCTTCTGTAAAGTTCTGTGCTTCTGTAGCTCTGTAGTCCTGTTGCTCTGTTGTTCTGTGGTCTGTTCTGTTTGTTTCTGTTGGGTGTTATGATGGATATATGGATGTTTTGGGAAGTGTTCTTGTCTTAGGAAAAAGATGAATGAAAGCTCTATTCAAGCTAATTGAAGTGAAGAAGTAACTGCTGAAGATTTACAAAAGGTTACAGAAGACAGTGACAGAAGACAGATCTCACAGGACACAATGAAGTTTCTGGTGACCCTTCATATCCGACATACCTTTTGGGAGGTGCATCCACGACCTAATGAGGATTATTGTGAGTGATTATTGAGTGATTGTAGTGAGGATATGATGTAGTATTGAGAGCATACTATTGTGAGAGAGATCATATGCAAGAGATAGTCGGTATCTTCCTATAAGGGAGAAAACTATGAAGACAATGAAGATGAATACTATGTGATTTCTTTCCATCAAAAGTTATGTTCTCTTTGTCTATTAATGAAGAATATGAAGAATATGAAGAACATGATCAAGTTTGTTAGAGATAAATCCATGGGAGAAATCTACTATGATGCTGCGTGAAGAATTGCTGTTTTCTTTGTTTTGATGATCAAAAGAATGAAATAAAAGCTTGTTGATGTTACAAGATAGATTTTCTTGCAAGAGAATTCCCTTTTCCTTGGTGTTCCTCTTGGGGCTCCATGTTTTTGGTGCGCAGCCGGGGAAAATTGCCATCAACAAGCACCAGAAGAGGCTGAAAATGAAGTAAATGGCATTGCCAAGAAGAGAAGAATTCAATGGATGTTTGTAAAGTTCCTTCTTCCACTGAAGAGTTGGAATTTCTCATAATCAAAGCCACTTTCCACAAGAAGTTCATCCCACAATGGCGGAAACATATCACCATCATGATGCATGCTCTATATGGTGGACTCTTTCCTCTTCCTGTTGAAGCAGCAGAAACTTGCATCTTGGTGGCAAACTGTTTGGGAACAAACTGAAGAGCAGAAACAGAGAAAATGACCATCCATGGACAATTTGGTATTCATTGAGAAGTTTCCAGACATCATCAAGTGGAAGATTGTGAAGAAGCTTCAGGAGTCTTGGTCTGTAGAGGTTCATGAAGACAAGAAGGAAAAAAGTTGGAATTTGTTCGTAGACGCTCAACAACAAGATACATGGGATGCTTGGTGCACTGACAATCTTTTGTTTGTCCAATTGGCAACCCACTGGAAGTTGATAGACAGAGTGTTCTTTACAACATACACTGTTGAAACCATCAAAATCTGGCATTACTATGATGATGGCACCACCACAATGCTGAGACGTATGCATTTTGACACCTTCAAAACCGAATACCTTCCTCTGTGCAGTGGCATGAAAGCAGAATTCAGAGACATTGAAAAGAAAGAAGTAAAAGAAATGTTGGCAAGAGAGTCCTCCGGAGACTGAAGCCTTCTGTTATCCCTGTGTGGAGCACTAACAACATAGTGAAGCCAACCCCCTGATGAATGACGCAATAAAGAGGCAAGCGTTAGAACGAGTCCAGAGGTACGTGAGAAGAGAGAAAGCAAAAATCAAAGCTGAGAACGTGCGCAGGAGAAGCCGCCTTTGACACCCTTGCGGAACTCTTTATAGAAGTCCCAATGGCACATCAAGCCCTTCCTCCTCCTGCTGAAGGTTCACTTCCAAGCCAGATCCATCCTGGAAATATTGATGATAGACCAACGAATGTAGTCCCGTTGCCAATTTTTAAGGGAGAGTACAATGAAGACCCCAATCTTCATGTAACAGAGTTTATGGTAGCATGTGTGGCTAACAATGCCAGAACCCCTGAGCATTGGTTAGCAATATTCCCCGCCACTTTCAAGGGCGTGGCATTTCAGTGGTATGAGAGACAAGAAGCAAGAACTTTTGGCACATGGGACGACCTGAAGTTGGCCTTCTTCACTAAGTTCAAGCGTGAAGGTTTTGAAGAGCGGATGCAAGAGGAATTCATGAATTTAAGTCAGTCCTCTAGAGAAAGAGTAGAAGCTTATGTCTCACGAATGGAATCCATCCTGAAGAGATGGACTAACCATAATCTAGATGATGGCATTCAGAAGGGAGTGTTTCTCAGAGGATTACAACCAGAAGTCCATAAGTTTGTGGAGCTGCAAAGACCAGCCACACTGCAAGCTGCAACAGAAGGTGCAAGACTGTACGATGAAGTGGAAGCTAGATTGGCGATGAATCCAGGAAGAGGAGTCCTACCTCCTCTGATGTCAGGAATGATGTACCCACCAAATGCAATCCCAGGGACTGTCCCCTAACCCTACCAACAGATGCCCCCAGTATCATAGTACAGTGCACCAAATCCACAGTGGCCACAATCAATGCCTCAAATGATGGTTCAACCACAACAACAATGGTCCCAACCAATTTCCCCAATGCCAAATCAGTAGCAACAGTGGAACCCTACCAACTGGAGCCAATAGCCAACAGTTCAAACAAGAGCTCTGAATCAGAATTAGAACAGAGACCCCTCTGCACCAGTCCAACCTGTTTATGCAGTGATTACAGAGACTCCTCAAAACCCTATTGCCAGTGCCTTAGGAGGAGAAAGCTTGAAGGATTACTTATCCAACTCGGTTGCAAATATCAAAAAGGAGTTGATGGATGTGATTACAAAGCAGCTACAGACGCTGAAAGTGAATACCGCTAGCATATCCAACGTTGCAGGAGCAGGAAGAGATGTGATGCGGTCAAATACTTGGTGTGGTAAGTGTCATCAAGCAGGCCATTTAGCCACTGAATGTACACGAAAACCAACCATTCCTTGAGCCTTCTGTTCCTACTGTTTGCGGAAGAACCATACAAAGGATATTTGCTCTCTGAAAGAGATGCATGAACGAAGAAAGAAGGATGAAAACGCAAGATTCAACTTGCTGGAATCCAAAATGACAACACAGGATATTGGACCAAAGCCTAGGGAGTTTGGTCCTAATTTCAGACCTAGAAGATTTCCATCCCAAAGTTACAGAGGAAGACAATCTATCGGTGGTCAGAGATCAGAAGTGGAGTGTTACAGATGCGGAGAAAAGGGACACATTTCACCAAATTGTCCAAATCCCAGAAGGTCAGTGGATTATATGCCCTTATGCAGTCGATGCAAAGGAGAAGGCCACACTGCAAAAGATTGTCCAAGCCCAGCCCCAGTGAAAAACAGTGCTATTGATAATCCCTCCAAGGCCCAAGAGCCTACCTCGAATTTAGTGGAATTGGATGTTGCTGCCATCACGTGTGCAAAGAAGAAGGAACCACCTGCCCAGAAAGAAAATAATCCTCCTGCCAGAACAGTGAAGTTCAATCTTCCACCAGAAGAACAGAACAGAAGAGAGCCTTACAATGCCGTACAGAGCACTACAGTGCCACAGAGAGTCACAGAGACAGTTCCAAAGACAGGACCAGAGGTCCAGGAGATAGAAGAGGAGGAAGTGCCACAAGTGGCAAAAGAAGTCCCCATGATGCCCATGTTGGAAGAAATAAGGAAAATGACGATGGGTGTCGCCCTATTCCCTAACCGGTTAGAGAAGCCAGTGGATCCTATTAAGGAATACGATCTGGTCAGAAATCTAGATACCTTGAAGCCAAACCTCACATTCCGACAATTGTTGATGTTGTCTCCCAGTTGCCAAAAAAGGTTCAAAAGTATACTGACCAGAAGATGTGGCTTAAGGATTGCTCCCTCAACAGCAACAAAGTCCAACAACGCTCCAGAGCCTGTAAAAGAAGTGGATGTGGCTAACGCCTTCCTAGATCCGGGTACCCCAGAGACTGGTGTGTGGATAGAAGGCTGCTTTATTGCAAATACACTGATTGATGGTGGCTCATCAGTGAACATTATGACGGATGTGACAATAAAGTATCTAGGCCTACAAGGTGTGCAACCAACTCAATGGCTCATCAGACTGGCGGATCAGAGCAGAATCAAGCCTTTGGGCATTCTCCCATATGTGAAGACTACAATGGCTGGAAAAGATTATTGGCTAACCTATCTGGCGGTGAAGCCAAACTCTTATGGTACATCCTACCCCCTGTTATTGGGCAGACCATGGCTTTTTGAAGCCAGAGCAAGGACGGATTGGTTCAAAGGAACCTTGACCTTGGGTAGAGGACCCAATAAAGTGGTGCTGAAGCTATATTGTGCTCAAAAAGGACATGGATCCACCTCCTTGGAATTATCTTCTGACTCCCCCAATGAGGCTACAGATGGAACATCAGCAGATGAAGATGCTGTCAAACAGATCCTTCCCAAGAAAACAGTGTCACATTCCCTAACAGTGGGTACTGTAAGCCAACTCCCAAAAGATGCAAAGCCATTGTCAATGGGTGAATACTTCCTGCCTGAACCAGGAACGATTTCCGAAATCACTTCTGATAGTGAGATAGAAGCATGGATGTACTGCTCTCCCTGTTACATGGCCATAGTAGAGCCAGTGACAGAGGCAGAAGGCAAAGCAGAGGACATGTTCTTCTCTTACAAAGCGCCTACAAAGGCAGAGCCGGAGTCTGAAGAGGATGATGATGAATCTGAAGAAGGAGACTTTGAAAGCGAGACAGAAGAAACCACTCCACCCATAGAAGGCATAGATGAGGAGGGATTTCCAGAAGCTTCAGAAGTTGAAGACTCCATGGTGTGGGATAGAATGCCAATGGTACCCTTTGAATTGTAAATGGATCTTTCCATAGGCAAAGCCTATATAAGAAGTGGATCAAGCAAAATAAGCCGTCTTTTATTAGTGGTTCTTGTCGCACCCATCCACGCTTGTCAAGAAAGGATGATGATGATGCTCCTTGTCAACAAGTACCAGTCCCAAGGCCACAACAGAATTCCGAGAGCCCTTGTTTTGTAACATTCATGGATGCATCCTCTGAAGAGGAGTCCTCAAGCTCTAAGGTAATTAACATTCAAACCAAAACCGAGACAACGCTGATTCCATTTTACCATTTCAAGGGGCAACCTAAGTCCTTACTGCAAGAAGACGTTGGGTCTAGTGGGACATCAGAAGAGGACACCACCCCCTTGAAGGAGTCGGATCTGTACCCAGAAGCAGTCCGTGGGACCTTCATCCGTGAAGTAGAAGGTGAAAGGAAGTTAACCTTTGTGGATGTAGATGGCACTGAACGCCATTTGAAGGTTGGTAGCAGCCTACAAGAAGAGGAGTTTCAACCTTGTACAACTTGTTGAAAGAGAATTTGGACGTGTTTGCTTGGTCCTACAAAGACCTAAAGAGGATTGATCCCACAATATGTCAGTATCATATTGATTTGGAGCCTGATGCCAAGCCAGTACGGCAACGACAGAGGCGAATGAACCCGAATTATTCCACATTGGTGAAAGCAGAGCTGCTGAAGCTTCTGGAAGCCGAATTCATCTATCCAATGGCAAATAGTGAATGGGTCTCACCCATCGTGGTTGTACCCAAGAAGAATGGCAAGCTTCGTATATGTGTGGATTTTCGCAAGTTGAATTCCAAGACAAAGAAGGATCACTTTCCTATCCCTTTCACAGACCAACTGTTGGACACAGTGGCAGGACATGAGCTTTATTCCCTTCTGGATGGATTCAGTGGATACAACCAAGTGCAGATAGCAGAAGAAGATTAGTCCAAAATAACCTTCACCACAGAATGGGGGACCTACACTTACCGAGTGATGCCGTTTGGACTCTGCAATGCCCCTGCTACTTTCCAGCAAGTCATGATGGCCGCATTCCAAAATCATCTACATGATTTTATTGAGGTATATTTGGATGACTTCTGTGTCTATAGTTTGATCCGTGAGCACTGGGGACACCTGAAACAATGCTTTGACCGATGCTGGGAGTATGGGATCTCCCTCAACCCTGACAAATGCATCTTTGGGGTCTCTTTTGGAGTTCTGTTGGGCCACATTGTCTCTGCACAAGGGATATCAACAGATCCTGCAAAGATCGAGAAGATCGCAGCTCTGACAGCACCCACTAACCTCAAACAGTTGAGGGGATTCCTAGGCCATGTGTGTTACTACAGAAGGTTCATAGCCCATTTTGCAACAAAGGCAACCTCCTTGCACAAGCTTATGAGGAAAGAAGCAGAGTTTGTTTGGACGGAAGAATGTGATAAAGCCTTCAACACTCTGAAGTAGTGTCTGATTGAGGCACCCATTCTGCAACCTCCTGATTGGATGAAGGAGTTTCATGTACACACTGATGCATCAGTTGAAGGGCTAGGTGCTGTCCTATGTCAAAAGGGCCCTTATAAATTAGATCAACCAATATATTATGCAAGCCGAAAAGCCACTGATAGAGAGCGGAACTATATAGTGACAGAGCTGGAGTGCTTGGCAATGGTGTTTTCCCTAGAGAAGTTTCGCCACTACCTACTGTCTACCCACTTTAAATTTTATGTGGATCACGAGGCCCTATCCTTTCCAATGAACAAAGCAGACATGAAAGGACGAATGATGAGATGGCTCCTTCTATTCCAGGAGTTCGACTTTGAGGTAATTACCAAACCCGATCATTCCCATGTTCTGGTGATCATCTTTCGCGTATCCCACAGACTACAGACGAGGAGCAGGATGATCCATACCTCCCTGATGCTTCCCTATTCCTGGTAGAAACTGTAACCCCCTAGTATGAAGACATTGCCAATCTGCTGGCAACCCAATAGTACCCTCCTGGCATTTCTAGTCGGGAAAGGAAGAAGCTTCTATTAGAATCAGCCCCTACACCCTATTAGGTGGTGCACCGTACAAGAAAGGCAAAGATGAAGTGCTCAGAAGATGTGTTGCAGGAGATGAGATTGGGATTGTTTTGAAGGCTTGCCATGATGAGCCATGTGGAGGCCACTTTGCAGGAGAAGCTACAGCCAGGAAGGCTCTGTTATTAGCAGGTTACTGGTGGCCGACCATTCATAAGGATACATATGATTATTGTAAAAGATGTGATGCCTGTCAGAGGATGGGAAAACCCACCAAGACTAGCACTATGCCACTGCAACCTATCCTTCCTTTGAAGCCATTCGAGAAGTGGGGCATCGACTTCGTCGGCCCAATCGATCCTCCCACCAGAAGAAAATAGAACAAATACATCCTGGTATGTACGGATTATGTCACAAAGTGGTATGAAGCTAAAGCCCTAAAGCGGGACGATGGTAACAGCGTGGCCTTGTTCATGTACGAGAATATCATCACCCGTTTTGGCAGACCCTTAGAGCCGGTAAGTGACAGAGGCACTCATTTCATTAATAAAGTCATGGAAGAGTTGACAGAGCTGTATAAGATCCACCATCGCAAGTCCACTCCTTATTACCCCAGAGCCAATGGCCAAGTCGAAGTCACCAATCGCATCCTCTGCTCAATCCTGACAAGAACGATTGCCACACATCATCGTGATTGGGATGATCGACTTACAGAGGCCCTCTGGGCGTACAAAACCTCCCATAAAGCAGCAACAGGACAGACACCCTTTCAGCTGGTGTATGGTACAGAAGCTGTTTTCCCTGTTGAACTGGAATTGCCCTCTTTGCGAGTGGCTATCAAAGAGCGTTTGGGGGACGATGATTCACTCCAACGCCGTCTCCTGCACTTGGAATGTTTGGATGAAACTCGCAGGATGGCTCTACAGTGCATGGAAGCCACTCAAGCTCGCCGTAAGGCTTACCATGACAGCTTCATCAAGCACAAGGAGTTCAAAGAAGGTGATTTGGTCCTAGCCTATGATTCGAGATTTGGCAAGTGGCAATAGTGGTGGATGGGCCCATATAAGGTACTTGCTGTCAATCCTAGTGGCTCTGTCCAAGTGCAGACCGTTGATGCCTTTGATGATCCTTCCTGATCAATGGATATCGCCTGAAGAAGTACTTCCCTCCTTGGGGATCTTGACAATCACAGTCACCTGATCCTTTCCCCCGTTGGCGTGGCACTGTAACTCTTATGATGCTACTTCTAATAGCCGTTCTTCAGTCACTCTTGATGAGGTGGACGCAACCCTCTGTCCCCTCAGCCCTACCTCCTGCCCCTGCTCTCTTATCCTCTATTTTCCACCAGCGACAGTGGCGAGGATGGTTTTGACAAATGGTATGTCTACCATGCCCTTGCTTAATTCGAAAAAAAGAAAAAAAATATACATATCGGTTATGGGAGAAAAGGACTTTGGTCCTTGTCATGCCGACCTATTCTTCGAGAAAAGGTGGAGACACCCTCGAGAATAGGAGAAAAAAAAACAACAACAAAACATAAATAAAAGACAAGAAAAGAAAAGAAAAACAAGAAAAGAAAAAAAATTGTTATGGGAGAAAAGGAAGAAATTCCCTGTCATAGCAGGCCTCGTTCCAAGAAAAGGTGGTTAACACCCTTGGGCGGGAAGCTGGCTGTGGAAAAGGTGGCAACACCCAGCAGTCCAGAAGGTGGATTCATCAATTGACATCCCCAGGATCTAGTTCCGAAGCTGCCTCCCTTGGTACGCTGTGTCCTGTGCCTTTCTGTAGAGCGTTTGACAGTCCTCTAGCAGACGCCATGTTCCTATCTAACCCAATGTTCGATCTGATGGCTACCTCCCTGGGTACACCTCTTCAACAACTGACGACGCGATCTTCATCGACAAACAATCGAGTGACACGAGCTTTCATCCTAACCGGATGGGGAAGTGAGTATGGTTGCCCTCTGTAACTATCAACAGAGAGTGAGACAGAGGGTGGGGCGAGTGACCGGTCTTTTCCTTTCAAATCAAATGAGAGGTGAGAAGTGTGAATGAAGTGGTGCACGCACGGGATGGGCCTCTCATTGCACAAAGCATGATTTGTTTTTGTGCACTACACCATAAGGCTCCCTGGCCTTCCTTCTCGCACTGTATGCCGGCACAGGGTGGGATGCACAGTTGCACCATCAAATGCGCACAAGGCATACAACCTTTGCATAAGTGACCGTGAGGATTACATCAATGGGTTTCAGGACATGGCTGCCTTCTGTATCTATTAGTAGAGCGTGAGACAGAGTGTGGGCTGAGTGTGACTGGAGTTTCTTCAATCAATTATCGAGAGGTGAGATTGAGGAACGTTACGACCTTTGGCGCAAGGTTTGTTCTCTTTTCCCTATTCACCCACGGGGTGGGTTTCTGCCATCATCACATGACACGTCACCCTGTTCTGTACACTGCACTGTAAGGCTCCCTTGCCTTCCTCCTTGCACCTATGCCAGACGGGGTGGACGCACTAATGCACCATCAACTATGCACCTTGGCATACTCCCTCTGCATCATCCCCCTTGTCAATTCCTAAACCAGGTGTGAGATATGGGTTTCAATCATTATTCATCGAGTGATGTCCGTAATGGGGCGAGTGACTGTTCTCTCATCCCATCTGAGTGTTGTAAGCTGAGTGACTCTCCTTCGTCAGCGACACTGACTCGACGCGATTCATCCATCAGCTACCTCCCTGGGTGCTGCTGCGTGGTCCCTGCCACGACGGATGTGTGCTGTGAAGATACTTTGGTACCTCCTGCAGCCGACAACGACAGTGGACGTGTCATTGACACAGTCAACCTTGATTCTTGACAACACGTGCCAAGTTTTTCTAACCCTCTACCTTCTGTTGTTCGTGACGATCATGTTTTAAGTGTGGTGACATTAGCGGATGGTCTGTTGTGTGCTATTAGGTCCCTGTTGCTCGGTCAACCCTACCCGTTAAGGTTTTAAGTGTGGGGACGTGTCCCTGCGCGTCTACCTTGCATACCGCCCTGCATATGCCTCACTTTGATCATGCATGTACGCCATAACTTTCTGTTACACTCCTGGGTCCCTTCCCCACCCACCCGTCCACTGTCACCCCTCCCTTGGGGATTTTTCTCCTCCATTTCTCTTTTTCCCTTATTTTGCACTGTTTCTATGTGAACGTACCCTACGTTCCTCCAAATTCCAACCACTTTTCCCCTGACATTTTTCCTTTTTACTCCGTGTCATTTCGATGCACGGTTTGTCCAAAATTAATTTTTGCGGTTTTTCGAGACCTTTTCGTGCGTCTTTTTGACATTTTTCCATGTGAACCTGCCTTGTTTGCATCGGAATTCCAATTTGACTTGACAGCCGTGTCCCCCGTGCCTTTCCCTACATTTTTCCTTTTTCCTCCATCCTATTTCGACTTTTGGGTTTTTAATTATTAATTTTTACATGTGTTTTTAAGTGTCTTTTTGGTATTTTTTGCATGTGAACGCCTCCGAACCCTATCGGAACTGCGTTTTAACATAACAGCCCTATGCAACCCCTTCCCCCGCACATTTGTCGTTTTTGCTGCCCCGTGTTTCGGTGAACCGATCTTTTGTTATTGATTTCCGACCTCGTTTTCGTGTGTCCTTTTTACGGTTTTCTATGTGAACGCATCTTATATCAGTCAGAATGGCGTTTTGTCGAGATGGGGTTGTCGGACATGTTCTTTTGCATACTTTTCCTTTTTCCCGCACTTCATTCCGATGCACGGATCTTTCGATATTAATTTTCGTTTGCGTTTTTGGACCCGTTTTTTGGTTTTTTGCATGTGAACGCCCTGTCTTCCCCCCGGAACCCCTGTTGCATTTTTTTATTGTCTTCCTCCTGCCGTCATGCACAATTTTTGTTTTTACTTTATTTCGTTTCGATGCCCGGATTGTGAGATATTAATTTTTCCTTGTTTTGACGTGTCTCGTGCGACCGTCTCGTGCGTGAACGCGCCCGTTTTCGATTTTACGCGTCTCAACACGCCCCGGTCGCGTACATGTACCCCATGCCGACATCCTGGCGCCGTTGCGATCCTGCGACGGCAAATTTTTTTACCCCGCCCTGCGCCTGCGCGCGGGACGGGGCATGCCTTTCATCTTTTCTCTATGTCTTAATTTATTAATTAATTAAATTAAAAAGTTATTACCCCCCCTCCCGCGTCTGTTGCAACCACCTCCCCCCTTTCCCTCTTCTCTCTTTTTCCCCCTCTCTTCTTCTTCTTCTTCTTCTTTCTCTCTCCCCGTAACCCCCTCTCTCTCTCTCCCCTCCTTCTACTTCCCTCCATCTCCTTCCCCCACCTCCTCTCTCCCCTCTTCCTTCTCCTCCTCCCTACCCTCCCCCCTCCCCTCCTCCTTCCCCCACCTCCTCCCTTTCTCCTCCTCCTTCTTCCCCTCCTCCCCCCTCCACCCTCTGCATGGTGCACATCGCCCCCGCCTGGGTCCCGCAGCGCCGCCCCACCCGTTCCGGCCGCCTCGCCGCCTACCATGTCGCCCCCCGCCTAGGTCCCGCAGTGCCTGTGCTTGGCGCCGCCTCCTGCTAACGCCCCCGCCCGCCTGCGCCTTGTGTGCCGCCGCGCCACCCTTCGTCCTTCTCCTCCCCTACTCCGCCACCCTTCGCCCTCCTCCTCTCCTACTTCCTCCCCCACCTCCTTCCTTTGCTCCTCCCACTGGGTCTCCCCCACTCCCACCACCACTCCCAAACCACCCCCCCCCCCCCCCCCCCCCCCCCCTTAGCCCCCAGTCCCACCCCCATTCCCACACACATACAAATCCCCCTCCTAAGCCCCTTTTTCCCACCCACCCCCCGTAGCGCAAAACCCGCCCCCTTCATTTAACAAACAACAAAAACAACCGCACCCCCTTCTCGGCCCCCTGTCACACGCAGGGTGTGCGTGCGCGTGGCTGTTCGCGTGCGTGTATGCGGGAGCGTGTCTGTTAGCACCTGTTCACGCGCGAGGACGCGCTTCCACCTTGTTCATGCGATGGTGTGTTGCAGCCAGCCGTTCACACGCAGTCCTTATCAGTTGTTCACACGCAGCCGGGTACTGCCCTTTAAATTTAAAATCCCGAAAAACCCTAAAAACACATTTAAAAATTCAAAAATTCCTTAAAAATCAATTAAAAATAAAAAAATTACAGAAAATTTCCTTAAAAATTCCCAATATTTCTGCAAACAATTGACATATTTTTCCAAACTAAAATATTAAAAAAATTTACAAAAAAATTTGAAAATTGAAATTCTTTTCCAAACCATGAAAAAAGTGAAAAAAAATTCCTTTAAAATTCATAAAAATACCGAAATAATGTCAGTTTTTTTTTTGAAAATTCTACAAATTCTTTTGTATATTTTGCCAATATTTTCTCATTGAAAATGCTTTCCTTAATTGGCAAAAGTATTAATTGGAGCCAAAACCCTAATTTAAAAAAATCAATGAAAAAAATCATTTTTAATCCCACAAATGAGCTGAAAAAAATGAATTAAATCCGATCACCTTCTTTACACTTGATGCTCATGATTGGTTGCTGAAATTTCATGTCCACATCACTTTAAAGAAAAAAAACAACAAACAAACACTACAACCAAACCAAACTTTAAAAAAAAAAAACAACCCACAAAACCAAACAATCATAATCTTAAATCTCAATCAATCCAAACCCCCAACATCTCCATTTCTTTTCTTTGGTCACACATTGCATTTGTTTTATTATTTATTTTTGGTCAATATGTTAGTTGTTTTTCCGTTTTCCTGTACGACAGGACGACTAGTCTTAGTTGGCCTTTTGTTAGTTTTGTGGATTATCGGTGGATTGTGTCTCTCCCTTTTCGAGGCCGTCGTTTCAGACTTTACAGACAGACCCACAAATTGCCAGGTTTTTTCTCTTTTTCCCTCTCTCACGTTGCACCATAACACACATTTAAATTGTAATTAATATCAATTGATCGTTGCACATACACAAAATTAACAGACTGCACTTCATAAAATTGTAATAAAACGACCCCGAACGTTAATTGTAAAAGGAACCCCGCCGTTGCACGAGCACTATTGCACCCTAACCCACTTAATTTTTGTAAATTAAAACCCATTCAGCAACGCACACGCACACGCATTACAGACACCTTTAACTTGTAATAAAATGAACCCCCCGAAGTCACGCATGCATGCACTCAAGTGCCACAGATCATGTAATTATAACAATGAACTGCATTAGTAGAGACCCAGTCAAATAAAGTCATGTCAAGTCTGAGAGGGGCTGGGCTACGTTTCCGACTCACCATGCATTAACGGATTAAACATTAATAATGAACTATGCTTAATTGATTATTTAAACAAAATGAGTCGTTAGTTTCACCCATCCACTTCACCGCACTGTAGGACCCTGAACATTTACAGGGATTGGGTTTTCTTGGTCAAAGATGTCAGTCATATCTGTTCATGTCTATTTTACTAGACCGAGTCTGTGATTCTGTTTGAAGTCTGGTCAGTGTCTGGGTTACGGTATGTGTGACACTTTTGTTTTATTTTGTGTGCTTGATTACGCGGTTTTGGGTGCCTGTTTGTACTGCATATTCACTAAGCTTTCGGTTACATAGGTGCGTAGGTCATGTCGAATTTTCGGTAGGATGTGGTTTGCTTGGGGTGGTTTAGTCCAGTCAGTATTGTCCTAAATCTTTCTCATGTCGATGGTCTCAGTGGTGGTTTTGTTTGTGGGTTTTGCAGGTTTTCTCTTTGATTCCTGGTTTGTGAGTGTGGTTTTTGCTATAGTCTGAATGGCATCATCATCTTCTTCTTCCCCTCCGATTGTGGTACAGCATGTTCCCCTCGCAATCATGATTATTCTCTCCTTCTAGAGGCGGATTGCATCTGACGTGCAGGCCTCAGACCATTTGTTGCCCTCACATTACCGTCGGTAGATGAGAAGCTTTGTTACTTCTTCTTGGCTTCTTATAAAAACCAGTCTGGCCTGGTTTATAACCGTACCTTCTGCTTATCTACAGCTAATATCCATGAAGCGCTGTGCTTGCCCCTTTTTGCTTCCTTTGTGCCCAGCGGTAACCAGTTACTTACTGCTGAAGAGATAGTTACGCTCTTGAAGAAGGAAACTTCTACCCCCTTTCTTCTCAATCAACTTATTAACAGTTCAGAGGTCTCTATTGCTCCTATCTCTTCTCCAGTATGGAAGCAGTTATTTCAGTTCCTCCAAGACCGATTTATGACGAGTAAGTCAGCTTCTAAGTATCTTTCCAAGGAACTGTTCACAGCTTCTGTGAAGATCCTAGAGGGTGCTAGGTTCAACTGGGCAAGCTTCTTACTCTTCAAGATGGATCAACATTTCCAGTGTGTACGGAAGGGTCAGATCATTAATGTTTCCTATGGTGCTTTCTTACAGTGCATTATCACTTTTGCACCTCCTCTTGGTGGTGTGCCAGTGCCTGATTCTGTTCCTTTACTGCCGCAGCCTCCACCATCAGTCCCTTCCCCTCCACCTACGCAACCAAATTCAGAAGATGAGGAGTCCCCTGTTATATTTTCTCGCAAGAAATGCCTTCGTACAAAGGGTCCTTCCAGCCCTCTTGTACTTGCTTCCCCTGTACCCGCACCTGTTCCTGTTGTGTCAGGTAGTGCCCTTCCTTCTTTCTGTTAGATATGATCAATGCCCCACCCTCATTAGGTGCTACCAATGATCCATGGTGCTCAAAGTTGTAAGGCCCCCATTATGAGGAGAAGCCAAATGTGAGCCCGGACATTGGTTGAGTCCTGACTTGTATATCAGATGAGGTCTATGTGACCGGATGGCAAAAAAGGTGACTGTTGTGGGTCTAATCTTTGGGTTAGACGGAGTGGTTAAGCTGGTAGCAACTCGAGGCACATTGCATTGAGTTGCGTGGTAAGGGAGTTAAAAGGGGCCCCTATTGTGGGGTCCGGGGGCCGCGGAAGCGGCCCCTGGCTGGGGGGTCCCAGGGGGGCCAGCGGCCCCCCTGGCGGGGGTCCGGGGGCAGCGCCCCCGGCCCGATGGTAAAGGGAATATTCCCTGGAATATTCCCTGGCCGACTAGTGGAGGCTCATATGGTAGGTCGGTCAGCAGGCCGACCTAACGACCTTCGCGGGCTATAAAAGCTAAACCCCTTCGCAGCCATCTTACACTTATCTTTCACCCAGTCAGAGTTGTTGTTCCAGCTAGCCTTAAGCTCTTCACCTATCTTCTGTCTAGATCGCCATCTAAGCTTCATTCATTGGAAGCGCACGGGTGGACAGAGCCATCTTTGTATCAGTTGTTTGGAGTTAAAGAATTTTACTGATTCTCCTCTTATCTGTTGTGTACTCTCTATCTCTTTCTCAGATTCTGTTCGCTGCGCCGTGTAATATTTTTACATGGTATCAGAGCCCAGGGGGCTCTAGAGATCGGAGAGCGTGCAAGAGGCAAAGGCTTCAACAGCAAAGAGAAACGATGTCGACTCCGGGAAGCAGTTCTGGCGCATCCGGAAGCGGTGCAGGAGGTGGTGCTGCTGTACCGGCTATTCAAACACTGAGGATTCGTCCACCAACCTTCAGCGAAGGCAAGTTAGATGGTACAAACTACACCTTGTGGAAGTTCAAAATTACTACTATCCTTGATTCTTATGAGCTTCTGGAGACTGTGCTGGGGACTGACGCAGAACCACAGCCTACCCCCGACCCATCAAATCCTAGTGTGATGATTCCTCCGAATGCAGATCTTCTACGAGCTTGGAAACGAAGGAATGCAGATGCATTGTGTGCCTTAGTTACAAGCTGTTCTGACAGTGTTTTGACTCTGATTCAGCATACAACCAAAGCGTCGGAGGCTTGGAATGTACTAAGGAGTCAGTATGAAACACGAAACCAAACAAGGATTCAAAACTTGGAGAATCAACTAGCAGCGGAGAAGTTTGCTGAAGGAGAGACGGTTGAAGCATTCATCACTCGGATTAAGAATCTACGCGACCAGATGGCTGGCGCTGGGATACAAAAGACTAGCGAAGAGCTAGCTCGGAGGTGTCTTCGGATTTGTCCACAAAAGTTTGATGGACTAGTAACTGCCCTTAATACTCAGGTGAGACCTCAAGCTTTGACTTTTGAGGAGTTTTGTGCATTATTAATGGAGGAGGAGTTGAGGCTGAAAGCCCGAGAAGGAAGCAACAATGGAGATGCTGCATTCTCTGCCAATGCAAAAGGCAAAGGTGTTTCCTCCACCAAAAATGATGGTGACAAAAAGAAGAAGGGCGGCAAGAAGAAGTTTCAAGGAGAGTGCTTCTACTGTAAGAAGAAAGGACATGCAATTGCAGATTGTCGTGTCAAGAAGGCAGATGAAAAGAATGGTACCCTTAAAAGTAAAGGGAAAGAGACAGCCAATACGGCTGAAGCAGAGTTGGAATTATTCATGGCGACCATTGAGGAAGTGTGCTCCTCGGCGCAAGAAGAATCTACCACTGACTCTTGGGTGTTGGATAGTGGGGCCTCCCGTCACATGACCAACAAGAAAGGTCTATACAGTTCTATGCAGCCTCTACAAGAATCCATCACTGTGACGGTTGGAAATGATGCTAAATGCCCTGCTGCGGGCACAGGTACTATTTCTTTTGTTGCTGCAAATGGTGAAGTCAAAAAGCTTTCAAATGTGTTGTATGTTCCCGAAATCAGGAGAAATCTCTTATCAGTTGCTGCCATAACTGATCTTGGTCATGAAGTGAGGTTCAAGAAGACAGGTGCAGAAATTATTGATAGTGCTGGCACAATTGTTGGCAAAGGAGAAAGAAGGAACAACCTGTATGAGCTAAGTGCTCTTACAGCCACCGCTGGAGTGGGCACAAGTAAGCTTTGGCATGAAAGGTTTGGACACATCGGATTTGCAGTATTGAAGGAGATGCAAAAGCAAGGTATGGTTGCTCACCTACCTACAATAACTGAATTGAAGGAACCATGTGAAGCTTGTATGATGGGCAAGCAACAGAGAAAGGCATTTCCACAAGAAAGCAAGAATAGAGCACATGCTCCTCTAGAGTTGGTGCATGCTGACTTGTGTGGTAAGATGCCTACACAGGCCTTGGGGGGATCTTCTTATTTTATGTTGATTGTCGATGACTACAGTAGGAAGATGTGGGTGTACTTCCTTCGTGATAAGGCTCAAGCTTTTGGTAAGTTTAAAGAATGGCTAATACTTGTTGAGAATGAAACAGGGAAAAGTGTGAAGAAATTTAGAACAGATGGTGGTGGTGAGTTCAACTCAAAGGAGTTTGAAGGCTTTTGCAAGAGCAAAGGGATCAAGCGTCAATTGACGACGCCTCACACACCTCAGCAGAATGGTGTTGTGGAACGCAGGAATCGTACCATTGTGGAGATGGCAAGATGCATGCTAAAGGGCAAGGGATTGCCTAACCATTTTTGGGCTGAAGCTGTTAATACTGCAGTCTACATTCTAAATCGGAGCTACACAAAGGCTCTCAAGGGAAAAACACCTCATGAGGCTTACACTGGTAAGAAACCATCTGTTTCACATTTCAGAATTTTTGGATGTGAATGTTATGCACATGTTCCAGATGAGAAGAGAAACAAGTTACAACCAAAAAGCAGAAAATGTATCTTCTTGGGTTATAGTGATGAGCAGAAGGCTTACAAGTTATATGACCAAGAGGCAAAGAAGATCATCGCGAGCCGTGATGTGGTGTTCAAGGAGGAGCCGCATACAGTGGAGGAGGAGAAGGCAAGGTCTTCCACTTTATCATCAAGCGAAGAAGTAGTCCACTATGAACCTGTCCCGAGAGCTATCCCTATCCTTAAGGAGGAGGAAGCATCATCTTCAGATGATGAGGAAAAAGTTCACCAACCTGACATCACCCCACCGGAAAAGCCATTGCCGCGCTGGGTGAAGCAGCTCTATGACCACAATAATCCTATGCCTGCATCTGTTGAGGAGAAGGCAGACGGACCAAGGAGGTCTCAGAGAATAGAGGAGCAAAGGAGGGCTTCTGCTCACATAGTCAACATGGCCTTGATGGTTGAGATTATGAGAGAAGTAAAGGAGCCAACTGACTTAGAAGAAGCACTTGCAGATCCATCATGGAAGGCTGCTATGCAGGCGGAGTATGACAGCATAATGAAGAATGACACTTGGGAGCTAGTGGATCGGCCAGCAAAGCGGAAGATTATTGGCACCAAGTGGATCTGGAAGGTAAAGTACAAGGCTGATGGTACCTTAGAAAAGTACAAAGCTAGACTGGTTGCCCAAGGATTTTCACAAGTTGAAGGGTTTGATTTTCAAGAGTCATTTGCCCCAACTGCCAGAATGACCACTATTCGCACGGTACTTGCAGTGGCTGCCCACAAGAAGTGGCCAGTGTACCAAATGGATGTTAAGTCAGCGTTCTTAAATGGTGACCTCAAGGAGGAGGTGTACGTGGCTCAGCCACCAGGGTTTGAGGCCCCCCATTCTGAGAACAAAGTGTGTAAACTGAAGAAGGCATTGTATGGGCTGAAACAAGCCCCCAGAGCATGGTACCAACGGATAGATAGGTTCTTTTTAAACCTAAACTTCAAAAGATGTGCCTCAGATGCTAACTTGTATGTTTACAGGGATGGTAAAAAGTCTGTAGTGATTGTCCTATATGTGGACGACCTTCTTATTACAGGTGACTATGAAGATATGATCAACCAAACTCGAAAGGCTTTGAGTTTTGAGTTTGAAATGACAGACTTGGGCTTGCTGCACTATTGTTTGGGGATTGAAGTCTGGCAAGAGCCAGGAAAGATCTTCATCTCTCAGAAGAAGTATGCATGGGAGATCTTGAAGGCATTTGGCATGACCGAGTGCAAGGAGATAGCTACACCTATGGAGGTGAATGTAAAGTTATCCGTTGAGGATACATCAGCACTAGCAGACATTGGGAGGTATAGGAGGTTGGTCGGCAGTCTAATCTACTTGTGTAACACCAGACCAGATATCAGTTTTGCTGTTGGTGTTTTGAGCAGGTTCTCAAACAAACCTCATGAGAGTCATTGGAAAGCTGGGATGCGGGTGCTCAGATACTTGAAGAAAACTCTTGACTATGGTATCACATACAGTTTCGGAACTTCTCTTGTGGGGAACTGTGACTCAGATTGGGCAGGAGACATTGATTCCAGGAAGTCAGTTTCTGGTTATTGTTTCTCTTTGGGTTCAGGAATTTTCTCTTGGATTAGTAAGAAGCAACCAACAGTGGCATTGTCTTCTACCGAAGCAGAGTACAAGGCAGCTTGTTTTGCTGCATGTGAGGCCGTATGGTTGAGAAGGATTCTATGGCATATGGGAGTGCAGGATGAAGAACCAACTGTGCTGAGATGTGACAATCAGAGTTGCATCGCCATTGCCAAAAATCCAGTGTTTCATGCACGCACCAAACATATAGAGATCCAGTATCACTATGTGCGTGATTTGATGGAGGATGGGATAGTGGAATTGGTCTACTGTCCAACAGAGGAGAATGGAGCAGATATCTTCACCAAAGCACTTACGAAGGATCTGCTTCAAGTTCATCTTCAGAGACTCGGCATTGGGCCGAGGAGATAGTTCACCTATGGGTGGACATTGAGGGGGGGTGTTAGATATGATCAATGCCCCACCCTCATTAGGTGCTACCAATGATCCATGGTGCTCAAAGTTGTAAGGCCCCCATTATGAGGAGAAGCCAAATGTGAGCCCGGACATTGGTTGAGTCCTGACTTGTATATCAGATGAGGTCTATGTGACCGGATGGCAAAAAAGGTGACTGTTGTGGGTCTAATCTTTGGGTTAGACGGAGTGGTTAAGCTGGTAGCAACTCGAGGCACATTGCATTGAGTTGCGTGGTAAGGGAGTTAAAAGGGGCCCCTATTGTGGGGTCCGGGGGCCGCGGAAGCGGCCCCTGGCTGGGGGGTCCCAGGGGGGCCAGCGGCCCCCCTGGCGGGGGTCCGGGGGCAGCGCCCCCGGCCCGATGGTAAAGGGAATATTCCCTGGAATATTCCCTGGCCGACTAGTGGAGGCTCATATGGTAGGTCGGTCAGCAGGCCGACCTAACGACCTTCGCGGGCTATAAAAGCTAAACCCCTTCGCAGCCATCTTACACTTATCTTTCACCCAGTCAGAGTTGTTGTTCCAGCTAGCCTTAAGCTCTTCACCTATCTTCTGTCTAGATCGCCATCTAAGCTTCATTCATTGGAAGCGCACGGGTGGACAGAGCCATCTTTGTATCAGTTGTTTGGAGTTAAAGAATTTTACTGATTCTCCTCTTATCTGTTGTGTACTCTCTATCTCTTTCTCAGATTCTGTTCGCTGCGCCGTGTAATATTTTTACACTTTCCTCTCCTGTCCTAATTTATTTTCAGCCCAAAAGGAAGGACAAATTGATTAGCAGATGCCTTCATCCTTACATACTATATTATCTGGACCTATGCTTTCACAGCTAGTTTCAAATGTCCAGTCCACTCTGGAAACCTCCCTTACCTCTTGTCTTTAGACAATGTATACCAGTGTTTATACTTCCTTGCAAGACAAGGTGGATTCCTTGACTAGTCAGTTGACTAAGGCACTGGAGGATTTGTCTACAGAAAGGGCTACACTCGGTGATATTAATACTCAAATGACTGCTGCCACATCCTTAATGGATTCCCAGAAGGCAACTATCCAAGAGTTAGAATCTAAGGTTGCTAAGTTGGAAGAGGAGAATGCATCCTTGCAGCTTGAGAAAAATTCTGCCCTTGAGGAAATGGTCACTTTGGCTAGTAAACTTGGTACTAGTGAAGGTCAGTTGCAGCACTCTCAGGCAACTGTAGAGTCCCAACAGAAAGTTATTGAAGAACTTAACCAAAAAGTGGCTGTTCTTTCTGTTCCTCCTCCAACTCCTATTGTCTCTTCAGTCATATCTTCCAAAGGAGAGCTTGATCAGTTGCACCATAAAGCTAAATTATGTGATGGGTTCTCCGCTAAAGTGGAACGCCTTCAGCAGCGGATGAACTGTGTGCAGGAAGATTTTACCCGCTATACTGAATTGGTGTCACCTCCTCCATCCTTTTGGATCAAATATAATCAACAGAGGTTTGCCCTGTACATCTCCTTAAGCAATGTGGATTTGGAACCTCCAGAGGATGGGTGGTTAAATCTTTGGTCTGTGGGTCTCTTGAGAGCAGTTTTTGATAGATTTGTGGATGAGTTGGTTTCCCATGAGGTTCAGTTATTATCTTTCATGTATCTTGTCGGACATCTGCAAATTCGTGATGAAGAGGACTTGAATGTTTATGTGGGGGATGTCTGTTGAGAAACATGCGGGATCTAGAGCATGGCAGTGAGTTATGGTGGATGGAAGGAGAAGTGTGGACTCATGATGGAGAAGACAAAGACACTCTTTGTTACACAAGTGAATTAGGTTCCAAGATTGAGACTTGGACTCATAAACAAAATCTTGTGTATGTGAAAAATGACATTGACACTTCACTGAAAAGAAAAGAGTACTATCATTGCATTAAGAAAAGGAAGCAAGTACAATGCTTTATAGGAAAGTAGGAAACTGCAGTAGGCACCACTATGCATATGGGATAGGTTAGCCTGCATGTCCTTGGCCCTGAAGCTCCATAGAAAGAGGCTGTTTAGTGAGTGTGATTGCTGAATCTCAACACCCCTCCTCAATCACAACTAGAAAGGCACAAAGTGTGTAGAGGCTATAATGAGAACCACCTGCAAAGTGTGGGCACACCACAAACATGGTAGACACCAGAGGCTGTCACAGAAAAGGCTAAGTATGGGCACCAAAACATGATGGACATCCAGAGGCTGTAACATGGGCCTCATAAAGTGTACAGGGACTGTAATGCCAAGTTACATAAGGAGTTTACAAAGCTTATGGCAAGAAGCATTAGGGCAAGGAAGTACAAGACTTTTAAAACAGTCTATCAGAGTAATGAGAGTAGAAGGACTGATGAGTCTTGTCCTTCCGATCCTGGTGGTCTTCATCTTCATCTTCTTCTTCATCTTTTGGTCCATGGTCTTCTTCTTCTTTCACAGCTGCAAGATAGGCCTTTTGGGACCTCTTCCTAGCATGACAGAACTTCTCAGTATGTCCGGTCCTTTTGCAGAAGTCACAGAAGAGCGGTTCCTTTTTACCTTTGTATCTGTTGTTTACATATAACATTTGTTCATCCTTTGAAGTGCTGGGCTCTTCTTTGCTTTTAAGTTTCTTTTCTTCTTCTAGCAGAGAGGCTTTAATATCAACAAGTTGAGGATCAGGCATGTTGGTTAGAGTGGTTGATATATTATCATAAGCAGGAGGCAAACTTTTTAACAAGACACCAATACATACATCTTCATCCATTTTTAGCTTTATTCCTGCAAATTGAGTAAGCAGGCTTTCCATGTAGTTCAGATGGGATGCCAGGGATGTATGAGGCTTCATATCAAGTCAGAAAAATTCAATTAATAGACCATACTTAGACGATTTTGACTGTGCACCAAATAGGGTATCCAATTTATCCCAAGTGTCATGGGACGTGTCACAGGCATCCACCTGATGGATGTAGCTGTCGTCCAATTCCAGTTTGATGATGGCTTGTGCCTTGTCATTATTCTTCTGCCAAGTAACTGCAAGGTCCGCATCTCGAGGTTTCTTCTCTTTGCCATTTGTGATGGCCCAAAGACCCTTCTTCATCAGGATGAGCTTGATCCGGGTTTGCCAAGTGTGGAACCCGACTCCTTTGAATCGAGCATTTGGAGAGTCTTTTCCCATGTTGAGGTTGCAAGATCAGCAGCAAATCAACACCAGAATTCTGAGATTTTATCAGTAGAAGAGCAGATTGCAATGTGTCAAGAGACACAGTTAATGACAGTGTGAAAACACACTATGTCAGTGTTGATGTTGAGTTTGATTCTTCTTGTTCGGGATCGTTCGGTTGTTCTTCAATCTTCTCAGGTCCTTCCCCTCCTTGATTTGATGCTGGGTCAGTGGATTAGAGTGGGCTTTAGCTTGGTTTAGTGTCAGGAGTGAGAAAAATGAGGAAGAAAGAAGCTTGAGAGATTTTGGCTATGGCTGACAGTTTAGGGTTTCAGATAGGGGCCTGGTTTTTTGCAGATTGCAGGAGCTATGGTTGATCATTTCCAAAACTTTTTTTATGGAAATGAAGCTTACTTCAAGATCTTCAAAAGCCCTATCCTCCTCATCAAGATCGCGGCCTGTATGGCGCACGCAGAGTGGATGAATAGGCACGGCGCAGATTTGGGCAGCGATGTCGAATGTATGCAATGCTAGGGTTGTAGATCACCAATGTGGTTGATTATTGTGCCAGGAGGGAGCGCCCTAAGTAGAGGAAGATATGTCTAGAAGAAAGTTCATGAAGATATGCTCTACAGAGAGAGATATGAAGGCTCCATGGAGGGTATGTCCTGCAGGTCACAGTTGAAGACTATGGCAGTGATTGGGAATTTTCACAATGCTGAGCTTCAGATAGCCAAATCTCATGGATTGATGTGATACAGGAAAGCTTTGTGAGTACTTTTCCAGAAGGAAGCTCTAAGAGATTTGACCTGTGGAGTGAGATATAAGCAGCTCAATCTGACAGGGTGCTGCTGGCTATGGCTGCCATGGAAGCTTAAGTGAGGGTAGAGTTGGGAGATGAAGTCATGGGATGGAACTAAGCTGACCAGAGATTAACATGAGCTGAGAGAGGGCAGAGGAGAGCTAAGCCGAGCTGAGCCATGCCTGACTGGGCTCTGATACCATGTTGAGAAACATGCGGGATCTAGAGCATGGCAGTGAGTTATGGTGGATGGAAGGAGAAGTGTGGACTCATGATGGAGAAGACAAAGACACTCTTTGTTACACAAGTGAATTAGGTTCCAAGATTGAGACTTGGACTCATAAACACAATCTTGTGTATGTGGACAATGACATTGACACTTCACTGAAAAGAAAAGAGTACTATCATTGCATTAAGAAAAGGAAGCAAGTACAATGCTTTATAGGAAAGTAGGAAACTGCAGTAGGCACCACTGTGCATATGGGATAGGTTAGCCTGCATGTCCTTGGCCCTGAAGCTCCATAGAAAGAGGCTGTTTAGTGAGTGTGATTGCTGAATCTCAACAATGTCATCTTACAGGCAGTCATGTATGTGCACTCAGTTGAGCTCCTGCTAGCAGATAGTTTGAAGTATTATCATGAGCAGACGTCTTGGTGTAAGGGACATGCTTGGCATCCACCTTTGGAGGCTGACGCTTTGGAACCTCGTCGTCTTTGGAGTGTTTTCCATAAATCTGATATCCAGCCATTACAATCTCAGTTGTTGAGCTTTGCTGATCATCCGTTATTTATTGATTCCTTTTTCCAGGACCTTAATTTCCGCTGTTCTATCTATCCTTTGGATCCTGGTGATCTCCTTTCTTATTCTCTTATGGCGTATCGTTTCCCTTTTTATATTTCTCTTCTTTCCTCAAGTCCTGATACCATTCCGCTTTTATCTTTTACCCCTTCTAGATTTCCTCATATCCCTGTTTTTACTACATGTCCTTTTATTGCTGATCCTACATCATCACCTACCTCTTCTGACCCTCCACCTTCTATTCCTCCTATTCCTTCTGTTTTCTCAGTGGATTCCCTTCGTACCTTTTTGTTGAATTCTCCATCTTTGCCATCTTCCTTATCCCTTCATTTGCCTTCCTTTTATGATTTCTCTTATCCTCCTTTACAATGTTCTCCTCTTATTCCATTGCCCCCTTCATTTGATTATATCAATCTTCCTCCCCAGTCAGTGCTGGATACTCCAGGATATGACAGTGACATACTCCGTCGAAGACAATGGACACTACATGATTGTGTGACAGGACCGGTATTTAACTGGCCTCTCATTCCAAGGTCTTGGGATACATCTGCAGCATGTTCGAACTCTTACCTTCATTTTGCCAAAGTGCATGTTACTTCTGAGGATACCACTGTTCGCCTTGCAGCTCATTTTTGTTGGTATCTTGCTTTCATGCATCAGCAGTCAAAGCTGAATACTCGAAAGAGTATCCCTTAGTTCCTCATCAATCCAAATGTAGACGTGACTGTTGCTCAGATGGATGTTCTGTACTACTTTGCACATGCCTTCCCTACCAGGTTCCTCATCTTATTGGAAAGGATGTGTTGCCTATAGTTCCTTCAGAATGTGCCTCAGCATTTTGTTGATGAGAGTAAAGCTTTGGAGCGTTTAAAGCTTAGTATGCAGTTTAAGAAGAAATACCTTCATCCTACTTAGCAATGGAGCTTTTTCCTCATTGTATCATTCCTCCTTTATTAATGGAAAATTTCTTTTTGCTCTCCAATTTTTGGGGATCCATGCCATTCAGACTATATTTGTATATGGGTATTTTTTGTATTGGGTGATGTTTTTTTTTCAATTGTGTGGAGCTTATGAAGATGAAGCTGTGAAGATTGATGCAGTTGGTTATCACATGGTTGCAGTTGCAGATTTGGATGCGGAACTCTTATATCCTTTAATAGTTTGAGTTATTTTGGTTTTTATAATATTGGAATGGTTTTTTTTTTAGTATTATTGCTTTTCCTTTCATATGTGTTTCAGATCCAGGTTATGAAGCTGATATGTTGGGGTTGTGATCAAAGTGGGTGATTTATGCTGAATTGAAGATTCTTTTTAGCAGATTATAGAGCTTTTATTCTTTCATTTTCTTAGGTTGCGAGGACGCTTCCTTATTAAGTGTGGGGATATATATTGAGTGTGGAAATGATTGGTTTTTGGGTTGTTTTTTGTTGTTTTTGTTGCTGAATGGTTGTTTTTGGTGGTTGATTGTTTGAGTTTGAAGTGTTTAGAGTGGTTTGAGTATGTTTGAAAAGGTTTATGTTGGTTTGTTATGAAATATGTTGTTCTGAAGAGTTCTGTAATTCTCTCTGTATGGTTTTATAAGGCCTAATTTTTTTCCTGTTTTATTCTGTTTTAGTTCTGTTTTGGTAGTTGAGATGGTTGAATGAATGTTTTGAGAGATGATTGAAGTGGTGTGAAAAGGTTTATGAGAGATTGAATTGGTTTTGTTTTGGTTTTTATGATTGTTATGGGTTCTGTTGATCTTTTGTAAAGTTCTGTCCTTCTGTAGCTCTGTAGTCCTGTTGCTCTGTTGTTCTGTGGTGTGTTCTGTTTGTTTCTATTGAGTGTTATGATGGATATATGGATGTTTTGGGAAGTGTTCTTGTCTTAGGAAAAAGATGAATGGAAGCTCTATTCAAGCTAATTGAAGTGAAGAAGTAACTGCTGAAGATTTACAGAAGGTTACAGAAGACAGTGACAGAAGACAGATCTCACAGGACATTATGAAGTTTCTGGTGACCCTTCATATCTGACATACCTTTTGGGAGGTGTATCCACGACCTAATGAGTATTATTGTGAGTGATTATTGAGTGATTGTAGTGAGGATATGATGTAGTATTGAGAGCATACTATTGTGAGAGAGATCATATGCAAGAGATAGTCGATTCTATGTGAAACATTGTATCTTCCTATGAGGGAGAAGACTATGAAGACAATGAAGATGAATACTATGTGATTTCTTTCCATCAAAAGTTGTGTTCTCTTTGTCTATTAATGAAGAATATGAAGAACATGATCAAGTTTGTTAGAGATAAATCCGTGGGAGAAATCTACTATGATGTTGCGTGAAGAATTGCTATTTTCTTTGTTTTGATGATCAAAAGAATGAAATAAAAGCTTGTTGATGTTACAAAATAGATTTTCTTGCAAGAGAATTCCCTTTTCCTTGGTGTTCCTCTTGGGGCTCCATTCCAAGATTGAGACTTGGACTCATAAACACAATCTTGTGTATTGACAGTGACATGACACTTTACTAGAAACAAAAGAGTACAAAGAGTGCAAGTACAATGCTTTATAAATTTCGAGTGGTGGTACTTTCTCCTATTGTGCATATGGGATTTTGGTCTTGAGCCCTCACTGCTTCTCACAAAGGGACTAAAGTAGGTGTGATTGCAAATATCTCAACACCCCTCCTCAATCACAACCAAAAGTACAAAGTGTGTAGAGGCTTTAGTGAAAGCAACACCTACAAAGTGTGGGCACACCATAAACATGGCAAAAACACCAGAGGCTATCACAGAAAAGGCTAAGTGTGGGTACCACAAACATGGTGGACATCTAGAGGCTGTAGCAGGGACCTCACAAACTGTACAGAGGCTGTAGTACAAGGATAACTGAGGAGTTTACAAGTTTGTATTTGAGGCATTAGGGCTAGGAAATATAAAACTAAAAAAGTCTATCTGAATAGAAGGACTGATGAGGTTTGTCCTTCTCTTGGTGGTCTTCTTCTTCTTCTTCTTCCTTTGCTCCATTTTCTTCTTCTTCTTTGACTGCAACTAGATAGGCCTTTTGGGACCTCTTTCTGGCGTGGCAAAACTTCTCGGTGTGTCCGGTCCTTTTGCAGAAGTCACAGAAGAGCTGATCCTTCTTACCTTTGTACCTATTTGTCATGAAGGAAAATACAACATTAATATTTGCACCTTGGATTAATTCCAGCCTTTGTAAATTTAGCCCTAGCCTATGTGTACATGTGTGAACAGCCCTTAAGTTTGGAAAGAGGGTTGGAATAAAAAGGGACTAGAGGCCAAAGGCAAGACATCTTTTGATCATTCAATAATCTTGGCTTTACCATTTTTCTTGGAGTTAGCTTCTTCTTAGCCTATGAAGCACTCAGCCATGGCCGTCATGTATTCTTGAATCCCCAACCATTAATACATGATGAGGATGTCTTGGTGCAATAGATTTGTTAATTCTTTGTTGTAGCTTAGTTAATTTTCAATTTCAGTTAGATTTCATTCCATGGTTGATTGCTTTCTTACATTGGTATCAGAGCCGTAGCTTAGATCCTTGCAGAAGTCATTCTCAACTACTAGATTCAGTTTCCCAGGCTAGAGAGAGCAAACCATAGTTAGAAATTTGAGTGACAGGACTTGACAGGACATGAAGGCTTCAAACCGGAGTTACATGTGAAGGTCTGCTACAAACAGGGATGAAGATGGTGATTCTTGGCATTACTAATGGAAGAAATGGAGGGCTCCAGCCAAAATAGCAAGACGTGATCAAGATTTGAGCCAAAAATTGGGGTAAGTGGACAAACTAATGGTTACAGGACACTTTAACTGTGGTCACTTTTAAGAAGGAAGGGTTTCTTCTTCTCTTTCCTCTTTCCTTCAAGCTTCCCTACAAACTGCCATGGACATTTCTTCTCAGATCTTCTTCCCATGACCTCTAGTGCTCAAATGGCTTATGTAAGAATGTTGTATGGGTCTTGAGCTACCTATTGAATACCTATATGCTTCATATCCACCTCGTTTTCATCAGTGCTGTAAGAGGACGTATTGCAGCAGTTTGCGCTGTTTTTACAGCCCCCCCCTCTTGATCAACAAAACGTGAGGCAATGGGAGGTTATACTCTTCATAGGATGATCAAATGGAGTGCAACTATGGAGTATACATCATCTTCTACTTGATCTTTTACTCTTTTTGAAGATGGGAGCTTTCTCAAACCCTAGGTATGGAGCTTTATGACAGTTTTGGACAGCACTAAAATTTCTCAAATTTCTTCATCAAGATCAAAGGGTTTTTGCTCTATTATACTCCCTGAGGCTTCTACATACATCCTAGTACCAACATTGATTGATCTTGAAGCTTGAAGCTTTGATGGAGCATGGATATGGAGATTGCAAACCCTATGCATAACAGTTTGGGACAACATCAAAGATTCCTGAAATTTTTGAAGAAAATCATGGGGCTTTTGTGGGCAAAGCATCTCTGAAGCTTCCTCAACCATTTTCCCTCAAGAATCCATCAACATTGGACCGACATTGAAGGAGATTGAAGACAATGGAGGTCTAGGTATTCAATGGACAGCATGAAGCTTTTATGCCATTAAATTTTGGCATTCCCTCTCAAATTTCGGGATCTCTTGGACACATTGAAGCCCTCTCTATTACCTATTGCAACCTACTTCAAGTAGAGAAGGTAATCGGTCTTCATCAACCCTCATTTGGAGCATTCATGGAGTCATGGAGCTTTCATGGGATTAATGAAGCTGAAGCTTATCAAGGAAGGGATTATTCTTGAAGATTGAAGATCTCTTGGACTAATTTTAGAAGGATTATCAAGCTCAACTCACCTATGTCAAGCATTATGGATTGAAGGTCATTCCATCAACAATGCTCTTCTCCAATCAATTAAATGAGGTACTCTAATCACTCTTAATTTCTCTTTACATCCAATTGCTGATCTCATTTCCAATTGTTGAAGAGAAATAAGAGGATTAATGAAGCTTTCATTCATAGCTTAATGCATTACATGAAGCCTATAGGTTATGTCAGTCATTGTCTTTACTAAACCTCTTCAATTTACTGAAATGGCCATCTCTAAATTTCTCAAACTCTTCCTTAAAGAATGAGCATTACCCATCTACTTTCATTCACTAAAATCAGAAATTTCTTGAGCTTTATTACTCAATCTTTATTGCCTAACCCTGACATGAAATTGATTGCCTATTTTTCCTTTTGATCATAAGAAAATCATTACCCAATTGGTAAGTGAGAAAAGCTTTGTAAGCAGTGAGTCACTATTGAGGTAAATACCTCTCCATTTCTCATTTACATTTCAGCCTTTTCAATTCCAATCTTGCATACCATGAAAGGGCAAATGAAAGGCAATTGTATTTCCTTCCTATACCATGCATATCATACTGATTTTTAGAGCTAGAATTCACTTGCCATGTACATGCCCACGAGGAAAAGTGGATGCCGGGCGAGTCGGTAGGACAAAAGAGAGGTGACCCTCCCCTACCGACGAGGACCCTGAAGGGGAGCACAACCCGGCTCGAGAGGGAACTTTGCAAACCCCTCGGGTCTCGAATCCCACGCATTTTCAAATTTAGGTGTAGGTACAAATCTCAAAGGCACTTGAAATCAGCCTACAGCATGAGTTTATGGGCAGTGAGTTCTTGAGATATTGGCAAATGTATAGTACTCATGAATGTATGGCAAATGTATGAAGACATATGGCTATAGCAAAATGTATGCATCCTATGGTAAAGACACTATGGTTCAGCATTAAAGTTTGGGACAGAGTATGTATGCATACCCTCATTAAAGATTGCAGTCTACATTTAGTTAGACAGCCATTTTACTGGTTACAGAGGTCATTTTCAGTATGGGCAGATGTATGAGACTCTCCTACAGGGTTATGAAGTTGGTACATGCTTGGTATTGATGGTACAAGCCATTAATTGACTAGAACAGGGTATTCACTGCCTGTAGGAATTTTCAGACAGCAACAGAAAATCCCTTACAAAAATTTCTGTACTCATCCATTTTCTACACTTGATAGATCGTTGGATAGAGGGCTCTTCAAGCTTCGAACAGAGCCAAAGATCTCATAATTTGGAGCTCTAGAAGTGACGATAATCAAGTTTTTCTACTACAGGAAATTTAGGACAGAAATCAACCCATGGCTAGGAATAAGAAGAGAGACCCTGTTTTGGATACTATCAATGAAGAATTGAAGGAATATCAACAGGAAAGGGGTGAACATCAACAGGAAAGGGGTGAACATGACACTTCTCAAGATGCCATTTACCGAATGCATTATGAGAACGAAGAGGTCGATGCAAGTTCCACCCACTCCCCTACCAATCAACCCATAGAGATGTCTCATATCTCAATGAATTCAAACAGTTTTCAACAATTGTCAAATGACATAAAGGATATGAAATCAGGTTTCAAGGGTATGAGGTTGGGTATTGACAAGCTTGTAGCACTTCTTGGTGAGAAAATGTTGCCTACAGCTAGTCTTAATGTCCCACATCCTCATAGGGCTGAAGAACCACCTAAACCACCTACTCCTAAGGTGGTAGGTCAATTTGAAGTTGGAGAGTCATCTAAAGCTAAGGATTTTGTTCAGCCCACTTCACTTCAGCCACAATTCCATCAACAAAAGGGTCACTTTCAGCCACATGGGCAGGATCCTCAAGAGAGAGTGCAAACAAACTCAAAGCATGATGAAGACATCCATGGGTGCAACTCTTTCTACAAGCAATTTTACCCTCAAGTAAATGTTGGTGGCTATGAGCAAGGGCATGTTAATTCAGCCCCAAACTCTTATGGGCAGCCACATGGACATGTGAATTAAGCCCCAAATGCTTTTGGATAGCCACAACATAATTTCTCTACTCAAGTGCAGCCCAATAGGCCGTCCCATGTTAAATCATGGTTGGAATCATCAAAATAATGGACAGCAACCACCTTTCAACTCACCTATTGATGGACCTAAAAAAGGGCCGGCACTGGCTCATGCACTAGCCGGGCCTCGTCACTATGCACAAGACAACCCCTCGGCCTCGCGGCCAGGAGCGTCTATCAAAATCTCTGCCTTCCTAAACATTGCGTTTGTAATACGTTGTAGTCCAACTGATCCTAACCCAATATTACTCCTCAGAGGGAGTCCCTTTCACATAGCCAAAAGGCTCGAATCACATACACATGGGGTTCCTCCTACGACTGAATGCCGTCAACCCTCTGCGACTCTCCTACACCTTGGGGATTGGCCCCTCAGTGCGTCGCTCAACATCTAAACATTCCGCACAAAAGTCGCTCAAGGTACCAAATAAGCGTGTCCAGGCATGTACCATTGTCCTTACTTCTCTTTCCCCTAGACCCCACGACTAGCCTACAATATGGGTACCTCACTGCCTCTCATCGTAGGTCAGGTTCCAATAAACCAATTGCAATGCATGTCCAGGAGCTGGTCACTGATATTTTCTAAATTCTTTTCATGCTCTATGCATTTGGTGGATGCCTAGTGCTCAAACATTTAGCAAAACATTATCGTGCACAAGTGCAAAAACATTCTTTTAATGGTTTCCAACTACCGTTCGTGCTTCGTTGCATGGGCCTAGCACCGAGGTGATCCTCGTGCTACTAAGCTCTTAATTTTAATTATCATCCGTCCTAAATGCTATGCATAGAAATCAACAACTTTCCCATCATTTCACACGGCATTTAGACATATTTCAACTCCTCTACCCTTTCCCGTTTAAGTATTGCATCGTTGGATAGGTTTATAGGGTATTTTGAGATCATTTTATGTGGAAAAAACGGGAAAAGACACACTAGAACAAGAAGGTGGGGTTGAACTGCGGCAAATCCTCATGCTTCAGTCCCCACAAACATTCACAAACATTGCTCTTATTTATCCTTATTTTTCGAAACCCAAAATATATTTTTCCCCTATTTTTTAAGGTTTTTTCACCCTTTTCTTGTATTTTCCCTTATTTTCTGCATTATTTAACTACTGAAAATTCAAAACAGGTTATGGCCTGTGGCCCTTAGTTCATTCTTGCAGAAAAATGAAAGTTTAGTTGATGTTCCTATTTACTTTCCCATTTTTATGCCAAAAAACCATCATTTTCCCTTGATTTTTCATATTTTACGTGTTTTAGCATGTTATTTTGAACCACAAGATGCATATTTTTCTGATTTTCTGATTATGACCAGCAAGAACTCATGGAAAACAGCAACATAAACAATTTTTAGCCCACATGAACAACATTTTATCAATCCAAAGCCATAAAATCTCAAATTTCCTTTGAAAATTTTGAATTACCGCTTATTTGCGTGTTTCGGGTTTCATGGCCATGGCTGCAAATCTGAAAATCAGCAGCACTTCATGTCCAGCACAATCACCAATCACCATTTCCCGCCCGTGGAGCAATCCGATCCATGCCGGACAAGCCTCCGCCATTCTTTCTTCTTCCTCCTTCTTCCCACATGAACTTGCCTTTAGAAGAGAGAGAGGGAGGAGAGAGAAAGACTGATTTTCTCTCTCCCTCTACAGGCTGCCATTCCCCGCGTGGATCGAAGCGATACGGAGCGGATGTCGAATGTGGAAGCCCTCTGCCATTGGATTCATAGCTTGCCTTCAGCCTCCATCCTTGATTTGTGGGGGGGAGGGAGGGGCGCGTTTATTTCGGCGGCTGAAAAACAGCCGCCGCCCCCCCTCCATGACCTTTTTTTTTAGGAGGGGGGGTGCCAAAGGTCACCCCCCTCTATCCACACCTTTTGAAATTTCCCTTTTGGCCCCTTTTTGGGCACCCCAGCCAGTTTTTTGGCCACTTCCTCATACGGACTCCGATTGTCGTGCTATAAATTTCTGGGCGTCCCTCTCGGCATCCCGGACCGGCCTGCAGCTCCCACATCCCGTCCTGACTGACAGAAAAATTACTAAAAAATCTGGATGTGTCACTTGGGCGCCCGTCGACTGCTTATGCTTAAAATCGTCCTAGATCGAGCTGCCGCCTTTGACGGTGAATATTTTTCCCTTGAAATTCATAATTTTTAGCTATTTTTAAGCACTTCCCGACACCTAAATTCCTCTCTCATTGGCGACCACGGGATAGGGCGACTCAGCCCGTTGAATCCACGAACATATCTGCACATAAACAACCAAAGAAGCATCAAGCTGCTACAAAACAAATATATCATAAAACTCAGCACAATGCTCCCCCTACCCCTGGGCAGAGCCAAGGCATGACATCCACAAGGAGTAGGCCTAGCATCATCTAATAGAAGATCCGAAGCGAGTCACTAACCAACTGTTCCAACACAGCCAAACTAAAAAGAACTGTCAAAGAGGTTGCCCTCAACGGTAGTTTGAACTACTTACCAACTAAAGACAACACAACTAGGAGCTCCTACAAGGCGAGGACTCCTATAGCCTGATCAAGAAGTATTTTCTTTCAGTACACGGCTTCTTTTAGGGTTTTTATTGGATGAACATACTTGGGCATGTAAAAAGGAGGGAGCTGAGCGTAGTGACCCAAGGAGAACAGGGCATCGGCCTCAGGACCTGTCTCGGCACCCAAGAACCTACCAAGCCCTCGCAAGGCGACACTTAATCCTTTTCTAACGCTCATTTTTATTTTTGCTCCAACCTTCCTTGTTTTGTCATTTTTTTTTTCCAGCAAGAAGCCACCCCTAGGAAGACAAGGTATCGGCCCCGGGTCTGACTCGTCCCCAGGAACCTACCAGGCCCTCGCAAGGCAATGATCAACTGCTTATATATTTTCATTCCTTTTCTTTTCTTTGATAGGGGTTAGAACCCCTTTTTACACACCTTCGTATTTATAGTCATTTTTTAGGATGTTCAGGGTTTCTTGCCATCATTATGATTATCTTCTGGCAGGCTTCTCTAACTGCCTCACTACTAACAAGAACTCCGAGAACGGCTGCCTAACAGGCTAGCAGAATAGGGCCACTAGGACTTCCTTCGAAAACAGGTCTTTTGATGCCTGACAATGTCTTTGCAGGAGGCAATGACTACTCCGACCTCCCTCAAACATACTCAACCTAAACCTGGGACTTCATGCCCTGGTTGCCGGTCCCCAACAAAAATGTATCCCCTCAACAAGTACAAATACACATATAACAGGAAAGAAAGGTACTCGTAAAGGAGAAATATCACCTGGATTGACCACATGAAGTTTCCATTGCAGCAAAGGCTCCTCCAGGCTCCACCAACATTCACGAACACGAAACCTGTCCAGCACAACACTTAAAACAAAAACCCGATTAAACGCACCCGCACTAGACAGGGAAATGGCCCTCTTGGCCTAATGAAATGAAACACTTCACTACAAAACTGAATCGGCCCTCTTGGCCTAATGAAACAAAACATGACTAGGCAGAACATCCTCCTGGAAACAACTATGATAGACAGCAAAGCATACTATTCCCAGGGGAACAGAGGCTCGTAGCCCTAAACGAGGTGCATTAAATTATGACCCATCCCTCCTGCGTATATTGCAAGAGGTGTTCGCATCACATGTCGTCGAATCAGTCTATGGGTCCAAGATAATAAAGGCAGATGAGTCTCGCTTACCCTCTGCATCACCCAAATCAACCATCGTGTGCCAAAAAGGGCATGTTCAGAAAGCATACCCCACAAACGACCAGGTCCTGTCTCACCATCAATAGATATATCGGGACAAGGGCCACAATTAAAGAAGAGGTCTTCTTCATACGCAAAATTAGCCAAAGCATCGGCAAACTGATTCCAATTTCGTGGAATCAGCTGAAAAGACACTCTATCGAATTCATCTAGTAGGGCTATGGCAGTATGATGGTACATGCAAAGGATGGGGTTTCGTACCATGTACGTCCCATTGAGTTGATTTAAAACCAACTGAGAGTCCCCTTTCACCAACAACTGGCGGATACCACCCTTCTTTGCAATATTCAAACCCATAATCAGGGCTTTGTATTCTGCCATGTTATTGGTAAAATTCACCCCGAGATAAGCAGCTAACTTTATGACAATGCGTTGTCGGGGGTCTCGGATGACAACTCCTACACTTCCTTTTTTGCATGGACCCCTAGACGCCCCATCAAAGTACAAGGTGTACGTCCATAAAGGGTTTACACATCCCGCCATCCAGAACTCTACTCGTAATTATGGTAATCGAAATTCAGCATATTCAACGGGTGGACTGTAGGCTCCATCCCTCCATCATCATTGAATTCAACAAGGATGCTCGTCAAAATTTGTAGGCAGTGATGGCAGAAGACCTTGATCTCCCAAATAAATGTCCCGCCTTCTTGCTCAGTCACCTTATATCCTTTGCTCCACCAAATGAGCTTTCCCTGATGATACCGCTGTTCTAAATATGGGTGTTCTAAATAAGGGATCAGACGACCCATCAACCTCTATCACGATTTCCTTGCAGATGTTTGATCGATCTCTCCTAGACCTGCAAGGCAATCATAGTATTAGTGCAATCAGAAATAATAAGGTTTAATCTTATTAAGATTAACCTTATTTTTAAATTCTATCCCCTCAAGGTCAGCTAACAAAACTGTGGATTTATTCCTTCCTATTCTAACGATCCTATAGGGCCCATCCCATTTGGGCTCTAGCTTGCCTGGAAATAATTCACGTCGTGCATCATAATACAGAACAAGCTGTCCTTTCTTGAAGGTGTATTTCTTGGCTTTGATGTCGTGTAACTGCTTCATTCGGCACTTTGCCACTTCTTGGTGCAATAAGCTCTGCAACTTAAGCTCATCTAAATGTGCCAGTGTCGTCAAGCGCTCAAAAAGTGCATCTTCACCGCTCAAAGAATGATTGATGGCAAACCGAATGGTCGGCAGCTCAATCTCTAAAGGCAAGACACACTCCTCCCCATATACTAACTTGAACGGGGTATGGCCAGTGGCTCGTTTGAAAGTCGTATTATAAGCCCACACTGCCACGTATAACTTTTTATCCCAATCCCGTTTCTTTTCCGACACAATTTTGGATAGGATGCCCACAAGCTGCTTGTTGGTGCTTTCAACTTGCCCATTGGCTTGCGGATTATATGGGGTTGTCTTGTTATGCTTGATTTGCCACATCTCTGTCAAACCTTTAATCACCTTATTCAGGAAATGGGTTCCGCGGTCCGACACTAATTCTTTCGGCGGACCAAACCAGCATATTATCTGCTCTAAAAGGAAACTAGCAGTTTCTTTAGCATCATCTTTCCTTGTTGCACGTGCTTCTGACCACTTTGTGAAGTAGTCAGTTGCGACAATTATATACCTCTTTTGCACAGTCGACGACGGAGTAATAGGACCCACAAAGTCTATTCCCCACTTCTCAAATGGAAGTATCGCCATAATAGGGGTGAGTTGTCGTTTCCTATTCTCTCGACTATCATGTCGTTGGCAAATATCGCATCGCTTAACATACGCAAATGCATCCTGGAAGATGGCAGGCCACCAATAACCTGCTCTTAAAGCCTTTTGTGCTGTAAGCCGTCCAGCAAAATGGCCACCGCAAGCAGAATCATGGCACTCTTCCAAAATGAATGGCACCTCATCAGGCATCACACATCAGCGATAGATGTCATCAACCCCTTGCCGATATAATGTACCTGCGATCAAGGCAAACTTTAACGTTTGCTGCTTAATTTTCCTTCTCTCAGCTTTAAATAATTCGGATCCCGCCTCTCCCGTCGATAAATAATGCGTTATTGCAGCATACCAGGAGGGAATAGATGCCGTATCTATTTTAAATAACAACTCCATGTCACTACCTTCAGCCACAGATTATTTCGGCTCCCCAAAGTCCACAAGACATTCCACGATGCCTTGCAACCTGGGTGGCTTACTCTTGATTTCATAATCAAATTCCTGCAAAGTGATTAACCACTTTGCTAGACGATCAGGCGGCTGTAGCTTATTCATCAATAGTCGAAGCCCCTCCGCCTTCGTATAAAGCACGACTTTCTCATAGAGAATGTAATGCCTGAATTTCTTGGTCCCAAAGACCATCGCTAGACACAATTTCTCCATGTAAGTATAGTTGATTTCGGATACCCCCAGCTTTCGGCTAGCAAAAGCAATCGGGTGGTACCACTTCTCTTCCCAAATTTGGGCTAAACAGCAGCTGATACTATACATGGTGGCTGCCGAAAATATGTAGAACACCTCACCTCTTTTAGGTGCTTTTAAAACGGGCGCTCTTGCTAGCTCTTGTTTCACATCCTCGAATGCTACCTTACAAGGGTCACCCCATACAAACAAACAGCTAAAGGACAATAAATTTGTAAGCGGCAACGTTCTTTCTGCCAAGGCGTTTATGAATCTACGGTAATAACCAACCGAAGACAGAAAGCTATGAACTTCCTTCGGAGTGCGTGGTGGACCCATGGCAACTATAACTTTGACCTTCTCGGGGTCTGTCGCAATTCCTACCGAACTGACCACATGACCCAACAATAGTCCATAAGGTACTCCAAAAACACACTTCCGTGGGTTTAAGGCGATGTAGAATTGTCTACAGCGCTCAAAGCATTTTCTTAAAATGATCAACTACCTCTCTCTCACGGTGGCAGCCCCTAAGTCGTCAATAAACACCTTCAACTCTTCAGGGGATATGCCACCGAATGTCTTATCTGCTGTTCGTTGCCACGAACCAGGCGCATTGCATAAACCAAAGGCCATCACATGGTATGCAAAAGTACCAAATACAGTTATAAAAGTTGTTTTCAACTTATCCTCTTCTGCAATTGCCATTTGGTTGTATCCTGCAAAGCAATCCATTAACGAATATATCTCCCTACCCGCTAATTGATCCAAAATCTGGTCAATAAATGGCAACGGGTAGTAGTCCTTAACTGTCTGCTTATTCAGCTTCCTAAAGTCTACACATAAACGAATTTGATTATTCTTCTTCTTTCTAATCACAACTGGCGAACACCATTCCGTGTGTTGCACAGGAAAAATCTGTAACTCTTCAAACAGCCCGTCCCTCAATTCGAAAGGCATACGCCTTACTTTCTGCCGTACAGGACGACTGCCCTCCTTCAACGAAATTGTATGAACAGCAAGACTAGGAGGGATGCCTCTCAACTCATCATAACTCCAGGCAAAGATATCACGAAATTCCTGGATCAAGGCCACATAGTCCTCCCTTTCTGCTGAGCTGAGCATAGAACCTAATTTGATTGGCCGTGAATCATCAGACGTACCAAGGTCTAGCTCGATAACATCTGCATCTCTTATACAATCTTGGCCCTCTATCGGCTCGTTCAAAGCGATCAGATAGATGTCTTCCGTGGTGGATCCCTCTTTGGACTCATCACTCGATGATGTCTCACTAGCAGATAAATCTTCTAGTGTCTCCAATTCTGTAGAAGATAGAGGAGCTCTCTCACTCTGCGGGGACTCAGGATAAGCATCAACCACCACATGCTGGGCACCTCTGCCGAATATCAGTCGACCGGCGGGTATATCTACTTGGCAGTCCGCTTGCAAGTTCCAAGGTCGTCCAAGTAATACTTGGTAACTTGGCCGGCCTGCAAAACGAATCACCCTAAAGTCCAACAGGCATTCTACATTTGCAACAGTGACATGAACCTTAGTAATGCAGCCTTCCGGCTGTCTCAAACTATCGTCTGCCATTCTGAGAATTGTGGAGGTATCTTTCTGGATCGCAAGACCCAACCTTTCCATCAGTTCAGAACTCATAATGTTAACAGATGATCCCGTGTCGACAATGACATAATCTACTAATATCCCATCGACATAGGCTGCAACCCTTGGGCAATGCTTCTCAGCATGCTCGAACCAGTCATCACCAACTCGCGCAATACCCAAAGGTTCTACGATATACCCGGTACGTAGGATTTTTCTAAATTCCTTGCGTACTCCTGGGGAAAGCTTAATAAGCTATAAAAGATTCACATCTAGCTTGACTTCGCAAAGAGAGCTCGCCAAATCGAATTCATGATAGTTCGATAGAGCTCGCTTTTCACGCCAAACCATCTGCTCTTTAGGTCGCTGAACCGGCTTTATTGCCTCTTTCTTAACTTTCACCTTCTTCTTTGGTGGTTCCTTATCGGCTTTACTTTCTATGGGCTTCAAAGGTCCCCCTTCCATGGAAGGATCCAAAACTTGCGTTCCTTTGTCGCCTTGTTTAGGGTTTCCGTCGACAGGCTTATCCTTGTCGGCCTCTCTACCCTTTTGACCTCTTGTAAGGACAGCTCGCAGATTAGAAGTTTCAGCATCGTTAACGTGTACAGCCTCAATCAAACTAACCCCACTACCACTTGGTAGCTCTTCTACTGTAGTCTTTGGTCGTTGAAGTATTTGTTTAGGCCCGTCTTCTCGCTGGGAATCATTTCCTTGCACGCAATGATTAACAGGCCCTGGTTGCCGACTTCCTCGCTGGAGGGAACTGATCTTACTCTAGCAAGTAGCTGCTAAATGGCCGGATTTTCCACAGATGTCACACTTAACATTTGGGCAGTTTCTTGGATAATGTTGTCCACCACACCATTTGCAACTAAACCTCGAAGGTGCACCCTCCTCTGGGTATCTACTTCCTATCAAATTTTGTTGTTTTTTAAGGAACTTGACATCCACGGCTATTTGTCGATACTGCTCCGTAATCATGTCGGTATAATGCTTCATCATGTCCTTAACCTCGCCAAGAACATTGGAAGCACTCGACTCGTAGCCTTGGTCATTACCATGTCGTTCCATCGGCCTAACAATTCGATTAGGCCCAGGTTGTTGAGCCACAGGCATAGCATTAGAATTGACCGCCTGGCCTCCACTACTTGGAGCCATTTGACTGCTCATAGGCATCGATATGCTAGGGGGAGCTAGTAATAAAGGCACATTCTGTATCATGTTCCCTCTCCCATTAGGGTTAGCCAACGCTATCCCTTGACCACTACTGCCATTGGCCATTGCCACATTGTTTCCCAACACTAAACCCATATTCGAATTACCGCGAGAAGCATAGGCTGCTTGTAGTTGGGATTCCACCTCTTGTGCTCGTGTAATGGCAGTATCTATATCCCCCAAGGGGACACTACTCAACTGCAATTGGATATTAAAGTCCAAACCATGTAGGAAATATTGCAATTGGGCAGCTGCGGGGATAGGAATAGAGGTGTCCAACTTACGAAAAACCTCTTTTATCTTCTTCGCATAAGCACGAATATCCTCGTGTGGTTCTTGGCGGGTCACATTGAGTACACACAACCAATATTGCCCACCCCTTTCAGGGGAAAACTCCCTTCGAAAAGCTCCATAAAATGCATCAATGTTCAATATGGTTCCGGCTTCTAAACCATGATACCATATAGCGGCTCTTCCTTTGAGAGTCATATTGAAGAACATCATTAAATGTCCTTCCTCTTGAATGCGACAGTTAAACATCAGCTTTTGAAATTCCCTAATGTGGAGTTCCGCATCTTCCTCAACTAACCCATTAAAAATGGGTAGCGGGTAACCTAGAGCCGGCAAATCCGTCGTTCCTGCTGGAATTGCAATAAGCTGCGCCATGACGAGGATTGGATTTGCACTAGGAATAGGGGACGGTGGAGTTACACCTCCCGTACTTGACGTGGACTGGCTTATAGAAGGAAGGGAAGCACTAGAGCTTCAACCTTCTCCTAACTTACTGCTGGTGGCCCCAAGACCACTAGATCCACTCCCTCGTAAGGGTTCAGCACCGCTACGCTTAGGGGAATATCTCCTAAAAATTTCAATACGTCGCCTAGCTCTTTCGTCTCTTTCTTGCTTTTGGATTTCTGCTAGACGATGCTTATCAATAAATAACGGATCAATCTCAGTATCCTTTGGCATAAACTGCTAGTTGGTCCCTAAACAACCAGGATTCAAGAACCGCCACTTTTAAGCGACTCCCGGCAGACGCACCACTGATGGACCTAAAAACGGGCCGGCACTGACTCATGCACTAGCCGGGCCTTGTCACTACACACAAGACAACCCCTCGGCCTCGCGGCCAGGAGCGTCTATCAAAATCTCTGCCTTCCTAAACATTGCGTTTGTAATACGTTGTAGTCCAACTGATCCTAACCCAATATTACTCCTCAGAGGGAGTCCCTTTCACATAGCCAAAAGGCTCGAATCACATACACATGGGGTTCCTCCTACAACTGAATGCCATCAACCCTCTGCGACTCTCCTACACCTTGGGGATTGGCCCCTCAGTGCGTCGCTCAACATCTAAACATTTCGCACAAAAGTCGCTCAAGGTACCAAATAAGCGTGTCCAGGCATGTACCATTGTCCTTACTTCTCTTTCCCCTAGACCCCACGACTAGCCTACAACATGGGTACCTCACTGCCTCTCATCGTAGGTCAGGTTCCAATAAACCAATTGCAATGCATGTCCAGGAGCTGGTCACTGATATTTTCTAAATTCTTTTCATGCTCTATGCATTTGGTGGATGCCTAGTGCTCAAACATTTAGCAAAACAGTATCGTGCACAAGTGCAAAAACATTCTTTTAATGGTTTCCAACTACCGTTCGTGCTTCGTTGCATGGGCCTATCACCGAGGTGATCCTCGTGCTACTAAGCTCTTAATTTTAATTATCATCCGTCCTAAATGCTATGCATAGAAATCAAAAACTTTCCCATCATTTCACACGGCATTTAGACATATTTCAACTCCTCTACCCTTCCCCGTTTAAGTATTGCATCGTTGGATAGGTTTATAGGGTATTTTGACATCATTTTATGTGAAAAAAATGGAAAAAGACACACTAGAACAAGAAGGTGGGGTTGAACTGAGGCAAATCCTCATGCTTCAGTCCCCACAAACATTCACAAACATTGCTCTTATTTATCCTTATTTTTCGAAACCCAAAAAATATTTTTCCCCTATTTTTTAAGGTTTTTTCACCCTTTTCTTGTATTTTCCCTTATTTTCTGCATTATTTAACTACTAAAAATTCAAAACAGGTTATGGCCTGTGGCCCTTAGTTCATTCTTGCAGAAAAATGAAAGTTTAGTTGATGTTCCTATTTACTTTCCCATTTTTATGCCAAAAAACCATCATTTCCCCTTGATTTTTCATATTTTACGTGTTTTAGCATGTTATTTTGAACCACAAGATGCATATTTTTCTGATTTTCTGATTATGACCAGCAAGAACTCATGGAAAACAGCAACATAAACAATTTTTAGCCCACATGAACAACATTTTATCAATCCAAAGCCATAAAATCTCAAATTTCCTTTGAAAATTTTGAATTACCGCTTATTTGCGTGTTTCGGGTTTCATGGCCATGGCTGCAAATCTGAAAATCAGCAGCATTTCATGTCCAGCACAATCACCAATCACCATTTCCCGCCCGTGGAGCAATCCGATCCATGCCGGACAAGCCTCCGCCATTCTTTCTTCTTCCTCCTTCTTCCCACATGAACTTGCCTTTAGAAGAGAGAGAGGGAGGAGAGAGAAAGACTGATTTTCTCTCTCCCTCTACAGGCTGCCATTCCCCGCGTGGATCGAAGCGATACGGAGCGGATGTCGAATGTGGAAGCCCTCTGCCATTGGATTCATAGCTTGCCTTCAGCCTCCATCCTTGATTTGTGGGGGGGAGGGAGGGGCGCGTTTATTTCGGCGGCTGAAAAACAGCCGCCGCCCCCCCTCCATGACCTTTTTTTTTAGGAGGGGGGGTGCCAAAGGTCACCCCCCTCTATCCACACCTTTTGAAATTTCCCTTTTGGCCCCTTTTTGGGCACCCCAGCCAGTTTTTTGGCCACTTCCTCATACGGACTCCGATTGTCGTGCTATAAATTTCTGGGCGTCCCTCTCGGCATCCCGGACCGGCCTGCAGCTCCCACATCCCGTCCTGACTGACAGAAAAATTACTAAAAAATCTGGATGTGTCACTTGGGCGCCCGTCGACTGCTTATGCTTAAAATCGTCCTAGATCGAGCCGCCGCCTTTGACGGTGAATATTTTTCCCTTGAAATTCATAATTTTTAGCTATTTTTAAGCACTTCTCGGCACCTAAATTCCGCTCTCACCTATGCATGGACAACCTCAAGGGAACCATGGACAACCTCCCAATGTGAGCAACACATACTTTCAGCCTCAAGGACATTGTTTCCAGCCACAAAGTCATGGTATGCATTATGGATAGCAAACTTCTTATGCACAAGGGCATGGAAATAATGAATATCCTAGGCAAGGACCTTTTGGCAATTCTTTTGGGCCACAACACCATAGTGGGCAGCAGCTCCATAATGGACAACCTCCTCAATACGAGAGAGAGTACAAGGAGAAAATAATTATCTCAAACTTCAAGGGAGAGAACCCTTCACCCACGGAGTTGGAGGAGTGGTTTGACAAGTTAGAGATGTATTTTTCCCTTTACCCAAGGCCCGAGAATGCCAAAGTAAAATTTGCAGCCCTTCATCTAGAAGGCTATGCTCACACTTGGTGGAGATATATGGCGAGGATGGGACATGACTTCTTGTCTTGGGATGCATTGAAAAATGCTATGATTGAAGTCTTTGTTTCCCCTATTGAAAAAGAGCGGTTAGAGAAGAAGTGGTATGCACTTGAGCAATGTGGTCTCTCGGTTAGAGAGTACTCAAATCAGTTTTTGAACCTTTCGATGTATGTTCATGGGGTCTCCGATAGTGCCAAGTTGAATAAATACATATTTGGTTTGGAACCTACTCTTTCTTCCGAAGTTGGAGCCATGAATCCTACATCCCTACAAGCTGCCATTCAATTGGCTGAATGTTATGGGTAGAAATATAAGGGTTTTCAGCCAAAAACAGGGCATTCTTTTCAGCCTACGCAGTTCCCAAGGACATCAGGCCATTATGGGCATGCTAAAACTGATTTTCAGCATATTGGGAAGCCATCAAATACTTTTCAGCAATACCTACAGCAAGATACCCACTTTTCCTACTGTTTTTGGGTCAAAACAAAGAAGTAATTTCAGACCTAATGCTGAAAATAGATTTGATGGAAAGAGAACTGATATTAGTGCCAAAACTTCAGCCCCTACTCAAGGCAAACATGTATCGAATGACAAGCTCAAAGATATGTATGCTAAAGGACTATGCTACAAATGTGGAGAGAAATGGTCACCCGATCATAAGTCCAAATGCAAGGCCAAAAATATGAAGATTAGCATGATCATCGAGGATGATTCCAATGTTGAATCTATTGAAGGAAGCTTGGCTCAGCTTGATGTCACAACAACTCAAGAAGAGGCGCATGAAAATGAAGAGAATGTCCATGATGAGTTCTATGATCCGATGGATGGGTTTCCTTTCGACCCGGGCGGTCATTATTTGGATCATTCATGGACTGATTTACATCCATCGCTATGTGCCATATCAAGTGATGCATGGAGTGGTTCAAGAGGGGATAATACCCTACGCCTTAAAGGTCAAATCAAGGGAAGGACCGCTCATATACTCATTGATACGGGAAGTACACATAGCTTCATTAATGCTAAGTCACTTAATGGGCTGAAATTGAATACGCATGAAATGCCTACATCACTCAAAATCCAAGTGGCAAATGGAAATTTTGAGAAGAGCAATCAATGCTGTCCAAATGTACCTATCACCCTTTCCCCATTGTGCACTACATCGGTGAGCCTAATTGCATTAGAAATGGGTCCCATTGATATAATACTTGGCTGCAACTGGCTGAAATCTTTGGGCAGATTTACCATGGATCTCAACAACATGGAAATGGAGTTTAAATGGTGTGGACAACAAGTAACACTACATGGAGTTGAAAAGAAAAGAATGGAGATGATCAGCCCCAAGAAGGTTAAGAAAGAGATAAATGCAAAGGCATGTATGTTCACCATTCTTCTTTCCAAGATTGAAGAGGATCAGCCCTCTTCTCCTACCAACAATATGGACCCATGTCTTTGTAAATTGCTGAAAGAATATGATGATATTTTTCAGCCACCTACCTCTCTTCCTCCCAAAAGAGAAGTGGATCATCCCATTGACTTGCTGCCCAATACAAAGCCCATCAACAAACTACCATATCGCCTCTCCAAAGTGGAAAGAGAAGAGGTAGAATGCCAAGTCAAAGAGCTTTTGGAAATGGGTCTCATTAAGGCAAGCCAATCACCTTTTGCTTCTCCAGTCCTTCTTGTGAAGAAGAAAGATGGCTCCTTTCGAATGTGCATTGATTACTGCGATCTCAACAAGGTCACTATCAAGAATAGGTATCCAATACCTAGAATAGATGATCTCTTAGATAAATTGAAGGATGCCAAGGTGTTCTCCAAAATTGACTTGAGATCGGGATATCATCAAATACGCATGAAGGGAGGGGATGAATTTAAAACAGCCTTCAGGACGGAGAGGGGTCTTTACCAGTTTATGGTTATGCCTTTTGGGTTATCAAATGCTCCAGCCACATTCCAGTCTCTCATGAATAAGATACTTCAGCCATTGCTCTTTAAAACAGTTTTGGTATTCTTTTGATGACATTTTGATCTATAGCAAGAATAAAGAAGACCATTTGCAGCATGTAAAAGAGGTCTTTGACATATTGAGGATACACAAACTGTTTGCCAAGGCCACTAAATGTTCTTTTATGACAAAGGAAGTTGAGTACTTGGGTCATATAGTGGGAGAAGATGGAATCAAAGTGGATCCTAAGAAGGTTCAGTGAGTCAAAGAATGGCCTACACCAACCAATGCCACTTCATTAAGAGGTTTCCTTGGTTTGTCATCCTTTTACCGACGGTTTATGAAGAACTATGCTCATGTTGCAGCTCCTCTTACCGATCGGCTGAAAAAGGAGGCCTTCTTCTGGGATGAGATCGCTGACAAGAGCTTTAATGAGCTGAAGCAATTGCTTGTTTCAGCACCCATACTAGTTTGCCCCGACTTCTCCAAGACTTTTACCATTTATGCAGATGCCAGTGGTAGAGTTTTGGGAGCAGTTTTGGTACAGGAGCATGGTGTCATTGCATTTGAGAGCAGAAAATTTGATGACAAAGAGAGAGAGATGCATGTTTATGAGCAGGAGATGCTTGCTATCTTACATGCAATCAAGAAATGGCACCACTACCTCTATGGGACACACTTCAAAGTCAAAAGCGATCATAGGGTCTTGAGATATTTTCTCTCGCAGCCCAATCTTTCTCCCAAGCAAAAGAGATGGTTGGCCACTTTGCAATCATATGATTTTGAAATATCATACATGGCTGGCAAGGATAATGTGGTGGCTGATGCGTTATCAAGAATGTGGGCATGCAGTCTATCTACTGTGTCTACCATTTATAAGGATTGGATTGAAGACATTCAAGAGGAATATGTGCTTGATGAGCATGCTGCCCATATTTTACAGAAATTACAGCAAGGGTGTGATGCTGAATTTCCTAATTTTAAAGTGCATAATGGCCTCTTATGGTTTAAGGGTAAAGTGTACTTGATTCCCAGCAGTAAATTCAAGCTGAAGGTGCTTCAAGAGATGCATTCATCGCCAATGGCTGGTCACTTGGGCCTTTTCAATATGTGCTTGATGAGCATGCTGCCCATATTTTACAGAAATTACAGCAAGGGTGTGATGCTGAATTTCCTAATTTTAAAGTGCATAATGGCCTCTTATGGTTTAAGGGTAAAGTGTACTTGATTCCCAGCAGTAAATTCAAGCTGAAGGTGCTTCAAGAGATGCATTCATCGCCAATGGCTGGTCACTTGGGCCTTTTCAAGACGTTTGATAGAGTTCATCAAAGCTTCTATTGGAAAGGTCTATGGAAAGATGTTAAAGAGTATGTATCTCAGTGCTTAGAGTGTCAGCAAAATAAGGATTCCACTCTATTACCAGCCGGCTTACTTCAGCCTTTACCCATACCTACGGGCAAATGGACAGATATTTCCATGGATTTCATAACGGGATTGCCTACTACCAGTCATGGATGGAACAGTATCTATGTGATAGTTGATAGATTGACCAAATCAGCCCACTTTATCCCAACTAAAGTCCAATATTCAGCAAGGCAAGTCGCCGAGCAATTTATGGAAGGTGTGTTCAAACTACATGGTATGCCTATGAGAATAGTATCAGACCGTGATTCGAAGTTTATGGGCAACTTCTGGAAAAGTCTATTATCCTCTATGGGTACTTTCCTCACTCCTAGCACGGCCTATCACCCTCAGACTGATGGGCAAACGGAGAGAGTCAATCATTGGGTGGAAGTGTACCTTAGGCATTATTGTCATGACACACAAGCTTCATGGGATCGTTGGATCCACCTTGCTGAATTTTGCTATAATAACACGCATCACATGAGCATTGGGATGTCTCCGTTTGAAGCTCTTTATGGGTATAAAGTCCAACTTCCATCAGTTTTATTCCATGAAGACATCAACCCACAAGCAAAGGAAGAGTTGGAAAGAATGGAGTTGCTCATGAGGCAATGCAAAGACAGCATAAGGAAAGCACAAGAGGTAATGAAGGTCTATGCAGATGAGAAAAGAAGACATTTAGACTTCAAGGTTGGAGATTGGGTATTTCTCAAAGTGCCCAAGACGCATTATGCTTCATTAAAGGGTGGGAACAATAAGCTTGCTCATAGGTTTTATGGGCCATACTTGATCTTGGACAAAATTGGAGAGCTTGCTTATAAACTTCAGCTACCATCTTCCACTAGAATACATGATGTATTCCATATTTCACAGCTGAAGAAGTATGTTGGGCCCGATATACAAGTATTGGAAGAGTTACCACCATTGGATGAGGCAAGACTGTGATCATATATGAACCTGAAAGCATTATTGGAAAGAGAGAGAAAGTTCTCAGAAATCGTACTCTCATTGAGTATCTCATTAAGTGGAAGAGTTTGCCCATTGAAGAGTCTTCTTGGCAACCATCCACTTATGTCAGTAACTTTCCTTGGTTATTACAGGATGATATATGATGCAGTATGCAGTGACTGTGCAGAGACAGCTTGCTGTATGAAATTTCTGCAGACAATAAAACTGTCCTGACTTCATCAAAATTTGATTCTGATGTTATGGGGTGATGCTTGGGAGTGTATACTTCGTTTCTACACCTCATACGCCTCATTTGGACCAATATATCAAAAGTTATGGCAGTTTTAGTGAATCAGCCCTGTTTGGACAGCAGCCAGTTTTCTCACAGTTTGGCATGCAAAAAGGTCTTCTTTTCATGGACAGTGCTTTCTTATCACTTGAAAGATGAATGGGCATGATTACTATCATCCTTGACTTGGATTTAGTCCATTACTTCTTGGTTTTGAGGATAAAACCATCTTCAGGACGGGATGGTTTGTCATGAAGGAAAATGCAACATTAATATTTGCACCTTGGATTAATTCCAGCCTTTGTAAATTTAGCCCTAGCCTATGTGTACATGTGTGAACAGCCCTTAAGTTTGGAAAGAGGGTTGGAATAAAAAGGGACTAGAGGCCAAAGGCAAGACATCTTTTGATCATTCAATAATCTTGGCTTTACCATTTTTCTTGGAGTTAGCTTCTTCTTAGCCTATGAAGCACTCAGCCATGGCCGTCATGTATTCTTGAATCCCCAACCATTAATACATGATGAGGATGTCTTGGTGCAATAGATTTGTTAATTCTTTGTTGTAGCTTAGTTAATTTTCAATTTCAGTTAGATTTCATTCCATGGTTGATTGCTTTCTTACACTATTGCTAACATATAATGCATGCTCATCTCTAGAGGTACTTGGTTCTTCCTTAGTTTTTAGCTTCGTTTCCTCCTCTAACAGTGATGCTTGGATATCAACATTTTAGGATTCGGCATGGTGATAAAGGTTGTTGATACATTATTATATTCAAGAGGCAAACTCTTAAGTAGAACACTGATGCAAACATTTTCTTCAATTTTAATATTTATTCCTGCAAGTTGGGTTAGAAGTCCTTCCATGTAATTTAGATGTGTGGCAAGTGATGTGCTGGACTTCATTTCAAGCTTGAAAAACTCAATCAAGAGACCATACTTTAATGATTTAGACTATGGACTGAACAAGGTGTCAAGTCTCTTCCATGTATCCTGTGAGGTCTCACAGTTATCCACATGGTGGATATAGCTGTCGTCTAGCTCCAGTTTGATAATGGCTTGAGCCTTATCATCATTCTTTTGCCAAGTGATAGAAAGATCCGCATCACGAGGCTTCTTTTCTTTTCCAGTGGTAATGGCCCAAAGGTCATTCTTCATCAGTACGAGTTTGATGTAGGTCTACCAGGTGTGAAACCCGACTCCTTTGAAGCGAGCAATTGGAGGGTCTTTGCCCATGTTAGACTTACAGGAACAGTAGCAAATCAACTTCAGTGTTATTAGATTTGAGTAGCAGAAGAGTTGATTGAGAGACACAAGTGCTAAATAGCACTAACTGAGTGTCAATGAACACTATGTTTGAGTCTTTCCAAATCTACAAAATCTTTCTCTTTTTAAATCCAAGTCTAATCTTCCCCTTCTTGATTTGATGCTGATACCTTCAAATCTGAGTGACAGGACTTTCAAAACTGTAATGAACTTCAGAGAGTATTGCTCAATGATTAAAATCACTGTTGATAACTTCAGTGAGAGAAACAATGAAAAATGTCAAAATTTTGAAGCTTTGGTTATGGCTTTTGCATTAAGGTTTTTGGGGGTAGCCTGATTTTTTGCTGATTAATTGTGGGAGCTATAGTGGATCATTTTCAAAAGTTTTTTTATGGGAATGTAGCTCTCTTCAAGATCTATCAAAGCCCTATGCTAATCGATCAGATCGCTGGCGGATTCAGGCGCACAAGGCAGACAATGACAACAGGCACATTTTTTGACAGATTTTCACGATTTCGTCAATTGTCGGAGTAGAGGGTGACCAATGTCATGGTTGTTGGTGCTGAGATGAAGCACTTTGACTAGAGGAATGATCCTCAAGAAAAGAGCAAGAGGAGATATTCTTTGTATTGGGAGATCTAGGGACTCCAATCAAGGTATGTCCTGCAGGTCATAGGTTTAGGCTATGGTAGTGAGACTGAGAGTTTGAGCAATGTTGGAGCTATCGGCTACCGATGTTAGGCACTGAGGTACCATAGAGAAGCTTTATGAGTAGAGAAAGAAGTTCATAGAAGGAATCACAGTGAGATATGACCTATGGAGAGATCCAAGAGTTAAAAGTAGAGAGGGTGTAGTCTAGCTATGGTTGCCAAGGAAGGTCAAGTAGAGATGGAGGTGAGAAATGGAACCATGAGCTGGACTTGAGCTGAGGTGAGGTTAAGAGGGACTGAGAGAGCAAAGAAGGGAGTTATGCCATGCCTGACTGGGCTCTGATACCATGTTAGAAATGTGCGGGATCTAGAGCATGGTAGATGCGGAAGCTATGGAGGTTGAAAGAGGAAAAAGAAACTCATGAAGACATTGACCATGACTAGGAAAAATTGTTACACAAGTGAATTAGTTTCCAAGATTGAAACTTGGACTCATAAAAACAATCTTGTGTATTGACAGTGACATGACACTTTACTGGAAATAAAAGAGTACTATCATTGCATTAGAAAAAGAGTGCAAGTATAATGCTTTATAGGATTTGAGTGGTGGTACTTTCTCCTATTGTGCATATGGGATTCTCGTCTTGAGCCTTCACTGCTTCTCACAAAGGGACTAAAGTATGTGTGATTGAAAATATCTCAACACCTCTATCTATGAATATCCTTGTAGCCTGATTTATAAAGGCATCCCATTTGATTGAGGGGGGGAACTTTAACATGTCTTGTGATGCAATGCCACCTTGGCATTGGGGGGGGGTGTTAGAATATAGGCATGGGAATTCACCCTAAGCAAGGGTCTATGAGGGCAAATGGATATGAATGACCTTAAGGGTAGGGGAAACCCTAACCCTAGCTTGGCAGAGGCTATATAAACAGCCTATCGGTCACTATCAAGTGAGAGAGAGTGTACCCAAGTTGTGTTCTAAGAAACTTAGTAAGCAAGATTTTGTTCTTGTACTTTGAGCTCTCATTTCCCTCTTATGCAGATTATTCTTGCTGTTGGAGCCCCAAGAGAAACACCAAGGAAAAGGCATCTCTACTGCAATAAAATCTATCTTGTAACATCAAAACGCTTTTATTTCATTCTTTTGATGACCAAAACAAGGAAAATAACAAATCTTCACGCATCAACATAGTAGATATCTCCCACAGATTTGATAGAATCAACCATAATCTTCAACATCCTCATAGAATCCATGATAATAAACAAGAATACAAAGGAATACACCACTTTTGAATGGAAATCAATCACATAGTATTAATCTTCATTGTCTTCATAGTTCTCTCTCTATCACTCATAGTAGATACATTGTTTTTTATAGAATTGGCTATCTCTGATTCTCTCTCTCTCTCTCTCTATAAATAGTACATCATCTCCTTATTACAATGCTTAAGAATGGCACTCAATAATCCTTCTTAGGTTGTGGATGCACCTCCCAAGAGGTATGGGAGGTATGAAAGGGCACTAGAGCCACTACAGTGTCTCTTCATAGCTCACTACTGTCACTATCACTTCAGTCTGCTCTTCAATCTTCTTCAGAGCAACTGCTTCTTCCATTTGTTTTAGCTCTTTTGAACTTAGATTCATCCTTTCCAAAAGTTAGAAAACTTTCCCAAAGTCACACATATATTCTACAGAACACTTATAGAAGATCTATAGAACAGAACAGAACACGAACATATCAAAGATAGAGGATCTACAAAAGGTCTACAGAGGGTTACAGAAGGTCATCAGAGAATAACATATCCTCATAACTCATACTAAAACCATTAAATAATCTTTCAAAAGACCTCAACCTTCATCAATCATCAATCTATGCTTCATACAGAAGAAAATCAAAACAAAACAGAAGCTAAACAGAATGTATCAAAACCAATAAGAACCTCAATAGAACCTACCAAAACATCACAAAGCTTCATATTTCCACTAAGAATCATCATGAGCTTCCAAAAAATTATCAATATAATCCAAAACACTCTCAAAAACTTCCAAAAACAACCAAACATAACTCAAAATCCATCAAAAATCAACCATTCAGATCTCAAAAACAACAAAAATCAGTCAAAAATTTAGTCTTTTCCCACTCTCAACATATCCCCACACTTAGAAAGGAAGCGTCCTCGCGACCTAAGGAAAAGAAGAATGCAAGTTCAATAAAGAGCTCAATTCGATCTTATTTAGTATCTTCAATAATCACCCAAGCATGACCCCAACTTATCACTTGTATCTAAGAAAGAATACTACTAAAGGAAAACATCATTATGCATTAATACATCTTATAAATAATAAAAAGTCATGACAAATTCGTAAAGGATATAAGAGGTTCCTCAATTTTGCATTGTAGGTTTGCCATCCACCATCACCATAAGTGTCAATAGTCGAAAAGAGAGTTCTTGAACAAATTATTCAACCAGCACGAACTCATCACATAAAAATTAATATATCACAAACACAAAACTACCATCTGAATGGCACCTCCAAAAAAATATATCATTAAGAAGCATAGAAGATACATTCAGGGGTATCAATGAAGATGATTCCTCTTGAAAGCTTGATGATTATGAAAGCGATCCATGGATAAAGACTCATCTACAAAAGATTTTGGAGGATTCTGAAACAATTGAAGGCAGCACATATGTTCTAGCAAAACAAGGTATCTGCTAGGTAAACAAAGGGCATGAAAATATAGGATATCCAATTGTTGAGAATCAATGTTGATATTGACATTCATACAAAGCTTGGGAATGGCCTTTTGATCGTTATGGGAATGCCTATGCATATATGCTAGGTACCAAGCAAAATGGGCTGTCAATCTCACTGAAGGATCTAGAGATTGTGAATATTGTTGGAAAAAATGGAGATAATTTTGGTACGCTTGACTAGAAGTTGTCCACTCCCTGGAATTAATGGCCAATTAATATGTGGTCCTGTGAGAGAATCACTTGAGCTCCATCCTCTTCTTCTTGGAATCTTCTTGAAATCTGCTAATCAAATCCTTCATATCCACTACCTAACTGAGGGGGTTGAGAAATAGAAGTGGTAGGAGATGGAAGAGGAATGAGTAAAAGAGGATGAAGAGATGGATTGGCAAAATCATAAAATGAGGAATAAGCTAAAGAAGGATTAGCTGAAAATTTAGGCGAATCAGTTAAGAAAGGTGTTAATTGATAAGCAGGAAAAGTAGAAGGTATATGGATAGATGGGGAAGGACAAGGTGGAGAAGGGGAAAATACTTGATCTTCAATGAAAGAACAATAGGTAAAAGTTGGAATTTGAGAAAAACCCTGAGGTTGGGAAAGGAGAGGTAAGATGGCTGTTGAGTTGGATTGATAAAGGGAAAAATAAGCATCATAGAGATGGGCCATTTGTTGATAATACAATAAGCTAGGAACAGAGGAACCTAAAATAGATCATTGATGGTAGGCATCAAAGAAGGATGAATCAAATGGATGGTTCTTGGAAAGATAAGCTAAAAGATCTACCCTCAATTGGTTAGTGTTTTGCACATGAGTAGAGGCTGTATTCTGCCGTTGGTTTAAGACTACAGAATCAATCATTGAATGCCATAAAGTGTCAGGGCAAGTAGCCACTTTAGAAGAATAGCACTGGAACATTTCATCTATCCTTAACTCCAAATTGTTGACATATAAGGCAACTTGTAAGACCACATCCCCTACATACCAAGCCAGATCTACATCATCTGAAATTAACAGATCACCTCGTAGATACATATAAGACAACAACATGGTATTTGTCATCACAGAATCTTCAAAGACCATACGAACAACTTCTATCAACAAATCAAAAGGCCAAGCTCCACTCCAACCATCCTCTGGAAGAGGGAGATCCATCATTGAGAGTTTAATATAGAAGGCCAACTTTTGCAGCTGATAGTGAACAAAAAAGGAATGGTTGGGAGGAACATAAACCTGAAATTGCTCAAATGTAGACCATAATAAAACCATCATGGACTGCAATCTTTCCACTTTAGTTTGAAACAACGAACATAATGTGGTCTATCTCTGGAGAACTACCAAGTCCTTTTGAGATATAGAAGGAATCATAGGGACACTTGGACTTGGAGGGATGGATCGTGACTGCGCGAGTTGGTCCTTCAACTATTTAATCTGGAAAGCTTGGGACTCCATTGTATTGTGAGCAGTCTGCAAAGCTAACAATTTCGTATCCAGAAGAGTCTTAAACTCTTGAGCTTCTTTGGACATTATCTCTTTCTCTTCCGAAACTCTAGTGACCTCTGGCGGCGGCTGAGCTTCTGCTATAACTGAATTTTCAAAGAAGATATTTCTTCTCTCTGGGTCTCAATCATTTGTGTATGCTCCTCCATCTGCTTAAACAGATCGAAAAGAGTGTCCTTAGCAGAGGCTAGCTCTGTGGTTGCCTTATGCATCTAGTCTTTGGATTGCATCAATTCTTCATAGAAAGAAGAATATAACTGTTGAACACAAGCTGTCACTGAGAGTTCAATAGAACTCTGCTAGATGTCATTACAAAGGAAAGGAATGGCACCCCCTGACACTAAGCTATTCAGCAAAGGGACTGATATATCCAAAGAACCCTCGCGATATGTCCTGAATAAGTTGTTTTATGTGAGGTAGGCAGGGAGGCCATTTCGAGAGGTAGTAGGAACTGACACTGAAGGAGTGACTGGTGAAATTGTCTCTGCTACATGCTTCAAGCACTTCCGCTGATGACCAACGGAGGAGGGGAGTCAGTATCCTCTATGTCAACGGGTTCTAAATCTTCTAAAGGTGGAGGGGGAGGGACATGATCAGATGAAGGAGGAGGTAAAACACCCTTCTTAAGGCCTGAATATGTTAGGAAAGCATATAAATATGAACCATAGGTTACATTGGTAACATTCCCTCTAGTCACCTTGACAAAATGTTGGTCCATCTTCGTAAGAAGGTAAGTACTTCAGTCAATGGAAACCCCTTTTAAAACCATCTTGGAGGCTGTGAAGAGCTCCTTGGACAAATAGTGAGATGGTGTCTTGGCAGACATGAACCTGTCTTGGAGAAATTGGCAGACTAGCTTCCAGAGAGGATCAATGATCATTGAGAAAGTCACTCCTGAAGTATTAATCACATTCTTGACATCAAGGACCTCTTTAGTCTGCTTCTGTAATAGCTTGAGGATCTCTTCATTTGAGAATAACTGTCTGGCTATGACAAAGGGTTCTCCTTTGTAGGGAAGAGACAAAGCCTTCCCTAACCCTCTAGGTGTCAGGACCATAGAAGTACCACAAGCCAAGCCCGATTTCTTACTATATGACATGAGAAACTCATCACAAAGGGCTGGATCATCTGGAATTAGAGGGAGTGGAGCAGCCACAAAAGATGCAAGGCCAGCTTTCGCAATAGGCTCAAAAGTTAGTAGGCAAGAATAATCATACTGATCAATGGGATATACTGAACAAGAGGAGGAGCTTGAGGCGCCATTCAGATGGAACATACACACACACCATACACATAGACAATCACAATAAATGCCTACAAAACAATAGAATATCTATCAAAAGGAAATCGACTAGAATAAGTACACATAGACGTGACTAACAGACTGACCACCCCAAACAATCCACATCCTATAAAAAATTCGGCACGACCCCTACACATATGCGACCGAAAGCTTCATGCTATGCAACAAACATGCACCCGAGACCTCGTATCAGGTAGAAAAGAAAACTACAGACCGCACCCATAATCATACCAGAACTTTGGTAAGCAATGACAACTTGAAAGACTGCACGTGCCCATCCCACGAAGCGTATTTATTGAAAAAAAAAAAAAGTGCAGTGAGGGGAATGATTTTAGTGAAGGGTTCGTTTTAATAAATTATTAACAATGGTTGAAATTTTATTAGGTTGTAAACCTTAATAAGAAAACGGCGGTTCATTTTTAAATTTTTAGTTACAATTTATTAATGTGAAACGGTGCTTTTAGTGAATCCCAGACTGCGATACCTAGACTCAGGTCTCTAAATGCATATTCATTGATTAAAAATTGTGTGTTTAGCACTTTTTGTGTACTGCGTATACTTGTGATGGCACGCTTATTTTAATTAAACTTAGGTGTGTCTGTAGCGCACGAAGCGCATGCTAAGTGAACGGTAGATTGATTTTAATTTATTAGAAAAAGGTATGTTTGGCGCGAGCGCGCATGCCATGGTGATGTTTAGGATTCTTTTTAAGAATTAATCGTGAATTTTGGGGTAGCGAAAAATAAAAAATAGAAAGGGAAAAAGAAAAGTACTTAGAAGTGCATATGTGTGTATGCAATGAAATGGAATGCGCATGTCTCAATCCCAAGATGCAAGTCAAGAGTTCAAAACTGAAAAAAACCACTAACTGAAAATGATGTGACACGTCAAGATAAGGTTAGTGGAAGTATATTTGTTTGGTGTGAGCGATTTGTTTTGTTTTTATTTTTTAAAAATTTTATTTTTAGGTTTTTTAATAAAAAATATTTTAAAAGTTATATCCGATGTTTGTTTGTTTTTTTTAAATATGATTAAAATGGGATAAATGGGACACACGAATATGTTGTAAATTTTTATGGTGAGGTTTCAGCAGTCCACCATGAGTGAAAACTAGAACATCAAGTTTCAACAATGTTTCTGGAATTATCCAATATCTTTCAGCTTATTTTCGGAATTGAAAATGATTTTTCCATGAATTTAAGTATTGAATTTAGCATTTTTACCTTAAAATAATAGTTGGACCATTTGGCAAAGCATTTTTAGCGTATAGAACATTCTAGAAATATTCAGATGAGTTGGTGAAATTTTTTAAAAATTTTATTTTTATTTTTATTAATTTTAAAATGAATTTTGTTCAATTTTCAATGGATTTTGAAGGATTTTTAATATTTGTAATTTGTATGCAATTGATTTTTTGCATTTCAACCAGGAAAATAAACAAAAAAGTTTCCCAATTTGGTAAAGGATTTTAAAGCTATTATTTGATTTTTAATTGAATTTTTATGATTTTTTAAAGGAAAATTTAAGAGTTTAGGTGTTTTCTTGGGTTTTTATTTGGGTTTTGAAATTAAAAATAGGTACTCAGGGCTGTGTGAATAGTTGCGTGGAAACAGTTGAACACGCACCACCGCATGGACAAGTTCGGACGTGTGTCCTCGTGCACGAATGCTCATTGGCATCGCACAAACACACGATCACGCCTCGGCACCCACATGTGACTACCTTGTGTTTCCCGCATAGGGATCGTGAATGAAGCAGGGTGGGAATGAGGGCTATGAGGCCACTGGGGGAGAATGGGAGTTGGAGGGGGCTTAGGAGGGGCATATGAAGGGGCGTTTAGAAGGGGGGGCTTAGAAAGGGCATAGGAAGGGGGGTTTAGAAGGGGGTAGGAGGAGGTGGCAAAGGAGAAGGTGGAGGAAGAGGTGGTGGGAGAAGAAAGATGGTGTTGTGTTAATGTTTTTAAGGTGGGGTGTTTGGTTCCTGTTGTTTGGTGTTGTGTGGTGTTTGTTTGTTTTTTTTTTTGTTTTTTTGTTTGTTTGTTTTTTGTTTTTTGTTTAAAGTTTTTCATTGTGTTTATTTTATTTATTTACTTTTTTGTTTGTTGTTGTTGGTGTTGTGTTTTTTTTTTGTTAAAATAAATTGGGGATTGTATGATTTGTGTGGTGGGGTGGGGATTTTTTTTAAATGTTCATTTTTTATTTTTTTTAAAAAAAGAAATATAATTTAAAAAAACCCGAAAAAGGGGAGCGCGTCCACGACCCGTGCGTATGCACTGGGGGGGGGGGGGGGGGGGGAGGGGATTTTATAGTGACAGGAGAGAACACGGCCGGGACATCAGTACAAAAGGGCGTGAAGGCAACGGGGCATCTCGAAGCGTGTAAATTCAAAAACGTGCGCATTCACGCGCGAGACGAAGCACACTGGAACACGTCAAAATAAAGAAAAATTAATAACGCACAAACCATGCATCAGAACGTAATGCGATAAATAGGAAAACTTGGCTGGAAGGTGAGGGGAGACTGTGAAAAAGTAGAACGGGGTGTTCGGGATTAAATCAAGGCGTTCCCATGAAAAAAGTGCAAAAAATGCTCGAAAACCCATACGACAATTTATGTCAAAGAATCCATTTGCCGAAATGAAACATGGGAAAAAGGAAAATTGTGAGAAAAGTTATACCGGATAGTCCTATCATGTTAGAACACAGTTAAGACCCGTTCACATGGAAAAAAACCAAAAATCAACCCCGAAACAGGATACAAAAATTAAGAGAAAAAGATTTGGTCATTGGAACGAAGGGTAGTAAAAAGGGAAAATGTTCGTGGGAAGGGGATTCATAAGGCTAGCACAATAAAATGCATATACAAGGAAATAAGGAGAGGTTTGCATGCGAAAAATGCAAAAATCGACCCCAAAACACATACAGGAATTAATAGCAAAAAATCCATTAGCTAAAATGAAGTGAGGGAAGAAGAAAAAAAGTGCAAAAAAAAGTGCCTGACAAGCCTATCACATCAGAACATAGTGCCGAGCAAAAGAACCCTGTTCGTATGGAAAAAACCCAAAAATCGTATCCGAAACGGGATTCAAAAATTAATAACGAATGATCCGTGCACAGGAAGGGAGGGCAATAAAAAAATAATGTCACGACATATAGAATCTTTAGGGATGTCACATCAAATTGCAGTTCGAATGGGGTTAGGAGGTAGTCACATGAAAAAAACAATAAAATGGAGCTCGATAACACCAATAAAAATTAATAACAAAAAATTGAGAGGTTGAAAAAGGGCAAAGAAAAAAGGAGAATTGTGCAAAAAGGGTGGTCGGACAAGGCAAGCCAGTCAGAATTGAATTCGGAGGAGAATATGGTAGGTTCACATGAAAAAAGGTCAAAAACATACGCGAAAAAGGCACAAAACCACACAAAAATTAATTACGGACAAACCGTACTTCATAATGATAGGTGATTAAAAGAAAAAATATCCAAGGGAAATCATAACACAGGGTTGGTATGTTAGATCATTGTTCCGAAGCGATAACAATGCGTTCGCATGGAAATACATCCAATTGTGCGGGAAAAACTTCAAAAATGAATAACACAAAAATGGTAAACTGGAATAAGGGGATGTAAAAATGAAAAGTGTGTCATTCAAAGGGAAAAACTGGGCTATAGGGTTGGATCGGGAGTTTGGTGAATGTAGGGGATGTTCACATAAAAAAGGGAAAAATTACACAATAAAAACAACCACAAGGGAAACAGTCTTGACGACAGGGGGTACGAGGGTGGGTGGGCAAGGAAGGGACTCCACCAGAACAAAACTAGTACGGGGTAGACACGCATGATTGGGTAATGACATATGTAGGGGGTATGCACATCAGACGTTTAGGGACGTGTCCCCACACTTAAGACCTTACCGGTTAGAGTAGATTGATCGACACGGCCACAGATTTGTCAACCGACTAGACATTGGCATCCCCACATTTAGACATAACATGCGCTTGCAAACAGAAAGATAGGGTTACGAACACTTGGCCCATTTCGTAGATGGTTGAAGGAAACCGTCATTGTTGATGCAGGAAGATTGAAGTCGTCGTCGGGTGGTAAGAGGGACCAGGGCATGCTACAGAACACGTCCAGCACGGCAGGGACCATGCAAGAGCACCCAGGGATGTAGTTTTGTCAATAAAGTTCGTCGATTCAAGTGTCGATGACGAAGAATAGAACTCTCAGCTCACGGGCACTCAAGAGGATGATAGAACAATCACTCACCCCATGACGCACATCACTCAATGAATAAGCATGAAATCCCATAACTCATGGCAGGTTTAGAATTGAACAAGGGGAAAGTGATTGAAAGGGAGTATGCCAATGTGTACACAATTGATAGTGCATTAGTACGTTCCACCAATTTGGCATAGGTGCAAGGAGGAAGGCCAGGGAGCATTGTAAGTAGTGGAGTGCACAGAACAGGGTGACGTGTCTTGTGCCAATGGCAGAGACCCGTCCCGTGTGTGCATAGGGAAACGGAAACGTACATGACTCCAATTGTCGTAACATCCCTCAATCTCACCACTCGGAATTAATTGAGGAGAAACACCAGTCACACTCAACCCACCCTCTATCTCACACTCTGTTGAAAGATACAGAGGGTAGCCCATTCTTGAAACCCATTGATGTAATCCTCACATTCACTTGTGCAGAGGCTGTATGCTGTCAAGAATCGCGTGGTGGGGGGACTTGCTCAAGATGCTGCGCCGAACACACACAGAATGCACAAGGAGAAGGTCACTCAAGAGACAAGAAGAGAGATAGAGGCCAAAACGTTTTCTTGCTAGTTTCTTCTTCTTCTTCCACACACTTTACAATGTACACAAAGTATAGATAAGATACAACATAAAGGAAAGTGGCCTACTAAGTCAAACAATGTATAACCGACTACACTAGTCGACTGGCACTATAACTATGCCAGCTGTAAATAGGTGTAACAGCCTGAATATAATAAGTAATGAGTCAGTGGCCATGTGAGAGTCATAATGACCACCGACGTGCTAACTATAGATGTGTGGACCCATCTAACCAAGCGGTCCATCATCAATGTCCGCATGTGTTGAGCTTGTCATCTCAACACTCCCCCTCAAGCTCAACTGTATCTCTGCAACTCCAAGTAAGCTTCGAAACTTTTGAAGCTTCTCTATACCCAGTGCCTTTGTGAAGATGTCAGCTATTTGATCCTGTGTGCTGACATACACCAAGTCAATCTCACCTGCTAGTACCTTCTCTCTCACAAAGTGGTAGTGTACCTCAATATGTTTTGTCCTGGCATGGAACACAGGGTTCCTAGCCAACTGTATACTGCTCATGTTGTCACAATAAATGACAACTGGACCTTTCACTTGCACATCTAAATCAGCCAATAACTTTTGTAGCCATACTACCTCACATGTTGCTACAATAGCACCTCTATACTCAGCCTCTGTACTTGATAAAGCAACTGTAGGTTGCTTTTTGCTACTCTAAGTAACTGCTGCACTACCAAGAGAGAACATGTATCCGCTGGTAGATCTTCTATTAGACATACTACCAGCCCAATCTGCATCTGTATATCCAAACACCTGTACATCTGTACTTGCCTCATAGAAAAGTCCATAATGTAATGTGGACTTCACATATCTCAATATGCGTCTGACTGCATCCAAATATGGCTTTCTAGGTACTTGCATAAACTGACTCACAAGACCAACAACATAGCTCAAGTCTGGCCTTGTAATGGTCATGTAGATCAAACTCTCCACTATCCTCCTGAACATAGTAGGGTCTTCTATCTCATCCCCAACATTAGCACTCAACTTTACATTCTGTTCCAATGGGACTGAAAGTGGTTTGCATGCTGTCATACCATACTTGGACAACATATCCAAGCCATACTATCTTTGGGACAACCGTATACCATCATCACATCTGATCACCTCAATGCCAAGGAAGTACCTTAGCTCACCTAAATCCTTCATCTCAAACTTCTTCTTCAAAAAGTCATTGACTTCAGCAATCCCACTATCACTATCACCTGTAATAATCAAGTCATCCACATAGATGACTATGATGACCAAACCTACATCTCCCTTTCTCACATAAAGTGAGTGATCAGCATCAGAAACATAAAAGCCAATATTGACAAGATACTCTCTGATCTTGTCAAACCATGCTATAGGTGCTTGCTTGAGCCCATAGAGCGCCTTCTTCAACCTGCACACATACGTGGGATGCTCTAAATCTTCATAACCTGCTGGCTGATCCATATACACTTCTTCCTGCAAATCACCATGCAAGAAGGCATTCTTCACATCCATTTGCTGCAACCTCCAACCTTTGGCTGCTGCCAAAGCAATCACACATATGATAGTTGCCATCCTAGCAACTGGACTGAAGGTTTCATCATAATCTATGCCATATGTCTGGGCATAGCCTTTTGCAACCAGCCTAGCTTTGTACCTACTAATAGAACCATCTGCATTGTGCTTAATCTTATAAACCCACTTATATCCAATAGCTTTCTTGCCCTTCGGCAATGATACTAGATCCCAAGTCTTATTGGCCTCTAATGCAGCCGCTGTGGGGTATATCTGCATGTGAACTGTCTCTTTATCCCATGAGACCTTAGAAAATCACTGAACTCATTCGAGAGGTACTCCCCCCTCCATTTGACCTCAAGCACTTTACTTTCAAGCCTGTTTCTCTTTCAACTGTAGCCTTGAAAGTTCTAAAGTGCTCAAATGCTTCACTCTTTTCCTTCATAAAATATACCCATAGCTTTCTAGAACAATCATCAATGAATGTGACAAAGTATGAACTGCCTCCAAGAGATACATTTTGTGTAGGCCCCCAAATGTCTGTATGCACAACATCAAGGATATTTCTGCTTATATCTTTGTCATGTGAAAAGGGTTGTCTTGCCTGCTTACCAAACTGACATGCTTCGCATACCTTATGAAATTCTGCAACTCTAAATGTCGGTAAACCTGTAACCAACCCTTTGGACTGCATTAATTTCAGCCTTTGTACATTTGCATGTCCAATGTGTTTGTGCCAAATTTCAATATCTGTAACAACACCTTTTCCTTTAGCATACATAGCAGCATTCATAGTAGGAATTCCAGCATCCAGAGTAAACATACGTCCAACTCTACTTCCCTTTGCTACCAACCTACACTTGTCATTGAAGTCTTCTACAAAGCAGCCCTTTGCATTAAATCTGACTTGCAGCCCTTGCTCTACTGACTGACACCAAGTTCTTTGTAATAGATGGCACATGTAATACATCTGAAAGACTCTTTGTCTTACCATCATGCAAGGACAAGGAAACTTTTTCAATATGTGAAATTGGATGGCATGAATCATCACCCGTCTGCACATAACCTGCATTTTGCAAATCCTGCATCTCTCCAAACCATTCTGCATGGCTGGTCATATGATTGGATGCACCTGAATCAACATACCAAATATCATCATGTGTTTCCTTTCCTGTAACAGCATTTAGCATATGCTGCATAACAAACAGACGCTCATTTTTATCTTCATTCTGTCGTGAAGACGATGCATAGTTTCCTTGCTGCAACTTACCACTGTGAATATCATCTTTCTTAGCATAACATTGGGCTGCAATATGACCTGTTTTGCCACAGTAGTGACACACAATACCAGAGTTGTTAGAGCCTCTGTTCTGCCATCCACCTCTTCCTCTAAAGCTCCCCCTGCCTCTAAAGTTACCACGACCTCCTGAAACCTGCATATCGCCAAATTGCTGATTCAATCTGTTTTGCTGGTTATCACTACCACGTCCTGTACCACGGCCTCTTGAAGAGAACCTGCCATGTCCCCTTCCTGAACTGGAGTAGAAAGCTTGGACCTGTTCACCACTTCTTTCAGATGTCTCACTCTGCATGTTGATCTCTTCAGTGATCATAAGGGAGACCAACTCATCGAAATTTGGAAATGGCTTTCTGACATATACAGAAGTTACAAAAGACATCCAAGCCTTTTCATTGTTAAGTCCACCCAAGGTAGATGACACCAAATCATCATCATCGGGCATTGCATCAATCGCTGCCAAGGCATCTGCAATGCTCCTTACCTTCAGTGCATACCCATTGATAGACATCTTCCATTTCTTCAATGTATTCAACTCTTGCTTGAGTTGAATCTTTCATGCGTTTGTATACAAAAAACATACTTTCAAGTATGGTCCAAGCAGCATATGAATTCTCTGCATTTCTAATATGTCCCAGCATATTATTGTTAATTACTGCAGATAGCCAATACATGACCTTCTTGTCTTTTGCATTCCATTCCTTCCGTGCTTTTGTCTCTTCTGCAGTTGGAGGATCACTCACCTTCGGCTCATTTTCTTCACCTGAAACAAACTCGTAGAGGCCTTTTCCAATAAGGAAGTTCGTGACATGGAACTTCCATGAAGGGTAGTTGTTCTTGTCGATCTTCTCGATGATGGGGCTTCCACTGTTCTCTGCCATTATCACAAAACTAATACCAAACCGCAAGCAAATCTTCTGCAACCCTTGACCTATAGTGCACATCAATACACTAGACAGCCTTTTTCACTGTTTGCTCAACAATATATGCAATCTGCAACTTGTTTGCAGATAAACCTTATGTTTGCTTCCTGCAAACACCTCAAGAATTACAGATTTGCAATTTGTAACTTGTGCACCCACTTTCGGTCAAAACAGCCGAAATCACAGTGTACCCTGAAACTGCTGTCCACAACCTTGCGGCTCTAAAACGGGGCCTGAAATGACCTCAGATGCCCAAAATAACTGCAGTAAGCCTTAAAGGGCTTGTTTGTAGAATAGACAGTGCTCTTTGTGCACACTAAATCTCGTTGCAATCTGAGATTTTTGCTCTGCCCTGCTTCCGGTGCCACCACAGGCACTATCCAAGAGAAAGAGTGGAAGGATGGGAGAGCTTCTTACCCGTGGCTTGCTTGCTTGAACCTTGCTTCTTCTCCTTCACTTTAGCCTTCGAAATCAGCCTCTCTCAGCGGTGCGGCTCTGATACCATATCAAGAATCGTGTGGTGGGGGGACTTGCTCAAGATGCTGTACCGAACACACACAGAATGCACAAGGAAAAGCTCACTCAAGAGATAAGAAGAGAGATGGAGGCCAAAACGTTTTCTTGCTAGTTTCTTCTTCTTCTTCCACACACTTTACAATGTACACAAAGTATAGATAAGATACAACATAAAGGAAAGTGGCTTACTAAGTCAAACAATGCATAACCGACTACACTAGTCGATTGGCACTATAACTATGCCAGTTGTAAATAGGTGTAATAACCTGAATATAATAAGTAATGAGTCAGTGGCCTGTGAGAGTCATAATGACCATCGACGTGCTAAGTGTAGACGTGTGGACCCATCTAGCCAGGCAGTCCATCATCAATGTCCGCATGTGTTGAGCTTGTCATCTCAACATATGCTTTGTGCACATTTGATGGTGCAACAGTGCATCCCACCCTGTGCTGGCATACAGTGCAAGAAGGAAGGACAAAGAGCCTTATGGTGCAGTGCACAGAAACAGATAATATGTTGTGCATTGAGAGGCCCAACCCATGCATGCAACACTTCATTCACACATCTCGCCTCTCCTTTGATTTGAAGGGAAAGACTGGTCACTCACCCCACCCTCTATCTCATACTCTTTTGATATATATACAAAGGGCAGCCCATACTCACATCCCTATCCTGTTAGGATGAAAGCTCGTATCAATCAAGGGATTGGTGATTCCACCTTTTCTTGGAACGAGACCTGCTATGATAGGGAATTTCTTCATTTTCTCCCATAACAGTTTTCTTTTCTCTTTTTTGTTTTGTTTTTTTTCTCAGAAGGGAAATGGTAGAAACATCATTTGTTAGAACCATCCTCTCCACCGTGGTTGATTAAAAATAAGAGATGAGGGGTAGGAGGTGGGTCGGAGGGGACAGAGGGTTGCATGCACCTCTTCAGGAGTGGCAGAAGAATGACTATCAAAAGTAGCATCAGAAGAATTATAGTGCCATGCCAATGGGGGAAAGGAGGGGGTGACTGTGATTGTCAAGATCACCGAGGAGAGAAGTACTTTTGGCGATAGCCATTAATCAGGAAGGGATCATCAGAGGCATCAATGGTCAAAGCCATTAGGATTGATAGCAACTACCTTGTATGGGTCCATCCATCATTGTTGAAGCTTGCAAGGAAACTTGCCAAATCTCGAATCATAGGCCAGGACAAGATCACCTTCTTTGAACTCCTTGTGCTTGATGAAACTATCATGATAGGCCTTACATCGCGCTTGAGTGGTTTCCATGCACTGCAGAGACATCCTGCAAGTTTCGTCTAAACATTCCAAGTGCAGGAGGTGGCGTTGTAGTGACTCATCATCTCCAAAGAGTTCTTTGATAGCCACTTGCAAAGAGGGCAATTCCAGTTCAACCGGGAAAACAACTTCTGTACTATACATCGGTTTTGTCCTGTAGCAGCCTTATGGGAGGTTTTGTACGCCCAGAGATCGTCCCAATCATGACAATGTGCCGAAATTGTTCTTGTCAAGATCGAGCAGAGGATGCAGTTGGTGACATCAACTTGGCCGTTGGCTCTGGGGTAGTAAGGAGTGGACTTGCGATGGTGGATCTTATCCATCAACTCTTCCATGATCTTGTTAAGGAAATGAGTACCTCTGTCACTTACCAGCTCGAGGGGACTGCCAAAATGGGTGATAATATTCTTTACATGAACAGGGCTACGCTGTTACCATTGTCCCACTTCAAAGCTTTAGCTTCACACCACTTTGCGACATAATCCGTACATACTAGAATGTATCTGTTCTACTTCTGTTTGGTAGGCGGATCAATGGGACCCACGAAATCAATCCCCCACTTCTCGAACAACTTTAGGGGAAGAATAGGTTGCTGTGGCATGGAACTTGTTTTGGTGGGTTTCTCCATTCGCTAACAACCATTGCATCTCTTGCAATAGTCATATACATCCTTGTGGAGGGTCGGTCACCAGTATCCCGCTAACAGAGCCTTCCTAGCTATTGCTTCTCCTGCAAAGTGTCCACCACATGGTTCATCATGGCATGCTTTCAATACTATGTTGATTTCATATCGTGTAACACATCTTTGCAACACTTCAACTTTGCCTCTCTTGTATAGTGCACCGCCTAGCAAGGTGTAGGGGACTGATTCTAATAGAAACTTCTTCTTCTCACGGCTTGAGATACTAGGAGGATACTATTGAGTTGCTAGGAGGTTGGCTATGTCTACATACCATGGAATAACTGTTTTGACTAGAAACAAGAAAGCATTAGGAAGGTCTGGATCATCATGTTCCTCTTCTATAGTTTGAGGGATCCGTGACAGATGATCTCTAGGACATGGGAATGCCCAGGCTTAGTGACCACTTCAAAATCAAAATCTTGGAATAGGAGCAACCATCTCATCAATCATCCTTTGACATATGCTTTGTTCATCAGGAAAAAGAGTGCTTCATGATCCACATAGAACTTGAAATGTGTTGACAGTAGATAGTGTCGAAACTTCTCCAGTGCAAATACCATTGCTAAGTACTCAAGGTCTATCACTGTGTAGTTTCACTCTCTATTAGTGACCTTTCAGCTTGCATAATATATTGGTTGATCTAATTTAGTTGATCTAATTTAGAGGGTCCCTTTTGACATAGGATAGCACCTAGCCCTTCAACTGATGCATCTGTGTGCACATGGAACTCCTTCATCCAGTTAGGAGGCTGCAAGACAAGTGCTTGGATGAGGCAATTTTTTAGGGTATTAAAGGCTTCTTCACAGTCATAAGTCCAAAGGAAATCCATATCTTTAGGAGCTTGTGTAGAGGGGCTGCCTTGGTTGCAAAATGTGTAGTAAATCTTCTATAGTAGCCCACATGGCCAAGAAATCCTCTCAGTTGCTTGAGGTTTGTTGGTGATGTCAAGGTGGCAATCTTCTCAATCTTCACCGAATCTGTTGCAATCCCTTGTGCAGAGACAATATGGCCCAAAAGAACTCCTGATGAGACGCCAAAGACACATTTGCCAGGGTTGAGAGAAATCCCATACTCTCGGCATTTGTCAAAGCATTGCTATAGGTGTCCCCAATGCTCACCTATTAAGCTATAGACACAAAAGTCATCAAGATACACCTCAATGAAATCATGCAGGTGATTTTAGAAGGCAGCCATCGTTACTCATTGGAAGATGGCAGGAGCATTACATATCCCAAATGGCATCACTCTATAGGCATAGGTCCCCCTTTCCGTGGTGAAGGTTGTTTTGGATTGGTCCTCTTCTGCGATTTGGACTTGGTTATATCTGCTGAATCCATCCAAGAGGGAATAGAGCTCATGGCCTGCCACTGTGTCCGATCATTCTTTGTCTTCGAGTTCAGCTTTCGAAAGTCCACACATATTCGAAGTTTCCCGTTCTTTTTGGATACTACCACAATGGGTGAAACCCATTCACTGTTAGCCACAGGATAAATGAGCTCGGCTTCAAGAAGTTTCAATAATTCACCCTTTACCAGAGCAAAATAATTAGGATTCATACACCGTTGTCTTTGCCTTACAGATTTGGCATCAGGCTCTAGGTCAATATGATGTTGGCATACTGTGGGATCAATTCCCTTTAGATCTTTATATGACCAAGCAAATACATCTAAGTTCTCCTTTAGTAAGGATCGCAGGACCAATCCCCTTTAGATCTTTATATGACCAAGCAAATACATCTAAGTTCTCCTTTAGTAAGTATCGCAGGACCACTAGTTCTTCTTCTATCCCCTTTAGAGCTTTATATGACCAAGCAAACACATCTAAGTTCTCCTTTAGTAAGTATCACAGGACCACTAGTTCTTCTTCTAGAAGATTGAGACTTACTTTCAGGTGACGTTTAGTACCGTCAGTATCCAGGAATGTCACTTTCCTTTCACCTTCCACTTTGCAGATAAATATTCCATGGATCACTTCTAGACTGACTCCTTCAAGGGAGTAGTGTCATCGTCTGATGTTCCATTAGAACCAGTGTCCTCCTTCTGAACAGATGACTCATTTGTCTATTGAGATTGCTGGAAGGGTATCAGAGCTTTATTTGCTTTTGTGCGAGTGGTGATTTCTTCTATACTTAGGGATTCATCTTCAGAGGATGCGTCCAAGAATGTCACATAGCACAGACCTTCTATAAGCCGTGGCTTTGATGGCTCTGGCTTCTGTTGACAAGGGGCATCATCATCATCTTTTCTCTAGAATGAATGGTCAGGGCGACAGAAGCCCCTAGTGAACTTAAATTTTATACCTTTGATCCATTGCTTATGCAAATTTTGCATACTTTGTGGTCCATTGGTCAATCCAAATGGAACCATGGTCATTTCATCCAACACCCCGAGATCTTTGGCCTCTGAGGTCTCTATAGGGACATCAACAAGATCATTTGCTATCAGAGGAACTTCTTCATCCGCACTTTCATAACCTGCTTCTTTTTCTTCCTCATCATTTTCATCCTCTTCCTCTGGAGGCTCTGTCTCTGCTTCTGTAGAGGCTCTGTAGGAGAAGAAAAGATCCTCCGCCTCTGTGTCTACTTCTGCTTCTGTCTCTGTCTCTGGCTCTGTCTCTGCAACTGCCATGTAACAAGGAGAACAGTACATCCATACTTCTATCTCACTGTCAGAGGTGATTTCAGAAGTCAATTCAGGTTGAGGGAGGAGGTGTTCTCCCATGGACAAAGACTTTGCTTCCTTCGGTAGTTGGCTTACAGTGCCCACTGTTAGGGACTATGCCTCTATTTTCTTGGGAAAGATTTTCGTCTCCCAATGTACCATCTATTACTTCATTGGAGAAGTCTGTTATGACTTCAATGGATGTGGATCCATTGCCTTTTTTGCGATCCATACAATTTCAACACCACTTTATTGGGTAGGGTTAGGGTTCCTTTGAACCAGTCCATCCTGGCTCTTGCTTCAAAAAGCCATAGTCTTCCCAACAACAGAGGGTTTGAGGTCCCATAAGAATTTGGTTTGACCACCAAATATGTCAGCCAATAGTCTCTTCCTGCAAGGGTTGTTTTTACATATGGGTGGATGCCCAATGGTTTAATTCTACTTTGGTCTGCCAATCTGATAAGCCACTGTGTAGGTTGAATTCCTTGCAAACCTAGATCCTTCATTGTCACATCCGTCATTATGTTTAGTCTACTATAAAAATTCTTAGTATATGATTTTCTTTGTATATGGGTTATATAATGCTTGATTCACTACACTTCTTGACAATTGTAGGTCTCAAGGAGTGATGTGGAGGTTGCCCAAACACCAAGAAAAAATATATCAAAGAGCATGCATGGTTCCTGGCTGGTTGGGAAGGAGTTCAAGGACAAGATCTCTCTCTATGGTGCATGTTTATGAGACATGGCCAATGCCATGCTTCAAAGTGCAAGACAACATGAATATACCGTCGACAAGCATCTTGGTGATGGCCCAAGCATGGAAGCCCTTTTGCAATGTATTGTAGAGCAAGGAATATCCCAAGCTTGCATGTATGGTGCATCAAGCAATGACAGGGACTCCCCTGTTTGAGGAGCCAACAAATTTACGAGGGAATAAGGAAATTGTGCAATGCAGGATGAGAAAATCAACATGCACAGTAGGAAATTTCTCTCACAAGCCCGGGTTTGTTATGGAAATTAGGGAGCAATGACAAAAAGGCTAGCCCTCAAAAGATCTCTTTCTTGGGGTGGAAGGAGATAGAACTTGTATAATGGGCAACACTACATGTGGGGCCTCTAAGGATGGAGAAACTTTGCACCACACAACAATTTCAAAACAAGATGCATCAACACCAATGAGAGAAATTCACAATTGTGGAGTACATCATCAATCTAGCTTTGTGGGCAATATGTAGGACTCCACAAGATTGTAGAGTGAAGTGTATGGGACTGATTGCGAAAATGAAAAAATGTACTAAGATGCTACAAAATTTTTCTAAAGGTGGCTTCGAGCTTCTTTCTGAAATGTGACATCCAAGGAAGAGTGGCTTGAAGGCATAAATGATGTGGTTTTGTACAAATGCTATTATATATACTTAGTATGTGGATAAATAACACAATATACACCCCAAGAATCGCTCTTATTTGGAAGGTAGATGTAGGTGCAAATATCACACACAAAGAGAGATGTAACTTGATGAATGTACAATTCATGCTAGAAGAAGTTATAAGGAGAGAAGGCCATGTAGCCATCGAGATAGGTACCACCATGCCCATAAGAATGACAAGTCCATCAATTCCTCCAATCCCAACATCATCAGGGTCTACAAAGTGGAGGCATGGGGTTTCAAGAGAGGTAGCCAAAAGATTTGTAAGTGCACATGGTATGGTTACAAGCCTTGTGAATGAAGTCACCATTGTGAGGAACTCAAACATATTTTCCATATAGCCACAAATAGTGGTGGAATATATGAGGTGCATATAAAACTTGTGCATTTGTTAGGATTTTTGACCTACATGAAAAATAAGTCATGCTCATATACCCAAGCTTTCCAACAGAGATGTATTGACAATTTTTTGTCAACCTAGATTGCCTACATCCTAGGGCAATATTCCAAAATCCTCTTTCTTTATCCTATGCTTAGTTTACCACATAGTTGTATTTCCATGTTGTAATTTGGTGATGTCCCACTCTCAATTTTTGTGCCATCAAATCGGAGCTTACCAACTCGTGATGTAAGTTCTCTTATATGTAAATACTCTTGTGTAGTGAATTATTTCCAAATTGGAACATTGTGGATAATGATATGTAATAAAATGTGATAACATAGCTCACAGTTACTTTGGCAATTTGATCTTCCAATATGATAGCTTCAACAATTCTCGTTCTCTACACTTAGCCATTTTTCCGTCTTACATGCTACATTTATGCAATATTTTCTACTATTTTAAAACAAAATGTAATGAAATTGAGAATGTCATTTCTATTACACATTAAATCTACTTTGATTTAAAAAAATACAAAATTCTTTTTCCTGATCAATGGGTGGGGGAAAGAAAGAAACATTGCTAATACAATTAGCAAATAAACGTCATATTTAGATGGTTGTTGAGATTGATGCTACTACTTACTTACAAACACTTAGTTGAGATCGAGGGGAACATGCCATTCAACAAAAATATGTAGGAGCTTTAGAGGCTTGGTTCGATCAGGCTGTTGAGTATTGGAAACGAGCAATAGCACTTTCCCCAAGTAATTACATCAAAGCACAAAGAAACCTTGGTACAAAAGCTTGTTAAAATTTTTATTTATCCAAAAAGCTCGCAGAAGAAAGCTTGCTAAAATATTTTCCCCTACCATATCCCTTTGGTGAAAAGGACTTCCTTTCGCTTCTTATTTGCTTGCTTGACCATGGTAATCTTGATGTTCTCTATACTCTTCATTGTCCTTTTATGCCATTTTCTTAGGAATTCTTTTGCATCTTGGTCTGCTGTTTGCATAGTTCTTGAAGCCATGGCTAATGGGATGATGGCTTCTTTCTTAATGGCCAACTCAAAAGGGGTATATCCAATTACCTTGTGGATGGAGCTATTATAGTGGAATTTAAGCACATCTAAGTATAGTTGACAATCCTTCTCATCCGCTTGAGCATAGGTCCTAAGATAGTCATATATGCCTTGATTGACTCATTGTGTTTGAATATTAGTTTTTAGGTGTGAAAGGATAAGGATAATCTTAGTTAGGTCTCCAATGTCTTGAAGAGTTCCTTGCACATGTCACTCATGAATCTACCATCTAGTTTGAGACAATAGCCAATGGTAACCCATGTAACTTGAAGACATGAGTGAAGAAGAGATGGGATACTTAATTAGAAATGAGTGGTGGCTTGGTGGGGATGAAGCGTGCTTTCTTGGAAAAGTAGTCTACCACTACAAAGTAGGTCACTCGTATATATGTCGTAGGGCATTTTCCTAGCCTTCACATTTGCTATCAAATTCGGTATCTCCTTGAGAGAAGAATTTAAAGACTATTAAAGTGTAGGAAAGACACAGAGAAGAGAAAATTTAAGGCGGGAATTGGACCTTGTCGGAAGCAGTAAAGATGGATTTGGCAATTTTTATGAGTCACGAAAGATGGGATTTCAAAGTGGTTTCAAAGAGAACTTGTGGATTTTTCATAATTTTTCTAGACACAAAATTGAACTAGAGCAAGTGACCAGCAATGCATGACCGCGAGTTGGGCAGACAAAAATTTCTAGAATTTGATTCGGAAGATAGTGGAGATATGAGGCTGGACACTGCAAAAGGCCAAAAGGGCCAAGAATTTTTAGGCACGGCCTTTGGGGGGGGCGCTTTTGGAACATTGCCATTTAGGACGTGCCACCCCCCCTCAAGGAGACGATTATGGCTATGGAGGCTAAACAGAAGTTATGCAACATATGTAGGTAGTGGATTCCCAATTTTCTTCGCTCCCGATGCAACTATGGCTGTCCAGTCAAAACAAGGACCATTGGCTGGTAAATGAGCTCCCATGAGCTTCACAGGTCAAATATGCTCAAACCCTTTGAGATGAGGACCCTCACTAATGGGTCTAACTCCCCCTAAGAGGATTTGTACTCATTTTTCCTGAGTTGAGAAATCAAAGTGGTCACTGTCAAAATTGCACCCAGATTTGGAAAAATGGAAATTCCAGGCATGATATGCATCAGTCTCCTTGATTTTTGTGCCGATAAGTTTCTCCTTGACTAAAGAACAACTCTCAAGAAGAAAGCTTGAAGAGATATGGCCTAGTTGATGAGATATGGCTGCTCCAACAGAGGTAATTAGGTACTGTCCACAGACACAGCTATGGCAGCGACTCCAAAAAGAGGCAATGTTGAAGCTATAGTTGCCCAATCTCAATGCTTGAGGTGCCAGGGAGGAGCTCTAGAAGTAGAGAAACACTTCTCCAGAAGGAAGTTTAGAGAGATTTGGCCTATGGAGAGAGATATGAAAGCTTCAAGTTGACAGGGTGCTGCTGGCTGTGGCTGCCATGGAAGCTTCATTGAAGGTAGGAATGCAAATGAAGTTGGAGATAGGGTCTAGTACTCAAACTGAGGTGAGCAGAGATGGAAAGGAGCTGAGAGGAGTGAAAGGAGAGTTGGGCCATATTCAGCTGAGCTCTGATACCATGTGAAATATGCGAGATCTAGAGCATGGCAAATGCGGAAGCTATGGAAGTTGAAAGACGAAAAAGAAACTCATGAAGACATTGACCCTAACTAGGAAAAATTGTTACACAAGTAAATTAGGTTCCAAGATTGAGACTTGGACTCATAAACACAATCTTGTGTATTGACAGTGACATGACACTTTACTGGAAAGAAAAGAGTACTATCATTGCATTAGGAAAAGAGTGCAAGTACAATACTTTATAGGATTTGAGTGGTGGTACTTTCTCCTACTGTGCATATGGGATTCTAGTCTTGAGCCCTCACTACTCCTCACAAAGGGACTGAAGTAGGTGCGATTGCAAATATCTTAACAGATAAGATCATCTACATAAACCACTAGAAACACATATCCATGATCTGTCTTCTTCGTGAAAAGACTGTGATCTGCATCACCCAATCTAAATCCATGTTGTTGTAAATAATTGTTGATCTGAGCATTCCATGCTCTAGGTGCATGTTTGAGTCCATATAAAGCCTTTTTCAGCTTACATACATGTGTAGGAAAGTCTGAGTGAACATATCCTTCAAGCTGCTCCATATATACTTCCTCAACCGAATCACCATTCAAGAAAGCATTCTTGACGTCCATTTGCCATAATTTCTAGCCTTTGCATGCTGCCAAAGCAATGACAGTTCTGACTATTTCTATTTTAGCCACCGGGCTGAAAGTCTCCTCATAGTCGAGGCCATATTGTTGTGTATACCCTTTTGCAACCAGCTTGGCCTTATAGCATTCTAACAAACCATCTAACTTGCACTTAACCTTGTACACCCATTTGCAGCCAATGGAGACTTTACCTTCAGGAAACTCAACCAATTCCCATGTCTCATTTTCAACCAAGGCTGCATACTCCTCATCCATGGCAGCACACCAATTATCATCTGTAACTGCATCATCAAACTTTGTAGGTTCTTTGTAACCTATCACACTAGCCATATATGCATAATGGCAGGCTGAATAACTAGTGTATGTAAACCTGTCAACTAGTTTTCTGACTCTCTCAGATCTCTGTAACTGTGGCTCACTCTGAGCTTGCCTCTCATGAGGCGGTACATAACGACTCTGTCTTGCTCCAGGAGTCATAACAGATGGAATGCCCAACTCACTATCCAAACTATCACTACTGGATGACTCATAACCTGCTGTAAGTGGACCTGTCACATCCTCAAGCATATTTTATTTTCCCTTATCCAATCTCCCCCTCACTGACATATCCATGTCCGTGGACATAGGAGTACGACTCCGCAAGCATCCTGACCAAGGACTTACTATAGGTGACCCATCACCTGTAGGACCACTCATAGATGTACTCATTGTAGGTGTATTTTTAGCATTACTAGTGTTGGCTAATCCACAGTAGCCACTGCAACAGGATTACCATACCACAATGCCAGCTCATAAAAAATAACATCTCTACTATTCAATGTCTCATGTGTAGATGGTACATAACCCTTCTAAGCTTTCCGGTCTTGTGCATAACCAAGGAACACACTCTTGATAGCTTTAGGATCCAATTTCTTCCTCTTTTCATCAGGAACATGCACATATGTAATGCTGCCAAATACCTTCAAGTGTGAAATGTCAGGCTTATGACCATACAACTTCTCATATGGAGTTACATCATGAATCCCTGCTGTAGGGGTTCTATTCAACACATAGACAACAATTGCTACTACTTTAGTCCAATAACCATTTGGTAAACTCTTCTCATTCAGCATAGCTCTTGCTGATTCCATCAATACCCTATTTTTCCTTTCTGCTACACCATTTTGCTGTTGTGTATAGCTACAAGTTAACTATCTTCAGATCCTATATTTAGCAAGGTACGTGTCAAAGTAATTAGAGACATATTCTCCACCTCCATCTGATCTAAGACATGAAATTTTATAGCTCAAATCATTTTTAGCATGCTTCTTGAAGTCCTTGAATGCATCAAACACATCATCCTTATGTTTCAGTAGTATGTAAAGCCAAATATACCTGTTGAAATCATCAATGAAGGATACATAGTAATGAGCACCACTAAATGAAGCATTATGAGATGGACCCCATACATCTGAATGTACCAACATCAAGGGTCATGAGCTATTCCGTACATGTCTCATAAATGGAAATCGTGCTTGATTTCCAACTTGACATACATCACATGCATGTCCAAAGTCATGATACTTGAACTTAGGCAGTCCAAGCACAATCTCCTTCTGCTGCATAGATTTTAGCTTTTGTACATTCAAATGGCCAATCTGCTTATGCCATATCTCAATATCCCGTATAGCACCATCATCATGTGTAAACATGGCTGCTTTCAATTCTGGAATCGACGCATCAAGAGTAAACATTCTGCCATCTCTTCGGCCTCTAGCAATTTGCAGCCATTACCATATTCTTCAACAAAGCATCCATCTCTATTAAATCTCACCAGTAGATTCTGCTTTGCCATCTGTCCACAACTGACAAAAGATTCTTGGTTATTATAGATACATGTAGCACATCATGTAGGCTCTTTTTCTTGCCATCATGCATCAGCAAAATAGAACAATTCCTGTGTGCTGAATGTCATATTGGGTGTCATCCCCAGTACACACATAACCATGTGAACTTGCAACCATTTCATCAAACCATTCTCCATGGGGTGTCATATGATTTGAAGCCCTTGAATCAATGTACCATCTCTCATCTCTGTTCTGCCTAGATGCATTCTTAGACACATGTTGCATGGCAAACAACCTATCAACTTGCTCATCGTGAGCACCACTAGAAGATGCATAGCGCCCAGGCGGTTTGCCCTTTGCCTTCATATCTCCCTGCTTCTTGTAACAATCCTTTGCAATGTGTCCATATTTTCCGCAGTAATGATAGTCCTTATCTCTGTTTGACTGATCATTTGACTGCCTTAAACTAGATCCACCACCTCTACCATGGGGTGATCTCCCCCTGCCTCTTATCTAGCTGTCATACCTAATGTGAAATACTTATAGCCCCCTATTATGGTTGCATAATCCACTTAGAATACTATCACAAAACATAGGCATACATATCATAAGTATGATGGAAAAAAGAAAGTTTGATAGTGATAAGCAAAGAACCTCATAAGTTGTGAGGCCCATGAGCACCATGAGAATCAATGATAGACTGCTCTTATGCATGCTACTCATGTGATACAAAAGGTAGAACATCAACATCATAAATCGTATTAGATGTAAGCTCTCTTATCTTAACTTGTTTACTAATATCATGCAAAACTTCAATAATATTAGCCTTCACAACATCATAACCCGAGGACTAAATTTTAGCATTGTCATATTGATTGACACTTTGTAACTTCGTAATCATATCCAAAAATCTATCATATTCAACCTGCATTCCTTCAAGCTTCTCCTTAAGAACGTCCTTCTCATGAATTAATGCTTCTAAATTTTCTGCGACAAACAACTATTGCACAACTGCATATGGCCAAGATATTACTTGAGATATTCTCATTGCAATGACAATCCATTGATCATACATAACTTTGACCAAAGCATTCTTCACCATGGTAACAATAGTTTGCATAGACAATGATCTATCAAGTTATACATTCAAATCTAGTAACATATGAACCTTTTCGCCAATATCTTGACTTTGTTGCATGGTACTAATGGTTACTTGCTCTAAATAGTTACTTGCCTGCATTAGGTCATTACTTTTCTATATCATGTTAATTATCACCTGTAGTGGTGAACTTGCTGCTGCAGCACTGAACCTATTGCATGTAGCAATGAACTTGTTGCTTGCAGTGGTAATCTTATTTTTCATTGTGATAACCTTGTTTCTTGCTGTGGTAACCCTGTTTCTTGTTGCGGTGTTGTTGTCTCTTGTAATAGGGTTGTAATTGCCTTCATTAGGACCTATAACAGGAATGACATTTTCTTTTTCCATCCAAGACAAATAAATACTAGTGCTAGTACTAAAATATCACCAACGTAAGTGCAATGAGATATTGTCAAAGTTTGAGAACTATTTATCCCACAAAACTAGTAAATGACCATAATATCCATAAAATTCTGCAGTATTGCTATGTCAGGCACTCTAGCTGTGACTTGCATAAAATTGATTCCCACTACTTGATAAACTTGTGAATCCTTGTGTGATTCATTATAATCAACTTGAATTAGTTTTCGGAGCCTAAATCCATCAATTGCAATTTTAACCGTGTCTCCTTACATTATAGCTAGAACAAAAGTGTTTGCAATTCTAAATACTTCAACTTCAATAATTGACTAATTAGAGTCCTTAAGAACTTTAGAAATATTAGTCTGAATTGAAACATTAACAACTTGATCATTCAATGCATAGAGATCCTCAAAAATAACATCTTGACTTGAAGCACGTGAAAATACCAACTGTGTATGTAAATAAGCAATTTCATTATCCCTCTACAAAAAAACTTCCTCAAGAGCATTAATGACTTGAAAACAATGAGAAACTTGGAAATCCATTACATTCCTCAATTGAAAAAACTCCTGCTATAGTAATGCTTTCTCTTCTTGAAGATGATTGATAAACAGATAAAGCTTCAATTGTTGCAATGTTTATTATATTTCTCTCCTTTTCAAGCTCAATAGAAAGCCAATGTATCATCTCAGTTGGAGATTGAATTATAGAGTGTACCTTGTATGGAACTTGCAAAAAACTAGACAAACTAATTCCATTATGTAGTTCTTCATATTCAACCAAATCTTGCAAACAAAATGTAGTATCGATCTTGCAATCGTGCTCTTTTTGTAAAAGAATTATAGTGCTAATCTTGCAATCCCGCAATTCCTGCAGCGGAATATTGACTTGTTCTTTCGATTGAGTAGTGCAATGACCTAAAATATTATCTTGCATGCTAGAAACATGGGTATCTTAAATAAATACATCCAAAGATAATACATCTCTATGCAAAATCTCCATTGCAGCTAACCTAACAAAGTGGTATCAGAGCTTGCTTCAGGCAATAGGCATTTCTTTAGGTGCAAGAGCTTGAAGTTGAAGAAGAGTTCACTCTGAAGAGTTTGCAGGCAAGGTAGCAAGGTTTGAAGCTTCTTCTTGAAGCTTGAAGCTTCCATCTTCACTTGAGCTTGTTGGCAGCCATCATTGGCCACTTGGGGACCCTTCCCATCATCTCCAACACTTGGACTAGCATTCCAATCTCTTCAGAGCTGAAGGCATCATCAGTGTGTGTATGCAGATTTGGTTTTCATCATGCTCAGGACCTATAACAACTCCTCTTCATTTGGCATCATGGTTGTGCTCTAGACTTTGCATCTAATGCTTAACATTGAGCATTGAAGTGTAGTATTACACTTGGGGCTTATGTACATTTAGCTTCAAGTTTGAAATACATAGTATTCAGATATGTAATAAACAAGGTAGCACCTGCTCTCTTGAGATTGATGCTCATATGATAGCTATTTGGATGTATCTTGATGCTAGATGCTTTGGGAACCATGCGGCATTGTCTTGAGGTCATTTTGAACTAATCTTGGCAAGGATTTGGCTCATTTTGTAGACATATTTGGCTATTGGAATAACATGACTAAATGACATTTTGACTGTGTATGCATTATGTATTGTTTCTAGACTATTTTGGGCATTCTAAACCATGTATTCATGCTTATGGTTGATGTTACAAGCTTGGATTTGATTCTGGAATGCATTTGAGCAGTAATTAAGGCTCATTTTTGGATCAGCTTTACCTACATGTCTATTGCTGTACATTCAAGACAATTTCTTGCATATTCAAGACAACATACCTCACTATCAGGAAATTTCATATGTTTCTATGCAAGAACATTATGATGATGTTTTGAGCATCTTTGCATGATTTTTAGAGCTCAATCTCAGTCAATCTAAGAGGTTATTTCAGTTTTGAATTTTTAGGATAGATTTTCCTGAATGTCAAGATTGCACTTTGAATTATAGGACAGCCACTTGTATTGTTAGGAATTCTATGTTGAGATATCGAGCTCCACTCGTGATATGCCAGGGTGACCGTTGTGCATTTATGTCACCGACTTGTCAATTGTAGACGCGGTTGGTACACCGCCCATGAATAATAGCTAGATGACAGCTATCCTTATCTACTCTAGTTCGTGGCTCAGTTAGTATGCCACCTTAGTTAGTTGTCTTTGGTTTGAGACCCATATATAGGGTTCTTCTATTTCTTTGTATGAGAGTTCTTTTGGCTTACACAACTAAGAAGAGAAAAACTGTTTTCAGCCTCCACCTCTGTGTGTATTCCCCCATTGTGCAAGCAAGAAAGCTACAAGTGAGACTCCTTCCTTCTCTCCCACAATCTTGACATTCTAGGACTGCACTCCTAAATTACAGGATAGCCACCTATATTGTTAGGAATTTGAGGATTGCACTCTTTTATTGTTAGGAAATTGGTATGTTTACTATCATTGAATGCTTTTGAGGCATTTTGGGCAATGAACTGATGTATGTTCTTGTTGCTACATACTTGGGGATATTTCTAATATACTACTGAGTGGATTTTGGAGCTTCCATTGCTTGGCATTATCTGTCATTTACTATCATACAGTTATTTGGATGTGAATCATGGCTAGCAACAGTGACAATCATCTTATGCATATCAAGAAGCTTGAATGAGCACACAACTTTGTAGTTTGGCAAAAGCAGTACCATAACATCTTGTTGCAAAAGAAGCAAGAAAAGCCAATTAAAGTAAAGGGAATAAAACCAGTTGATGTAGAGCAGGACGATTGGGATGAGCTGAATGAGCTTGCATGCTTGACCATTGAGCTATTAATTTTTAATGCCTTGCTGTTTAACATTGAAGGGTTGGATTCTACTTATGACATTTGGAAGCGATTGGAAGAATTGTATGCCTAGAAGAGTGCTGCAAGAAAAGTCTACTTACTGACTGAAGAAACTCATGGATTTGTGTATGAAAGAGGGTACTGCAATGTCTACTCACCTTAGTGAGTTTAACTCCATTTTTAGCTAGCTTGCCACTTTGAAGTTCAATATACTCTATTGCTTTCCCATCATACAAGCTTCACATGGTTGTTTTATTTCATTTATTATTGTAGTAGGTAAGCAACCATACCTTGCTTATGCATCTCCTTCAACATTGCAAAACCGATGTGACCAAATATTTCATGCCAAAGTTTACTTGTGCCCATATCAGTGGTGGCTGTAGGAGTACTTAGCTCATATAGGTTGTTCCATTAGGAGAAATATGGACTCTCTTTTTTGCCCCTTAAGGGGTTTCTCTCACCTCTCTCTCTCTAAAAAGAGATTCCAAAATAATATTATAAAAAGAGATCTTCTACAATCAAGAAAATCTCGTTTTTGTGTTTTCAATAGATTTCACCTATTATTTTATTCCCAAACTGCAGGATAAGGTCACTTTTTCTCAAAATCCTCATAACTAAAAAAATACAATTCTATTTTTTCTAAAAACGCAGCCAATCATTCTTTAATGCCCTCATGACTCTTTAATGCCCTCTTTAGTGCCCTCATGACTTTTCAATCATTCTCATTCTCGCTTCTTAAAAGGGCGGAAGTTAAAAAACGATATAAAATGACGTACACATCATATTTTAAGATTATTTTTTACCCAGAGACACCTTTTTGACTCAAGAGTTTCCTTGTAAATTTTCATCTTTTTTGGACAAGTATATACCTATTTCTGGGCATTTTTTCATTCCCTCAGAAAGCTCTAGTTTTGTCCCAAATTTTGTGCATTCTTCTCTTTTCCTCCAGAATATGGTTTCTTGCATACGAGTTCTTCTGAAGCAGCATTGAGGAGTAGTTTTGATACCATTTGTTGAAATCAAAGAATCTCTATCTACAACACACTCTACCCTGCTACAAGCCATCTTCCTCTTCAGAAATATGCAGTAAGAAATCTCCGTCTTCAACAGTCTATACTACAAGCAATCCAGTGATAATGGAGGTATCTTTATTTTTTAAATCTTTGTGATGTTATTATTCTTCACAGTTGTTGTTCAGTCCTTAAGCATCAATTCATAGAGAGAGAGAGAGAGAGAGAGAGAGAGAGAGAGAGAGAGAGAGAGAGAGAGAGAGAGAGAGAGAGAGAGAGAGAGAGAGAGAGAGAGAGAGAGAGAGAGAGAGAGAGAGGAGGGGAGAAGGGGGGGGACAGAGAGGACTGTGTGAGATGAACAAAGAAAATAAGTGATAGAGTGACAGATAGTAAATTAGGGTAGAAGATAAGATGATGTTATTGTTTTCCACTAGCCAAGCTTCAGTATGAATGTGTTTAGGGTTTCCTTGATGAATTTTTGTTGAGAGAGAGAGAGAGAGAGAAAGAGAGAGAGAGAGAGAGAGAATATTTTGGATAGAACAGAAGATAAGATTTGATGCTAATTAGAGGTAGATTAAAAGCCAAGATTACAGGCTGATTAGGGGTTGATTAGGGTCTATCAAGACTGAAAGCAAGAAAAAGAGACAAGAACCAACTGGGTTTTAAAAAAAACACAGATATAGTGAATCAAAGGGGTGTAGTTCTGCTATTTGAATGTTAATCCAAGTTAACATTTGCATACTTTTTTTTTTGCAGAATGCAGGTGCAGGATGTACCAAGAGAAAGAGAGATATTCACTTTCAATTGGAGGATGAATATGCACCAATGTTCAAAAGAACTGTGGAAAGAGATGATGCAATAAGATGCAGGATGCAACAAGAAAGAAATGCAGGGAAAAAAAATGTGGACCTTTGGGTTGATGGGTGCATTTATCCACCCGATCCACTCACTCGAAGGCCACCACAATTTGAAGGACTTACATCATTTGTAAAGTTTGCTTGTGAATGCAATGAAGGATTGTATGGATACACATGCAGACTTGTCACAAAAGGAATAGCAGGGGCTCATCAAACCTTGACAAATATGCAGACAAGATTACAAGGGAATATGCAGTCTTTGATGGAAAAGGATAGATTATTGGCTGAGAAGGATAGAGAGAACCAGAACCTACAACAAGCAATGTCTGTCATTGAAGATGCTATGCATGCTACACACGTGTAGAATATGGAGTTACAGTCTAAAGTCAATGACTTGGAGAAGGAGAATCAAAACATAGAGAGGAAGCTCACAAAAACTTTGGAGATTGGGCCCACTTTAAAAACCAAAGAGGCACGTCGGCGCATCCGATCCGTTAAACCAATTGGCCAATTAGCCAAAGGAAGTGGACAATATCATAGACGGATATGTGCTCAATCTACTACAATGAGAAATATGTTTCCTCATGTAGAGAATGATACTATTGCCAAAGTCCTTAGCAAGAATATGGTCAAAAATGCATTGGAAAATCGTAAATTCAGGGACATTGTGGATGGTGTTGCTAGTGAACGTCTTAGGGATGTGAGCAACTTGTTTACTGCTACAGATGCTCAGGGATTATGTGACAAGGTGGGAATGAGTTCTGAGTCATATAGTATGCTCTATCAACAATTGGATACAGGTTTTAAGCAAGTCTTCAATACTAAGCGAGTAATGCCTCTGCCAAAACCATTTCACGTGAAGAAGGCTCGAAAACAACTAAATGAGAAAGTTTTAGAACTAATTGGTGAGCCTACGCATCTGGAACACACACACATATTGAAGTATGGTTCCAAAGAAGTTGCCTTTGTATTGAATGCATCCAACAACTTTGTATTGGATATATGTAGGGTTCAAATTGCTATGGTCAAGTTTTACAATATGTCTATGGAAGAATGTAGAGGCAAGCTTAAGTTTGTCCTCAAACTTGATGAGAGTGAGATTATCAAGGGCAAAAACTTGAGTGTGTGAGTATAACACTTATGAATCGAGCATTGGATCCCAACATCGATGAAAAACATCCTTTATACTTCAGTGTACAATCGGAGAATGAAATATGGTGGCTTGCAGCATTTGAAGTACCAAAGGAGGACCATGAAGTACTTAAAGTTTTTTTAAACCTCACTAATATACCCAGTGTTATTCAACAGCAAAATAATGGAGCAGTTTTACATGTTGAGGGGTTTGGGGACTATCAAGTTGAATGGCATATTGTAGGTGATTTAAAAACATTGAAGTGTATGTTTGGTTTATCAAGTGCAGCAAATGCAAAATTTCCGTGCATATACTGCATGCAAACTAGGAAGAAAGGGAAAGATGGAAAGAAAGAATGGCTTGCCAAGGCAGGACAACAGGGTGCTCCGACACGTGATCAGAAAGTCATGAGAAATGGAATGCTAATTCCAGTGGATCCAAACTGGCGCCCTATTTTGGAAATACCACTAACAAGGGTTCACTTTTGCACATTGCATTGTTTGGTTAGAATAATTGAGAAGCTAGTATATGAATATATATGCTTTGCATACAAGATGCAGCCCGTGTCAGAATCTGATACTACATGCAAGAAGGTAGAACAAGTCCTCTCTGAAGTTGGATTGCACGGAGGCCAAGTAGAAATAAAAAAGGACGAGAAAAAATTGGGGAAGAGTGGAAATGTTCCTTGTAAACCATGCTTTGGCGGACCCAAGGCTAGGAAGTTTTTATCTCCACCTCGAGATGAGGAAGGCAATATACTAGTAAAACAACCAGAGAAGTACGAAGCATGGAAAAAGTTGCACCTTGCTGTTTCAGATTGGAGCAATGGGGGACGAACGAGGATTGCGAAGGCAGAAGTGTGGATACACCTAGATAGATTAGCAGCTCTCTTACAGAAGTTGGGGTTTATGGATGGTGATGCCAATGCATTTAAAGAGACAGCTGCTAAATTTCATAAGTCCATGGTGGAGGCATGGACTACAAATAGCATAACACACTACATGGTCAGTATTATCACCATTGCAAAAAAAAATCATCATTTCGAATTACTTTGTGTTTCTAATCTCTTTTCTTGTGCAGCATATACTTGAAGCACATGGTCCATACTTTGCAGATCAAGGAAGTTTGGCAATATGGTCAACTCAAGGCATGGAAAGATCTCACTGGCAAGCTCGCTGTGCTCTTCAAAAGGCAACTGATCATGGAGGTGGCATCAATGATTCCAATTCTATGAGGCAATTATTCCAATGGTGGTATAGGAGACTAGAGATACGATACGAGGAAAAAGAAAAGAAGTCAAAAACATCTCAAGCAGAATCTATAAGTAGGGCAATATATGAAGTGAGAAAAGCAAGATATGAAAACAGCGCAGCTAGACAACGGCACGCAGAATGGTTGGCAACCCAAGAGAGAGATGGCAAAAAATGGAGACCTAGATAAAGATAATAATTTTGATGCATTTAGAGTCCACAAGAGAGCACAAGTCCCAAGGATATGACACATCAATACTCATATCTCTAACATGAGATGTCTTATAAATTTTCTTTAAAATTTCAAAGGTTTGTCACTATATTTTTCAAAGTCGATTTCGAACTTTGTTTTTTAATTATGAAAAGTCCATTTTGAAATCCTAAGACAAAGATATGAAAATTCTAAACATTGGAACATTCATTGGCCTAGAGAGAGAGGGGGGGCATGAGGGGGGTGTCAGGAGATAGAGAGAGGTAGGGATGGGGTGGAGAAATGAAATGAAATGATAAATTTAAAATTCATTTACACCACAGTAAGTTTGAAAGTTTCGTATTTAAGTCGTCTCTCCTTTCATTTTTTCCCATTGCTCTCCACTCTACCCTCCACCTTTCTATCCTTCATCATCACAGCCATGGCACGTTCCAAGCTTCCTATCAAAAAGGCACATGCGAGAGCAAGAGCTCAACACTCTTCCGAATCTAGTGAGCGTACTGTGAGTGACAAAGATCCCCTGGTGACCGATAACGGTGGCCCTACTGCAGCCAATAATGGTGGCGCTACTGTGGCCAACAATGGTGGCCCTAGTATGGTCGATAATGATGGTTCGCCATTGTCCAAAAATGGTGGTCCACATGCTCTAGCCGCTCCACCTCCCACTACTGCTCCAACTCGTAATACACGCCCTCCAACACATAAAAAGCGAAGATGGAGACCAGGCACAGCTGCGCTACGCGAGATAAGGAAATTCCAGAAGAGTGCCGACTTGATTATTCCTAAGGCACCATTCTCCAGGTTGGTGCGAGAAATACTGCAAGATCTACAGTCAGGGCATCATCACAAGTTCTTTTCGAGGAACCAGGCAAGGAATGTGGGGCGATGGTCAAGCCAAGCCTTGCTTGCTCTCCAAGAAGCAGTTGAAAGCTACTTGATTGATCTAATGAGTGATGGTCAACTTTTAGCCATTCATGCCCGACGTATCACTATTAAGCCCATAGATCTGGTTCTTGTTCGCAAGATCCGCAATAACAAGGATGCATTTAATCTTAATGTCAACAATATGCTTTGAGAAGCTACCTTGTAATTGGATCTATGTTTTTAGCTCAGGTTTGGTTGTAGATTGTAAGGATCTTAGTTTTGGGTTATCTTTCCAATAGACCTTCAAGTATTTGATAGTAGTGGCCTGCAAAATGGAGCTAAATTTTCCCTAGCTCTAGTTGTACTTGGTGCGATGCACTATCTACCGTGTATTTCATAGTTTCGCAATGCTAAATCCAATATGTGATATTCTATTTTGACCATGTTTCGCATTGTGTGAATTTTCAAGTTTCCAATTTTGTAAGTAGTTTTGTTGAGGATAAATTCAATGTGCAACCACGTACACGTCGGTGATCAGTTGTACATGGGCCGATGCACTATATCCTTACTATATTTAGTGGTTTGGCAACAGTATATCTGATGCGATATTCCATTTTACCCATGATTTATTTTTTGTCAATTTTTAAGTTTCCAATGTTTCGCATTGCGAGGTTGACAATACATTTAATCTGCAGTTGCACACACTCATTATCAATACATTTAATCTACAGTTGCGAGGTTGACAATACATTATCAGTGCAGTATAATGCAGTTAACGCATTTTCAAAAAAAGATTGAACCGTCAAATTTATAAATCGGAATCTGGTGAAACTTCACCCTCATGCTGGGCATAGGAAAAACTCATTTATATTAAAAATTTGGCCCCATCAGAAGCCTCTGGGTCACCTGTCCGGAGGCTCGCGTCTGGGGCCCTGAATCTGGGGGATTCAGGGCCCCAGACGCGAGCCTCCGGACAGGTGATCCAGAGGCTTCTGTTGGGGCCAATTTTTTTTTGGATGGTTGATGTGTCCTTGAGGAGCCTACAGGTAAAATTTCATGTGAATCGGAGCACTGGTGATATTTTTCCTAAGCGTGGATTCATTAATTGAAATTTTAGGGTTTTTGAAAAGTTTGGCTATAAGTTTAAAGTTTCACCTCATTTTACACATTTCACTTTTGAGTTCTGAGTTCTCTCTCCTAGAAGACATGGTACGCACCAAGCAAGCGGCCCGGAGATACCCCCCTGGAAATTCCATACGGTAGCCACGTCCTCCAGCTCCACCACCACCACCACCACGCCAGCATCGCAAGCATCGATGGAAGCCAGGCACAGTGGCTGTTCGCGAGATCCGCCACTACCAGAAGACCACTCACCTCCTGATACCGAAGGCTCCATTCCAGAAGTTGGTGCGGGAGATCATGGAGGGCATACTGATCATGAACAACAGGAACCGGTTTCCAAACACATCACGCGCGAAACAACTGGATCGCTGGACTGCCCAGGCCCTCCTCACACTACAAGAAGCTGCTGAAGCCTACCTCATCGACTTATTTGGAGACTCAGTCTATGCAGCGGTGCATGCAAGGAGGGTCATTGTCACCGAGAGGGATCTGCGGATAGTCAGGTTCTTTCGGCGATGGAAAGATAGTCCTCGCGGAGGTCAGCAAGGATAGAGGTGTACAAACTCAAAAGCACATGGAATGTAGCTTCTGAAGACATTTTGTAAAGCCTTGGTTGTAATGGACCCCATGTAAAATTGTTATTAATACAAATACAAAGTTTTTGGCGCGTCTTATTTTTGTTTAGTCACTTGATATTTATTTTATTTACGTTGTTGAGTTATCGTTACATGCCAGCATATGCTGAATGCTGTTATGGGAAAGGGAACACATGATGATGTTTGGTATGTTGATTCAGGTGCATCCAATCATATGACCAGCCATACAGAATGGTTTGGAGAGATGCATGATTTGCAAAATGCAGGTTATGTGCAGACGGGTGATGATTCATGCCACCCAATTTCACACATTGGAAAAGTTCCCTTATCCTTGCATGATGGTAAGACAAAGAGTCTTTCAGATGTATTACATGTGCCATCTATTACAAAGAACTTGGTGTCAGTCGGTAGAGCAAGGGCTGCAAGTCAGATTTAATGCAAAGGGCTGCTTTGTAGAAGACTTCAATGACAAGTGCAGGTTGGTTGCAAAGGGAAGTAGAGTTGGACGTATGTTTACTCTGGATGTTGGAATTGCTACTATGAATGCTGCTATGTATGCTAAAGAAAAAGGTGTTGTTGCGGATATCGAAATTTGGCACAAACGCATTGGACATGTAAATGTACAAAGGCTGAAATTAATGCAGTCCAAAGGGTTGGTTACATCTTTGCCTACATTTAGAGTTGCAAAATTTCATAAGGTATGCGAAGCATGTCAGTTTGGTAAGCAGGCAAGACAACCCTTTTCACATGACAGAGATGTAAGCAGAAATATCCTTGATGTTGTGCATACATACATTTGGGAGCCTACACAAAATGTATATCTTGGAGGCAGTTCATACTTTGTCACATTCATTGATGATTGTTCTAGAAAGCTGTGGGTATATTTTATGAAGGAAAAGAGTGAAGCATTTGAGCACTTTAGAACTTTCAAGGCTGTTCTTGAAAGAGAAACATGCTTGAAAGTAAAGTGCTTGAGGTCAGATGGAGGGGGAGAGTACCTCTCGAATGATTTCAGTGATTTTCTGAGGTCTCATGGGATAAAGAGACAGTTCACATGCAGGTATACCCCACAACAAAATGGGGTTGCAGAAAGGAAAAACAGGCATATTGCAGAAGTTGCACGTGCCTTGATGGCTGAAAAGAATATGCCTAAGCATTTTTGGTTTGAGGTTGTTCATACTATTGTTCATATTATGAACAATACTCCCATAGCTACAGTTCATGGGATGACTCCTGAAGAATGCTTTACTGGCAAGAAGCCTGATGTATCGCACTTGAAGGTATTTGGCTGTATTGCATATGTTCATGTGCGAGATGAGCTATGGAAGAAGCTTGATCCAAAGGCAAAAAAATGTGTCTTTATTGGATACTCTTTAGAGTAGAAAGGGTATTGCTGTTATAACCCTGTTACATGTAAGTTCAGAGTGAGTAGGGATGTCATCTTTGATGAAATGAGCAGTTGGTATGCATCTAGTGGTGATGCATTGGATGATGATGATGATCATGACACTCACATGCAGGCTGAAAAGCAAGAATCACGGACTCTTAGTGGACCAGATATATCATCTGGTAGTCCTTGGTCTGGGAGACTAAGAAGTAGCTCTACATCTTCAGGTGCATCTAGTAGCACTACAAGTAAAGACAAAGAAAAGAATAAAGTGTCAGATGGCATTGATACAGTTCTTGATGGAGACTCCAGTGGCTCAGAAAGCTTGGTTGATGAGCTTGGCATTCCTTCTGTTAGGACACCGGGTGTACAGAGAGCTCATAGTAACGTAAAGGATCCATTGAGCGATCCGGTGGTACGCAGATCTAGTAGGGTGAGATACCATGTTAAAAGATTTAGTTTTGAAGGTTATGCAACTCACCATTATGCTTATATGGTGAAACTAGTTGAGGATATTGAGCCCACTTGTTTTGAGGATGCTGTTGGTTATACTCCTTGGGATGCAGCAATGGATGAGGAGATGGTTGCATTAGAGGCCAATAAGACTTGGGATCTAGTATCATTGCCGAAGGGCAATAAAGCTATTGGATGTAAGTGGGTTTTTAAGACTAAGAACAATGCAGATGGTTCTATTAGTAGGTATAAAGCTAGGCTGGTTGCAAAAGGCTATGCCCAGACATATGGCATAGATTATGATGAAACCTTTAGTCTAGTTGCTAGGATGGCAACTGTCAGATGTGTGATTGCTTTGGCAGTAGCCAAAGGATGGAGGTTGCAGCAAATGGATGTGAAGAATGTCTTCTTGCATGGTGATTTGCAGGAAGAAGTGTATATGGATCAACTAGCAGGTTAAGAAGATTTAGAGCATCCCACGTATGTGTGCAGGTTGAAGAAGGCGCTCTATGGGTTCAAGCAAGCACCTAGAGCATGGTCTGAAAAGATCAGAGAGTATCTTGTCAATATTGGCTTTTATGTTTCTGATGCCGATCACTCACTTTATGTGAGAAAGGGAGATGTAGGTTTGGTCATCATAGTCATGTATGTGGATAACTTGATTATTACAGGTGATAGTGATAGTGGGATTGCTAAAGTCAATGACTTTTTGAAAAAGAAGTTTGAGATGAAGGATTTAGGTGAGCTAAGGTACTTCCTTGGCATTGAGGTGATCAGAGGTGATGATGGTATATGGCTGTCCCAAAGACAGTATGGCTTGGATATGTTGTCCAAGTATGGTATGACAGCATGCAAACCACTTTCAGTCCTGTTGGAGCAAAATATAAAGTTGAGTGCTGATGTTGGTGTTGAGATAGAAGACCCTACTATGTTTAGGAGGATAGTGGGGAGTTTTATCTACATGACCATTACAAGGCCAGACTTGAGCTACGTTGTTGGTCTTGTGAGTCAGTTTATGCAAGTACCTAGAAAGCCACATTTGGATGCAGTCAGATGCATATTGAGATATGTGAAGTCCACATTAGATTATGGACTTTTCTATGAGGCAGGTACAGATGTACATGTATTTGGATACACAAATGCAGATTGGGCTAGTAGTATGTTTGATAGAAGATCTACCAACTGATACATGTTCTCTCTTGGTAGTGCAGCAGTTACTTGGAGCAGCAAAAAGCAATCTACAGTTGCTTTGTCAAGTACAGAGGCTGAGTATAGAGGTGCTGCTATTGCAGCATGTGAGTTAGTATGGCTACAAAAGTTATTGGCTGATTTAGATGTGCAGGTGGAAGGTCCAGTTGTCATTTATTGTGACAACATGAGTAGCATACAGTTGGCTAGGAACATTGTGTTTCATGCCAGGACAAAACATATTGAGGTACACTACCACTTTGTGAGAGAGAAGGTAGTAGCAAGTGAGATTGACTTGTGTATGTTAGCACACAGGATTAGATAGCTGACATCTTCACGAAGGCATTGGGTACAGAGAAGCTTCAAAAGTTTTGAAGCTTACTTGGAGTTGTAGAGATGCAGTTGAGCTTGAGGGGAAGTGTTGAGATGACAAGCTCAACACATGCGGACATTAATGATGGACCGCCTGGTTAGATGGGTCTACACGTCTACAATTAGCATGTCGGTGGTCATTATGACTCTCACATGGCCACTGACTCATTACTTATTATATTTAGGTTGTTACACCTATTTACAGTTGGCATAGTTATGGCACCAGTCAACTAGTGTAGTCGGTTATGCATTGTTTGACTTAGTAGGCCACTTTTCTTTATGTTGTATTTTATCTATACTTTGTGTACATTGTAAAGTGTGTGGAAGAAGAAGAAGGAACCAGCAAGAAAAAGTTTTGGTCTCCATCTCTCTTCTTGTCTCTTGAGTGAGCTTCTCCTTGTGCATTCTGTGTGTGTTCGGCATAGCATCTTGAGCAAGTCCCCCCACCACGCGATTCTTGACAAGGGAGTTATAGCGCTAGTTGGAGAAGAGTGAGTGCACCAATTTTTCTTGCATGCAGGCCTCAGCATCGGGGATATCCTGTATGCTGACGCTGTCATTTGACAAAACATCCTCCCTCTTCATCTTTAGCATAGTATACAGATCTCTCTTATGCTTCTTCTCCACCTTAGGCTCCAACCCTAGTACCTTCTCCTCTAAGGCCTGGTTCAATGGCACCTACACCTATTTAGTGTTCTCTTCTCTTCCCACAATCACTATTCCAAATTCTTGATGGGGTTTGTACATTCTCAGAAATTCCACACACTTTGTGTGGTCAAGCTCCTGTGCAAAGTCCTCTAGGTACTTCAAGAGGTTACACTATTCCACTACTCTCCTTATAGCCTCCTCCTTGGCTACCACCTCCTCGAGGCTGTGGATACTATGGAATTTCAGTTGATTATAAGCACGGTTTTCTAAGGGGATGCCGTACTATGTCCTCTCCTCCTCCATGAAAGGGAGTTGGTGAGCACAATCTTGATGCGACATCTTTCATTCCTATCATGAACTATGATTCCCATTAGTGCTTTCAAAACAATTATTTGCTAAAAAGAAAGACTTCATGTTTGTTGAATGAAAACATTTAAGCTCCAAAATAAATTTTTCTTTTAGACTTTTTATCCTTTATTTCAAAATTTTTGTGACATTTTTCCTCAATCACAAGTTAACATGTTTCTTTCCTTTCTGCATTAGACTGAGGTTTCCATGGTGGTGTGTTTTTTCTTATGTATTTGTGCGTTTGCTTGATTTTGATTGGTTTTGATTTGACTCACCTTACCCTCTTCCCTTCCACATTTGAGAAGAATCCTTCCTAGGATTGAAGGCTAGTGGACTAAGGGCATTCAGCGTACGGGTCGAGTGTTTACCTTTGCATGAGCCAATCATAGAAGTTTGGATTGTACTGTTGAGGTGACAAGATCAACGCATGCGGACATTAATGATGGACCGCCTGGTTAGATGGGTCCACATGTCTACATTAGCACGTCGGTGGTCATTATGACTCTCACATGGCCACTGACTCATTACTTATTATATTCAGGTTGTTACACCTATTTATAGCTGGCATAGTTATAACGCCAGTCGACTAGTGTAGTCGGTTATGCATTGTTTGACTTAGTAGGCCACTTTCCTTTATGTTGTATCTTATCTATACTTTGTGTACATTAAAAAAAGTGTGGTGAAGAAGAAGAAGAAACCAGCAAGAAAAAGTTTTGGTCTCCATCTCTCTTCTTGTCTCTTGAGTGAGCTTCTCCTTATGCATTCTGTGTGTGTTTGACGCAGCATCTTGAGCAAGTCCCCCCACCATGCATTTCTTGACATGGTATCAAAGCTACGCCACTGAGAGAGGCTGATTTCGAAGGTTGAAGTGAAGGAGAAGAAGCAAGGTTCGAGCAAGCAAACCACGGGTAAGAAGCTCTCCCATTCTTCCACTCTTTCTCTTGGACAGTGCCTGTGGAGGCACCAGAAGCAGGGCATAGCAAAAATCTCAGATTGCAATGAGATTTGATGTGCGCGAAGAGCACTGTGTATTCTGCAGATATGTCCTTTAGGACTCTCCCGCTACTATTTTGGCCATCCGAGGTCATTTCAAGCCCCGTTTTAGAGCCACAAGGTTGCGGACAGTAGTTCGAGATAGCCTACAATTTTAGCTATGTCTGCCGTATACAGGTGCATATGTTACAAATTTCAGATCTGTAAGTTCAAAGGTGTTTACCAGCGAATAAACACAAGGTTTATCTGCAAATTGGTTATAGATTGCATGTATTGTTGAGCAGACAGTGAAAAAGGCTATCTGGTGTATTGATGTGCACTACAGCTCAAGGGTTGCAGAAGATTTGCTTGCTATTTGATATTAGTTTTGTGATAATGGAAGAGAACAGTGGAAACCCCATCATTAAGAAGCTCGACAAGAATAACTACCCTTCATGGAAGTTCCATGTCACGAACTTCCTTATTGGAAAAGGCCTCTACGAGTTTGTGTCAGGTAAAGAAAAGGAGTCGGAGGTGAGTGATCCTCCAACTGCAGAAGAGACCAAGGCACGGAAGGAATGGAATGCAAAAGACAAAAAGGTCATGTATTGGCTGTTTGTAGTAATTGACAATAATATGCTGGGACATATCAGAAATGCAAAGAATTCATATGCAACTTGGACCATACTTGAAAGTATGTTTTCCGTAAATACAAAGGCACAAAAGATTCAACTTAAGCAAGAGTTCAATACATTGAAGAAAGGAAAGATGTCTATCAATGAGTATGCACTGAAGGTAAGGAGCATTGCAGATGCCTTGGTAGCGATTGATGCAATGCCCGATGATGATGATTTGGTGTTGTCTACCTTGGGTGGACTTAACAATGAAAAGGCTTGGAAGTCTTTTGTAACTTCCATATATGTCAGAAAGCCATTTTCAGATTTCGATGAGTTGGTCTCCCTTATGATCATTGAAGAGATCAACATGCAGAGTGCGACATCTGAAAGAAGTGGTAAATAGGTCCAAGCTTTCTACTCCAGTTCAGGAAGGGGACGTGGCACGTTCTCTTCAAGAGGCCGTGGTATAAGACGTGGTAGTGACAACCAGCAAAACAGATTGAATCAGCAATTTGGCGATATGTAGGTTTCAGGAGGTCATGGAAACTTTAGAGGCAGGGGGAGCTTTAGAGGAAGAGGTGGATGGCAAAACAGAGGTTCTAACAACTCTGGTATTATGTGTCACTACTGTGGCAAAATAGGTTATATTGTAGCCCAATGTTATGCCAAGAAAGATGATATTCGTAGTGGTAAGTTGCAGCAAGGAAACTATGCATCGTCTTCACGACAGAATGAAGACAAAAATGAACATCTGTTTGTTATGCAGCATATGCTGAATGCTGTTACAGGAAAGGGAACACATGATGATGTTTGGTATGTTGATTCAGGTGCATCCAATCATATGACCAGCCATGCAGAATGGTTTGGAGAGATGCAGGATTTTCAAAATGCAGGCTATGTGCAGACGTGTGATGATTCATGCCACCCAATTTCACACATTGGAAAAGTTCCCTTGTCCTTGCATGATGGTAAGACAAAGAGTCTTTCAAATGTATTACATGTGCCATTTATTACAAAGAACTTGGTGTCAGTCGGTCAAATGATAGAGTAAGGGCTGCAAGTCAGATTTAATGCAAAGGGCTGCTTTGTAGAAGACTTCAATGGCAAGTACAGGTTGGTAGTAAAGGTAAGTAGAGTTGGATGTATGTTTACTTTGGATGCTGGAATTCCTACTATGAATGCTGCTATCTATGCTAAAGGAAAAGGTGTTGTTGTAGATATTGAAATTTGGCACAAACGCATTGGACATGCAAATGTACAAAGGCTGAAATTAATGCAGTCCAAAGGGTCGGTTTCAGGTTTGCCTACATTTAGAGTTGCAGAATTTCATAAGGTATGCGAAGCATGTCAGTTTGGTAAGCAGGCAAGACAACCCTTTTCACATGATAGAGATGTAAGCAGAAATATCCTTGATGTTGTGCATACAGATATTTGGGGGCCTACACAAAATGTATCTCTTGGAGGCAATTCATACTTTGTCACGTTCATTGATGATTGTTCTAGAAAGCTGTGGGTATATTTTGTGAAGGAAAAGAGTGAAGCGTTTGAGCACTTTAGAACTTTCAAGGCTGCAGTTGAAAGAGAAACAGGATTGAAAGTAAAGTACTTGAGGTCAGATGGAGGGGGAGAGTACCTCTCAAATGAGTTCAGTGATTTTCTGAGGTTTCATGGGCTAAAGAGACAGTTCACATGCAGGTATACCCCATAGCAAAATGGTGTTGCAGAAAGGAAAAACATGCATATTGCAGAAGTTTCACGTGCCTTGATGGTTGGCTGAAAAGAATATGCCTAAGCATTTTTGGTCTGAGGCTATTCATACTGCTGTCTATATTATGAACAGAGCTCCCACAGCTGCAGTTCATGGGATGACTCCTAAAGAATGCTTTACTGGCAAGAAGCCTGATGTATTGCACTTGAAGGTATTTGACTGTGTTGCATATGTTCATGTGTCAGATAAGCTACGGAAGAAGCTTGATCCAAAGGTAGAAAAATGTGTCTTTATTGGATACTCTTTAGAGCAGAAAGGGTAGTGCTGTTATAACCCTTTCACATGTAAGTTCAGAGTGAGCAGGGATGTCATCTTTGATGAAATGAATAGTTGGTATGCATCTAGTGGTGATGCATTGGATGATGATGATGATCATGACACTCATGTGCAGGCTGAAAAGCAAGAATCACGGACTCTTAATAGACCAAAGACATCATCTGGTAGTCCTTGGTCTGGGAGACTAAGGAGTAGCTCTACATCTTCAGGTGCATCTAGTAGCACTATAGGTAAAGACAAAGGAAAGAATAAAGTGTCAGATGGCATTGATGCAGTTCTTGATGGAGACTCTAGTAAATTTTTATCTCTCCCTCTCTCTCCCCCTGCCGTGTGCATGGCGGGGAGAGAGAGAGAGAGGGGGGGAGGTGAAGTGTGGGAGATGGGGGGGCATGCAGCCCCCTAGGTGGTGGGTGGCACCACCTTACCACCTCCCCCTCCTCTATAAAGCCTCCCCCTCCCTACATTGAGGGCAAGCGGCCCTCCTCCCTGGCATACAGACGTTGCGTCCCCTGCTGGCAAATTATAGCGCCCCCCCTGGGGCTCCGACTGAATCCTTCCCCCCCTCCTTGTTCGCTAGGCAGTGCGCTCCCCTGCTAGCAAATTATAGCGCACCCCCCCTCCAGCCTCACCAGATAGGCGCCCCCCTTGGGTTCTGCAGCACGCTCCCACCCCCCCTTCGTCTAGGGTACAGCGCACACCCCCCCTCCGCGTCCAATCAGCCACCCCACCCCACCCTCGTGTGATCATTGTGAGGAAGGAGAGGGAGAGTGAAGAGAAGAAGAGGAGGAAGAGGGAGAGTGGAGAGAAGAAGAAGGAGAGGGAGAGTGAAGAGAAGAAGAGGAGGAAGAGGGAGAGAAGGAGAAGGAGAGAAGAAGAAGAAGAGGGAGAGAGAAGAGAGGAAGAGAAGAAGAGGGAGAGAAGGAGAAGGAGAGAAGAGAGAGGGGAGGAGAAGAAGGGAAAAAGAAGAAGAGAGAGAAGGAGAAGAGAGAAGAAGAAGAGGAAGAAGAAGAAGAGGAGGAGAGAAAGAGAAGGAGAAGAAGGGTAGAAGAAGAAGAAGAAGAGGAAGGGAGAGTGAGGAGGAAAAGAAGAAGGAAAGGAAGAAGAGAGGGAGAGAAGAAGAGAAGGAGAGAGAGAAGAGAGGAAGGGACGGAGAGAAAGAGGAGAGAGAGAGAAGGAGAAGAAGAAGTAAAGAAGAAGCAGAAGAGGTAGAAGGAGAGAAGAGAGAGTAGAAAAAGAAGAAGAAGAGGAAGGAGAGAGAGAAAGAAGGAGAAGAGAAGAGGAAGAAGAGAGGGAGAGAGAGAGAAGGAGAAAGAGAGGGGAAGAGAATTGGAGAGTGAAGACGGTTCGAGGAGCCACACTCAAGCCACCCCCTCATCGGCAAAGGATCCCTTGTCCACGACCTTTCCCTCCCAAACCAGTCGTCCTGAAGGCCGTTAAGGCCCGGTCTACCTAAACTCCGCGGGGCAAATAGCTCCCAAGAAGAAAGTCGCGGGAAGTGCATGTGCCAAAGCTACCATTGGTATCAATAATGCAGGAGAGGCAAGCGGAGCAACCAACGTGACGAATGCCCCTACGATCACAAATTAAACCCAAGTTCTTTAAGCTTTGTAATTAATTATGTTTTACTTCTCGTGAAGGAAATGAAGGGATTATCTAAGTGCATGGAACATGGACGAGTCTTAGGCACTAGGTTGCATGCGCGGAATGATAGAGTATGGAGTTCGCATAAGTTTATATGCATGAAATGATAGCTTTTACACACATAAAATGATAAGGTTTTTGCATTATTTTACATAATATAATAGCTTTTAACCTAGTTCAGTGCATGAATAGTCATTTGGAATTCATGTTTCGCAATCATAATTAAAAGAAACACATGAAATGTTAGTTTTCGTCCGTAAGATACCTTTGCACCATAGGAAAGAAACCAAGACTTTCATATACTCCCTTATCAAAATAATGCAATAGCATCCTAAGATTGCAAACCAGTTTTTCATGTGCAAGGATGATAGAGTACATTAAAGTAATAGTTAGATCATGCACATGTCGATATATGTTATCTTGCACACACAATGGGATTGCACGATAAGCATTGTTAGAACAATAGTTCTAAAAGTAATTCCGTTTAGAGATCCTTGTCCAAACTCTAGCCGATAGATGAAGATTGGATAACCTATGGCTAATCAGGTTGGAATCTCGTTAATGTACTCTTGATGATTTACTAGCAATATGGGTTAGCACTTGGTGTCCTGTGATATTAGATAGCTACTCTAGGAATTGGGTTGATCTTCTACCCTAAATAGGTAGCCAGGATTAATGAAGGTCAATATGAAATCACTTAGATCATTCAAAGGATCTAGAAGAATTGTCCTTGTGAAGCCCTAGCCCAAGGGGGAGAGCAGACTTTATGATAGTTGATTTATGCTAAGCATATTTCTTGGAACTGTTGAAATGGTTTTAGCGAAGGCCGATCTTGTTGTAGATGGATTGTTGACCCAAGTTATGCTTGGTTGTAAAAGTGTTTTGATACATCCAAGTTAAATTTTGGTTGTGCATGCAATGGGATTGCGATGCCTTGAAGCAAGAGGTTGTGCATTCAACCGTTTGTTAATGTGATTTTGGATGTTAACCCAAGTGGGGTGTGGTTGATGATTTCATGGCCGGGTCTATGATGATTGATTGCCATGGGAACAAAAGGATGTTTTCCTAGTTAAAGGATGTTAGGCTGGTTGCTTCAGCTGTGGTTGATTTCCTAAAGGGATTAATTAAGGAAGGATGGCGCTACCTACCCCACTGCGAACCGCCAAACCCTAACCAAGGGGGTTATGAATCCGCCGCGAGAGGTCTCTCCGTGGAAATTACTTGGTGTAGGAGGACACTTGGGTGCCAGTGGGGGCTCTGGCCATAAATCCCAATGCCTCCGAGCCCTACATAAATGTTCTACGTGACTTGAGATGGGATCTCGAGGCCTTGATACTAATTACAAGGCGGAATCTTGGGAGGATAAACCTTCGGGTTTTTATTGCCGAAAGACGGAAGGATTTTTCTGCGGAGGCAAAAAGGAACACTTAATTCTCCTGTATGGGCAGGAGACAAACATTAATCTGAAGATAAGTTAAGGAAGTATTTGATCTTGTTTTATCTTGCTTTCGTGTCAGTGCCCTAAATTACGTAAAGGAACTTGTGATTAACGGGTTAATTAAGGAAGCTGTTTTTATGTGTCAACATAATGTGGTAGGTAATTAGATAACTAAAACACCCCCGAGGGAAGCGTGGTGGATGTGACCAATGGGTCTATCCTACTACGAAAGGGTGGTCTCGGTTAGCCGAGAGCTTTCCTCAAAGGAAATGTTAACAAGAAATGTTAGGAAAAAGTCGGTCTATGACCTTAGACAATGTTGGCTAGGAACCTAGACTTCAGGTCAATCCTAGTGGGAACGGCCGGATTAGTTCTATTGCAGGGGCAGACTTGAGAGACCCTAGTTGGCAAACCCCGTATCATTCCTTGGGAGTGCCGGGTAGCGTCTTCTAGACATATCTCTCGATGGACTACTAAGACGTGTCCCACGATTTGAGGAGCAGGCACGTTGTCGTAGAGTTCGTGTAAGAGCTGCTGAACACGGAGTTCAAGTTGCAACAAGGAAAGAGGCTAACAAGAAGAAATCAAATTTTTGATGCCAAAGTTCACTATATTTCTTGACAAGTAAATTACATGAGGTCCATGTTCAGAAAAATCTGTAGTATCTCATAACGAGCTTCGCATTCAGGTGTTCGAGGACAGTTCTGCCATTGGCACATAGGCTTGATGAGTTCTGCTGGGCAGCAATCCCTGTGAACAATTCTCAGAAATCCATACAATGCCAATACAATGAAGTTCTGTGGGGCAGCAATCCCTTTTTCTGGATGTTGAATTCGGAGGTCAAACACATGAAATTTTGATTCCAACATGGTTGCAACACATTTGTTCATTTTTATGTCTTTACGATCAAACTGGACAGTGCATACCCCATTATCTGTGTTGATTTCCCATCTAACTTTGCACATCTTCAAATCAAACAGTTTTATATCACCATTATCATAACCTGCCAAAATACATCGCTCTTCATCATTGTAAGAGTTCCCAAAAGCGACTGTCCAACAATCTCTTGCACTTTCTTGTGTTTCAGGCTCAAATGCAACAACGCAACAACAGGGTCATCCTTCTGGCACTGGTCCCAAACGCAAACCCTTCCATCACGCCCAGCTGTTACAATTTCTGGAGCACCATAACCAATTCCCAATCCACCACATCTCAACTTTGACTGTGCATCTTCATTGTATTTTCAATTCTTACTTACAGTTTTTGTTAGCACTGTCAATTTCAATAGGAAAATCATGCAAAAATTTACCATTTCTTGTTGTAGACTTTACTCCTGATGCCTCTGTATAGTCTATGTGGTGCGAAGTTTCTAAGGGCGAGTAGTCGTAATGTTGATTTCTCAATTATCAATCCATCCATAATTTTGGTGTGGGATAATTTTTAAAATACTAAACTGCATCGGAATGCGACAAAACTTCGCACGTGCACTCGTTAGGTGGCCAAGAGCCCAAAGCTCCAGACGCCTTCAGAGTCTTCTTGTAGACATCCAAGAGTCCATTGAATTGACGTTCCCCTCCTTTCTTTGCAGTCTTGACATCATTGGCAAGGCGAGTTCTAGCATAATCAAGGGAATACACAAGAAGGAGGGGCCTCTCTATCGGAAGCTAGGTTACTAGCAAACCAGGCCCAATAGCCATCCTTGTCGAAGCTTGACACGTTCTATGGGAGCAGGCAGTCTTTGAGACAGCTACAGAGATTCCTCCCATCAAAGGCAAAGGCATATGAACCCTTCTTCTCCATGGCATGTAGTGCTAATGTATCTTCTTCGAAAATGCTTTGTCCCGCATATTACGTTGACCTTGTTCACGTGCAACCTTTATCTTCATAGCTTAAATGTCGGCTTCTACAAAGCTTCCTTTGATTCCACAGTTTCCTACACTTTTCTTGGAATTCATCATTGAAATTGACAGCATAATAATAATCTTTGGCATCAGTTTTTCATATTTTTCTGACACACACACAACATGCACACAAACACAAACACACACAAACACAAACACACAAGTGGAGTATGTTAATTGGATGCGGGTACTGAAAAGGACGGAAAGATAATGCAATCACACACAATGAAACACACGCAAAAAGATAACACAGATGCACAACAAAAATGGAGGTGTTTACGGCTCCGATGCGTAGCAGCACGACATCCACCCCCTCTAAACATGCGCATCCTTCGAATGAGCCAACTATCCAGGATCATCCAAGTCCACAAACAGGTCCAGTCCTTCATCAGTTTCCAGTAGACCTATTTCTCCATCAGCTTCATCATCCATATTTTCTGCTTCTTCTACTAGCTCTTCTTCTGCCAATGCTTCAAGTGCATACTCTTCATCTTCTCTTCTCTTGAAAATATTGACTTGTTTTCTAGCAATGGGCACCCTCAATACCGTCCCATCCAATTCAGCCAACTCATAGGTAGCATTGTAAAAAACCTGTTTCACCTCATACGGTCCAAACCATCTTTGAACCATTTTTCTCATGCTGCTATGCTGATTCTCTAGGCTACTGTTGTAGACTAGAATCCAATCTCCCTCTTTTATGGCTCTAGGTCTCAAGCGATGCCTCAAATCAAACCTGTCCTTATTTCTGAGTCAGGCAGCCTTCAAACGATCAACTGCTAGCTGCACATCTTCTGCCCTTCTCTCTAGTTGATGAATCCGAAGAGCTAGAAGCTCCTCTCTTGATAAATTCTCATGCCATGGAAGAGCACTCCACGTGAGAGCATAGATTTCAGTAGGCATGATAGGTTTTTGCCCATACATAAACTCTGTAGGCATATATCCAGTAGTCACGCTATGTGTAGAGCGGTCTGCCCACAATGCAAAAGGTAGTAATCTCGGCCAATCTCCAATCCAACCTCTACAATCTTTTGCCAATGCCTTAACTATCGGCAGATGTCCTCTTTCACTCTTGCCATTCCCCTCTCGATTATAGGCAGTAGTAAGAGCCAACTTAATCCCAAGCTGTGAGAAAAATTCTCTAGCTTCATCTGCATCTAGCTCTCCACGATCAGCAGTAATCTTGCCTATACATCCATACCTGCAAAATATTTCTTCCAACAAGAATTTATATACTGTAGTGGTGGTCTTCGTCCGCAAAGATCTTCCTTCAACATAGTTTGTAAGATCCTCCCTAGCCAAGACAAGATATCTCATCTGCCAAAGTCCCACTGGCAAAGCAACCAAGTCAACCACCCATTTATAATGCATACATAACGGATAGGTCGGATGCAACTCATCACGATACCGCACTAAAGAGTAAAGCTGATAGTCCCTGCAAGTCTCCACAAAGTGGGAAACATCTTTATACATCCCTTTCCACCAGTATCTTTCTTTGATTTTCTCATAGGTAGCCCACACACCTCTATGTCCAACCCAAGAACTCTCATGAAACTCTCGCATAATCTGTATCTGCATCGCTGCCTCACAAACTACTCTCAAGGGTAGGCCGCCTCTCTTCTTTGGGTGCTTCCAAAGAAAACCATCTTTCAAGAAATACCCATAAGCCTTTCTTCTGATTTTCTTGAATACATCATTTGTCCAATCAGCTCTTCAAGTCAATGAACTCAGATACTGACCAATTTGCAGCCACTCGCCAACATAGAGTTCTTCAGTAAAGGCTTCAATAGTAGATACATGACAATCATGAACAAGGACAGAAGCTGCAAACTCTGTCTCATCATCTTCTGCAAGCATTGACTCCTCATCCTCATATCTCGCTCTAGACAGCATGTCAGCAACTGGATTATCTTTTCCTGCTATGTGTCGAAATTCTGGATTCAATGATTTGATGTAGGCAATCCACCGAAGCATTGCTATATCTGGAGTCGAACAACTAGTAATCATGCCAAGCAAAGGCAAGCAATCTGTTTCCACAACAACTGATGCACCAATAAAATACCCTTTATCACACTTCAGTGCAGTAACTACTCCCCACAACTCTCTTTTAATATGTGGATATCTTCTCTGTCGCTCATTAAGAACTTTAGCTCCAAAACGGATTGCATATCTATTCCCATCAGCATCATCCTATCCCACTGCCCAACCTATGCCAATAGGGCTGGTATCAGCTGTCAACATGATTAGCCGTCCACACTGATAATCCGCCTTGCGAAGAGTAGGAGCTAACTGCAATAGCTTCTTGAGTTTACACATGGCTTTCGAATGCTTCTCATCCCAATGAAATTTCTGCCCCTTTCGAAGCAGCTGATAGAGAACATCTGCTATGTGAGCAAAATGAGGAATCCAAATCATGTAAAATACACACACTCCCACAAATCTCCGCACCTCTGAAGTAGTCGAGCAATACTCTGCAATCCTGCTTATGGCATCCACCTTTGCAGGTGAAGGCTTTCTGCCATAATATCCAACCATATGCCCAACTATGATGACTTCATTAACACCAAAGATAGATTTCAGCCCTGAAAGAGTCAAATTTACCTCCTCTAATCGTGTCAATATTTGCTCACAAGCAACCAAGTGTTCAGCCACAAACTGTCTACATCCTCGCAAATCAAGACTCTCATTCTTTTCTTCTTCTGCACAACCCTTAATAGGCACATCATCTAAGAAAGGCATGGTATACTGCGGAATATAGTCTCGCAGAACTCTCTGCATAGCATTCATCATATGAGCAACTGAGTTGGTGGCACCTTGAGGCAAGGTACACATCCTCACAAGACCGATAGGTGTCCGCATAGTGGTAATATCCCTGCTTTCCAAGGCAAGCTGAAACTGGTCATAACCAGAATACAAGTCACCTAGGGAATAGATGGCTCGTCCTGCAAAAGCCTCGGCAAACTCATCCACAACTAGACCTGTTCCCACATTCCTGATTGTCACTCTATTCACGGGCTGCATATCCTGAATAAAACTCAAGGTTCCATTCTTCTTTGGTACAGTAAACCACCTGTTAGAATAGGGCGCAGAAGAGGGTTCCAAAATCCCCATCTTAATCTTCTCATTTAGCAACTCTATCAGCTTTGGCAAGTGTGCTCTAGGCACAGGTATAGGACGTATATTCCATGGCACATGAGGGACAGTGAAGATGACCATAGCGCAACCAATTCGGGACTAATGCACCCAATTTCATGAGGAAAGAAAGCAAATGCCTTGCCATGACGTCCAAGTATCTCTCTAAAACATTATTTTTCCCACTGGAAGCAAGAAATCATCATTTCCAATCTTCAATTCTGCAAGAGTTTCAGCTGCAAATTTATGTCCAATATTTACAGGATCTCTCAACATAGGCTACTTCATAGCTTTTTCTATATGCTCATCACTATCAGGAGGAAGCGGCCTTGCAACCGGTTTAACCTTCTTATCAACTGTTTTATACTTCGTGTCAACCTTGGCATCAGTCAGGCACTCTTTTCTTTGCTGCAATTTCTGCAATTTTTCAGCAACTCTCAACTCTGTGGCTGAAAGATTTCAGCCCTTTGCTCTATGGACTGCATGGGTGCAGTCTGAAACTCTGTATGCTGAAATTCTTCAGCATTAAACTCTATTGGCTGAATGGTTTCAGCCCTCTGCTCTGTGGACTGCCATGATGCAGCCTCATACTCTATATGCTGAATTTTTCCAGCATTTAACTCTGCTGGACTGAAAGGTTTCAGCCCTCTGCAACTCTGAAAGCTATTCATGATCAGCCATAGATTCAGTTTGCTGAGTTTTCTCAACCTCTGACTCTGTTTTCAGCATAAAATCAGAAATTTCCTGATACATATCCAAGGTTTGCACAGGTATGATCATTGAACCCTTATATACATCAGTTTTCAGCATATTTTCCATCTCAGACAATGTATCTGCATAAGACATTCCTTCATACAGCCCATCCACATGCTCTTCTACTTGCAAAATACCTGCAATCTTCAACTCTTTCTCCTTACGACCAAGGTACTGCCTGGCAGCTCTAGACAAATTTGAAATTTTCTGATAACTCACTGAACTATCTGAAGAAAAACCAACAAAATTAGTGGAGAAAGAGTGGCTGCTAGGAGGCGAGATCTCCTCTTTTCTCCGCTCCGTACCACTGGCGTCTCACAAGACAGCGGTACCTAATGAAAATCCAACTCCTTCGCAGGTAGTGGTGCCTCATGCAAGGAATCCCTATTTCTCGGATGATTTACTCCAACAGTCATAAACTGAACAGCTCGCATGCCATCCTTACTGCGTATCCGTGCATAGGCTGAGCCGTCATCCATCACTTTCGTCTCCATTCTTGCTTCTGTAATGAAAGGCTGTCCAAGAATAATCGAATAAGAGCAAGAATCCTGAACAAAGCAATGATAATCCTCTTCAACATTACCAATAGAAATTCTGATGCTCGGACAAGCAGCATACATATCACCAGAAGTATTATTGGCTGCTCTCATGCGCCAGCCATGCTCTGCATCCATAGGCCACTTTCCACTCTCATAAACACCTCGAGCAATAAGATTAATCTCGGAACCATGATCAACTAAAGCAACCAAAGGAATCTGTTTCTCTCCAATCCTTACCACCGTCTCAGTGGTTGCTCTAGCCCAATGACTGCGTGAAAAATGGCTGCGAGGAATGAGGATAGGGGTATCATCATCCTCATACTGCATAGGCTGAACTATTTTCTCCAACTGCGGGTTGACAAAAGCATTCTCAACCATCACTGCGTCATCATGCTCTTCCCCAAGAGCTCCATGCCATAACCCCTATAAAGTAGGTCCTTCCATTGCATGTCGTTTCCTTCTCAAAAGATCCTGCATCTGATCCTGTATTTCTCTTCTAGCAATCCCAAGAGCTTGACCAACAGTAAAAGTGACTTCACTATTTAAAATTCTTTCATGAAAAATCTTACTCATATCCGTCTGCATATCAAGGTCTGACAAGAGCTTGAATCCTGGCTCCTTTCTTGGTTGTCTCTTTTCTTTCATCTGTTTGTCTCCCATAGGTTGCTCAGGACCTGATTGTGCTGGAGAACTCGTCATAGGTGGAGCTGTAACAGGTGGTGAAACAAAGTCACCCCCTCTAGTCTTTTTGGAGGTGCTGAGACCCTCCTCATCTCTTCTTCTCTTTTCCTCAACCATGGAATCTAAACCCTATGTTTTCGCCATATAAGCAAAAATAGAATACCTATCAACAGGAGAATCCCATCCCATTTCTCCTCGGATGTTGGAGCCCACACAAGTTATAGTGGATGCCTGAACTTTCCCTCTTCTCGCTATCTCCAAGGCAGAGGACCATAAGGCTGAGTCTCCATCCGATTTCTGCTCAAGCTGGACTCCATAAGCTGAAGCATCTCCTTTAATACTCACATAAGCTGATCGCACAGCCATATCATCAACGAGCTTCTTCATGCCTCCCTTACCAAAGTTTGTGTCAAGAGGAGCACCAGTCTTTGTCAGCCATATCTTCCCATCTTGTCCCCAAAACACTACGTTCTTCTTACGCACTTCCTAAAAAGCATCACAATCTCTGCAGTGTTGGTGCTCTGTACTATCGCACCAAATACATCGTCTCCCTTTTCTTTGGCCACCTGGAAAAGCAGTCACTGGAGTAGGTGCTACAGCAGGTACTGACATAAGTTGCTCTTTTAACTTCCCAACTTCAGCTTTGACTGCCTCTATCGTCAAATCTGCCAAGCCTTTAATAACATCATCTACTGATAAGGGCACTGGAGCAGCAGGAACTGGTGGATTTACAATAGGAGGAGTAGGCTTAGGCATAGAACTTGCAGCAGGGGTAGAAGTAGAGGTCTCCAAGGATTTTTCAGAAGCAGATCCTGTATTACAATGCAATCGTACCCTCCTGCGCTGCTTCTTAACAAGTGCATTCACAGCATCAATGACATGTCTCCACTCGGTCCTTAAACCTGAATTAGTAGCTTGATCTTCCAAAAGATCATCCAACTTTTCCTGTAAATCAGCATCAACAGCTTGTAAAAATAATTCCACTTTCTGCATCTCCAAAGCTTGCTGCTCAGTTCCATCCAACTGATCATAGCGGCTCTCAAACTCTCGCAAAAGGGCGATAACTGAAAGTCCCTTATTAGGCATAGAAACCCATGCTAAGAAATTCCTACGGTTCATAAGACCTATATCCTCCAAGAAATATTCATCTTTTAATGCCTTCTTAAACTCTGTCCAACCAGCATGTGTTCCTTGAATATCTGAAATTCGGACTTCAAGCGTGCGAACCACGATCCATAAGAAGTAGCGGCTCCAAACATCTTGAGAAACCCCAAAAAACTTCATCTTTTCTTCATACAAATGTAGGTAAGTTGAAACTTGTTGGCCATTGAACTGCTTCATCTCCTGTTGGACAGCTTTCAAGGCATCCATGGCATCACTATCGCGTTTCCCGTGTGCTTGCTGCTGCATATAGGTTGTAAATGACTGAAACAGATGCTTCATGACATTCTCATCTGTCATCTCTTCTTGCGAGTCTCCCATCTTACTGAAAATTGACGTAGCGCTTTCACGTCGGGTTCACCAGAAATGTCGTAGAGTTCGTGTAAGAGCTGTTGAACACGGAGTTCAAGTTGCAGCAAGGAAAGAGGCTAACAAGAAGAAATCGAATTTTTGATGCCAAAGTTCACTATATTGCTTGACAAGTAAATTACATGAGGTCCATGTTCGGAAAAATCTGTAGTATCTCATAACCAGCTTCGCATTCAGGTGTTCGAGGACAGTTCTGCCATTGGCACATAGGTTTGATGAGTTCTGCTGGGCAGCAATCCCTATGAACAATTCACAGAACTTCATTGTATTGGCATTGTATGGATTTCTGAGAATTGTTCACAGGGATTGCTGCCCAGCAGAACTTATCAAGCATATGTGCCAATGGCAGAACTGTCCTCGAACACCTGAATGCGAAGCTGGTTATGAGATACTACAGATTTTTCTGAACATGGACCTCATGTAATTTACTTGTCAAGCAATATAGTGAACTTTGGCATCAAAAATTCGATTTCTTCTTGTTAGCCTCTTTCCTTGCTGCAACTTGAACTCCGTGTTCAACAGCTCTTACACGAACTCTACGACAACGTCCTTCTTGAGTAAGAACAAATCCTATTACCATGATATTGGCATTGGTAATGACCTCAAACTATTTTATCAAATCTAGTTCCTTCAAGATGGGATTCATAGTAAGACTTTGCTTTAGTTTATCAAATCTCTCCTACTCTCGTGATGCCCACGTAACTTTTTCTTACTTTTTAAGCAATTTAATGAGGGATGTTACTATTAAGGAGTAATCTTTGATAAAAATCATGCAACAATCTCTGCGAGACCTAGAAATCCTCATATTTATTTGACATTCTAGGGTGGTGGCCAGTCCTAAATATCATTTTTAGTGGGATTCACTATTATGCCTTCCTTTGAGACAATGAGTCTTGATTATTCAATCGTCTTCTTGAAGAATGCACACTTTTTCTTCTTGGAAAAAAGTTTGTTCTCAACAAAGAATTTCCAAGTCAATTTGCAGATGGCCTAGATGTTCCTTTATCTTGGAGTAGATGAGAATGTCATTAAAAAATGTGAGGATAAAGTCATCTAAATATGGCTGAAAATTTTCATGGACTAGCATGTTAAAAGTAACAAGATCATTAGTTTTTCCAAAGACATTATGGTGAACTCATAATGGCCATACTTGGTGTTGAAAGCTTTTTTTGGTATGCCTTCATCTTTTAACCAAATTTGATAATATCTAGATCTTAAATCAATCTTAAGAAAGCTCACATCTCCTTGTAATCAATCCATAGCTCATTAATCTAGGGAACGGGATATTTATTTTTAATCGTGACTTGATTTAATCCCTTATAATCGGTACATAATCTTAAGGTCCAATCTTTCTTCTTCTGAAATAAAATAGAAGTATCCCAATGAGAGTTGGTAGGATGAGTAAATCCTTGATCAAGTAGCTATTTTAAATGCTCCTTCAATTCAATTGTTTTGGGAATAGACATTCTATAGGGCCTTTTTGCTATGGGTTTGGCTTGAGGGACTAATTTGATCTCATGGTCCACATCCCTTTCAAGAGATAACTCTGTTAGCTCCTTGAGAAAGACATTGGATAATTCACTTGACCATGAAGGCTTGTCTTCATCCTTGGTATCCTCCAACTTGTTGGTTTTGATTAGATAAACATGAAGTTGTTTTCTTAATCCCTTCAAGTTTTGACTAGCCTTGGCTAACCAGATCTTAGGTTTGCATGCCTTCCCTTGTGGTTAAACCATTTTACTGTTAGAATATCAAGATCTCGTTACTCTTTAGTTAGTCTATCTTTATGTGTGTGACTACATTAGCTGGTGACATTAGCTAGATACAGCTGTACATGTGTGTGACATTCAATAAGTTGGTGTAGTCAGTGACTTAACCACAGTTAGTCTTGGTTAGTCATACCTATGTGTGTAAGTCTTTTTTAGTTAGTATGATGGATAAATAATGGAAGAAGAACAACAATGAGCTGAGGCTCATCTTCTACTCCACTCTATCTCTCTCCCTCTCTTCCAACATGGTATTAGAGCCTGAAGGCCTGAAGCCTAAAGGCTTGGCAGTGGCCATTTGACATCAAGACATCAAATCTGAAGAAAACATCATCAAAGGAGACTGTGCATGCAATTTGTTTTTTTGCAGAAGCTATATCTTGCTACAGAAATGGTTTTTGGAGAAACAACTTGCCACTCTTGACCATTTTGACATGTTCTACAACTTTGCATAAGTAAGTTTTTTCAAAATCTTTACAAATTTTGAGATATTTAGCACAGACCTGTGTAGACTGGCTGGTTACTACAGTAAATAGCAAGTGGTTCCAGGGCACTGGTGGCTTTCATCCTAAGAATGTATATGCCCTTATTCTCATGCATTTGAGCATGGTTCTAGAGTGTTAAATGCTTAGTTTTGGAGCTTATTTGAAGGCTGGAAATAGTGAACTAGTTGCTGTCCTAAATTTGGAAACAATATACCTACAAGGTTGAAGTATCTGTGATGCTTATTTGCTACTGACAAATGCTTGGATCATACCACTTGAGTGGTAGATGATTTTTGGGATATTGTGAGTGCTGAAAATCAAAGTTTGGACTGATTTGTTGCTAGTTATACCAGGGTATTGACTAGTTATTGTCTATAGGAAGGATACCTATCATCTTCACTTGACATATATGCAATATATTCTGACCAGTTGGACATGTATCAAACTCCTACATTGAGTGGAAACTTAATGAGATGTTTTGGGGCTATTTTGAGGTTTGAATAATCTTGTTTTAATAGAGAAAGTACTACTGGTTATAGTAGTGGTCTAGCTATATTTGGTACTACTACTTGCATATAATATAAACATTTATGTTTTTATGGACATAGTTTGTTGCTGGGATGTTTTGCCACTACCGTAGAATGTTATGAACTGATTTGAGCTTGGTTTATGCTCAGTTGATTGTGTTTTTTCATTGTTGGGATACACTTTACAGCAAGTAGGTTGTCAGGAAAACTATCTTGAATAGCAAGAAACTGGTCCTGAAACTGTAGGAAAAGGAGTCAAATACTTACAGGTTGTATATATCACTGAATACCTAAGCTGCAACTATGGCAAGTGCCCAAGTCACTGACAATATCACTCAAATTGTGGGAGAAAAGTTGGACAACAAAAATTTTGCTTTATGGAAGTTTCATATGAAGTTTTTTTTGGTTGGTAGAGGTTATTGGGACTTATGTATAGGTGATGAGGCTGAACCTGAAATGCATGAAAGGAATCTGACGAATGATAAAAAAAGGGCTTATAAGATATGGACTGAGAGAGCATGCAAGGTGTTACATTGGTTTTCCTTATGTATATTAGATGCTATGGTTATATAGATTATTGGATGCAGTTCCACAAAAGATGCATGGGATATACTCATGAAGAATTATGAAAATGTAACAGATGCAAGAAAGATTCAGCAAAGCAACAGTTCAATAACATGTCTAGGAATGGCAGAAGCATTCAGGCCGACACTGCAGAGATCAAGAACATAGCGGATCAGCTTGCCACCATTGTATCTTCAGTGTCTTAGGATGATATGATTGCAGTGACATTGAATGGACTTGGCAAAGAGTATAAAGCATTTGATACATCTATTTTTGTGAGAGTTGAATCCCTTGATTGGGATGAGCTAATTGCTTTGCTGTTGCATGAGGAAGTTAAGTTTGGGCTGAATACAGGTTCTAGTACGTCTCAAAGTAGAGATATTGTTCTTTACTCTAGCTAGCGTGGTAGAAGCAACAGAGGTCATGGCTCTTTTCGAGGTCGAGGAGACACTCAAAACACTTATGGACAGCATAGCAGAATGCCTGGCATGGCATAAATACATAGGGCCAGCGTGGATCTGGCGGCACATACAAGGATTCAAGTCATGGCTATGCTAGCCATCTATGAAGCTACTCCAAGTGTTGTCTTGACACATTATCTTTGCCCTTAGCATGATCTATTACCTTAGTCTTTACTATTTCCTATATGAAGTAGACTTACAATGCCTCATGAAGTGTAGTTATGTAGGCAGTTTTTAGGCGTGACGTGAAGAGGTATCTATGGTGTCTGTCACATTTTTTAATCAACTCTCATGATTATGACCTGATCTATTATTATTTTTCTAATATGACTATATTTTTCAATCTATTTCTAGCATATACTCTGATTTCTATCATTGATTTGGCATTATTAGTATTGTAGAGCGTGGTTCTATGTTTGTATACCATTGTATCTTAGTTTTTAGTTGATTACATTATACAACATTATTTATTTTCTAGATTGCCTTTTGGTGCAACCACGAATATGGTAATAATTAATACCATGAGCTTGTGCATATCCTTTGGCAACCAGTCATGTCTTATAGTACTCCATAGATCCATTTGATTTGTGCTTGACCTTGCAAACCCATTTGCAACCAATAGCTTTCTTGCCTTCAGTAAGGCTCCAACTCCCATGTCTCATTATCCCTAAGTGCATCCGTTTCTTCATCCATAATATGATTCCAATACTCATTACCCCCACTGCATCCTCAAAACAAGTGTATTCCACATCCTACATAACCTTAGCCATATATGCATAGTTATGAGCTACATTGCTATCACGTGTCAATCGTTGCATTGGCTTTCTTACTCTACTTGACTTGCATGGACCTACATCATTATCAGGTGCTCTAGTATCCTCTTGTGCCTTCTTTACACTAGGTGTTTTAATAGACAAAATCCCAAACTCCTTATCCAAACTCTACTCAAAGTCATCTGAATCAACATCAACATGAGAGAAACCTAATGATACATTTTTCATAATAGGTGAGTCCCCAACTTTCTCTTTACCTTTTCTTAACATTTGTGATATACTTGGAGTAACATGTGACCTTAATTTAACACTCCAAGATCTATCAATAAAACCATGAGTAGAAGACTCTTTTGGTCCACTCAATGTCTGTGATTTTACTGACATGTTTTCTATACAACCATACTCTCATGCTCATTAATCCCAACTACATTCTACAAATTACTATACCAACTACTTATTTCATAAAAAACAACATCCTTGCTAACTCTTAGCTCACACGTAATAAGGATGTAACAGATATATCCCTTCTACTCATGAGAATATCCCACAAATATACATTTTTCTACTTTGGGATCCAATTTATTGTGCAACTCATTAGGTGTTAGATATGCTCAATGCCCCACCCTCATAAGGTGCCATCAATGATCCATGGTGCTGAAAGTTGCAAGGCCCCCATCATGAGGAGAAGCCATATGTGAGCCCAGGCATGGTTGAGTTTTGACTTGTATGTCACATGAGGTCTATGTGACTAAATGGAAAAAAGGTGACTGTTGTGGGTCTAATCTTTGGGTTAGATGTAATAGTTAAGCTGGTAGCAACTCGAGGCACATTGCATTGAGTTGCTAGGTAAGGGAGTTATCCGGGGCTTCTATTTTGGGGTTCAAGGGCTATGTAAGCAGCCCCTGGTTGGGGAGTCCCAACTAAGGGGCTAGCAATCCCCTGTTGGGGGTCCGAGGGGGAGGGGCAGCACCCTTGGCCCAACGGTAAAGGGAATATTGCCTGGCCGATTAGTGGAGGCTCATATGGTAGGTCAGCCAGGTCAACCTAACCGCATTAGGGGAGTTTTGAGGTCTTGAAAATGCCCTGTATTTGATCCTAGAGAAAGAAAATATTTTAGGAAATAAAATTACTTTTTATTTTTTAAAATTTTTAAATATTTTGATAAGTAAATATATCAAAAATTATTAATAAGTCATTGTTGTGATATTCTCATGGTCACATCAAACTTAGAAATCTAGGCCGCCATAAAGGTGACAAAGATTGTCATAATCAAGATCTTACTCATCCTTATTAAAGTGAAAAATAATATTCAATTTGATTTTTTTTTTGTTTGATTACTTCCCTCCATTCTCACTCTCTTATTTATTTCCAATCCTTACTAGTTTCTTCTTTTTCCTTCTTGTTTCTAATTCACATACTTTTTCAATCCAATCTTCCAATCACATCCTTAGCTATGGACCAGACATCCAATGATCTATGTAGCTCTAATAAAAGGCCTCTCTATCATCTTCATATTGAAATGGATAGTGAGTATGAACCAATAAGGAAGAGAACAAAACCCATTACCATTACAGAGTCTACGAAACATATACTCAGGTTTGAAGGAAAGAAGAATCTTGATCTTTGGTTAGATAGCAGGCTATATCCCAAAGATCTTAGCAAAAATAGCACTTCACCTTTATTGAATAGCTCTTCATTGTTGAGGTTCATTGGTAATGGTTATAATGTGTTTCTAGGCTATACGCTTAACTTGGTTGCAGAAAAGGATGTCCTCAAATTGGAGAACAATCTTTTATCAAAACATAACAATGAGTTACTGCAGAAGCTAAAAGGCTGTCAACACAGAATTCATTTTTTGGAGAAACATATCAAATCTTATCAACGAAAGAAAATTATTTTAGGACTTTGAAATCGACAAAGGGCTCTTAGAAATATTGAGAGTCTCAGACGAGGAGGAGGTGGTTGTAGTAAAAGAATCCAAGCAGTAAGGTACATTTTTGTTCCACTTTAAAATACATGAAATATGACTTTGTTTATAATTAATTGTATTAATTTGTGATGTTGATGTTTTTTAGGTCTCCTCTTCAATCGAATGCAAGTGAAAGAGATTCTTTCAAAGCATCTCAGTTTTATTATTATCTTCTTCCTTCAGTAGTTTCAAAAGATATTTTGGAGAAGAAGAAATTTAAAAAGGCAAAGAAACAATGCTTGGAGTCATTTATAAAGGATCTCTCTTTGGATATTGAGTTAGTGCAGAAGGCACTAGATAATATTGGTATCAATCGACATGCTTATATACAAATTTTCCAACTTTTACAGTCAAATATGAAGCAAGGATAAGTATGTAATTTCATACTTCCAAGGCCATCTATGATTAGAACTATTAAACATAGAGTGAATAACAAGGTAATATTGGAGATTTTGGGGGGTGAGCCTTTCCATATCAAGGCTAGCTTCAAGAGCAAGAAAAAGGAAGTTGTATTCAATGAATTTAACAATATTTTCCTTGACTTGCCCACCCTATAATGCTTAATGATTAGATTCTGTGACTTATCACTAGAAGAGGCACAAGGAGTGGCTAGATTTGTAGTTAAACTTGATGAAAGTGAGATTCTAAAATGTACAAAACTAGATAGGGTCTCTATTACCTTGATGAATAGAGCACTTTCATCAGATCATTACGATCACTCAATGTCATTCAATGTTCAATCGGAACACAACATATGGTGGCTAGGAGCATTCGAAGTAGATATAGAGGATTTTGATATATTGTATTGGATTTTTTATCGAACACCAATACTTGATGTTATTAAGAGACAACAAGCAGGAGAAGAGCTATTTGTTGAAGGATTTGGGAACTATAAGATTGAGTGGCACATAGTTGGTGACTTAAAGACACTTAAATTTATGTACAATGTATCAAAGAGAGCCAACTCTAGATCTCCCTGCCTATATTGCATGTCCCCAGCCAGAGAGTTGAACTCAAGCAATTGAAATAGAGCTCCCTCTAGGCACAACAAGGATCCACAATTTAATCCAGTCCTAGATATTCCTTTAGTGAATACCCATATCTGTACACTTCATGCACTTTATAGGATAATTAAAAAACTTGTTCATGTTTATATAGGAATTGCATGGAAGCTAAAGCCATTATCAACTAGAATAGATGATATAACAAAGATTGAAAAAGTCTTATCTGCAATTGGTTTGCATGGTGGTCATGTTGTTATTGAACGAGATCTTCAAAAGTCTAAGGATGGCAATTGTGTCCCCAAAAAGTCATCTAATTGGAGAACCATCTTTTATCAAAACATAACAATGAGTTACTGCAGAAGCTAAAAGGCTATCAACACAAAATTCATTTTTTGGAGAAACACATCAAATCTTATCAACGAAAGAAAATTATTTTAGGACTTTGAAATCGACAAAGGGCTCTTAGAAATCTTGAGAGTCTTAGACGAGGAGGAGGTGGTTGTAGTAAAAGAATCCAAGCAGCAAGGTACATTTATGTTCCACTTTAAAAATATGAAATATGACTTTGTTTATAATTAATTGTATTGATTTGTGATGTTGATTTTTTTTAGGTCTCTTCTTCAACCGAATGCAAGTGAAAGAGATTCTTTCAAAGCATCTCAATTTTATTATTATCTTCTTCCTTCAGTAGTTTCAAAAGATATTTTGGAGAAGAAGAAATTTAAAAAGGCAAAGAAACAATGCTTGGAGTTATTTATAAAGGTCTCTCTTTGGATATTGAGTTAGTGCAGAAGACACTAGATAATATTGGTATCAGTCGAGATGCTTATATACAAATTTTTCAGCTTTTACAGTCAAATATGAAGCAAGGACAAGTACGTAATTGCATACTTCCAAGGCCATCTATGATTAGAACTATTAAACAGAGAGTGAATAAAAAGGTAATATTGGAGATTTTGGGTGAGCCTTTCCATATCAAGGCTAGCTTCAAGAGCAAGAAAAAGGAAGTTGTATTCAATGAATTTAACAATATTTTCCTTGACTTGCCCACCCTATAATGCTTAATGATTAGATTCTGTGACTTGTCACTAGAAGAGGCACAAGGAGTGGCTAGATTTGTAGTTAAACTTGATGAAAGTGAGATTCTAAAATGTACAAAACTAGATAGGGTCTCTATTACCTTGATGAATAGAGCACTTTCATCAGATCATTACGATCACTCAATGTCATTCAATGTTCAATCGGAACACAACATATGGTGGCTAGGAGCATTCGAAGTAGATATAGAGGATTTTGATATATTGTATTGGATTTTTTATCGAACACCAATACTTGATGTTATTAAGAGACAACAAGCAGGAGAAGAGCTATTTGTTGAAGGATTTGGGAACTATAAGATTGAGTGGCACATAGTTGGTGACTTAAAGACACTTAAATTTATGTACAATGTATCAAAGGGAGACAACTCTAGATCTCCCTGCCTATATTACATGTCCCCAGCCAAAGAGTTGAACTCAAGCAATTGGAATAGAGCTCCCTCTAGGCACAACAATGATCCACAATTTAATCCAGTCCTAGTTATTCCTTTAGTGAATGCCCATATCTGTACACTTCATGTACTTTGTAGGATAATTAAAAAGCTTGTTCATCTTTATATAGGAATTTCATGGAAGCTAAAGCCATTATCAACTAGAATAGATGATATAACAAAGATTGAAAAAGTCTTATCTGCAATTGGTTTGCATGGTGGTCATGTTGTTATTGAACGAGATCTTCAAAAGTCTAAGGATGGCAATTGTGTCCCCAAAAAGTCATCTATTGGTGGAGTGAAGGCTAGAAGGTTCCTAGACTTTCATGGGAGACTTCGTAAGATAAACTCTAGGAATGGTGGCTCAACTATTAGATATAATCAATGGAAGTGCCTACATAATGCAATTAAGGATCATGCTAATAATGGACAAGCTCAGAATAGAAAAGCCAATGTTTGGGAAACACTAGACAAAGTATTCTTTTATTGTGATAAAACAGAGTGGAATGATGATGATCTCAAAGACTTCAAAAACCAATTGAACCTTTCTAAAAAGGCAATGACAGAAGCTTGGGGTAATCAACACTTCACTCACTATATGGTAAGAAGTTTGCATATGTATATCTTATTGTCTAACTCATATTGGATTTTCTAATTGAATTTCTTTATTTGTTAACTATGCAGCATATTTTATACAACCATGCTCCATATTTTATCAAGAAATATGGATCTCTACCTATTTGGTCAACCCAAGGTATGAAAAAAACACATTATCAAGAAAGAACAAAATACTTTAGACACACAAGACATGGAGGTGGAATATACAAAGCAAATAGTTTATTAGAGGTCTTTGAATGGTTCTACAAACAAATTTGGCACAAATTCAAGCTCAAAGACACAATCGCATCATGTAATACATCATCTTTGGTTTGGCAAGGACTATATGTTACCCAAAGAAGAAAAGAGGGATATTTAAACTCTTGTGCAAAGCAAAGATATTCTGAATGGTAACAAACTAGACAAAGAGATGGAAAAAGATGGGGTTCAAGAAACCCTTAACATCTTTTAGTCTGACTCTATTGCAGAATATTCTTTAGTTTTGAGAATTCACTAGGTCCTCTAAGGGAATCTTTTTTTTCATCCCACTCGATGAGACCTCTACATTTCAGGAACTCTTGTTTTCTATTGCCTGGAAGAAGCCTCAAATTCTTGGCATCTACTACATGGAAGAGCAAATAAGAGGCAAGAACTCCAAAGTATCCTACCCTAGATCCATTGTATCTAGGCATGAAGCCAAAAACTCTTATAGCTTCTTCCTTCTCCACCAAAATTTTCTTGTCTGAACCTCTATTGAAAGCTTTGGGATCCAATCACCTTGGAGGTAGCTTTCAAAGCCATTATTGGTAAGCTTAGAGAGCTTGACAACTTGCTATGATAAATTGCAACTATTTGATTATTTAAGCTTCCAATATAATGACCAAGGCCTTGACTTTTGCCAAGATTCAATGGCCTTGAGCCCTTAGCACAATAAACCACAATAGTATAAGATGTCAATAGATAAATATCCAAAAATATTTGTGTATAATGTATAACATAGTCTAATATAAATCACAATGGATATCTTAGAATTATCTTTCATATCTTAGGGTTTTCATCTTCTTCAACAAGACTATCATCATATAGATTTATTGAACTTTTTGGTTTCTCCTCTAATGGAGACTTCAGTTTCTCTTCATACCCCATGTTATCAATACCAAGTCTCTATTGAATTTGTAAGTACTCTTCCTCTGAAGGTATCCCCCCCTTTTCATATTCCACGATTTGATTAATACAAGATTGCAAGGCTACATAACTGTCTTGAAAATTCTCTCCCTCAACATCAAGAGTTGCTAGTCCTCTTCATAACCTATAAAATTCTTATCATTTTGACTCTCTAAGATAAAAAAGGTGTTGAATATCATTTAGCAATACATATCTCTTTTTGTTAATGAGATAATTGGGAAATGTTGGGACACATTCAAGAGGACCTGTTTCAATCTCTACACTCAACTCTATCTTCTTTTCTTCCACTTTTGTAATGTTCTCACTTTTAAACAAAGCAACATCAAATCCCTGCACTAACTAGTTCTCAATATCCTCCTGAAACATTTCACCCTTATCTTCAACTTCTTTGTCTTTGCATGCAATATCTTCCATCTTCTTCTCTTGTATTGTATCTGAAGAACAACTATCCATATATTGAAGATATACAAGAAATCGAACATCCTTCTGTACAAGAAGACATTGTTATTGATTCTGATGAAAAGGGCAATCTGCTTTCCACTTCTTGAATTCTTCATCAATAAGGCTAAACCTTGTTTGCAAAGTTGTTCTAGCAACATTAGAATCTTCCATTACATCGCTATAATGGACAAATCCCTCAATCTCTAGGCCTTCCACATGTCTATCATAAATCACATTAAAATCCTTCAGTTTATCTTCAAGATTCTTCAAAAGCTCTTGCAAATCAAAGGGAAAATTGAGCATATCTCTGATTTTTGGAATGACTTAAATACTGATATGGATATGATTTGGGAGCTTGGACGCCTTGTTGAAGGTCGAATTTCTGTATCCATAGCACACACACACACACACACACACACACACACACACACACACACACACACACACACACACACACACACACACACACACACACACACACACACAGGACTAGGCTACCACAAGAGAGACAAAAGAGAGGGAAAAAAATATGTGCCAAGCTTTTTACTAATTTGAATTTAGAGTAAACATGTCATTATCATTAATTCAAACATATCATTAAATAAAAGAGGCCAGGAATGTATATCATTAATGCAAAAAAAGTCATGATCACGAATATAAGAGGCTAAAAATAGATATCGATTATTATATATGTATCTTTTTGTAAAATAATTTTTTATCCTTTTTAAAATAGAAGTTATGTTATGAAGGTTTCTATCCTATTGGTCTAGAGCGCTCTCTTTCTATCTCCTAAAAGGCATTTTCGAGACCTCAAAACTCCCTTAATGGCCTTTGCGGGCTACAAAAGCTAAACCCCTTCATATCCATCTATCATCAGTCAAAGTTGTTCTAGCTAGCCTTAAGCTCTTCACCTATCCTCTCTCTAGATTATAATCTAAGCTTCACAATGGAAATGCATGGGTGGACAAAGCCATCTTTGTATTTGTTATTTGGAGCTAAAGAAAATTTTAAATTCTCCTCTTATCTGTTGTGCACTCTCTATCTCTTTCTTAAATTATGTTTGCTACACCATGTAGTTTTTACATGGTGTCAGAGCCTAGGGGGCTCTAGGGATCGAAGAGTGTGCAAGAGGCAAAGGCTTCAACAGCAAAGAGAAACGATGTTGAGAGCGGAGTTTTGAGCCCAAGATGTGCCTAAAATTTACCAAAAAATCTAGAATTTAGGGGAAAAATATTTAACATCGAAGGCGGCGGCTGCAGCCAGGGTTTAAGCACCAAGTGAAAGATGGCTTTTAAAAGGCGCCCGAGCGACACTTGTGGATTTTTGATAATTTTTTCGACTGCGGTACGGGATGCTAGGAGCTGCCAGTCAGTGCAGAATGTTAAGACGGACGCGCAGGATTTTTCAGAGGCTGAAACGGAGCCCAGACGCGGAAGAGGCCAAAAATGGGCTAAGATTTGAAAAGGTGGACAAAATTTTAGACCAAAGGGGGGGTGCCCTTTGGGAATTTTAATCCCCCTCCAATTTGAAGGAAAAAAACGTGGACATGGCGTGAGTATGGCGTGGAGCAACAGGCGCCCGAAAATGCACCATTCCCCCCCCCCCCCCCAAATCATGATTGTGGGCTGCAAGTACTCCATGGAACAGAGACTGGCCATCAACTTCTTCTTCTTGCCTGACTCTATCGCCGCCCTTCATGTGGGATATGGCTGTCTGGATGAAGAGATCAGAATCTAGTCTTTCTCTCTCCTCCCTCTCTCTCCCCTTTATGGGCTGTTCATGTGCACCATCTTGAAGGAGGATTCGGGGAGGGAGATTGAAGGAAATGGTAATGGAGATGGATGGAGATGCTAAAGATTGATGTGCAACATTGGATTGAGAGCAATGGAGGCTCCATGTGCTGGTTATGCAGTCATTCAAGGCATCTTGAGTTTCGTAAAAACACGGTATGACCATTTTTATGAAGGAAATGAAGTATTTTTTATGGTTTATGATGATAATTATGTTCTTATTGGATGAAAATTTATTTGTGTGCTGGTTGCATCATGATTAATTGTTGTGTATCAGAAAATTTTTATTTTGCAATGATTTACATGTTCTATTTAATTCCCATAAACCCGAAATGCAGTCTTTAAGCGGTAAAATGGTAGTTTTTCCGTTTCGGGTGGGTGAAAGGTGTTCCCATGGGGAGAAAATGGAAGATAAGTTGAATGTTAGTATGCTGAAGTGATTGGAAGAAGAAAAATTAGAAAATAGCATATTTTATTACCAAATAAAATAAGAAAAATAGAGAAAATAAGGGGAAAAATAAAAATACATCTTACAAAAATAAGGAAAAATATAATGATTTTTTGTGGATGTGTAGTAGTGGCAAAGCATGAGGTTTAGCCTCAATTTGCCCTATCTCCTTGTCAAAGTTTGTGATTTATCGCTTTTTATACATCAAAACATGACAAAATGAACCTCTACACCTATGCAACGAAAGCAATACCTAAACATAGGGGGTTGAGGTGTTTGAATGGTGTGATTTGCGTGCTGATTGTTGTTGATTTTCTGATGCATACCATGACATAGAGTTTGTGTATTTTAATTAAGAGGATAGTAGCACGAGTGTTGTCTCGGTGCTATCCTTACATTGTTGCAACGAGTTAGTGAATGAGCATTGGAAAGCCTGGTTGTGCACAGCACGGTTCTGATTGAAAATTATGTTTGAGCACTTTAGAATCATCCACTTTTGCATGTGCATGTCAACCATGGTATCAGAATAAGAAGGCTTGGATGCATAGCACCTGTTTTCAATGACAATGATCCACGCTTGAGTGTGAAAAGGCAACCTAAGCCCCGTAGGATAGACGTTCGTTTCTTGGGGGATTATTTGGTAAGGACACATGGTATCTCCTGGAGTACTTTGAAAGTGAAAGAGTGGAGTTTGTTCGTTTGTTCTATATGTTGAGTAGCGCATCAAGGGGCTAATCTCTGTGATGTAGGAGAGCTGCAGTGGGGCTGCGATATTTCCACCGAGAGGTTGCCTCCCATGTATGTGATTATCATGGCATTTATGGCCAATGTGTATGGGTTCTCCCTCTGTGGAGTTTATAGAAAGGGAAACGTTGTACTACAAAACTATAAACGCATAGATTAGGCTTTAGGATAGTTCATCCTTTAGCAGCAAATAGGCGCTCTTGGACTGCGAGGCCGTGAGGGTCTGTTTGTCTGTCTTGAGCATGAGGTCCGGCTAGTGCCATAGCCAGTGCCGGCCCATTTGAGGTCCCATCACTGGTGCGTCTGCCCAGAGCTTCCCACAAGTGGTGGCTCTCGAATCTAGGGTTTTTAGGGACCAAAAAAGTTGGTTACTGTCCTGACAAGGACCGTCATGCTGAAATACAAAAAGCAGAACGTGCTAAGAGGGCTAGACGGAGGTTGGAGATTGTAAGTCGCTATTCTCCTCAAAGGAGTAGCCCGATACGTATAAAAGGCAGTGGTCTTAGTAACCCAACTACTGCACATAGTCCTTTAGGTGCAAAAGGAAGCGCAAGTTCTTCCTCTCTTCCACCAAGTCAACCCACTTCAAGTGGGGGTGTGATCCCATCAGTCCAAACTCCTATTGTCAAGGCGTATGCCTTTTGAATTGAGGGACGGGTTATTTGAGGAGTTACAAAAGTTACGGAAAGCTAGTTTGATCTTCCCTGTACAGCACACAGAATGGTGTTCACCAGTTGTCACATCAGGAAGAAGAAAAACAACCAGATCTGACTATGTGTAGATTTTAGAGAGCTGAATAAGCAGACGGGTAAGGATTATTACCCGTTGCCATTTATTGACAAGATTTTGGATCAATTAGCGGGTAGGGAAATATATTTGTTTATGGATTGCTTTGCGGGTTACAACCAGATAGCAATTGCAAAAAAGGACAAGTTAAAAACAACTTTCATTATTGTCTTTGGTACTTTTGCATACCATGTGATGGCCTTTGGATTGTGCAATGCACCTGGATCATGGCAACGAACAGCAGACAAGACCTTTGGTGACATCTCCCCAGATGAGTTGAAAGTATTTATCGATGACCTGGGGGCAGCCACTGTAAGGGAAAGGATGTTGATTATTTTAAGAAAGTCCTTTGAGCATTGCAGACAATTTTGTATTGCTCTTAACCCACAAAAGTGTATCTTTGGAGTGCCTTATGGGCTATTGCTAGGCCATGTGGTCAGTTCAGTAGGGATCGCAACTGACCCTGAAAAGATCAAGGTTATAGTCGCTATGAGTCCACCATGCACTCCGAAAGAGGTACATAGCTTTCTGTCATTGATAGGGTACTAGGGGAGGTTTATAAATGCCTTGGCAGAAAGGACGTTGCCACTAACGAACTTATTATCCTTTAGCTATCTATGTGTATGGAGCGACCCTTATAAGGTAGCTTTCGAGGATGTGAAACAGGTGTCAAGATTGTGGGAGAGAAGAAAGGAGTCTCACTTGTAGCTTTCTTGCTTACACAATGGGGGAATACACACACAGGTGGAGGCTGAAAACAATTTTCCTCTTCTTAGTTGTGTAAGCCAAAAAGAACTCAAGTACATAGAAATAGAAGAACCCTATATATGGGTCTCAAACCAAACTCAACTAACTAAGGTGGCATACTAACTACGCCACGAACTAGAGTAGATAAGGATAGCTGTCATCTAGCTATTATTCATGGGCGGTGTACCAACCGCATCTACAGCTAATAAGTCGGTGACATAAATGCACAACGGTCACCCTGGCATATCACGAGTGGAGCTTGATATCTCAACACTCCCCCTCAAGCTCAATCCCAATTCCTGCACACCAAGCAGGTCTCTGAACTTGCGCAGCTTCTCTGCGCCCAATGCCTTCGTGAATATGTTAGCTACCTGATCCTCTGTGCTGACATAAACTAGATCAATAAGACCTAGTAAAACCCTCTTCCGCACATAGTAATAATGCACCTCAATGTTCTTTGTTCTAGCATGATAGACTGGGTTATTTGCCAAGTGTATACTGGTCATGTTGTCACAATAAATGACAACTGGCCCATCTGTAGGCTGATACATATCATAAAGTAGCTTATGCAACCAAGCTACCTCACATGCAGCCATTGCTGCGCCCCTGTACTTAGCCTCTGTGCTCGACAAGGCAACTGTAGGCTGTTTCTTGGTGCTCCAAGTGACTGCAGCACTCCCAAAAGAGAACACATATCCACTAGTAGATTGTCTATCAGAAATACTACCAGCCCAATCAGCATCAGTGTATCCATGCAACTGTATCTGAACCCCAGTCTCATAAAATAGTCCATACTGTAATGTGGACTTCACATACCTGAGTATGCGTCTAGCCGCATCCAAATGTGGTTTCCTTGGAGCCTGCATAAACTGACTTACCAATCCAACAACATAGCTCAAATCTGGCCTGGTAATAGTCATATAAATCAAACTTCCTATTATGCGTCTGTACATAGTAGGGTCTTTGAGAAGCTCACCTACATCTGCGCTCAGCTTCACATTCTACTCCAAAGGAACTGAAATAGGCTTATAGCCTGTCATCCCATATTTGGACAACATGTCCAATCCATACTGCCTCTACAAGAGCCGTATCCCACTTGGTGATCTAATCACCTCAATGCCCAAGAAATAACACAGCTCTCCCAAATCCTTCATCTCAAACTTCTGCTTCAATAGCATTTTCACATGAAGGATATCTTCATCACTATCACCTGTCATAATCAAATCATCAACATAAATGACAACTAGCATAATACCTTTCTCTATTTTTCTCACATAAAGTGAGAAATATGCCTTGGAAATCTGAAAGCCAATAGTGACAAGATAGTGTCCTATCTTGTCAGACCATGCTCTAGGTGCTTGCTTCAAGCCATACAAGGCTTTCTTCAACCTGCAAACAAACTCAGGATGAACAGCATGCACATAGCCTGGTGGCTGCTCCATATATACCTCTTCTTGCAAATCACCATGCAAGAAGGCATTCTTTACATCCATCTGATGTAAAGACCATTCCTTTGATGCAGCCATAGCAATGAATGCTCTTATGGTTGCCATCCTTACAACCGGACTGAATGTTTCTTCATAATCAATGCCATATGTTTGTGCATAGCCCTTGACTACTAATCTTGCCTTGTATCTGTTCACAGAACCATCTGTATTGTGTTTCACCTTATAAACCCACTTACAACCAATTGCATTCTTATCTTTAGGCAAAGGTACCAATTCCCATGTAGCATTTGATTCCAAGGCATCCATTTCTTCATCCATGGCTTTCTCCCATTTTTCTTTTCCCATGGCTTGCTCAAAAGAAGTGGGTTTTGGTTCTTGTATCACTTTGACCATATATGCATAGTGAATGGCTATAAATCCATCATATTTCAGCCTATCCACAGGATACCTAGCTTTGGTAGACCTGCGCAAAGTAGGTTCACTCCCAGGTGCTCTCAAAACATCCCTGGTCTTCCTTATTCCAGGTGTAACAATAGAAGGAATATCCAACTCATCATCAATGCTCTATTCTGAGCCACTGGATTCACCATCCACATAAGAGTGACTTGCATTCACATCAAACATGGGCTGATCTACCTTCTCTTTTCCTTTTCGTGATACCTGCATACCACTATCTGCACTGCTTTGAGAAGATTCTCCTGATCTCAATCTGCCTGTCCATGGCGAAGAATGTGAACCACTGCTAGAGGACGCTCCAGGTCCACTAATATCTTGTGACTGCCCCTGTGAATTCTGTGCAGCATTACCATTTTGTGCATCTACATTATCAATCACATTTACTGGTTTATACCATCTACTCATCTCATCAAAAACAACATCTCTGCTCACTGTAAACTTACGAGTAGAAGGGTTATAGCATCTATACCCTTTCTGCTGTGCAGAGAGTAACCAATAAAGATGCACTTCTCAGTTTTTGGATCCAACTTGGATCTCAACTCATCTGGCACATGAACATAGGCAATGCAACCAAAAATCTTCAAATGAGAAATATCTGGTTTCCTACCAGTATACCTCTCCTCTGGAGTCATCCCATGTATTGCTGCAGTGGGAGTCCTGTTCATTATGTAGACTGCTGTAGCAATTGCTTCAGCCTAGTAAAAATCTGGCAAGTCTTTTTCGTTGAGCATGGCACGAGATACCTCTCCAATGTGCATGCTTTTCCTTTCCGCAATTCCATTTTGTTGTGGGCTATGACTGCATGAATATTGTTGCTTTATGCCATGCTCCTGCAGGAACCTTGCAAACTCATTTGAGAGGTACTCTCCCCCTCCATTTGACCTTAGGCATTTTATTTGCAGGCCTGTTTCTTTTTCAACCATAGCTTTAAGAGTTTTGAAATGCCCAAAAACTTCACTTTTCTTTTTCATAAAATACACCCAAACTTTTCTGCTATAGTCATCAATAAAAGTGACAAAATAATGATAGCCTCCAAGAGATGCAGCTTTAGTAGTCCACACATCAGAGTGGATTAATTCCAATGGCTTCTTACTCTCTTGAACATGTCTAGTAAATGGTTTCCTTGCCTGTTTTCCAAACTGATAGGCTTCACATACCTTATGCATTTCTGCAACCTTGAATTTAGGCAATCCTGCAATAATATTTTGGGCTTGCATTGATTTAAGTCGTTGTACATTAACATGACCAATGCGTTTATGCCAGATATCAATATCTGCGAAAGACTACACTGGTCCCATGTGCAAAAATTGCTGCACTCAATTCAGGCATGTCTGCATCCAACGTAAGCATTCTGCCCTTCTTCTTTCCTTTTGCTATCAAGCGACCTTTATTTTTCATATCCTCAACAAAGCATCCATGAGAATTAAATCTGACCTGCAAGCCCTGCTCAACCATTTGACCAACAGAAACTAGGTTCTTGGTGATATTCGGGACATGAAATAGATCCGACAGGTATTTCTTTTTTCCATCCTGCATAGACAAAGGAATTTTTCCAATCTGCACAATAGGATGTGCAGTATCATCATCAGTCTCCACAAATCCTGATTTTTCCATTTTCCTTGCATCCTGCATCCATTCTGCATGACCTGTCATGTGGTTTGATGCACCTGAGTCAACATACCACACATCATTGCTTTCTTCTACACTTGTCACAGAATTGGTCATGTGCTGCACCATAAACAAATGCTCATTTCTATCTCATCACCTTGTCTACTAGAATATGCATAATTCCCTTGTTACAATTTTCCATTCATGAGGTCATTCTTCTTTTTATAGCAGTCTTTAGCCATATGACCCATTTTACCATAGTAGTAGCATTCAACATTGTTGTTTGCATTTTGGCCTCTTTGCCATCCACCACGACCTCTTTGGCTCCCCCTGCCTCTAGAGTTACCACGTCCTCCTCCATAGGACTGGTTTTCTTGAGTTTGCTGCATATTCTGATTTCTACCACGGCCTCCAGATCTGCCTCCTCTACCTCTGCCTCTACCTCTTCTAGCATTTGAGTAGAAGACAGCTTCTTTTGAAGTTCCTCCTGAAGAAGATGCACCACCATTTCTCTACTCCTTAGAAATTAGAAGAGCAATCAACTCCTCAAAATCAGAAAATCTTTCACAGACGGAAATGGATGTTTGAAACTGTGCATAATCCTTTCCTAGACCATTCAAGGTCATAGAAACTAAATCATCATCTTCCACTAGCGACCCAATGGAAGTAAGTGCATCTACAATCTTCTTCACCTTCATGTGGTAATCATTGATGCTCATACTTTCTCTTTGCACATTGTGCAACTCTTGCTTGAGCTGCATTTTCCTGGCTTGCGTATTTGTGCTATATATTTTTGACAAAGTATCCCATGCCTCCTTTGGCGTACTTGCATCCTGAATATGCACAATCATAGAGTCTGAAATGCTGATAGACAGCCAGTACATAACTTTCATGGCTCTCTCATGCCATCCTTTAAATGCCTGCATTTGCTGTTGATTGGGAACATCAGGAAGAACTGGTTCTTCTTCATTTCCTACAACGAATTCCCAATATCCTTTTCCCATAAGGAAATTCGTCATTCTAAACTTCCATGCTTGGAAGTTGTTCTTGTCAAGCTTTTCAGTGACAATCTGTGAAAGAGAATCAGACGCCATTACAGAACACTGCAAAAAATTTTGTCACTGCAAAAAACACAGCTTCAGCCTCACAAGGGCAAATTTGCAAAACTGACGAAAGTGGTATTTGACCACACAGTCACTTTCTAGTGATGATTTTGCATCAACAGGCAACAAGGATGATTCTGTAACTCTCAATGTCTCTACGCATAGGCATACGATGCAATTTCTACAGTAACTTTTCACCGACCTGTAGAACAGTGGTCGCACAGCATAAAACAGGGCCTTTTCCTAAGTGCATGCGGAAAACTTCCGCCTCCAAAACAGGCCCCGAAATGGCCTCGAATCAAAAAAACAAGGCAACCCGAGGCTAAAGCCCTTTCCCCCAGCATATAATGCCCTCTTGCTACACCGCGAAGGGTCTCTTAATCTGAGACAATGCACTCTTGCACTTTCTGGCTGTGCTACCTGCAGAGACTTGCTCCCAAACTCAAAAACTAAAAGCAACACTGGTCCTCTTACTAGAACACTGCAAACTTGGTTTGCTTTCTTGAGCTCCTTACCATGAACCAGGCTCTGATACCATGTCAAGATTGTGGGAGAGAAGGAAGAAGTCTCACTTGTAGCTTTCTTGCTTGCACAATGGGGGAATACACACACAGGTGGAAGCTGAAAACAGTTTTCCTCTTCTTAATTGTGTAAGCCAAAAAGAACTCAAGTACATAGAAATAGAAGAACCCTATATATGGGTCTCAAACCAAACTCAACTAACTAAGGTGGCGTACTAACTGAGCCACGAACTAGAGTAGATAAGGATAGCTGTCATCTAGCTATTATTCATGGGCGGTGTACCAACCGCATCTATAGCTAACAAGTCAGTGACATAAATGCACAACTGTCACACTGGCATATCATGAGTGGAGCTCGATATCTCAACAACAGGAGCTAGTAAAAGAACCATTTTTAAAAGCACCTAAAAGAGGTGAGGTATCATCCGATAGCTTTTGCTAGTCGAAAATTGGGCATATAAAAAATTAACTACACCTACATGGAGAAGTTGTGCCTTGCGATGGTATTTGCGACTAAAAAATTCAGGCACTACATCCTCTATGAGAAGGTAGTTTTCTATACGAAGGCAGAAGGGCTTAGATTGCTTATGAACAAGCTGCAACCGCCTGATTGTCTGGCAAAGTGGTTAATTACTTTGCAGGAGTTCGATTATGACATTAAGAGTAAGCCACCGAGGTTGCAGGGGATTGTGGAATGCCTTGTGGATTTCGGGGAGCCGAAAGAGACTTTGGTTGAAGGAAGTGATATCGAAGAAATGTTTAAAATTGATACAGCTTCTATCCCATCTTGGTATGCTGCCATCACACATTATCTATCAACGGGAGAGACTTGAGCTGGTTTATCAAAATCTGAAAAGAGAAAAATTAGACAACAGGCTTTGAAGTTTTCCTTAATTGCAGGAACACTATATTAGCAGGGTGTTGATGATATCTATCACCAATGTGTGATGCCTGACGAGGTTCCTTTCATCTTGGAAGAGTGGCATGACTCTACGTGTGGAGGGCACTTCGCTGGACGGTTGATGGCACAGAAAGCTTTAAGAGTTGGGTATTGGTGACTGTCCATCTTCCAAGATTCCTTTGAGTACGTTAAGAGATGTGATACCTGTCAAAGACATGATAGCAGAGAGAATAGGAAACGCCCACTTACGCCTATCATGGCTATCCTTCCATTTGAGAAGTGGGGCATTGACTTTGTGGGTCCTATCACCCCGTCGTCTACTACTCAGAAGAGGTACATTATAATAGCAACTGATTATTTTACAAAATGGTTAGAGGCGCGGCGACGAGGTAGGACAATGCAAAAGAGACTGCAAGTTTTCTTTTAGAGCCGATTATCTACTGTTTTGGTCCACCGAAGGAACTAGTATCGGACCGTGGAACCCACTTTTTGAATAAAGTGATTACAAGCCTGACTGAAGCTTGGCAAATCAAGCACAACAAAATGACCCCCTATAATCCACAAGCCAATGGGCAAGTCGAAAGTACTGATAAGCAGCTTGTGGGTATCTTGTCTAAAATAGTCTCTGAGAAGAAACGAGACTGGGATAGAAAGTTGTATGGGCGTACAATACAACGTTCAAGCGAGCTACCGGCCATACTCCATTTAAATTAGTTTATGGGGAAGAGTCTGTATTACCCCTCGAAATTGAGTTGCCAACCATACGGTTTGCAATTAACCACTCTTTGGGAGATGCGGATGCACTTTTTGAACGTTTCACGACCATAGCCCACCTGGATGAACTGAAGTTGCAGAGCTTATTACACCAGGAGGTACCTAAACGTCGGATGAAGCGGCTGCACGACCTTAAAGCAAAGAAGTATACCTTTAAAAAAGGGCAATTAGTTCTATACTATGATGCGCGTAGGGAGCTATTTCTAGGGAAGCTGGAACCTAGATGGAATGGCCCCTACAGGATTGTCAGGATAGGGAAAAATAGGTCTACGGCTCTACTAGCTGATTTGCAGGGAGTAGAATTTAAAAATAAGGTTAATATTAATAAGATTAAACCTTATTATTTCTAAGTATGCTAACACAGAGAAAGTGCATTGCAGGTCCATGTTGGGGCTGATTTGAGACCTGCAAAAGAGCTTCAAGTTGGTTGATGGGGCGGTTAATTCCTTATTTGGAGCACTCATATCTGGAGCAGAGATACCATCAGGGGAAACTTATCTGGTGGAGCAAAGGATACAAAGTGATTGAACAAGAAGACGGAACCTTTGTGTGGGAGATCAAAGTCTTCTGCCATCACTGTTTACGAATGTTGACAAGTATCCCAGTTGAGTTTAATGAAGAAGGTGGGACGGAGCCGTCAGTTCACCCTCTAAACATGCCAAATTTTGACTATCATAATTACGAATAGAGGAGTTTGTGATGGCAAGCTGTGTAAACCCATTGTGGACGTACACATTATATTTCGACGGAGCGTCTAGAGGCCCTAATAAAAAAGGGAGTGTTGGAGTAGTAATCTAAGATCCCCGACGTAGAGTTACGATGAAGTTAGCTGCTTATCTCGGGGTAGGATTCACTAACAACATGGCGGAGTATAAAGCCTTGATTATGGGACTGCATATTGCCAAGCAAGGTGGTATTTGGCGGTTTTTAGTAAAAGGGGATTCCCAATTGATCTTGAATTAGCTAGATGGGACATACACAGTGCGGAATCCCATCCTTTGTATGTATCATCGAACTGCCATGACCCTACTTGAGGAATTTGAGAGAGTGTCTCTTTAGCTGATTCCACATTACTGGAATCAGTTTGCGGATTCACTGGCAAACCTTTCTTATGAAGAAGACCTTTTCTTCAACTGTGGTCCTAGTTTGGATATTGCTATCAATAATGAGACAGGACTCGGTTGCTTGTGGGAAATGTTAGAGCATGCAATATATGGTAGGCGATGGTTGATATGGGTGATGCAAAGAGTAGCCGAGACCCATCTACCGTTGTTATCCTGGACCCATAGGCTGATTAGACAACATGTTATGTATACGCCTCTTGCTATATATGTAGGAGGGATGGGTCATAATCTTATGCATTTAGCTTAGGGCTGCAAGCCCTATTTTTCCTCCTTGGACAAGAGCATATTATTGTATGTTTGTACTATTTCGGGGAGGGATGTGTAGGTGCTATTTTGTTTGATTTCGTTAGGCCAAGAGGGTCGATCCGTTTTTGTAGAGGAATGCTTTATTTCATTAGGCCAAGAGGGCCAGTCGTCTGTTTAGTACAGGTGTGGTTAATAGTTTCTTGTTTTAGTCCTATGCTAGACATGTTTGAAGAAGAGCTTGGAAGGAGCCTATGTCAGCGGAGACTTCTTGTGACCCTATCTAGGTGATATCTCTCCTTTACGAGTACCATGGTTTTTATACTTTATGTGTCTGTGTCATTGTAGGAGATTTTCTTTTCTTGATTGGGGACCGGCGTCCAAGGCATGAAGTCCCAGGTTTAGGTTAGGTATGTCGGAGGGAGGGCTGAGTAGTCGTTGCCTCCTATAAAGACATTGCCAGGCATCGTGAGACTTGTTTCAGAAAGTAGTCCTAGTGACCCTGTTTTGCTAGCCTGCTAGGTAGCTATCCTAGGAGTTCTTGTTAGTTGTGAGGCAGTTAGAGAAGCCTGCCGAAGGAAAAAATGATGATGATAGAGAGGGAAAAAAAACCCTGAATATCTCAAAGAAAATAAATATACACAAAGGTGTGTAAAAAGGGGTTCTAACCCCTATAAAAATAGAAAAGAAAAGAAAGGAAAATTTAGAAGCAGTTGATCATCGCCTTGCGAAGGCCTGGTAGGTTCCTGGGGACGAGTCAGACCCGGGGCCGGACCCGGGGCCAATGCCTTGTCTTCCTAGGGGTGGCATCTTGCTGGAAAAGAATAAAGTAAGGAAGGTTGGAGAAAAAATAAAAGTGAGCATCAGAAAAGGATTGAGTGTCGCCTTGCAAGGGCTTGGTAGGTTCTTGGGTACCGAGACAAGACCTGAGGCCGATGCCCTGTTCTCCTTGGGTCACTACGCTCAGCTCCCTCCTTTTTATACGCCCGAGTATGGAAAAATAAAAACCTAAAAGAAGAAATATACTAAAAGAGAATACTTCTTGATCAGGCTATAGGAGTCCGCACCTAGTAGGAGCTCCTGGTTGTGTTGTCCTTAGCTAGGTAGGTAGTTCAAACCACCACTTAGGGTGACTTCTTTGATAGTTATTTTTAGTTTGGCCGTGTTGGAGTAGTCGGTTAGTGACTAGCTTCGGACCTTCTATCAGATTATGCTACGTCTACTTCTTGTGGATTTCATGCCTTGGTTTTGTCAGGGGGTAGGGTGAGCATTGTGTTATGATTTAATATGTATCTATTTTGTATCAGCTTGATGCTTCCTTTGGTTGTTTTGTGCATATCTGTTGTGGGATTCGACGGGCTGAGTCGCCCTATCCCATGGTCGCCAATGAGAGCGGAGTTTTGAGCCCGAGATGTGCCTAAAATTTGCCAAAAAATCCAGAATTTAGGGGAAAAATATTTAACATTGAAGACGGCAGCTGCAGCTAGGACAATTTTAAGCACCAAGTGAAAGACGACTTTTAAAAGGCGCCCGAGCGACACTTGTGGATTTTTGATAATTTTTCTAACTGTGGTACGGGATGCTAGGAGCTAGCAGTCAGTGCAAGATGTCAAGACGGATGCGCAGGATTTTGTAAAATATTACATGGTGCAGCGAACAGAATCTAAGAAAGAGATAGAGAGTACACAACAGATAAGAGGAGAATCAGTAAATTCTTTAACTCCAAACAACTGATACAAAGATGGCTCTGTCCACCCATGCGCTTCCACTGTGTGAAGCTTAGATGGCGATCTAGACAGAAGATAGGTGAAGAGCTTAAGGCTAGCTGGAACAACAACTCTGACTGGGTGAAAGATGAGTGAGAGATGGCTGCGAAGGGGTTTAGCTTTTATAGCCCACGAAGGTCGTTAGGTCGGGCCTGCTGACCGACCTACCATATGAGCCTCCACTAGTCGGCCAGGGAATATTCCAGAGTTGCTACCAGCTTAACCACTCCGTCTAACCCAAAGATTAGACCCACAACAGTCACCTTTTTGCCATCCGGTCACATAGACCTCATCTGATATACAAGTCAAGACTCAACCAATGTCCGGGCTCACATTTGGCTTCTCCTCATAATGGGGGCCTTACAACTTTGAGCACCATAGATCATTGGTAGCACCTAATGAGGGTGCGGCATTTATCATATCTAACACCCCCCCTCAATGTCCACCCATAGGTGAACTATTTCCTCGGCCCAATGCCGAGTCTCTGAAGATGAACTTGAAGCAGATCCTTCGTAAGTGCTTTGGTGAAGATATCTGCTCCATTTTCTTCTGTTGGATAGTAGACCAGTTCCACTATCCCATCCTCTATCAAATCACACACATAGTGATACTGGATCTCTATATGCTTGGTGCGTGCATGAAACACTGGATTTTTGGCAATGGCGATGCAACTCTGATTGTCACATCTCAGCACAGTTGGTTCTTCATCCTACACTCCCATATGCCATAGAATCCTTCTCAACCATACTGCTTTACATGCAGCAAAACAAGCTGCCTTGTACTCTGCTTCGGTAGAAGACAATGCCACTATTGGCTGCTTCTTACTAATCCAAGAGAAAATTCTTGAACCCAAAGAGAAACAATAACCAGAAACTGACTTCCTGGAATCACTGTCTCATGCCCAATCTGAGTCATAATTCCCCACAAGAGAAGTTTCGAAACTGTATGTGATACCATAGTCAAGAGTTTCCTTCAAGTATCTAAGCACCCGCATCCCAACCTTCCAATGACTCTCATGAGGTTTGTTTGAGAACCTGCTCAAAACACCAACAGCAAAACTGATATCTGGTCTGGTGTTACACAAGTAGATCAGACTGCCGACCAACCTCCTATACCTCCCAATGTCTGCTAGTGCTGATGTATCCTCGATGGATAACTTTGCATTCACCTCCATAGGTGTAGCTATCTCCTTGCACTCAGTCATGCCAAATGCCTTCAAGATCTCCCATGCATACTTCTTCTGAGAGATGAAGATCTTTCCTGGCTCTTGCCAGACTTCAATCCCCAAACAATAGTGCAGCAAGCCTAAGTCTGTCATTTCAAATTCAGAACTCAAAGCCTTTCGAGTTTGGTTGATCATATCTTCATAGTCACCTGTAATAAGAAGGCCGTCCACATATAGGACAATCACTATAGACTTTTTACCATCCCTGTAAACATACAAGTTAGCATCTGAGGCACATCTTTTGAAGTTTAGGTTTAAAAAGAACCTATCTATCCGCTGGTAGCATGCTCTGGGGGCTTGTTTCAGCCCATACAATGCCTTCTTTAGCTTACACACTTTGTTCTGAGAATGGGGGGCCTCAAACCTTGGTGGCTGAGCCACATACACCTCCTCCTTGAGGTCACCATTTAAGAACGCTGACTTAACATCCATTTGGTACACTGGCCACTTCTTATGGGCAGCCAACTGCAAGTACCGTGCGAATAGTGGTCATTCTGGTAGTTGGGGCAAATGACTCTTGAAAATCAAACCCTTCAACTTGTGAAAATCCTTGGGCAACCAGTCTAGCTTTGTACTTTTCTAAGGTACCATCAGCCTTGTACTTTACCTTCCAGATCCACTTGGTGCCAATAACCTTCCGCTTTGTTGGTCGATCCACTAGCTCCCAAGTGTCATTCTTCATTATGCTGTCATACTCCGCCTGCATAGCAGCCTTCCATGATGGATCTACAAAGTGCTTCTTCTAAGTCAGTTGGCTCCTTTACTTCTCTCATAATCTCAACCATCAAGGCCATATTGACTATGTGAGCAGAAGCCCTCCTTTGCTCCTCTATTCTTTGAGACCTCCTTGGTCCGTCTGCCTTCTCCTCAACAGATGCAAGCATAGGATTATTGTGGTCATAGAGTTGCTTCACCCAGTGCGGCAATGGCCTTTCCGGTGGGGTGATGTTAGGTTGGTGAACTTTTTCCTCATCATCTAAAGATGATGCTTCCTCCTCCTTAAGGATAGGGATAGCTCTCGGGACAGGTTCATAGTGGACTACTTCTTTGCTTGATGATAAAGTGGAAGAACTTGCCTTCTCCTCCTCCACTGTATGCGGCTCCTCCTTGAACACCACATCACGACTCGTGATGATCTTCTTTGCCTCTTGGTCATATAACTTGTAAGCCTTCTACTCATCACTATAACTCAAGAAGATACATTTTCTGCTTTTTGGTTGTAACTTGTTTCTTTTCTCATCTGGAACATGTGCATAACATTCACATCCAAAAATTTTGAAATGTGAGATAGATGGTTTCTTACCAGTGTAAGCCTCATGAGGTGTTTTTCCCTTGAGAGCCTTTGTATAGCTCCGATTTAGAATGTAGACTACAGTATTAACAGCTTCAGCCCAAAAATGGTTAGGCAATCCCTTGCCCTTTAGCATGCATCTTGCCATCTCCACAATGGTGCGATTCCTGCATTCCACAACACCGTTCTGCTGAGGTGTGTGAGGCGTCATCAATTGACTCTTGATCCCTTTGCTCTTGCAAAAGCCTTCAAACTCCTTTGAGTTGAACTCACCACCACCATCTGTTCTAAATTTCTTCACACTTTTCCCTGTTTCATTCTCAAAACATATTAGCCATTCTTTAAACTTACCAAAAGCTTGAGCCTTATCACGAAGGAAGTACACCCACATCTTCCTACTGTAGTCATCGACAATCAACATAAAATAAGAAGATCCCCCCAAGGCCTGTGTAGGCATCTTACCACACAAGTCAGCATGCACCAACTCTAGAGGAGCCTGTGCTCTATTCTTGCTTTCTTGTGGAAATGCCTTTCTCTGTTGCTTGCCCATCATACAAGCTTCACATGGTTTCTTCAATTCAGTTATTGTAGGTAGGTGAGCAACCATAGCTTGCTTTTGCATCTCCTTCAATACTGCAAATCCGATGTGTCCAAACCTTTCATGCCAAAGCTTACTTGTGCCCACTCCAGCGGTGGCTGTAAGAGCACTTAGCTCATACAGGTTGTTCCTTCTTTCTCCTTTGCCAACAATTGTGCCAGCACTATCAATAATTTCTGCACCTATCTTCTTGAGCCTCACTTCATGACCAAGATCAGTTATGGCAGCAAACTGATAATAGATTTCTCCTGATTTCCGGAACATGCAACACATTTGAAAGCTTTTTGACTTCACCATTTGCAGCAACAAAAGAAATAGTACCTGTGCCCGCAGCAGGGCATTTAGCATCATTTCCAACCATCACAGTGATGGATTCTTGTAGAGGCTGCATAGAACTGTATAGACCTTTCTTGTTGGTCATGTGACGGGAGGCCCCACTATCCAACACCCATGAGTCAGTGGTAGATTCTTCTTCCGCTAAGGAGCACACTTCCTCAATGGTCGCCATGAATAATTCCAGCTCTGCTTCAGCCGTATTGGCTGTCTCTTTCCCTTTAATTTTAAGGGTACCATTCTTTTCATCTGCCTTCTTGACATGACAATCTGCAATTGCATGTTCTTTCTTCTTGCAGTAGAAGCGCTCTCCTTGAAACTTCTTCTTTCCGCCCTTCTTCTTTTTGTCACCATCATTTTTGGTGAAGGAACCACCTTTGCCTTTTGCATTGGCAGAGAATGCAGCATCTCCATTGTTGCTTCCTTCTCGGGCTTTCAACCTCAACTCCTCCTCCATTAATAATGCACAAAACTCCTCAAAAGTCAAAGCTTGAGGTCTCACCTGAGTATTAAGGGCAGTTACTAGTTCATCAAACTTTTGTGGACAAATTCGAAGACACCTTCGAGCTAGCTCTTCGCTAGTCTTTTGTATCCCACCGCCAGCCATCTGGTCGTGCAGATTCTTAATCCGAGTGATGAATGCTTCAACCGTCTCTCCTTCAGCAAACTTCTCCACTACTACTTGATTCTCCAAGTTTTGAATCCTCGTTTAGTTTCGTGTTTCATACTGACTCCTTAGTACATTCCAAGCCTTTGATGCTTTGGTTGTATGCTGAATCAAAGTCAGAACACTGTCAGAACAACTTGTAACTAAGGCACACAATGCATCTGCATTCCTTCATTTCCAAGCTCGTAGAAGATCTGCATTCGGAGGAATTATCACACTAGGATTTGATGGGTCGGGGGTAGGCTGTGGTTCTGCGTCAGTCCCCAGCACAATCTCCAGAAGCTCATAAGAATCAAGGATAGTTGTAAATTTGAACTTCCACAAGGTGTAGTTTGTACCATCTAACTGGCCTTCGTTGAAGGTTGGTGGACGAATCCTCAGTGTTTGAATAGCCGGTACAGTAACACCACCTCTTGCACCGCTTCTGGAAGTCGACATAGTTTCTCTTTGCTGTTGAAGCCTTTGCCTCTTGCACACTCTCCGATCTCTAGAGCCCCCTGGGCTCTGATACCATATAAAATATTACACAGTGCAGCGAACAGAATCTGAGAAAGAGATAGAGAGTACACAACAGATAAGAGGAGAATCAGTAAATTCTTTAACTCCAAACAACTGATACAAAGATGGCTCTGTCCACCCGTGCGCTTCCATTGTGTGAAGCTTAGATGGCGATCTAGACAGAAGATAGGTGAAGAGCTTAAGGCCAGCTAGAACAACAACTTTGACTGGGTGAAAGATGAGTGAGAGATGGCTGCGAAGGGGTTTAGCTTTTATAGCCCGTGAATGTCGTTAGGTCGGGCCTGCTGACCGACCTACCATATAAGCCTCCACTAGTCGGCCAGGGAATATTCCAGTGAGTTAAAAGGGGCCCTCAGACCCCACAATAGGGGCCCCTTTTAACTCCCTTACACCGCAACTCGATGCAATGCACCTCGAGTTGCTACCAGCTTAACCACTCTGTCTAACCCAAAGATTAGACCCACAACAGTCACCTTTTTGCCATCCGGTCACATAGACCTCATCTGATATACAAGTCAAGACTCAACCAATGTCCGGGCTCACATTTGGCTTCTCCTCATAATGGGGGCCTTACAACTTTGAGCACCATGGATCATTGGTAGCACCTAATGAGGGTGAGGCATTGATCATATCTAATAGATTTTTCAGAGGCTGAAACGAAGCCCGGACGCAGAAGAGGCCAAAAATGGGCCAAGATTTGAAAAGGTGGACAAAATTTTAGACCAAAGGGGGGGTTGCCTTTTGGGACTTTTAACCCCCCTCCAATTTGAAGGGAAAAAACCTGGACATGGGGTGAGCATGGCGTGGAGCAGCAGGCGCCAAAAAATGTGCCATTCCCCCCCCCTCCCCCTCCCCAAATCATGATTGTGGGCTGAAAGTACCCCATGGAACAGAGACTGGCCATCAACTTCTTTCTCTTGCCTGACTCTATCGCCGCCCTTCTCGCGAGATATGGCTGTCTGGATGAAGAGATCAGAATCTAGTCTTTCTCTCTCCTCCCTCTCTCTCCCCTCTATGGGTTGTTCATGTGCACCATCTTAAAGAAGAAATCAGGAAGGGAGATTGAAGGAAATGATGATGGAGATGTTGAAGATTGATGTGCAGCATTGGATTGAGAGCAATGGAGGCTTCGTTTGTTGGTTATACAATCATTCAAGGCGTCTCAGGTTTCGTAAAGACACGGTATAACCATTTTTATGAAGGAAATGAAGGATTTTTTATGGTTTATGATGATAATTATGTTCTTATTGGATGAAAATTTGTTTGTGTGCTAGTTGCATCATGATTAATTGCTGTGTATCAAAAAACTTTGACTTTGCATTGATTTACATGTTCTATTTAATTCCCGTAAACCCGAAATGCGGTCTTTAAGCGGTAAAATGGTAGTTTTTCCGTTTCGGGTGGGTGAAAGGTATTCCCATGGGGGGGAAATGGAAGATAAATTGAATGTTAGTATGTTGAAGTGATTGGAACAAGAAAAATCAGAAAATAGCATATTTTATTGCCAAATAAAATAAGGAAAATAGGGAAAATAAGGAGAAAACTAGAAATACATCTTACAAAAATAAGGAAAAATATAATGATTGTTTGTGGATGTGTAGTAGTGGCAAAGCATGAGGTTTAGGCTCAGTTTTCCCTATCTCCTTGTCAAAGTTTGTGATTTATCGCTTTTTATACATCAAAACATGACAAAATGAACCTCTACACCTATGCAACGAAAGCAATACCTAAACGTAGGGGGTTGAGGTGTTTGAATGGTATGATTTGCGTATTGATTGTTGCTGATTTTTTGATGCATATCATGACATAGAGTTTGTGTATTTTAATTAAAAGGATAGTAGCACGAGTGTTGTCTTGATGCTATCCTTACATCGCTGCAACGAGTTAGTGAATGAGCATTGGAAAGCCTAGTTGTGCACAGCACGGTTCTGATTGAAAATTATGTTTGAGCACTTTAGAATCATCCACTTTTGCATGTGCATGTCAATCATGGTATCAGAATAAGAAGGCTTGGATGCATAGCACTTGTTTTCAATGACAATGACCCACGCTTGAGTGTGGAAAGGCAACCTAAGCCATAGGATAGACGTTCATTTCTTGGGGGATTATTTGGTAAGGACACATGGTATCTCTTGGAGTACTTTCAAAGTGAAAGAGTGGAGTTTGTTCTTTGTTCTATATGTTGAGCAGCACATCAAGGGGCTAATCCTTGCGATGTAGGAGAGCTGTAGTGGGACCGCGATGTTTCCACCGAGAGGTTGCCTCCCATGTATGTGATTATCGTGGCATTTATGGCCAATGTGTATGGGTTCTCTCTCTGTGGAGTTTATAGAAAGAGCAACGTTGTACTATAAAACTATAAACGCATAGAGTTTGTCCTTTAGCAGTAGATAGATGCTCTTGTCCTGCGAGGCCGTGAGGGTGTGTTTGTCTATCTTGAGCATGAGGTCCGGCTAGTGCCATAGCCAGTACCGACCGATTTGAGGTCCCATCAGATGCCATCTTCCGAAAGCGGTTTTGGCACATTAGGAAGAAGCAGTGCAAGAGGTGGTGCTGTTGCACCAGCTATTTAAACACTGAGGATTTGTCCACCAACCTTCAGTAAAGCAAGTTAGATGGTACAAACTACATCTTTTGGAAGTTAAAAATTACAACTATCCTTGATTCTTATGAGCTTTTGAGAGACTATGCAAGGGATTGACGCAGAGCCGTAGCCTACCCCCAACCCATCAAATTCTAGTGTGATGATTCCTCCGAACGCAGATATTCTACAAGCTATTCTACTAGTGTTCTTAGCACATACAATCAAAGCATCAGAGGCTTGGAATGTGCTGAGGAGTCAATATGAAACACAAAACCAAACAAGGATTCAAAACTTGGAGAATAGAAGAAGTTTGCTGAAGGAGAGATGGTTGAAGCATTCATCACTCAGACTAAGAATCTGTGTGACCAAATGGCTAGCACTGGGATACAAAAGACTAGCAAGGAGCTATCTTGGAGGTGTCTTCAGATTTGTCCACAAAATTTTGATGGACTAGTAATTGCCCTTTATATTTAGGTGAGACCTCAAGCTTTGACTTTTGAAGAGTTTTGTGCATTATTGATGGAGGAGGAGTTGAGGCTAAAATCCCGAGAAGGAAGCAACAATGGAGATGCAGCATTCTTTGCCAATGCAAAAGGAAAATATGGTTCCTCCACAAAAATTATGGTGACAAAAAGAAGAAGGGTGGTAAGAAGAAGTTTCAAGGAGAGTGCTTCTACTACAAGAAGAAAGGACATGAAATCGCAGATTGTTGTCAAGAAGGCAGATGAAAAGAATGGTACCCTTAAAAGTAAAGGGAAAGAGACAGTCAATATGGCTGAAGCAAAGTTGGAGTTATTCATGGCGACAGTTGAGGAAGTGTGCTCCTCTCGGTGCAAGAAGAGTCTACCACTGACTCATGGGTGTTGGATAGTGGGGCCTCCTTGCAACAAGAAAGTTCTATACAATTCTATACAGCCTCTACAAGAATCCATCACTATTACGGTTGGAAATGATGCAAAATGCCTTGCTGTAGGCACATGTACTATTTCTTTTGTTGCTGCAAATGGTGAAGTCAAAAAGATTTCAAATGTATTGAATGTTCCCAAAATTAGGAGAAATCTATTAGCAGTTGCTACCATAAATGATCTTAGTCATGAAGTGAGTTTCAAGAAGACAGGTGTAGAAATTCTCGATAGTGCTAGCAAAGTTGTTGGCAAAGGAGAAAGAAGAAACAACCTATACATGTGCTATTTCTATTGTTTCTGCAAATGGTGAAGTCAAAAAGCTTTCAAATGTATTGTATATTCCCAAAATTAGGAGAAATATGTTATCAGTTGTGCTGCCATAATTCATCTTAGTCATGAAGTGAGGTTCAAGAAGATAGGTGCAGAAGTTCTCGATAGTGCTGGCAAAGTTGTTGGAAAGGTAGAAAGAAGGAACAACCTGTATGAGCTAATTGCTCTTACAACCACCATTAGAGTGGGTACAAGTAATCTTTGGCATGAAAGGTTTAGACACCTCGGGTTTGCAGTGTTGAAGGAGATGCACAAGCAAGATATGGTTGCTCACCTACCTATAGTGAGATTGAATTGAAGGAACCATGTGAAGCTTGTATGATGGGCAAGCAATAGAGAAAGGCATTTCCACAAGAAAGCAAGAATAGAGCATATGCTCCTCTAGAGTTGGTGCATGCTGACTTGTGCGATAAGATGCCTACACATGCCTTGGGGGGATCTTCTTATTTTATGTTGATTGTCGACAACAAGACTATGAAGATTGTTCAAGATTCAGAGGGAGAGAGAGAGAGACACAGATATGGAGCTGTAACAGAGAGTAGTGAACTCCCATTAGTCTCTTCTTCTCATTATTCCATAATGCTTACTAAAGTGTAATCACACATAGTTGATAAACACACTAGATCACTAAAAATTGATGGTACCACTAACTGTTGTTGAGTCTAACCGACTCAATTACTATAGCACACATGTAGAGTGATAGCTAAGATGTCAGTTGTCTAGATAAGGTCGGTCATGTAGATTGATAGAGAACAGACCAATTCCCACGTCTCATTTTCAGCCAATGCTATGTATTCTTCATCCATGTTAGCACACGAATTCTCATCTATAGTAGCTGCCTCACTCAACTTCGTAAGCTCTTTGTAGCTTGACACTTTAGTCATATATGCATAATGTCTAGTTGAATACCCACTATATGTCAGCCTATCAACTAGTTTTTTGACCCTTTCATACCTCCTCAACTGTGGTGCACTCTGGGCTTGCTTCTCATGAGGCAGCACATACCTGCTTTGCCTTGCACCAGGTTATAACTAATGGTATGCCCAATTCAATGTCAAGACTCACTATCAAGTGACTCATATCCACATGTAAGTGGGCTAGTCCCATCATCAAACATCTTTTCTTTGCCTTTATCCAATATCCCTCTCACTCACATATCTGTGTCAATGGATGCAGTAGCATGACTACAGAGAGTCGTCCTGCCCAAGGACAACCATCACCTGTCGGTCCACTCATAGATGTACTAGTTGAAGGATAATTTTCAGCATAAGTAGGGCTGGCTGGTCCATCAAGGACCACTACATGTGGATTACTATACCATGAGGCCACCTCATCAAAAACTACATCCCTGGTAATCAAGGTTTCTCGAGTGGATGGATCATAGCATTTGTAAGCATTTCTCTCTTGTGCATAGCCAAGAAAAACACTTTTGATAGCCTTTGGGTCTAACTTCTTCCTCTTTTCATCAAGTACATGTCTTCAACTTCCCATTGCAACCTAAGAGTGTACCAATGCCTCAAGAACGGGGATTTAGTATTAGCAAGTTTTGATAATTCTGCAATTTCTTGGTCAGTGATGGCAAAAGTGGTTCGCTGATCATATGACGTGATGAGGCGCTGTTTGAGGGCTTGCTCTTTGGAGATCTCGATGTTGAGCAATTCAACAGCGGAGTTAGCTACTTTTGCAAAGGCAAGTTCAAACATCTCCCAAGAACAAGGCATCGTACGAACTTCGGTTGCAAAGGGTTCGGGCAACAGGCCTAAGTCCAAGCGGTCGTAGCTCAGAGCTAGCCCTCTGAAAGTGGCATCTAGTCGTCTAATGCAATCAACACATCATCCCCCATATCTTCGGCTAGATCTGAGGCCAGTGTCAAAAATGATTTTCTCTTATAGGAGGGTTTAAGACGTGCTGGTGGTTGGGGTTTGATAGCGCTAGAGCCTTTGAAAATGAATAGTTGCGATTGAGGGTGTCCTTGAGATTGCAATTGGACCTCTTAGATTAGGGCTGGGGAAGTAGTAGTGATGTCCGATGGACTGCTGCCTTCAGAATGGATCAAGGTAGTTGGATTGGCACTAGTGGGTGATGACTTATGTGACGATGTCTGTCCTTTGGGCCAATAGGCTTGTTCGACTCTCTTGGGCATGTGTGTGGATGAGCTTGATGGATGTGGTTCTGGAAAGTGCTACGACTTATGGTTTTGAGGTTCTATGGGACTTCGGGTGATCAAGCTTGAGGGTGTTGAGATTCAGCAATCACACTCATTGACAGCCTCTTTGTATGGAGCTTCAGGGCCAAGGACATGCAGGCTAACCTATCCCATATGCACAGTGGTGCCTACTGCAGTTTCCTACTTTCCTATAAAGCATTGTACTTGCTTCCTTTTCTTAAGGCAAATGATAGTACTCTTTTCTTTTCAGTAAAGTGTCAGTGTCATTGTCCACATACACAAGATTGTGTTTATGAGTCCAAGTCTCAATCTTGGAACCTAATTCACTTGTGTAACAAACAGTGTCTTTGTCTTCTCCATCACGAGTCCACACTTCTCCTTCCATCCACCATAACTCACTGCCATGTCCTAGATCCCGCATCTTTCACAGAGGGTGGTGTACGAGTGGTGCATTTGGCCGTGTGGGCTTTAGGGATCCATATCCAAGCATTTCCCTCATAGTAGCCTTGCGCATGCAAGAGGGCTTTAGGGATCCATCTTTGCTTGATCATGCGTCGATTTCTATGACTGCGCCTTGGTTTTCTAGGTTTAGAGTTTCGGGTCTTATGAGGATGTGTGCGTCGACTCCTAGGTGGTGGTTATGGCTCTTTAGGCTTCCATTGAAACCTAGGTTGTTGGGCCTTATCTTTTGCTACTATGAGCAGTGGTTCTTGAGAATTGGTGGGTGGTTGGCTGAGCACTACCCCCTTCCTTAGATTTGGATGCTAATACTTCTACCAGTGGCCTTACAAACTGTGATGAGGTCACGCAGCCCTTGCTGAAAGCTATAACAATGCGAACGTTGCCTATGGCGAGATGGATGCACTGCAATTCATAATCAACGTTGCAATGAGTTTGCTTTTTGAAGGTTCGCCTTAGCAGCGACTCGGTATCTGCGTCTTTGGCATTTGGCAACACGTAGAAGATCATTGGTACAGTCTCAGACTCGATAGAAATGGTGGCTCTGCACTTGCCAAGAAGTGCGTATGAGCGGCCCCCATATGGGCTTAAAATTTGGCATTAGTGGGCTGTAATGGTGGTATGCTAAGTTGGGTCCAATGATCGTGAGTCAAGACATTGAAGTATGCTCCCTCGTTGATCAAGGCATTGAAGACACATGTTCACTTGGCAGTGACCATGATGTGCAGGTATGCTGGCTCTATGGATTCTTTATCCTCATCATCGATTTCAGTGATTATGTTTACTTGTACTTTGGCAGGCGGTTCCAACATTGGTGGCTCATGCAAAGGATGCGTGGGAGGGTAGTACTTCTTGACACGACTGCCATTGAAGCCTATTCCCTTGCCGTCTAGAGTCTCGAGCTCGACATTGCCCGTTCGACTGATTGCACAAACTTTGAAAGGTCCAAGACCTCTAAACTTCATTTTTTGCTTATGCCCCTTAACTGAGTATAGGAGCACTAAGTCGCCTTGTTCAAAGTCACGCTGCTTGATGTGCTTGTCAAACCATCTCTTGCATTGTGTCTTCTCACATATGAGAGCATGAGTGGCTAGAAGACGAGTCTCGGAGAGGCATTTGAGTTCAACTAAGCATTGCATCCATGTCTCCTTTCCTTCCCATCAAGGCTAGGCATGAAGAATTCTACAGGGAGAATTACTTTGGTTCCGTAGGTCAACCTAAAGGGGGTCTGGCCGACAGTCGTTTTATAAGCTGTGCAGTAAGCCCACAAGGCTGCCATCAGCTTGTTATCCCAGTCGCTGCACGAGGCAGAAGCTACCTTGGTCAGGACGTTGATAAGAATCTTATTTGTGGATTCTGCTTGGCCATTTGCTTGAGGGTAGTATGGAGAGGATTTTCGATGGATAATTAGGAAGGTGGATAGGGGATGCGCTATCACTTCATTGATGAAGTGTGTGCCCTGGTCACTGACTAGTTTGATGGGGCAGCCGAATCGTGAGATTACCTACTCCCATAAGAACTTGGCAGTCATTCGAGCATCATTCTTTTGTGTTTCTCTCACCTCTGCCCATTTCGTTAGGTAGTCTGTGGCCACAATGATGTATTTGGCCTGCGAATACTGTGCAGCGGGGCTGATGGGTCTTATGAAGTCGATTCCCCATTTTTCGAAGGATTATCGTGCAATGATTGGGGTCAACTCCATTTGATCCTTGCAAATTGGGACCTTTGTCTGCTGACACTCATCACAATGCTTAACAAATCATGCTACATCACGAAACAGCATTGGCCACCATAGTTTGCAGCACCTTGCGGGCCGTCGTGTCTGCTAAAGTATCCACCAGCAATTCCCCTGTGTGCCTCTGAGAGCACGTTGTGCATCTCATGCTCGCACATGCATCTGCGTAGCAATCCATCTTGCCCTAGGCGATATAGATGGCCTGATATCAACTAGTAGGGTTGGATCTTGAGAATGAGTCACCTAAGTCTTGCCTTCTCTATCGATCGCTCAGGTAGTCCGTACTCAAGCACTCGGACTATGTCATCTGCCCAATATGGCGTTAGATCGGCCTTGAATAAATCTCTCTCATTGGAAAGGTTAAAGAGATGGGCATCCGGCAATGGGCATCTGGCAATTCATCAGCAATGCCTTCTCCAGTGGCTTCTCCTGTGGGGATGCGTGACATATGGTCAACCATGTAGTGCTATTTTCCCTTCCGTACAACCACGGAGAAGTCAAACTCCAAAAGCAGAAGGAGCCACTAAGCTATGCATCGTGTAGCGCAAGGTTTATTCACTAGATATAGCAAGGCTTGATGGCCCACGAAAAAGATAAAGGGTGTAGCCAATAAATAATGTTGGAACTTCTTCACATCAAACACCATGGCCAAGCCCTCTCTTTCTATCGTCAAGTAGTTCATTTCCATCTCAGTGAGTTGTCTACTAGCAAAGTTCACTGGATAGTCTAGGTTGTGTTTGCCAGGTTGGCACAACACTTCCCCCACATCAAATTTAGAAGCATCGATGTGTACATGGAAGGTAATGGTTTAATCTAAGGCTCGTAGAATTGGTGCTGTGGTTAGAGCCTTCTTCAACTCTTCATATGCTCGTTGGCATGCTTCAGTCCATTCAAAGACAATCAACAGCTTGTATAAAGGTATGGCCATCAACGGGTAATTCAGCACAAACCACCGATAGTATCCCATATGGCCTAAGAAGCATTGGAATCCCTTATAGTTGATTGGGGGTGGAAGGTCAACTGGTGCACAGATCAGATGCCGTATGCGTGCGTAGTGAGCGTCAGAAGGTCCCCAAGAACAAAAGAACTCTACTTTTTGCACAAAAAACAATGAAGAAAGCTTGCACGATATGAAGCAAGAGACAAATTGGATGCAATCTCCCCCCATACCTTGTGTGAGCGCTCCACAAAGCATGTATTTTATATATTATTCATCTTCAAGCTAAAAAAAATAGCCCAATTTACAATTAGCACGCTTTAGCTTTTGTGTTTGCTTTTGTGCTACTAAAGAATTAAAGCTATTGGTGGGTGCCCAAGGAGTCAGGCGGTACCCAAATACAATGTCCAATATAAATATTTAAATCGTGCGCCCATGCGCGTACAAAAATAATAAATAAATATCAAACGCTTTAGTAAATAAGCGCGACAAAATATGGGCTCCATGCCTAAGATACGCGCCCACCAAAAATTGATGATAATTTGAATACACGCTATCCTCCAATGCTTCCCAATGCCACTGCTCCTTGCTCTACACATCAACTGAAGCATTCACAATTGTTAGAAAAATAATACAATTAAACAAACAAAAGTGAATACCTAGCAGTCTTCAGCTACAAAAATAAATTGGTTAGAACTCAATCCTAACCTTAATTTATTACGAGTGTGCACTCCAAACTCATAAACATTTATTAATTTAAATATGTATTTTGCGGAATCACTTGCTATGGAATCACCCACTTACACATTAAATTAACAAAACGCCCGAAAAGGATAGGCATCCCCATCGACTTTTCGCACAAAGAATCCACCTTGTGTGTGATCCCCGGTAATAAAATTTTACGAAATCCACCACAAAACCTCACGGAATCCATCGTGGAATATGCCTCCTGTCATCATACCCCCGGGGTAGAGCTAACAGTGTGGGGAAAGCACTTAGGTCTCTAGCATGCATCCATTGGGCCTCTTCAACAGGATGATTTTTAAACTTGACCAAATATCTAGAATATCTACGGCCAGTTCTAGTGGTCATAAAGTCAGTATCTATAATAGTTTCAGGCTCAAGGATTTCAATTTCTTTGTCTAATAAAGGAGGGTTTTCATAGATAGGGTGTACAGGTAATTGTCCTCTAAAAGGTCATAATAAACTGATATGAAAAGTGTTGTGAATTTTTCAATGTTGTGGTAATTCTAGTTTAAATGCATTGTCGTTGATTTTGTGTATGATCTTGAATGGGCCATAAAATCTAGGTGTTAATTTGACAATGGGGTGTTTATCTACACTTTGTAATCTGCGTTTTTCAATTCGTAACCAAACATAATCATCAACTTTAAAATTCATAGCTTGTCTTTTCTTGTTTGCTTGTTTTGTGTATGATTGCTGGGCTTTGGCAATCATATCTTTAACTTCATCAAAAATAGTAGCATGCATATTAGCAAAATCATCAGTAGTTTGAATTTTGTTTGATAACGATATAACAGGTGTAGGCAATCGATATCCATAAATAATTTCAAATGGGGCTTTCTTTGTAGATATATGTGGTGTGTTATTATATGCAAACTGAAGTAAATGTAGATATGTATCCCATGTGTGTGGTTTTGAAATTGTGTAAGCACGCAAAAGATCTAAAATAGTACTATTAGTAGCTTCTGTTTGACCATTTGTTTCAAGATGAAATGCAGACGAAAAATCAATCTTTGTTCCTAAGTTAGCAAACAAAGTAATCCAAAAATTATTGCAGAATCTAGAATCACGATCAGAAATAATGACTTTTGGTAAACCATGGTTAGTGAAAACAGTTTTCAAAAACAAGTGAGCAGCTTGAGATGCAGTTAAAGTTTTCTTGCATGGAATAAAATATGCTTGTTTGCTAAACATGTCTACAACAGTCCAAATCATATCATGATTAGCTTTAGTGTTAGGTAGACCAGTGATAAAATCTATTGAAATCTGTTCCCATGGTCGTGATGGAATGGATAATGGCATTAGTAAACCATATTGTTTACCATGGTGTGTTTTTACTCGTTGACAAATGAGGCATTCAGATAGAAAGTTAGATACATTAGTGTCCATGTGTGGCCAATAAAAATCTTCAATCAATGTATGCAAAGTAGATATAATTCCTCTATGACCTTGATATGGGGGACAATGAATTTCATGCAAAACAAATGAGCGAAATGGAACAGTCACACATAATCTTTTTTCATAAAACATAAATCCATTAGTGTAAGACAATGAATCAATAGGAATCCAATTATTTGCAACTAGTTTGTTCCAATCAGCTTGAAAAGTAGGATCTTGGTGATAAGTATCTTTCATAGGAATAAGGGAATCAGATGATATCACAGAAATATTTTGAATTGTCGGTCTTCTACTCAAAGCATCAGCAAAAACATTCTCTTTTCCAGGTATAAGGGGATGAAAACTTTGAATAAAAGCAACCCATTTAATGTGTCGGTCAGATATTTGTGGTTGACTAAGAAGATGTCTAATGCTTTGTTGGTCAGTTTTGATCATGAATTCAGATCCCATTAAATAATGTTTCCATTGATGTAAGTCTTGTACTATGGCTAGCAATTCCTTGTCATAAGTAGAATATTTAAGTTCAGATGGTTTGAGTTTGCAGCTAGAGTAAGCTATGGGATGAGAATCTTGCATAAGGACTGCTCCTATTCTAGATCCACTAGCGTCAGTAACTACTAAAAAGAATGGTCTATTGAAGTCATGTAATTGTAATACAGGAGCATGAGTTAAAGCATGTTTCAGCAAATCAAAGGACTTTTGTTGATTGTCAGACCAATTATACATGATACCCTTCTTTAAAAGTTTTGTCAAAGGTAATGCAAGCAATGAGAAATTCCTCACAAATTTTCTGTAAAAGCTAGCAAGACCTAGAAAAGAACGTAATTCATGCACATTTTTGGGTATCGGCCAATTTAAAATTGCTTCTATCTTTTTAGGGTCGATTTTAATACCTTCTGATGAAATAATATGTCCTAGATATTCAATTTCTGTTTGGAAGAATTCACTGTTTTCTAGATTAGCATATAATTGATTGTCTTTTAGTAACTTGAAAACTAAAGACAAATGTTCATAATGGTCATTCTCATTTTTACTGAAAACTAATATGTCATCAAAGAAAACAATGATACAATGCTGATATTTCAAAAATATGTGATTCATCATACGACTGAATGTGGCTGGTGCATTAGTTAAACTGAAAGGCATAACTAGAAATTCATAGTGTCCAAATTGTGTTCTAAATGCAGTTTTGAATATATTAGATTTGTCCAATCTTACTTGATGATATCCAGATTTAAGATCTATCTTACTGAATATGGCAGATCCTTGTAGCTTATTCATAAGATCATCTACCCTAGGAATCGGGTATCTATTCTTAACAGTAATTTTATTTAGGGCACGATAATCAATGCACATGCGATAGGTATTATTTTTCTTTTTCACTAATAAGACAGGTGCACCAAATGGAGAACTACTAGGTCTAATTAATCCTTTGTTAAGCAATTCGTCTATTTGGTTTTGAATTTCTTTCTATTCAATTTGGTTATGTCCATATGGTGCTTTACATGGTGGTTGTGTTCCAGGAATTAAATCTATCTTATGATCTTCAGGACATGCAGGTGGTAATCCAGGTGGTAAATCAGTAGCAAAACAATCTTGGAATTGGGAAAGAAATTGTGCATGCCTAGGATGCATCTGTTTTTCTTTAGCTTGAATTTCATTCACCCATACTAAATAGGATTTGCTACTTTTACGTAATGCAGTTTAGCCTGAGTATGAGTAAGCAATGGAAATTTATTGGAAGCGTGCATACCATGCAGTGTGATTTGTTTTCCTTGAAAATAAATTTTAATTGAATGCGTAGAATAATCTATATCAGGATTGTATTGATGACACCAGGGCATTCCTAAGATAATGTCACTAAACTGCAAAGGTACAACTAAGAACTTTATTCGTTCAATATAATCACCAATTTTAATTTCTAAATTATGCACCTCTTGTGTTCCATTATATCTTGTACCTAGGAATGCAGCCTTGATGCGATAATGTGTAGAAACAGTATGTAAATTCAATTCTTTGACCAATTTTACAGAAATAAAGTCATTTGTGCTCCCATCATCATGTAAAATAGTCTTTTCTTTACCATGCACAAAACATTTCATTGTTAATAAGGAATGGGGAGTTGGCATACCTGGCATAGTATCAGAAGTAGTACTAATGTCGTCATCTTCTTCCGTAAAGCCGGCATCTCTTCACGTTCTTCATCTTCTATTGCTCCCAAATAATTGATATGAACAGATGGTTTTTTGGATTGACAATTGGCTACTAGATGTCTAGGTTGATGACATTTGTAACAAACTATGGGTTTTACTTTGGATACATTATTGGTAATGGCAAGAAGTTTAGGAATGTTGGGATTTGACTATAGGGATGGCTTAGGGTTTGGATTTGTGTTTGATGGCAAGGCAGGTGGTCGTGTCTAAGATTTACGGAATGAAGATGGAAGAGAACGACTTTGATTGAATCTTCGAAAATTTGAATTGAATTGTTTGGAACCAAAGTTACCATTATTTGGGAATTGTTGTGGTCGCTTGTCTCATTTGCGAATTTTGTATTCAGTGTCATGGGCCAAGGAAATTGCATCTTCAAGAGTTGTTAGCTTGAACATATTGACCTCTGCATAAAAATGTCCAAGTAGGCCAGACATAAACTTGTGTTTATGAGTTGCTTCAGGTACATCTTCGAGCATTCGTAGTTGCAATAGAGCATTCCAGAAGCATTCAGTATATTGTGAAATAGGTTCACGATCCCTTTGTTATAGAAGATCCCATTGTTTGATTGCTTTATCCTAAAATTGGGGAGGAAGGAAATTCTGCAAAAATTTCTTTTGGAAAGTCTCCCAAGTAGTGGGAAAATCAACGCTTTTAGGGACCACAATCCACCATAAGGATGCTCGATCAACTAAATGGTTAGTGACATATTTAATTTTTTCTTTCTCAGCATATATTTCTTCATGGAAATAATCATTAAATTGACTGATAAAAGCAAGGACAGTCTTTCCATCGTGTGATCCATTGAATGTATGAAATTTGAAGTTTCTTTTACTTATCTTTGTTTCTTTCCGAATAGATTGGGCTTTAAGTGTTGCATCGATGGTACGTCGTATAAGATCTTCAGGTTGCGATCCATCTTGGTTGGTGGTAGATCATTGCAGATTGGCCAATTGAGCTTGCAAAGCTTGTCGTGCTCTTCGTTCCTCTTGAAGCTGCATCATAATCAAATCCAACTTTTGCTCCATTGTTGGTTCGGGTAGATCTCCTTCAGCCATAAAATCTTCCATGGTTTGATCAGTCATCCTGCAAAATTCCAAAAGACCTCACACACTCGAAACCTTGTTAGCGGGATGAGCATAGCTCAAAGGCGGGTTTACAAGGCTTGTATATATTTTTTTTAGTTTGGCTTTTGTAGTATTTCTTCTTTACGATTGTGAAATTCGATGTCACAATCGCCTTCCAAGAAAATAATTTTGCGTATAGTCTGCATATAGACAGTGTATAGTCTGCATGTTGATGATTGTTTGCTGTAATCTACTTATGTCAGTTCACAGGTGTGAACAGGGGCTTCCAGAGGGTAGTAAACTGGGTCGTGTGCAACTGAATACGAACTGCCTTTATGATAGTTGTTGAATATTGAACTTAGGACCTTAGTAACTAGTGACTTTAAGCTTTGGTGACTAAGCGTGAATTTGGAGGACTTCAGGATGTTTTCGCTAGATTCGGCGATGGGCAATACGTGCTGCCGCCGCCGATGTATGAATTTGAAGATTGAAGCTTTTTATTAAGCTTCTTTTGAAGCCTTATAGCTTATCCTTAAAGCTTGAAAAGCTATGGTAAGGAATTTCTTATATGTGAAGAAAAAACCAATGACTTCTTGAAGGATCTTCCCGCGTGGTCCTCCGCCTACAGAGGCTAGTCTCTCATGATTTGAGTGTACAGTAGGGGGTTCTTGACTGCTAGGAACACGCTGGTATCGACCGTTTGCCACGAGACTGACTGTAGAGCTCGATCTTTCCAGGAGCTCCGCCTTTGCGCGAGATGGTAAGCGATTGGAAGCTCTCGATCTCAGCTTCGCTTTGATACCATTGGTGCACTGATTGGACGTCACATGCGCATGCATTGAGTGTCAAAAGGTCCCCAAGAACAAAAGAACTCTACTTTTTGCACAAAAAACAATGAAGAAAGCTTGCACGACATGAAGCAAGAGACTACTTGGGTGCAATCTCCCCCCATGCCTTGTGTGAGCACTACGCAAAGCATGTATTTTATATATTGTTCATCTTCAAGATCAAAAAAATAGCCCAATTTACAATTAGCACGCTTTAGCTTTTGTGTTTGCTTTTGTGCTACTAAAAAATTAAAGCTATTGGTGGGCGCCCAAGGAGTCAGGCGGTATCCAAATACAATGTCCAATATAAATATTTAAATCGTACGCCCATGCGCATACAAAAATAATAAATAAATATCAAGCGCTTTAGTAAATAAGCGCGACAAAATATGGGCGCCATGCCTAAGATACGCGCCCACCAAAAATTGATGATAATTTGAATACACGCTATCCTCCAATGCTTCCCAATGCCACTGCTCCTTGCTCTACACATCAACTAAAGCATTCACAATTGTTAGAAAAATAATACAATTAAACTGACAAAAGTGAATACCTAGCAGCCTTCAGCTACAAAAATAAATTGGTTAGAACTCAATCCTAACCTTAATTTATTACGCATACGCACTCCAAACTCATAAACGTTTATTAATTTAAATATGTATTTTGTGAAATCACCCGCTATGGAATCACCCACTTACACATTAAATTAACAAAACGCACGAAAAGGATAGGCGTCCCCATCGACTTTTCGCACAAAGAATCCACCTTGTGTATGAGCCCCGGTAATAAAATTTTACGGAATCCACCGCAAAACCTCACGGAATCCACCATGGAATATGCCTCCTGGCACATCAACAATAACCCTAACTTTCGAGAAGTCAGTGGCAATGCCATTCTTCGACACTACGTGGCCTAGGATGCATCCATGCTTCACCCAAAACTAGCATTTTAAGGGTTTCAATGAGAGACGATATAGGCGACACTGCTCAAAGACTGCTTGGAGTTTGTCTAAGTGTTCCATCCAGGTTGAGTGAATGCAGAGGTCATCGAAAAAGACTTCCAACTCTTTGTGAAGCATGTCTTTAAATATTGTGCACATGAGGCGTTGGAAAGTGGCAAGGGCATTAGTCAACCTGAAAGGCATGACTATGTAAGCAAAGACGCCCCACTCAGTGGCGAAGGCAGTCTTATTCCTGTCGGCAAGATGCACTTGCACCTGATTGTATCATGAGAAGCCATCCAGAAAACTGTAGGCCTCCTTGCCCACCACTCTTTGAAGCATGTGCTCGGTGTATGGCAATGGGTAATTGTCCTTCTTAGTAGCAGTGTTCACCTTCTTGTAATTCACGCACACTCTGATTTTTCCGTTTTTCTTCATCACAATGACTATGGGTGATACCAGTCCGTGTGCTCAATTTCGTAAATGAATCCCACTCTTTGAAGCATGTGCTCGGTGTATGGCAATGGGTAATTATCCCTCTTAGTAGCAGCGTTCACCTTCTTGTAATTCACACACACTCTGATTTTTCCGTTTTTCTTCATCACAATGACTATGGGTGATACCCAGTCCGTGTGCTCAATTTCGTAAATGAATCCCGCTCTCATCATCTTATCAATCTCTTCCTTGAAAGCATGAGCGTGTTTTGGATTCATAGGGTACGGTCGCTACTTCACCGGTGTTGCGTCTGGTGTCATGGGTATATTATGAGTCGCTACACTCGGATCTACCCCTTTGAGCTCTTCCAAGGACCAAGCGAATATGTCTACGTACTCTCGCAAGAGAGCGATAAGACTCATTTCTTCTTCCTCATTCAAGTCATCGGCGATGAAGACTGGTCAGGATGTCTCCCCTTCTTGGGCTAGGTTCACCTCCTTGACCTTGTCTGGTCCCTTGATTGGCTCGTTCGTTTGCCCTTGCTGTTTGGCACCCAATAGGATCACTACCCTATCTCCTTTCTTGAATTTCATAAATCTTTTAGGGAGGTCCCATGGTTTTTTATGTTCGTCTGTTCGTGTGTCCCTGGATTCTTTCACCCTTTCCTGCTTTAATCGTCTGTGCTTTAGGTGGACGGGTAGGTTCCCCTTGGTGCGTCAGGTCTTGGGCAGCCTAGGTATTTCTGGGTCGCTATCTGAACTTACCTCCGACTTAGAGTTGAACTCCCCATCTTCAATAGAAGAGGTGGTCTCCCTGGTGGTCGCAGTTCAGATGGTGATTCTGTCCTAAGCACTAGTGTTGTTCCCGATTGGGCTAGGCCTGCTTGCTCAAAGTCTATGGCTCCTACATGTTCTAACTAGGTGCGATCACAATCCATGCGCATGACCCCTCACTCTATCCTGAAGACACTCTTTTTTTGTGGCTTGGAGTCTGCTCGTATTTGTTCTATTTCATGTCCCTCAGTGTTGTATTCTATGGTATCTATCTCACCCTCACTTTTGTCACTGAAGGATTGGCAGTCTTCGTACTCGTCATTAGAGTCCTCTACGTCAGATTGCTCGTCGTCTCCTAGGGCTTGATATATCTCTTGTCGTTGATTAGGGACTAGGGCCTAGTTATACATGAGGTTTAAGTCATGCACCCTAGTCCATTGCCACTTGGATTCGTCTAAGAGATCCTGGAGTGGTTTGAAGTTTGCTACTGGATTGTCAGCTAGCTTGTCTGTTAAGTATTCCAGAATCTTCTAGAGTTCTCTTTTGTTGTTTGGCACTTGGAAGGTGATGGGCTTAGGTCTCCCACGAAGGGTTCCTGCCATCATGCAAATTGGTATGGAGGGCGTGCCATTAGACTTGCCCATCATCTTGATGGGTTGCTCATATGCCTCATGATCCGAGAACGACAGGTCGATTGTTGCAAGGACATGCATCCAATCTCACGCATCCTCTGGGCATGGGATATACTTGGTCAAGGGCCCATAAGACTTCTTGAATTGAGCGTTACCTTTGAGCATCGCGGAGATGGCATCCAAGTCGATTAGTGAGGTCTTCCAAGTGTCCATCTCTACCCTCACATAGCTTCCGTTCTATTGCCTAGGAAGATCAAGCCGTTACCCCAATCTTCGATGACTCTGGCATTGCGCATCCAAGGTCGGTCTAATAGGATATCGTAGTCCACTCCCTTCATGACTATAAAGTCGACAGAGAACTAGACACCTGCGATTTTCACTGGCCAGCTTTTAAGTATCCCGAATGGCTTCACTCTCATGCCGTTTGCTAATGTGACATTAAACCAAGCGATTTTAATAGGTGGGTTTCCCCAAGTCTAAAGTACTGCATGGCTCAACAAACTAACCCCAGGTCCCATGTCTACGATCCCCTTTCTCATCGTGTCGCCCTAGGGCTAGGACTGGTAATACTACATGCATCTCGGTGCCTTCCTAGAAAGCATTAACATGCAAGGATTTTGGCACAGAGTGCAGCGTTAGACTCGGTATTTGTGTTTCCGCATCATGGTTGTGCAGATCAGTAGCTTCTTCTCATGACCCCTCAACCCACAGCTTCAGGTCTTGCCATAGGGTGGGATGCTTCTTAAGCAAGTATCCCAAGCTTAACATCATAGGGGTGGTCACTAGCGTGGTAAGAAGGTTGTTGGCTGCTCGTCTCTCTCCTAAACCGGATTGTCTTGGCCAATGGCCATGATTGATTTGCAGGCCTACAAGTGCTGCTTGTGGTGCGGTCGCATCTCTAACTTTGGTCGAGGGGGTGAGACTGGAGTGATTATGCTAGGGAGATCATCGATCTCATCCTCTAGGATAGGCTCAGCGCGTCCCTTAAGTGCTCTTGGGCTCTTTCACCCAGTCCTTCACTTTCTCTATGGCCTCTAGTTGGCGCTTCGGATGCTGGTATTCCCCTACCTTGGCACTTCCCTTTTTGGCCGTCTTAGGGGCTGAAGTTTTTGCCTCTGCATTCGTGACCTTCTTTCCAACATGCAGAGTTGTAGCACTCTCAGTTTTCAGTGCAATCTTAGCTTCGACCTCTTTTTTCTCCGCCTACAGCTCTTTTTCCCTATCGAGACTGCATCGAGATTGATAGGTCCTGGTAGTGATATGTCGACCTACTTCATTTGGGCACGGGTCATGACCCGCAATGGGATAGGTGTGGCCTCCCCATCGAGGTTCTCGACACCAAACAGCCCCAATGGGACAAATGGTACATTGGCTGAACTTGAAGAAGGTTTCCGCTTTGGCGAAGAGATGGGTGATTCCGCACTCAACGACCTTAGGTCAGCTTTGTCTCTGTTCTACTGCTCCCTCTCAGGGAAACGTGATGAGACATGACCTAGATAACCACAAGTCCAACAGATGATTGGATCCTGCATCTGTCCTCCTAGGCCTCTACCTCATCCTCTCCCTAACGCCATCCCCGGTACTGGTCAATAGTCCATAAGGATTGCATTTCCCTCGTCGTCGTGAGAGATGTAAGGGTATACATAAGTCTCTTCCTCATTTGACTCTTCCACATAGTGGACTGGAGCGTCACTCGGTGGATGGGTCACATAGGGACCAAGCGGTCTAGGTATGCCCGTAGGGTTTATGTCCATCCTAGGAACAGTCGGCTTAATGTCGTTAGGTGCAAGAAGGGCCAATGGGGCTCCCCTTATGAAGAGTGGCTGTGGCATATTTGCTAGGTAAGTCTGGCCATATGGTTGCGAGTATGGAAGTCTTCTCAGAAATCTGCAATGCACGACGTCATGACAGAACCTGCCGCCGTTAGCGCAAGGTCTCGACCTAGGGTCTTGACACTCGGCTGGCAAGTGGTTTTTGCCACAGTACACGCACTGGACGTGTGGGCACGTTGGTCATCTCAACATGTCTTGCAGCTTGGCTATCTCCATCTTGACATCAGCCAAGTCTTGGTTTGTCTCAGTGCCTTTCCCCTTATCTTGGGATGATGGGACTAATCGTTCACCAGGGGCTGACACTCTCTCTGAACTTTGCGAGTTGGTTTCTTCGAATTCCACTGATGAATACAATTGAAACTGCTCTTTCAGTCGATCGTTCGCTCGTAGGGATTCTCTTGAAGAGACTCCTCACGTGGGTTATGTAATTGCAAATCTCCTCCTTCTCTTTCTGCTTGACATTCATTAGTCATACTAGCAGATTGTCGGAGTATCCAGGCTCGACAAATCTCTTGATGAAGAGATTGTTGAGGCCATTGAAGTTGGCTTGCTCTACGGCATCTAAGCTTGTATACCAAGTCCTACCCTTATCACCTAAGTAGAGCCCGAATGCTTGAGAGTGCTGAATCAGGTCATTGAGGCCGTTGGCTTCGCAGACTTGCTCGAACTGCTCTACAAAGCTGTATGGATCGTCTGTCAAGATTGTGGGAGAGAAGGAAGGAGTCTCACTTGTGGCTTTCTTGCTTGCACAATGGGGGAATACACACAGAGATGGAGGCTGAAAACAGTTTTCCTCTTCTTAAAATTTTTTGTAAGCCAAAAGAACTCTAGTACATAGAAATAGAAGAACCCTATATATAGGTCTCAAACCAAACTCAACTAACTAAGGTGGCATACTAACTGAGCCATGAACTAGAGTAGATAAGGATAGTTGTCATCTAGCTATTATTCATGGGCGGTGTACCAACCGCATCTGCAACCAACTGACACATCGGTGACATAAATGCACAACGGTCACCCTGGCATATCACGAGTGGAGCTCTATATCTCAACACTCCCCCTCGAGCTCAATCCCAATTCCTGCACACCAAGCAGGTTTTTGAACTTGTGCAGCTTCTCTGCGCCCAATGCCTTCGTAAATATGTCAGCTACCTGATCCTCTGTGCTGACATAAACTAGATCAATAAGACCTAGTAAAACCCTCTCCCGCACATAGTGATAATGCACCTCAATGTGCTTTGTTCTAGCATGATAGGCTGGGTTATTTGCCAAGTGTATACTACTCATGTTGTCACAATAAATGACAACTGGCCCATCTGTAGGCTGATGCATATCATAAAGTAGCTTATGCAACCAAGCTACCTCACATGCAGCCATTGCTGCACCTCTGTACTCAGCCTCTGTGCTCGACAAGGCAACTATAGGCTGTTTCTTGCTGCTCCAAGTGACTGCAACACTCCCAAAAGAGAACACATATCCACTGGTAGATCGTCTATCAGAAATGCTACCAGCCAATCAGCATCAGTGTATCCATGCAATTGTATCTGAACCCCAGTCACATAAAATAGTCCATACTGCAATGTGGACTTCACATACCTGAGTATGCGTCTAGCTGCATCCAAATGCGGTTTCCGTGGAGCCTGCATAAACTGACTTACCAATCCAACAGCATAGCTCAAATCTGGCCTGGTAATAGTCATATAAATCAAGCTTCCTACTATGCGTCTGTACATAGTAGGATCTTCCAGAAGCTCACCTGCATCTGCGCTCAGCTTCACATTCTGCTCCAAAGGAACTGAAATAGACTTACAGCCTGTCATCCCATATTTGGACAGCATGTCCAATCCATACTGCCTCTGCAAGAGCTGTATCCCACTTGGTGATCTAATCACCTCAATGCCCAAGAAATAACGCAGCTCTCCCAAATCCTTCATCTCAAACTTCTGCTTCAATAGCATTTTCACATGAAGGATATCTTCATCACTGTCACCTGTCATAATCAAATCATCAACATAAATGACAAGTAGCATAATATCTTTCTTTGTTTTTCTCACATAAAGTGAGAAATCTGCCTTGGAAATCTGAAAGCCAATAGTGACAAGATACTGTCCTATCTTGTCAGACCATGCTCTAGGTGCTTGCTTCAAGCCATACAAGGCTTTCCTCAACCTGCAAACAAACTCAAGATGAAAAACATGCACATAACCTGGTGGCTGCTCCATATAGACCTCTTCTTGCAAATCACCATGCAAGAAGGCATTCTTTACATCCATCTGATGTAAAGACCATCCCTTTGATGCAGCCATAGCAATGACTGCTCTTACGGTTGCCATCCTTGCAACCGGACTGAATGTTTCTTCATAATCAATGCCATATTTTTGTGCATACCCCTTGACTACTAATCTTGCCTTGTATCTATTCACAGAACCATCTGCATTGTGTTTCACCTTATAAACCCACTTACAGCCAATTGCATTCTTACCTTTAGGTAAAGGTACCAATTCCCATGTAGCATTTGCTTCCAAGGCATCCATTTCTTCATCCATGGGTTTCTCCCATTTTTCTTTTCCCATGGCTTTCTCAAAAGAAGTGGGTTCTGGTTCCTGTATCACTTTGACCATATATGCATAGTGAATGGCTGTAAATCCATCATATTTCAGCCTATCCACAGGATACCTAGCTCTGGTAGACCTACGCAAAGTAGGCTCACTTCCAGGTGCTCTCAAAACATCCCTGGTCTTCCTTACTCCAGGTGTAACAATAGAAGGGATACCCAACTCATCATCAATGCTCTGTTCTGAGCCACTGGATTCACCATCCACATAAGAGTGACCTGCATTCACATCAAACATGGGCTGATCTACCTTTTCTTTTCCTTTTCGTGATACCTGCATACCACTATCCGCATTGCTTTGAGAAGATTCTCCTGATCTCAATCTGCCTGTCCATAGCGAAGAATGTGAACCACTGCTAGAGGACGCTCCAGGTCCACTAATATTTTGTGACTGCTGTGAATTCTGTGCAGCATTACCATTTTGTGCATCTACATCATCAATCACATTTACTAGTTTATACCAGCTACTCATCTCATCAAAGACAACATCTCTGCTCACTATAAACTTACGAGTAGAAGGGTTATAGCATCTATACCCTTTCTGTTGCAGAGAGTAACCAATAAAGATGCACTTCTCAGCTTTTGGATCCAACTTGGATCTCAACTCATCTGGCACATGAACATAGGCAATGCAGCCAAAAATCTTCAAATGAGAAATATCTGGTTTCCTACCAGTATACCTCTCCTCTGGAGTCATCCCATGTATTGCTGCAGTGGGAGTCCTGTTCATTATGTAGACTGTTGTAGCAACTGCTTCAGCCCAGTAAAAATCTGGCAAGTCTTTTTCGTTGAGCATGGCACGAGATACCTCTCCAATATGCATGTTTTTCCTTTCTGCAATTCCATTTTGTTGTGGGGTATGACTGCATGAATATTGCTGCTTTATGCCATGCTCCTACAGGAACCTTGCAAACTCATTTGAGAGGTACTCTCCCCCTCCATCTGACCTTAGGCATTTTATTTGCAGGCCTGTTTCTTTTTCAACCATAGCTTTAAGAGTTTTGAAATACCCAAAAACTTCACTTTTCTTTTTCATAAAATACACCCAAACTTTTCTGCTATAGTCATCAATAAAAGTGACAAAATAATGACAGCCTCCAAGAGATGCAGTTTTAGTAGTCCACACATCAGAGTGGATTAATTCCAATGGCTTCTTACTCTCTTGAACATGTCTAGGAAATGGTTTCCTTGCCTGTTTTCCAAACTGATAGGCTTCACATACCTTATGCATTTTTGCAACCTTGAAGGCCAAAACAAGTCTACAAAAATCCTCTGATCAAAGACTTTTCTTGAAGTATCATGGCTACTAAAATTAAGGTATTTATCAGCATGACCTTTATGAGTTTTTTTCAATCTCTTGCAAATAAGCATAAGCAATAATGCAATTTATTACACAATCAAAACTCACGAAATTCATTTTTAATTTGGAATTCCCACATTGATTGAAACTTCCTAACTTTTCTAATGTGGAGTTCAAACATCAATGTGCTTATTGCCTTTGTCTCTTAAACTTTAGCTTTAACTTGATCAATAAGACCTTGTAATTCTTGTCTCTCCATGCCAAATGGGCAATTGGCATAGGAAGGAGCGTGGTGCTCTTTTACATGAGTCTTTGGAGTTTTTGGAGGCACCTTTCATTTAAAATTATGCTTTTGGCCCTAGCTTAGCTTTAGAGGCCGCCTGTGTGCCTTTGCTCTTTTTCCATCCTTTTTCCACTTTTTCATATTTTTTCACCTTCTTGACTTGGGGTTAACACACACACACACACACACACACACACACACAGAAGTCTTACTTGGCTTGGAGGGACAAGCAAGGAGTAACATACCTTGCATGAGTTTATGGAGATTGAAACACATGAGGCTTGGTGATATATGCTTTTGAAGGGATTATCAAAGCTTGGGAACTCTCCCCTACATCTAGATTACAACTATTGATGAGATTTCTTACTTTGACTTTTGATTTTATTTACTCTGCATAGTTTGGTGGGGTCATAAATTGTAAAACCCCCCTCCCTTTTGTGTGTTCCATAGGAACCCCCCCCCTTTCCCTAATATAATTTTCATCAATTTTATTTCAAAAATTTTAACTCCCCCTATTGATGTTACTAACTGGTGGGAGAGAGGGGAATCAAACAAGAAGAAGATGATGATGGAGATGAGGGAGGAGGGGCACATGTGTGCCATCTCCTTCCCCCTCCCCCTCCCCCTCCCCCATTATCCCTCCCCCAACTCCTCCACTTGGGCAGTCGCCGGCGGAGGGTAAGAAGAGGTGCACTGTCACCCCCCATACCACCCCCCCTCCTCCTTTGCCCTATAAAGATCCCCCCTAGCCCTCCCCCTGTCGAACCGTGCAGCTGAGAAGAGAGAGAGAAGAAAATTCCAGAAGTTTCCAAGCTTCCCCCCCCTTGAGAGGGGTTCCCACGCACTATTTTTTTGAGGCATGTAATTGTTGAGAAATGTGCAATCACATCCACCATAGCCTCTTTGTAAGGAACAAACAAGGCAAAGAAACACATTGCAAATAAAAGCCTTAGACTAGGTCATGTATGCATGGCTTATTAAAACCACATTTGGTGAATACCACAGTCACTTTCCACCTTTCCTCACCTACCAATACCACCTACTGTAAGCCTATAAAAGGCACTCATCCCCACACTCATTCTATTAGTCATTCTCATCAGTTGCACTTGCATTATGCTTGAATAATATCAGTTGTTCTTCTTTGTCAATGTTTATGTCTCATTATGATTGTCTATTTGCGCATTAGTGATCCTCCTTAGCATGCATACTCAATATTTTAACATGGTATCAAAGTGGGTTTCAAGGTAATGAGTCATTAGGCCACTGATTGGGTCACTTCAGTTTGAAATTTTGGCTCCCTCCACTTTCCCATGAATCTCTCACCTACCTCCATGCTCTAGCATTGCACTGTTTCTTGCCCAAATCTGCACCATTTCCATTCGTACTACTCAATCCACCCGCACATGCCATGATGCTGACAATCATCATGGGGATTTGGTAGCCTATCTACCAAGCTTCATTTCTATAAAAAGAAAATTGAAAACGATCAACTATTCAATTCACACGAGCTAAAAAACTAGGCTGCCCCCAAACTCCATAGCCATCAAAATTCAAGCTTCTATTTCACTTCATTTTCTCACTCTTTTTAGTCAATTGGAGTTTTTTCCACTTGGACTAGAATTCTCACTTAGTTTTTAGCAACACTTGAGGCATCAAACCAACAAGAAGGAGACATTGTGGAAGATTCAAGTTCAATCCAAGAAGATACAGGCATAGTGTCCATTGACACTCACCTAGTGCTTTTAGCACTTATGTTATCTAACACAATAAACTTTTCCTCTGATTTTTGTGCTACTCTAGCATCAAATCAAGGAGGGCAAGACTCGGACTTGCAAGACCTTGAATATCCCAAGTTCAAAGGGCATACTAGTCACCTAATCACCTAGTATCTCTTGATACTAATCACCGAGTGCTTCTTGGCACTTGTGCTCAAATGAAATTTGAAATTTTTGGAGCTGATTTGCTACTGATCTTGCAACCTCAACATTGGAAAGGACTCACCGACAGCTTGATTCAACAGTGTTGGATTCCATACATGGCAAACTAGGAACTGATCCTGATGAAGAAAGACTTGTGGTCAATCACTAGTGGTCAAGAGAAGAAAACAAGGGAAGATGCACTTTCAATAATATGGGATAAAAATTATTATAATTCTCAAGCTATTATCAAGTTTGAACTTGATGACAGCTATATTCATCATGTTGATGATTGTGAAACCTCTCAAGCAACATGGGATCGATTAGAAACCCTATTTGGAGCTCATTCAAAATCCTCCAAATATGGCTTGTTGATTGAATTTTTTGGGCTTGACATGAAAAGTAATACCTCACTTGCAACTCATTTGAATTATATGGAAAGTTTGTTGACACAACTTGTAGGGATCAACTTCAAGATAGATGAAGACATTTCCATTGCAGTGCTTCTCAAGAGTCTTCCACCCGAGTTTGATAATTGACTGGCCAAAGACCAAGCCACTTTCACCCAGGTTAACAAGCCAACTCCTAAAAGTTGTTGCACTAAACAAGTGATTATTTGCACTAATTGTTTTAATTTGACTCAACTTAGCCTTCCCTAAAATCTACAACGTTGTTTGTAGTAGTCCAACTGCAAAGATTCTAAACTTTAGTAAATTATACTGGGCACTAACTATAGTTTCTCCTCATCTCTCAGAGGCAGCTCCTCATAATGTACTCCTGCCATGCTAGTGGCGGTTTATCCAGGAAATGTTTTTAATGTTTGACTTTGGAAAGGTTGTTTCAGGGATATAGATCTCTTAGATCTATTTGTATCTCTCCGTTTAAAGTTCCTTTTTATGTTTTTCTCCACCTGATTAAAATTAATTCTTTTTATTTGTTTAATTTTAAACAAACATTCAAATCAAATTTTCTGAAGTACCATAAACTCCTAAATTTTAATCTCCCTTGGTAGACGTTTCCCACTCCGTATATAAATTTCGTCGTTGCTTATTAGTTTTTAAATACTTAATTCATTTTGCGAATATAACGTCCTTTCATTCTTTTCTATTATTAAACATCAACCAGAATAAAACAAGTTCTTCCATACTCTTATGGTTCACATTCATAATTTATTTTAAATTCCCATAGCACCCTTTAATTTATCAATGAGTCCTAGTAGCCCTCCACTCCATATATTTAAGAAGTTGATTGTAAAATGAATAACATATAAAAATTTAATATAGATGCTGAGGCTGTTTCCCCCATGCCATCCAATCGTTAAATTATTTGATTTTATTTTGGTTTTAATTTAAACTAAATTTTATAACTGCAACCTAACATTATAAATCATTATAAAGTGTTGTTAAGTTTTTTAATTTATTTGTGCCCTCCCATGTTTCATAAATGTCCACGGCGTGTATAATCTCTCCTTTCAAAACCAAAACACCATATCTTTATACAAGCATTTTTTTAAGTAAAATATTATTAAATCGTTATTTCTTTTCTTTAACCCTTACAACATAAATACACTAACAAATCAGAGATTTTGTTTCCAATATTTCACTAAGAATCCATAGTTTATATCAATAAATAACACATTTTACGTAAAGGAAAACTATGCTTTTTTCCTAAATATAACTCTTTTCTAATTTTTAAATATAACAAAAAATCTTTAAAAATCTTGATAGAAATTCAGTAAATTCCCTGACTCATAAGCTTTATAGGAAAAATATCAGAACTTATAAATTTTCAGTCAATAATTTTATAAAATTTTATTTATGATAATTTTGAGTCATTTTTTAGTGTTTTCGACTGTTTTTTATTTTTAATAAATAAAAACCAGTTCAGATAAATGCAAAAAACCATGTAGCATGAGAAAACAGGTTTAAAGACATATTTTAAAAATTATAAACTAGAGAAATTTTCATATCATATTATTTATTTTAGATAAATCAGTTGGACACTTACTTGTAAAACCCGCGAGTCGTGATTGCGTCTTTGGGGTCCGCGTCCTCTTGCAGTCCGGCCAAGGTAGGTCTGTCGTCCAGCCACTCATTTCGACCGTGAGCTCACCAATTTTTTTACTCCCTCGCCATTCCTCGCACGACTGTTAGTCTATGACTATAGAAATGCCCCTTCTCTCTTAAGTTAAGGATTTAACTCTTAATCAAGAGTTAATTGAAACTCTTGCTAAGGTTTGGAATTGAAGAAGGCGTCGACTCTCCATGGCCAAAGAGATTATTTCCATATCTTTCTGATCTTTCCTCCGATTGTCGCGCGGAGTTAGGCGATAGAACCAGAAGAAATTCCTCTCCCAACATGTAATCTCTGATCATGTGGTTCTATTGAAGCTCCAGTTTGACCTTCAAGCAGAAATCATGGCTATGGCTTCCAGGACAGGCGATGATCTTCCATCTCTCTCTCTTGCTCTTCCTGACTGCAATCCTAAGCAGCCTGATGATTTCGCCAAAGATAGTATTCAGATTTATTCAAGGAAGAAGGTTTGTTCTGAGAAACATGGCGCCATGTTTCTTTTCATTGTTGTCTGCACGACATGAAATATGACGATTATTTTATGGCTTTAATGTGACGATTTTATGCAACGATTTTATGCCCTTATTGCTTGAGATGGACATTGTAATCTCCAAGTCCAATTTGAAGATTTGTCTGCGCTCCCATTCTTCCAGGCTTCAGGCGCTTTGAAATCAATCATTTAGAATTCTGTATGATGCAATACAGGGCCGGAAAGGGGCACATTAATGATTGCCATTGCCTCCAATTTTCAGAATAATGATGAGAGATTTCGTCCAGAATGATGATCAGGGAGCCTCTGTTTTTCGTCCTGCTTCGTCTCCCCCCAACCTTCTTGGTTTCCCATGCATCCCTCTTGATCTGAACGGCCGCTCGTTTCTTGTTTTATTATTATTATTTTTTTAAACCGTCCCCCAATTTCATGCGGCCCCCTCTCCCATAACAAATTTTTTATATTTCCACGAAGGTTGCCACAAGTAAGCCAAGACAGGAATCTTATCCATAGGTGTAGACCCATTGATTTTGTTTTGTTCCTGTAGTTTGATGGATAGCTCTTTAAACCATTTTTGGTAGTCAATAGTAGATAGATTATCAAGTCGTTTCCAAGTAGAAATTTGCCCCACTTCTAACCATTCCACGTCTTGCCATGACATTAAAAAAACTTCCTTTCACACCCTTTGAAATGTTATTGTGTGAGGTATTACCGCTCGTAGATGACCTTAAGGACACAAGGACAACCCTTGCTCGCCTAGACCAACCAGCATTACCATATGCATGGTAGCCAACTCCTCCCATAAAGGTAGAGCAACCCAACTTATAAGCTATAAACAACACCATGTGAGTAGCTTGTAAGCCATGCCCACCATCCATGAGGTAAAAGTTACCCATCAGACCTATAAACCAATCTCAAATGCTTTGCAAACCCCTATCCTCTCCCTAATACGATGTAAGGCATGTAAGTAGAACCCTAAACTTTTAACTGTGAAGATGAACAGAAGATAATCTTCCATGAAGGCCATAACTTCTAGTGGCTCTAAAGATGTAGATTGCATAAGCTCAAAAGACTTCATTTTGCAAAGTCCTACAGTCTCTAATTCCTGGTCTCCATAACCTATGCTTTGCAAATGAGATATAAGAACTTCTTGTAGGTTATACACAGGCCAAAAGATTGAATTTTGTAACGACATTTCCTGGCCGAACTGCAAGGACACGCACCCCAAAAACAGCAACAACGAGCACCGCATCTGCATTAAATTCATGTAAAAATTTAGTAATAAGGTATCAATTGTATACAGTTTTGCCAAAAAATTGATGCAATAAATGGCATATATTTAGGTGTTGTCATTTCTCCTCCACTGAAATGCGAAGCGTCCTCGCGAGCACAGCTACATCATGAACATCCAGCATCACGAACACTCCTACCACGACCACTGCTACGCAACTTTGAAAGAAAAATATACTCTCCTCCACTTAATTGCGAAGCGTCCTCGCGAGCACAGCTACATCACCTGTATAACCACACATGGACAACTAGTAGACACTGGAAAAGTAGAAAAAATACTTATTTGTGTCATATTAAAATGTAAACAATATAAATGTTTCAATGAAAAGATGTAAAAACTTGTGCAAACTAACATTCTCCCTTACTCACTCTCCACACTGAAATGCATAACAGAGCTTCATCCATTGCATAGAATATACCAACTAGGAAACTGTCTAGAGCCGCTAAACAACAATAATCCCTCTAGGCAATAAATTGCCACACTACTATCCTACTAAAAATATTGCTTCTGAAATAGCATCACTGATAAGGTCGTTGCTTAACAAAGAACCCAAACAAGGTAAACTAATACTACAACACTAAATTGGACTCCTAGGGTTTAGCTGCTAACCATCCATGTTCTACTAGAACAACCAGCCAATGGTTCGTAACTGCTAATTGTCCAAGGCTCTTCTTTTAAGTTTATATTTTAATGGGTTTTTTTTTAAATGTCAAAAGAGTATATACATTGATTCTCTTTCCCAAAAGGTCCCACCCCAAAGAGATACAAGGCATCGGACGCAGGGCACCCGTCAAGGAAATCCCTACAGCCTACCAGGACCTCAGAGGCGATGGTTATCTTCTTTTGGTTGTTTTTTTTTTTCAAACCCTGCAGTCTCTGGGTGTTTTTTCTTTTCTTTTCTTTTTCTTCTTACTTTCTTTCTTTAAAAGAATAAATATATAGACTCTTCCGAACTTTTAATATTTGGATTTTAAGGATTGTTTTGTTGTTGTTTTTTTTAAAGGATCAACTAAGAAGCTAAGAAGACATCACTTAATTGAACGGTCAAACATTTCAGCTCAACAACTTTGCTCGAGGAATCTAATCTAACGCATAATACTAGTCACTCTGCCTAGGCAAATGATAAGCAAAGAATACTCACCAGCTCAGCATCTTTCTTCCACGCTACTCCTAGTCAAAATTTCGTGGAGAGAACCTTGTTATTCAGCTATCCCACATATCACTAGAAAAGCGACCAAAAGATAGGGGAAAACTCTATAGGATTCCTAATCGGACACCCATACAATGAAATTCACTATGTTATGCACACATGTCACCCTTTTTTTTTTTAAAATCACTCCCTAATGCTAAGTCCCATCCCTTGTGAGTGGACTTCATATAGAGAATTGTGTATATATATCATTCATATTTGTTTGAAATATTTATTTATAATTCCTCTGTAATTTACTTAAGTGTTTTTTTTTCTTCTTCGACATCTCTAATTTCATTCCATCAATTTTTATTCATGTATTTTTTTAAAATGAATATGAAATAAAAAGTTTAGGTATGAAACAACCTTGTATGTTCGTGGATATTGCAACTCCAAAAATCAATCAGAAACATACAACAGTGTGTAACGCAAAATCATAGTCAAATCTGCACATAAAACATACACTAGCCAGTACAATGTTAAAGGGTTAGATAAATAATAAAACTTTTCCCGATACAAAAGAATTATCAAATACTCATGTCACAATCGCGATCAACTAGACTGTCGTAACGCTTCCACAGTATATTTCTCCACTTGATAACCATTCTTACATATAGAACTGTCCTTCTTACTAACTTAAATATCCCAAACTCCAGCACTGAAAGGAATATCCTGACCGTGCGTGCAACTAACTACCTAACTACGTGGAAAATAAAACTAAAGTGCATGAAAACCTACAGGATATCAATAACTCAAAGCATTGTATGTTTTTTTTTTTTTAACGATATATATATTTGTTTGTTTGTTTGTTTGGTGTTTTTTTTCAAAATGTAGAATAAAAGAAAAAACATAAAAGACTAAGAAAACAAAATATCTAGACTAAAATCTTCAAAATCTCTGAGATCTTCTAGTGAAAACAATAATCCTAATCCGAAATCATCAACTCCATCTAAGTCAAACCTATTAACTAAACTATCATCTATAGGATGCTCAAGAATAGCCTCTAGCGTAGACATATCAGAAGTCACAGATCCGCTATCAGGTGCATCGCTAAGAACCTCCATCACATCATGGAGCGAAGCCGAAGCTGCATCATCATAGTAGGGCATAGGGGCCACTGGTAAAGCATCTAAGGAATGCCCCTCGGTCGCATCCATGTACCAACAAATATAATCCCAACATGGGCAGGGAACACTAGTCTGTAAATCATGGTAAGATGGAGTAAGGCGGTAGACAGTGGAACGATATCTCGCAAATTCTGCTTGCTCTCGGCCTACCCTAGACTGACCAGCGCCGCGCTCAGGAGAAAAAACACTATTATAATCATGATGCTGGTAGGTATAACCAATCATTTCCTGCGTGGCAGTGGTACCATAGCGTCGAAAGTATGTGCGACACTGCCAACACAAGAGCTGAGCACGCACAAATAAATGCCGCTGACAGGACCTACAACCAAAAGGTGGATGATACTGTAAACAAAAAATAATCACAAAGGAAGAACCACAACAGGCCTCCCCTCTCGGTGCATATAAAAACCTGTCATGCGTCTGAAAACGCGGAATATCATAAGGTCCAGCATGAACAGGATCAGTACTATCGGCATCAATACGAGGGTAAAGCGCATCCATCCACAAAAAAGCCATACCTGCATCCCATTTTAAAAACCCCCCCAAGAAAGAAAAGACATCCAAGGGTGGATTAGACAAAATATTATTGTAACTACTAACCTAACTATACCTAGCTAGCCTAAGTCACAAAATGTTTAAGGCGCAGGCCATTAACCCTAAATATCTCATTTTCAGCATTAATATCCTGCACATCAAGAGAACCATTATCATAAACATTAATCACCTTAAAAGGTCCCAACCAACGAATTTTAAGCTTCCGAGGAAATTTATAATAACGACTGTCATAAAGTAAGACTAAATCGCCTTCTTTAAACTCCCGTACTTTAATATTCTGGTCGTGCCATGCTTTACGACGTTTTTGCATTGCTTCTAGACTTTGTAGGGCTAATAATCTTTCCTCATCCAACTTTACCAATTGTAAAATCCGTTGTTTCAAAGATTCAACCTCACCTAGTCGTAATGATAGAGCTACTCGTAAAGTGGGCAACTCTTGCTCAATAGGGAATATAGCATTAGTGCCATAAACTAAATTGAAGGGTGTATTTTGCACTGTCACCTTATAAGTAGTTCTATAAGCCCATAACGCTTCATATAAACGTTCATCCCAATCTCGCCTGTGGGAAGCAACCGTTTTAGTTAAAATCCCACATATAATGCGATTGTTTACTTCAACCTGACCATTAGCTCTGGGATAATAAGGTGTTGATTTGCGATGTTTAATTTTATAGATTTCCATTAACTCGCTGATAAGACCATTCAAGAAATGGGAACCTCGGTCACTTACTAATTCCAGTGGGCAACCAAAACGCGTAATAATATTCTCATACATAAACTTAGCCACATCAATGGCTTTATCCGTTTTAAGCGCTTTCGCTTCCACCCACTTTGTAATATAGTCAGTACAGACTAAGATATAACGATTCGATCGATATCTAGTAGGCGGATCAATTGGGCCTACAAAATCAATTCCCCATTTCTCAAAAGGTGCTAATGCTAATATAGGTGTCAAAGGCGTAGCAAAACTCTTAGAGGGACGACCAGTCCTTTGACATACATCGCATTTGCAACAATAATAATAAGTATCTTTAAATAGAGTAGGCCACCAATAACCAGCTAATAGAACTTTTCTTGCAGTCAATTCACCGGCAAAATGGCCACCACACGGCTCATCATGCAATGCCTTAAGAACCACTGGGACTTCATCTTCCCTTACACATCGTCGATAAATACCTTCGCGTGAAAAAAATTTATAAAGGTAACCCCCTAATAATCCGTAGGAGCGTGCTTGCATTAATATCTGACGTTTCCTGCGCTTATCAGCACCAGGTGGATATCGAGCAGTACTAAGAAAATTCGCAATATCAGCATACCATGGAACTTGTGTCTCCACAGTAAAAAGTGATGCATCCGGCAAATCATCTTCCACCCCTTCCTCCTTGTCTGATGTTAATAATCGTGATAGATGATCTGCTAGCATATGAGCTCTACCAGGACGAGTAACTATTTGAAAATCAAACTCTTGGAATAACAACATCCAACGAATCACACGTCCTGAAAGTTCTGCTTTATTAAGCAAATACTTTAACGCCTCATGATCAACATATATAGTAAACTTATTCCCTAATAAATAATCACGAAATTTCTCCACCGCAAATACCATTGATAGGCATTCTTTCTCAGTGGTGGTATAATTCCTTTCTGCATCACTTAAATTTCGACTCGCATAATAAATTGGATGATCCACCTTATTATCATCTGCTTGACACAAAACAGCTCCTACAGCATACATAGATGCATCGGCATGAATATGGAATTCTTTTGTCCAATCTGGGGGTGCGAGTACTGGTCCTTCAATTAACTTATGTTTGAGAAATTCAAATGCTTTCTGGCAAACATCATCCCAAATAAAAGGAGTATCCTTTCGTAGTAGATTTGTCAAAGGTGATGCCACCTTTGCAAAATCGGAAATAAATCTCCGATAATAATTTAGATGTCCTAAAAATCCACGCAATTGCTTAAGATTTGTTGGAGGTGGAAGTGCAGAAATCTTAATAATTTTAGCTGGATCCATGGCAATACCTTCTTTAGAAACGATATGGCCCAATAAGGTTCCTTTTGGTACTCCAAAAACACATTTATCAGGATTCAAGGATATACCTACTTCATCACTACGTTCAAATACTTGCGTTAGTAGCTCAGGCATTTCTTTTGCTGTACCATAGACACAAAAGTCATCTAAGAAAACTTCCATCCATTGACGTAGAAAATCTTGATAAGCTGCAATCATAACTCTCTGAAATGTTGCGGGTGCATTGCATAAACCAAAAGGCATTACTCTATAAGCAAATGTACCCCATTCAGTAGTAAATGTAGTTTTGGATTGATCTTCAGGATGAATTAGTACTTGGTTGTAACCACTAAATCCATCCATGAAAGAATACAGCTCATGACCAGCAACCTTATCAAGTACCTGATCAGTAAATGGCAAAGGAAAATGATCTTTATGTGTTTTGCTATTCAGCTTTCTATAATCGACACAAATGCGAATCTTCTTACTATTCTTCTTGGGTACTACCACAATAGGAGATACCCATTCACTGTATGCAACAGGATAAATGAATCTAGTATCTAAAAGCTTAGTAATTTTAGCTTTCACTAACTCTGCATACACAGGGTTTGTTCGTCGTTGACGTTGACATACAGGTTTTGTGCCTGGTTCTAGATCAATAAAATGCTGACATAATTCAGCTTTGATACCCTTAAGGTCCCTATATGACCAAGCAAAAGCGTCAACATGCACTCGTAAGACTTCTTCGAATCTTTCACGATGTGGTGATTCCAATTGGTCTCCTAAATTTAAATATTTTCCTTCTGCCATTTTAAGCTTAACTACTTCAACTTCAGGCTCTTCAATAAATAGAGAGTCTATTCTTCGTGGCTTAATTGTGGGCACATCTTCGGATATCTGCATCAATACATTTTCAAGCAGGTTATTCTTAGTACTTGATTCCAGTGCTTCTTCTCCCACATTCACAGAATTTACTAAAGGTAAAGCCCTATAAGGAATAATAGCCAGGTTATCTTGCATAGCACCATCAACTTCTACTCCATAGACATTTACTAACTCAGGAAAGGGTTTTTCAGTATATTTCTTCCCATATTTATCTAAATCGCCCTTATTGACATTTACATTTTTACGAGATTTCATGGTAAATGAGGTTCTTACAGAGTCAATTACGCTAGGTATCTGCTCTGAAGTACATGGATATTGAGCATGTAACCTACGGCGATATCGACGTAAAATTTCGTTATTCTTTTCTAAACATTCCTGATCATCTAAACTCCAAAACCATTGATTATCTTTAAGCTTGAGAATTAATGAATGTAGATTCTCATCCTCCTCGCCCTGAATTCGACAGCCCAAATAATGTATAACTTGTTTCAGTTCCACAAAATTCCTAGGTGCTGCAGGTTCAAACCATCTAAGTTGTGGCTCTTGCCCATCCCCATAAATAGTAAAATCCATTACTCTTTCTTTTGGATGAGGCAACACCACCACTTGCATATTGTGCAATTTAACCTTAGTAGGTTCAGATTGGACTTGTTGATAACCAATTATCGGTCCCCTAGAACAGCGATAAATCTTCTGCGCAGTTCCGGTCGAACGCCTAAAAGAATGACACAACCAGGGAACATTTGTAGGGTTTTTCTCTTGAGTCTCTGGTTCAAAAGTATTCTTAGATTTATTTTTTTCCAAAAACCTATCAGTGTTTTCATGTTCTTCCCAATAATTTGTATCCATAGATAACGCTTGGTCCATCTGTAACTCACCCCTACTAAATTTAGATTTCTCTTCTTCTAAATAAAATTCTAGAAGCGAGATTTCATCTAGATATCGCCTTTCTCTAAACTGAAACTCTGCCTTTTCCTTTTGCAACTCAGTAATCTTCTTCATTGCTTCATTTACAGCAGTCAACGCTGCCTCACGCTCTACTTCCAATGCCTCTTCCAATTCTCTAATAATCCTAGCATAATTATCATGATGTTCACGAGAAGTCTGTGAAAACCTGTTAAAAGCCGAAGCTGAATCATCCTCATCCTCACGAGATAATGGTCTTTGTAGGGGTTTGCACCTATGCCTACTTCTCCTTTCTCTTTCCTTCGCTTCTAGCTGGTAGTAATAAATCCTTTTAGCTCTATCTGGCAGTTGTCCAAATCCAAAGGGTAAAGCATTTTTCCCATAAGGAAGAGCTTCTAAAATCCTACTCTCAAGCATACTATTATGATTATCAGTAACATCATCTTCTCCCATACCTTCTGAAGAGGTTATTGAAATGTCAGCCACATCAGATATCATTAACTCAGGCATTTCTTCCTCCTCTAATTCATCCATAGAAATCACTTCCGACCTGTTGTAAGCAGAAAATCCATCTTCTTGATTATTTCCTTCTTGATTTGTAGATAATTGAAAACATGTTTCAAACGAATCATCAAGATATTCTGCTTCTTCTACTGAAAGCATTAAGCAGTCGAGGGTTGTATCTTCGGATGTGGATAACCACTGAGTAATATCGCTATCCGAATCATTGTCAGATGAAAACGCTACAACATATTCACCAATACCCATCTGTTCTACCTTGTGAGGCTGATGTACTATATTGACCTCTACTTTTTCTGCTCCTGTTGGGTGTGGTGTTTTAAATAACCAGGCATAAGGCCCTTCATGATCAGTCCCCTCCATTTCTGAATCATAAAACTCACTGTTGGATCTCTCATCCATTTCACTAACTACTTCATCTCCTGAATCTTTCAAAAATCCTTTTGAAATAACTTGTATCTTAACCCTATCGTCTCTAGGACCAATCACAATTGAACCTTTATACCAGTCCTGAATGCATCTTGCTTGGTATAACCAAGGTCTTCCCAACAGGACAGAATACGATGAAATATTTGTTTGCGAACGAACGATCAAATAGTTCACATGAAATTCTAATCCAGCTACTACAGATCTCACATTTCGCAGTAACCCCAAAGGAGTTACTTTTCTTTGATCAGCCACACGTAAAACAATATGAGTAGGTTCTAGATCCTTCAACCCTAATTCTTGCATAGCTTGTTCTGTCATCAAATTAACTGCTGAGCCACCATCTAACTGCACTTCATGTAGCAAATGGCCATTAATAGTAGTATCGATAACTGGAGCTCCTGGGTCCACAAATAAATCTACTATTTTTACATCCTTAGTTGTTTTTCCTTTGGAAGAATTTTCACGGACTTTAGAAGCGTTTATTTCAATCCTCTTCCTTCGACGCCGAACTAATTTATGGTAAAGTTGTTTCCTACAAACAGGCGCTATTTCTAGCAATTGCCGAAGGTTAATAGTCAATGATATTTCTTCTAATGCAGCCCAAAGATCATAGGTCTTATTTACGGATTCTACATAATCTTTACTCCTTTCCTTAGGAGGAACCAATCTTTCGGGAAAAGGAGCTACTCCCACTTGAATCTTAGGATTTACTAAGGGCACAGGTAATAATGGATGGTCAGAGGAATGCTGCGGAGAATCCGATTCAGGTAGTTCTATATTAGGATCTATGTCCCTAGACTTATCCTTCACTGCTCCGTTTAATTGTGGCCTCTCTTCCTCTAAACCTTGCTCCTTCTGTTGTTGCTTTTGTGCCCGAGTAATAACACCAATCATAGGGTCAGCTCTAAAGGTTACCTTGCGAGGTATAAATTTTGACTTAACTCCAATATCTTTCCTTATTGTTTCTACTTCAACTAAATTTGCAGCAGATGTTGAAGGTTCGCTAGAGGTTTGTTTCCCTTTGTCAGACATTTTATTATCCTCTCGCTTAGGACAATTCTCTTCATAGTGTCCTTCACCACTGCACCTCCTACAAAGAGGAGTATAGTCTTGATTTTTACGCGCATTTGGACAATATGTGGCTATGTGACCTTCTTGTTGGCATCGATAACAAATTACTGGTCCCCTAGGTCTTTGTTGACCACCTTGTCCCATTGGATTACGAAAATTTCCATTATTTCTTCTAAAAGGAGAATTTCTCCCTCGATTACCATCACTGTTGTAATTGTTTCGAGGCACTGGGGGTCTACCCTGAGTGGGCAATCCTCGTGGCCTAAAAGGTTGATTTGGTGGTCCAATCTCATAAGTCCTATTATTACGATCCATGTAATTGTAATTCGTTTGCATTGAACGAGCTTGTTGTTGCTCTTGACCTAATTTATGCCAACAATTTGTATCTAAATGACCAGTCTTATGGCAAAAAGAGCAAAACGGTGGATGATCGGGCATTAACCTTGAAGGTGTCGGACACTCTGTAGCCACATGGCTGTAACCATGACACTTACCACACCAGATATTAGATCGAGGTGGGTTTGAAGTCGAATTTCCCGACGATTGTTGAGCACTAGATCCTTGTGTCGTTATCGAATAAATTTCCTTCAAAGGTGCTTGTACTGCAGTCATAATTTCCTCCTTTAATTTTCCTAGAGATTTTGCAATAATATCTGCTACTTTTGCTTCATCCAGAGGAGATTGAGATTGCGGCATAGAAGGCATTCCTGTCTGCATCATATAGGCTGGAATTGAAGTGTACGGATTTAGAGGTACACTCGACATGTTTGAGCTTGCTGTTACCGAGGGATTTAAAGGAACGGTCACATAAGACACGTTCTTAGGTACCCCACCTGAAGTGCTTGGATATTCTGTCCGAGATTCTTTGAATAGATCTCTCCGTCGTTGTTGACTAAGCTGCACTTCTTCCCACCATCTAGCATGTGTTTTAGCATCTGCCAACGTAGCTGGTCCTTGTAAACTAACATGCTGATGAGCTTCAGGATTAAGTCCATCAATAAACTTACGTTTTTGCGTGGGATCGTCAGGAGCAGGATTCATCTTACGAATGATCGTCTCCATGCGCTCAATATAATGTTCAACACTTTCAGTTGCTCCTTGGGACAGATAATCCAGTTGAAGAGCCAATCTATCTTGAAAACCTTGTCGTCTAAATTTTTCTAGAAAAGCTCTTGATAAGGCATCATAGGTCCCTTTATGTTGAGCATCTAAATTCCCATACCATTTCGCTGCTTCATCTTTTAATGTTGCAGGGAAGATATGAAGCTTTTGGTCGTCATCTATTATCTCATTGGCGACGCAAGTCACCTCAAATCTTTGCGAATGGGCATCGGGATCTTCGTCCCATAGCCCCCCGAATTGCGTGAAATCAGCTAATCTGACTGGGTTGCGAGCCATTGTTTCTCTAAATAGTAGCCCTAACCCTAATTCGTTGATAGTATCAAACCACGGAGGTTCCTGAGGTTCCTTAAATAATTGACGCAATCCGAAATTTGACTCTAAATCCCAGTCAAAGAGCAGTTCAATACTCCCGACCGTAGCATTAGCTTCACTCTCCCTAGTTTCACTATTTTTCCTACCTCTTTCCCCAGTGACACTGCTAGTACTGGAGACAACTTGATCCCATTGATATGAAGCTGCTTCACTTTCTTTCGATGGTGTTCTATCAGTTGATAAGCTAGGTTGAAGAGGTTCTACCGTTGAGTTAGACACAGCGTCTACTCCCAAATTCAGCAATGCGTTAACCCTCTCTAGCCTTTCTAATAGCCAAGCCTCTTGTCGCACTGCTCGTTCTCTAACTCGCTGATCCCTAGCTTCGTTTTGCTGCTTCCATCTCTCTTCTGAATTCATCCACGAGTACAAAACTAGCTGTTACTGTCATACTCCAAAATTACTCTCGTTTTATTTGAAGCTATAAAATTAGGTTGTCGCTTGTATGCACACTTAGAAGGTTCAAAATAGTCGGCAGCTCTGGGTCTATCTCCCCAAAAGGTAACTTTTCTTCTTGCTCGCGGATTAAACCTAGAATTTCAGCAACCTCTCTCACGTCTTTCGTGTCGAAAGCAATTTTTAAACCTCTGGATACACGTATCCAAGGCAACACGTCATCCCACACTACTCTTCTAAACGTCCAATAAGCTGTGCGGTAATACCAATCAAAGTGGTACGATACACTGATTGTATTTATCACTACCGCGTCTATTAACCCAAAGTGTGTCGCTAGTAGAACTATAGTTTGCGCACAGTCGTTATAACCCCAGCTCCAAGAGGATAATTGTTCAACGTCCACAGTTAATTGTGGCCCAAAATATGTGCCTCCCTCTACTAACTCCGTATCTCTCGCCCAGTCTAGCACTTTTCTTTGACACTCCTGGGGCAAATTAGGAAAATAGTCCCTTAGAAAAGAGACTGCGTATTCACTCATAAATAACACTTAGGATCTAAAATACCCTCGGAAAATTTATCACTCGTTCGAGCGCACTTGGCTCCCGGCAAACGCACCAAAAATGACTGGCCAAAGACCAAGCCACTTTCACCCAGGTTAACAAGCCAACTCCTAAAAGTTGTTGCATTAAACAAGTGATTATTTGCACTAATTGTTTTAATTTGACTCAACTTAGCCTTCCCTAAAATCTACAACGTTGTTTGTAGTAGTCCAACTGCAAAGATTCTAAACTTTAGTAAATTATACTGGGCACTAACTATAGTTTCTCCTCATCTCTCAGAGGCAGCTCCTCATAATGTACTCCTGCCATGCTAGTGGCGGTTTATCCAGGAAATGTTTTTAATGTTTGACTTTGGAAAGGTTGTTTCAGGGATATAGATCTCTTAGATCTATTTGTATCTCTCCGTTTAAAGTTCCTTTTTATGTTTTTCTCCACCTGATTAAAATTAATTCTTTTTATTTGTTTAATTTTAAACAAACATTCAAATCAAATTTTCTGAAGTACCATAAACCCCTAAATTTTAATCTCCCTTGGTAGACGTTTCCCACTCCGTATATAAATTTCGTCGTTGCTTATTAGTTTTTAAATACTTAATTCATTTTGCGAATATAACGTCCTTTCATTCTTTTCTATTATTAAACATCAACCAGAATAAAACAAGTTCTTCCATACTCTTATGGTTCACATTCATAATTTATTTTAAATTCCCATAGCACCCTTTAATTTATCAATGAGTCCTAGTAGCCCTCCACTCCATATATTTAAGAAGTTGATTGTAAAATGAATAACATATAAAAATTTAATATAGATGCTGAGGCTTTTTCCCCCATGCCATCCAATCGTTAAATTATTTGATTTTATTTTGGTTTTAATTTAAACTAAATTTTATAACTGCAACCTAACATTATAAATCATTATAAAGTATTGTTAAGTTTTTTAATTTATTTGTGCCCTCCCATGTTTCATAAATGTCCACGGCATGTATAATCTCTCCTTTCAAAACCAAAACACCATATCTTTATACAAGCATTTTTTTAAGTAAAATATTATTAAATCGTTATTTCTTTTCTTTAACCCTTACAACATAAATGCACTAATAAATCAGAGATTTTGTTTTCAATATTTCACTAAGAATCCATAGTTTATATCAATAAATAACACATTTTACGTAAAGGAAAACTATGCTTTTTTCCTAAATATAACTCTTTTCTAATTTTTAAATATAACAAAACATCTTTAAAAATCTTGATAGAAATTCAGTAAATTCCCTGACTCATAAGCTTTATAGGAAAAATATCAGAACTTATAAATTTTCAGTCAGTAATTTTATAAAATTTTATTTATGATAATTTTGAGTCATTTTTTAGTGTTTTCGACTGTTTTTGATTTTTAATAAATAAAAACCAGTTCAGATAAATGCAAACAACCATGTAGATTGAGAAAACAGGTTTAAAGACATATTTTAAAAATTATAAACTAGAGAAATTTTCATATCATATTATTTATTTTAGATAAATCAGTTGGACACTTACTTGTAAAACCCGCGAGTCGTGATTGCGTCTTTGGGGTCCGCGTCCTCTTGCAGTCCGGCCAAGGTAGGTCTGTCGTCCAGCCACTCGTTTCGACCGTGAGCTCACCAATTTTTTTACTCCCTCGCCATTCCTCGCACGACTGTTAGTCTATGACTATAGAAATGCCCCTTCTCTCTTAAGTTAAGGATTTAACTCTTAATCAAGAGTTAATTGAAACTCTTGCTAAGGTTTGGAATTGAAGAAGGCGTCGACTCTCCATGGCCAAAGAGATTATTTCCATATCTTTCTGATCTTTCCTCCGATTGTCGCGCGGAGTTAGGCGATAGAACCAGAAGAAATTCCTCTCCCAACATGTAATCTCTGATCATGTGGTTCTATTGAAGCTCCAGTTTGACCTTCAAGCAGAAATCATGGCTATGGCTTCCAGGACAGGCGATGATCTTCCATCTCTCTCTCTTGCTCTTCCTGACTGCAATCCTAAGCAGCCTGATGATTTCGCCAAAGATAGTATTCAGATTTATTCAAGGAAGAAGGTTTGTTCTGAGAAACATGGCGCCATGTTTCTTTTCATTGTTGTCTGCACGACATGAAATATGACGATTATTTTATGGCTTTAATGTGACGATTTTATGCAACGATTTTATGCCCTTATTGCTTGAGATGGACATTGTAATCTCCAAGTCCAATTTGAAGATTTGTCTGCGCTCCCATTCTTCCAGGCTTCAGGTGCTTTGAAATCAATCATTTAGAATTCTGTATGATGCAATACAGGGCCGGAAAGGGGCACATTAATGATTGCCATTGCCTCCAATTTTCAGAATAATGATGAGAGATTTCGTCCAGAATGATGATCAGGGAGCCTCTGTTTTTCGTCCTGCTTCGTCTCCCCCCAACCTTCTTGGTTTCCCATGCATCCCTCTTGATCTGAACGGCCGCTCGTTTCTTGTTTTATTATTATTATTTTTTTAAACCCTCCCCCAATTTCATGCGGCCCCCTCTCCCATAACAAATTTTTTATATTTCCACGAAGGTTGCCACAAGTAAGCCAAGACAGGAATCTTATCCATAGGTGTAGACCCATTGATTTTGTTTTGTTCCTGTAGTTTGATGGATAGCTCTTTAAACCATTTTTGGTAGTCAATAGTAGATAGATTATCAAGTCGTTTCCAAGTAGAAATTTGCCCCACTTCTAACCATTCCACGTCTTGCCATGACATTAAAAAAACTTCCTTTCACACCCTTTGAAATGTTATTGTGTGAGGTATTACCGCTCGTAGATGACCTTAAGGACACAAGGACAACCCTTGCTCGCCTAGACCAACCAGCATTACCATATGCATGGTAGCCAACTCCTCCCATAAAGGTAGAGCAACCCAACTTATAAGCTATAAACAACACCATGTGAGTAGCTTGTAAGCCATGCCCACCATCCATGAGGTAAAAGTTACCCATCAGACCTATAAACCAATCTCAAATGCTTTGCAAACCCCTATCCTCTCCCTAATACGATGTAAGGCATGTAAGTAGAACCCTAAACTTTTAACTGTGAAGATGAACAGAAGATAATCTTCCATGAAGGCCATAACTTCTAGTGGCTCTAAAGATGTAGATTGCATAAGCTCAAAAGACTTCATTTTGCAAAGTCCTACAGTCTCTAATTCCTGGTCTCCATAACCTATGCTTTGCAAATGAGATATAAGAACTTCTTGTAGGTTATACACAGGCCAAAAGATTGAATTTTGTAACGACATTTCCTGGCCGAACTGCAAGGACACGCACCCCAAAAACAGCAACAATGAGCACCGCATCTGCATTAAATTCATGTAAAAATTTAGTAATAAGGTATCAATTGTATACAGTTTTGCCAAAAAATTGATGCAATAAATGGCATATATTTAGGTGTTGTCAATAATGTGTCTACCACATTAATCAACATGTCAAAGCTGAAGCTTGTGGATATCAAAGACTCTCTGGTGGAAGAGGAAAAGAAGATCAAGAGCAAGGGAGAAACAATCATTCCAAGAGGAGACCAAAAACAACTCCTCTATGTGAAAGGGAAGAAGAGCATAGTCTATGATTTTTGTAAGAAAACTGGGCATATTGAGAAGTTTTGCCATGTTAAGAAAAGGTCTCAAAGAGCATATCTTGCTACAGTCAAAGAAGATGAAGACAACAATGAAGAAGAAGAAGAAGAAGACACCCAAGAACAAAAGGATATGTCTCACTAGTCCCTCTTTTGTAGCTGATAGACTTTTTTAAGTTTAAAATGTGGACTTGCCTAATGTTCCCACCATAAGCTCCTATAATCCTCATGTAACCTCTACACACTACAGCCTCTACACACTTAGTGTGCCTCTAGCTTTGTATGGTTGGTTCTTTCCATGTCTACTCTTAGCAAGGTTCTACTCATGATAGCCTCTATATACTTAGTGTCTTTCTTGGTTGTGATTGAGGAGGGGTGTTGAGAAATGTGCAATCACATCCACCATAGCCTCTTTGTAAGGAACAGACAAGGCAAAGAAACACATTGCAAATAAAAGCCTTAGACTAGGTCATGTATGCATAGTTGATTAAAACCACAGTTGGTGAAAACCACAGTCACTTTCCACCTTTCCTCACCTACCAATAACACCTACTGTAAGCCTATAAAAGACACTCATCCCCACACTCATTCTATCAATCATTCTCATCAGTTGTACTTGCATTATGCTTGGATAATATCAATTTTTCTTCTTTGTCAATGTTTATGTCTCATTATGATTGTCTATTTTCTCATCAGTGATCCTTCTTAGCATGCATCCTCAATATTTTAATAGTAATTAGCAAGTCATCTACCAAGGATGCATGCGCAAGGAGCGATTTCAAGCTACCTTGACACATTAATCGAGCCTTTGATCAAAGGTTGTTCGAGTCTTCGTCTTTAGTAGGAAAGGTATCCTAGGATGGGCCCCAAGCAAAGATTTCCTCACACTGATGGAAATCCCACAAACACTAACGGAGTTACCGGTTGACACGGTATGAGAAACAACAACTTGGGTTCAGGTGTAGATAACACATCATTGAAGAAACAGTTTAAATTCCTGGAGGGGTGTGCCAAGCCACCCTCAGTTGGATGCCAACCCTATCCAAGGGGTTCTAAACAACCGTGATGGGAATCTAGACCAAACCCGCCACGAGAGGTCTCTCCGTGGATTAGTTTGATCGTGGGAGGATGCTTGGGTGCCAGGGGGGCTCTGGCTGCAAATCCCAAGCCTCCGAGTCCTAGTCAAACAATCTACATGACTCGAGATGGATTCTCAAGGCCCCTCTTACTAGTGCAAGGACGGAATCTTGAAGGAAAAATGAAACATCATCCTTAGGGATTGTGGGATCGTACAGTGGATGGAAACTTATACGTGAACCAACAAATAACACAATCAAGATAATAATAAATCAAGAAGAGTAAAGTGATGTTTTCACTAGAAAATATTTTTCTTTTACTCACTTATGGATTGTTGTTACTTCCAGACCTACGAGGCATGGAGCACGTTCCTCATATTTTATATCATGTTCGGGACTGCTATGAATTCTTCAAGTTATTGCAAAAGAACCGGCATGATGGGGATCTTGGTTTGCCTCTACAACCCTTCATTGCTTTATGTGGAAAGGCATTGGACTTGGAGTGCAGGTTACTGATACATAGATGCCAACCAGTTTGCCTATCTTCAAAACAATCTGAAGAGGCTAAAATGGTTGGAGGACTTGAAGATTATCAAGTTATTCATCTTCCATGAGGCACGTGTGAACTCGATCCTGCACATCAGATGCCGACATATAGAATAGACTCAGTACATCTATGAGGAGGTGGTCAAAGTCTTGATGGCATATAGAATTAAGGTAATGGGGTGATATGAATGTCATGGCTATCAAAAACGGGGATTTCTTGAACTTCCCATGACTTACCGCTTCCTGAAAATCCATTCCCCAAACCCATATTACTATTCTATCCTTGTAGTTGAATCCAATAAGGAATTATTAACTTGGCATTCATGTATCTCTTGAAGGAAAAATCATCCTAGCCTATCTCTATCTATCCCCGAATAATTGTACTTGAGGCTTATGGCTCTGAAGAGATGTGTAAATGCAACCTTAACGCAAAAGTTTAAATTGAATCCAGATACAACCCCAAACACATAATCAAAATCATGTTCCTGCATTAAGCCCACTCAGGAGAAGAAGTTTCTTCTCAAACAAATCAAACCACCAAAATATGATGGGAAAGGGAAGGTTGTTGAAGTTGATGCTGAAATATGGATTGAATCCATGGAGGATTACTTCAGTGTAGCAGGAACAACACCTCCAAACCAGGCTATGATTGCCAAGCTCAAACTCACCGGCAAAGCTAGGCTCTGGTGGAAGTAGTGGTGTAAAGATCAAGCAATCATAGAAAGCATAGTAACTTGGGATAATCTAAAAGAAGTAGTGGAGAGAAGGTACATGCTAGCTACATACAGAACTCAAAAGATGAATGAATTCTTTAAGTTGAAATAGTTGGGTACTACTCAAAATTTGTCTCCTTGTTAAAATACGCCTCGACAATGAGTATTTCCCAACAAGTCTTCAAGTTCTATGATGGGCTAAATCCACCAATGAACATTCAATTGGAATCAATGTGTCCTTCGGATTTACAAGATGCATTGATAAGAGTGGGATCCATTCCCCAAGAAGTCTAGCCAAAATCTAGGAATAATAGACCAGTCTCACAAAGACCAGAATCTAGGGATGTCGAAAGCTAAATTTACAAGGGTGCAAGGACAGAGTCAAAGCCAATAGAAGAAGCCGAAGGCATATTAGATTAGTTGGACTACTACGAACAAGTGTCGTAACCATTGAGGAAGGCTAGATAAATCATAGGAATGAGTTACCAATATCACCTATTCAGTGTAACAACTCGCACGAGTTGGCTAGAGGTAAATACAATACATCAGCCTCGCAAGGTAGAACAAATGGGTATTGGTGAATGTATTGTAACATTCTCATTAGACAATGATTCGAATAATGATATTGCCACTGGTTGTCCACGTTTGAAGATACAACCCTAGATTGCTTAATGCTCTCTACAAGGGAATCAGAATACTGTGATGATTTGATTGAAACATATTCCCGATTATCCATGGATCAGGAAGAAAATAATGTTAGTGACTTTTTCCCCACAAAAAGATGAAAGGGAAGTAGAACCCAGGAGGAAGAAGCTTGGTAGTGCGAGCTATGGTGGATGGAGAGCAAGAGTAAGAGAGAGAGAGAAAACTCAAAGTGGGAACTCCAACAACCACAATGTGTGGCCGGGCCTTCCTTTATTCAAAATATCACTAAAATAATAAAGAATAAGTGACTATGACGGGCCCCCACCACCTACAGTGTGCAGTGGCAGGTACTGCTAGTATAGTAAAGTGTAGTAATACACGGGAGGCTAGGCAGAGGTGCCTTTACCCCCAAAAACTTGCCACTTAAAGGCGAATCTACCCCAGGAGAGAGAAACAGGATGAGGAAAAAGATGTCATCTCATCCAATGCCATCAATCTCCTGAGGAAGGCAAAGCGCTCTATAGTGAGGCTCTTCGTGAGCAAGTCTACAGGATTCTGCTTAGTCGAAATCTTGACAAGGTCAACAGACCTATCCTCAACGACCTTGCGAATGAAGAGATACCTCACCTCAATATGTTTCGTCTTTGCATGGAAGACCGAATTCTTGTCCAACTGAATGGTACTCATAGAATCCGAATGTAGTGTAGGCATAGCATTTGTCATACCAAGGTTTGCAATTAAACGGCCTAACTAGATAGCCTCCTTGCAAGACTCTGTGGTTGCATATACTCGGCCTTTGTAGTAGAAAGAGTCGTACACTTCTGCACCTTGGACACCCAAGAGATAGCTCCTCCAGCATAAGTGAACACATAGCTAGAAGTGGACTTCCTACTATCTGTATGTCCTACATAATCAGAGTCAATGTACCCCACAACTTTTGTTTCCTGGCTACCATAGAAAATACACATATCTGTTGTGCCCTTTAGGTACCTCATGATACCCTTCACGGCATCCCAATGTTTCATGCCAAGTGTAGGCATATAAGGTGCCACAACCCCAACTGCAAAAGCAATATCTAGACGGGTGGCTATCATGGCATACATAAGACTGCCCATGGCTTGATGCATAGGGAATCTTGGCCATCTCGGCCCTTTACTCATAGGTAATGGACAACCATTGGCTTAACATCCTGCGTATGGAAGCGCTCAAGGACTTTATGAATGTACTCCCTCTATGACAGATAGAGTAGTCCCTGAGATCTGTTGTGTGTAATGAGCATACTAAGTATATGAGAGGCCTGCCTCAGATCTTTCATCTCAAAGCTCTTCTTGAGTTGAGCCTTACAAGCATCTAGCTTCTCATGAGCTGTCCCTGCTAAAAGCATGTCATCCACATAAAGTAACAACATCAGTAAGGAACTGTCACGGGCTTTCTTCGTATACAAGCACAGATCCATAGCACTGCGCGGTTGTAGCCTTGTGACTGCATGAATGCATCAAACATATGCTACCATTCCCCAAGTGCCTGCTTCAAGCCATAAGACTCTTTTTTAGCTTGCACACTAGGTGTTTCCTGCCAAGGTCTGCAAAGCCCTTAGACTGCTCCATGTAAATCTCATCATGCAAGTCCCCATGTAAAAAAGCCATCTTGACATCCATCTGGTACAAGTCTAGGTCAAGCTGTGCAACCAAAGCCAAGACTAAGTGTAGCATGGTCATCTTGACCACATGAGAAAAGACTTCATCAATGTCAACACCATGCTCCTGCTTAAAGCCCTTAGCAACCAATTGAGCCTTGTATGCCGAATTGGAGTGTCCAAGGGTACTTTTTAGCTTGTACACCCACTTGCATGGCAAAGCCTTCTTACCCTGAGGCAAGGAAACCAAATCCCAAGTCTGATTCTTATGCAATGAGTCAAGCTCAGACTGCATAGCCCTCTCCCAAGAGTGACAATCACGCCTGTGCATAACCTCATCATAAGTGAGAGGCTCTCCTACATTTGTAACAAGTGCATAATCCATAGAGGGCACAAAATGGTCAGGAGGTTGTCTATCTCTAGTAGAACGCTTCAATCAACGTTCTATTGCTTGACCAACATCCTGTCTAACATCAGCATATCTAACATCTGGGCCATGAGCATTAGGTGATGTTACACGCTGTCTACCTGGCCATGGAGTGGGCTATACGGGAGTAGGTGGCTCCTCCTGAAAGATAACTCTGCGTACCTCAACCACTTTCTCAGGCTGTATATGTATTTTTCCTCATGAAAGATGACATCATGGTTGTGGATCACTTTTCGCGCCTGCGGATCCCATAGACGGTAATCTATCTCTCCTGCATCTCCATAGCCAATGAAAATGCATTTGACACTTTTAGGATCCAGCTTATTGTGTTTGTCCTTGGGCACATGGCAAAATACCTCACATCCAAAGACACATGAATGATCATAAGAGGGGGGCTTGCCTGCCCATACCTCCTCTGCAACCTAAAGTCAATGCCACTACTAGGTGACCTGTTAATGAGATGAACTGCAGTAGTAACTGCCTCAGCCCAAAAGTGCTACAGTAAGCTAGCCGCTGGCTAAGCATGCTATGGATACTTTCCTAAATGGTCCTATTCATGTGTTCAGCCATACCATTTTGGGGAGGGGTGTAAGGGATGGGCAACTGACACGTAATACCCGGCTCATCACAAAACTGCTCAAAAGCGCATGATACATACTCACCCCCATTATCTGACCTTAGGCATTTCAGCCTATTCCCAGACTGGTTCTTTGCTAATGCAAGCCAACACTGAAATGTGCCTAAGACATCAAATTTTCTCTTTATGGGATAAGCCCAAACCTTACGTGAGTAATCATCTATGAAAGTAACAAAATACTTTGCCCCACCTAGTGACTAACAAGGCATGGGCCCACATACATCTGAGTGCATAAGAGCCAAGGGCTCACCCATGCATTTCTTACCAGACTTTTTATGTGTATTCCTAGTCTACCTGGCATACAAACAATGATCACAAGAATCAAAATGTGAAGAGTCAAAAGGCGGAAGATGCTGCAAAGCACAGAGCATTTTCATTCCTTTAAGGGACATACGCCCCAAATGAGCATGCCAAAGGGATACATGGGGGATAGAACCCACAGACAAAACATGATTCAAGGTAGCTCTAGATACAAGTAAGTGATAGAGGCTACTAGACTTGGCACCTCTTGCAAGCACAAGCTTGCCACGAGTAATCTTCCATGCAGAGTCTCCAAAAGGCACAAAATACCGTGCATCATCAAGCTATCCAGCTAACATAAGGCTACGAGTCAACACATGTACATGGTGTACATTATGCAAAACAAAAGAACTCCCAGAAGGAAACTACAGCCTAACATCTCTAATGCCCATAATGTCAAGAGACTTGTCATCACCAAGATGCATAGAACCAGAGATGGTATGATAGGTATGAAACCAATCTCTATAGGGTGTCACATGAAATGATGCACCCAAATCCAAAATCCAACACTACGCATACATAGAATCTGTCTGAGAAGCCTGTAAGGCATCGCATGAAGAAGCTGTAAGTATGTAATCCTCATCTGAATTAGTGGCTTGCATGACATTAACCTCTTCTATCTTCACACTGGACTTTGCAAGTATAATACTTTGCTCAGAAGACTTTTCTTGCACTTTCTCTTTTCCCTTTTCCTTGCACTTATCATCGTACATCTTATGGCACTGTGGCCTAATATGTCCTGCTTTCCCACAATAATGACAGGTAACATCAGACTTTCATCCACGGGACTTACTACGGCCACATGACTTTGACCTAGACTTCTGAGAGTCCTTGTTCTTATTATCATTATCATGCCTACCATGTCTGCCACCTCTAACGGTCAATGCATGTGAAGAGTGGGAAGCATAATTTTTTTCCCTGTTGATTTTCTCAATCAATAAAGCACTCTCAATATCTTTGATTTTCAGTCCATCAAGCTTGTTCATGCATATGGCAGTACGAAAGATATCCCATGATTCAGGCAAGGTGCCAAGCAGAAACAATGGGTGCAAGTTGTCTTTGAACTCAATACCGTTGACAATAGATTCTTCATGATAGCATGAAATTGGCTGAAATGAGATGATAGAGATGTCCCCTCCTTCATGTGAAGGTCCATTAATTGCTTTTGCCAATACATCTGTGACGCAGGACTCTACTGCACATAAAGCTCCTAAATCTTCTCCCATAAGTCCCATGCACTCTCATTCTCATCTTCAACAACATTATGATGGAACTCTTTTGAGAGTGACAAGATAATGGTAGACTTGAAAAGCTCATCAACTTCCATCCAAACATCAACATCCATATCCTCGGGTTTAGCACCCTTGAAATGCAATGGTTTAATCTGCAACTTTTGCACTAAAACCTACCATATCTGGGACTTCCAATACCCATAATGTTGAGATGACAAGCTCAACACATGCGGACATTGATGATGGACCGCCTGGTTAGATGGGTCCACATGTCTACACTTAGCACGTCGGTGGTCATTATGACTCTCACATGGCCACTGACTCATTACTTATTATATTCAAGTTGTTACACCTATTTACAGCTGGCATAGTTATAGCGCCAATCAACTAGTACACTCGGTTATGCATTATTTGACTTAGTAGGCCACTTTTGTTTATATTGTATCTTATCTATACTTTGTGTACATTGTAAAGAGTGTGGAAGAAGAAGAAAAAATCAACAAGAAAACGTTTTGGCCTCCATCTCTCTTCTTGTCTCTTGAGTGAGTATCTCCTTGTGCATTTTGTGTGTGTTCGACGCAGCATCTTGAGCAAGTCCCCCCACCACGCGATTCTTGACATGGTATCAGAGCCATACCACTGAGAGAGGCTGATTTCTAAGGTTGAAGTGAAGGAGAAGAAGCAAGGTTCGAGCAAGAAAGCCATGGGTAAGAAGCTCTCCCATCCTTCCACTCTTTCTCTTGGATAGTGCATGTGGAGGCACCGGAAGCAGGGCAGAGCAAAAATCTCAGATTGCAGTGAGATTTGGTGTGCACAAAGAGCATTGTGTATTCTACAAATCGGCCCTTTAGGGCTTTCCCGCAGTTATTTTGGGCATCTGATGCCATTTCAGGCCCCGTTTTAGAGCCGCAAGGTTGCGAACAACAATTTCAGGGTACACTGTGACTTCGGCTGTATTGACGGAAAGTGGGTGCACAGGTTACAGATTTAAGATCTGCAAGTTCAAAGGTGTTTACCAGCAAATAAACACAAGATTTATCTGCAAACTGGTTTGTAGATTGCATGTATTGTTGAGCAGACAGTGAAAAAGGCTGTCTAATGTATTGCTGTGCACTACAGGTTGAAAGATTTGCTTGCTGTTTGGTATTAGTTTTGTGATAATGGCAGAGAACAATGGAAGCCCCATCATTGAGAAGCTCGACAAGAACAACTACCCTTCATGGAAGTTTCGTGTCATGAACTTCCTTATTGGAAAAGGCCTCTACGAGTTTGTTTCAGGTGAAGAAAAGGAACCGGAGGTGAGTGAACCTCCAACTGCAGAAGAGACAAAGGCACGGAAGGAATGGAATGCAAAAGACAAGAAGGTCATGTATTGGCTGTCTGCAGTAATTGACAATAATATGTTGGGACATATTAGAAATGCAGAGAATTCATATGCAGCTTGGACCATACTTGAAAGTATGTTTTTCGTAAATACAAAGGCACGAAAGATTCAACTCAAGCAAGGGTTGAATACATTGAAGAAAGGGAATATGTCTATCAATGAGTATGCATTGAAGGTAAGGAGCATTGCAGATGCATTGGCAGTGATTGATGCAATGCCCGATGATGATGATTTGGTGTCGTCTACCTTGGGTGGACTTAACAATGAAAAGGCTTGGAAGTCTTTTGTAACTTCCGTATATGTCAGAAAGCCATTTCCAGATTTCGATGAGTTGGTCTCCCTTATGATCACTGAAGAGATCAACATGCAGAGTGAGACATCTGAAAGAAGTGGTAAACATGTTCAAGCTTTCTACTCCAGTTCAAGAAGGGGACATGGCAAGTTCGCTTCAAGAGGCCATGGTACAGGACGTGGTAGTGACAACCAGCAAAACAGATTGAATCAGCAATTTGGCGATATGTAGGTTTCAAGAGGTCGTGGTAACTTTAGAGACAGGGGGAGCTTTAGAGGAAGAGGTGGATGGCAGAACAGAGATTCTAACAACTCTGGTATTGTGTGTCACTACTGTGGCAAAATAGGTTATATTGCAGCCCAATGTTATGCTAAGAAAGATTATATTCGCAGTGGTAAGTTGCAGCAAGGAAACTATGCATCGTCTTCACGACAGAATGAAGACAAAAATGAACGTTTGTTTGTTATGCAGCATATGCTGAATGTTGTTATAGGAAAGGGAACACATGATGATGTTTGGTATGTTGATTCAGGTGTATCCAATCATATGACCAGCCATGCAGAATGGTTTGGAGAGATGTAGGATTTGCAAAATGTAGGTTATGTGCAAACAGGTGATGATTCATGGCACCCAATTTCACACATTGGAAAAGTTCCCTTTTCCTTGCATGATGGTAAGACAAAGAGTCTTTCAGATGTATTACATGTGCCATCTATTACAAAGAACTTGGTTTCAGTTGGTCAAATGGTAGAGCAAGGGCTGCAAGTTAGATTTAATGCAAAGGGCTACTTTGTAGAAGACTTCAATGACAAGTGCAGGTTGGTAGCAGTTGGACGTATGTTTACTCTGGATGCTGGAATTCCTACTATGAATGCTACTATGTATGCTAAAGGAAAAGATGTTGTTACAAATATTGAAATTTGGCACAAATGCATTGGACATGCAAATGTACAAAGGCTGAAATTAATGCAGTCCAAAGGGTTGGTTACAGGTTTCCCTACATTTAGAGTTGCAGAATTTCATAAGGCATGCGAAGCATGTCAGTTTGGTAAGCAGGCAAGACAACCCTTTTCACATGATAGAGATGTAAGCAGAAATATCCTTGATGTTGTGCATATAGACATTTGGGGGCCTACACAAAATGTATCTCTTGGAGGCAGTTCATACTTTGTCACATTCATTGATGATTGTTCTAGAAAGCTGTGGGTATATTTTATGAAGGAAAAGAGTGAAGCGTTTGAGCACTTTAGAACTTTCAAGGCTGCAATTGAAAGAGAAACATGCTTGAAAGTAAAGTGCTTGAGGTCAGATGGAGGGGAAGAGTACCTCTCGAATGAGTTCAGTGATTTTCTGAGGTCTCATGGGATAAAGAGATAGTTCACATGCAGGTATACCCCACAGCAAAATGGGGTTGCAGAAAGGAAAAACATGCATATTGCAGAAGTTGCACGCGCCTTGATGGCTGAAAAGAATATGCCTAAGCATTTTTGGTTTGAGGCTGTTCATACTGCTATTTATATTATGAACAGAACTCCCACAGCTGCAGTTCATGGGATGACTCCTGAAGAATGCTTTACTGGCAAGAAGCCTGATGTATCGCACTTGAAGGTATTTGGTTGTGTTGCATACGTTCATGTGCCAGATGAGCTACAGAAGAAGCTTGATCTAAAGGCAAAAAAATGTGTTTTTATTGGATACTCTTTAGAGCAGAAAGGGTATCGCTGTTATAACCCTGTCACATGTAAGCTCAGAGTGAGCAGGGATGTCATCTTTGATGAAATGAGTAGTTGGTATGCATCTAGTGGTGATGTATTGGATGATGATGATGATCACGAAACTCATGTGCAGGCTGAAAAGCAAGAATCATGGATTCTTAGTGGACCAGAGACATCATCTGGTAGTCCTTGGTTTGGGAGACTAAGGAGTACCTCTACATCTTCAGGTGCATCTAGTAGCACTACAGGTAAAGACAAAGGAAAGAATAAAGTGTTAGATGGCATTGATGCACTTCTTGATGGAGACTCCAGTGGCTCAGAGAGCTTGGTATTCCTTCTGTCAAGACACCAGGTGTACAGAGAGCTCATAGTAATGTAAAGGCTCCATTGAGTGATCCGGTGGTACGTAGATCTAGCAGGGTCAGATACCCTATTAAAATATTTGTTTGTGAAGTTTATGCAGCTCACCATTATGCTTATATGGTGAAACTAGTTGAGGATATTGAGCCCACATGTTTTGAGGAGGCTGTTGGTCATGCTCATTGGGATGTAGCAATGGATGAGGAGATGGCTGCATTAGAGGCCAATAAGACATGGGATCTAGTATCATTGCCGAAGGGCATGAAAGCTATTGGATGTAAGTGGGTTTATAAGACTAAGCACAATGCAAATGGTTCTATTAGTAGGTACAAAGCTAGGCTGGTTGCAAAAGGCTATGCCCATACATATGGCATAGATTATGATGAAACCTTCAGCCCAATTGCTAGGATGGCAACTGTCAGATGTGTGATTGCTTTGGCAGCAACCAAAGGTTGGAGGTTGCAACAAATGGATGTGAAGAATGCTTTCTTGCATGGTGATTTGCAGGAAGAAGTGTATATGGATCAACTAGCAGGTTAAGAAGATTTAGAGCATCCCACGTATGTGTGCAGGTTGAAGAAGGCGCTCTATGGGTTCAAGCAAGCACCTAGAGCATGGTCTGAAAAGATCAGAGAGTATCTTGTCAATATTGGCTTTTATGTTTCTGATGCCGATCACTCACTTTATGTGAGAAAGGGAGATGCAGGTTTGGTCATCATAGTCATCTATGTGGATGACTTGATTGTTACAGGTGATAGTGACAGTGGGATTGCTGAAGTCAAGGATTTTTTGAAGAAAAAGTTTGAGATGAAGGATTTAGATGAGCTGAGGTACTTCCTTGGCATTGAGGTGATCAGATGTGATGATGGTATATGGCTGTCCCAAAGACAGTATGACTTGGATATGTTGTCCAAGTATGGTATGATAGCATGCAAACCACTTTCAATCTCGTTGGAGCATAATGTAAAGTTGAGTGCTGATGTTAGGGATGAGATAGAAGACCCTACTATGTTCAGGAGGATAGTGGGGAGTTTGATCTACATGACCATTACAAGGCCAGACTTGAGCTACGTTGTTGGTCTTGTGAGTCAATTTATGCAAGTACCTAGAAAGCCACATTTGGATGCAGTCAGACACATATTGAGATATGTGAAGTCCACATTACATTATGGACTTTTCTATGAGGCAGGTACAGATGTACAGGTGTTTGGATAGACAGATGCAGATTGGGCTGGTAGTATGTCTGATAGAATATCTACCAGTGGATACATGTTCTCTCTTGGTAGTGTAGCAGTTGCTTGGAGCAGCAAAAAGCAATCTACAATTGTTTTGTCGAGTACAGAGGCTGAGTATAGAGGTGTTGCTATTGCAGCATGTGAGGTAGTATGGCTACAAAAGTTAATGGCTGATTTGGATGTGCAAGTGAAAGGTCTAGTTGTCATTTATTGTGACAACATGAGTAGTATACAGTTGGCTAGGAACCCTATGTTCCATGCCAGGACAAAACATATTGAGGTACACTACCACTTTGTGAGAGAGAAGGTACTATCAGGTGAGATTGACTTGGTGTATGTCAGCACACAGGATCAGATAGCTGACATCTTCATGAAGACATTGGGTACAGAGAAGCTTCAAAAGTTTTGAAGCTTACTTGGAGTTGCTGAGATGCAGTTGAGGTTGAGGGGGAGTGTTGAGATGACAAGCTCAACACATGCGGACATTGATGATGGACCGCTTGGTTAGGTGGGTCCACATGTCTACACTTAGCACGTCGGTGGTCATTATGACTCTCACATGGCCACTGACTCATTACTTATTATATTCAGGTTGTTACACCTATTTACAGCTGGCATAGTTATAGCGCCAATCGACTAGTACAGTCGGTTATACATTGTTTGACTTAATAGGCCACTTTCGTTTATGTTGTATCTTATCTATACTTTGTATACATTGTAAAGAGTGTGGAAGAAGAAGAAAAAATCAACAAGAAAACGTTTTGGCCTCCATCTCTCTTCTTGTCTCTTGAGTGAGTTTCTCCTTGTGCATTTTGTGTGTGTTCGACGCAGCATCTTGAGCAAGTCCCCCCACCACGCGATTCTTGACACATAATTGTCACCATCCAACCTAGCAATGTTAAAGAGAGCTTTGTCTTTCAGATGACCAGCCATATTGTCCCAAATCAAAGCAAAAAATGCAAAATTACAGGTTGCTGTAAATAGCAAAAAATGCACTAAAACCACTACTAAAACTGGCTGAAAGAGTGGATATCACCAAGAGAACCACATGTCCACCAAATATGACCAAGATAACATCAAACAGTAAGCATTACCCTCATACAAGTGCTTGAAATCTGTAGATTTCAGCTTGCTGGAATAGATTATAGCAGTATGTAAAATTGTCCCAAAGTGAAGCAATCACTGATACATATGTCACTGCAACTGCCAGGTAGCAAGATACATCCAACAGTGAGTGTCAAGGGGTAAGAAGGTACCAAGAACTATTAAACCAATAACCTATCATGCAAGATACATCTCATGGGTCTAGAATTCATGCATGTAATGGGTCTCGGGGTAAGAGAAGAGACCAAGCACAAGCACAACTGATAGAGCAAGAAGCTCAATGCATAGCCATCCAAGATGCATTCAAAATTGACAAACCTACGACAAAGATAGGTGCCTGCCCCAATAGGCATATCAAATCAGCCCACTACAAACTAACTATAGACATAATGCTCTCAAGAGAGAAAATGTATGTAATTGCCCCAGAAGCTCAAGCTCAAGTGTAAGTAAAACTCTGTGTACATCCGAATATGCCAAGAGGCTCCCACTAGAAGTAAAGTCAAATGAAAATAGAGCAAGCAATGCTCAAATACATTAAGTACATAGCATCAGACATTCCAAATCCCAGTAGGGTACATCCAGAGCATAAATCCCAAGCTATCTCAGACCCTTAAATCATAAGCCTGAAAGCATTCAAATAGCATGTAAACTGACAACCAAATGCAATGCCCAGTAGGTTCAAAATGCTCAAATACATCCAAAGACGGAGCCTAATCCAAGCTCAAAAGCATTCTGGAACAAAAAAAAAACATTTGAAAATCTCCAAATACATCGGTATGATCATTCAAATTGCTAGTAAGCACCCCGTATCCAAGAACCAATGCATACACCAAGTAAATGAGCTTCAGCTCACTGTATTACAACAGCATATTCACTGTCAAATGAAGCTCAATCAGTGTCCAAATCTACTCCTAATCAGTCCCAAAGCATAGACATAGCATCCCATAACATCTGAGCATCATCAGGCATCAATAGGCATCAAACGGGCAATGCCAACAAGCATCAAACATCAAATGTCAAGTGCTGCCCTATTTTTGATAGTCCTAGGACTATGTCTACAGCAATGGCTGAAGGTGGAAGCACTCGTATCGATCATCGGGAGCCAAGAACCAATGCCGGGGAGTTTGAAGATGATCGAGAAGCTTGCAAATAATACCAGGAAGCCGGGGGGAAATGCTAGAAGTGGATCAGCCCAGCCCCCTAAAAATGCACCACATTTTGCACCGGCTACTTTTGGGGACTAGGGAGTCTTCAACAGTGCTACTGAGGACTTGGCAATGATCAGGGGCTCCAATAAAGCCCCACAAGGTGCCAAATGAAGGCCGCAAAGATCGGGGAGGAGGCGAGAGATCAAAACATACGTGCAAATGAAGGTGCCATGGCTGCCATTGAAGCTCCAGTTGAAGCTCTTTAAATATGGACTCTAAAGAGAATGTCAGACAAGCTACAATGCCTTTGCTCTAATACTAGTTGAAAGGGAAGTAGAACCTAGAAGGAAGAAGCTTGGCGGTGAAAGCTATGGCGGATGGAGAGCAAGAGCAAGAGAGAGAGATAAAAAAATCAAAGTGGGAACTCCAACAACCACAATGAGTGGCCGGGCCTTCCTTTAATCAAACTGTTAGTAAAAGAATAAAGAATAAGTGACTATGATGGGCGCCCACCACCTGTAGTGTGCAATGGTGGGTACTATCAGTGTAGTAATACACGTGCGGCTAGGCAGAGGTGCCTTTACCCCCCAAAAAAGAAAAACCAGAATCTGCGATGTTTTTATTGTAAGGAACCTGGCACTTCAAAGGAGAGTGTCCCAAACTTGGCAAAGATCATCGTCAAGGAAAATTCAATGGGCAAGCAAGGGCTACTCGTGGCCATGGTCATGTGCAACAATGGGAAGGGCAAAAATCTCCAATGTCACCATTAAGGAAATCAATGAAGAGGAAGACCTGTCCATGGAAGCTAAGATTGAGAGGGTATCAGTTCATGCCGCTCTCCATAAAAAGGGGCCGAATCGCCAATTTTTGATGATCCAAACTCCATTGGATTACCAAGGTAAGAAATTCAAAACCCTAACTGACTGTGGCAGTACTCAATCTTTCATTTCACTAGCTTGTGTAAGAAGGTTAGGAATAGCCACTATAACTACACCTACTTTACTTGTTGAATTAGTAAATGGGGGAGAAATTACTTGCACTAGAAAAGCTGCTAAGGTGAAATTTCTACTCAGAATGGAGTTGAAGTTCAGGGTAAGAATCTAGGGGTCCATGAGTACCTACTTTGGATGGATCGGCTAGTCCCCAACAATGCTCACATCCATTGTGGAAAGGGCCAAGTTTCCTTTCGGAATCCTAAAGGTGAGTTAGTTATAACTCAAGGAGAAGCCGGTAAACCAAAGATCCAGCTGGCCAAGGCAATGTGAATAGCTCAAGGATTAATGAAAGGATTACAAGTCTATCTAATCAAGCTAAACAAGTTGGAATAGGTAGAGGACTCCAATGAAGAATCGTCATGGTTAAAAGAGTACGTAGATGTATTCCCAGAATAATTGACAGAATTACCACTGCCTAAGGAAGTTGATCATGAGATTAAGTTGATGCTAGGTGCTGCACCAATTGCAAAAAGGCCCTACAAGATGTCCATTCCTGAAGCTATTGAGTTAAAAAAACAACTCAAATAGCTATTGAACCAAGGGTACATATGCCCCAGTAGTTCTCCTTGGGGGCTCGAGTCTTATTCTAGAAGAAGATGGATGAAACACTTTGCCTTTGCATCGATTATAGAGGCCTGAACCAAGTAACCATCAAGAATAAATATCCTATCCCAAGGATAGACAAGTTACTTGATCGATTGCAAGGAGCAAAAATCTTCTCCAAAATTGATTTGAGGTCAGGGTACTACCAGATCCACATCAAGGATGAGGATATTCCTAATATGGCATTCAATACTAAATATAATCATTTTGAATTCACATTAATGTCCTTTGAATTGACTAATGCCCCTGCCACATTTAATAGGCTAATGCAAGATATTTTTAGACCATATCTTGATGATTTTGTACTTGTCTTATTTGATGACACCTTGGTTTATTCCAAGGAAGAAGAGGATCATGAACCCCAACTTTGCATCGTCCTTAAGACCATGAGGATACACAAGCTCTATGCTAAGAAGAAAAAGTTGTCTTCCTCAAGATACATATCAAATTTCTTGTGTTTATTGTGTCAGAAGAGGGAATCTCTATAGACCCTACAAAGGTTAGGAATATCCAAGAGTGGCTTCCACCAACCACTGTTAAAGAAGTGCGTAGTTTTCTTGGCCTAACAAGATGGTATAGGATATTCATTAAGGACTATGCCTTAATTGCAACACCCCTCACAAATCTACTAAAAAAATAGGTTGCCATAGTGTGGACGCCCACCGAACAATCAAGTTTTGATCAACTCAAGCATAGCTTAGTAACAATACCAATTTTGAAACTCCTTGACTTGAGCAAGGAATTCGAAGTTGTCACAAATGCTAGCTCACTTGCACTAGGCTGTATACTAATGCAAGAAGGTCATCCTATAGCATATTCTTCGAGAAAGCTAAAAACCCATGAAAAGAATTATGCTACTCATGACTTGGATTTGCTAGCAGTTATTCATGCTCTCAAACTTTGGCAACACTATTTGCTTGGCAACAAGTTCTCTTTGTTCACGAACCACAAGAGCCTCAAATGGATCTTCACCCAGGCCGAAAAGCCTCAATACGAGGCAACGTTGTTGGATTGAGGTTCTACAAGAATATGACTTTAAAATCAGGTATAGACCTGGTAAGGAGAATGTGTTTGTTGATGCCTTAAGTCGCAAGGCGTTCCTCAATTCTCTTATTATGGAGGAACCTTCAATGGGGAATCATTAGCGACTATGGTGTCAATGCCTAGTAACCCTATCATTGAATTAGCTAAGGAGGAAGCTAGCCATGACCCAGAATATCTAAAGATGATAAATGATATTTTGGAAAAGGACCAGAACCCTAGACTTAAGATAAAGTATCAAAAATTCTGTGTCAATGGGAGACTTGTATATTTTAGGACAAGATTATGCATTCCCTCAAGCAAGAAACTAAAATAGAGAATAATTTGGGAAGCACATTACTCCCTCTTTTAAGGCCATCCTGGATATGTTAAGACCCTCAACACGGCTAGGAAGAGCTATCATTGGGAAAGACTTAAGAGAGATGTACTCAAATATGTCATGGAATGTTTGTCTTTCCATCGCATTAAGGTAGAGCATGTCAAGATGGTTGGGAAGCTGCAACCTTTTGACATTCCTCAAATGAAGTGGGAATTTATCAGCATGGACTTTGTTGTTGGGTTACCTTCACTTCAAGGAGGATACAATTCAATTATGGTTATAGTAGATATGCTCACCAAGGTTGCACATCTCATTCCAATCAAGATGAACCATAAAGCTTCAAATATTGCCGGATTATTCATTAAGAAGATATTTAGACTCCATGGGTTGCCCAGAAGGATCATTAGTGACCACGACTTCCTCTTCACATCTCACTTCTGGTGGAGAGGGATATTTGAAGCCATTGGGACTCAAATCTGTTTCAGTACAGCCTATCACCCTCAAACTAATGGCCAAATGGAGAGAGTCAACCAAGTCATTGAAGATATTCTTAGAGCATATTGTTGTCGTGAACCCAAGAAATGGATCCAGTATCTACCATTGGTAGAGTTTGCTTATAATGCTTCTTACCAGCAAAGCATTCAAATGACACCTTTCTAAGCATTGTATGGGCATGGTTGCTGTACTCCATTGAATGTTTCAGATCCTACCTTAAGGGTAGAGGCTTCCAAGAATATGCTAGAGGAAATGGATGAGCAGGTCAAGGCCATTAGACAAGACATTAGAGCCACCAAGGACATACAGAAAGCCTATGCAGATCTGAATATACAAGAGCAACTCTTCAAACAAGGAGATATGGTTTTTATTCATGTGAAACCCAAGAAGAGCTCCTTATCATTGGGAGAGTTTAAAAAGCTAAGTCCAAGGTATTGCGGACCCTACAGGATCCTCAAGTGCCTAGGGCCCAATGCCTACAAACTCCAACTCCTCGAGAATGTAAAGGTTCACAATATATTTCATGTTAGCCTACTAAAGAAATACATATCCAATCCTAGCCATGTACTCAATGATCAACAAGTTGTAATTCCAATCCAAGGAGTCCTTGAGCTATGGCCGAATAGAATCCTAGATATTTGGGAGAAGTGATTGAGGAGTAGAACTCTCAGAGAGTACCTCATCCAGTGGGAGGACTATCCAAAAGAAGATGCCACATAGATCGATGAGAGTACTCTCAACAAACAATACCCCCAATTATTTTTGAGATGAGGACATCTCAATCCCTTAAGGGGGGAAGGATGTAACCCCCCCTTTTAAGTGTTCCATAGGAACCCCCCCTTCTCCCTAATATAATTTTCATTAATTTTATTTCAAATTTTTACTCCCCCCTACCAACGCCGCCAACTAGCAAGAGGGAGGGGAAGCAAACAAGAAGAAGACGATGATGCAGATGAGGGAAGAGGGGCACACGTGTGCCACCTCCCTCCCCCTCCCCCACTATCCCTCCCCCAACTCCTCCACCTGGGTGGTTCAAAACTGGCTACCACCATGCAAGTCGTCAGGTGAAGGGTGAGGAGAGGGGCATCGCCACCCCCCCATACCACCCCCTCCTCCTTCTCCCTATAAAGAACCCCCCCCTACAAAGGGAAATGTGATACCATGCCCTCCCCCTATCGAACTGCATAGCCAAGAAGAGAGAGAGAAGGAGAGAGAGAGAAGAAAATTCCGAAACTTTCCAAGCTTTCCCCCCCCTTTGAGAGGGGTTTCCATGCACTATTTTTGTGAGGCATGTAATCAGCAAGCCATCTGCCAAGGATGCACACGCAAGGAGTGGTTTCAAGTTACCTTGACCCATTGATTGAGCCCTTGATCAGAGGTTGTTCAAGTCTTCATCTTTAGTAGGAAAAGTATCCTAGGATGGCCCCCAAGTGATTATTTCCTCGCATCAATGGAAATTCCACAAACACCAATGGAGTTATTGGTGAAGGCGATATGACAAATAACAACTCTATCCAAGGGGTTCTAAATAACCATGATGGGAATTTGGACTGAACCTACCACCCATGAGAGATCTCTCCGTGGATTAGTTTGATCGTAGGAGGATGCTTGGGTGCCAAGGGAGGATATCACTATAAATCCCAAGCCTTCAGGTCCTACTCAAATGGTCTACGTGACTCAAGATGGATTCTCGAGGTCACTGTTACTAATGCAAGGGCGGAATCTTGCAAGAAAAATGAAACAGCATCCTTAGGGATTGTGGGATCGTACAATGGAAGAAATCTTGTACTTTAGATGGATTCTCAATATAATAATTATTTTTCCCTGAAAAAACTCGTCTGATACTATCTTTGTGTCAATGCAAATTACATGAAGGAACGTGTATCTAACGGGACTAATCAAATGAAGCTGTTTGTTATGTCTTCATTAATGAGCTCATAGGTAATTAAAAAAACTAAAAATGTTCCTATCGCCAAGGGAAGTGGGTGGGTGAAAATCCCTAATGGATATGCCCAATGGTTGGGTGGTCCCGATGAGCCAGGAGGCTTCTCAAAAAGTCAATAAATACATTGACCTTAGGATGTCTAGGTTAGATCCCTGGCTTGTACCGTTTTAGGGGGTCGGAATGGGACTTTGCCCTATGGGCAAAGTGGTTGAGTAGTGCATCCCTCTCATTTCCCTTTCTCTTTGAACCAAGTGTGGTACGGGTCTGCTTTGGTTCAGATGTTCTACGCAAAGTGGATCATCTAATGACCCGATGCTAGAGGGCTACTAGAATGACCTATCTATTAGAACCCAGAAAAACTCAAGTTGATCCTCAGAGGGTTGGTTGATACACTTTGTTGCGAGGAAGACTCGGGAGGCGCTATCAGACTAAACTTGTGACATTCTTCAAGAGTGCCACACGGCATCCTTTATATTTCCCTCCTGATGGGATACAAAAACATGTCAAGATCCTGGCGCGTTACATAAAATTTATTTGTGATTGGTTGAGCTAGTGGATATTTGCGATAGAAGAGCTTGCAAGGTGAGAGACTACAATTGATTGATTGAGTTTGGGTGCATGAATGGATGTGGGTTCTTTTGTGTAGATTGGAATCCCATTGTCCTTTCACTTATACCTTGGTAGCATGAATAGCAATCTCCTCTTGTTGCCTAAGAAATTCTTTGAGATCATTGAGACACTTGTGCATGTACTCATCCCTGGGAGTGAGGGCTAGTGTCACCATCACTGTGTTTTGGGCCTTACAAGTAGCCTCCTAATCATGCCTCCTTAGCAAGGCCTTGATCTTTCCATGTTCCTTTGTAAGTGCACTGATGACTTCTAAAAAATTCAACCATTTTAAGTCCAAAGAGAAAATTGCATCTCTAACATCGTTCCAAGCATGAATCCCTTTATTCAAGAATTACCTATCAAGATTTAGGAGGAAGACATGTAACCAAAAGGGTGGATGTCCATTGTTATTTCTACCCAATAACACTAATGTAAAGGTAGTTAGCAGTAGAACATGGCCTAAGATCATGACCTTTTGAATAATTTGATACTTCACTCCACCTCCTAACCACCAAGCACCATGTGTGGCACAAGTTCTATCTATTCTATTGCCTCTCCAAGTGTGGCCAAAGTGTTTGATGTGCTAGGTGAAATTTAGATCAAAACCATGTGGAAGATAGCATAGCAGGATCCTCTAGCTCACATGCATAGACTAAGGAATGCCATGCTTCTCTTTTTTAATATATTATTCACCCAAAACCATGTGAGCCCTCTTGACATGTCATGCTCCAATCACCCCCTATGGCATCATTCTTTCCACTCACTAGGAATTTTATATATTCCCATTGCTTCACCCTTAAAACATAAGTATTCGTTGCATAAACTAAAAATATTATGATATCTATCTCACTTATTTTAGCATTGACACCAACATAGCTACTATCACCTACCTTAAAGGCAGCCACATGTTTGAACTCATCTCTATGAGCAAAATCATCCCTCATTTACCTTTGTGGTAAACATCAAAGAAGACTTGATACCCCTAAATTTGAAAGGCTTTGCCTCTTCATCCATCTTAACCTCTTGTAGAGAAAGGGCTTGAGGCTTATACCTTTTGGTAAGATTGAAAATAATTTACTTACAAAGATCAAAGGCTCACCCATAAATGTTCCAAGAGCAAAACTTGACTTTGGGTAGAGAGATGTCATCTTAGAGCATTGAAGTTGACTCATTGAGTATCTGATGACTGTTGGGGGTAAAGGCGCCTTCGCCTAGCTACCCTTGTATTACTACAATGACAGTCACCGCCATTGCACACTGCAGGTGGTGGGTGCCTGTCACCGTCACTTTATTCTTTATTCTTTTAGTGACAGTTTGAATAAAGGAAGGCCCGGTCACACATTGTGACTATTGGAGTTTCCATTTCTTGTCTCTCTCTTTCTTGCTCTTGCTCTCCCGCCATAGCTCTCTAGTGCAAGCTTCGATCCTTCTCACCTTTCAACTAGTATCAAAGCATGGCTTCCCGACTCTTGAGCTTGGCTCGTGGCATTCTCAACTTCCCATTGACTCCCCACTCGCATTGGGTCTCCTTCCCAGCAGCCATAGCTCATTCTCTTGAGCTCTCGTCACTCCCCAGCTTCCCGAGCTTCTTCCCAGCTTCTTCCCAACCTATTGAGGCACTATCAGGGCATTGACATTAAGGTATTGCTTCATTATTTCAAAGTTTTACTTCAGTCCACAGGTCTAGGTAAACAGGGTTTTCACATGTTGTGGGTAGCCATAGCTCACACCTCTTGGAGCTTCCTTCACCTGGATCTTGCTTCCAGCCTATCAAGGCTTGCTGAGGCTTGGTATAGGCCTTCTTTGGCCCCCATTTGTGCCCCCTTTGGGCCCTATTGTTGAAAGGTGGGATAGCAGACCCCCTAGCTAGCTCACGTTTTTTTTGCGCCTGTTTCAAAATCTGGCCCAAAAATCACTCTTTTTGTCATATCTCGAGCATTCGAAATCTGATTCAGGCAAGGTAAGAGTCTAAGTTGGGGTTTTGGCATGCTTCGAACGCGATGGTGATGTCAGATTTGCCAAATTTTGATAATAAAATATTTTGCAATAGATTTCAAGTCTAAGACAGCATGTATTTGTATGCCTATGGCTTATGTGATGCTTCTACTGATGTCTATTGATACCGGATTACTTGTGGACGTTCTATTTTGAATAATCCTAGATCTGTCCAAAATAGGGCAGCCACCTGTTACCTCAATTTTATGCTTATAGGTCTTGGCATTTGATGCCCAATTATGCCCGGTTGGTGCCTATACATACGAGAATGTATGCCTATGGTTTGCCTATGGATTTGAGCTTGGATTGAGCACTGATATGCTCAGTTTACAGAGGTTATATGCTACTGGAAACTTCAGGGTTGAAGCTATTTATGCTACGATTGGGTTATGCCTATTGGTCACAGGGTGCTCCCACCTACTCGATATGATGTCATGATGTATTTGGACTATGCCACATGTCTTGTTTATGCTCCAGAATGCTTTTGAGCTGAGATTAGAGCTCGATTTGGATTTGACTATCACTTCTTTGCATCTTGCATTTCATCTATGATATGGTTTATGCCTAGGCTACCCAATACGGGTTATGATGTCTTGGTGAATGCTTTATGCTTTGGCTGTGGATGACAGTTGTTTGAGCTCATCCCGACATTCATTTGAGTATTCCCTTGAGAAATTGGACATTGACTTCGATTTTTCCATTACGACTTGGCTTTTTCCATTACGACCTTGGATGCTATTGAGGCATTGTCTTGGTTACGTGTCTTTGGTACTTTGACTTGGTTTGCTTGAGCTGTTGAGCTTGTTTATCCGCTTTTTGAGCCAGTGGAAGCATCTTGTATGCTTGACCGACATTGAGTAGGAGGTTTATGCTATTTGAGCATTTTGCAGATACTTGAGACTTTGGGATCTCTTACACTTACATGTTGCATGGTTCATGCACTAATGTCTTGGAATTGCTTTTGACCTGACCTTGGGCTTTGCACTCTAGTGAGCATACACTTACTGGTGTCAGGTCTTGTCAGTGTTATGTATACTTTGCCCTATTGTCCAAGGGGTATGCCTACTCACACTGACAGATGGTTTCATGACATGTTTGGGTGTTTGCTCAGGGTCTTGATGACTATTTGGTGCTAATTTATTCCCGTTTATGGCTGATCATGTCTTGGTTGTCATCTATTGACTTTGGTATAGTGATTTGGTTAAAAAAATTGACTCTCACAGTACCCTGCTATCATTTATTACAGCAAGCATATAACTCCGGATTGACATGGATTTTTCATGCTGAAATATTCTGAAATGATATACTTTCACTAGTACTTGGTGGGCAGTAGCTTTGGTTACACTTATCTTGTCATTTTCTCTCGATTTTGGTGATTTTTTTGGTCATTTTCTACAATAAATAGCAAGCAATTTTAAACTGTATGTAGTCTTCCAGCCTTTGATCATGCTATTTTCAACATCACTAAGCTTGATAGTACGAATTACTCTTATTGGAAGAGCTAGATTTTGCAGGTCTTGGCGCAAAAATCGCAGATCAAACCATTGAGGTTCAGCGGGGTAGCCGCCTGTAACTATGCCAGATGAGGAATGGTTTGAGCTTGACGAGTTATGCAAGTCTACTATTGTATTATCTCTCACGGAACAAGTTCATGACAATGTATTTGAAGAAGAACAGAGTGCATGGCAGTTGTGGGATAAAATCAAGAATCTCTATGACAAGAAAAGTCCTAAAGCAGCTTATGGATTTGCGCATGAAGGAGAATGTGACCATGTCTGCTCACTTGACCCAGTTCCATGCTATACTCAAGAGCTTGACTTCGCAGGACATCACTTTTGCAGAGAATGTCACTCCTCTTTTCTTGCTTGGTACTCTTAATGAGTCATGGGATGTATTTTGCACTACATTATGTGCCTCTACTACTACCTTGAAATTATCTGATGTTGAGAGTGCTCTTCTGCAGGAAGAGGTTAACCGTAAGAATTTGGATGCCTCTCATGTGTCGCATGCTATGACAGTTAGAGGCATGGAAAGCATGGTAGTGGCAGTGGCCGTGGACGGGATTCTCAGAAATCTCGGTCCAAGTCTCGTGGAAAGTCACGTAGCAAATCCCATGGCAGGAATGCAGATGTTGCTTGTCACCATTGTGGGAAAAAGGGCCATATTAGGCCATAATGCCATGAACTGAGCAATGAAAGGCACAAAGATAAGGGGAAAGACAAAGTGCAGGATAAGTCTTCTGATCGCAGAATAGTGCCTACAAAGTCTAGTGTTAAAATTGAAGAGATCAATGTTATGGAGTCTGATGATGTTGATAATGATTATATCCTTGCAGCTTCTTCTAGTGCTTTGCAGATGATAGAGATACACTTGATGTAAGCACAGTGTTGGCTCTTGGACTTAGGTGCATCCTTTCATGTGACACCTTGCCGAGAGTGGTTTCATTCATACCATACTGTTTCGGATTCTGTGCGCTTGGGTGATGATAGCTCTCTTGATATTGTGGGCATTGGTGATGTTAGGCTACAGTTTTCTTCTGGCAATAGTTTTGTTATCCAGGATGTATGTCATGTACCTGCTTTGACACACAGTTTCCATTCAGCTGGATAGCTTGATGACGTAGGTTATCATGTATATTTTGAAGACTCTGCATGGAATATCACTCGTGGAAGACTTGTGATCACAAGAGGTGCTAAGGCTGGCAGCCTCTATCCCTTGATTGTATCCGCTTCTTTCCTTGATCATGTTTTGTCTGTGGGTTCTATCCCCCATGTATCTCTTTGGCATGCCTGTTTGGGCCATATGTCTTTGAAGGGAATGAAAATGCTTTCTGGTTTGCAGTACTTACCGCCCCTTGATTATGCATGTTTTGATTCATGTGAGCATTGTCTTTATGGCTGGCAGACTAGGTCTACGCATAAGAAGTTTGGTAGGCCACGCATGAGTGAGCCCTTGGCATTGGTACATTTGGATGTCTGTGGGCCCATGCCTTGTCAATCTATGGGTGGTGCAAAGTATTTTGTTATGTTCATAGATGATTTTTCACAGAAATTTTGGGCTTATCCCACTAAGATGAAATCCAATGTCTTGGCTGTGTTTCAGAGAGATGGGTTGCATTGGTTGAGAATCAGTCTGGGTATAGGCTAAAATGCCTAAGGATAGATAATGGGGGTGAGTATGTCTCATGTGCTTTTGAGCAGTTATGTGACAAGAGGGGTATTAAGCATCAATTGACTGCCCCCTACACTCCCCTCCTAGAGTGGTTTGGCTAAGCGGATGAATAGAACCATCCAGGAGCGTGTATGCAATATGCTTAGCCATGCAGGCCTACCAAAGATCTTTTGGGCTGAGGCAGTTAGTACAGCTGTGCATGTCATAAATAGATCACCTTCTAGTGGTTTGGATTTCCAGGTTGCAGAGGAGGTATGGATTGGAAAACCTCCCTCTTATACGCATCTCTGTGTCTTTGGATGTGAGACATTTTGCCAAGTGCCTAGGGACAAGAGAAGTAATCTCGATCCTAAAAGTGTCAAATGCATTTTCCTTGGTTATGGGCATGCAAGCGAGATGGGTTACTGTCTCTAGGATCCATAGGCACGGAAATTCATCCGTAGTCATGATGTAGTCTTCCATGAAGAGAAGATGCATTGGCAGCCTGAGAGAGTTGTTGAGATCGGCAGGGTCATATTTCAGGAGAAGCCGAGAGCTCCCACACAGCCAGTTGGACAACCTATAGCTGCAGCAAATGCTCATGGTCAAGGTGTTGGACAGGCAGCTGGGTAGGTAGCAAAGCTTGCCGTGAGATGGTCTACTAGAGATAGACGTCCACCTGATAGATTTCAGCCCTCAATGCATTATGTCTTGGTTACAGATGCAGGAGAGTCTTTCACTTATGATGAGGCTATGCGCAGGGGTGATAGACACTCCTGGGAGAGGGCTATGTAGTCTGAGATAGACTCCTTGCATAAGAATGACACTTGGGATTTGGTTTCCTTACCTATGGGCAAGAAGGCTTTGCCATGCAAGTGGGTGTACAAACTGAAAAGTACCCCTGGAACCCCAAGCCAGCATACAAGGATAGATTGGTAGCAAAGGATTTTAAGCAGGAGCATGGTGTGGACTTTGATGAGGTCTTTTCTCATGTGGTTAAGGTGACCACCCTATGCTTAGTCTTGGCTTTGGTTGCTCAGCTTGACTTGAATTTATACCAGATGGATATCAAGATGGCTTTCTTACATGGGGACTTGCATGATGAGATTTATATGGAGCAGCCTAAGGGCTTTGCAAAACCTGGCATGGAGCACCTAGTATGCAAATTGAAAAAAAGTCTTTATGGCTTGAAGTAGGCACCTAGGGAGTGGTATCATAAGTTTGATGCCTTTATGCAGTCACAGGGCTACAGAGGAGTGCTCGAGTCAATAACAGTGGAGTGATCGAGCCCCTCACGGTCGAAATCAAGAAACCAAACAGAACCAATCGGAGGATAGATCCTCAGCCTAGCGTGCTTGAAAAGCAAATATTTGATGTAATCATTGAGGATATGCAAAATCCACTAGTGCCCAAGGAGCTTTTGACTTCCCAAGAGGATAATGAGCACCAGAGGCACAACGCTGCTTGTGAGAAGGTTGATTGCTCAACAAAGGAAATGGCACAATCGTCTAATAACCTCGAGCAAATCATTCAGCCAGTGCCAAGTCCACCTAAAAGTCCTAGATCTCCTACATCCTCTTTTCCCAAATGAACACAGGAAGCACAATAGTAGTTGTCAGGGGCGACTGCTCAATCCCAATCTCTATCTCCATCTCAGCTTCCAAATGTCCAAGAGGTGGGACATGACACCATCTGTAGCTCTTGACCCAAGGATATGCCTATGCAACCTAATGTGACTAGATCAACTCATGCTTGATCTACACAGCTGAATTCTCAAAGGGCAACAAAAGATACAACCACTTCTGATCGCCCTAGGGACTTGACACCGCAATGGGGTAATGTTAACCGATAGATGAGCAAGGTGGAAAATCTGGAAAATCTAAAGCAGAAGACAAAGGCCAAGGCAAAGTGAAACGGAAGACAAAGGAGCACAAGGAAAATCTAGAAACACAAGAAGCACAAAAAAGTCCTAAATAAGGGAGAAAGGTGCACAAGGAAAAGCGCAAGTCAATACTTTTGTAAAAGAGTGCAAGTGCATCATGATTTAATTTAAGGAGCGCTAGGCTCTCACCTGTGCAATTTGTAAAGGTAGATGGGCAGTAGGATGGAAGCTAGGAAGATAGGAGGACAATGGGAAAAAGGGCCTAGGCCACGGCCGGCCATGTAAAAAAGGGGATAAGGGGATGACCATCCAAAAGGGATTTAGGGTTTTGTATATAAAGTTGAAAAGTAAATGAGAAGCTCATTCTTGTGTGTGGCCAAAACTGGCTCTCCTCTTCTTCTTCTTCTTCTTGTTCTTGCTTGCTTGAGCTTGTGCTTGAGAGAGGGAGTGTGTGTGAGAGTGTGAGGGAGTGAGTGTGTGTGAGTGTGAGGGAGTGAGTGTGTGAGGGTGAGGGACCGGGGAGGAGAAGCTCTCCATCTTCTCCTCTCTTCTTATCTTCTCTTCTCTTCTCTTGTCTTGCTCACGGCTATAGAGCTTGGAGCGTGGAGCTTGAGGATGGAGCTTGCTTGAAGCTTGCACTTGGATCGTGGAGCTACCGGAGTGCGTGGGAGAGGAGGTAACTCGATTGGCATATAGGTAAGCTCACTACACCCATAGATATGGATGGCGCGTCGACTATGTGAGAGGTAGCCATTAGTGCTTGGCTTGGAACACTTGAAGCAATAAGTGGTCCTGGGTCTTGGCAGTTGAGCAAAAGCTCCCACATCTATGCTTGCACATGGCCTCTCCTCATAATGGGGGCCTTACAACGTAGAGCAGTATGGATCATTAGTGGCACCTTATGGAGAGGGAGGTCCGCATGTCTGACCATATTATGAACCTTCTCTAATTGGTCAAGAAATATTCCCTTTAATATCCCTGCAACGTGATACATTGTGCCTCCAATTGCTACCAGCATAACTACTCTATCTAACCCAAAGGCTAGATCCACAATGGTCACCTTTTTGCCATTCGATCAAAAAGTCCTCATCTGACATACAAGTCAGGATCCATGTCGGTGCTTACACATGGATTTTCCTTATAATGGGGGCCTTACAACATAGAGAAGTATGGATCATTGGTAGCACCTTACGAGAGGGAGGGGCATGTCTGACAAAATTATGAACCTTCTCTAATTGGTGAAGGAATATTCTCTTTAATATCCCTACAATTGGATACATTGTGCCTCCAATTGCTATGAGTATAACTACTCTATCTAACCCAAATGCTAGATCCACAATGGTCACCTTTTTGCCATCTGATCACAAAGTCCTCATTTGATATACAAATCAGGATCCATGTCGGTGCTTACACATGGCCTCTCCTCATAATGGGGGCCTTACAATGTAGAGCACTATGAATCATTGGTGGAACCTTACGAGAAGGAGGTTGGCATGTCAGACCATATTATGAACATTCTCTAATTGATCAAGGAATATTCCATTTAATATCCCCATAACTCGATACATTGTGCCTCCAATTGCTATCAACATAACTACTCTATCTAACCCAAAGGCTAGATCCACAATGGTCACCTTTTTGACATCCAATCACAAAGTCCTCATCTAACATACAGATCAGGATCTTTCTCCTCATAATGGGGGCGTTACAACGTAGAGCACTATGGATCATTGGTGGCACCTTAGGAGAGTGAGGTCAGCATGTGTGACCATAATATGAACCTTCTCTAATTGGTCAAGAAATATTCCCTTTAATATCCCCGCAACTCGATACATTGTGCCTCCAATTGCTTCCAACATAACTACTCACTCTAACCCAAATGCTAGATCCAAAATGGTTACCTTTTTGCCATCCAATCACAAAGTCCTCATCTAACATACAAGTCAAGATCCATGTCGGTGCTTACACATGGCTTCTCCTCATAATGGGGGCCTTACAACATAGAGCTCTATGGATCATTGGTGGCATCTTAGGAGAGGGAGGTCGACATGTTTGACCATATTATGAACCTTCTCTAATTGGTCAAGGAATATTCCCTTTAATATCTCCGCAACTTGATACATTGTGCCTCCAATTGCTACCAGCATAACTACTCTATCTAACCCAAAGGCTAGATCCACAATGGTCTCCTTTTTGCCATCTGGTCACAAAGTCCTCATCTGACATACAAGTCAGGATCCATGTCGATGCTTACACATGGCTTCTCCTCATAATGGGGGCCTTACAACATAGAGCAGTATGGATCATTGGTGGCACCTTACGAGAAGGAGGTTGGTATGTTTTGTTGAGATATCGAGCTCCACTTGTGATATGCCAAGGTGACCATTGTGCATTTATGTCACCGACTTGTTAGCTGCAAATGCGGTTGGTACACCGCCCATGAATAATAGCTAGATGACAGCTATCCTTATCTACTCTAGTTCGTGGCTCAGTTAGTATGCCACCTTAGTTAGTTGAGTTTGGTTTGAGACCCATATATAGGGTTCTTCTATTTCTCTGTACTAGAGTCCTTTTTGGCTTACACAACTAAGAAGAGAAAAACTGTTTTTCAGCCTCCACCTTTGTGTGTATTCCTCCATTGTGTAAGTGAGAAAGCTACAAGTGAGACTCCTTCCTTCTCTCCCACAACCTTGATATAGTATCAGAGCCTGGTTCGTGGTAAGGAGCTCAAGAAAGCAAACCAAGTTCACGGTGTTTTGGTAAGAGGACCAGTGTTGCTTTCATTTTTCGAGTTTTGGGAGTGGAATGTTTTGTTGATCCGAGAAGGTAGTTGGTGACAATAACTGGAGATATCAAAATTGAGAATGCTGGCATGAGTAATGAAAAATCATGTAAAAAACAGGATCGCCTGCTAGTTTTAGGGTTTGGACCTCGGTTGCCCTGTTTTTTTGATTCGAGGCCATTTCGGGGCCTATTTTGGAGGCGAAAGTTTTCCGCCTATTTTGGATATTGGGAATTTGTTGCAGGAAATGAAGAAGAACTAGTTCTTCCTGATGTTCCCAATCAATAGCAAATGCAGGCATTTAAAGGATGGCATGAGAGAGCCAGAAAAGTTATGTATTGGCTGTCTATTAGTATTTCAGACTCTATGATTGTGCATATTCAAGATGCAAGTACGCCAAAGGAGGCATGGGATACTTTGTCAAAAATGTATAGCACAAATACGCAAGCCAGGAAAATGCAGCTCAAGCAAGAGTTGCACAATGTGCAAAGAGAAAGTATGAGCATCAATGACTACCACATGAAGGTGAAGAAGATTGCAGATGCACTTGCTTCCATTGGGTCGCCAGTGGAAGATGATGATTTAGTTTCTGTGACCTTAAATGGTCTAGAAAAGGATTATGCACAGTTCCGAACATCCATTTCCGTCCGTGAAAGATTTTCTGATTTTGAGGAGTTGATTGCTCTTCTAATTTCTGAGTAGAGAAATGGTGGTGCATCTTCTTCATGAGGAACTTTAAAAGAAGCTATCTTCTACTCAAATGCTGGAAGAGGTAGAGGCAGAGGTAGAGGAGGCCGATCTAGAGGCCGTGGTAGAAATCAGAATATGCAGCAAACTCAAGCAAACTAGTCCTATGGAGGAGGACGTTGTAACTCTAGAGGCAGGGGGAGCCAAAGAGGTCGTGGTGGATGGCAAAGAGGGCAAAATGCAAACAACAATGTTGAATGCTACTACTGTGGTAAAATGGGTCATATGGCTAAAGACTACTATAAAAAGCAGAATGACATCATGAATGGAAAATTGCAATAAGGGAATTATGCATCTTCTAGTAGACAGGGTGATGACAAAAATGAGCATTTGTTTATGGTACAACACATGACCAATTCTGTGACAAGTGCAAAAGAAAGCAATGATGTGTGGTATGTTGACTCAGGTGCATCAAACCACATGACAGGTCATGCAGAATGGATGCAGGATAAAAGGAAAATGGAAAAACCAAGATTTGTGGAGACTAGTGATAATACTGCACATCCTATTGTGCAGATTGGAAAAATTCCTTTGTCTATGCAGGATGGGAAAAAGAAATACCCGTCGAATGTATTTCATGTCCCGAATATCTCCAAGAACCTGGTTTCTGTTGGTCAAATGGTAGAGCAAGGCTTGCAGGTTAGATTTAATCCTCATGGATGCTTTGTTGAGGATATGAAAAATAATGGTCGCTTGATAGCAAAAGGAAAGAAGAAGGGAAGAATGTTTACGTTGGATGCAAACATGCCTGAATTGAGTACAGCAATGTTCGCACATGGGATCGATGTAGTTGCAGATATTGATATCTGGCATAAACGCATTGGTCATGTTAATGTACAGCGACTTAAATCAATACAAGCCCAAAATATTGTTGCAGGATTGCCTAAATTCAAGGTTGCAGAAATGCATAAGGTATGTGAAGCCTGCCAATTTGGAAAACAGGCAAGGAAACCATTTCCTAGACATGTTCAAGAGAGTAAGAAGCCATTGGAATTAATCCACTCTGATGTGTGGACTACTAAAGCTGCATCTATTGGAGGCTATCATTATTTTGTCACTTTTACTGATGACTATAGCAGAAAAGTTTGGGTGTATTTTATGAAAAAGAAAAGTGAAGTTTTCGGGCATTTCAAAACTCTGAAAGCTATGGTTGAAAAAGAAACAGGCCTGCAAATAAAATGCCTAAGGTCAGATGGAGGGGGAGAGTACCTCTCAAATGAGTTTGCAAGGTTCTTGCAGGAGCATGGCATAAAGCAACAATATTCATCCCCACAGCAAAATGGAATTGCAGAAAGAAAAAACAGGCATATTGGAGAGGTATCTCGTGCCATGCTCAATGAAAAAGACCTACCAGATTTTTACTGGGCTGAAGCAGTTGCCACAGCAGTCTACATAATGAGCAGGACTCCCACTGCAACAATACATGGCATGACTCCAGAGGAGAGGTATACTGGTAGGAAACTAGATATTTGTCATTTGAAAATTTTTTATTGTATTGCCTATGTTCATGTGCCAGATGAGTTGAGATCCAAGTTGGATCCAAAAGCTGAGAAGTGCATCTTTATTGGTTACTCTCTGCACAGCAGAAAGGGTATAGATGCTATAACCCTTCTACTCGTAGGTTTACAGTGAGTAGAGATGTTGTTTTTGAAGAGATGAGTAGTTGGTATAAACCAGTAAATGTGATTGATAATGTAGATGCACAAAATGGTAATGCTGCACGGAATTCACAGCAGCAGTCACAAGATATTAGTGGACCTGGAGCGTCCTCTAGCATTGGTTCACATTCTGCGCCATGGACAGGCAGATTGAGATCAGGAGAATCTCTTCAAAGTAATGCAGATAGTGGTATGCAGGTATCACAAAAAGGAAAAGAGAAGGTAGATCAGCCCATGTTTGATGTGAATGCAGGTCACTCTTATGTGGATGGTGAATCCAGTGGCTCAGAATAGAGCATTGATGATGAGTTAGGTATTCCTTCTGTTGTTACACCTGGAGTAAGGAAGACCAGGGATGTTTTGAGAGCACCTGGAAGTGAGCCTACTTTGCGCAGGTCTAGCAGAGCTAGATATCCTGTGGATAGACTGAAATATGATGGATTTACAGCCATTCACTATGCCTATATAGTCAAAGTGATACAGGAACCAGAACCCACTTCTTTTGAGCAAGCCATGGGAAAAGAAAAATAGAAGAAAGCCATGGATGAAGAAATGGATGCCTTGGAAGCAAATGCTACATGGGAATTGGTACGTTTGCCTAAAGATAAGAATGCAATTGGTTGTAAGTGGGTTAATAAGGTGAAGCACAATGCAGATGGTTTTGTGAACAGATACAAGGCAAGATTAGTAGTCAAGGGATATGCACAAACATATGGCATTGATTATGAAAAAACATTCAGTCCGGTTGCAAGGATAGCAACCGTAAGAGCAATCATTGCTATGCCTGCATCAAAGGGATGGTCTTTACATTAGATGGATGTAAAGAATGCCTTCTTGCATGGTGATTTGCAAGAAGAGGTCTATATGGAGCAGCCACCAGGTTATGTGCATGCTGTTCATCCTGAGTTTGTTTGCAGGTTGAAGAAAGCCTTGTATGGCTTGAAGCAAGCACCTAGAGCATGGTCTGACAAGATAGGACAGTATCTTGTCACTATTGGCTTTCAGATTTCCAAGGCAAATTTCTCACTTTATATGAGAAAAACAGAGAAAGGTATTATGCTGCTCGTCATTTATGTTGATGATTTGATTATCACAAGTGATAGTGATGAAGATATCTTTCATGTGAAAATGCTATTGAAGCAGAAGTTTGAGATGAAGGATTTGGGAGAGCTACGTTACTTCTTAGGCATTGAGGTGATTAGATCACCAAGTGGGATATGGCTCTTGCAGAGGCAGTATGGATTGGACATGCTGTCCAAATATGGGATGATAGGCTGTAAGCCTATTTCAGTTTCTTTGGAGCAGAATGTGAAGCTGAGCGCAGATGCAGGTGAGCTTCTGGAAGACCCTACTATGTACAGACGCATAGTAGGAAGTTTTATTTATATGACTATTACCAGGCCAGATTTGAGCTATGCTGTTGGATTGGTAAGTCAGTTTATGCAGGCTCCAAGGAAATCGCATTTGGATGTGGCTAGACACATACTCAGGTATGTGAAGTCCACATTGCAGTATGGACTATTTTATGAGACTGGGGTTCAGATACAGTTGCATGGATACACTGATGCTGATTGGGCTAGTAGTATTTCTGATAGATGATCTACCAGTGGATATATGTTCTCTTTTGGGAGTGCTGCAATCACTTGGAGCAGTAAGAAACAGCCTATAGTTGCCTTGTTGAGCACAGAGGCTTAGTACAGGGGTGCAGCAATGGCTGCATGTGAGGTAGCTTGGTTGCATAAGCTACTTTATGATATGCATCAGCCTACAGATGGGCCAGTTGTCATTTATTGTGACAACATGAGTAGTATACACTTGGCAAATAACCCAGTCTATCATGCTAAAACAAAGCACATTGAGGTGCATTATCACTGTGTGCGGGAGAGGGTTTTACTAGGTCTTATTGATCTAGTTTATGTCAGCACAGAGGATCAGGTAGCTGACATATTCACAAAGGCATTGGGCGCAGAGAAGCTACGCAAGTTCAGAGACCTGATTGGTGTGCAGGAATTGTTAGAAATGCGGGATCTAGAGCATGACATAACCGGAAGCTATGGAGGATGGAAGGAGAAATGTAGATTCATGATGGAATGGACACTGTTTGTTACACAAGTGAATTAGGTTCCAAGATTGAGACTTGGACTCATAAACACAATCTTGTGTATGTGGACAATGACATTGACACTTTACTGAAATGAAAAGAGTACTATCATTGCATTAAGAAAGGAAGCAAGTACAATGCTTTATAGGAAAGTAGGAAACTGCAGTAGGCACTATTGTGCATATGGGATAAGTTAGCCTGCATATCCTTGACCCTGAGATTCCATACAAAGAGGCTGTTTGAGTGTGATTGCTGATTCTCAACACCCCTCCTCAATCACAACTAGGAAAGGCACAAAGTGTGTAGAGGCTGTAATGAGAACCACCTGCAAAGTGTGGGCATACCACAGACATGGCAGAACACCAGAGGCTGTTGCAGAAAAAGCTAAGTGTGGGTACCATAAACATGGTGGACATCCAGAGGCTGTAACAGGGGCCTCACAAAGTGTACAGGGACTGTAATGCCAAGTTACATAAGGAGTTTACAAAGCTTATGGCAGGAAACATTAGGGCAAGGAAAATACAAGGCTATTAAAACAGTCTATCAGAATTATGAGAGTACAAGGACTGATGAGTCTTGTCCTTCCGATCCTGGTGGTCTTCATCTTCATCTTCCTTTGCTTCATTTTCTTCTTCTTCTTTGACTGCGACTAGATAGGCCTTTTGGGATCTCTTTCTTGCGTGGCAGAACTTCTCGGTGTGTCCGGTCCTTTTGCAGAAGTCACAAAAGAGCTGATCTTTCTTGCCTTTGTACCTGTTGCCAACATATAATGCATGCTCATCTCTAGAGGTACTTGGTTCTTCTTTAGTTTTTAGCTTCTTTTCTTCTTCTAACAGTGATGCCTGGATATCAACAAGTTCAGGATTTGGCATGTTGATTAAAGTTGTTGATACGTTATTATATTCAGGAGGCAAGCTCTTAAGTAGAACACCGATGCAAACATCTTCATCCATTTTAATGTTTATTCCTACAAGTTGGGTTAGGAGTCCTTCCATGTAATTGAGATGTGTGGCAAGTGATGTGCTGGACTTCATTTCAAGCCTAAAGAATTCAATCAAGAGACCATACTTTGATGATTTAGATTGTGCACCGAACAGGGTGTCAAGTCTTTTCCATGTATCCTGTGAGGTCTCACAGTTATCCACATGATGGATATAACTGTCGTCTAGCTCCAATTTGATAATGGCCTGGGCTCTGTCATCATTCTTTTGCCAAGTAGTTGCAAGGTCCGCGTCCCGCGGTTTCTTCTCTTTGCCATTTGTGATGGCCCAGAGACCCTTCTTCATCAGGATGAGCTTGATGCGGGTTTGCCAAGTGTGGAATCCGACTCCTTTGAATCGAGCATTTGGCGAGTCTTTGCCCATGTTAGATTTACGGGAACAGTAGCAAATCAACTTCAGACTTTATTAGATTTGAGCAACAGAAGAATTGATTGAGAGACACAAGTGCTAAAAAGCACTAACTGAGTGTCAATGAATACCAAATCTGCAAAAGTCTTTTACTCCAAGTGATCTTCCCCTTCTTGATTTGATGCTGATGTCGTCAGATCTGAGTGACAGTACTTTAACGAACTTCAGAGAGTATTTCTCAGTGATTAAAATCACTGTTGATAACTTCAGTGAGAGAAACAGTGAAAAATGTCAAGATTTTGAAGCTTTTGGCTATGGTGGATTTAGGGTTTCTGAGACAGGGGCCTGGTTTTTTGCTTATTGCAGGAGCTACAGTGCATCATTTTTAAAACTTTTTACATATCTAGGAAGCTTATGTCATGGGCTACCAAAGCCCCATGAAGATTGTGTAGATCGTGGTCAGTATAAGGCGCACAGGTGCCGCGAACAGATTCGGCGCAGATCTGGACAGCGTGGTCGAATTTCTGCAATGCTGGAGCCAGGGAGCATCAATGTCATTGATTGTTGTACCAAGATGAAACGCCTTCAGCAGAGGAACAACTCTCCAGAAGAAATCGTGGGCTGAAATGGCCTGGTTGAAGAGTTATGGAAGCTCCAAGCAAGGTAGGTCCTGTCTGGCTATGGCAGACACAGAACAGAGATTTGGGATTTTCACAATGCTGAGCTCCAGATGGTCCAATGTCCTGGATTGATGTGATACAGAGAAGCTTTATGAGTTGGGGAATACTTTTCCAGAAGGAAGCTGTAAGAGATTTGACCTGTGGAGTGAGATATAAGCAGTTCAATCTGATAGGGTGCTGCTGGCTATGGCTGCCATGGAAGCTTCAGTGAGAGTAGAGTTGGGAGATGAAGTCATGAGCTGACATTGAGCTGGATGGAGGTTCAGAAGAATCAAGAGAGGCTAGAGAAGCAATGCCATGCCCAACTGGGCTCTGATACCATGTTAGAAATGCGGGATCTAGAGCATGACATAACCGGAAGCTATGGAGGATGGAAGGAGAAATGTAGATTCATGATGGAATGGACACTATTTGTTACACAAGTGAATTAGGTTCCAAGATTGAGACTTGGACTCATAAACACAATCTTGTGTATGTGGACAATGACATTGACACTTTACTGAAATGAAAAGAGTACTATCATTGCATTAAGAAAGGAAGCAAGTACAATGCTTTATAGGAAAGTAGGAAACTGCAGTAGGCACTATTGTGCATATGGGATAAGTTAGCCTGCATATCCTTGACCCTGAGATTCCATACAAAGAGGCTGTTTGAGTGTGATTGCTGATTCTCAATAGGAATTGGGATTGAGCTCGAGGGGGAGTGTTGAGATATCGAGCTCCACTCATGATATGCCAGGGTGACCGTTGTGCATTTATGTCATCGACTTGTTAGCTGCTGCAGATGCGGTTGGTACACCGCCCATGAATAATAGCTAGATGACAGCTATCCTTATCTACTCTAGTTCGTGGCTCAGTTAGTATGCCACCTTAGTTAGTTGAGTTTGGTTTGAGACCCATATATAGGGTTCTTCTATTTCTCTGTACTAGAGCTCTTTTTGGCTTACACAACTAAGAAGAGAAAAACTATTTTTTAGCCTCCACCTTTGTGTATATTCCCCCATTGTGTAAGTGAGAAAGCTATAAGTGAGACTCCTTCCTTCTCTCCCACAATCTTGACATGTTTGACCATATTATGAACCTTCTCTAATCGGTGAAGGAATATTCCCTTTAATATGCCCGCAATTCGATACATTGTGCCTCCGATTGCTACCAGCATAACTACTCTATCTAACCCAATGGCTAGATCCACAATGGTCACCTTTTTGCCATTCGATCACAAAGTTCTCGTCTGACATACAATTCAGGATCCATGTCGGTACTTACACATGGCTTCTCCTCATAATGCGGACCTTACAACATAGAGCAGTATGGATCATTGGTAGCACCTTATGAGAGGGAGGTCGGGATGTCTAACCATATTATGAACCTTCTTTAATTGGTGAAGGAATATTCCCTTTAATATCCTCGCAACTTGATACATTGTGCCTCCAATTGCTACCAGCATAACTGCCCTCTCTAACCCAATGGCTAGATCCACAATGGTCACCTTTTTGCCATCCGATCACAAAGTCCTGATTTGACATACAAGTCAGGATCCATGTCGGTGCTTACACATGGCTTCTCATCATAATGGGGGGCCTTACAACGTAGAGCTCTATGGATCATTGGTGGCACCTTAGGAGTGGGAGATCGATATGTCTGACCATATTATGAACCTTCTCTAATTGGTCAAGGAATATTCCCTTTAATATCCCCACAACTTGATACATTGTGCCTCCAATTGCTACCAGCATAACTACTCTATCTAACCCAAAGGCTAGATCCACAATGGTCACCCTTTTTGTATTCAATCACAAAGTCCTCATCTGACATACAAATCAGGATCCATGTCGGTGCTTACACATGGCTTCTCCTCATAATGGGGGCCTAACAACATAGAGCACTATGGATCATTGGTGGCACCTTAGGAGAGGGAGATCGGCATGTCTGACCATATTATGAACCTTCTCTAATTGGTCAAGGAACATTCCCTTTAATATCCCCACAACTCGATACATTGTGCCTCCAATTGCTACCAACATAACTACAATGTATCCTCCAATTGCTACTAGTATAACTACTCTATCTAACCCAAAGGCTAGATCCACAATGGTCACCCTTTTTGTATTTGATCACAAAGTCCTCAAGTGACATACAAGTCAGGATCCATGTCGGTGCTTACACATGGCTTCTCCTCATAATGGGGGCCTTACAACATAGAGCACTATGGAACATTGGTGGCACCTTAGGAGAGGGAGGTCGGCATGTCTGACCATATTATGAACCTTCTCTAATTGGTCAAGGAACATTCCCTTTAATATCCCCGCAACTCGATACATTGTGCCTCCAATTGCTACCAACATAACTACAATGCATCCTCTAATTTCTACTAGTATAACTACTCTATCTAACCCAAAGGCTAGATCCACAATGGTCACCCTTTTTGTATTCTATCACAAAGTCCTCATCTGACCTACAAGTCAGGATCCATGTCGGTGCTTACACATGGCTTCTCCTCATAATGGGGGCCTTACAACATAGAGCACTATGGATCATTGGTGGCACCTTAGGAGAGGGAGGTCGACATGTCTGACCATATTATGAACCTTCTCTAATTGGTCAAGGAACATTCCCTTTAATATCCCCGCAACCTGATACATTGTGCCTCCAATTGCTACCAACATAACTACTCTATCTAACCCAAAGGCTAGATCCACAATGGTCACCTTTTTGCCATCCAACCAGAAAGTCCTCATTTGACATACAAGTCAGAATCCATGTCAGTGCTTACACATGGCTTCTCCTCATAATGGGGGCGTTACAACGTAGATCTCTATGGATCATTGGTGGCACCTTATGAGGGGGAGGTCAACATGTTTGAGCATATTATGAACCTTCTTTAATTAGTCAAGGAATATTCCCTTTAATATCCCTGCAATTCGATACATTGTGCCTCCAATTTCTACCAGGATAACTACTCTATCTAACCCAAAGACTAGATCCACAATAACGGTCACCTTTTTGCCATCCAATCACAAAGTCCTCATCTGACATGCAAGTCAGGATCCATGTCGGTACTTACACATGGCTTCTCCTCATAATGGGGGCCTTACAACGTAGAGCATTATGGATCATTGTTGGCACCTTAGGAGAGGGGGGCATTGAGTATATCTAACATCAAAAATTAAATATATGCTATTGTGCCTAATTCCCTCATTTTACATTGAGCATCATGAAACAAGCAATGCAAAAGTAGAAGAAATGGAATTGAAAGGAAAAGGAAAAATTGTGTTTAAATGGAAATGGCGTTCTAGTCAAATTTTGGTAGCCAACGAACCTATAGTCGACTAATGACCATTCATGAGAAAAGAAAAGCTCTCTCAACTTCAATCCATGATCCAGCCAAGGGTCCTTGTAATTGTCTGCAAGTAGTGTCAAACTTGCAACACTTGTCCAACAATATTCTCTATGTGATAAATTCCTTTTTTAGGAAGAGTTGCATGTGGATAGTAGGTTGAGGAAGAACTACATGTGGCTAGTAGGTTGGGGCAAGAAAGCATGATACTTGATGGGAGTGCCTATGCTTTTTTCCTCACCCAAGACTTACAAGTACTTGATAGATGTAGATTCCTTCATGACTTCTTTGAGTAGTTTGGTCCAAGGCTGAGTGGAATTAAACCTAATCTATCTCTTTCTTTCATTAATTCACAAATCATCTCTTTTTTCAATGATGTGAAGTAGAGTGATTTACCTAAAACCTCTCCTAATGAGGATACAAGAGAAAAGAGTAGCATACCTGAGCAACCAGAGTCTGAGATAACACCTGTTGGAGATATTGATCAACCAACACATCAATTAGACCAAGCTAAATAGGCTAAAATCTTGGAGAATCTTGATGGGGCTACTCATACTCATCTTGAAGGTAGCACCATTAATCCATCACCACCTACTACCTTAAACCTTCACACAGTTGTTGTTTTATCAATAAAATGGTCAAGAATAAACAAGAATGCAAGAACAAGATTGCTTCCTCCAACTAAATTCAACCTTTTTCATATTTGCTAGGGTATTTACAATGATAGAGATTGCCCTTGTTGATAAGGATATGGTACAACTTATTTCAAAATGGCACCCTACTTGGGAGGATAGCAAGTAACTTTTTTGCAAATGGGCAAGTATCCAAGAAGAATTCTTGAAGACCAATACTGAGAGAAGCAATTGCATTCTTGTTGACTTAATTTATTGTATATCTTTGTTAGGAAAACCAAAGACCCATACAAAACCAATGAACTTAAGCAAAAAGGAAATTCCTTGACTCCATTCTTGAAAAATTTGTATTTTCATAGACTCAATATTACTTCTATTGATAGTTACCTTATGATGATGGTTGAGTAGTACTTGCTACTCTTCACTATAACCCAACTTACTATGATACCACTTCACTTCCTTCTATCATTTTAGCTCAAAATTTGGCTTCTTTGTGGAAACTTCAATATCATTTGTTTATTACTAAGATTTGGTTGAAGGGGATTTACCCGTTACTAGTCACATTGCAAGACCTTTCTTGCTTTGCAATTTGACTAAAACACTATATTAGAGAACTTGGGAAACTTACAAGTTCCACTCTTAAATCAGAAATAAAGATTTAACCATGTGGCTAAATTGTAATCCCTTTCAGGAAGATGGAGCTTGGTACTATCATCTATATAGTATTTAGAAAAAATTTCATCTTCAAGGAAGGGAGTAAAATTTTGACCATGTGATAAAATATTGATCATCCTATAAATTCTCATAGTATATGAAAATTTCCAAACTCCCTAATATAGTGTTCTAACCTTTGTGGCCTAACAATTTAACCCAAATGATTTGGATGTTTTTGTAAGTCCTTCTCTGCTTTGAAATTTGACTACTTTTACCTTTGTGGCCTAATAGTCAACCCAAATGATTTGGACACTTGCAAAATCGCAGTACAATCCAAATTTCTACAACCAGTAGAGTCATGACATGGTAAAATATTCTCAAAATATTAGCTCTTATATATATTGCATCAAGGCTCATGTTTCAATTTTGTTGGCTCAACACTTGATCTATACACTTCAATGTATCAATAATATGATGAGCTATAATCATTCCCATGACCAACCTCTTAATCTCTAATATTCTCCAATCATTTTTGTAAGGCTAAAATCGTCACTATATTACATGTATATTTATGGAAAAAAAAAGTAAAAAAGAAAAGAAAAAGAAATAAACATGCACACATGGTCATGACACTATACCTAGGGGTCCTAAAGTTAGGTACATCTAGTAGCTTTGGTTTGTCGACTCCGTCTCTAACTCCCTAGCCCTTCTCCCAATTCCCCCATACTTGCTTAGGGCACATCAAGAGGGTGAGGCATACCTAGGGAGCTCCATTCACCTGTGGTTAGACTTGTCTTCGTAAGTCACTTGGATTTTTCACTCTCTATTTCTCATTCACTTCTATGTGAAAATCAACCATATTCACCTTCTACATTATGTTTTCCATCCATTTTGGACACAAATCATAGTCATAAATGTTCTAGACAAGATCCAATGGTTATAGATATGTGAATGTATCCAATAGCGTACATGGTTCTAGAAATTGATATAAGGTTTACCATGTAAAGAAGCATACACTCTAATGTAAAAACAATGCAATATTATTGGAGCTTAATTAGCTTCTCTTGTTTAACTAATATGCATGATCTTCATTCTAGAATTCTAGAGTCATGGAATAAGGGTATATGCATGCATTGCATCACCCTTTAACACATTATTTGACATTTACATACCTACATGTACTTCTCATGGTCTTGAAAATGATGATTGCATGCATAGCTTCATTTTTTAAAGGATCTATTACTAGTTAGGATCCTTTGTCGGTCACCGATTGTGCTATCAAGGATCCAATATCATGCTAGTTATTGGCTAGCTTAGCCTACCATGAGGATTTTTCTTTTCATGTTCCCACTAAATATTTGATTATCTTGAATTAGTTGCCCATCATTTAATGCCTGAAACTTATATTTTATTGTAGAATTATCACAAGATTGTTGTCCATTGCATATTTGGCTTCATATATTAGCTCACATTATTTATAGCAATGATATTGCCTTTGGTCCCTTAGTTATCATAGGTTATCGCATGCCTTTGAGTACCCAAATAATAATCAATTTCCTTTATCTACTAGACTTTCAATGGTGTGAAATGTTTTCTCTTACCTCTAAGCATGTTTGTTTGCTATAAACTTAGTGTTTTATTAACCTTCAATTACTTTCCCTTGCTAGCACTATAATCTTTTAAGCATTATTCTATTCATGTGTGTGACCAGAGATACATCTAACACAAGATAATGGTATTTAATATGTATTTTTATACAGCATTTTCTATAATAACTAAATATTGGTATGAAAGCCTTTGTATTTGATTTGGTTGTTTTGAGACTTTATCCCAAAGAATTAGTGGTTGCTTAAAATGCTCATTATGCTAATTGGGTTTTTGTCCCAAGTCTTATACTAACTGCACTCTCTTTCACTTTATTTCTCTTGAATACTTCTCTTTTTCATAAGATTTTTATAAACCACATCATATTTAAGGAAGTACCAAAGATTTAATGGAATGAAATTTATATTCTGGCCATTTTAGAGCTTTGATATACTATCTAGTTTTTCTCTCTAGTTATCTTTTTATGATGGTTATCTTATACTCCAAGAAGGAGCTATAGTACATAAGGCCATTGTTGCATTGTCTCTTGTGATGACAAGGTCTACCATTGGTATGCTACTCTTTCAGCTACTACTACTGGGGTTTACATGTATTTTCTTGGTCATGTGCCCCCATCGAGGGAAGATGGCTTTTGCATGTGATTTGATTCAATTTATCAAGTATAATCTTCTCCAATTTAATTTTGTGAGCAATGGTTTTAATATTGCTCTAAAGTAAACATGATTGGGTGCTTGCATCTTTGGTCAGCCCACAAAGGATGCTTTTGTGTATACCATGGTCAGCATCCTTCTCACCCGACTCATGTTTTGCTCCACGAATGTTCCATATGGATCAGATTTAGTAATATGCCTTCTTAGCTTGTTAATGAAACAAAAATTTTCATTTCAACCCTCAGCAAATCTCTCTATGATCTTGCTATTGCCACATCTTGGGGTTGCCCAGGGTGATAGTGTCGAGCGTGCATACTTGGGAACCAATGAAATAAGCCTCCTAAATACCTACATATTCAGGATCCTTGGGGGATTAAATCATTTTCTCTATCAAAATTTCTACTTTTCCAAATTCATCTTGCCACTACAAAGGCAATGGTCATTTTTTTCATGCATGTCCCAATAAGTCAATGTCAATGGAGCCTTCTACATAGCTTAAGAAAAATTGGAGCATGGCAATGATGCCACTGATAATTAGAAGAATGAGTAGCCTATGGTTGACAAGCAATCAATGAAGGAGTCAATTGTTGGAGGGGAGCTTCAAGCTCTACCCCGAGACCTACGGACCACTTATTGCTCAAGTGTTTCGAACCGAGCGGCCATGGCTACCTCTCACATAGCCGACGCGCAATGCCTACCTTACGGGTGTAGTGAGCTTACCTTGATGCTCGATCAAGTACCCTCCTCTTTCTTGCACACCGGTAGCTCCACGATCCTTGAGGCAAGCTCAAGCAACCTCAATCCCTCTCCCATGAGCTTCATCCTCCACAGCCATATGCAAGAGAAGAGAAGAGAAGAGAGGAGGAGAAGATGAAGAGAGAAGATGGAGAGCTTCTTCTCCAAGATCTCTCACTCTCACACAATCACTCCCTCACACTCTCTCAATCCCTCTCTCAAACACAAGCAAGAAGGCAAGAAACAAGAGAAGAAGAAGAAGAAGCTTTTGCCACCCACAAGAATGAGCTTCCCATTCACTTTTCAACTTTATATACATGCCCTAATTTCCATGGGCGGTCATCCCCCTTTTTTACATGGCCCTAGGCCCATTTCCTCATTTCCCACTGTTCTAGTCTATCCTATCCCCAACTAATGCATACAATTTGCACAGGAGTGAGCCTGGCGCTCTTTTACAAGGTTTTGGAAGTGTTTTCGCACTTAATGGTGCGCTTTTTATTCTTTTACTCTCCTTGGGCGGCTCCAAGACTTCTTGAGGATCGTGCCCATGCATTTAATTTTTTCCCGGGTCTAGTTGCCATTTAAGGCAACTTTTCTTTTTCTCTTTTTCCATTTCCCGCTCCTCTGTGCTACGGGCGGTAAACATTACCCCCCTCCTAGCCAAGTGCCAGTCCCATGGCACTGTGGTGGAAAGTAGTGGGATAGATGGTGCTATTGCTAGGTGGAACTGGTGGGGAGATGACACTGATGCTTGTGAATGAGAGGTGATGGAGTTTGATGATGGTGACCAGTAGAGATTCCGGCATGCTTTAGGCTTCATGAAGATTCTCGGCATCCTTCACACTGTTCTGGCGCCCCTATGGAGCCGGTTGTCTTTTGAGTATCCGAAACGCTTGAAGCAATAAGCAATCCCTTAGGAAGATGGTATTGGAGGGATTTATTCTGGAGAAACCCCCCAAACGTTGTTTGCCTTGAAAAGCCGTGGCCTAGGCTGAAAACCCCTGGCAGTGAGTAGAGGATCTTCAGTTTTGAGTTGAAAGTCTTCAAGCTTGTGGTACCAATAAGCGATCTGTAGATCTTGAGGCGGTGGGCATGGACCATCAGACGATGAGGTTCCAAGATCTATGCCAATGGCAGATCCATCATTGGGTTTTCCTTTTTCTTGATTTGGTTCAGTCATGGCAGCCATCAGTAGTAGGCGGATGATTGGCGACATGAAATCTGTTGAGCCATTTAAACCTTTGCAGCGAAGCCTGCAGTTGCAGTAATGGGGTCATGTCCGGCGCCTGGAAAAATTCCTTGTCATTGGAGGAAGTAGTAGATGATCTCCTTCAACCAAGCAGCCCGTTTTTGAAACACGAACATAACCTGCAAGAAAAGTGGTGCACTTCCTAGGGGGTGTGTCTGTCTCACTGTGTAGTGCATGGTGCCCATGCCAGTGGAACTGGGAGATGGGTCTAACCTTGGGCAAGCCCTTGGTAATGTCCCACACTTGAGGACCCAGTTCGTGCGGCGTTGGAGGTGCAGTGCAAAACTTAGGGTGACAGGTCTGAAAGTCCTACCCTTGATGTGCCCTAAGTGTGAAGTGGGGGAGGGGCTAGAGAGGACTCTAGATGCAGTGAGGGTGGTGCACCATAATAGTGAAGGAAGACTGCAAGCACATGTTTTTTTTTTTTTGAATGAAAGAGAGTACATTGGGCAAGGTATGGGGCACCTATTTAGTCACGGGGTGGTCGCAGGCATTGTGATAAAAATGCGCGACTTTGTAGGTATTCTTTAATACCGGCTCTAGCTCTCAGAGGAGTGGTGGACAAGAAGGGGTGATTACACCTTGCAAAACGAGTGTCACTCATATTCTCTAAGAGCTCTAGACAAAAGGCAAGGAGGAGAGTAGCCCGCATTATCAACCTAGTCATGGCTCTACTATTTATTCCTAAGTTAATATCAAAAAAGAGTGGGGGGAGATGGGCTTCTCTGCTGCATGTTTCTGGAGTAGCAGGAATTCGAGGAGTCAGAGGTAATTACAAGTGGTCAAGAATGCTGGATCGGGGCAGGAAGAGAAGTCTACAAGAAAACGATTTATGAAGGGAAGTATATCTTCTACCCTAAATACTAAGCACTCCTCCGGGCTTCTAGCATTTACATTATAGATTTTCAAGAAGTCATAATCCCCATGTAAATCTCTGTCATAGTCCACTCCATGCCTACGGGAGTAGGGCATGTAGATGGGATCGTTATGTTCTTCGGGGAGGGAGCTACAAAATGCAATCCAGGCATCAAAATTGGTGTCCCAAATCCTCCTTCGCCATTTTGGTTGTGCCTTGTAGCCTTGGACGGATTTGGGAACCAGATTGACCTTGTCTTCCTAGTACTCTCGTGGCTCTTGTCTCCACCTAGTCATTATCATGCTTCTTTCTTCCATCCATCTGTTTGCGAGTTCATTAGCCAGATCTTTGATCTTGGCTACAACTCCTAAAGGCAGGGACCGGTCTAGGGAGCATGGAAAAGCGAATGAAAGCTCGAACGGCCTCTTGTGTAGCTCTCGCTGGTGCCAGATGACCAACTCCTAGGGCCAGTCTACAGGATGTGTATCATTCCTCAGTGGCATGGGCTCCTCAGGGAGTTATCGTGGAAGTGTGAATGCTCGGCGTTGGGCCTCCTCAGCTAACTCTTATCTCCTTCTCCTTTCTGCAACTATGTGTTCAGGTAGATCGGCATCTGCAGGGTCCTCCTGTGGGATCTCGGGTTGAGGCGGACTCGACATCCTTTGTGGCTCTTCATCATCATCTTGCTCGAAGTTCGGGCCCTCTTCGACATTTCGCTCAACTACAGGAGCAATGACTGGTGGTGGTGGCGGTGGCTGCTCCTGCTCCTGAAAACCTAACTCCTTGAGCTCCGCAGTGGAAAGGCCCGTACAATGCATGTAGTAGAATTGTTGCTCTTTAGTTATTCCTGTACTTGTTGGAAGCTCCCGCTCTTGAAGACCGTATCTTAGAGCCCGGGTGCTTATCTCCAACTTTCTTTTTACCTTTTCCACTATATCATCACCCTTGGCTTGCGTCACGTGGAGCACCGTGTTGAGAAAGGCCTGTCGCTGGGTCTTAGTGGTTATCTCTGCAGCCTCAACCCTAGCTTTGGCAAGCATTCTTTCACATTCTGCCACCGCCAGGCATTCAGTTTCCCTTACCCTGTCAAAGTGGTTACTACCTGTTGTTGCTCATTTGATAAAAACCATAACTGGTTTCTTTCTCTTAATTTCTGAGCGAGCTGTTCTTCAGTGATCCCTCTTGCTTGATCGACAATGCTGAGCCTGTGGTGCGCCTCGGCCAGAATTTCTGATTTCTCCTGCACCAACTACTCTTGGCTTTGGATTTCAGCGGAGGAATAGCCCTTTTTTATTAAAGGTCATGGCCATGAGGGCTTCTACGTCTTCTTGGGAGGTCTCCAGCGCATCTTGCAATCTTTGCACTTCATCCTGTAGCCGTTTTTCTTCAGCTGCTAAGACTTTTGGCCCTTCATTTTTCAGGAATTCAATTTCCCTTATTAGCTTGTTCTATTCTTCTAGCTCCTGCCATGACTGGGGCTCCGTGGCATATTCTTGTGGAACAGTGGCTTCGCCTTCTTGAACCTCCTGGTAAAGCATTTCCACTTGGACAACCCTTTGCTGTAGATCACTGTATTGTTGCATCAATAGTTTTAGGTTCCTTTGTTCCGCCACCAGGCTCTGCTCCTCGTCCTCTAGCCTTTGCCTAAGGCGGCTTTCATTGTTTTGGGCTTCCTTCGTTTTTTTCGCTAGCTGGTCCTGCAGGGCCTTTATTTCTCTCAGTTTGTCGGCTTCCTACCCTGAGACCTCTAGCCTGAGGGCCGCTGACGTCTCCTTTTCTTTCTCTAGTTCTAGCAGGGCCACCTTCTTCTCTTCTTTTGCCTTGTCCAGTTGTGTCAGTAACTCGGCCACATATGCATCATAGTCTGTATTGGCAGGCATGGGAGTATTGGGCATGGTGGTCGATGCCTCTAGCCTTTGTCGTTTGGGGTCTTGCCGTGACTCGGCATCTGTGGGCGGTGGGCCTTTTCAATCTAGTTTCAGGGACAATTTCGGCCACCTTGCTCACGAGCATCTACACCATGGTCATGAGCTATGCCGTGTCGAGGGGAGGCGTGGATTGTGCAGTAGTTGCAGTCGTAGTTTCAGCCGTTGTCGGCACAAAGGAGGGAGGGAGTGGATGTAGGAGGGACTTGCCCTTGCCTACGACCACCGGAGCTGCTTCCACACTTGCGCTGGCTTCGGCTTTATGGCCAGGGCTTGCAGGTTTGAGTTCTCCACCCCCATGGGTCTCTTCCACCAATCTTTGTGTAGCTTCCGCCAGTTTGGCGAGTTCCTTTAGTCGATGTTCCTCATCTTCTTCCTCCGCCCTTCTTTTCCTATCCTCTTCTGCCTTCTTCGACTCCTCTCTTATCCTGGCAAGCTCCTCCTCCTCTTTCCTCCTCCTTTCTTCCTCAGCCCTTCGAGACTCTTTTTGAGCCCTTTTGATGTCAGCCCATTCTTCCTTACTTAATTTCTCTTTCTTCTCCTTCTGTCTCCTATCACTTTTGCTTTGTTCTTCGGGTTTGCTCGCTCGTGGAGGCGGCACCTCCTGCTCTCCCTTGTCACTTATTGTTCTTTTGCTTGATTCCCCTCCTTCGTGGTGAGGTGGGCTTTGATGCGCGGCTTCCTTATCCATGATGCCCTCATCCTTTATTTCTTCGTCTATGATGGCTATCAGGATACCCCGTATCTGATTGTAGCTGCCTTTGACGCAGGTTTCTTCCTTGCGGAGCGCGCAGTGGAGGCAGGGGATTCTCCTCCTGCTAGTGCTTCTACCGGAGTGAGGAGGGCAGTTGAACTTTGAATGGTCTTCTGTACGAATCCATTCTAGTCTATCTCTTCAGGAACTCCTGCTGCTATGCTTTCCAACAGTGGGACCCCGATCCTGTTCATCAGTGCATTGTACCGTTGGCCCGAGCAGAGGGTATGGATCATCTTCGCTTGTAATTTCACTGTTGGATCCAGGATGTCAGCTAAGCTGATTCCATCCACGGTGTGCACCGCTTCTTTCTTGACCCCCAGCATGGTGTAAACATCTCGTCTGGGCCGTCTCTCTTTCTTGGGCACAAGCCCCAGGGCCTTTTCTATGATTGTTGCATTGAGGGGCACTTCAATTCTTCTTTCCTACTCCCATGTCCTTACTGTGACGGTGCCACAGTTCCTACTTTTGTTGAAGTTCCTCTGGAAATCCGCACACATGCTATAATCCACAGCCTACCCCACCTTTTCCACGTACTTGTGGAGGTGGCATCTGTCCACCAAGTCTTTGATCACGGGTTCCTCCAGGATGGCCTCGTCCAGATTCAGTGTGTGCTTGAAAGTGAACTGATTGAATCCTCGCGTCTCGATGCTGATGCCAAATTTGGTCATTTCCTCTTTAGAGAATGGGAGTTTGCCCCCTTTGTCCTGTCCTGCCATGGTGGTGACCTGTCAACACACCATGCCAACATTAATGCCTAACAATCGGCTTATTTCTAATCAGAACTCAGTTTGAGAGAAAAAAATATATGTGCCCAAAATGGGTACAGTTGCTTAGAGGCTTGACCATTGCTATTGTTTTACTCTGCAGTATTCTTCCATAGAAACTTACTTAATTACAACAATCTACTAGCTAGATAGCATAACTTTTCATTTTTGCTGTGGTCTTGCTCACATTGCTCCCCCCTCCGTCGGGGATCTTTCAAAGAATCCTTCCTAGGATTAGCTCAGGAAGGACGAGGTAAGCGTTGTTTCGCATGGGTTGACTTACCTAGCCAATAGCCAATCATAGAAGCTTGGATTGTATTCGAGTTGGGCATGACAATCCAGAGTAGATGGTTGGATGGAGACTTGGGAAATGAAGGTCAAAACGTCATGGAAGAGATCTCCAGTATTGAGGCGACTGGCAACATGTAATTCCTCTTCGGTGAGGAATTGGTCAATGTAGGGGTGGGCGAGCACATGGTCGTCCAAATGCTGATTACGGGTGATGGCCAAGACCCTAAACGAGATAGATGCCACATAAGTGGGGTCATATTCGATAGTTTTAACTGCCCTGCGTTGCTCAGCATTGATCATTATTCGACAACCTTTTTTCCTCCCATTGGATCCTTAGCGTAAACCACTGTTGCAAGAATGTGGAAGGTGAGCTTGCCATCTGCGTGAGCTCGTGCAACTCCTATTTAGGGAGCAGAACGAGGAGGCTTACGATACAAAGTGATAAGTCTTCTGAGGGCAGCTTGATCCTTCGAGATTTCATCGTTTGCTATCAGTTTGGCAGCAATTTTGGGAACTTTAGTGGTCATAAGTTCATATTCCTCCCAAGTGCATGGTAATGCACGAACATCCGAAGCAAGCGTTTCATCAAGAAGGCCTAGGTCTAGCCTCTCGTAGCTTCTAGCAAATGTAGTGAAAGTTTTGTGTAACATTTTAATGCAGGTTATTAAGTCATCCCCAGAAGTTGCGGCAAGGTCCTTAGCCAAAGAGAGGAAATGTCGTATTGCATATGAAGGTTTAAGACCCGCTGGCGGGGGTGATGCAACTGGACTGGATAGTTGTGACTTCCTCATCGGTGTCATGGGTTGGGCCTTGCACTCTGAAGCACTTTGAGATGCTGCAAGAGGCTCCGGAGGCATGGGGGTTGTGCTTGGTTCTGAGTGAGTAGTCATAGTGGTTTGTAAGTTCTCTGGATTAGGTAGGTTTAAGGCCTGTGGCATTTGCTTTGGTCGATAGATGAGCTGAGGCTTGCTAGTCACAGCTAGCAATGGCCTGCTAACTATATGTTGGGCACCCCTTGTGCAAGCCTCTCTCATTAGGGTGGGATTGCTTGTAGATGGGCTTCGTAGCTGGCCACTTTTAGGCACCCAAATCCAGGGATTGCCCTCGTAGTATCCTTGTGCCTGCAAGAGATCTTTGGGAATCCAGCGCAGTGTGGTTGTGTGTCTATGGCGATAGCGCCTAGACTGCCTTTTAGGTCGGGCGGTTGATAATTTTGACGTCTAGGATCATACTTGTGTGGTCTACCCGGATGTGGTTTTGGCCGTTTTGGCACCCATAGATACTTGGGCGCTTTGGCCTTGTGAGCGCTCTTGGTGGGTTTGGGCCTAGGGTCGGGAGTCCAGCACGAGGCCGTAGTTTCCATCTGTTCAGGCTCGGTCTGAAGCGTGGTCGTAGGGGTTTCTACCGGTGGCTTTGTAAAGGTGGGGGAATTAAGACAGCCCTTGCTGAAGGTCGTCACTATGCGCACATCGCCAATAACAAGATGTATGCGGTTTAGGTTGTAATCCACATTGCAATTGGTTTGCTTCTTGAAAGTGCAACCCAATAGTGACACATTGCCAGCTCCTTTATGTCAAGATTGTGGGAGAGAAGGAAGGAGTCTCACTTGTAGCTTTCTTGCTTGCACAATGGGGGAATACACACAAAGATGGAGGCTAAAAATAGTTTTTCCTCTTCTTAATTGTGTAAGCCAAAAGAACTCTAGTACATAGAAATAGAAGAACCCTATATATGGGTCTCAAACCAAACTCAACTAACTAAGGTGGCATACTAGCTGAGCCACGAACTAGAGTAGATAAGGATAGCTGTCATCTAGCTATTATTCATGGGCGGTGTACCAACCGCATCTGCAAAACTGACAAGTCGGTGACATAAATGCACAACGGTCACCCTGGCATATCACGAGTGGAGCTCGATATCTCAACACTCCCCCTCGAGCTCAATCCCAATTCTTGCATACCAAGCAGGTCTCTGAAATTGCGCAGCTTCTCTGATCCCAATGCTTTCGTGAATATGTCAGCTACCTGATCCTCTGTGCTGACATAAACTAAATCAATAAGACCTAGTAAAACCCTCTTCCGCACATAGTGATAATGCATCTGAATGTGCTTTGTTTTAGCATGATAGACTGGGTTATTTGCCAAGTGTATACTACTCATGTTGTCACAATAAATGACAACTGGCCCATCTGTAGGCTGATGCATATCATAAAGTAGCTTATGCAACCAAGCTATCTCACATGCAGCCATTGCTGCACCCCTGTACTTAGCCTCTGTGCTCGGCAAGGCAACTGTAGGCTGTTTCTTGCTGCTCCAAGTGACTGCAACACTCCCAAAAGAGAACACATATCCACTGGTAGATCGTCTATCAGAAATACTACCAGCCCAATCAGCATCAGTGTATCCATGCAACTGTATCTGAATCCCAGTCTCATAAAATAGTCCATACTGCAATGTGGACTTCACATATCTGAATATGCGTCTAGCCGCATCCAAATGTGGTTTCCTTGGAGCCTACATAAACTGACTTACCAATCCAACAGCATAGCTCAAATCTGGCCTGGTAATAGTCATATAAATCAAACTTCCTACTATGCGTATGTACATAGTAGGGTCTTCGAGAAGCTCGCCTGCATCTGCGCTCAACTTCACATTCTGCTCCAAAGGAACTGAAATAGGCTTACAGCCTGTCATCCCATATTTGGATAGCATGTCCAATCCATACTGCCTCTGTAAGAGCCATATTCCACTTGGTGATCTAATCACCTCAATGCCCAAGAAATAACGCAGCTCTCCCAAATCCTTCATCTCAAACTTCTGCTTCAATAGCATTTTCACATGAAGGATATCTTCATCACTATCACCTGTGATAATCAAATCATCAACATAAATGACAAGCAGCATAATATCTTTCTCTGTTTTTCTCACATAAAGTGAAAAATCTGCCTTGGAAATCTGAAAGCCAATAGTGACAAGATACTGTCCTATCTTGTCAGACCATGCTCTAGGTGCTTGCTTCAAGCCATACAAGGCTTTCTTCAACCTGCAAACAAACTCAGGATAAACAGCATGCACATAACCTGGTGGTTGCTCCATATAGACCTCTTCTTGCAAATCACCATGCAAGAAGGCATTCTTTACATCCATCTGATGTAAAGACCATCCCTTTGATGCAGCCATAGCAATGACTGCTCTTACGGTTGCCATCCTTGCAACCGGACTGAATGTTTCTTCATAGTCAATGCCATATGTTTGTGCATACCCCTTGACTACTAATCTTGCCTTGTATCTGTTTTACAGAACCATCTGCGTTGTGCTTCACCTTATAAACCCACTTACAGCCAATTGCATTCTTATCTTTAGGCAAAGGTACCAATTCCCATGTAGCATTTGCTTCCAAGGCATCCATTTCTTCATCCATGGCTTTCTCCCATTTTTCTTTTCCCACGGCTTGCTCAAAAGAAGTGGGTTCTAGTTCCTGTATCACTTTGACTATATATGCATAGTGAATGGCTGTAAATCCATCATATTTCAGCCTATCCACAGGATATCTAGCTCTAGTAGACCTACGCAAAGTAGGCTCACTTCCCGCTCTCAAAACATCCTTGGTCTTCCTTACTCCAAGTGTAACAATAGAAGGAATACCCAACTCATCATCAATGCTTTGTTCTGAGCCACTGGATTCACCATCCACATAAGAGTGACCTGCATTCACATCAAACATGGGCTGATTTACCTTCTCTTTTCCTTTTCGTGATACCTGTATACCACTATCTGCATTGCTTTGAGAAGATTCTCCTGATCTCAATCTGCCTGTCCATGGCGAAGAATGTGAACCACTGCTAGAGGACGCTCCAGGTCCACTAATATCTTGTGACTGCTGCTGTGAAATCTGTGCAACATTACCATTTTGTGCATCTACATCATTAACCACATTTACTGGTTTATACCAACTACTCATCTCATCAAAAACAACATCTCTGCTCACTGTAAACTTACGAGTAGAAGGGTTATAGCATCTATACCCTTTTTGCTCTGCAGAGAGTAATCAATAAAGATGCACTTCTCAGCTTTTGGATCCAACTTGGATCTCAACTCATCTGGCACATGAACATAGGCAATGCAACCAAAAATTTTCAAATGAGAAATATCTGGTTTCCTACAAGTATACCTCTCCTCTGGAGTCATCCCATGTATCGCTGCAGTGGGAGTCCTGTTCATTATGTAGACTACTGTAGCAACTGCTTCAGCCCAGTAAAAATCTGATAGGTCTTTATCATTGAGCATGGCACGAGATACCTCTCCAATATGCTTGTTTTTCCTTTCTGCAATTCCATTTTGTTGTGGGGTATGACTGCATGAATATTGCTGCTTTATGCCATGCTTCTACAGGAACCTTGCAAACTCATTTGAGAGGTACTCTCCCCCTCCATCTGACCTTAGGCATTTTATTTGCAAGCCTGTTTCTTTTTCAACTATAGCTTTAAGAGTTTTGAAATGCCCAAAAACTTCACTTTTCTTTTTCATAATATACACCCAAACTTTTCTGCTATAGTCATCAATAAAAGTGACAAAATAATGACAGCCTCCAAGAGATGCAACTTTAGTAGTCCACACATCAGAGTGGATTAATTCCAATGGCTTCTTACTCTCTTGAACATGTCTAGGAAATGGTTTCCTTGCCTGTTTTCCAAACTGACAGGCTTCACATACCTTATGCATTTCTACAACCTTGAATTTAGGCAATCTTGCAACAATATTTTGGGCCTGCATTGATTTAAGTTGATGTACATTAACATGACCAATGCGTTTATGCCAGATATCAATATCTACAACTACACCGGTCCCATGTGCAAACATTGCTGCACTCAATTCAGGCATGTATGCATCCAATGTAAACATTCTGTCCTTCTTCTTTCCTTTTGCTATCAAGCGACCTTTATTTTTCATATCCTCAACAAAACATCCATGAGGATTAAATCTGACCTGCAAGCCCTGCTCAACCATTTGACCAACAGAAACTAGATTCTTGGTGATATTCGGGACATGAAATACATCTGACAGGTATTTCTTTTTACCATCCTGCATAGACAAAGGAATTTTTCCAATTTGCACAATAGGATGTGCAGTATCATCACCAGTCTCCACAAATCCTGGTTTTTTCATTTTTCTTGCATCATGCATCCATTCTGCATGACCTGTCATGTGGTTTGATGCACCTGAGTCAACATACCACACTTCGTTGCTTTCTTCTGCACTTGTCACAGAATTGTTCATGTGCTGCACCATAAACAAATGCTCATTTCTGTCATCACCCTATCTACTAGAAGATGCATAATTTCCTTGTTGCCATTTCCCATTCATGATGTCATTCTGCTTTTTATAGCAGTCTTTAGCCATATGACCCATTTTACCACAGTAGTAGCATTCAACATTGCTGTTTGCATTTTGGCCTCTTTGCCATCCACCACGACCTCTTTGGCTCCCCCTTCCTCTAGAGTTACCACGTCCTCCTCCATAGGACTGGTTTTCTTGTTTGCTACATATTCTGATTTCTACCACGGCCTCCAGATCGACCTCCTCTACCTCTGCCTCTACCTCTTCTAGCATTTGAGTAGAAGACAGTTTCTTTTGAAGTTCCTCCTGAAGAAGATGCACCACCATTTCTCTGCTCCTCAGAAATTAGAAGAGCAATCAACTCCTCAAAATCAGGAAATCTTTCATAAACTGAAATGGATGTCCGGAACTATGCATAATCCTTTCCTAGACCATTCGAGGTCACAGAAACTAAATCATCATCTTCCACTGGTGACCCAATGGAAGCAAGTGCATCTGCAATCTTCTTCACCTTCATGTGGTAGTCATTGATGCTCATGCTTTCTCTTTGCACATTATGCAACTCTTGCTTGAGCTGCATTTTCCTAGCTTGCGTATTTGTGCTATACATTTTTGACAAAGTATCCCATGCCTCCTTTGGCGTACTTGCATCCTGAATATGCACAATCATAGAGTCTGAGATACTGATAGACAGCCAGTACATAACTTTCCTGGCTCTCTCATGCCATGCTTTAAATGCCTGCATTTGCTGTTGATTGGGAACATCAGGAAAAACTAGTTCTTCTTCATTTCCTGCAACAAATTCCCAATATCCTTTTCCCATAAGGAAATTTGTCATTCTAAACTTCCATGCTTGGAAGTTGTTCTTGTCAAGCTTTTCAGTTACAATCTGTGAAAGAGAATCAGACGCCATTACAGAACACTGCAAAAAATTCTGTCACTGCAAAAAGCACAGCTTCACCCTCACAAGGGTAAATCTGCAAAACTGGCAAAAGTGGTATTTGACCACACAGTCACTTCCTAGTGACGATTTTGCATAAACAGGAAACAAGGATGATTCTGTAACTCCCAATCTCTGCACACAAGCATAAGATACAATTTCTGTGGTAACTTTTCACTGACCTATAGAACAGTGGTCGCACAACATAAAACAGGGCCTTTTCCTGAGTGCGTACAGAAAACTTCCGCCTCCAAAACAGGCCCTGAAATGGCCTCAAATCAAAAAAACAGAGCAACCAAGGGCTAAAGCCCTTACCCACAGCATATACTGCTCTCTTGCTACACCGCGAAGGGCGTCTCAATCTAAGACAATGCACTCTTGCACTTTTCGGCTGTGCTACCTGCAGAGACTTGCTCCCAAAACAGAAAAATGAAAGCAACACTGGTCCTCTTACCAGAACACCGCGAACTTGGTTTGCTTTCTTGAGCTCCTTACCACAAACAAGGCTCTGATACCATGTCAAGATTGTGGGAGAGAAGGAAGGAGTCTCACTTGTAGCTTTCTTGCTTACACAATGGGAGAATACACATAAAGGTGGAGGCTGAAAACAGCTTTTCCTCTTCTTAATTGTGTAAGCAAAAAGAACTCTAGTACATAGAAATAGAAGAACCCTATATATGGGTCTCAAACCAAACTCAACTAACTAAGGTGGCATACTAACTGAGCCATGAACTAGAGTAGATAAGGATAGCTGTCATCTAGCTATTATTCATGCACAATGGTCACCCTGGCATATCATGAGTGGAGCTCGATATCTCAACACTTTAGTGTTAGGTAACACATAGAAGAAGGCTGGTAAACTTTCAGACTCGATGGAAACGACCACCTTGCACTTCCCTAGGAGTGGATAAGCGGCACCCCCAAATGGGGTGAGTTTAGCGTTAGTGGGCTGTAGTTGCGGTTGACCAATGCGTGTCCAATGGTCATGCGTTATGTAGTCGGCACCTTCATCAATCAAGGCTTTGAAAGAATACACCGCTCCTGCTGCAACTGTGAATCACAGGTATGCCGGTGCCACTACTTCTTCATCCTGATCTGTAAGGTCAGTTATAGTAGCCATGCGGACGTTCAGTGGGGGTTCTAGCATGGGTGGCTCATGTAATGGATGTGAAGGAGGATAGTACTTCTTAATGCGGCTGCCATTAAAAAAGCCTATTCTCTCACCGTCAAGTGTCTCCAACTCGACATTCCCGGTCCTACCGATCATGCGTACTCTGAAAGACCCTAGCCCCCGAAACTTCATCTTCTGTTTATGTCCTTTTACTGAGTACAATAGAACAAGGTCCCCTTGTTCGAAGTCTCGCTGCTTGACATGCTTGTCAAACCACATTTTTCGTCGAGCCTTTTCACAAATCAGAGAGTGAGTGGCGAGGAGTTGGGTCTCCGTTAAGCGCTCGAGCTCCACCAAGCGGTTGGTCCAAGCCTCTCTTCCCTCCCAACGCTCCTGGACTGCTAGCCTCAAACTAGGGATGAATAATTCTAAGGGAAAAATGGCTTCAGTTTCGTACCTCAGTCTAAAGGGTGTTTGTCCTACAGCTGTTTTATAAGCTGTGCGATAGGCCCACAAGGCCGCCATTAGCTTGTTGTCCCAGTCACTTCTTGAAGTAGACACGACTTTTGTAAGCACATTGACTAGGATTTTATTTGTGGATTCGGCTTGGCCATTAGCCTGAGGGTAATAGGGAGAGGACTTCCGATGAATTATTAGGAAGGTAGAGAGTAAGTGGGCAATCACTTCATTAATGAAGTGTGTGCCTTGGTCGCTTACAAGTTCTATTGGGCAGCCAAACCATGAAATGACCTGCTCCCACAAGAACTTTGCGATGGTCCTAGCATCGTTCTTCCTCGTGGCTCGCACCTCTGCCCATTTTGTTAGATAGTCGGTCGCCACTATAATGTATCAAGCTTGGGAATATTGTGCTGCAGGACTGATAGGTCCAATAAAATCGATGCCCCATTTTTTGAAGGGTTGTTGGGCTATGACAAGGGTCAACTCCATCTTTTCCTTTCACACAGACACTTTGGTTCTTTGGCACTCATCGCAGTGCTTTACAAATTTATCTGCATCGCGGAATAGAGTGGGCCACCATAGCTGGGATTGGAGCACCTTTTGGGCTGTTGTGTCCCCGCTAAAGTGTCCTCTAGCGATTCCACCATGTGCTTCATTCAATGCATCGTGCATCTCGTGTTCACATACACATCTGCGCAATAAACCGTCTTGTCCCAACCTGTAGAGTTGGCCAGCTATCAGTTGGTATGGCTGAATTTTCAAGATAAGTCTCTTTAGCCTAGCCTTCTCAATGGGTCGCTCTAGTAGTCCATTTTGTAGCACTTGCACTATGTCATTGGCCCAATACAGCATCAAATCCGCTCTAAATAATTCTCGTTCACTAGACAAGTTAAAAAGATGGGCATCCGGCAAATCGTCAGGCACGCCTTGCCCAGCAGCTTCTCCTGTGGGTATGCGGGACATGTGGTCAGCCATGTAGTCCTGCTTTCCTTTGCGTACAACCACAGAGAAGTCAAACTCCAGTAAAAGGAGTAGCCATCTAGCTATGCGCCCCGTGGCGCAAGGCTTGTTCACCAAATACAGCAAGGCTTGATGGTCAACAAAGAAGACAAAGGGAGTGGCCAACAGGTAATGCCTAAATTTCTTTACCACAAATACCATGGCCAACCCCTCCCTTTCCATCGTGGATAGTTCATCTCGGTCTCTGTGAGCTGCGTGCTGGCAAAACTCACCGGGTAATCCAAGTTATGCTCACCAAGCTGGCATAGCATGGCTCCAATAGAGAACTTAGAGGCATCTATGTGCACATGGAACGTTATGTTCCAGTTTGGGGCTCGCAAGATTGGTGCAGTCGTAAGAGCCTTTTTCAATTCCTCATATGCGCACTGGCATTCCTCCATCCACTCAAACACTATCAAGAGCTTGTACAAAGGTCTAGCTATTAATTCATAATTTAGCACAAATCGTCGATAATATCCAGTATGTCCCAAGAAGCACTGAACTCCCTTGTAGTTGTCAGGTGGCAGTAGGTCAACAATGACTCTGACTTTGGAAAAGTCAGTAGCAATGCCGTTCCTTGACACTACGTGCCCTAAGATGCATCCGTGTTTTACCCAGAATTGGCACTTTAAGGGGTTTAGTGAGAGGTTGTACAGCCTACACCTTTCAAAGATAGCTCTCAATTTCTCCAAGTGTTCGGCCCAACTAGAGTGTAAACATAGGTTGTCTACGAACACTTCCAGTTCGCGCCTAAGCATGTCCTTAAAGATAGTGCACATTAGGCGTTGGAAAGTTGCAGGTGCATTCATTAGCCCAAAAGGCATGACAATGTAGGCGAACACGCCCCATTCCGTGGCAAAGGCAGTCTTGTGCCTATCGTCGGGGTGCACTTGCAATTGATTGTAACCCGAGAAACCATCCAAAAAACTGTAGGCTTCCTTCCCTACTACCCGCTCCAGCATGTGCTCGGTGTAAGGTAAAGGATAGTTATCCCTTTTCATAGCGGCATTCACCTTTTTGTAGTTTACGCACACTCGGATTTTTCCATTTTTCTTCATGACAATCACGATAGGTGATACCTAGTCCGTGTGCTCGATCTCATATATGAAACCTACCCTCATGAGTTTATCAATCTCCTCCTTCACTGAATGGGCGTGCTTGGGATTCATGGGGTAAGGTCGTTGTTTTGTTGGCACTGCATCTGGAACTATTGGGACGTTATGAGTCATGACCCTAGGGTCGACTCCCTTAAGTCCAGGCAAACACGTCAACGTACTCTTGCAGAAGCGCAACAAGTTTGGTCTCTTCCTCCTCCCCCAAGTCATCTGCAACGAACACCGCTCTTGGTTTTTCACTTTTCCCAGCCAAGTTAACCTCTTTGACTTTGGCAGGTCCCTCGATCGGTTCACTAGTATGACCTTGTCTTTTTGCACCTAACAGGACCACCACTCTGTCACCCTTTTTGAATTTTGTAAACCGTTTGGGTAGATCCTGTGGTTTCCTCTGCCTTTCCGCTTCTGAGTCCCTTGCTTGCTTCCTGGCCTCCTCTTTTATCCTCCTGTGCCTCAGGTGGACTGGCAAGTCTCCCTTGGTGCGTTTGATCTTAGAGGGTTGCGGTATCTCGGGATCACTCTCAGTGCTAACTTCCGACTCTGAGTTGAACTCGCATCCCTCACTTGAGGAAGGTGTTTCCCCAGGGGGGTCGTAGTTTCGAAGGTAAATTTGTCTTGAGCACTGGGATTACCCATGGTTGTGCTACTCCGGCTTGCTCCTAATCCATGGCTCCTATTCGTTCTAGCCAGGATCTTTCACACTCCATTAGCATGACTCTTTTTTCGTTCCGACTGATCCCTTCTTTCCTAGGCCTTAAGTCTGCCCTAATTTGCTCTATCGCTTTTCCCTCCGTGTCGTACTCTATCATGTCTACCTCTTCTTTACTCTCTTCTCCCGTAGAGTGACAGTCCTCATACTCCTCATCATCTGGGTCTTGTCCTTCTGACTGCTCATCATCCCCTAAGCTTCCCTCTTCAATCTCCTTGTCGTCAGTAACTAAAGCCCAGTTATATAACAAGTTCAGGTCATGGACCTTGGTCCATTTCCATTCTGGTTTAGCTAAAAGGTCACGTAGAGGTTTTAAGTTAGCAGCCAAATTGCCATTCAATTTATCGGTCAGATACTCTACGATTTCCTGAAGCTCTAATTTGTTGCTGGGGATGCGGGACGAGGCCAGTTTGCCTGGGTTGAGTGAGCTTCTTGCCATCATGCAAAGCGGCACAACTGGCTCCTCAGTTGGCATGGTAGCGGTTTTAGCAGCCTGCTGATGTGGTCCTTCCTCATCCGAGAATGGTAGGTCAATGGTTTCCAACACATGCATCCAATCCGTCTCATCCTCAGGGCAAGGAATATATCTAGCGAGTGATCCATAGGGCTTGGTCGTTTGAGTATCGCCTTTTAGCATGGCTGAGATGGCAGCCATGTCAACAGGCATCGTCGTCCAAGTGTCCATCTCTACCCTCACTGCACTAGTTCTGTTCCTTAGGAAAATCAATCCATTGCCCCAATCCTCTATAACTCGTGTATTCCTCATCCAAGGTCGGCCTAATAGTATGTTGTAATCCACTCCCTTCATCACAATGAAGTTTACTGAGAATTGCACACCGGCAATCTTTACCGGCCAATTCTTTAAGACCCCAAATGGTCTTACCCTCATTCCGTTTGCTAGCATGACATTGAATCTAGCAGTCTCTGCAGGAGGGTTTCCCCATGCCTCTAGGACCGCATGGTTTAGCACACTAACACCGGCACCTGTGTCCACAATTCCTTTCCGAGTCATGTCTCCTAAGGCTAGGACAGCAAAACTGCGTGCATTTCAGTGCCTTCCCAAAAAGCATTGATGTGCAAGGACTTAGGATCTGAGTGTAGAGTTAGACTTGGGATCCGTGTAACTGCATCATGGTCTTGGACCAGTACCCGCAAGCCCTGCATGTCCCTCGATCGAGTCTTTTAACTCCTGCCACAAGGAGTGATTTTGCCTAAGCAGATCCTCCAAGCTTAGAGTTACTGGAGTGGATAGCAAAGTTGTGAGGAGGCTATTGGACCCTTGTCTTCCTCTGAGGCTAGCAGTTCTAGGCCATGCATTTTGTCTGCCCTGGTAAGTTTCCCCCGGCCTTGCTGCTGTTTGAGTCGCTCCTAGTGGTGCAGGTATGCTCCCAACCTGTGGTTTTGAGGGTGAGACTGGTGTGCTAACACTGGAAAAGTCGTCCATAGGGTCTTCCAATATGGATTCAGCATCTTCGAGGTACTTTTGGGCATCCTTGACCCACTCCTTGACCTTGGCTATAGCCTCGAGTTGCCATTTGGGGTGGGGATATTCCCCTACCTTGGCACTCCCTAGCTCTGCTATCTTAGGAGCCGAGGTCTCTGCCTCTACGTCTGTGACCTTCTTTCCCGTTACCAACATAGTCGTTTCCTCGGTTTTAAGGGTTATCATCGCCTCAGCTCTCTTTTTCCGTCTCCTTCGGCTTTTCTTCCCTATTGAGGTTGCATCAAGGTTACTTGGACCTGGCAAGGAGATGCCTGCTTGTTTCATCTGAGCTCGCATCATAGCATGTAGCGGGATGGGCGTATCCTCACTACCAAAAGTTTCCACTCCAAAGAGCCCCATAGGCACTGATGGCATGTTGGCAGTGCTCGTTGATGGCTTCTGCCTAGGACAGTCAGGAAACAGATGTGTGATTCCACACTCTGTGCATCGGAGATCCACTTTGTCTTTGTTAGCTTGTTCTCGCTCTGGGCAGTGCAATGAAATGTGGCCTGGGTGGCCGCAAGTCCAGCATGTGACTGGATCCTGGCTAGGCCCTCCAAAGCCTCTGCCTCATCCTCTTCCTAAAGCCATCACCGGCACTGTGGCCGATAGTCCATCAGGACTGGGTTTCCCTCCTCGTCATAGGATATGTACGGATTAACATATGTCTCTTCCTCATTAGGCTCCTCCACAAAGTGAACAGGAGCATCGCTAGGTGGGTGAGTCACAAAAGGCCCTGGTGGCCTGGGTATACTAGTTGGGTTCATTTCCAGCCTAGGCATGACAGGTCTTGAGTCAGTTGGTGCTGGAAGAGCTAATTGGGTTCCCCTGCCAAAGAAATTAGGTGGCCTATTACCTAAGTATGGAGGGTTGTACTGCTGCGTGTATGGGAATCTCCTCGGCATTCTGCAATGCGCTGCATCATGTCCGAATCTACCGCAATTTGAGCACGGCCGAGATCTAGGATCTTGGCACTCCACTGGGAGGTGATTTCTTCCGCAATACACACATTGTACATGCAATCTCACAGGCTTTCTAACGAGCTCCTGCAACCGTGCAATCTCCATTCTCATCTCTACCATCCCTTGGTCGTGGTCTACACTCTTTCCCTTGTCATGCGCGCTAGTAGTTTCTTTTTCCCCTAAGGTGGTTGATCTCTCAGGGTCCCTCTGGTTTGCACTATCTCAGTTGGTAGTCCTCATGCTTCGTTCCCTAAGTTGATCATCTACACGTATTGCCTCCTCGAAGACTCGAGCTAGCACGTCTCGTTGTAAGGTGGAGTTACTGACCAAAGCCTTGTAGAGCTCCTCACTCTGAATCCCGTTCATGAACACTGTAGACACTGCCCTCTCGGTAGGTCGCTCATTGGCAGGGATTCTCTTGTAGAGACTGCGCACCTGAGTAATGTAATCCCTAACATCCTCCTTCTCCCTTTGACTGATATTCATCAATCTAACAATGAGGTTATCCGAATACCCTGCCTCCGAAAACCTCTTGATAAAGAGGCCCTTAAGGCGAGCCAAGTTTGTCTGTTCTGCGTCATCCAGACTAGAGTACCAGGTCCTCCCCTTGTCGCCTAAGCACAAGCCAAAGGCTTGAGCTCATTGTGCGGGGTCAATAAGACCGTTCACCTCACACACTTGCTCGAACTGCTCCATGAAGCTGTACGGGTCACTGCTAGGTTCGTATCGAGCTAGTTGTTTTATGGGGATTCTAGCCTGCCCTTTAGCCCCTTGCGTAACTCCCAATCCTGACAGTAGCGCGATGACTAGGGCAGTAGCACTCTCTTCCACAGATGTATTGTCCATGAGTCGCTTTGCCACCAATTCACTCAATGTCATGCCAGCCTCTGCTACCCGTTCCCTCTCTACTTTCGGTCCGGACTTGGCTGCCCCAGCTAGGTCTAGTACTCGTCTAGCCTCGTACATGTCCACGTCTTGCTGCAGCCTTCTAGCCCTCTACTCATGGTTGTAGGCAATTATACCTTCCAGTGCTCTCTTGATAGCTCTTCTCTCTTCTTCCAGGTTAGCCACCACTTTCTCTACAGGTCTACCTTGGATCACGGTCCTGGTGAGTAGATCGTAGTCGTGGACTAGTTCCTAGACCGAGGTTGGAAATTCTCCTAAGTCTAATTGGTCTTCCCCTTGGTCGCCTCTTGATCCTGACATTGTTTCTGCTTCCAGCTCCACGAGATTGTCAATGAATCCAATCAGCTCCGGCAGCTTCCACTCCTCTATCTTGTTGCTTCCCATGTCTTCGTGTTTTCTCCAGGTACTACTAGTAGGGCACTCAGGCACCTGTCTAAGTCTTGGGGTCTTCTCCTACTAGTGGGTTCCTTAATGTCATTAGGTATCCAGATGTATTCCTTGTTATTTGAAAGCAACAATGATCCTCACTCACACATTGTGCTTGGTGCGTTAGTGGTGCCTGGTGCGAAAACAGGCTTTTCTCTTTTCTTGCTATGTAGGTTTAGTGGAGCACAAGAGTGAGATGCCGATGCAGAAAGCATTTAATGCAAACTCCACCTTGTTTCTACCCACGTTCTTAGCCCAATTTGAGTTTTCAACTCGGTTCCTGGCTATTCTATGGTCTTTCCGCACCCCAAGTTTGATTACCTCTGAGGTTCTAATGGCCAAACTGGGTTTGGGGGTGTTCAGGGTTGCATCCTGGGGTCAGGTCTGTGGCAAGGCCAGCAAAAGATCCTTATCTTTTTGTTCTGGCAAGATGGTCCAATTCTAGGAATCGGACAGGGCTGGTCCGACTCTGAGAGTCAGACGGTCCGATTCTGGCAATCGGACCGGTCTGGTCCGACTCTAATAGTTGGATGGGGTGGTCCGATTCTGGGACTCGTCCGACCCTGGTGGTCCGATTTTGGGAATCGGACTAGGAGGGTGGTCCTACTTTTGAAGTGGTCCGACTATAGACTGGTTCGAGTCCGGCCCCAATGGTTCGATACGATGGTCCGATTCTAATGGGCAGTCTGAGTGCCACGTGGCATGTCTGATCATGTTGGTCCAATTCTTACGATTGGACCGGTCTGGTCCGACTCTCTCAGTCGGACGGTTCGATTCTGGGAATCAAACAATCCGAGCCCAGGACTCAGGTGGTCCAATTCTAGGGATCGGACCACTGTGGGTTGGTTCGACTACATCGGCAGCGCGCGCGATTCCAACGCGTTTAAATCCTTCCTAATGTCTACTGCACTCAATCACCACAAACTTCCCATAACTAATTAGAGAACTAATGGAACACACCAGACTCACCTGAAGCAGCACGAATCGAATGCGCCTAGAATCGGGGTCGCGTTTCCTCGTCCTGTGAACCAGAAGCTCTCTCTCTCTCTCTCTCTCTCTCTCTCTCTCTCTCTCTCTCTCTCTCTCTCTCACGCACACACACAAGGCCAACTAAAGAAATGAGGTCTGTCCTGGCCTCCCAAGCCTCTTAAGGTCCTTTCCCAGCACTGTAAAACCTTACAGCCAGTTCCCTGTCCCTGTTTCACCCCAAAACTTGAATTTGGTCCCCTGTTTTCCTGTTTCCAGCAGTAGCCAGAACCTCTGTTTCCTCTTTTCTTACCCTAATCTAACCTTAACCTAGTTCAGCCAATATGAAAAATAGAAATGCAGAATAGTAGTCCTAATCTAATGCTTCCAACAAACCCAAATACTTACATGTTCCATGGATTAAAACCTCATAAATCTCCTAGTTATCTCGAGCACTGGTTCAGGCTGCAAACCCTACTTCCATGCTTGATCTGATGCGTGTGGTGCTCAAGGCTCGATTCCATCGGTCCCGGCAATGGAACAAAAATGGAGGGGAGCTTCAAGCTCTACCCCGAGACCTACGGACCACTTATTGCTCAAGTGTTTCGAACCGAGCGGCCATGGCTACCTCTCACATAGCCGATGCGCAATGCCTACCTTACGGGTGTAGTGAGCTTACCTTGATGCTCGATCGAGTACCCTCCTCTTTCTTGCACACCGGTAGCTCCGCGATCCTTGAGGAAAGCTCAAGCAACCTCAATCCCTCTCCCATGAGCTTCATCCTCCATAGCCACGCACGAGACAAGAGAAGAGAAGAGAGGAGGAGAAGATGAAGAGAGAAGATGGAGAGCTTCTTCTCCAAGATCCCTCACTCTCACACAATCACTCCCTCACACTCTCTCAATCCCTCTCTCAAGCACAAGTAAGAAGGCAAGAAACAAGAGAAGAAGAAGAAGAAGCTTTTGCCACCCACAAGAATGAGCTTCCCATTCACTTTTCAACTTTATATACATGCCCTAATTTCCATGGGCAGTCATTCCCCTTTTTTACATGGCCGGCCATTAGCCTAGGCCCATTTCCTCATTTCCCACCGTTCTAGTCTATCCTATCCCCAACTAATGCATACAATTTGCACAGGACTGAGCCTGGTGCTCTTTTACAAGGTTTTAGAAGTGTTTTCGCACTTAATGGTGTGCTTTTTATTCTTTTACTCTCCTTGGGCGACTCCAAGACTTCTTGAGGATCGTGCCCGTGCATTTAATTTTTTCATGGGTCTAGTTTCCATTTAAGGTGCCTTTTCTTTTTCTCTTTTTCCATTTCTCGCTCCTCTGTGCTGCGGGCGGTAAACAATTGTACTAGCCTAGGAAATAGCTAAACAAGCTAGCAAGGATAGGAAGGGTGACATGCAACCATCCACTTCCAAATCCATACTTATCAAGCAAAAGAACATGTGGCATCTAGCAACAAGGAGAACCTTGATCCAAAACATGTAGGAGGCAAAGGATGAGACAAAAAGAATGCCCACAAGCCTTCCCTCAAAAATCTTGCATGAACTTCTTTGGTGGATTGTAATTACTATGCCCCTACTGATGGTCATTGAAGGTGAGAAGGATCAAAGCTTGCACTCGAGAGCTATGGCAAGAGAGCAAGAGCAAGAAAGAGAGAGACAAGAAATGGGAACTCCAACAATCACAATGTGTGACCGGGCATTCCTTTATTCAAACTGTCACTAAAAGAATAAAGAATAAAGTGATGGTGACAGGTGCCTGCCACCTGCAGTGTACAGTGGCGGTGACTGTTAGTGTAGTAATACATGGGCAGCTAGGCGGAGGTACCTTTACCCCCAACAACCTCCCCCTTAAAGGCAAATCTGCCCTAGTGAGGAGTGAAAAGAAAAAAGAAGAAAGATAGTACAACATGTGCACATGTACAACAGGATGAGAAAAGGTGTCATCTCATCCCACGCCCATCAACCTCCTGAGGAAGGCAAAAGTGCTCTGTAGAGAGGCTTTTTGTGAGCAAATCTGCAGGATTCTGGTAAGTCGAGATCTTGACAAGATCAATAGACTTGTCCTCAATGACCCCATGCATGAAGTGATACCTTACCTCAATGTGTAGGGATAGCATCAATACCAAGGTCAGCAACCAAACGACCCAACCAAATGGCCTCCTTGCAAGCCTCAGTGGGCTGCAACATACTCGACCTCTATAGTAGAAAGGGTCGTGCATTTCTACACCCTGGACATCCAAGAAATAGCACCTCCAGCATAGGTGAATACATAGCCAGAAGTGGACTTCCTATTATCTACATGTCCTACATAATCAGAGTCAGTGTACCCCACGACTCCTGTATCCTGGCTGCCATAGCATATGCATATATCTGCAGTGCCCTTCAGGTACCTCATGATACCCTTCACGGCATCCCAATGCTTCTTTCCAGGTGTAGCCATATAGCGTGCCACAACACCAACTGCAAAAGCAATATCTGGACGAGTGGCTATCATGGCATACATAAGACTGCCCACTGCAGATGCATAGGGAATCTTGGCCATCTCGGCCCTCTGCTCATCTGTCTGCGAACAATCAGCGTGTGATACCTTCACATAAGAAGGCAATGGACAACCAATATGCTTTACGTCCTACATGCGGAAGCACTCAAGGACTTTATGAATGCACTCCCTCTGTGACAAGTAGAGGAGTCCCTGCTGATGCATGTCGCGTCTACTGCGCATACCAAGTATGTGAGAGGCCTGTCCCAGATCTTTCATCTCAAAGCTCTTCTTGAGCTGAGCCTTAAGAGCATCTAGCTCATCATGAGCTTTCCCTGCTACTATCAACATATCATCCACATAGAGTACCAAAATCAATAAAGAACCATCACAGGCTTTCTTCATGTAAAGACACAAATCCATAGACTTGGTCTCCTCCTACGCTTCTTTGCTCTTAATACAATCTGGCCTTCAGTCGACAAAGGAGGTTTAGCAGGGGGGTTTGGCACTTAAATCCATTGTTTACCTGCGTAATACCCTTGAGCACATAGCAACGCTTTGGATATCCATCCTGGCGTTGTGCTGACCCTCCATCGATGTCTTTGTCTATAAGGCTTGGGCTTCTTTTGGGGTCTTCTACGATATTTGTAAGTCCAAAGCCCGTCCTTGGCATTGTCTCTTGACCTTCTTGTTTCAATAGCTCTTGATTTTCATCTATGAGTTGTCACCTCCAACTTTTCTTCTTTTCTTCTTTGGTTTTTAGTTCCCTTTTCAGGTCGAGGAATTCCTTTTGTTGCATAGCCATTTGCTTCGTCTTTTCGAGCTGGAAGGCTGCTACCGTCTCCTTTTCCGCTTCCAACTCGGCCAACCCTATCCTTCTTTCCTCCCTTACCCTCTCTAACTAAGAGATCAATTCATCAATGTATTCGCCATGGTTTGTAGGTGGTGTCTTAGTGGTAGGGATTGGGGTGGTCGAAGCTTCCATGTTTTGGAGTTTTGGATCTTGCCTAGATCGGCATCTGTAGTTGGCCTTTTCTGCCCGCTAGTCATGGTCTCCCCGCTCTTTCCTTGTGCTAGTTTCTTATTGATAAAGTACTGCATCCATGCCACAAAACTGTTCACATCGGTGCTAGCCGGGATGCTTGGGGTGACAGTGGTTGCTTCGCTGGCGGGCACCAAGAGGGTGAGATGGGATGGATGGGAGCCTTACCCTTGCCTTCGATGACCATGGGCGGCATGGATTCGGGTACTTGAGCGCTTGAGTCGGGTCTATCTCCTAGGCGGACTTAAAGCCCCTATGACATCGAGTTGGCTTTGTTGTTCTATGGATCGGCGAGTTGCTTCGGCCATGTCTTCCTCCTCTTGTCTCCTCAACTCCGCCTCCTCTTCCATAGCTCTTCTTTCTCTCTCTTCTTCTGTTTTCCTTGATTCCTCTGCCAACTTTTCAGCTTCTTCCTTCTCTTTCTTTTCCCTCTCCACCACCTCTCTTAGGGATTCCCTTTTGGCTCTCTCCTGATCTTCTTTTTCCTTTTTCCTGCCCCCCCTTTGTTTCTTGTTCTGAGCTGCCTTTCTAGTGGACTTCTTTGTTTTTTTTCTTCTAGGTTGAGCCTCCTACTTCTCCTTCTCTATCTCAATTTCTGTCCTATCACTCGATTGCTCGTCCCCTTGATGGGTCAGCAACCTATCTGGGATCTCATCCACTCCTTCATTTCCTTGTTGGGCTTCTTTCTTTTACAGCCTCCTGGATGATGGTCATTAGCACACTTCTGTGACAAATGCGGGATCTAGAGCATGGCAAAACCGGAAGCTATGGAGGATGAAATGAGAAGTGTGGACTCATGATGAAGAAGACAAAGACACTGTTTGTTACACAAGTGAATTAGGTTCCAAGATTGAGACTTGGACTCATAAACACAATCTTGTGTATGTGGACAATGACATTGACACTTCACTGAAAAGAAAAGAGTACTATCATTTCATTAAGAAAGGAAGCAAGTACAATGCTTTATAGGAAAGTAGAAAACTGCAATAGGCACCATTGTGCATATGGGATAAGTTAGCCTGCATGTCCTTGGCCCTGAAGCTCCATACAAAGTGGCTGTTTAGTGAGTGTGATTGCTGAATCTCAACACCCCTCCTCAATCACAACTAGAAAGGCACAAAGTGTGTAGAGGCTGTAATGAGAACCACCTGCAAAGTGTGGGCATACCACAAACATGGCAAAACACCAGAGGCTATCGCAGAAAAGGCTAAGTGTGGGTACCATAAACATGGTGGACATCCAGAGGCTGTAACAGGGGCCTCACAAAGTGTACAGGGACTGTAATGCCAAGTTACATAAGGAGTTTACAAAGCTTATGGCAGGAAGCATTAGGGCAAGGAAAATACAAGGCTATTAAAATAGTCTATCAGAATTATGAGAGTACAAGGACTGATGAGTCTTGTCCTTCCGATCCTGGTGGTCTTCATCTTCATCTTCTTCTTCCTTTGCTCCATTTTCTTCTTCTTCTTTGACTACGACTAGATAAGCCTTTTGGGATCTCTTTCTTGCGTGGCAGAACTTCTCGGTGTGTCCGGTCCTTTTGCAGAAGTCGCAAACGAGCTGATTCTTCTTGCCTTTGTACCTGTTGCCAACATATAATGCATGCTCATCTCTAGAGGTACTTGGTTCTTCCTTAGTTTTTAGCTTCTTTTCCTCTTCTAACAGTGATGCATGGATATCAACAAGTTCAGGATTTGGCATGTTGATTAAAGTTGTTGATACATTATTATATTCAGGAGGCAAGCTCTTAAGTAGAACACCGATGTAAACATCTTCATCCATTTTAATGTTGATTCCTGCAAGTTGGGTTAGGAGTCCTTCCATGTAATTAAGATGTGTGGCAAGTGATGTACTGGACTTCATTTCAAGCCTGAAGAACTCAATCAGGAGACCATACTTTGATGATTTAGATTGTGCACTGAACAGGATGTCAAGTCTTTTCCATGTATCCTGCGAGGTCTCACAGTTATCCACATGATGGATATAACTATCGTCTAGCTCCAGTTTGATAATGGCTTTGGCTTTGTCATCATTCTTTTGCCAAGTAGTTGCAAAGTCTGCTTCCCGAGGTTTCTTCTCTTTGCCATTTGTGATGGCCCAGAGACCCTTTTTCATCAGGATGAGCTTGATGCGGGTTTGCCAGGTGTGGAACCCGACTCCTTTGAATCGAGCATTTGGAAAGTCTTTTCTCATGTTAGACTTACGGGAACAGTAGCAAATCAACTTCAGACTTATTAGATTTGAGCAGCAGAAGAGTTGGTTGAGAGACACAAGTGCTAAAAAACACTAACTGAGTGTCAATGAATACCAAATCTGCAAAGTCCTTTACTCTTTTAAATCCAAGTGATCTTCCCCTTCTTGATTTGATGGTGATACCTTCAAATCTGAGTGACAGTACTTTAATGAACTTCAGAGAGTATTTCTCAGTGATTAAAATCAGTGTTGATAACTTCAGTGAGAGAAACAGTGACAAATGTCAAAATTTTGAAGCTTTGGCTATGGCTTTTGCATTAGGGTTTCTGGGGACAGCCTGGTTTTTTGCTGATTGCAGGAGCTACAGTGGATCATTTTCAAAAAATTTTATATGCCTAGGAAGCTGACTTCATGGGCTATCAAAGCCCCATTATAATCGTCAACATCGTGGACTGTATGCAGCACGCAGGCAGCTCGAACGTAAGCAGGCGCAATTCTGACAGATTTCCACAATTTCCGCAATGCTGGAGTCAGGGCGCAGTAATGCAGTCAATTTTTGTGCCAGGATGAATTGCCTTGAGTAGAGGAACAACTCCCTAGAAGAAATCGTGGGCTGAAATGGCCTGGTTGAGGAGTTATTGAAGCTCCAAGTAAGGTAGGTCCTGTGTGGCTATGGCAGACACAAAGCAGAGATTGAGGATTTTCACAATGCTGAGCTTCACATGGTCCAATGTCCTAGATTGATGTGATACAGGGAAGCTTTGTGAGTTGGGGAATACTTTTCCAGAAGGAAGCTCCAAGAGATTTGACCTGCGGAGTGAGATATAAGCAGCTCAATCTGATAGGGTGCTGCTGGCTATGGCTGCCATGGAAGCTTCAATGAGAGTAGAGTTGGGAGATGAAGTCATGAGCTGACATTGAGCTAGACTGAGGTTGAGAGGAATCAAGAGAGGCTAGAGAAGCAATGCCATACCCAACTGGGCTCTGATACCATGTGACAAATGTAGGATCTAGAGCATGGCAAAACCGGAAGCTATGGAGGATGAAATGAGAAGTGTGGACTCATGATGGAGAAGACAAAGACACTGTTTGTTATACAAGTGAATTAGGTTCCAAGATTGAGACTTGGACTCATAAACACAATCTTGTGTATGTGGACAATGACATTGACACTTCACTGAAAAGAAAAGAGTACTATCATTTCATTAAGAAAGGAAGCAAGTACAATGCTTTATAGGAAAGTAGGAAACTGCAATAGGCACCATTGTGCATATGGGATAAGTTAGCCTGCATGTCCTTGGCCCTGAAGCTCCATACAAAGTGGCTGTTTAGTGAGTGTGATTGCTGAATCTCAACAACTTCCATACCCAGTGAATGAGGCTTTTGAGGAAGGTTTCCTCCTCTCCCTATTTTTAGAGGCTGGGGATTCTCCGCTTGCTTGGGCTAGTGCTTTGTCTGCTTGGTCTATTGTCTGCTTGTGCACGTAGCCATTCCATTCCACCCCATCTAGGGTGCAGGTTGTCACATTCTCCATCACAGGTACACTGATCCAGTGCATGAGGGAATTATAGCATTGTGGCTGGAGAAAAGCGAGTGTACCAACTTTGCCTGCATGTGGATCTCAGCAGCAAGGATGCCATGTATGCTGATGCCGTCATTTGTCAAAACATCTTTCCTCTTCATCTTCAACATAGCATACATGTCTCCACCTTAGGTTCCAGCCCCAGTGTCTTCTCCACTAAGGCATGGTTTAATGGCACCTGCACCTATTGGGCATTGTCCCCTCTTTCCACAGTCACCATTCCGCATTCTTAGTCGAGGTTGTACGTTCTCAAAAATTCTACACTTTGTGTGGTCAAGTTCCTGCGCAAACTTATCTAGGTACTTGTAGAGGTTACAATGTTCCCCTATTCTCCTTGCGGCTTGCTCCTTGGCTACCACCTTCTCAAGGTTGTGAATGCTACGAAATTTCAACTAACTATAAGCCCGATTTTCTAGATTGATACCATACTGTGTTCTCTCCTCCTCCGTGAAAGGGAGTCGATGAGCATGATCTTGCTGCGACATCTTTCGTTCCTGTCATGAACTATCATTCCCATTAGTTATTGCAAAAGAGTTATTTGTTGAAAAGAAAGGCTTCATGTTTGTTGAATGAAAACATTTAAGCTCCAACATAAACTTTCATTTCAGACTTTTCCACCCTTTAATTCTACTTTTTTGTGACATTTTTCCTCACTCGCAAACTAATATGTTTCTTTTCTTTCTGTATTTAAATATTGACTGAGGTTTTCACAACGGTGTGGCTTTTCCTCACGTGTTTATGCATCTGCTTGATTTTGATTGGTTCCAATTTGACTCACCCACCTTACACTCACCCACCTTACCTTATCCCCTCCCCTTCCAGATTTGGGGAGAATCCTTCTTAGGATTGAAAGCTAGCAGGCCCAAGGCTATTAGCTTACGATTGAGTATTTACCTTAACATGAGCCAATCATAGAAGTCTGGATTGTACTCTAGCTGAGCATCGCGGTCCAGATCGAAGGGTCAAGTACCTATGTGTGTGATGTAAGTAAGGACATTTGTCAGGACGTCACTGGAATCAATGCGACTAGCAATATGTAACTCTTCTTCTATCAAGAGGTGGTCAAGGTAAGGGTGTCCTTTGATGTGCTCTTCTAGGGGTCAGTCACAAATAGTGGTTAAAACCCTATATGAGGTTGGAGCGACATAAGTTGGGTCATATTCCAATGTCTTAATGGCTCATCGCATCTCAACATTGGTCATTATTTAGCATCCCTTGAGTTCCCATTGCAATCGAAGGGTGTACCAGCTCCGTAAGAATGGGGATTCGGTTTCAAAGAGCCTTTTTAACTCCTCTAATTCTTGATCAATGATAGTAGAAGAGGCTCGCTTATTGTATGACGTAATGGGCACTCGCTAAATCCATGGCACAGGCTCTGACAATGATGCCCACAGGATGAGAACTTGCGTGGGCATCTCTTGGGGCACACTATTCGATCGTGATCCCCTGGATGGCATCGCTTGGGGCAATCATGTCCGCAGTGCAACTGGTGCTCACATTTCAAGTTGCAACCCCCCTCTGAAACCTCTTGAAAATCACTTACTTTAGAAATCTGAATTTTGATTTCTGGATGGATTTGACAAGCTAGAACCAGTGTGTCACCATATGAACCCGAGCCCTGTAGATCCTGGATCACAGTCTTCCATAGCCACTATTTGATGGCTTGATCTATAGATATCTCAATGCGGAGCAATTCTGCAAAAGCTGAGTGGGGTGCTTTGATGAATGCAAATTCCAGTGTGTCCCATGAACAAGGCATTGTACGAATTTTTGTCACAAAGGGCTCTTGCAAGAGGTCCAAGTCCAATCGATCGTAACTCAGAGCGCCATCGACATGAATGTGGCATCTAAGCGTCTGAGGCAAGCAATGATGTCATCCCCCGTGTCTTTGGCTAGATCCGTAGCAAATGACAAGAATGATTTCTGCTCATAGGAGGGTCTAAGGCCTGCGGGTGGTTGAGGTTTGACAAAACTAGAGAGTTGGGCAGCAGATAGTTGCAGGGTCGGTTGTTCCAAACATTGCGATTGGGTCGCTTGCCCAACCGGCTTAGACGACTGGACTGCGATTGGAACATCCTTACTTGGGGGTGCGGCCTCCTGAGTCTTGATTAAGTTGTGTGAGACTGGTTTGGGAATAACAGGCTAAAATTTGGGCCAGTAGACCTAGTCAATCTGCATGTGCATAATCAGTGCGAGTCAATGTGCTTGGTGACTCGAGTTTTTTGCGACATTAGGCCTTGACCTGTTGCATGGTGGGGTACGGTTATGTGTGGGGGTGGCACTTGATTGGTGCTCTTGGCTGCTTTAGACTTAGGGATCCATATCCAGGCATTACCCTCATAATAACCCAGTGCTTGCAATAGGGTCTTAGGAACCCATCGCGGCTTGACCACCCGTCATTTTTTGTAGCTTTGTTTTGGTCTTCTAGGTTTTGAGGTTGTGTTGTTAGCCTTGGAAAGGCATGGAAGATTGCTTTTGGGTGGTAGGTTCTAATGTTTAGGCACGCACCTTAAGTGATGTTCATGGGCATTGACCTTGGTTTTAGTCGGTTGCTGGCATAGAGGCTTGGGAGGGTATAACAAATCACAACCTCCTCCTTGGACTTGGCTGAATGTGTGTTTACCAGTGGTGTTGCGGGTTTGATGGGAGTCGCGTAGCCCTTGCTGAAAGCCGCCACTATGCAGACATTACCAATGGCTAAGTGGATACATTGCGATTCATAATCGACATTGCAGTGAGCTTTCTTTTTAAAGGTTCGACCTAGTAGAGATTCGGTGCTTTCATTTTCAATGTTTGGCAACACATAAAATGTCATCGGTACGCTCGCACACTCAATAGAAATAGTAACCATGCATTTCCCTAGAAATGCATATGAGGGGCCTCCATATGGGCTCAGTTTGGCGGTAGTGGGTTGCACTTGTGGTTTGCCAATATGGGTCCAATGATCATGGGTTAAGACATTGAAGTATGCTCCCTCATCGACTAAAGCATTGACAGTGTAGGTTTTCTTGGCAATGATTGTGATGCACAGGTAGGCAGGTTCTATGATTTCCTCATTTTCCTCATCAATCTCCGTGATTGTGGCTATCTGTACTTTGATCGGTGGTTCTAACATAGGTGGTTCGTGCAAGGGGTGCGTGGGGGGATAATACTTCTTGATGCGACTACTATTGAAGAAGCCTATACCCTCGCCTTCCAAAGTCTCGAGTTTGACATTACCGGTTCGGTTGATGACACGAACCTTGAACGGCCCTAGACCTTTAAACTTCATTTTCTGTTTATGCCCCTTAATAGAATACAGGAGCACTAAGTGTCAAGATTGTGGGAGAGAAGGAAGGAGTCTCACTTGTAGCTTTCTTGCTTGCACAATGGGGGAATACACACAGAGGTGGAGGCTGAAAATAGTTTTCCTCTTCTTAGTTGTGTAAGCCAAAAAGAACTCTAGTACAAAGAAATAGAAGAACCCTATATATGGGTCTCAAACCAAACTCAACTAACTAAGGTGGCATACTAGCTGAGCCACGAACTAGAGTAGATAAGGATAGCTATCATGTAGCTATTATTCATGGGCGGTGTACCAACCGTGTCTGCAACTGACAAGTCGGTGACATAAATACACAACGGTCACCCTGGCGTATCATGAGTGGAGCTCGATATCTCAACACTCCCCCTCGAGCTCAATCCCAATTCCTGCACACCAAGTAGGTCTCTGAACTTGCACAGCTTCTCTGCGCCCAATGCCTTCGTGAATATGTCAGCTACCTGATCCTCTGTGCTGACATAATCTAGATCAATAAGACCTAGTAAAACCCTCTCTCGCACATAGTGATAATGCACCTCAATGTGCTTTGTTCTAGCATGATAGACTGGGTTATTTGCCAAGTGTATACTACTCATGTTGTCACAATAAATGACAACTGGCCCATCTGTAGACTGATGCATATCATAAAGTAGCTTATGCAACCAAGCTACCTCACATGCAGCCATTGCTGCACCCCTGTACTCAGCCTCTGTGCTCGACAAGGCAACTGTAGGTTGTTTCTTGCTGCTCCAAGTGACTACAGCACTCCCAAAAGAGAACACATATCCACCACTGGTAGATCGTCTATTAGAAATACTACCAGCCCAATCAGCATCAGTGTATCCATGCAACTGTATCTGAACCCCACTCTCATAAAATAGTCCATACTGCAATGTGGACTTCACATACCTGAGTATGCGTCTAGCCGCATCCAAATGTGGTTTCCTTGGAGCCTACATAAACTGACTTACCAATCCAACAGCATAGCTCAAATCTGGCCTGGTAATAGTCATATAAATCAAACTTCCTACTATGCGTATGTACATAGTAGGGTCTTCGAGAAGCTCACCTGCATCTGTGCTCAGCTTCACATTCTGCTCCAAAGGAACTGAAATAGGCTTACAACCTGTCATCCCATATTTGGACAGCATGTCCAATCCATATTGCCTCTGCAAGAGCTGTATCCCACTTGGTGATCTAATCACCTCAATGCCCAAGAAATAACGCAGCTCTCCCAAATCCTTCATCTCAAACTTCTGCTTCAATAGCATTTTCACATGAAGGATATCTTCATCACTGTCACCTGTCATAATCAAATCATCAACATAAATGACAAGTAGCATAATATCTTTCTCTATTTTTCTCACATAAAGTGAGAAATCTGCCTTGGAAATCTGAAAGCCAATAGTGACAAGATACTGTCCTATCTTGTCAGACCATGCTCTAGGTACTTGCTTCAAGCCATACAAGGCTTTCTTCAACCTGCAAACAAACTCAGGATGAACAGCATGCACATAACCTGGTGGCTGCTCCATATAGACCTCTTCTTGCAAATCACCATGCAAGAAGGCATTCTTTATATCCATCTGATGTAAAGACCATCCCTTTGATGCAGCCATAACAATGACTGCTCTTACGGTTGCCATCCTTGCAACCGGACTGAAAGTTGTTAGAATATCAAGCTCATTTTGTGTGTGTTGACCGACATGAGCTGGACACAGCTAGTCTAGCCATAGTAGTTAGATACATTAAATAAGTCGGTGCCTTTGGTGTGAAGGGTCTTATGACCGTAGATTGTATCTTTCACTATTGAGTGTGGTATGAATATATAGTGTGTGAGAGAGGAAGCTTGTTGCTTCACTCTGTCTGTCATCAATCTGTCTCTTTGAATTTGAACATGGTATCAGAGCCATGAATGGGCTCATTGGTGGAATGCACTCAATAAGAAGACTTGAAGAGTGAACTGAAGAGCTGAAAAAAGAAGAGGACTGGCTGTCATTTCCATCAAAGGTCACACTAGAGGTATGTACTGTGAAGCATTGGAGTCTCATGGATTGAAGCATAGTTGTGGCTTGCTGAGAAGTCTTCCAAGGACTGATTGAGCATCAGTGAGTGCATCATTATCATAGTAATGAGCAAGATGTGTAGCAGCACAGATCTGCCCACCAGCCAGCGTGTTTGCGCCTATTTCCAGGTTGAACTCCATGGCTAAGATTCAGCACATGGATTGCTTACCAAGGCTCTATTGAGTATCACTAGGAGTGTGGCTTGTCTGGAGATTCACCAAAGCTTCTTTGAGCATTAACAAGTGGGTAAATCTGATCTGAATGTACTCTGAACAGTCTGTGTGGACTGTGCCTATGAACAGGCTGCTCTCTTTGGCTGAGATTCAAGAAGTATAGCACTTGTCAGGTGGCATAGAGCTTGGATGCATACCAAGGAAGGTTCTTGAAGGGTATACCTTACTATTGCTCTTGTGGGAGCTCATGTGGGAGCTATAATAGAGGTGTACAGATCTGAATATGCAGGGCTGAACTGTCATTGAACTTACAGTGACATTATACACTTGGGAAGTCTGCATTTTTGGATGCTCTTTGGCATGTACATTGAACTTGGATGTAGCACTTGATGCTTGGTAGAAGACATGTCATATTTCTTGGGTATTTTGACATAAACTTGGAGCTTGAAATGGCCTGATCTGAGAGCCTGTGATAGGTTGAAAACTGAAAAAAAATTTGCAGACATAAAGCACAAATTGGGTATTTCTGAAGAACTAGCTGGCTGGGTTTGTTCCACATGTACTTGAAGACTTGGTCTATGACTGTTGAATGCTTGAGCATTGGAAGGAAGTGATGCAAATGGTTTATGGTTTTTTGGGACTGAAATTAATCCCTATTGCCAGTGCATTGGCTGTTTGAAATCTGGGAATTTATTTACAATGTTCATATATGTTGGTTATATACTATTTTGAGGTTCTATGCCTATGCATGGCTTGACACATGTACTAGCAGCAATCTATGGAAGTTTGGGACATGTATGACATGTATACTACTCAGTTTTGGGTTTGAGATCACTGCTGGTCACTCACAGAAGTACAGTTTTCAGACTGCATATATGTACCCTGGCAGTGAGGTTGCAGGAGTTCAAACCGAAGTGGATACATAGTATTTGCATTGACTGCTTTACTCACAGGTTAAGCCACTTGGTGTGAGATGTTTTGGACTGTTAGTGGGCTGAAATACCCTGGTTTTTTACTGCAATTAATTGCAGAAAACTGTCATAAACAGTTCCGGACTGAAGTTGAACTGTTAAGAAGATCTTGGTTTGCAGGTAGTCAGGCAAGGTCTGCAACATGGCAAATGCTGATAGAACTGATAATGTAACCCAGATTGTGGGAGAAAAGCTTGATAGCAACAATTATGCAATATGGAAGTTCCACATGGAGAACTTTTTGATAGGCAAAGGATACTAGGACTTAGTGACAGGTGTTGAGGCTGAACCTGAAGTTCCAGATAGGAATCCTACAGCTGATCAAAGACGAGCACATCGAGCTTGGACGGAAAGAGCTCGCAGAGTTTTACATTGGTTGTCATTATGTATCTCGGATGCTATGGTGATGCAGATCATGAACTGTAAATCCCTAGCAGATGCATGGAATATATTGGTCAAATACTATGGCACAACTACAAGTGCAAGGAAGATACAACTGAAGCAGAAATTCAATAACATGGAGAGGAAGAATAGATCCATACAAGATTATGTCACAGAGGTTAAGACTATAGCAGATCAGCTGGCATCTGTTGGCTCACAGGTAGAAGATGAGGATATGGTTGCAGTGACCTTAAATGGCTTGGATCCGGAGTATAAGTCTTTTGACACTTCAGTATCTGTGCGGGCTGAGATGCCTGATTTTAATGAGCTGGTTGCATTATTGATTCATGAAGAGGTAAAGCTTGGCTTAGCTACAGGTTCAAGCAGCTCAAAGAATAAGGATGCAATTTTTTATTCGAATCAGCGTGGTCATGGTAGCCGTGGTAGAGGCTATGGATCTGGCAGAGGAGGCCAGCAGAATGCATCCTATAGTAATAGCAATCAGCAGTCATCAAATGCAAGAGGTAGTGGCAACTTTCGAGGTAGGGGGAGATCGAACTCCCGTGGCAGAGGCTCATGGCAGCAGCAGCGTCAGTCAGACAATCCAAATAAGGACAAGGATTGTCACTACTGTAGAAAGTATGGGCATATTGCAAAGGATTGCTGGAAGAAGCAGGGAAATCAGAAGGGCAAGCAGCATGGACATTATGCTACGTCCAGTCAGGCAGATGACTTTGGTGATAGACTGTTTGCCATGCAATATGTCAAAGATAAGGCTGTTGAAAAATCATCTAATGATGTAGTGTGGTACATTGACTCGGGGGCATCGAATCACATGACCCCTCATGGTGATTGGTTCACGGATATGGTGGCTGAAAAGCATGGCTATGTATGCACGGGTGATGACATGCAACATAGCATTGAGCATAAAGGCAAAGTGCCTCTGGTTGTACATGATGGCAGGAAGAAGAATCTTCATGATGTTTTGCATGTTCCTTCGATTACGAAGAACCTATTGTCTGTGGGCCAAATGACAGAGCAGAACTTGCAGGTTCGCTTCAATAAGCATGGCTGCTTTATTGAAGAGTTTGGCAATGGATGCAAGTTGATCGCGAAAGGAAACAGAAATGGAAGAATGTTCACTCTTGATGCTACACTGCCAGAGCTGAATTCCGCTATGTTTGCCCAGGGTTCTGGCACTATCAGGGACTTAGAGATTTGGCACAAGAGAGTGGGGCATGTCAATTTTCAGAGGTTACAGACCATGCAAAAGAAGCAGCTAGTAACAGGGTTACCTAGATTCCAATATTCAGATATTGGTCATGTATGCGAGGCTTGCCAGTTTGGTAAGCAGTCACGATTGCCGTTTGTCAGGCATGTAAGACAGAGTACACGACCACTGCAGTTAGTGCACTCTGATGTTTGGGGACCAGCTCATAATGCATCTATGGGGGGTTCCAAATACTATGTATCTTTCATTGATGACTACAGTCGATATACCTGGCTTTACATATTGAAAACAAAAGATGAGGTCTTTGCTATTTTTCAGAAATTTAAGGCACAGGTTGAGAAGGAATTTGAGTGTTACATCTCTTGCTTGAGATCTGATAGCGGTGGGGAGTATGTCTCCAATGAATTTGCTAATTTTTTGGCTGAAAATGGCATTCGTAGGCAGCTAACCTGCAGCTACACTCCGCAGCAAAACGGAGTAGCTGAAAGGAAGAATAGGGTTCTGATGGAAGCTGCTAGGGCCATGATGAATGAGAAGCATATGCCGCTTTACTATTGGGCAGAGGCTGTTGTGACAGCCGCATATATTCTGAACAGGACTCCCACTGCAGGCATTCATGACATGACACCGTTTGAGAGGCTCTATGGCTATAAGCCGGATGTAAGACACATGAAGGTCTTTGGCTGTCTTGCTTATGTGCACATTCCAGATGAGAAAAGGAAAAAGCTGGATCCCAAAGCGCATAAGAGTGTGTTCATTGGATACTCGCAGGAGAAGAAGGCATACAAATGTTATGATCCCTCTACCAGGGAGACTTTGGTAAGCAGGGATGTCATCTTTGATGAGCTGGGCTCTTGGTGTGTCTCACCAGTTGCAGCGCCATCCGATCTGCCTTCCACTCATGTCTCTACAGTTGATATGCAGCAGAGCACTGCTATGACAGGACCTATCAGTCAGACAGTATCCCCATGGACAAGGAGATTGAGGAGCTCACTGTCCACTGACACGGGTATGTCAGTGAGGGGGAGACATGATGTCTTGGACAGCAAAGGAAAAGAGAAAGTTATTGAGGATGGTATGATGACACCTGGCAGAATGACTTTGGGCTATGAGTCTAGTGATACTTTAGACAGCGAACTTGGTATTCCGATTGTCTGTACGCCTGGCACGAGGTAGAACAGGTACATTCCGCCTCATGAGAGAGGTGAATCGAGTAGTGCACCACAGCCTAGATGATCGCAAAGGGTCAGATACCCTGTTCACAGGTTTCCGTACTCTGGTTATTCTGCAAAGCATTATGCATACATGACAAAAGTGATGGAGATCAAATAACCAGGTACTTATGCTGAAGCAGCAAAGGATGAAAATTGGTGCATGGCTATGGACGAAGAGATGAAAGCCTTGGCTGAAAATCAGACTTGGGATTTGGTACCACTGCCTGAAGGGAAAAAGCCTGTTGGCTGCAAATGGGTTTATAAAATCAAATGTAAGTCTGATGGAAGTGTGGAAAGGTACAAAGCAAGGCTGGTCGCTAAAGGATATGCTCAACAGTATGGCTTGGATTATGATGAAACATTCAGCCCGGTTGCAAAAATGGCAACCATACGAACTGTTATTGCCTTGGCTGCTGCAAAAGGCTGGAAATTGCAGCAGATGGATGTTAAGAATGCATTCCTCAATGGTGATTTAGCAGAGGATGTATACATGGTTTAGCCGGAAGGGTATGAGCACCCTGATTTTCAGCATTATGTGTGCAGGCTAAAAAAGGCACTATATGGGCTGAAGCAAGCTCCCAGAGCCTGGCATGCTAGGATCAGCAGTTACTTGCAGAGTCTTGGATTTTTTGTTGGCAGGGCTGATTACAGCCTGTTTACAAAGAAGACTGACAGTGGCTTGGTAGTGCTGGTCATATATGTTGATGACCTGATAATCACTGGAGATGATGACATGGGAATTCAGCATGCTATGAAGATGCTGAAATCTGAATTTGACATGAAAGATCTGGGAGATCTGAAGTATTTCTTGGGTATTGAGGTCGTACCAGCTGAAAATGGCTTATGGCTGATGCAGAAGCACTATGCCATGGAAATGCTTAAGAAGTATGGCATGGCTGAATGCAAACCACTGGATACACCTCTGGACCAGAATGTAAAGCTAGACATGAACACTGGGGCTGAAGTAGAAGATGTGACTATGTACAGGCAGATGGTCGGCAGTCTGATTTACTTGACCATCACTAGGCCTGACTTGAGCTATGCAGTAGGGCTGATAAGCCAGTTTATGCAGAAGCCAAGAAAGCCACACTTGGATGCAGTTAGATGCATCATGAGGTATGTTAAGTCCACTGTAGACTATGGGTTGTTCTATGTCAGAGATAAGCCCTTGATACTGATTGGATACACAGATGCAGATTGGGCAGGATGCTCTACTGACAGACGATCTACGAGTGGCTATGCCTTTGGCTTTGGTAGCGGCATGATCAGTTGGAGCAGCAAGAAGCAGCCTACGGTTGCTTTATCTAGTACTGAGGCAGAGTACAGGGGGGCTGCATTGGCAACATGTGAGATTGCTTGGCTGCTCAAGCTTATGGCTGATTTGGATATTCAGGTTGATGCTCCAGTGAAACTGTTATGTGATAATCTGAGTAGTGTACTCCTGGCCATGAATCCAGTTTACCATGCCAGGACAAAACACATAGAGGTACACTACCACTTTATTCGTGAGATGGTCCTTGCAGGAAAGGTTGATCTTATGCATGTGAGGACTGATGAGCAGGTAGCAGATATCTTTACCAAGTCTCTGGGTAAAGATAAGTTCTGTGGTTTTAGACAGCTACTTGGAGTACATATGCTGTCTTGAGCTTGGGGGGGAGTGTTAGAATATCAAGCTCATTTTGTGTGTGTTGACCGACATGAGCTGGACACAGCTAGTCTAGCCATAGTAGTTAGATACATTAAATAAGTCGGTGCCTTTGGTGTGAAGGGTCTTATGACCGTAGGTTGTATCTTTCACTATTGAGTGTGGTATGAATATATAGTGTGTGAGAGAGGAAGCTTGTTGCTTCACTCTGTCTGTCATCAATCTGCCTCTTTGAATTTGAACAAAAGTTTCTTCATAGTCAATGCCATATGTTTGTGCATACCCCTTGACTACTAATCTTGCCTTGTATCTGTTCACAGAACCATGTGCATTGTGCTTCACCTTATAAACCCACTTACAGCAAATTGCATTTTTACCTTTAGGCAAAGGTACCAATTCCCATGTAGCATTTTCTTCCAAGGCATCCATTTCTTCATCCATGGCTTTCTCCCATTTTTCTTTTCCCATGGCTTCCTCAAAAGAAGTGGGTTCTGGTTCCTATATCACTTTAACCATATATGCATAGTGAATGGCTGTAAATCCATCATATTTCAGCCTATCCACAGGATACCTAGCTCTCGTAGACCTGCGCAAAGTAGGTTCACTCCCAGGTGCTCTCAAAACATCCCTGGTCTTCCTTACTCCAGGTGTAACAATAGAAGGAATACCCAACTCATCATCAATGCTCTGTTCTGAGCCACTGGATTCACCATCCACATAAGAGTGACCTGCATTCACATCAAACATGGGCTGATCAACCTTCTCTTTTCCTTTTCGTGATACCTGCATACCGCTATCTGCATTGCTTTGAGAAGATTCTCCTGATCTCAATCTGCTTGTCCATGGCGAAGAATGTGAACCACTGCTAGAGGACGCTCCAGGTCCACTAATATTTTGTGACTGCTGCTGTGAATTTTGTGCAACATTACCATTTTGTGCATCTACATCATCAATCACATTTACTGGTTTATACCAGCTACTCATCTCATAAAAAACAACGTCTCTGCTCACTGTAAACTTACGAGTAGAAGGGTTATAGCATCTACACCCTTTTTGCTGCAGAGAGTAACCAATAAAGATGCACTTCTCAGCTTTTGGATCCAACTTGGATCTCAACTCATCTGGCACATGTACATAGGCAATGCAACCAAAAATTTTCAAATGAGAAATATCTGGTTTCCTACCAGTATACCTCTCCTCTGGAGTCATTCCATGTATTGCTGCAGTGGGAGTCCTGTTCATTATGTAGACTGCTGTAGCAACTGCTTCAGCCCAATAAAAATCTGGCAAGTCTTTTTCATTGAGCATGGCACAAGATACCTCTCCAATACGCCTGTTTTTCCTTTCTACAATTCCATTTTGTTGTGGGGTATGACTGCATGAATATTGCTGCTTTATGCCATGCTCTTGCAGGAACCTTGCAAACTCATTTGAGAGGTACTCTCCCCCTCCATCTGACCTTAGGCATTTTATCTGCAGGCCTGTTTCTTTTTCAACCATACCTTTAAGAGTTTTGAAATGCCCAAAAACTTCACTTTTCTTTTTCATAAAATACACCCAAACTTTTCTGCTATAGTCATCAATAAAAGTGACAAAATAATGACAGCCTCCAAGAGATGCAGCTTCAGTAGTCCACACATTAGAGTGGATTAATTCCAATGGCTTCTCACTCTCTTGAACATGTCTAGGAAATGGTTTCCTTGCCTGTTTTCCAAACTGACAGGCTTCACATACCTTATGCATTTCTGCAACCTTGAATTTGGGCAATCCTGCAACAATATTTTGGGCCTGCATTGATTTAAGTCGCTGTACATTAACATGACCAATGCGTTTATGCCAGATATCAATATCTGCAACTACACCGGTCCCATGTGCAAACATTGTTGCACTCAATTCAGACATGTCTGCATCCAATGTAAACATTCTGCCCTTCTTCTTTCCTTTTGCTATCAAGCGACCTTTATTTTTCATATCCTCAACAAAGCATCCATGAGGATTAAATCTGACCTGCAAGCCCTGCTCAACCATTTGACCAACAGAAACCAGATTCTTGGTGATATTCGGGACATGAAATACATCGGACAAGTATTTCTTTTTCCCATCCTGCATAGACAAAGGAATTTTTCCAATCTGCACAATAGAATGTGCAGTATCATCACCAGTCTCCACAAATCCTGGTTTTTCCATTTTCCTTGCATCCTCCATCCATTCTGCATGACCTGTCATGTGGTTTGATGCACCTGAGTCAACATACCATACATCATTGCTTTCTTCTGCACTTGTCATAGAATTGTTCATGTGCTGCACCATAAACAAATGCTCATTTCTGTCATCACCCTGTCTACTAGAAGATGCATAATTTCCTTGTTGCAGTTTTCCATTCATGATGTTATTCTGCTTTTTATAGCAGTCTTTAGCCATATGACCCATTTTTCCACAGTAGTAGCATTCAACATTACTGTTTGCATTTTGGCCTCTTTGCCATCCACCACGACCTCTTTGGCTCCCCCTGCCTCTAGAGTTACCATGTCCTCCTCCATAGGACTGGTTTTCTTAAGTTTGTTGCATATTCTGATTTCTGCCACCACGGCCTCCAAATCGGCCTCCTCTACCTCTGCCTCTACCTCTTCCAGCATTTGAGTAGAAGATAGTTTCTTTTGAAGTTCCTCCTGAAGAAGATGCACCACCATTTCTCTGCTCCTCAGAAATTAGAAGAGCAATCAACTCCTCAAAATCAGGAAATCTTTCATGGACGGAAATGGATGTTCGGAACTGTGCAGAATCCTTTCCTAGACCATTCAAGGTCACTGAGACTAAATCATCATCTTCCACTGGCGACCCAATGGAAGCAAGTGCATCTGCAATCTTCTTCACCTTCATGTGGTAGTCATTGATGCTCATACTTTCTCTTTGCACATTGTGCAACTCTTGCTTGAGCTGCATTTTCCTGGCTTGCGTATTTGTGCTATACATTTTTGACAAAGTATCCCATGCCTCCTTTGGTGTACTTGCATCCTGAATATGCACAATCATAGAGTCTGAAATACTGATAGACAGCCAGTACATAACTTTCCTGGCTCTCTCATGCCATGATTTGAATGCCTGCATTTGCTGTTGATTGGGAACATCAGGAAGAACTGGTTCTTCTTCATTTCCTACAACAAATTCCCAATATCCTTTTCCCATAAGGAAATTTGTCATTCTAAACTTCCATGCTTGGAAGTTGTTCTTGTCAAGCTTTTCAGTGACAATCTGTGAGAGAGAATCAGACGCCATTACAGAACACTGCAAAAAATTCTGTCACTGCAAAGAACACAGCTTCAGTCTCACAAGGGCAAATCTGCAAAACTGACGAAAGTGGTATTTAACCACACAGTCACTTCCTAGTGACGATTTTGCATACACAGGAAGCAAGGATGATTATGTAACTCCCAATGTCTCTGCACACAAGCATACGATGCAATATTTGTGGTAACTTTTCATCGACCTGTAGAACAGTGGTCGCACAGCATAAAACAGGGCTTTTTCCTGAGTGCGTGCAGAAAACTTCCGCCTCCAAAACAGGCCCCGAAATGGCCTCAAATAAAAAAAACAAGGTCGCCGAGGGCTAAAGCCCTCGCCCGCAGCATATACTGCCCTCTTGCTTCATCGCGAAGGGCGTCTCAACCTGAGACAGTGCACTCTTGCAATTTCCGGCTGTGCTACCTGCAGAGATCTGCTCCCAAAACAGAAAGTGAAAGCAACACTGCTCCTCTTACCAGAACACCGCGAGCTTGGCTTGCTTTCTTGAGCTCCTTACCACGAACAAGGCTCTGATACCATGTCAAGATTGTGGGAGAGAAGGAATGAGTCTCACTTGTAGCTTTCTTGCTTGCACAATGGGGGAATACACACAGAGGTGGAGGCTGAAAACAGTTTTCCTCTTCTTAGTTGTGTAAGCCAAAAAGAACTCTAGTACAAAGAAATAGAAGAACCCTATATATGGGTCTCAAACCAAACTCAACTAACTAAGGTGGCATACTAACTGAACCACGAACTAGAGTAGATAAGGATAGCTATCATGTAGCTATTATTCATGGGCGGTGTACCAACCGCGTCTGCAACTGACAAGTCGGTGACATAAATACACAACGGTCACCCTGGCGTATCATGAGTGGAGCTCGATATCTCAACACTAAGTCACCTTGTTCGAAGTTACACTGCTTGACATGCTTGTCAAACAAGCCTTTGTGTCGTTCTTTCTCGCATATAAGCGCATGGGTAGCTAGGAGGCGAGTTTTCGAGAGGTTTTCGAGTTCAATTAGACATTTCGTCCATGCTTCCTTCCCTTCCCATCTTTCATGAAGTGCAATCCTCAGGCTAGGAAGGAAGAACTCTACAGGTAGAATTGCTTCATTTCCATAGGTCAACCTAAAAGGTGTTTGGCCTATAGCCATTTTGTAGGCTGTACGGTAATCCCACAAGGCTGCCATCAGCTTGTTATCCCAGTTGTTGCGCGAAGCAGAGACCACCTTGGTCAGGATGTTTATTAGAATTTTATTGATGGATTCCACCTGGCCATTTTCTTGAGGGTAGTATGGTGAGGATTTCCGATGGATAATTAGAAAGGTGGATAGAAGATGCGCGATCACTTCATTAATGAAGTGTGTGCCTTGGTCGCTAACCAATTCAATGGAGCAGCCGAATCATGAGATTACCTACTCCCATAGGAACTTGGCAATCGTTCTCGCATCATTCTTTTGTGTAGCTCGTGCTTCTACCCATTTCGTTAGATAGTTAGTGGCTACAATGATATACTTGGCTTGAGAGTATTATGCTGTAGGACTAACAGGTCCTATGAAGTCAATTCCCCATTTCTTAAAGGGTTGTCATGCAATTACCAGGGTTAGCTCCATTTGATCCTTGCGAATCGGGACATTTGTCCATTGACACTCGTCTCAGTGCTTAAAAAACCGCACCTCATCGTGGAAAAGTGTGGGCCACCATAGTTGAGACTGCAACACCTTGCGGGCTGTTGTTTCTTCGCTAAAGTTCCCTCCCGCGATTCCACTGTATGCTTCTGGGAGCACTTCTTGCATCTCGTATTCACATACACATCTGCACAACAAGCCATCTTGCCCTAGTCTATACATCTGACATGCTATCAATTGATAGGGTTGGATCTTAAGGATGAGCTGCCTAAGTCGGGCTTTCTCCATTGGTCGTTCAAGTAGTCCATTCTCAAGCACTTGGACTATGTTGTCTGCCCAATATGGTGTCAAATCGGCTCTAAATAACTCTCTTGCTCGATAGGCTAAACAAGTGTGCATCTGGCAAATCATCTATGATGCCTTGTCCAATGGCCTCTCTCGTGGGGATGTGCGATATGCGGTTGGCCATGTAGTGTTGTTTCCCTTTTCGTACAACCACGGAGAAGTCAAATTCTAAAAGCAAAAGGATCCATCGAGCTATGCAACCTATAGCACAATGTGTGTTTACTAAATAAAGCAATGGTTGATGATCCACGAAGAAGGTGAAAGGAGTGGCCAACAAATAATGCCAAAATTCCTTCACGGTGGCAAATACCATGGCCAGACCTTCTCATTCTGTTGTTGAATAGTTCATCTCTGTCTCGGTGAGTTGTCTGCTGGCAAAGCTCACTAGGTTTTCAAGATTGTGTTTGCCCGGTTGGCATAACACTTCCCCTACAACGAATTTCGAAGCATCAATATGCACGTGGAAGGTAATGGTCCAATCTGGGGCTCGTAGAATCGATGTTGTGGTCAAGGCTGCTTTTAGTTCCTCATACACATGTTGGCACTCTTCAGTCCATTCAAATATAATAAATAGCTTGTACAAGGTCTAGCAATCAATGCATAATTCAGTACAAACCATCGATAATACCCCGTATGGCCTAAGAAGCATTGCACTCCCTTATAGTTGGTTAGGGGTGGAAGATCAATAATGACTCTGACTTTCAAAAAGTCTGTGGTGATGTCATTTTTCAACAACACGTGCCCTAGGATACATCCGTGCTTTACCAAGAACTGGCACTTTAAGGGATTCAGAGAGAGGCGATATAGGCGACACTATTCAAAGACCACTCGGTGTCTGTCTAAATGTTCTCTCCAGGTCGAGTGAACACACAAGCCGTCTATGAAGACCTCCAACTCTTTCCTGAGCATGTCTTTAAATATAGTGCACATAAGGTGTTGAAAGGGGGCTGGGGCATTTGTCAACCCGAAGGACATGACTATGTAGGCAAAGACACCCCACTCAGTAGCGAATGAAATCTTATGTCTATCGTCAGGATGCACCTACACTTGATTGTATCCAGAAGGACCATCTAGAAAACTGTAGGCCTCCTTGCCCACCACTCTCTCGAGCATGTGCTCCGTGTACAACAATGGGTAGTTGTCCCTCTTCGTTGCAGCATTCACCTTCTTGTAATTGACTCATACCCTAATCTTATCATTATTTTTCATTACAATGACTATGGGTGATACCCAGTCTGTGTGCTCAATTTCATAGATGAATGCCGCTCTCATCAGCTTGTCCTTGATCGCATGAGCATATTTTGGATTCAGGGGGTATGGTCACTGCTTGGCCAACATTGCATCTGGCATCATGGGTATGTTGTGAGTTACTACACTTGGATCTACTGTTAACCGGTAGATGAACAAGGTGGAAAATCTGGAAAAGCTAAAGCAGAAGACAAAGGCCAAGGCAAAGTGAAACGGGAGAAAGATGCACAAGGAAAAGTGCAAGTCAATACTTTTGTAAAAGAGCGCAAGTGCATCATGATTTAATTTAAGGAGCGCCGAGCTCTCACCCGTGCAATTTATAAATGTAGATGGTTAGTGGAAAGGAAGCTAGGAAGATAGAAGGACAATGGGAAAAAGGGCCTAGGCCACGATCCGCCATGTAAAAAAGGGGATAAGGGGATGACCGCCCAAAAGGGATTTAGGGTTTTGTATATAAAGTTGAAAAGTGAATGAGAAGCTCATTCTTGTGTGTGACCAAAAGTGGCTCTCCTCTTCTTCTTCTTCTTCTTCTTGTTCTTGCTTGCTTGAGCTTGTGCTTGAGAGAGGGAGTGGAGAGTGTGAGGGAGCGAGTGTGTGAGGGTGAGGGACCGGGGAGGAGAAGCTCTCCATCTTCTCCTCTCTTTGTCTCTTCTCTTCTCTTCTCTTGTCTTGCTCGCGGTGATGGAGCTTGGAGTGTGGAGCTTGAGGATGGAGCTTGCTTGAAGCTTGCACTTGAATCGTGGAGCTATCGGAGTGCGTGGGAGAGGAGGTAACTCGATCGGCATGCAGGTAAGCTCACTACACCCATAGATATGGATGGCGCGTCAGCTATGTGAGAGGTAGCCATTAGTGCTCGGCTTGGAACGCTTGAAACAATAAGCAGTCCATGGGTCTTGGCGGTTGAGTGAAAGCTCCCACATTTTGGTTCCGTTGCCGGGGACAACGGATTCAAGCCTTGAGCGCTTGCGCACTTTGAATCGAGCATTGAAGTAGGGTTTTTCCCGAACCGGTGCTTGAGGTAGATATGTAGGAAGCGAGGGACTTTGAAGAGGTATTCCATCTCCTTAGCAAGTAGGTTTTTGTTGTTTTGAACTTGGAAAAGCATGATGGAGTAGTGTAGGTATTTTTCCTATAATTTTTCTTGCATTTAGGAAGGATAGGAGCAAAACATTGGAGCAAACAGTAGGGTTTTCTGTTGCTGTATAACACACTGAAACAGGAAAATAGGGGCACAGATTCAAATTTCTAGCTGGAAGAGTATGAGGGATTAATTTCTGAGGCTTCAGCAAGCTGGGATGGGGCAATAAGAGGCCCAGGGAACCAGGAAAGACCACAGTGAGCTTGAGAGCCAGGGAGAGAGCGAGAGAGAGAGAGAGAGAGCAACGGGGAGACCTCTGAAGTGCTGATTGATTCGAGCACCACAGTGATTCTAGGTAAGTCTGGCATTTCCTTGTAGTGTTTTGTACCTATGTGGAAGGCACTGGATGATTTCGTAGGGTAAGCATTGGGCTTGAGTCATCGCGCACAACCCGCGGGTCGTCATCTGCACAGTCAGACCATGTTGTCTGGGTCCGAGTCCCAGAATTGGACCACTTTTGCCTGTCTGATCGGACACTCGACCGCCATCCGATTTTGAAAATCGGACTCTCAAACCCTAGAAATCGGACACAATGAATCGGACGGCTCAGAATCGGATGCCTGTCAAAATCGGACGTCCGATTCCAGAAATCGGACGTGACCAAAATCGGATCACTGGGCTAATCGGACCAACCCAAAATTGGACGTCCGATTCTGATAATCGGACTCCTCAAAATCGGATATCTGAGAATCGAACAGAAAACTATCAAAATCAGACAGGTATCTGAAACACAAATTTTGACGCATCTAAACCCCAAAATTGACCCAAAGGCTACGTAGAGCTAAAGGCATATCACAGATCCATCACTGGGCTAAAACTTAGAGCAAGTAGTTCAAAATTTGGCTATAAACGCTTCTCCAAATTGTGCATGGTGTTTACCATAATGGCCCTACCTACCGGGGGGACTGCCCCCCCGGACCCCCACAGAGGGGGCTCTGCCCCCTCTGCACCTCCCCCAAGTAGGTTGGAGAGAAAACATGCGTCATGACAGGTCCTCCAAATTGGACCCTAGTGTAGTAATGGCTCTACATGAGCATGGATTCTCACTTGCAAAAGAGCAACCAAAAGCCCCTACTCGAACAGAGAGAAACAGAGACCCTAGAACATCAATGGGCCAATCTAACCAACAAGGGCAAAAAGGCCACACTGCAAAAACACATATGTATTGTATGCGGACTGCATCTAGTCAAAGTAGAAATCAACAACATCAAGCTACAACTACAAGGAGGACTAGATATGACAGTCCTGATGATAGATGCTCCTTGAATAGCACTACATTGACAATCCAAGACATCAGTGGAGAATCCACATCTGGTCGTGTAGTTGGGGACTCAAGGGCATTTGTCAGAAGGCTTAAATTTACAAGCCAAGACCAGAAAGACAAAGACATAGCACCACCTGCTTATCTTAAGGTCAAACTCACCGCGAAAAGAGAGCATACTATCGATGCTCTGATTGATGAAGGAGCAGATTTTAATATCTTGACCTATGAATCATGGACCCTACTAGGCCAACCAGAGCTCACACCAACTAATGCAACTCTTAGCCCTTAATGGGGGACACCCACAAGCACTCATAGGGAAGTGTAAAATCCTTGCGACAATTGAAACTGAAAGCTTGCCTATCCTATTTCATGTCCCTCCAAATAGTGCTAATTACGAGAAGGAAACCCTCCTAGGAAGACCCTTCAAAAGGGCAACCAATTGTGAGGCAGACTATGTAGCATAGAGGATACACCTAACACTACCGGGCGTGAGGATAGTCACAACCTTTAGCAAGGGTGACCTCATCAAACCTCAAGGGAAAGGCAAGGAGGATGTTGACGTAACAGTCAAGCCTACTAACGAGAGTAAGAACTTGTTGGAAGAGTTGATATAAGCACAGGCCGAACAATGAGAACCAGTGAGTGAGGCCATGCCTAAAATAAGAAGGTCAAGAGAAAATGCCAAGGACGAGCTTTGGACTTACAAATATCGTAGAAGACCCCAAAGGAAGCCCAAGCCTTATAGACGAAGGCATCGATGGAGGGTCAGCACAATGCCATGATGGATATCCAAAGCATTGCTACGTGCTCAAGGATATTATGTAGGTAACCCATGGATTTGGGTGCCAAAACCCCTTGCTAAACCTCCCTAGTCGACTGGGGGCCAGATCGTATCAAGAGAAAAGAAGCGTAGGAAGATATATAAACAAAAAACCAAGTCTCGAGTCAACAACAGTGGAGTGACCGAGCCCCTCATGGTCGAAATCAAGAAACCAAACGGGACCAATTGGAGGGTAGATCCTCAGCCTAGCATGCTTGACAAGTAGATATTAGATATAATCGTTGAGGATACACAAAAGCCACTAGTGCCCAAGGAGCCTTTGATTCCCCAAGAGGATAGCAGGTATCATAGGCACAACATTGCTCATGGTAAGGTTAAATGCTCAACAAAGCAAATAGCAAAATTATCTAACAGCTATGAGCAAATCTCCCAGCCAGTGTCAAATCCACTTAGGAGTCCCAAGTCTCCTACACCCTCTTCTCCTAAACGGACACAGGAAGCACAACAGTTGTCAAGTGCAGCTACTCAATCCCAATCTCTACCTACATCAGAGCTTCCAAATGTCCAAGAGGCAGGACACGACACCACCCTTAGCTCTCACACTAAGGATATGCCTATGCAATCCACCGTGGCTAGCTCAATTGATACTCAATCTACGCAAGTGAATGCTCTAAGGGCAACAAAAGACACGACCACTTCCAATCGACCTAAGGACTTGACACCGCAATCCACCAATAATAGCAAGTCCACTGAACTAGCTGCTACTACTTCCAATTAGGGATCACAGCAGTCACAGCCCTTGGCCGTGACAATGCCCCTTGCGGAACGTGTCCTTAGTAGTTTACCAGTGGAGGAGGTGTCAGAACCAACTTCATTGACAACTCCAACACTTCCAATGCGCCTAAAGCCTAGGTTGGAGGAGTTAAATAGAAATGAAGGGCTAGACTCTCCAAAAAGGGAGGCAATTGTACCCTCACAACCTAGCGAGGCTACTCAACCGGCCATGGCTATGTGCCATAAGGACACACTAGAGAAAGAGAATGCTGAGGCCCAACCAAGCACATCAACGGTTGACCGAGTCCAGGGTCCTGAGTCGTTGAGAGATGCACCTTCACTGACCAAGAAAAAGAGGAGAAAACAATGAAAACAATAGCAGTTATAGGTGGTTGTGGACCCCAAAAACATTGACACCAAGAGCGTTGGAGAGTTGTGGAATAAAGCATTGAGTCCATCCACCAATGAACCCATTGATGTCTCTCCTAATAGTGATGAAACCTCAAACACATCCGTGTGCTCTAAAAAATCAAAGCAGTCATTACCATCAAGAGTTGCTTGCAACACTCAATCCACCAACAACAGAACTCACATTGACCAATCAAGAGTGGATACAATGCTGTCACAACAGGGTGACAAATTTATACTAGTCACATCCAAGGAGAACCATGACGCAATAACAAAGCCTCAGGAGAAACATGTAAACCCCAAGAGCATAAGAAATCCTAGCGTTGACCAATCTTGCTCGTCTAGGCCTGAACCCCGAGCTATGCTAAAGCATAGGCAAACTCATAGAACCTTGCATGAGATAGCAACCAAGCAAGCCCTCGTTGAACATAGAAGTGTCACAGAATGCTTAACCGAGTTGGATGCTAAGCTCAAAGTGTTCGCACGTGTCTATGTCCTGGCAGACATGGGCGCATTTCCTAAAGAGTAGCTTGAAGAATACTTGCCATTTTCCTTATCTTGGGAAGAGCAAGAACTTCTTGATGAGCACTATAACAGGCTCCTTTATGAACACATGTGACTCATCTTTGACGAGGAAGCCGACAAACTATGCTTAACTATAACATTCAATGATGTGCTCTACCAACCAAATCTCTTAGAGATAGAGCAACTAAAGTGACAATCAGAGGGTTGAAGTCAATTTGAACAACGTTGGTTTGAAAACTGTGTTGCAATGGTTGAACTAGGAGCCCAGATCATGACAGTCTCAGAGGAGTGATTGGCCAAATGGCGGTCTCAAAGAGACCCAACTTATGTGGCACCAACTTCCTTTCGAGTGCTGACTGCCATTTGGGGTACGGAATTAGCTGAAACTAGCCAAGAGAACTCTCTGTCTGATAAGGTTCTCACTGAGGAGGAGTTACATGTTGCCAATAGACTCGGACAAGGTTCCATGCTACTCGATGTTGCAAAATATCTATCGGTATGGAGTAAGCTACCACGAGTACTAGATGTGTGTGCCACACTCCAGTACAATCCGGAGTTCTACAATTGGCTTTTATCCTCAAGAAGTGACATGGATTCATAGATATGTACATAAATAAACAATGAATTTTGTGACAACGTATAGACAATGTCAACACACACAAGCAATGATAGTCAAGCACAGGGAGAAGAGAAGCTCCTCAGGTCCTCCTCTCACCACACATTTAGAAGTTTTGTGACCATTCCCACCTCAGGTGGAGGGCATGCAACCCTCATCACCACCATAGGAAGCTCTGACCAACATCTCTGAGGGTATAGACAGGGTACCATCCCTTTCTATACACCTTTCCCCCTTTTCGGATGGCTGGAGGCCAAATGAACATCATCATAGGGGCCATCCCTCTACTACAAACACTGCATGCCTCACCTCTCCCCTCCTCATCATGTGTGCTTGATAACCCACTGTATAATCCCTTCCATGCAAATAGTTTTGTCATGTCTCAAGGCCTAATCCTTGGTTTGCATTTTGCAGGTCCCCCTACGGTAGTAGACATGGAGCACCCAGTGCAGCTGGCTTGCAAAGATGCTATCTGCCGCCGTTGAAGGGAGCATGCAGCACAAGCTCCTCCACCAGAACGCTATGTACCTAGCCTCAAAAGGTATGCAAAGAAACGAGGCCCCAAGAGACACCTCCCCGGACGTAGGCCAAAAAATCCCCAGGCTAGGGAAATAGAAGCTCAAGGGATCACACAAGGCATGGCAACACCGGTCGTGTGGGCCCCCAACAGATGCTCGGGCACCATGTGCTCGAAAGAGGAGAGGGCAGCTCAAGACAAGCAAGAATTTGATGCATTGTTCAAAAGTATTTTGGAAATAGTTGCAGCCAGGGACTACACCATTCAGGCCCCGGGTAACATCTTCCTTGCCCAACCTCACAGGAGCCCCTCACCAGCAAAGCCTCAGTCGCCCGACCACCCGGACTCTCCCCGCCTCGTACAAATAGAGTAGCCCCATGTTATATCTCTAAAAGGGTTACGTACTGACATGTTCCCCAACTGTACAAACTTTTCATATCTGCGTTTACTATGTTTCACATCTTTAGCAAAAGAAAAAGATAATCAAGTGCATGTGATAAGTATCTAAGTCAACACCATGTAATTCAGATAAGTGATGTCTCCTTGTGTTGCACTGGTTTATTATAGTTGTGGCATGAGCCGTGCATGTACTCTCATGAAGTGACAAGTGGATGCAGGATGACATTGGTCTTTGTGCAAAAGTGTTTAATGCCCAAGTCACCACAAGACTACCGACCCCACAAAGAGCCGCGAAAAAGCCATGCTGCTGAAAGCAAAAATCACCCGTGCGAGTGCCCACATCGCATGGCCCAAAGCATGATCTTAACCACTTCCTCTTTTTGGGTTACACTCTGCACCGAGCACTCACGGCAGCTGATACCCCAATTGTACCAACATCGCATGTTCCAAAGAGGGTTGCAATATCTCAAGTGTATCTCCCCATCTCAACGACTGCTTCTCTAATAACGAGGCTAGGGCACAATCATCACTGTAATATCCATTTCCTGAGCCTTTGAAGCTTGACATTCCCCAACCCATTGAAAGGTTGATAGCCTTAACATATTGCAATGATTGTACTCAAGCAAGTCCAACAGAAAGAAATAAAGAAAAAAAAAACACAAGAAAAAGAAATGGAAAAGAAAACGAAAAAGGAAAAAAATAATGAAAAGATATGAAGCACCCACAATCACAGCACAACACCTAGGGGTCCTCAAATTAAGTACGTCTAGTGACCTTGGTCGGTTGGCTCCGTCCCTAGTCCCCTAGCCCTTTAGCATCACCCACAATTGTTCAGGGCACATCAAGGGCATGATATACCTAGGGAGCTTGTTTCGCCTATGGTTAGACCTGTCACCCTGACCCATTCGCATGATTCCCTCTTACACTCTACCTTAATACCATTGCAATCAATTGTGGTAAGCACCGCACAAATGGCCATGAGAAGTTCACTGTCCTCATCATGCAGGTCCAATATACCAGCTAGCGACAATGTAGTGTCCTTGTGTTCAATTATAATACATCGTGCAGTCACAACGCAAAGGATGCCACATACACCTTCACGTGTACTTCTCAACATGGACAACTTCACTTCATCCACACAATATTACGAGAAACCAGTCGCAGTCTTCTAACTACGTAATATCTAAGTATGCATGAGCACTCATATAATATCTGCACCAAAATATATACACAGCTTGGGTCCTTAAGTGTAGGATAATACTCTCAACTTGCTTAGAGTTCGACCTGTCTCCCAAATTAATTGAACTATGTCTTGTGTACGATAGAGAAGACTAGCACTACCCCTAGGGAGAGACCACCTATGAGAGGTTTTCAATTGCAGGTATTGAAGACTCCAATGAAAGTGGTGATTGGGGATACCAGAACCCAGCTTGGGACGGGGTTTAAGGGCCAGGAGACTATAGAGGAGCTCATTTTTCACCCCTAGCACAGTGTGAAAGAGAGAGAGAGAGAGAGAGAGAGAGTTTCCAGCATTGATTCGATTCAACCTTGTCATTGGGGAGTTCTTCGCATGATTCAAGTACATCAGAACCTTCTTGATATGTATTTGTTGTGATCTGGAAGTCGGCGTGCTTGGTGCTTGCGTGGATCATTGGATTCAATGAGATCATCCTCGGCACGACCGTCGCCTGTCAAAGTAGATTGGGTTTGGGATGACTCCTAGAATCAGACTATTCAGCACTCGGAGCGCCCAATCCATCCAGCCCTTGAACCACTAGGATAACTCGGATCGCTCGACTCAGACATGTACCGCTCGGCCTGTCCGAGTCAACCCCTTAGGCCACTTGGCCCTCAACCCTTTTTTGACTTGGCCCACTTTTGCCACTTAGCCCTCGGACCACTCGGCCCACTTTTGTCACTCGGCTCTCGGACCACTCGACCCTTGGACATATCTGTTCGGTCGTCTAAGGTGCCCTTATTCAACTATTCGGCCTGTTCGAGTCTACCACTCGGCCCCTGCAATTTGGACGAGTTGGGCTGAGTTAGAATTTTGCAAATTTTGTGGAAGTTTATACCAGACCCAACTAGATCTCAACAACGCTAACCTTTGTGATCCATCCCGACTCTCGGGACTCAATTCTGGCGCAAGAAATAGGAAATTTTGCAAGACGCAGCTTCTTAGCAGCTAGAGTAGGTTGTTGAGAGATTCAGCGCCTTAACAGCAACTAATGGAGACATAGATGGACAATTGGAGTCCAGCATAGGACTAAGCAAATAGGAATAAGAACATGGCTCTACACGACCTCCTTAGCCTTATCGATAGCTTAATAGAGCAAGAAAACACAACCATGTCAGACGAAAGCTCAGACTGCAGGGAGAACGAGGAATTCGACTTAGGAGCTTTTCCAGAAGTGATCCAGTAGTTTGTGAGTAGCTATGACTCTCACACTCAGTGTGAGCACCACGGTAGAGTGGCAGAAGCCATTATAGCTGACCTAGAGAAGGAAAGAAAACTAGCCCACAAAGCACTGCGAGGCATAATGGAATACAACTGAGACCAGCAGACTAGGAGCCTAAGGCAGAACACAGAGATATGAGAGATACAATGAGTGCTGAACCTAGCAGGCAGAAATTGAATTGACCATGAGAGAGCGCTAGAAGGAGACTTGACGCTAAGTGAGCTTCTCATGAAGCGATTGCTAGACAACACTGCAGCAGAGCAGAGTACTATAGCATTGGCCACATCACTACTAGTGGGGTTGGGGGTGAACCAGGGCTCCAAGAGCCAGCCTAAGATACTAGTTGTCGCAAAGCAGCTCGATAAGTACCAGCCAGTGAGCTTTAGCATCCAGTGTGAGCGATCAGGCACAAGCATCCAAGATACTAGTTGTCGCAAAGAAGCTCAATAAAGCCTGATTGGTACGGCTTTATAGAGCAGTTCAAGCAGGTCTGCGAGGCCAACGGTCTTACCAGCTTGACTCAATGCTCTCAAGAATTTGAGCCTTGCTTGGGAGACAAGGGTCGGACTTGGTACACAAGTCTAGATGCTGCAAAGTGAGTAAACTTCAATGGATTGAAAAACCTCTTCATTAAATAGATTTTTCGAGCTCGAATACTCGAATAACCTGCTAGTACGACTTATGAATGTCAAGCAGAAGGAAAAATAGGACATCCGTGACTATGTGACCCATGTAAGGAGTCTCTTCAAGAGGATCCTGACGGGACGAACGGCCAACCGAAAGAGTAGTGTCGATGGTATTTATTAGTGGGATATGAAATGAGGAGCTTTATAAAGCCTTGGCGGGCAACTCGAGCTTGCAGCGAGATGTGCTAGCAAGGGTGTTCGAAGAGGGCATTCGGGTCAACAACCAATTGAAGGAGAGGAGCTCTAGGAACTTGAACCAAGACAAGACCCACTCAAGAAGTTCGGAGAGAGCTTTAGCATCCAGTGAGTGATCAAGCACAAGCACCCAAGATAAGGGAAAGGCTGCAGACACCAATCAAGAATTGACTGACATGAAAATGGAAATAGCTAAGATGCAAGAAATGCTAAGACGACCAACACGACCACATATCCAATGCGTATACTGGCAGGAGCCACTTGTCGGCTGACTGTCAAGACCCCAGGTCACGACATTGTGCTAACTGCGGTAGGTTTGGTCATGATAATGTGCATTGTAGATTGCCTAGATGACTTCCGTGTTCACAACCATACAATCAACCATACCTAGCAAGCAGGCCACAACAATTCTTCGGAAGGGGAGAGCCATTGGCCCTTCCCATGCCAAACAATGCTAAGCCGCTTGTTCCTAGAATGGATATAGATATGGATATAAATCCTACTAGAATACCCAGACCACCTGGCCCCTATGTGACACATCCACTGAGCGACGCTCCAATCCACTACGTGGAAGAGCCAAATGAGGAGGAGCCTTACCTATACCCTTACGTCTCGCATGATGATGAGGGCAATGTAGTCCTTATGGAGTATTGACCAGTACCGGTGATGGGGTTAGGTAGGGGACGAGGTAGAGGCTTAGGAGGGTAGACCGAAGAGCCAATCATGTGTTGGACCTGCGGCCACTCGGGACACATCTCATCATGATGTCGTGAAAGAGAGCAACAAAGTAGAGACAAGGTTGACCTATGGTGTCCTGAGTGTGGAATCGCTCATCTCTTTATTGATTGTCCAAAGCGAAAAGCACCCTCAAACAACTTAGCTAACGTGCCATCTGTCCCATTGGGGCTATTTGGTGTTGAGAATTTGGATGGGGAAGCTACACCTATACCATTGCATGTCATGACCCGTGCACAAACGAAGCAGACCGACATATCACTGTCAGGTCCTAGCAATCTTGACACAGCTTTGATAGGGAAGAAGAGCCATAGGCGGAGGAAGAAGAGACCTGAAGCTAAAATTGAGCTAAAAATTGAGAGCACCACAATGCTACCTGCTGGAAAGAAAGTCACTGATGCTGAAACAGAGACATCAGCCCCTAAGACTGCTGAAAAGGGAAGTGCTAAGGTGGGGGAGTACCCCAAATCGAAGCGCCAACTAGAGGCCATTGAGAAGGTGAAGGAGTGGGTAAAGGAGGCTCAGGAACACCTAAAAGATGCAGAGCCCATCTTGGAGGACGAGATCAAGGATCTCTCTAGCATCAGCATGCCACTCTCACCCCCTCCACCGAAACCGAGAGATGCGGTTGTGCCACAAGTAGTACCGCTTAGGCAAGGCCTTAACTCTATGGGCCAGCAACCCAGCCAGGGGCGCTGGCCACGACAATCTGGAATAGGAGAAAGACGAGTAGCCAACAACCTCCTTACCACTCTAGTGACCACCTTGGTGACGGTAAGCCTGGAAGATTTGCTTAGGCAGCATCCAAGTCTATCGTAGAACTTGAAGCAGTGGGTTAAAGGGTCATAAGAGCAAGCTGCTACAGACCTACAAGAACAAGATGTAGAGACACAAATACCAAGTTTGACGTTACACTCCATGCCCAAGTCCTTGCATATTAATTCTTTTTGGGAAGGCACCAAGAAGCACGTAGTCTTACTAGTCTCAGCCCTAGGTGACACAACAAGGAAAGGGATTGTAGACACAGGGGCGGGAGTCAGTGTACTGAGCCATACCGTGCTCGTGACTTGGGGCAACCCACTTGTCAAGACAGCTAGGTTCAATATCACATTAGCTAGCGGAATGAAAGTGAAGCCATTTGGGGTGCTAAAAAACTGGCCAATAAAAATTGTTGGAATCCAATTCTCGGTTGACTTTCTAGTCATGAAGGGAGTGGACTATGATGTCCTATTGGGTTGACCCTGGATGCGCAATGCTAGAGTGATAAAAGATTTGGGGAATGGTCTCATCTTCCTAGGCAATAGAACAAAAGCCATGAGGGTAGAAATGGACTCTTGGAAAAATGCACCAATTGACCTTGATGCTATCTCCGCGGTGCTCAAGGGTGATACCCAGATCAAGTAAACCTATGGGCCCCTAACTAAGTATATCCCATGTCCTGAAGACGAGCAAGACTAGATGCATGTCCTTGCTACCATCGACCTGCCATTCTTGGATGATGAGGAGTACGAACATGCCCTTAAGATGATCGGCGAGCCCAAGAGTGCACCCTTAGTACCAATCTGCATGATGGTAGGAAACCTTCACAGAAGACCTAACCTTGTCACCTTCCAAGTGCCAACCAACTGGAGGGAGCTCCAGGGGATTTTAGAGTATTTGACCGACAAGCTAGCAGGAAATCCAATAGCAAACTTCAAGCCACTCCAAGATCTCTTAAATGAACCAAGGTGGCAATGGGCTAGGGTGCATGACCTAAACCTCAGGTACAGTTAGGCCATGGTTCCCGATGATCAAACACACGAGACATAACAAGACCTAGGAGATGACGAGCGGTCAGATGAAGATGCTTCCAATGACGAATGCAAGGAGCGCCGTTGCTTCAGTGATGATGAGGGTGAGGATGAGGTAGAACCATAGAATATAACACCGAAGGACGAGTGATAGAACATATATGGGCATATTCTAGGCTGAAGAGAAAGAACACCTTCAGGATACAACAAGGGGTCATGCGCATGGATTGTGACTGCGCTTGGTTGGAACGTACAAGAGCCATAGATTTGGAACAAGAAGGCCTATGATGGGACCTGAAATGGGCCGGCACTGGCTATGGCACCAGTCGGACCTCATGCTCATGACAGACAAACACACCCTCATGGCCTCGCGGACCAGGAGCGTCAATCTAATGCTAAAGGAAAAACTACCCTAAAGCCTAATTCATGTGTTTATAGTTTCATCGTTTTGTAGTCCAACGTTTCCCTTTTTTATAAACTCTTCAAAGGGAGAACCCATACACATTGGCAATGCCACGATAACATACATAGAGGCAACCTCTCAGTAGGAACATCACGGCCCCACTGCAACTCTCCTACATCGCAGGGATTAGCCTCTTGATGCACTGCTCAACATATAGAACATTCGAACACAAACTCCTCTCTTTTATATTTTTCGTATTTCTAGAAGATATACCATGTGTCTTCACTTAACAATCCCTTAGGAAACTGACCCTCTATCCTACGGCAAGGGATAACCTTACACTCTCGATCGTGGGTCAAATTCCTAAGAAAACAATTGCTATGCAGTCCAGGAGCTTTTCCATTAATACCATGAACTATGCATAATGCATAATGTGAATGGTTTAGTGCACAAACAAAAGAAAATCAGCATTGTGCACCATGGGAAACAATTCTTTTCATGATTTCCATACTAACATTTATGTAATGAAACGAGAAAAGACATCGAGCCTTACGCTCATGCTGCCTTTCCCTTTATTTTAAAACAAGGTCCTATATGCATGATGCAACACATAGAATAGATTTTAATTTATATTGTGACACTCAACCTCCCCTCTCACCCTACCGTTTAATGTTTTGCATTCGTTGATAGGTGAAAGAGTCATTTTATGTGTGTTCTTTACAAAGAAAGTGATAAACATGAATGAAAATATAGAAACGAGGGTAAACCGAGGCCAACCTTGTGCTTTACCTTCATTATACACTGCACAAACACACATGTAATTTTCTGGAATTTTTATTTTACCGTTTCCTAATTTTCTCCCATTTAAAACCCATTTTTCACCATTTTTTGGTATTTTTCCTCTATTTTCTTCAATAAAAAATGACTAAAAATTAAGACTGATTGTGGGCTGTGGCCCTTAGGTTCCTTGACAGCAAAATTTTAGGTTCTGTAGGTATTATGTCTCATATTTCCCATTTATTTTGCAAAAAACCCCGTTTTACCCCTTAAATGCGTGTTTTTCGGGTTTTATACCATTAATTTCAGCCATATCGCTTATGATTTTCTTATTTTCAGATTATAAACTATTAAAACTCATAGAAAACAACATCATAATGAATATTCAGCCCATGGGAACAATGTTTCATCAATCAAATAGCATAAAAACTCATTTTTTCTTCATAAAAATTGAATTACTGCTTAGGTTTCGTGTCTCGGGATCTCGGTTTTGGTGCAGGACTGCAGGTTAGCCCACATTCAATGTCCAACATCTTCACAATCAACAATCTTCATGTCTACATTGACCCAGAAGCAATTCGGTTCCAACCGGACAAGCTTTCCTTCACCATTCTTCATTTTCCTCTTACACACAAGAACAGCCCCTTAGGGGAGAGAGAGGGAGGAGAGAGAAAGACTAGAATTGGCTCTCTTCATTCAGGCCACCATTGCTCGAGCGAAGACAAGCGAAATGATCAGTAGGGAAGGAGAAGATCGGGGGTATCATCGATTGGGTAGGTTGTTTGCAGGCAGCAAATCATCCTCTCCATCATCTTGGCGCAATTTTCGGGTGCAGTAGGCATCGTTTTCTTCATCCTCTCTCTCTCCACGATTTCATGCTAAATGTCATGTGGCATAAAATGCCCCTAGCCCCCAAAGGTCACTACCCCTTTTGGCCAAAACAAGTCCACCTCTTCAAATCTTGCCCATCTTGTGGTCATTTCCTCGTCCGGCATCCGATTCGAGTGCTGTAAATTTTTGCATATCCAGCTTGACATCCCACATTGACTGGCAACTCTTGACAACCTGCACGGCAGTCTGAAAAATTATCAAAAATCCACAAGTGTCGCTCGGGCGCCTTTTAAAAGCCGTCTTCCACTTGGTGCTTAAAATCGTCCTAGCTGGAGCTGCCGTCTTCGATGCTAAATATTTTTTCCTTAAATTCCGGATTTTTTGGCAAATTTTAGGCACATCCCAGGTTTAAAACTCTACTTTTAGCCTAACCCAACCAAGTAACACACCAATGCTTAGAATAGAGTCACCCTCCGAGCTACGACCTCGGAAAAGACTAGCTCACCTAGCGAAGATGGAGAATTTCATTCCGAGTCGAAAGTGAGCTCAGAAAGTGACTCGAAAATGCTGAGGCATCCCAAGACTAGATGTACCAAGGGGGCTTGCTCGTCCACCTAAGGCATATATGCTTAAAAGAAGAAAGGGCGGACCAGTCTAAGGATGCAAGAATGAATGAACAACGAAAACCACATGACCTCCCTAAGAGATTTATGAGATGCAAAAAGAGCGATAGGGTAGTGATGCTACTAGGTGCTAAATGCCAAGGGCAAACAAGTGAACCCATTGAGGGGCCTACCGAGGTCAAGGAGGTGAACCTAGCCCTGGATGGGAAGACACCCTGACCTGTCTTTATTGCCGATGACCTGACAGAGGAGGAGGAGACACATCTCGTTGTCCTCTTACGAGAGTATATATACGTATTTTCCTGGTCCTTAGAAGAACTCAAGGGGGTAGATGTGGAAGCTTTCCCTCAACCACCAAGACCCACAGACCGCTTATTGTTTCAAGCGTTCCAAGCTGAGCACTAATGGCTACTTCTCATATAGCCGATGCGCCATCCATATCTACGGGTGTAGTGAGCTTACCTCCATGCCGATCGAGTTACCTCCTCTCCCGCGCACTCCGGTAGCTCCACGATTCAAGTGCAAGCTTCAAGCAAGCTCCATCCTCAAGCTCCACGTTCCAAGCTCCATCATCGCGAGCAAGACAAGAGAAGAGAAGAGAAGAAAAGAAGAGAGGAGAAGATGGAGAGCTTCTCCTCCCCGGTCCCTCACCCTCACACACTCACTCCCTCACTCCCTTACACTCTCACACTCCCTCTCTCAAGCACAAGCTCAAGCAAGCAAGAAGAAGAAGAAGAAGAAGAAGAGGAGAGCCACTTTTGGCCACACACAAGAATGAGCTTCTCATTCACTTTTCAACTTTATATACAAAACCCTAAATCCCTTTTGGGCGGTCATCCCCTTATCCCCTTTTTTAAATGGCGGACCGTGGCCTAGACCCTTTTTCCCATTGTCCTTCTATCTTCCTAGCTTCCTTTCCACCGCCCACCATCTACATTTACAAATTGCACGGGTGAGATCCTGACGCTCCTTAAATTAAATCATGATGCGCTTGCACTCTTTTACAAAAGTATTGACTTGCGCTTTTTCTTGTGCGTCTTTCTCTCGTTTCACTTTGCCTTGGCCATTAATCGTTCCAACCACTCTTTTTTCCCATTTGCCCCGATTTGTGCATGTTTTACCCTTTTTTACAACAGTAAACCCTATGCTTCTCCAATCTGATTTCATAATCCTACCCTATGCTAAATGCAACAAGAATCAAAAGCAAATAATTGAAATGATCTCCCCTTCTTTCCCGATCATTAAACAACCAAAATAACCAGAATACTTACTTGTATTGAAGATCAAAAGCCCCAACTTCCTACCTATCTCAAGCTCCGGTTCGGGGATGAATCCTTACTTTGACGCTCAATATGAAACACGCAAGTGCTCAAGCTTGAATCCGTTGGTCCCGGCAAACAGAACCAAAATGTGGGAGCTCTCGCTCAATTGCCAAGACCCATGGACCGCTTAGTGCTTCAAGTGTTCCAAGTGAGCTCTAATGTCTACCTCTCACATAGCCGACGTGCCTTCAAACCTACAAATGTAGTGAGCTTATCTCGATGCCAAAATGAGCTACCTCCTCCTTCGCACACACCTGTAGCTCCACAATCCTTGATGCTAGCTCAAGTGCCCTCAAGCCTCCTCCATCAAGCTCCATCCACCATAGCCGTGCACGTACAAGCAAAGAGAAGAGAAGTGGAGATGGCGAAGAGCTTCACCCTCTTGATCCCTCACTCCCACGCACTCACTCCCTCACACTCTCACACTCCCTCTCTCAAGAGCACACACAGAAGCAAAGAGAAGGGAAGAAGGAAAGAAGAGAGGTCTCTTGTTAGCCACACACCAAAGAATGAGCTTTCATTCACTTTTTGAACCTTATATAGAAGCCCTAAAATTCCATGGGCGGCCATCCTTTTTACATGACCGGCCTTTGTGGCAAGGTCCTTTCTCCTATTTCCCTTTTATTGCCTCATGCCTTAAACCTACACCTATCTATTCCTTTACAAATGGCATAGGAGGGAGCTTGGTGCTCTTTTACAAGATTTTTTAGAGTTTTTTGAGGTGCCTTCTCTTTAAAATTGTGCTTTCGTCTCAGCTTAGTCTTTTAGGGACTGGCTTTGTGCCTTTGCTATTTTTCTGTTCTTTTTTTGCTTTTGCTTCATTTTTCCGTCATCTTGAACTGAGGTTAACAAGATCCTAGCCTAACAAATTGTATGAAGCATCTTATTCTAGCAAAGAAAAGTTCCAAGAATTCCCCAAGTTGGTTCTTTCTAAACACACCATTCTAATTTATGAGACATAAGGTTTCTACATCAAGTTCATCCTTGTGAGAAACCCTATCTCCCTCAAGCCTCGTGTATTTCTCTTGCCTTCTATGGTCAAAAGATCAAAAAAATGAGATTATGTTGAATCTTGGCAATCAAACAAAAATTTAGTTTGAATCAACTACCTTGCTAAATATAGATAAAACAATGCATATTGACTCATGCACCCTCACTCAATCAATAGCTCATAATCTCTTACCTTGCAAGTCTACCACAAATATCCACAAGCTCAACTAGCCATGAATAGAGTCCATGACTCCATCGAGCTATGTAGACTAAATCAAGCCAATAGTCAAAGTAAGAAAACTCACCGATGGTTGTAGTCTAGGTGTGTTGGAGAGCTTCCAAGCTTTGATGATCCCTTGAACTACACATTTCACCAAGCCCAATGTGTTTCAATATTTACAAACTCGTGCAAGATTATGGCTTCTTGCTTGTCCCTCCAAGCCAAGCAAGACGACACACACACACACACACTCTCTCTCTCTCTCTCTCTCTCTCTCTCTCTCTCTCTCTCTCTCTCTCTCTCTCTCTCTCTCTCTCTCTCTCTCTCTCTCTCTCTCTCTCTCTCTCTCTCTCTCTCTCTCTCTCTCTCTCAAGTTCTCCTACTCTCACAAACTCTCTATCTTTCTACCTCTCAATCTCAATTGTGGCCCAAGAAGGTGAGGAGATGAGATTGAGAATCTCACAATATAGGTTAGAAAAGTAAGACAAGATTTCCTTGATAAGAAACACTCTCCTGACTTCAACCCCCCCTGCACACTTTCAATCAGAGAGAGTTTTTCATAGAGAAAGAGTCATGAGATGAGGATGAGAAAAAGATATGATTTTTTTACTCTACAACCATTGGAATGAGTTTTTTAAGTTTTTTTTCCACTTAAATATGGGATTTCTCTTTTACAACTAGGAAGGGCCTATTTTTCAAAGTGCATATGGTCCAAAAATCCATTCACGTGTGCCCTTAATATCATTAATGTCCCGTTCAATATTTCTTACTTGATTTTCCTAACTCGTCATCACTGACACATGTTAATATTGAAAGGGAGCGATGGATCGAAGGTTGGACTCGAGAGCTATGGCGGGAGAGCAAGAGCAAGAAAGGGAGAGACTAGAAATGGGAACTCCAATAGTCACAATGTGTGACCGGGCCTTCCTTTATTCAAACTATCACTAAAAGAATAAAGAATAAAGTGATGGTGGCGGCGGGCACCCGCCACCTGTAATGTGCAGTGACGGTGACTATCATTGTAGTAATACACGGGGCGGCTAGGTAGAGGCGCCTTTACCCCCAACAATCTCCCACTTAAAGGTGAATTTGCCCTAATGAGGAGTGAAAAGAAAAAGAAAAAGCACAGTACAACATGTACACATGTACAATAGGATGAGGAAAGACGTCATCTCATCTCACGCCCATCAACCTCCTGAGGAAGGCAAAGCGCTCTGTAGAGAGGCTTTTTGTGAGCAGATCTACAGGATTCTGGTCAGCCAAGATCTTGAAAAGATCAATAGACTTGTCCTCAATGACCCCACGTATGAAGTGATACCTCACCTCAATGTGTTTCGTCTTCGCATGGAAGACCGGATTCTTGGCTAACTGAGTAGCACTCATAGAATCTGAATGCAGTGTAGGGATAGCATCAATACCAAGATCAGCAACTAAACGACCCAACCAAATGGCCTCCTTGCAAGCCTCAGTGGCTGCAACATACTTGGCATCTGTAATAGAAAGGGCCGTGCATTTCTACATCCTGGATATCCAAGAAACAGTACCTCCAACATAGGTGAATACATAGCCGAAAGTGGACTTCCTACTATCTACATGTCCTGCATAATCAGAGTCAGTGTACCCCATGACTCATGTATCCTGGCTGCCATAGCATATGCACATATCTGTAGTGCCCTTCAGGTACCTCATGATACCCTTCACGGCATCCCAATGCTTCTTGCTAGGTGTAGCTATATAGCATACCACAACACCAACTGCAAAGGCAATATCTGTATGAGTGGCTATCATTGTCAAGATTGTGGGAGAGAAGGAAGGAGTCTCACTTGTAGCTTTCTTGCTTGCACAATGGGGGAATACACACAAAGGTGGAGACTGAAAAACAGTTTTCCTCTTCTTAGTTGTGTAAGCCAAAAAGAAGTGAAGTACATAGAAATAGAGTATAAGGAGAGTTCACATGCTTACTTCTCAAAAAATATGCAATAAATTAAATTATAAGGTGCACAGAAATGAGCTCAAGGTTCGAAAGTTCTGTTTTCAAAGTCAAGGAGTTATGACTAACAAAGCTACAATTTAGTACATTCCCAAATATTTACTATCTCTTGTCTTTTTAGACTTTAGCAGCTTTCATCTCAAGCTCCCAATCTTCATTGCAGCCTTACTTCTTAACCTTGAATTTTTTATGAATTTTTTAATTATTTCTCATGCATCCTAGTCAACTTCTGCTCTGTAAATTTTGAGTAGACTCTTGATCACTCTTTTCTTTGCTTGCTGCTAAACTTGCATTCAAACTTGCATCATGTTAACATTTTTCATGAAGTAGAGTCAATGACCATGGCTGGAAACAATGGTGTCGGTTGTTGAGGACAAGTTGGATGGAACCAACTTGTCCTCAACAATGGTGTCGGTTGTTGAGGACAAGTTGGATGGAACCAACTATGTAGTATGGGCTTATATGATGTTTCATATATTGGTTGCAAAGGGGCTTTGGAATATTGTACATGAAATTGAAAGACATCCTACTAGTGTTTCAAAAGCTATAAGTGTAACAAAAGCAATGAAAATAGGTGATGTTGAGGATGCTACAAGTTTTAGATTTGCTCTAGTTGATGCTAGTACCACCTTGACCTACTCCTAAGAAAATTCTTTGGGATGGTAGAGATGTAGAGGCTCATGATTTGATTGCATTGTTTATTAAATTTACCATGATCCCACATATTTGATCATGTAGGGCAACTAAGTATCTTGGGATACTCTTGCACCTTTGTACCAAGCAAGGCCCAATATTTCTTACGTATGTAAGAAGTTAGAAAGTGAACACATGGATGAAGGTGGCTCCATGGATAATTTTTTGACAAAGATTAAAGATCTTAAGGAGTAGTTTAGGGTTGCAAATGAGATTTTGCCAAATAGTTTACTTGTGCTGATTGTTCTCAATTGTCTTCTTGGTTCTTATTGGAGTTTTGCATCTATTCTTCGTTTGATTGTAACAAGCGAGATACATAGAAATTAGGGTTTAGACACCCAATCACACTAATCACGGTATATATGGTGTAAGTGTCCCAAATCAGGGCAACCAGTTATTGTCAAGAACATACTCTTCACCTTCATCTTCAGCTTCCATGGCTTCCTCCTTCCTTCTCTCCTCTTTTTTGTCTTTCTCTCTCCTCTTCTAGTCTTCTTTTCTCTTCTTCTTGCTCTCTCTTCAAATCTTCTCCTCTCTCTCCTCTCAGCTTCATTCATTATAATGTCAAGAATCGCGTGGTGGGGAGACTTGCTTGAGCTGTTGCACCAAACACAAACTGTACACACAAGAGGAAGCTCACTCAAGAACACAAGAAGAGAGATGGAGGCCAAAACGTTTTCTTACTAGTTTGTTCTTTTCCTTCCACACACTATACAATGTACACAAAGTATATATAAGATACAACATAAAGGAAAGTGACCTACTAAGTCAAACAGTGCATAATCGACTACACTAATCGACTGGCGCTATGTCTTTGCTAGTTGTAGGTAGGTGTAACAAAATAAATATAATAAGTGATAAATCAGTGGCCATGTGAGTATCATAATGACCACCAATGTGCTAAGTGTAGACATGCGGACCCATCTAGCCAGGCGGTCCATCATCAATGTCCGCATGTGTTGAGCTTGCCATCTCAACATATAAGTGGTATCAGAGCTTCAAGCTTTGGTCATTTTCTTCTTTCCCCTTTCTTCCTTTTCAAATCACAAAAACCCTAGTTACTTAGCTTACAAGTTTAGGTATAGTAAGAAGGATTACAATTAACCTTAGCTTTTTGGAGTAAGCATGAGCTATGGCTAGAGACTTAGATATATCTAGAGATAAAATGGTTAAAATAGCAAGTTGTCATTCTTTTCATGCAAAATGTAGGGGTTCCAAGAAAAGTTTAGAGTTCCAGGAGTTAGAAGAGGGCAAAACCCCTATTACTTTTTACCTCAGCCCTCCTTCTCTCACCTCTCCTACAAGCTACCATGGCCGCTGACTCCTACAACCTTCCCCAACTTGCTCCAGCCTCCTCCAGGCCATCAACCGCCACCAGGGGGATTGATTCCCCTCATCTTGAGCTTCAAGTTGAACACCCTAAAGGCCAGGGAAACCCTATTGTGGGCTCCAGGGTGCAACCCGCAATTTTCGGTGGAAATTGCGCTACTGCCCCTAGCCTCCTCCTATCTCTTGCTCTAGTTCCTGGCCTCTCCCTTGGCATTCCTGGCCCTTGGGCAAGGACTAAACCCTCCCTCAATGAGATTTGGCACTTCCTCCTCCGACATTGAGCTCCTGGTTGAACACCCTACTGTACACTGCATGTGGGTAGCCACCACTATAGTTTAGCTCAAGCTTTTGATCCATCCCACAACCCTTGTAGCTTAGCCCTTAGGAGACCCCTCACCCTTCTTGCGTCTTTCTTACCCCGATTGAAGTTATGGAGATTAGCATGCATGGGCTTCTTGTGGGTAGCCATGAAAGCTTCATTTGAAGCTTTTCATCTTTGAAGTTCAAGCTCAGGAATAAGCACGGGATCCCTCATCATCAGTGGAAGTATTTGAATGTCGAAGTCTTCTTCCATGGGAATACCCCAACCAACTATGCTTGCTTGATGGAGAAAATGGGAATCATGATGAGCTATGCTTTAACCATCTCCCCAAGCACTAAATATGTATATCAATCTGATCTTAATCTCTCAAGTTTATCCACTTGCTGAGCTTAATCCCTTGTTGGAGAGATTAAGATTGTATAGGCTGACATTAATGCCCATCTTGTCTTGTGTGCCTTGGATAAGCCTCAAAGTGAGTAATAGCCTTTGTGATCGGATAAGTAGCAGCCAATGAGTCATTAGACTACCAAGGTAACCCCTACCCAAGCTTTTGTTCATTCCTTGCATCTCATGAAACGACCCAATGTCTCCTTTCCAATGCATCTCATGTTAATTTCTTAATAAATTGTCTATCATGTATACTCCGAGTGAGGAAAAAGGCCGATGCCAAGCAAGGTGGTAAGATAAAAGAGAGGTGACCCTCCCTTATCACTTAAGACCCTAAAGGGGTGCACAACCCGGCCCAAGGGGAACTTTGTCCACCTCCCAGTGATCCGGAGCCAGATACTTGTTTGCAGGTGGTGCATGTACTTTTCCATGATCACCACCTCCCCTAATGCAATGATCCTCCTCAGACACCCTTTCAATGCTAATGGCACCCATGTATGACACTTGAAGTGCATGCAGTCAGAAGAGATTTATGGCAGTAAACTTCACTTATGCATTGATGATAGAGCATATGGATATGCAATGATTCTTGGGATGGTGCTCAATATGCTCAAGTTTCTATTCACGTTTTTTATCAAGCCTCTCAACATATGACTCATCCATATAATGCTTTTGCACTAAGAGACATGCAGTGTTTTTGATCATAATCAAGCAAGATCATCATAAAGATCCTATTACATAAAATTTTGTTATGCATCTAGGTGTAATCCATGTAGCGCATCTTGAAGAGGAATTTGTCCCCTCCGATTTGAATAAAAAATCTTCCCAATCAAAGCTACGGTTTGAAAGTTATGCCCATTTTTGTGCACTAGGGTCACTATGGACAAGGTGTAGACCGCTGCAGGGACAAGCACATTAATTCCATTGCAAAAAATTATGTTCATTTTTTTCACAAAGATTAATATCTCATCTTGAAGAGGACTTTTTCCCCTCTGATTTGAATCAAAGATCTCACCAATCGAAGTTTTCTACCAAAAGTTACACCCCATTTTACTAACAACAAGTCATGTGGATTGCATCTAGATGGCTAGCCATTAGAAAGGCAAAAGTAAGGCCAGTGAGGAACTCTAGAGGAAGATTAGAGACTCTAGGACCTCCATGAATGATGAACCAATCTCAGCACAAGATTACCATGGTGATATGTAGGAGGAAATGCCTGACACACGGATCCCTACAACTTGCTCAACCACACCATATGTCAGCATGAGCTTCGTCACATGGAACGACACAATGACATGGTCACCAACAACTGCCAAATGATGTCCAAGTTTGATCAAGCGATTGAGCACATGGACCTCTCAAACTCAAGGAATCAACAAACCTTGGAGTAGCTCACTACTCTTATTGCTTAATCAAATTCATCCTAAGAGAAGGTCAATGACTCTAGGCATGAATCTAGACTCCCACTACCTCAAGAGCCATTGCATGGTCCACATGGCATATTTGGTGCTAAGGGAATCCCCTCTTCTATCTATGAGATTGGTGAACCCTCTCATGTGCATGATGAGCCTCTATTGAGCTCCCCCATCAACCATGTAGCCAACATCCCCCTGAGGCCCTTCTCCCACCCTTGGTAGAAATGCCCCCACTCTCCCTAGGAGCCCCCATGCAACCTATATGAATTAGCCCCATCAGGGATAGTATGGTACTAAGGGTCAGCATGGAAATCATGGACAGCATGGATATAATGGAGAGCATGGGATAAATGCACCACATGGTATGTATGGGTAGCAAGATTTTCATGGGCAGCATGGCCCTCATGATCTATGTGACAAGATCCTCCTCACTAAGTACAATGGGCAATCTCCCTCACCATCAGACTTGGAGGAATGGATGTCCAAGTTGGAGTCCTACTTCAATATCTACCCCTGCTTCTGATGATTAGAAATAATATTTGCTTCTCTCCACTTGGAAGGATTTTTCCACACATGGTGGTGCTATATCAATCAAGAGAATCATTAGCTCATTGATTGGAAAGATTTTAAAATGCATATGGTCTAAGTATTTGTGTCTCTTGTGGAAAAAGAGCAATTTGCAAGACGGTGGTACACTCTTGACCAATGTAACCTCACTGTACGTGAGTACACAAATAAGTTTATGAACTTGATCATGTATGTGTAGAGCATTAGTGATGATGCTAAATTTCACAAGCATATCTATGGGTTGGAACTAAGCCTATCAATAGATGTCATAGCCCAAAAGCCTACCACACTATTTGAAGCAATTGAACTGGTTGAGAGATATGTAAGGAAGTACCGTAAGAATGAATATTTCCAGCAAGGGTCTGGACAGTCCTGCATCCCTTCAAGATTGGGCCCATATGGAAGTGGTTTCCGAGGCACCTTTGTGCCTAATAACAACCCCAGAATACCCACTTACCCCAGCTTCCATGCTAAAAGGGAACATGGAGCTTTTGGGACAACATTTGACTCTAATGCTGAGAAAAGTATGCTGAAAATAAAAAATCCACTGCATCACCTTCCCATGGCTCCAGTGTTGGCCAACGCTTCATTTCTCTCGATGTCGTGAAGGAATGGAAGGAAAAAGCCTATGCTTTAAATGTGGGGATAAGTACACTGCTGACCATGCCTCCAAATGCCCTTACAAGAAATCTAAGGTCAAGGTCCATAGCATCTATGTCATGGAAGATTGGCACAATGATGAGGATGACCTACCCACCAACCATGTTAAGCTTCCTTAGGATGTAGATCATGAGCAGTTCTATGACTCGGAGGATGGGTTTCCTTTTGACTCGCATGATTGTCCATCACAAATAGTTGATCTGACATCCCACCCACCTACCACTTCCCTTTGCTCCATCTCCTTGGATGCTTGGAAAGGTTCTCAAAGCCCCAGCACCTTGTGCATTCAAGGAAGTATCCATGAAAAGCATGCCTTCATCCTTGTGGACAATGGTAGCACTCACAATTTTGTCAATAAATCAGCCATTCATCAGTTGAAATGCACCCCTATGGAATTACACCACCCCTTGAAGGTCCAAATAGCAAATGGAGAAGAAGAAATTGGCACACATGTATGTCTTGCAGTCCCCTTATACTTGGCTGAAAATTATGTGGCATTGGTTGATCTAATTGCCCTAGATATGGACCCCATTGATGTTGTCTTAGGTTGTGATTGACTAAAACAATTGGGGAAAATTGCTATGGACTTCTCTCAGCTCTACATGGAGTTTATAATGCATGGAGAGCCCATGTGCCTAAAAGGAGTTCAAGATCGTGTTGATTTTCAGCTCATTACAGCAAAGCAACTCAAAAGGGAGTTTAAGAAATTCTCACAAATCTTTGCCTTGCAATAGAATAAGGACAATTCATGTCAGCCCTCTATAGTATCTAATGATTCAGCCTTGCAGGCCTACTTGAGGAGTATAGTGATCTATTTCAGATGCCTTCAGCCCTTGTGATAGCATCTAGCTTTATATGGTTTATTTTTCCATGTCTATACTTAGCAAGGTTCTACTCATGACAACCTCTATATACTAAGTGCTTTTTACGGTTCTGATTGAAGAGGGGTGTTAGTTTCTATATATCCCACTTGTTGTTACAATCCATCCCCACCTTGAAGGTTTTTTCAATTAAAAACAAGGGAAACTAGAGGGGAGTGATGGGTGGGTTTAGGGAGGGGTATAGAGTACTAATCTGATCCATATTACAATGAAAATGGGTGGGTAAAGACTAGGGACATGTTGTCCATGACCGACTTGCTGAGGTAAAATTGTCAACTTTTGGTAGGCGGCTCCAAATGGAGTGTGCCGCATGCCGAAACCGAGCTTATGATGAATACTTTCAGCCTAGGTAGGATGCACATGCTTGAGATTTGGGTAAGTACAAAATTGTTCTAAAACAGTGTGTAGCCCTATAGGCAGGCCTACAGGCAGAGGGTGGTCAAACAGGGGCAGAACCGACTAGTCTTCAGTCCATTATTGGGCTTGTTGGAGGTGGGGAAATAAATTGACAATGGTGGCTGGGTGGCAAAAGGCTTCTTCCAGGGGTATGCCTTGCCATTTGATGAGGTATTCCTTGATGGATCAAGACCTTAAGTGCTTCTCTCATTGCCCAATGATTGCCTCAAGGATATACTTGAGTGATGCCTTCTGGGGGAAGTTCTTCCACATAGTCCATTGAGGTGCCCATGAAGGGTTTTAGCTGGCTGACATAAAACACATTGTAGATTTTGGTGGTAGGGGAAATCTCTAATCAATAGGCCAAGTCACCAACTCTCTTTAGCATCTGGTAGGGGCCATAAAAGCGGTGGGCCAACTTGTTATTACTGCCCTCTTTGAGAGTGGAGTAGCGAAACTTAGGCACTTTCAAGAGGACCAATTCTGCTTCCTGGAATTCCAAATGTGCCTTTTGAAGATTCACTTTGCATTGTTGAAGTAGGCCTTGCATGCGATCCAACTCAACCTGCTAACTTTGAGGGTTTATCTTATCATTAAATAAGACTGTAGAGAGGGGAACCTTATACCCCTATAAGGCCTCAAAAGGGGAAACTCCAATGCTAGAGTGGGTGGAGTTGTTATAGGCGAACTCAGCCAAGTGGAGCCACATATCCCAACTGTGTTGTACATCATGGCAAAAGTGCCTCAAATATGTCTCAAGTCATTTGTTCACTCTTTCAGTCTAGGCATTAGTCTAAGGGTGGTATGCAGTGGATGGAGCAAGCTTGGTACCCATGGATGTGAAAACTGTCTCCAAGAAGTTGCTCATAAACTTAGCATCTCGATCATGTACCATGACTTGTGGTAAGCCATGCAACTTGAAGATATATTCCATAAACTAAGTGGCCACCTAAGGGGCAGTGTATTGGGTCTTAGTGGGGATAAAGTGGGCAACTTTGATGAGGCGATCAACTATCACATAGATATTATTCCACCCTTTCTCGGCCATGGGGAGGCCAATGATGAAGTCCATTGTGATATGAGACCATTTTCCTTCAAGAATAGGGAGGGGTTGCAAGAGGCAAGCAGGAAGTGTACTGTCCTTGTTCTGTTGGCATGGAACACATTTGGTCACAAAGTCATTGACATCCCTCCATAAGCCTTTCCAATGAAAGATATTGGCAATCCTATCATATGTTTTGAAAACACCCAAGTGACCAGCAGTGTGGCAAGACTCCATCTCTTCCATGATCTTTTGCGCATGACGGGAGAAGTGTGTGGGATGACAATCTTGCCATGAGACCAAATAAGGCCATGCTTGAGCTGATATTGGGAGTTTTTAGCCATGACCCTATGCTGTAATTTCTGGAAGATGTGGTTGAAGTGATCATCTAACAAGTAAGCTTCTTGAAGCTCTTTAATCTAATCACTATGCAACTCTGAAATAGAGGATACTCTACATGCCACATCCGAGAGATTAAATTAGCCATGTGAGAGCGGAATTTTGGTGTCGGGAAGTGCTTAAAAATAGCTAAAAATTATGAATTTCAAGGGAAAACTATTCACAGTCAAAGGCGGCGGCTCGATCTAGGACGATTTTAAGCGTCACAGTGCTTTAGAGGTGCCCGAGCAATACTTGTTGATTTTTCATAATTTTTCAGACAGTTGTGCGGGTTGACACGAGCTACTGGCCAATGCGGGATGCTAAGCCGGACGCCCAGGATTTTTCAGAGCTCGATTCCGAGTCCGGACGGGGAAATGGCCAAGAAACCGGTCAAGATGCGAAGGGGTGGACAAAATTTGGCCCAAAAGAGTAAGTGACTCTTGGGAGCCCAAGATTAAAAGTCACATGAAATGAAACATGCAAAATCGTGGTGAGAGAAAGAGGAAGATGAAGGCGCCATCACGTCCGAAAAATGCGCCATCATGCTTGATGATCAAGCATGCAGCCTGCAAACAACCCATGCCAATCATCATTGCCCCTCATTCCCTCCTGGATGCCAATCATTTCGCCGCCCTTCACCCGTCAAATGATGCTCTCTTTGAAGATCTCTGATTTCAGTCTTTCTCTCTCCTCCCTCTCTCTCTTCTAAAGGCAAGTTCATGTGGGAAGAAGAAGCAAGAAGAAAGAATGATGGAGGCTTGTCCGGCATGGATCGGATTGCTCCACGGGCTAGAAATGGTGATTGGTGATCGTGTTGAGCATGAAGTGCTGCTGATTTTCAGATTTGCAGCCATGGACATGAAACCCGAAACACGCAAATAAGCGGTAATTTAAAATTTTCAAAGAAAATTTGAGATTTTATGGCTTTTGATTGATGAAATGTCGTTCATGTGGGCTAAAAATTGTTTATGTGGCTGTTTTCCATGAGTTCTTGCTGGTTATAATCAGAAAATCAGAAAACTATGCATCTTGTGGTTCAAAATAATACATCGAAACACGTAAAATATAAAAAATCAAGGGAAAATGATGGTTTTTTGGCATAAAAATGGGAAAGTAAATAGGAACATCAACTAAACTCTTATTTTTCTGCAAGAAGGAACTAAGGGCCACAGCCCATAACCTGTTTTGAATTTTCAGTAATTAAATAATGCAAAAAATAAGGGAAAATACAAGAAAAGGGTGGAAAACCCCTAAAAAATAGGGGAAAAATATATTTTGGATTTCGAAAAATAAGGATAAATAAGAGCAATGTTTGTGAATGTTTGTGGGGACTGAAGCATGAGGATTTGCCTCAGTTCAACCCCACCTTCTTGTTCTAGTGTGTCTTTCTCCGTTTTTTTCACATAAAATGATGGTAAAATGCCTCATAAATCTATGCAACGACGCAATATTTAAACGGGGAAGGGTAGAGAAGTTGAAATATGTCTAAATGCCATGTGAGATGATGGAAAGGTTGTTTATTTTTATGCATAGCATTTAGGACGGATGATAATTAAAATTAAGAGCTTAGTAGCACGAGGATCACCTCGGTGCTAGGCCCATGCAACGAAGCAGGAACGGTAGTTGGAAACCATTAAAAGAATGTTTTCGCACTTGTGCACGATACTGTTTTGCTAAATGTTTGAGCACTAGGCATCCACCAAATGCATAGAGCATGAAAAGAATTTTAAAAAAATATCAGTGACCAGCTCCTGGACATGCATTGCAATTGGTTTATTAGAACATGACCTACGATGAGAGGCAGTGAGGTACCCATGCTGTAGGTAGACGCGGGTCCTAAAGGGGAAAGCAAGTGAGGAAGAAATGGTACACTCCTGGACACGCTTATTTGGTACCTTGAGCGACTTGTGTGCGAAATGTCTATATGTTGAGCGACGCATCGAGGGGCCAATCCCCAAGGTGTAGGAGAGTCGCAGAGGGTTGACGGCATTCAGCCGTAGGAGGAACCCATGTGTATGTGATTCGAGCCTTTTGGCTATGTGAAAGGGACTCCCTCTGAGAAGTCATATTGGGTTAGGATCAGTTGGACTACAACGTATTACAAACGCAATGTTTAGGAAGGTAGAGATTTTGATAGATGCTCCTAGCCGCGAGGCCGAGGGGTTGTCTTGTGCGTAGTGATGAGGTCCGGCTAGTGCATGAGCTAGTGCCGGCCCATTTTTAGGTCCATCAGTGGTGCATCTGCCGGGAGCCGCTTAAAAGTGGCGGTTCTCGAATCCTAGTTGTCTAGGGACCAACTAGCAATTTATGCCAAAGGATACTGAGATTGATCTGTTATTTATTGATAAGCATCATCTAGCAGAAATCCAAAAGCAAGAAAGAGACGAAAGAGCTAGGCAACGTGTTGAAATTTTTAGGAGATATTCCCCTAAGCGTAGCGATGCTAAACCCTTACGAGGGAGTGGATCTAGTGGTCTTGGAGCCAGAAGCAGCAAGTTAGAAGAAGGTGGAAGCTCTAGTGCTCCCCTTTCTGCCATAAGCCAGTCTACATCAAGTGCGGGAGGTGTAACCCCACCGTCCCCTATTCCTAGTGCAAATCCAATCCTCGTCATGGCGCAGCCTATTGCAATTCCAGCAGGAACGACGGATTTGCCGGCTCTAGGTTACCCGCTACCCATTTTTAATGGGCTAGTTGAGGAAGATGCGGAACTTCACATTAGGGAGTTTCAAAAGCTGATGTTTAACTGTCGGATTCAAGAGGAAGGACATTTAATGATGTTCTTCAATATGACTCTCAAAGGAAGAGCCGCTATATGGTATCATGGTTTAGAAGCCGGAACCATATTGAATATTGATTCATTTTATGGAGCTTTTCGAAGGGAGTTTGCCCCTGAAAGGGGTGGGCAATATTGGTTGCGTGTACTCAACGTGACCCGCCAAGAACCACACGAGGATATTCGTGCTTATGCGAAGAAGATAAAAGAGGTTTTCCGTAAGTTGGACACCTCTATTCCTATCCCCGCAGCTGCCCAATTACAATATTTCCTACATGGTTTGGACTTTAATATCCAATTGCAGTTGAGTAGTGTTCCCTTGGGGGATATAAATACTGCCATTACACGAGCACAAGAGGTGGAATCCTGACTACAAGCAGCCTATGCTTCTCGAGGCAATTCGAACATGGGTTTAGTATTGGGAAATAATGTGGCAATGGCCAATGGCAATAGTGGTCAAGGGATAGCGATGGCTAACCCTAATGGGAGAGGAAACATGATGCAGAATGTCCCTTTATTACCAGCTCCCCCTAGCATGTCGATGCCTACGAGCAATCAAATGATTCCAAATGATGGAAGCCAGGCGGTCAATTCTAACACCATGCCTGTCGCTCAACAACCAGTGCCTAATCGAATTGTTAGGCCGATGGAACGACATGGTAATGACCAAGGTTATGAGTCGAGTTCTTCCAATGTTCTTGGCGAGGTTAAGGACATGATGAAGCATTATACCGACATGATTACGGAGCAGTATCGGCAAATAGCCATTGATGTCAACTATCTTAAAAAACAACAAAATTTGATAGGAAGTAGATACCCAGATGAGGGTGCACCGTCGAGGTTTAGTTGCAAATGGTGTGGTGGGCAGCACTATCCAAGAAATTGCCCAAATGTTAAGTGCGACATTTGTGGAAAATCTGGCCATTTAGCAGCTACTTGCTGGAGTAAGATCAGTTCCCTCCAGCGAGGAAGTCGACAACCAGGGCCTGTTAATCATCATGCCCAAGGAAATGATTCCCAGTGAGAGGACGGGCCTAAACAAATACTTCAACGACCAAAGACTACAGTGGAGGAGCTACCAAGTGGTAATGGGGTTAGTTTGATTGAGGCTGTACGCGTTAACGATGCTGAAACCTCTAATTTGCGAGCTGTACTTACAAGAGGTCAAAAGGGTAGAGAAGCCGACAAGGATAAGCCTGCCGACGGAAACCCTAAACAAGGCGACAAAGGAACGCAAGTTTTGGATCCTGCCATGGAAGGGGGACCTTTGAAGCCCGTAGAGAGTAAAGCCAATAAGGAACCATCAAAGAAGAAGGTGAAAGTTAAAAAAGAGGCAATAAAGCCAGTTCAGCGACCTAAAGAGCGGATGGTTTGGCGTGAAAAGCGAGCTTTATCAAACTATCATGAATTCGATTTGGCGAGCTCTCTTTGCGAAGTCAAGCGGATGTGAATCTCTTACAGTTTATTAAGCTTTCCCCAGGAGTGCGCAAGGAATTTAGAAAGATCCTACGTACCGGGTATATCGTAGAACCTTTGGGTATTGCGCAAGTTGGTGATGACTGGTTCGAGCATGCTGAGAAGCATTGCCCAAGGGTTGCAGCCTATGTTGATGGGATATTAGTAGATTATGCCATTGTCGACACGGGATCATCTGTTAACATTATGAGTTCTGAACTGATGGAAAGGTTGGGTCTTGCGATCCAGAAAGATACCTCCACAATTCTCAGAATGGCAGATGATAGTTTGAGACAGCCAGAAGGCTGCATTACTAAGGTCCATGTCACTGTTGCAAATGTAGAATGCCTGTTGGACTTTAGGGTGATTCGGTTTGCAGGCCGGCCAAGTTACCAAGTATTACTCGGACGACCTTGGATCTTGCAAGCAGACTGCCAAGTGGATATACCCGCTGGTCGACTGATATTCGGCAGAGGTGCCCAGCGTGTGGTGGTTGATGCTTATCCTGAGTCCCCACAGAGTGAGAGAGCTCCTCTATCTTCTACAGAATTGGAGACATTAGAAGATTTATCTGGCAGTGAGACATCATCGAGTGATGAGTCCAAAGAGGGATCCACCACGGAAGATATCTATCAGATCACTTTGAATGAGCCGATAGAGGGCCAAGATCGTATAAGAGATGCAGATGTTATCGAGCTAGACCTTGGTACGCTTGATGATTCGCAGCCAATCAAATTAGGTTCTATGCTCAGTTCAGCAGAAAGGGAGGACTATGTGGCCTTGATCCAGGAATTCTGTGATATCTTTGCCTGGAGTTATGATGAGTTGAGAGGCATCCCTCCTAGTCTTGCTGTTCATAAAATTCCGTTGAAAGAGGGCAGTCGTCCTGTACGGCAGAAAGTAAGGCGTATGCCTTTCGAACTGAGGGACGGCCTGTTTGAAGAGTTACAGAAGCTTCGAAAAGCGGGTTTGATTTTTCCTGTGCAACACACGGAATGGTGTTCGCCAGTTGTGATCAGGAAGAAGAATAATAATCAAATCCGTTTATGTGTAGACTTTAGGGAGCTGAATAAGCAATCAGTTAAGGACTACTACCCGTTGCCATTTATTGACCAGATTTTGGATCAATTAGCGGGTAGGGAGATATATTCATTTATGGATTGCTTTGCAGGATACAACCAAATGGCAATTGCAGAAGAGGATAAGTTGAAAACAACTTTTATCACTGTATTTGGTACTTTTGCGTACCATGTGATGGCCTTTGGTTTATGCAATGCACCTGGTTCGTGGCAACGAACAGCAGATAAGACATTCGGTGACATATCCCCTGAAGAGTTGAAGGTGTTTATTGACGACTTAGGGGCCGCCATCGTGAGAGGAAGGCAGTTGATCATTCTAAGAAAATGCTTTGAGTGCTGTAGACAATTTTGCATCGCCCTAAACCCACGGAAGTGTGTTTTTGGAGTACCTTATGGGCTATTGCTGGGTCATGTGGTCAGTTCGGTAGGAATTGCAACAGACCCCGAGAAGGTCAAAGTTATAGTTGCCATGGGTCCACCATGCACTCCGAAGGAAGTTCATAGCTTTCTGTCTTCAGTTGGTTACTACCGTAGATTCATCAACGCCTTAGCAGAAAGAACGTTGCCGCTTACAAATTTATTATCCTTTAGCTGTTCGTTTGTATGGGGTGACCCTTGTAAGGTAGCATTCGAGGATGTGAAACAAGAGCTAGCAAGAGCGCCCGTTTTAAAAGCACCTAAAAGAGGTGAGGTGTTTTATATATTTTCAGCAGCCACCATGTATAGTATCAGCTGCTGTTTAGCCCAAATTTGGGAAGAGAAGTGGTACCACCCGATTGCTTTTGCTAGTTGGAAGCTAGGGGTATTCGAAATCAATTATACTTACATGGAGAAATTGTGTCTAGCGATGGTCTTTGGGACCAAGAAATTTAGGGATTATATTCTCTATGAGAAAGTCGTGCTTTATACGAAGGCGGAGGGGCTTCGATTATTGATGAATAAGCTACAGCCGCCTGATCGTCTAGCAAAGTGGTTGATCACTTTGCAGGAATTTGATTATGAAATCAAGAGTAAGCCACCAAGGTTGCAAGGCATCGTGGAATGTCTAGTGGACTTTGGGGAGCCGAAAGAATCTGTGGCTGAAGGTAGTGACATGGAGTTGTTACTTAAAATAGATGCGGCATCTATTCCCTCCTGGTATGCTGTAATAACGCATTATTTATCAACGGGAGAGGCGGGATCTGAACTATCTAAAGCTGAGAGAAGGAAAATTAAGCAGCAAGCATTAAAGTTTGCTTTGATCGCAGGTACATTATATCGGCAAGGGGTTGATGACATCTATCGCTGATGTGTGATGCCTGATGAGGTGCCATTCATTTTGGAAGAGTGCCATGATTCTGCTTGCGGTGGCCATTTTGCTGGACGGCTCACAGCACAAAAGGCTTTAAGAGCAGGTTATTGGTGGCCTGCTATCTTCCAGGATGCGTTTGCGTATGTTAAGAGATGCGATATTTGCCAACGACATGATAGTCGAGAGAATAGGAAACGACCACTCACCCCTATTATGGCGATACTTCCATTTGAGAAGTGGGGAATAGACTTTGTGGGTCCTATTACTCCGTCGTCGACTACACAAAAGAGGTACATCATTGTAGCAACTGACTACTTCACAAAGTGGCCAGAAGCACGTGCAACAAGAAAAGATGATGCTAAAGAAACTGCTAGTTTCCTTTTAGAGCAGATAATATGCCGGTTTGGTCCGCCGAAAGAATTAGTGTCGGACCGCGGAACGCATTTCCTAAATAAGGTGATTAAAGGTTTGACAGAGATGTGGCAAATCAAGCATAACAAGACAACCCCATATAATCCGCAAGCCAATGGGCAAGTCGAGAGCACCAACAAGCAACTTGTGGGCATTCTGTCTAAAATTGTGTCGAAAAAGAAACGGGATTGGGATAAAAAGTTATACGTGGCAGTGTGGGCCTACAATACGATCTTCAAACGAGCCACTGGCCATACCCCGTTCAAGTTACTATATGGGGAGGAGTGTGTCTTGCCTTTAGAGATTGAGCTGCCGACTATTCGGTTTGCCATCAATCATTCTTTGAGCGAGGAAGACGCACTTTTTGAGCGCTTGATGACACTGGCACATTTAGATGAGCTTAAACTACAGAGCTTATTGCACCAAGAAGTGGCGAAGCGCCGAATGAAACAGTTACACGACCTCAAAGCCAAGAAATACACCTTCAAGAAAGGACACCTTGTTCTGTATTATGATGCACGACGTGAATTATTTCTAGGCAAGCTAGAGCCCAAATGGGATGGGCCCTATCGGATCGTTCGAATAGGCAAGACTAAATCCACAGTCTTGTTAGCTGACCTTGAGGGGATAGAATTTAAAAATAAGGTTAATCTTAATAAGATTAAACCTTATTATTTCTGATTGCACTAAAGCTATGACTGCCTTGCAGGTCTAGGCGAGATCGATCAAACATCTGCAAGGAAATCGTGATAAAGGTTGATGGGTCGTTTGATCCCTTATTTAGAACACCCATATTTGGAACAGAGGTATCATCAGGGAAAGCTCATTTGGTGGAGCAAAGGATACAAGGTGATTGAGCAAGAAGGCGGGACATTTATTTGGGAGATCAAGGTCTTCTGCCATCACTGCCTACAAATTTTGACGAGCATCCCTATTGAATTCAATGATGATGGAGGGATGGAGCCTACAGTTCACCCGTTGAATATGTTGAATTTCGATTACCATAATTACGAGTAGAGTTCAGGATGGCGGGATATGTAAACCCTTTATGGACGTACACCTTGTACTTTGATGGGGCGTCCAAGGGTGCATCCAAAAAAGGAAGTGTAGGAGTTGTCATCCGAGACCCCCGACGACGCATTGTCATGAAGTTAACTGCTTATCTCGGGGTGAATTTTACCAATAATATGGCCGAATACAAAGCCCTGATTATGGGTTTGAATATTGCAAAGAAGGGTGGTATCCGTCAGTTATTGGTGAAAGGGGACTCTCAGTTGGTTTTAAATCAACTCAATGGGACATACATGGTACGGAACCCCATCCTTTGTATGTACCATCATACTGCCATAGCCCTGCTAGACGAATTCGATAGAGTGTCTTTTCAGCTGATTCCACGGAATTGGAATCAGTTTGCCGATTCATTGGCTAATTTTGCGTATGAAGAGGACCTCTTCTTTAATTGTGGCCCTTGTCCCGATATATCTATTGATGATGAGACAGGACCTGGTCGCTTGTGGGGTATGCTTTCTGAACATGCCCTCTTTGGCAGACGATGGTTGATCTGGGTGATACAGAGGGTAAGCGAGACTCATCTGCCTTTATTATCTTGGACCCACCGACTGGTTAGACGGCATGTGATGCGAACACCTCTTGCGGTATACGCAGGAGGGATAGGTCATAATCTAATGCATCTAGTTTAGGGCTACGAGCCTTTGTTCCCCTGGGAATAGTATGCTTTGATGTTTATCATAGTTGTTTCCAGGAGGATGTTATGCATAGTATTGTTTGATTTCATTAGGCCAAGAGGGCCGATTCAGTTTTGTAGCAAAGTCATGTCTGATTTCATTAGGCCAAGAGAGCCATTTCCCTGTCTAGTGCGGGTGCATTTAATCGGGTTTTTGTTTTTAGTGTTGTGCTGGACAGGTTTCATGTTCGTGAATGTTAGTGGAGCCTGGAGGAGCCTTTGCTGCGATGGAAGCTTCTTGTGGCCAATCCAGGTGATATTTCTCCTTTACGAGTACCTTTCTTTCCTGTTATATGTGTCTTTGTACTTGTCAAGGGGATACATTTTTGTTGGGGACAGAACCAAGGCATGAAGTCCCAGGATTAGGCTAAGTATGTTTGAGGGAGGTCGGAGTAGTCATTGCCTCCTGTAAAGACATTGTCAGGCATCGAAAGACCTATTTTAGAAGGAAGTCCTAGTGGCCCTGTTCTGCTAGCCTGCTAGGCAGCCGTTCTAGGAGTTCTTGTTAGCAGTGAGACAGTTAGAGAAGCCTGCCAGAGGATAATAATGATGATGCCAAGAAACCCTGGACATCCTAAAAGATGAATATAAATACGAAGGTATGTAAAAAGGGGTTCTAACCCCTGGCAAAGAAAAGAAAAGGAATGGAAATGAATAGGCAGTTGCTCATTGCCTTGCGAAGGCCTGGTAGGTTCCTGGGGACGAATCAGACCCGGGGCCGATACCTTGTCTTCCTAGGGGTGGCTTCTTGCTGAAAACCAAATGAAATGGCAAAACAAGGAAGGTTGGAGCGAAAATAAAAGTGAGCATTAGAAAAGGATTAAGTGTCGCCTTGCGAGGGCTTGGTAGGTTCTTGGGTGCCGAGACAGGTCCTGAGGCCGATGCCCTGTTCTCCTTGGGTCACTACGCTCAGCTCCCTCCTTTTTACATGCCCAAGTATGTTCATAAAATAAAAACCCTAAAAGAAGACATGTACTGAAAGAAAATACTCTTTGATCAGGCTATAGGAGTCCTCGCCTTGCAGGAGCTCGTAGTGGCGTTGTTTTTAGTTGGTAAGTAGCGCAGACTACCACTTGGGGCAACCTCTTTGATAGGTTTTTTAGTTTGGTTGTGTTGGAGCAGCTGGTTAGTGACTCACTTCGGATCTTCTATTAGATGACGCTAGGCCTACTCCTTGTGGATGTCATGCCTTGGTTCTGTCCAGGGGTAGGGGAAGCATTGTGCTGAGTTTTATTATATATTTGTTTTGTATCAGTTTGATGCTTCTTTGGTTGTTTATGTGTAGATATGTTCGTGGATTCGACGGGCTGAGTCACCCTATCCCATGGTCGCCAATGAGAGCGGAATTTTGGTATCGGGAAGTGCTTAAAAATAGCTAAAAATTATGAATTTCAAGGGAAAACTATTCACCGTCAAAGGCGGCGGCTCGATCTAGGACGATTTTAAGCGTCACAGTGCTTTAAAGGTGCTCGAGCGACACTTGTTGATTTTTCATAATTTTTCAGACAGTCGTGCGGGTTGACACGAGCTACTGGCCAATGCGGGATGCTAAGCTGGACGCCCAGGATTTTTCAGAGCTCGATTCCGAGTTCGGATGGGGAAATGGCCAAGAAACCGGTCAAGATGCGAAGGGGTGGACAAAATTTGGCCCAAAAGAGTAAGTGACTCTTGGGAGCCCAAGATTAAAAGTCACATGAAATGAAACATGCAAAATCGTGGTGAGAGAAAGAGGAAGATGAAGGCGCCATCACGTCCGAAAAATGCGCCATCATGCTTGATGATCAAGCATGCACCCTGCAAACAACCCATGCAAATCATCATTGCCCCTCATTCCCTCCTGGATGCCAATCATTTCACCGCCCTTCGCCCGTCAAATGATGCTCTCTTTGAAGATCTCTGATTTCAGTCTTTCTCTCTCCTCCCTCTCTCTCTTCTAAAGGCAAGTTCATGTGGGAAGAAGAAGCAAGAAGAAAGAATGATGGAGGCTTGTCCGACATGGATCGGATTGCTCCATGGGCTGGAAATGGTGATTGGTGATCGTGCTGAGCATGAAGTGCTGCTGATTTTCAGATTTGCAGCCATGGACATGAAACCTGAAACACGCAAATAAGCGGTAATTTAAAATTTTCAAAGAAAATTTGAGATTTTATGGCTTTTGATTGATGAAATGTCGTTCATGTGGGCTAAAAATTGTTTATGTGGCTGTTTTCCATGAGTTCTTGCTGGTTATAATCAGAAAATCAGAAAACTATGCATCTTGTGGTTCAAAATAATACATCGAAACACGTAAAATATAAACAATCAAGGGAAAATGATGGTTTTTTGGCATAAAAATGGGAAAGTAAATAGGAACATCAACTAAACTCTCATTTTTGTGCAAGAAGGAACTAAGGGCCACAGCCCATAACCTGTTTTGAATTTTTAGTAATTAAATAATGCAAAAAATAAGGGAAAATACAAGAAAAGGGTGGAAAGACCCTAAAAAATAGGGGAAAAATATATTTTGGATTTCGAAAAATAAGGATAAATAAGAGCAATGTTTGTGAATGTTTTTGGGGACTGAAGCATGAGGATTTGCCTCAGTTCAACCCCACCTTCTTGTTCTAGTGTGTCTTTCTCTGTTTTTTCCACATAAAATGATGGTAAAATGCCTCATAAATCTATGCAACGATGCAATATTTAAACGGGGAAGGGTAGAGAAGTTGAAATATGTCTAAATGCTGTGTGAGATGATGGAAAAGTTGTTTATTTTTATGCATAGCATTTAGGACGGATGATAATTAAAATTAAGAGCTTAGTAGCATGAGGATCACCTCGGTGCTAGGCCCATGCAACGAAGCACGAATGGTAGTTGGAAACCATTAAAAGAATGTTTTTGCATTTGTGCATGATACTGTTTTGCTAAATGTTTGAGCACTAGGCATCCACCAAATGCATAGAGCATGAAAAGAATTTTAAAAAAATATCAGTGACCAGCTCCTGGACATGCATTGCAATTGGTTTATTAGAACATGACCTACGATGAGAGGCAGTGAGATACCCATGCTGTAGGTAGACGCGGGTCCTAAAGGGGAAAGCAAGTGAGGAAGAAATGGTACACTCCTGGACACGCTTATTTGGTACCTTGAGCGACTTGTGTGCGAAATGTCTATATGTTGAGCGACGCATCGAGGGGCCAATCCCCAAGGTGTAGGAGAGTCGCAGAGGGTTGACGGCATTCAGCCGTAGGAGGAACCCATGTGTATGTGATTCGAGCCTTTTGGATATGTGAAAGGGACTCCCTCTGAGGAGTCATATTGGGTTAGGATCAGTTGGACTACAACGTATTACAAACGCAATGTTTAGGAAGGCAGAGATTTTGATAGACGCTCTTGGCCGCGAGGCCAAGGGGTTGTCTTGTGCGTAGTGACGAGGTCCGGCTAGTGCATGAGCCAGTGCTGGCCCGTTTTTAGGTCCATCACCATGATATTATATTTGTCTTGAGTGTGAGAAATATCAAAATCATAGTTTTGTAACGTTGCCACCCATCACCTTTACTTAGGAGTCAAAGTGGATTGAGTCAAGAAGTACTAGAGGACTCAGTGGTCACTTTTTACTTGGAAGCAACTGCCATACAAATAGTAGTGCCATTTCTTGATGGCATGGAGGATGGCCAACATCTCTTGGTCATATATACTCATTTGCATCTCCTTCTCATCAAGCGTGTGGCTCTCAAATGCAATCACACCATTCTCTTGCAATAATACATCACCAATACCCCTGCCATTGGTGTCACAATGAATCGAAATCAGCTTAGAGAAGTTAAGGTGACAGACAAGGATGGGGGCAAAAATAAGCACATCCTTTAACTGCCTGAAGCTATGATTAGCAGTGGCATCCCAAAAGGATGACACCTTTTTTAATTGATCAATAAAATGTGCTACAATGGTGGCATAGTGCTTAATGAAGCGTCAATAGAATGAAGAGAGACCAAGGAAGCCATGCAATGAAGTGGTGGATGGAGTGGACCAGTCCCTAACACATTGCACCTTCTTCGGGTCAGCCTGTATGCCATTTTTGCTCACAATGTATCCCAAGTACTCCACAGATGTCTGCACAAAGGTGCATTTTCTCTCCTTAGCAAAGAGTCGATGCTCTCTCAATATGTCAAACACCCTTCTGACATGTGCCAAGTGCTCCTTTGGTGACTTGCTGTAAATGAGGATGTCGTCAAAGAAAACAAGCACAAACTTGAACAAAAAGGGTTGAAGGATTTTGTTCATGAGGCTCTGAAATGTGGTGGGGGAATTACTCAACCCAAAAGGCATCACTAGAAAATGATAAAGCCAACGATTAGTCTAGAAGGCCGTTTTGATCTCATCTCCCTCCCTCATATGAATCTGATGGTAGCCAGAGCGTAAGTCAATCTTGGTGAAAAAGCATGCCCCTTTCAACTCATCCAACAAGTCGTCAATCCATGGGATGGGGTAGCGGTTCTTCACCGCCGCAATTTTGTTCAAGTCTCTGTAGTCGATACACATGCAAAACTTTAGCCATCTTTCTTCTTGACTGACATGGGATGCATAAGGGGAAGAACTCAGTTCAATGAAACCCATCTCCAATAGCTCATTGACTTGCTTTGCAACCTCTTCACATTCACACTTGGAGAGTCTGTAAGGTGGCTTATTTAACGGCTTGAAATGGGGCTCTAAATCAAGTGGGTAGTCCGCTTGCCTCTTAGGGGGATCACAAGGCCTCACTAAGTGTGTAGAGGCTATGGTACACAAATTACATTAGGGTTACAAAGCTTATGATTGGAGCATTAATGCAAGTACATATAAGGCTTTAAAAAGTTGGCTGAATAGTGGGAATAGAAGGGCTGAGTAGGCTTGTCCTTCTGCTCTTGAGTGTCTTCTTCTTCTTCTTCTTCTTCTTCTTCTTCTTCTTCTTCTTCTTCTTCTTTGGAAGTTGCTAGGTAGGAATTTTGTGATCTTTTTGAGGCATAACAAAATTTTTCAATATGTCACGATCTTTTGCAAAAGTCACAAACAATGTATTTCTTCCCTTTATACTTGTTATTGACGTAGTGAACCTATTATTCCTTTGAAGTGCTTACTTCCTCTTTTCCTTTAACCTTCTTCTCTTCCTCAAGGAGTGATGCTTTGATGCCTACCAGCTTTGGATTCGGCATATTAATTAGTGTGGTGGAAACATCACCAAATTCTATAGGAAGACTCTTGAGCAAGTCTCCAATGCATATGTCTTCTTCCATTTTTAAGTTAATCCTTGCAAGTTGAGTTAGCAGACTTTCCATATAATTTGATGTATTAGCCTTCATATCCAACAATCAACAATCCATAAATTGAGGATTTAGATTGGGCAACAAACAGTCTGTCTAGCAATTCCCAAGTGGCATGAGATGTGTCACTTGTCTACATGGTGAATATAATTGTCATCAAGCTCAAGCTTCACTTCTCTTGATCACTAGTTATTGACCAAAGGCCCTTCTTCACATATCTTGAGTAATCCCTTACATTGCCCTATGGTCATGAGGAGGATTGCACTACAAGGAGACAACGGGAGTAGTATGACAGGGACAAACACAGAATTGGTAGTGACCTAGGAAAAATGCAATGATGATTTGGGGAGGCACCAATGTCAGGGTTTTATGTAACACAAAGAAGCGGCCTGAGTAGAGGGAGATGTCTCTAGAACGAGTCATGTTGAGATGTTGCCTAATTGAGGAGATCAAGCTACTCCAAGTAAGGTAGGTATGGCTAGCTATGGAGGTAATGAAGGATAGAATGTGGAGGTACCACTTTCCTCACTGCGCCTATGGGATAAAGGCAACTTCTCCTAAGTCATTGCATGTCCCTTGCCCTACTACTCCATACAAAGAGGTTGTCTTAGGAGTCTGATTGCATAAATCTCAACATCTGAATGGTCTTTACATGAGAAAGTGTATGTTTTTTAACCTTGTAGTTTTATGGAGAAGGGGTAAGAAAACAACGTGTACAAATTGAAAAAGGCTTTTTATGGTGTAAAACAAGCACCTCGAGCTTGGTATGAGAAGATACATGCATATTTGACTAAATGTGGTTTTCAAAATAATCACACTAAGATCACATTATGTTGATAACATGTTACTCACATTAATCCTAAATGAGACACATATTGCTAAATTTAAGGTTGAGTTAAATTCATCTTTTGATATGCTGGATTTGGATGTATTGCATCATCTTTTAGGCATTCAATTTAAGCAGTGTGGTGGAGGTATTGCTTTGTGTCAAACAAGGTATGTTGAGACATTATTGTGGATGGAAGACTACAAATGGATTGCTACTCCTATAGAGACTCATTTGAAGTTGAACCTTCATGATGGCAAAGATACCTTTGATGTCTTCCTCTATCAACATGTTGTTGGATGCTTGATTTATGTATGCATTACAAGGCTTGTCATTTAGTTTGTAGTCTCATAGATTAGTAGGTTTATGCATAACCTACGTACTAAGCATTGATAGGCAGAGGTGGATCTTTCATTACTTAAGTGGTACTTGGCACATTGGCCTAGTTTATCCCAAGGTGAGACCATTACTACTAGATTATACATTTTTTTAGATTCTAACTAGGTTGGTTGCTACAAAACTCGTGTATCCACAAGTGCTTTTTACTTCATACTTGGTAGCTTATGCATATCATGGTTGAGCAAGACTATATCCACTTTTAGTTGTGAAGCTCCGCCGTTCAAGGTAGCTTTCATAGCAGCTATGGTTGAGTGTGTTTGGCTCAAATGCCGCTTGGCTTATTTGGGTGTTGGACTACCATCTACCACCACAATCTTCATTAACAATCAAAGCACATTTGCACTTGCATAGAATTGTGTTCCATTTACGTACTAAGCACATTGAGCTGCACTATAATTACGTTGAGAGACTCTGTGCATATGAGATTATCTTGGCTTATGTGCCAACATAGGAAAACCTTGTAGATCTTTTCATAAAGGGCTTGCCTTGTGAGATGTCCAAAGTCAAATTATCATATGCCCTAAAACTAATGTCCACAACCTTGCAGGTTTAAAATGAGGCCCAAAATGGCCTTAGATAGCCCAAAACGTAGCAGTTAAGCCTTCAAGAGCTTACCGATAGAATATACAGTGCTCTACTCGCACAGCAAAACTCACAGAGCAATTTGAGATTTTCATTGTGCCCTGCTTTTGGTGCCTCCACAGGCACTATCTAAGAGAAAGAGTGAAAGAATAGGAGAGTTTCTTACCCATTGCTTTCTTGCTTGAATCCTTGCTTCTTCTCCTTCACTTTAACCTTGAAAACTAGTCTCTCTTTATGGCACCACTCTGATACCATATCAAGAATCACATTGGGGGAGGGGACTTGCTTGAGTTGTTGGGCCAAACACACACCATACACACAAGACGTAGCTCACTCAAGAACAGAAGAAGAGAGATGGAGGTCAAAACATTTTCTTCTTGTTTTTTTCTTCTTCTTCCACACTCAATACAATGTACACAAAGTATAGATAAGATATAACATAAAGGAAAGTGGCCTACTAAGTCAAACAGTGCATAACTGACTATACTAATTAAGTGGCACTATAACTATGCTAGTTGTAGATATGTGCAACAAACTAAATAGAATAAGTGAGTGACCATGTGAGAATCATAATGACCCAACATGCTAAGTGTAGACATGCAGACCCATCTAAAACCAAGCGGTTCATCATCAATGTCTGCAGGTGTTGAGCTTGCCATCTTAACATCTCTCACAAGTTAATGATAAACCCCTTTTCTCTAGTTAACAATTCTTTCCCGAGCCTCACTATCCCGAAATAGGTTACTCATCAAATCTTATGGTGATAGATGTCCAAATATTCACTTTAGTCAATTGATATGTTGCAAAAAATGCTAAGATTGATCCATGGCATTCTCTAGAGAATCTTAGCTATTGCTTCTTTCAAATCATATGATTGCAAGAAGGCATCAGGTGATTTCCAATTTGTGATATTATAAATCTCTCAAATTAGCTACTACCACATTATAAGGCTTCCAAATATATGGTAGATGAATCAATGGATGGCCTCTATCAAACCCCAAGCCAATAACATATCTACTAATATCATGCTTACGAAGCAACACATATTTGCCCATAGGAGGAGAATCCATGTGATGTAGTCCTCAAATCATTTTCTCTATGAACCATGCCTTGGGCTTGCAATTCAAATTTGTCCCAATATGTTGGCTACACTTTCTAGGAATGTGACTTTTCCATCATGCTATTCATTGAGGAGGTCTATTAGGCATGGATGCCCACTTGCACCCTTTCTATTTGCACTTATCATTGACCCCTGAAGTAAGAGGATTCCCAACAAGTAGTTGCGGTCAAATCTAATGCATCATTCGTTTTCTTTGGCAAATATTAAAGGGTATGAATGGAAGGGGATTGATTGGCAAGATGTCATTGCCTACCCATACCTCACTATTAGGATTCTTCAATTTGATCTTACCCAAGCCCTTGTAGGAAGCTAGCAAGGAATTGTGTTGGATGCTAACTAAGGCTCATAGGGTGCTAGGAAAAGAAGCGCATATCGAAATTGCAACATGCGACTGAGTCCATTTGCTTATGATTTGGCAGATGCTCTAATCTAGGGGAAGGCAAGGATGATGTCAATGGCATTATATGGGCTAGTTAGCTAATCTATTTGAACTCTTTGACAATGAGAGAAGATGGGTTTTCACTTGTGTTGCAGTTTAGGAATAATTACTAGCCTTCCTTTGTGGTTAACAAAGATGGCTCAATTTTGAAGGACTTGATAAGTCTTGAAGATAAGCAACAATGGACATGCAAGAATGAGAGGGATTTTAAAAGGGCCATTCTCCAATCATACCACTATCCCTTCAAGCCAAATGGAAGGAGTACCCCATGGACAAAAAATTTGCATGGAAGAAGAGATTGGAGAACATTTGGAAGGCCACTCCTTCTTACAATTTAAATGTTTTGGTGGAGATTTCTCCATAAATATTGGAATATCACCCCTTTGCCCCTTTTATAAACATGCATAAGAGAAGGAAAAGCATTTGTTTTGGGATTGCTTACAATGCACAGAAGTTAAAAGTTGGTTTAAAGAGGCCATTTTTTAGGAAAATTTTGGGATGAGTGTCGCTCTCTTTGGTGATCATGTTAGCTTGGATTATAGTAGCTGGCAACTTATCAACGATTACTATCAAGTTCATTAGGACCTACAAAAGATACTAAATTACTTTTGGCACTCAAGCAAATGATTTCTTTAAATCTCTATTTTCTATAAACACTAATTTAATTCTTGCATACCAGAGTCCCTCAAACAAACACATCTTACTACTATATTATTTTGGTTGTAGGTTCGAAAAGTCCCGAACCTCCAGAGGGCTTCTTGAACCTACCCCTTTTTCCAAACCTCCTTTTTTCAATTAAAACCCCTTCCCCTCCCCCCTCTCTCACGTGTAATCTCTCATTTTCTCTTTCCCCTCCTCTTTTTAATTAAAAGCCCCTCCCCCCCCTCCCCCTTCTCTCGCTCATTGCAGGGCCTAGTCTCTCTCTCTCTCTCTCTCTCTCTCTCTCTCTCTCTCTCTCTCTCTCTCTCTCTCTCTCTCTCTCTCTCTCTCTCTCTCTCTCTCTCTCTAATTAAAACCCCCTCCCATGTCTCTCACGTATAATCTCCCCCTTTCTCTTTCCCCTCCCCTTTTTAATTAAATTCCCACCCTCCCTTCTCTCTCTCTCTCTCTCTCTCTCTCTCTCTCTCTCTGATTAAACTCTTTTATTTAAATTTTTCTTTTAATTAAATATTTTTAAAAAATAACTGTAATATTTGTTGGACATAGTTTTCCACACACTGAGAGAGAGAGAATAATAATAATAATAATAATAATAATAATAATAATAATAATGATGATGATGATGATGATAATAATGAGAAAGAGGAGGAGGAGGAGGATAAAAACAAGAAGAACAAGAAAGAGAAAAAGATGGAGAGAGAGAGGGAATAATCTTTTTTAAATTAAACCTTTTTTGATATAGTCTTAGAGAGAGAGACAAAGAGGAAATATATAATTTGAAAGAGAGAGAAAATAGGGGGAGAGAAAGGGGAAGAGAGAAAAGAGAAATATATAAAGAGAAGAAAAAATATATGGAAAGAAAAGAGAGTGAGAGAAAAAACTTGAAAGAGAGAGGAAAAGAAAATTAAGGGGAGAGAGAGAGAGAGAGAAAGAGAGAGAGACCGTGAGAGAGATACAAAGAGAGCAAAAAAGAAAGAAGAGGAGAGAGAGGGAGAGAGGGGGAACAAAGAAAGTGAATTATAGAGAGAGGAAATATAAAATTTAAGAGAGAGAGAGAGAGAGAAAAAGAAAAAGAGAGGAGAGAGGAGGAGAAGAAAAGGGAAAAAATAGACAAAGAAGAAAAGCAGGGAGAGAAGAAAAGAAGAGAGAGAAAAGAAGAAGAAGAAGAGAGAGAATTTGAACATAGAGAGAGAGAGACAGATTTACAGAGAGATGAAAGATAAATTTTAAATGAAAGACAAAAGAAAAGATTTTAAAGAGAGAATGAAGAGAGAGAGAGAGAGAGAGAGAGAGAGAGAGAGAGAGAGAGAGAGAAGAAGAAGAAGAAGAAAAAGGAAAAAAGAGGAGAGGGAGAGAGAAGGAAAAGAGGGGAGAGAGGGGGAGAGAGAAGAAAAGCAGGGAGAGAGAGAGAGAGAGAGAGAGAGAGAGAGAGAGAGAGAGAGAGAGAGAGAGGTTTAAATTTAAAAGAGAAAGGGAAAGAAGAAAAAAAAGAAATTTAGGAGAAAGGGGAAGAGAAGAAAAGGGGGGGAGAGAGAGAGGAGAAGAAGCGAGAGAATTATATAATATAAGGAAAAGATAAAATTTACATACTTTAAGAGAGACTGACGAGGGGAAAGGAAGGAGAGAGAGAGAGAGAGAGGAAACATGGAGAGAGAATTATAGAGAGAGAAAGATAAAATTTAAAAAGAGAGAGAGAGAGGAGAGAGAGAGAGAGAGAGAGAGAGAGAGAGAAAGAAGAAAAGCACAAAGAGAAGAAAAGGAGAGGGAGGGGGAGAGAGAGAGAGTAAAAAAAAAGGGAAAAATAGGAGAGGGAGAGAGAAGGAAAAGAGAGGAGAAAGGGGGCGAATAAAAGGGGAGAGAGAGAGAGAGAGAAGTAAAGCAGGGAGAGAAAAAAGGGGAGAGAGAGAGAGAGAACCAAGAGAGGAGAAAAAATAAACTAAAATAGAAGGCAGAGAGAGAATATTAGACATAGGGAATATGGGGGGGAGAGAGAGAGAGAGAGGGTGAAGAAAAAAATTAGAAACAGAGAGGGAAAAGAGGAGAGAGAAAGAGGAGAAATGGGTTATTGAACGAAGATGTCGTGCACGTCAACTTCGCATGTCACAATTATACAATGTAGGCTATATTGAACCATAGCCCAAAACCAAGGTAAAAATCCAAGCTTAACAAAAACCACTCCACATGTTGGAGAGAGGCCAGTTGAAAGACCACTTATATTGCATGTTAGTTGTTTGGTTATGCTCACTAGTAGGTTAAAGATATTAATTAACTTCAATAATTTAATTGAAGTTAGAATAGTGTAATGTGAGTTAACTGTTTAGTTATGGTTATTGGTTTAGTTGGGTGTCAATTAAAGTTAATAGTTTAGTTATAACTACTAGTATAGTATCTTAGTGATGGTTATTAATTTAGTTAAAGGTAATACCATAATTATAATCAATTGCAAGGTATAATTTAAGTAGTTTAGTGTATTTAATAGTTTAGGTAAAGTTCTTAGTGATAATGTATATAGTATATCCAATTTTTTAGCTATCTTATAATTTATAGTATAGTTAATATTTCAGTTAAAGTTAATAGTTTATTTTTGTAGACTTTTTAAAGTTAATGAAATTACTAAGATGTTGCCATTAACCATTGCATTAGTGCTTACTTTAGGTAGGTACTCACACATCCTTCTTCATTTGTTGCATTCTATAACTTATAGCTATGCCATGGTTTTGCACATCATGAATACATGTAGCATGACAAGTTGGTTTGTTGTCATGATTATATACTTGATACTATCAAAGGTGAGCCCAAACTTCAAAAGTGTGATCTACACCAAATGTTAGATCCAATTTCTAGAACTCTAATTTTAATAAATCATATATTGACAATATTAACTAGAACAAAATAGTAGAGAAAAGTGCATATTTTTCTCAATCAACATACAAGGAAATGCATTTTCCCCCATAATAATAAATCAGTAAAGAGATTTGTGCCAACTCTTTGATATGCTTCTTGAATAGTATGGTTGTATGCATCTATTTGCTATTACTATGCTTCTACATCTACATAATTATAATGTGATGTGATTCTTGTATAAATATACAAAAATATCAAAGCATTCCATTGCACACTTTTACAAGGTGTTGTTTGTCAAGAGAACATCATAGCCATAGAAGAGGTTCACAAACAAATCTTATTAGCTTTATAAACCAATACATGTGTTTCATCTAATACATGGTTTAAAAAATGTACACTCAATGTGTAGTTTGATAACTTTAAAAGAATAGTAACATAATTTAACCGAAAGTAAAAGTATTTAAATGTTTGCTTGAGAATGTTGATATCGTATTTAATCATACAAAGTATGGACATAGGATTAGTGATCTTTGAGCATAGAAAATTAGACAGCACTAAACTAAAAAAAATTCAACAAGCACTTCTAAGATACAATATTTTTCCTCCATTTGTTAATTTAGAACTATCAAGTAAAGTTCGCCTACCATGCACACCAAGTTTGAGAAAAACCATGAACATGGATGCACCTAAACTATGCCATGGTACAACACAACACACTCTCTCATTGAAGACTTCAATTTACTTAACTTCGCATGCCTTCCTAGTTATTAATGTTATATATTAATAATTAAGATGCAATTATAGGAAAAAATTAAATTATTTTTATTTAGGTATAATAAATATTCATTTTATTGTAGATGTTCACTATATTATCGTTTACTATAGTAAGAATTTTTATAATAATAAAATGTAAATTATTCTAAAAATTAATTTATTTAAAGGTTTATAATTAATAAGTAATAATATTTCTATTATGCATTTAAAATATATGAACTCTGTCTATCTCTCACTCTCATAAAAATAAAAACAAGGAAGGAAGAAGATAAATACTATATGAGAGACACTATCTTTTCTATAGTTAAAGAATCTACATTGAAAAAGAAAATTGAATCTCATGCATGACTTAAGAGGACTTCCTAATGGATGGCATGAAGAAACAAAAGAGAAACTAGACAATGAAGATCGACAAGAATGTTTGGAGACATATAGGTAACTAAAGAAAATATTAGAAAATCAAGGGTTGAACTAGGTGACAACATGGCATATCACCAAATAGGGGAATAACAAAGAGAATATTGAAGACTTACATAGTAACTGTTGTAGCCTTAGTGGTTCATGTTCATTCATGGCCAAAGTCGATTGTATATGAAACTTGAGTCACATCATTTTGTCCTAGGCATCTTAGTGGATGCTAATATTAATTACTTACTTTTTCCCCCCCGCTCCCACTTTTAGTATCCATCCTCTTCACACACACTCTCTCTCATTCTTGATGCTCTCACACACACTCTCTCATTCTTGATGCTTTGTCGCTCACTCTATCTTCTTCTTGTGCTAACGCGTGGTTGAGGTCCAAAACCCCATCTTAATATATGTATAGATTTATGGGAGATAATAAGTAGGGAAGGATATGTCATAAATCAAGCCAAATCAACCTAATATGTATGCATCACTCAATTTATGTTTGCACACACACTCTCTCTCATTCTTGATGCTCACACACACACTCTCTCATTCTTGATGCTTTGTCGCTCACTCTATCTTCTTCTTGTGCTAACGCGTGGTTGAGGTCCAAAACCCCATCTTAATATATGTATAGATTTATGGGAGATAATAAGTAGGGAAGGATATGTCATAAATCAAGCCAAATCAACCTAATATGTATGCATCACTCAATTTATGTTTGCATTATGCTCCTTCAAAGCCAATGCTACAAAAAACAAGCCATCAATGAGGTGATGTACCCAAAGTGAAGAGGGTTTATGAACCCCAAACAAGATGTAAAAAACAAGCCATCAAGGAGGTGACGTACCCAAAGTGAAGAGGGTTTATGAACCCTAAACAAGATGTATGGCGAATTAACCAACAAAAATGTAGCAAATGTTATCATAATGTTTACATGAGTTTTTGGAACCAAGCTAGATGGTGTGGCAAACCAACCAACTAAAATGAAATGTAAGGAAGAAGTACCTTCAAGGGGCTTGGGAAAAAGAAGCCTAGTTTTAAGGCCTACTTTTAAGTTTTTGAAAAAGCACTAACTATTCACAACAGTTGGTTCGTCGGCTATCGGCTAATGTACATAATTTCACATATTTCACATATCAATATTATTCTCGCATAATTTAAAAAAATGGAGCAAATGTTATGACCATTATTGTTGGCTTCTTGTGAACCATCACTTGGCACCAATGATGTAGCCAATGTGGTATGCCTTTCATGTTCACAACAGTTGGCTCGTCCGCTATCGGCTAATGTACATAATTTCACATATCAATATTATTCTCGCATAATTAAAAAAATGTAGCAAATGTTATGACCATTATTGTTGTCTTCTTGTGAACCATCTCTTGGCTCCAATGATGTAGCCAATGTGGCCAATGTGGTACGATATGCCTTTCATGTTCCTATCTTATCTATTGTAAGAAATTAATTTTGTTTCACCATTCAAGATTAAGGACAATCAATTATTCAAAAATAACTTTAAAAATTTTAAGAAATTAATTTTGTTTACATTAACCATGTAAAAATTGGCACCCATTTTGGTTTGGGCTATTTTTAAGTTTCCAACATTTCTGATTGGTTCCTCTTCGTTTTTGGGCATTACTATTAAATTTTTGGGAAATTCTAATTTACCCCTAACATAAAAGTTATATCTTCTAGCCTCCTTGGTTGAAGCAAGTTCTCAAGTGCTTAAGGGGTAACCAATCTTATCTTGTGTTTAATACATTACTAGTTGGGCAATAAACTAACACTTGTTGCCGAGTACCAACTAGAAGAGACTCTTGACATTGCCATCGAGGCCTTGTGTCGAGTGTATCATGTCGCTAGCTCTTTCTCCTTATCGGTCAAAGAGAATTATCCCTCCATCCATCTATTGGGAGCCAAGTTGCCTGGTGGTAAGTCATTATCAGTCTTTGCTGTGAGAACCAATCACGACTATTGGGCCCCAAGCCGCCGCTGGGTGAATTGGGCGCAGGCCTGTAAAGGTTGGATGAGAGCATCTTCTCGTCTTGGGTAACAAGGGATGGCCTCTTATCTAAGAAGGGTCTGCAAGGTGAAGAATTGGGGCCAACCAGACGATCAGCGACCAAATTTGTCTGGCAAGTGCACCATCGAAGCTCAGTGATCAGTGACATAAAACCCCTTTCCTGCTCTAACATACAAGAATACGAATATCTCCCAATTTTCTACGCGAGGAGGAATTAGCATAGCTGATGAGCAAGTGGTGGTCTTTGAGCACGCCTCCCAAGGATGGGGTTTTACTGTGGAGAGTGGTGGTGGGTGCCTTTCATATGGGGGAGGGCGCGTGTCGTGTGGTCCGTAAGCATCTTTGCTTCTGGGACGAGGAATAAAAACAGGTAGAAGCAATAGATGAATAGTATAGTAACAGGAGGCGCTAATTTTACCCTCCGAGTTAAATTTAGATGTTGATGTATACTAATTTGAGATGCTCTTTAATGCATATTACCAACCAACAATTAAGTGATGCCACACCTACTTCAGCCTTCATTCCGGTTAAATTTTAATGCGAATGACTGTTATGGCAAGGGGGAAAAATGAGAAAAACCAGGTTGAGTGTCGAGTGAACCATAGACGCAGGAGAGAACTTGAATTGAATCACTGCCGGATGCTAGAGCGCAGATATTCACCCTTTCAGATAAGACATATCCAAATATGTTGTGTAGGGCATTAATGCACTGGTGCCCTCACTCAAAATGATAATTTGCTACCCAATATAAGACATAACGACATGCCTGGATAATCAACTGTGTTATGCAAAACCCAGAATCAAATTAATTGAATGGATAAGTAAAGAGAGTGTATATAGCAACCCATATTATTGCTAGTGGCGCATTAGTAAGTCTGGCTGGCTTGAGTGAGGGGCTACACTGCCTCAGACAGAATAGAGGTTGGGAAGAGAGACTTAGTATGATGTATCAGTCCTTTTCAGCCTTAATCTTTTCCTCTTGTTGCTTCTTTTCTTTCAAGGCATTCTCTTCTTCCTGTTTCTTCTTATCTTCCATAGCCTCCTCCTCCTTCAAAGCTATCTCTACCTCTGCACATGTCTCCTCCTGTACCCTGGACAGCCTTCTGCCCCTGCCCAGCCTATTTCCCTCCAAATCCTCATACAGGTATGCTGGCTCACAGTAGTGCACCAAACATGCCATTATCAATATCATCAGCTGGATGCAGAAGATCCCAATCAAGACCGCAGCATCAAGCTTCAATAGCACCCGACCATCGTATTCACTGCGATTCGACTGGAGACGGGCAAGGACTGATGTGGGCCTGCTGAGGAAGACAAGGAAGACGGACCCTTGGATGGATGTGGATGTGATGAGGAGGAACATGTGCAGGCCATAGCACATGGTCCTGGCAGCTTCTTGGGTGGCTGAGATGCAGCCCACTATGGCTGTGATGATGGTCAGGAAGGAGAAGGATAAAAAACCCCACCCCCACGCCGTTGGCACTAGTCGCAAGGCCAGCATGCACATTATGGATACCGCTGAAGCCCCCAGAACAGTGTAGTTCAGCCATCTCAAAATCTTGTTCGCAATGAAGGATGCACCGCCCTTGGCACCTGCATGTGGCTTTCCATCAACCTTGCCACAAGCATCCATGGATACCTTTCCGCCTAAACAAGATGGGCTCTGATGTGGCAGGCAGACTATTGATGCACTAGCTCAGCACCTGCCCTGATCGGAACTGCAACAACATTAGGATATAACTGTAGTAGGTTAACTTTCAATTGGAAATGGTAAATGTGGCATCTGATCAATCTCACAATGTCGTAACTACTCAGAATCTTGACAGTGCAAGGGTTCACAAGAGTGCCTATGTAAGCTCCTATCCTAAGCCAGATGTGTTTGAGTGTTGAAGATTAAAATCTCTAGTTACAGCGGCCATTCAGAGGATTGACAAGGCAATACTTCATCTGATGATTATGTGAGCACATCCTACAGCAAGATTTGATATAACCTTACTGATGCATACAATGAATCATTAAGTCAACAAACGATGATTCCAGCATCTAATACTAGCACAATCACGATCACAGCATCTGAGAGTAACAAGTATTCTAACAGCACATTATGACGACTCAATGCTAGCATGGTTAATCGATGCAAATCCCACAGATGATGATTTCAATTGCTGAAACTAGCTGATATAGCAACCAGAGATACTCATGACTGAGTGTGAGACCTAGTAAGGCATGATCTGGACATGATTCAGAGCCAGAGAATTGAAGAATCCAGCAACAATCGTGCAAGCTTCAGAATCACTGATTTAGTTTTACATTACCGCCTTCAAAGAGTCCTAAGGCACGGTGTAGCCTTCCAAACTCGCTTGATATGGACTGTCGATAACACAGAGTCTCCCGTCAGCTCTCTCTGCTTTGCCTTGCCTTGTTACGTTACGTCTTATTCTCCAGCCTGAGAGAGAGAGAGAGAGAGAGAGAGAGAGAGAGAGGGGAAGGGAGGTGTGTCTGTGAGTAGTACGTGACTCGGAAGCTTCTTTAAGTTTTAACACAAAGTCTCGAATCAAAAGATGACCGTTTGGAGCTGTGTTGATCCAACGGCTACATAGTCTTTTATCCCCTCTAATATAATAATATACATATACATCACACACACATTTTAATATATATATGACATTCGTAAGAGTGATAAAATCTTGAAATTCTAAAAACAAAGTTTCATTCGTAATCTGGGACTTTTGTCATTGGAACTTGGGAAAGACTAAGGTGAGAACTTAGGGCTTGAATTGGGGTTTTTCAAGGGAGGTGTCGCTGTGATAGTGAATTTTTTGGGGCTAAATTTCACAAATTTGGTTATAAAAGAGGTCCAAAATGCAAAAAATTGGCTATAACTCATGCCAAAAATCGCCACTAATTGCCAAATATGGCTATAAGCCAAGCTTTCAAATGTATTTTATTGCCAAAATTCACCTACATCTTATTTCTTACTATTATATTATTTTAGCTATAGGTTTGGAAAGCCCCGAACCTCCAAAGGGCTTCCCAAACCTACCCCCTTTTCCAAACCTCCCTTTTTCAATCAAAACCCCTTCTCCTCATCTCTTTCTCACGTGCAATATCTCCAACGACTCTCGAAGATGCAATTTCCTTGGCCCATGACACTGAAGACAAAATTCAAGGACGAGAGAAGCGATCACAATAATTTCAAACTAACGGTAGCTTTGGTTCAAAACAATTCAATTCAAATTTTCGAAGATTCAATCAAAGTCGTTTCCTTCCATCTTCATTCTGTAAATCTTGGACACGACCACCTACTTTACCATTAAACACAAATCCAAACCCTAAGCCATCTCTCCAGCCAAATCCCAACATTCCTAAACTTCATGCTATTACCAATAATGTATCTAAAGCCAAGCCCATAGTCTGTTACAAATGTCATCAACCAGGACATTTAGCGACAAATTGTCAATCCAAAAAGCTAACTATTCATATCAATTATTTGGGAGTGACAGAAGATAAAGAACATGAAGAAATGTCGGATTTCACAAAAGACGATGATGACTTTGGTACTACTTCAGATACTTTACTAGGTATGCCAAATCCCCATTCTTACTACTATATTATTTTAGCTATAGGTTTGGAAAGCCCCGAACCTCCAGAGGGCTTTCCAAACCTACTCCCTTTTCCAAACCTCTCTTTTTCAATCAAAACCCATTCTCCTCTTCTCTTTCTCACTTGCAATAACTCATTTTCACTTCCCCTTCCCTTTTTTCATTAAAGTCTTCCCTCCCCCCTCCCCCCTCACCTCCCTTTTTTAAATTTACCTACATCTTACTACTATATTATTTTAGCTATAGGTTCGGAAAGCCCCGAACCTCCAAAGGGCTTCCCAAACCTACCCTCTTTTCCAAACCTCACTTTTTCAATCAAAACCCCTTCTCCTCCTCTATTTCTCACGTACAATATCTCATTTTCACTTCACTTCCCTTTTTTCATTAAAGTCTTCCCCCCTCTCTCTCACCTCCCTTTTTTAAATTAAAACCCCTTCCCCTCTCTCTCACTTATAACCTCTCTCTTTCTTTTCCCTATCCCCTTTTTAATTAAATTCTTTTCCCCTCCCCCCTCTCTCTCTCATATGTAGGGCCTAGGTTCTCTCTCTCTCTCTCTCTCTCTCTCTCTCTCTCTCTCTCTCCTTTAATTAAATCAAACTTCTTTTTAAATGAAAAGTTTCTCTCTCTCTCTCTCAATTAGATTAAAATTTTTAATTTAAACTTTTTTAATTAAAAATTTTAAAAGATTTTTTTAATTTAAATTTTTTCGAACATAGTTTTTCACACATTTTGAAAAGGAGATAGAATGAGAGAGAGAGAGAGAGAGAGAGAGAGAGAGAGAGAGAGAGAGAGAGAGAGAGAGAGAAGAAGAAGAAGAAGAGGAAGAAGAAGAAGAAGGATAAAAAGAAGAAGACGGAGAGAGAAGGGGGAGAAAAAGGAAAGAGAATAGTCTTTTTTAATTAAACATTTTTCTTCTCCCTCTTCCCCCTCGCTCTCATACGTAGGGCCTAGGTTCTCTCTCTCTCTCTCTCTCTCTCTCTCTCTCTCTCTCTCTCAAATTAAACTTTTTAATGTAAACGTTTTGATTTGATGCCAGGAGGCATATTCCACAGTGGATTCTGTGAGGTTTTGCGGTGGATTCCGTAAAATTTTACTAATTGTCGGGGCTCATACACAAGGTGGCTTCCTTGTGCGAAGAGTCGATGGGGACGCATGTCCTTTTCGGACGTCTTGTTAATTTAATGTGCAAGTGGGTGATTCCGTAAAATACATATTTAAATTAATAGACGTTTATGAGTTTAGAGTGCACACTCATAATAAGTTAAGGTTAGGATTGAGTTCTAACCAATTTATTTATTTTGTAGCTGAAGACTGCTAGGTATTCACTTTTGTCCGTTTAATTTTATTATTTTCTAACAATTGTGAATGCTTTAGTTGATGTGTAGAGCAGGTAGTGGTGGCGTTGGGAAGCACTAGGCGATAGCGTGTATTCAAGTTATTTAGAAGAAATTATCATTTTTTGATGGGCGCTCATCTTAGGCATGGCGCCAATATTTATTTTGACGTGCTTATTTATTGATTATTTTGTATGCGCATGGGTGCACGATTTAAATAATTGTATTGGACATTGTATTTGGGTACCACCCAACTCCTTGGACGCCCAATAGCTTTAATTCTTTAGTGGGACAAAAGCAAGCACAAAAAAGCTAAAGCGTGCTAGTTGTAAATTGGGCTATTTTTTGAGCTTGGAGATGAATAATATATCAAATACATGCTTTGTGGAGCGCTCACACGAGGCATGGGGGGAGACTGTATCCAATTAGTCTCTTGCTTTATGTCGTGCAAGCTTTCTCTCTTGTTTTTTGTGCAAAAGTAGAGTTCTTTTGTTCTTGGGGACCTTCCGGCGCTCACTACGCGCGCATACAGCATCCGATCTGTGCACCAGTGGTATCATAGCAATGTTGAGATTGAGAGCTTCCAATCGCTTACCATCTTGTGCGAAGGCAGAGCTCCTGGAACGATCCAGCTCTATAGTTAGTCTTTGGCAATCTGTCAATACCAACGTGTTCCTGGCATTCAAAAACCCCCTGCTACGCACTCAGATCGCAAAGGACCGGCCTCTGCAGGCGAAGGACCACACGGGAAGCTTCTTCATCAACACATTTTTCTCTCAGAGAAGAACAATAAGAAACTTCATTAATATTAGATTAAAGCTTAAGCTTTGCTTAATCTTAAACAATTCGTCAAATCGTGGCAAGAGGATGTCGTGGGAGAAGGCGGCGTCAGTAAACGGCTCTTTTTTTTCACGCCGTTGAAGAAAAACGACTTATAGTCTTTACTAAGCTTCAAAAGCTTAGTCATAAAAGTCACTAATTATTTCTTCTATCATGGGTGTTCACACTACTTGGATTCCTGAACCGGTTTGAAGCTTCCAAATTGCCTGCGTTCACATTGGTTAACTCTGAAGTGGTTTTTACCCTCTCAGCAAGCCACTGTTCACCCTGCGCTGTGACAAAATTCAATTCCAGCAAACAGTTTACAACACGCATTCTACACACAAAATTCTTTTCTTAGAAGGACCGTGATATCAAATTCCGCATTCGCAAAGGAGAGATACTACAAAAAAAAAACCATAAAAGAAAAAAGAGAAATAAGCCTTTTGTAAACTTGACTTTGAGCTACGCTCATCCCGCTAACAAGATTTCGAGTGTGTGAGGTCTTTTAGAATTTTGCAAGATGTCTGATCAAACTATGGAAGATTTTATGGCTGAATGTGACCTACCCGAACCAACGATGGAGCAAAAACTGGATTTGATTATGATGCAGCTTCAAGAGGAACGAAGAGCACGTCAAACCTTGCAAGCTCAATTGGCCAATCTGCAATGATCTAGCGCCGACCAAGATGGACCGCAACCTGAAGATCTTATATGACATACAATCGATGTAACACTTGAAGCGCAATCTATTCGGAAAGAAACAAATATAAGTAAAAGAAATTTCAAATTTCGTACTTTCAATGGGTCATGCCATGGAAAGACTGTACTTGCTTTTATCACTCAATTTGATGATTATTTCCATGAAGAATAATATGTTGAGAAAGACAAATTAAGTGTGTCAGTAATCATCTAGTTGACTGAGTGTTCCTATGGTGGACTGTTGTCCGCAAGAGCATTGATTGTCCTACTACTTGGGAGACTTTCCAAAAGAAATTTTTGCAGAATTTTCTTCCTTCCACGAAAAAGCAATCAAACGATGGGATCTTCTGCAACAAAGGGATCATGAGCCTATTTCACAATATACCGAGTGTTTTTGGAATGCTTTATTGCAACTACGAATGCTTGAAGATGTACCTGAGGCAACCCATAAACGCAAGTTTATGTCTGGCTTACTTGGACATTTATGCGGAGGATTGAGTGTCCCTATGGTGGATTGTTGTCCGCAAGAGCATTGATTGTCCTACTACTTGGGAGACTTTCCAAAAGAAATTTTTGCAGAATTTCCTTCCACCCCAATTCCACGAAAAGCAATCAAACAATGGGATGAAATGTTGAGTTGCAAACATTCAAAGCTTAATGAGGCTAAGAGATAGGCTTTATTGGGGTTGTAGAAACATGTGCATAGAGCTCTTATTAATTTGCCTTTGTAGGCTCTTTGTGTCAAACATTGTGATTTTGCTATACTTATGGCTTTTATGTACTTCATGGGTCGGATCTTACTACTATATTATTTTAGCTATAGGTTCGGAAAGCCCTGAACCTCCAGAGGGCTTCTCGAACCTACCCCCTTTTCCAAACCTCCGTTTTTCAATCAAAACCCCCTCCTCTCCTCTCTTTCTCACGTGCAATATCTCATTTTCTCTTCCCCTTCCCTTTTTTCATTGAAGCCTTCCCCCCCCACCTCCCTTTTTTAAATTAAAACCCCTTCCCCTCTCTCTCACTTATAATCTCTCTCTTTCTTTTCCCCATCCCCTTTTTAATTAAATTCTTCCCCCCTCCCCCCTCTCTCTCTCTCTTTGATTAAACTTTTATTTAATTAAAATTTTTAAAATCTTTTTTTAATTTAAAATTTTTCAAACATAGTTTTTCACACACTTTGAGAAGGAGAAAGAGAGAGAGAGAGAAAGAGAGAGAGAGAGAGAGAGAAGAAAAAGAAGAAGAAGAAGAAAAAGAAGAAGACAGAGAGAGAAGGGGAAGAAAGAGGAAAGAGAATAGTCTTTTTTAATTAAACATTTTTCTTCTCCCCCTCCCCCTCTCTCTCATGCGTAGGGCCTATGTTCTCTCTCTCTCTCTCTGTTAGATTAAACTTTTTAATGTAAACATTTTGTTTAATTAAAATAAAGATATATACACACACACACACACACAAAGAGCAAAAAAGAAAAAAGAGGAGAGGGAGGGGGAGAGAGGGGAAACAGAGAGAAAGAGAATTATAGAGAGAGAAAATATAAAATTTAAGAGAGAGAGAGAAAAAAAAGAAAAAAAGGAAAAGAGAAGAGAGAGGGAGACAGAGATAGAGAAGAAAATAAGAGAGAAAATAAGAAGAAGAAGAGAGAGAATTTGAACACAGAGAGAATTATAGAGAGAGGAAAGATAAAATTTAAAAGAAAGAGAAAAGAAAAAAATTTAAAGAGAAAAAATGAAAAAAGAGGAGAGAGAAGGAGAGGAGAGGAGAGGGAGTGGGAGAGAGAGAGAGAGAGAGAGAGAGAGAAGAAGAAAGAGGAACAGAGGAAGAGAGATGGGGAAAAAGAGAAAAGAGAAAATTCTTTTTAAAATTTAAATATTTTTTGAGAGAGAGAGAGGAAGGGAGAGAGAAGGAGGGGGGAAGAGAGAGAGAGAGAGAATATAAAATTTAAAAGAGAAAGGAGAGAAGAAAAAGATAAAATTTAAAAGGGAGAGAGGAAGAGAAGAAAAAAAGGAAAATTAGGAGAAAGGGGAGAAGAAGAAAAGGGGGCGGAGAGAGAGAGAGAGGAGAAGAAGAGAGAGAATATAAACATAAAGAGAGAATTATATATAGGGAAAATATAAAATTTACATACTTTAAGAGAGACTGAGGGGGGAGGAAAAAAGTGAAAGAAGAAGAAAAAGAAGAGAGTGAGAGAACATGCAGGAGAATTATAGAGAGAGTAAAGATAAAATTTAAAAAGAGAGAGAATAAAAATAAAGGAGAAAGAGAGAAGGAAAAGAGAGAGAGAGAGAGAGAAGAAAAAATTTAAAAAGAGAATGAAGAGAGAGAGAGAAGAAGAAAAAAAAGGAAAAACGAGGAGAGGGAGAGAGAAGGAAAAGAGAGGGGGGAGGGGGAAGAATAAAAGGAGAGAGAGAGAGAGAAGAAAAGCGGGGAGAGAAAAAAGAGAGAGAGAGAGAAAAAAATAGACATAGGGAATTTGGGGAGAGAGAGAGAGAGAGGAAAAAGAGGAGAGAGAAAGATGAGAAATGGATTATTGAGTGAAGTCACGGCAACTTCGCTTGCCGCTTCGAGGCAGCGAAGCGGCCTAGCGTTCCGTGCGTGCGAAGCGCGCGCAGAATGCTAGCCTTATCTAAGGAATGTCTCCCAATGTTGTTTTTTGCTACTTTTCAAGCCAAATACAATTTATTGTACTACAAGTTTATAGGCAAAGGCTTCTTTTAGGTGGTGATGGATTCTCAAAGGGAGCAGGATTGGATTTTGGTATGCTCTAGGGTCTTGTGGCAACCTAGTTTATATTGTGCCATGGACAACAAGTTTTTTTCCACATCATACCATTTTATTGGAATTTTTTCCAAAGCCTTCTTTTCTTTTTGGTCTACTTCCTTGGAGAAGATATAAATCTAGCTTGGAGGAGCTTCTCCACTTCTTCTTTAAGCACGGCCATTTGTGGAGTGGTGAGAGGTTTTAACCTCTAATATAGATAGGCATCACATCTTCTTTCAATTCAATTTCTAGCCCATCATCTTTCATTTCCCTAGTCACTTGATATGAGGTCATGAAGAGATTATAATATTTTTATGTCATATTTAAATACTCCTCCTTTTCTTGCTCACTCAAGTCAATACTTAGTATCTTACTAAACATTCTCTTCTTTCACTTGAAATTGGAATTTGCTTCATTAATTCTTCCAATCTACTCTCCTCTTCTTCTCTTATTTTTTATTGGTTCTCCCCCCTTTCCTTTTCCTTGGACTCTCCTTCCTCGCCCATTGCTCTCACTCACTTATAATGTTTCCTCTTCTTTGGAATATCCATCATCCTTCATCAAGAACACAATATCTCTATCATCTTCCATTAAGATCTTACTTCCCTTTTGTCTACTTCCAAACCATACTTCTAGTGTTTTTTCCTACCTGCATTAGGATCTTACTTCTCTTTCGTCTACTTCCAAACCATACTTCTAGTTTTTTCCCACTTATAACACATACTTTACTTGCATACTTTCATGTATTATTAATCTCTCTTCTCTCCTCTGTCAGATAAGCCTATTCATAACAACAATTATAGTTGATACTCTTCCCATGTGTTGATCAAGGCACAAGCCATGGTGAACATTTCATTGTGCCCATAGATCACATCCTTCTTTATGTCATCATATATGTTTTGTGAAACCAAACCTAAGCTCAGAGAATAACCCTACCATTACATCTTTCCAGTAAGATCTTGTAGCTTCTCGTAAAGGTATCTACTTTGTGGGTGCTTTTTGTCCCGAACTAAAAAGGAATGAGTGTTTTCTTTGGCATCCACCAACAACATCTTAGCTGCTTCCAAGACTTATTTGAAACTTGCATGAATTCAATATCCCATGAATCCCCTTGCATCCTAGCTACTGCATAAATATTAGCCATATAGATATAAGCCGAAGCAATAATTTTATCTATCTGAAGGGTATGATCAAAAGCTATACGTTTGGCATGTCAGCTAGATCAAGGGTATATCCTGCACCTACAAATCTAGGTGCCATTATTCGATGCACAAATTTGGTTAGGTGGAGCTGAATTAACCAGGCTAGCTTCGTAGTTGAAGAATGAACTAGAGGGAGATTGATGTAATAGTTTGAGCAGAGGTTTTGTTCTTCACATTGCATAATGGGTTCACATCAATAGAATATGCCAAATCATAGGGCAAGAAGCCAGTAGAATTTTTGCTTTGGAACCCTACCAACTGGAATCAACAACCCTAAGTCTCAACAAGAGCTTTGAATCAGAACCAGAACAAAGGACCCTCTGGATCAACCCAACTAGTGTATGCAGTAATTACAGAAGCTTCCCAAAACCTTACTACAAGTACTTCAAGAGGTGAAAATCTGAAGGACTACTTATCCAACTCACTCACAATATCAAGAAAGAGCTTATGGATGTGATTACAGAGCAGCTACAGACGCTGAAGCTGAATACTGCCAATATATCCACTCCCATGGGAACTGGGAGAGATGTGATACATTCTAATACATTGTGCAAAAAGTGCCATCAAGTGGGACATTTAGCCACTGAATATACCCAAAAACCAACCATTCCTGGAGCTTTCTGTCCCTACTATTTGCGAAAGAACCATACAGATACATGAACGAAGATAGAAAGATGAAAATGCAAGATTTAACTTACTAGAATCCAAAATGACAACATAAGACATTGGATTAAAGCTTAGAGAGTTTGGTCCTAATTTTGGTCCAAGGAGGATTCCCTCTCAAAGTTATAGAGGACGACAAATGTGGAGAAAAGTGTCATATCTCCCCAAATTGTCCAAACCCTAGAAGATCTGTGAATTACAAGCCTTATGCAACCAATGCAAAGGAGAAGGCCACACTACAAAGGACTATCCAAGTCCAACCCTGTAAAGGCCAATGCCACTGATAGCCAACAGAAGGCACAAGAGCCTGCCTCCAATTTGGTAGAGTTTGAAGTTGTTGCTATCACACGTGCCAAGAAGAAGAAACCAGTTGTCCAAAAAGAGAACAACTCCCCTACCAAGACTGTGAAGTTTAACCTGCCAACAGAGGGACAGAGCAACAGGACAGAACAGTGTAGTACAAAGCACTGCAGTGCCACAGAGAGTCACAAAGACAGTCCCAAAAACAGAACTAGAGGTTTAGGAGATAGATGACACATAAACACTTCCAAAAACAAAGGAAGTGCCGATGATGCCATTGCTAGAAGAAAAAGGAAAGATGAAAATGGTGTAGCCCCATTCCTCAGCAGGCTGGAGAAGCCCGTGGATCATATCAAAGAGTATGATTTGGTCAAAGACCTAGACACTTTTAAACCAAACTTAACATTCCGATAATTTTTTATGCTATCTCCTAGTTACCGAAAAAGATTCAAAAGCATCTTGACAAGAAGACACGGCCTAAGGATTGCTCCCCCAACAACAAGATGCATCAATTGAAGGGCTAGGTGTTGTCCTATGTCAAAAGGGCTCCTCTAAATTAGATCAACCAATATATTATGCAAGCCGAAATGTCACTGATAGGGAATGGAACTACACAGTGACAGAGCTTGAGTGCTTGGCAATGGTGTTTGCAGTGGAGAAGTTTGGACACTATCTACTGTCAACGCATTTCAAGATCTACGTGGATCATAAAGCCATGTCCTTCCTGATGAACAAAGCAGATGCTAAAGGACGACTGATGAGATGGTTGCTCTTATTCTAGGAGTTTGATTTTGAAGTGGTCACTAAGCCTGGCCGTTCCCATGTCCTGGTCGATCATCTGTCATGGATCCCTCAAACTGCAGAAGAGGAACAGGATGATCTAGACCTTCCTGATGCTTCCTTGTTTCTAGTCAAAACAGTTACTTCCTAGTATGCAGACATAGCCAACCTCCTGGAAGCTTCTATTAGAATCAGCCCCTACAGCTTGCTAAGCGATACACTGTACAAGAGAGGCAAAGATGAAGTATTGCGAAGATTGTTGTAGGAGACGAAATTGACATAGTATTGAAAGCATGCCATGACGAATCATGTGATGGACACTTCGCAGGAGAAGCCACAGCCAGGAAGGATCTACTTGTGGGATACTAGTGGCCGACCCTCCACAAGAATGCATATGACTACTGCAAGAGATGTGATGCTTGTTAGCAAATGGGGAAACCCACCAAAACAAGTGCCATGCCATTGCAATCTATTCTTCCCCTAAAGCCATTCCAGAAGTGGGGGATTGATTTCGTGGGTCCCATTGATCCACCCACCATACGAAAGTAGAATAGATACATCTTAGTATGTACGGATTATGTCACAAAGTGGTGTGAAGCTAAAGCTCTGAAGTGGGATTATGGTAACAACGTAGTCCTATTTATGTACGAGAATATTATCACTCGTTTTGGTAGTCCCCTTGAGTTGGTAAGTGATAGAGGTACTAATTTCCTTAACAAGATCATGAAAGAGTTGACGGAACTGTATAAGATCCGCCATTGCAAGTCCACTCCCTACTACCCCAGAGCCAATGACCAAATTGATGTCACCAACCACATCCTCTGCTCGATCTTGACAAAAACGATTGCTGCACATCGTCGTGATTGGGAGATTGACTTACAGAGGCCCTCTGGGCATACGGAATCTCCCATAAGGCTGCTACAAGACAAACCCCTTTCCAACTGGTGTATGATACAGAAGCTGGTGTGTGGTATAGAAGCTGGTGTATGGTACAAAAGCTGGTGTATGGCACATCGTCGTGATTGGGAGATTGGCTTACAGATGCCCTCTAGGCGTACAAAATCTTCCATAAGGCTGCTACAAGACAAACCCCTTTCCAATTGGTGTATGGTACAGAAGCTATTTTCCCGATTGAACTGGAATTACCGTGCTTGTGAGTGGCAGTTATAAAACGCTTGGGAGATGATGACTCACTGCAATGCCGCCTCCTGCACTTGGAATGTTTAGACGAGACCCGCAGGATGGCTCTATAGTGCATGGAAACCACTCAAGCACGACACAAGGCTTATCAGGATGGCTCTACAGTGCATGGAAACCACTCAAGCATGACGCAAGGCTTATCATGACAGCTTCATCAAGCACAAGGAGTTCAAAGAAGGTGATCTTGTCTTGGCCTATGATTTGAGATTTGGCAAGTTTTCTGGCAAGCTTCAACAATGGTGGATGGGCCAGTACAAGGTATTTGATGTCAACCCTAATGGCTCTGCTCAAATGCAGACCATTGATGCCTCTGATGATCCTTTTCTGATCAATGGCTATCGTCTGAAGAAGTACTTCCCTCCTTGGGAAACTTGACAATCACAGTCAACCCACCCTTTCCCTTTTGGGCATCGCACTGTCCTTCTCCTTGTGCTTCTGATAGCCCTCATGATCTTCCTCATGAGGTCGTCTCGTTCTGCTAGCCCCTCACAGATACCTCTCAATTCTACCTTTTTCACTTCTCGTTTGATCCAGCAAACGGTGGCAAGGTTGGTCCTAACACATGGTATTTCTGCCATTCTCTTTATTAATGAAAGAAAAAAATAAAGAAAAAAATAAACAAAACAAATAAACTATTATGGGAGAAAATGAAGAAATTCCATGTCATAGTAGGCCTCGTTCCAAGAAAAGGTGAAAACACCCTTGGGCGGGAAGCTGACTGTGGAAAAGGTGGTAATACCCTACAGTTCAAGATAGTTGATTCATCAGCAGAACCTTTCTACAAGCAAGTTGAAGCCACCTCCCTTGGTGCAGTGTCTCTACAATATCTGTCCATCTGCACTCCTTAACAGATGACCTTACATACAAATCATTAAAGTTTGTTGGTTGCCTCCCTAGGTATGCCTCATCTTCAACATCCTGATGATAACAATAGGCAAAGTGATCTTCATCATCAATCCCCTGAGTGATGCAAGCTTTCATCCTAACAAGATGGAAATGTGAGTATGGGTTGCCCTCTGTATCTATTAACAGAGTGTGAGACAGAGGGTGGGGTGAGTGACCAGTATTTCCCTTCAAATCAAATGAGAGGCGAGATGTGTGAACGGAGTGTTGTACGCACGGGTTGGGCCTCTCAATGTATAGCTCACAATCTGTTCCTGTGCATTGCACCATAAGGCTCTCTGGCCTTCCTTCTTGCACTGTATACTGGCATAGGGTGAGATGCACTGTTGCACCATCAAATGCGCATAAGGCATACAACCTTTGTACAAGTGAATGTGAGGATTACATCAATGGGTTTCAAGAACGGGTTGCCCTCCTATATCTATCAATAGAGCGTGAATTTGTACAAGTGAATGTGAGGATTACATCAATGGGTTTCAAGAACGGGTTGCCCTCCTATATCTATCAATAGAGCGTGAGACAAAGGGGGGGTTGAGTGTGACTGATGTTTCTTCAATCAATTATTGAGAGGTGAGGATTGAGGGACGTTATGATAATTGGAGTCAGGTATGTTCCCATTTCTCTATGCACCCACGGGATGGGTCTCTGCAATCAGCACAGGATATGTCACTCTGTTCTGTACGCTGTATTGCAAGGCTCCCTGGCCTTCCTGCTTACACCTATGCCAGACGGGGTTGGACACACCGATGCATCGTCAACAGTGCACCCTAGCATACTCCCTCTGCACCATTCCCTTGTTGATTCCTAAACCGGATATGAGATTTGGGTTTCCATCAATATTCACTCGCGTGATGTAAGTTATGGGACGAGTGATTGTTCTCTCATCCCATCTGAGTGCCTGTGAGTTGAGTGACTATCCTTCGTCAACGACACCTATCCCGACGGGCTTTATCAACCAACTACCTCCTTGGGTGCTACTGCATGATCCCTGCCATGCTGGCTGAATGCTGGAGCGAGCCGTGGTACCTCCTATAGCCGACTCCAACCCTTCTGTAGCAGTGATGGTTCCTTCAACCATACACGAACTGGGACAAGTTTTTCTAACCCTATCATTATGATTACAAGTGTATGTTATGTATTAAGTGTGGGGACGCTAGAGTATAGTCGGTTGACAAGTCCTAGGCTGTGTTGATGCATCTAATCCTGTCCATTAAGGTTTTAAGTGTGGGGACGCGTCCCTGTGCGTCTATGATGCATACCCCCTGTATATGCCTCACTTTAATCCTGCATGTATGCCATGACTCGATTTTACCTTGATGGGGTCCCTTTCCCACTCACCCATCCATGTTCAACCCACCCTTGCGGCCATTCCTTCCTTTTTTCCATTTATCCCTTGTTGTGACATTTTTCCATGTGAACATATCCTATATTCACCGAAACCCACATCTAACCACGTCTCTCGGTAATTTCCAATACATATGGCAGAAAAAGGCATACGCTTTTTACACATCGAGATCAACCTTGTTTGTCCCTTCGCCCTGACCATTTTTCCTTTTTACCAACCCCTGTTCCGGCTGACGGTTCTTGAGTTATTAATTTTTGAAGCATTTCCCGTAACTTGGACGTGTTTCCATGTGAGCATTCCTTTCTTCCTTCAAAACAACAATCTGACATGACAACCCTGACCTCCATCTTCCCCCTAACATTTTTCCTTTTTGCTCCTTGTCCTTCCGATGCACGGTTCATCCGATCTTAATTTTTGCGCGTTTTCGAGCCATTTTCGTGCATATTTTTCACATTTTTCCATGTGACCATGCCCTATTTTCACAGGAATTCCAATTTCCTTTGATCGATATGTCCTGCCAGCCTTTCCCCACATTTTTTCTTTTTTCTCCACCCTATTTCGATGGCTGGATTTTTCGTTATTAATTTTTCAATATGATTTCGGTTCCTTTTTTGTGTTTTTCACATGTGAACCCCTTCTAACTCCACCGGAAGTGACTTTTGACATGATAGTCTTGTGAATCCCCTTCCTCGGATATTTTTCCTTTTTACTGCCCTTCGTTTCGCTGCTCGGTTCTTTCTGTAATAATTTTTGCGCCCCTTTTCGGGTTCGTTTTTGGGTTTTTCCCATGTGAATGTGTTCTCACTCGGTCAGAATCATGTTTTTACGTGATAGGTTTGTTGTACATGTTATTTTGCACATTTTTCCTTCTTTCTACCTTGCATTCCGGCGAGTGGATTTTCCCATATTAATCCCTGTATGTATTTTTAGAGCCATTTTTCGTGTTTTTTCCATGTGAACACCCTGATTTCGCCCCGGCACCAGTATCGCATTTTTCCATCATCTTCCTCTTGTCTCCCGACACATTTTTCCTTTTTACGGTCTTTCGATCTGGTATACGGTTTGGGTTTTATTAATTTTTTCTTCCTCTCAACGTGTGACCGTGTCTCTCGTGTCACGCGTGAACACACCTGTTTCGGTTTTAAGCGCGCCGGGATGTGCCGTGGCGTCTGTGCCTCGCGTGTCGCTATCTCAGCTTCGTCTGATCTCACTGACGCAAATATTTTTTTACTCCCGCCCCGCGCATGGGCGCGGGATGGTGGTGAGCTCACCTTTTTATGAATTTATTTAAAAACAAAAACACAAGTAACCCCTACAAAAAAAAAGAGAGAAAAAAAAACAAAAAAAGAAACACTCAACAAGAAAAAAAACCAAACCAAAACAAAAACACAAAAAATAAAAAAACAAACCGACAACCCACAAAAAAAAAACAACAACACCAAAAAACAAAAAACAACAAAAAAGCAAAAAAAAAAAACCACACAAAACAAACATAACTATTAAAAAAAAAGAAAAAAAAAACACAAAACCAAACTAACAACCAAATAACACACAATTAAAAAAAAAAAACAAAAAACAAAAACACAATCTTAACATAAAAAACCAAAAAAAACAAAAACAAAAGAAAACAAAATAATAATACAAACCAAAACAAAACCTTAAAAAAAAACAAAAAAACACATCACGAAAAAAAAAACTTACCAACCATCATTGCGTCCGTCCTCCTTTTCCCCCACAGCTCCTCCATCGCTTGCACCTTCGCGCCCCGCCCGCCGGTTCGCTGCCCCACCCCTAAATTTACCTTACCACCCCCTAATTTAACCTCACCCCCCAATTTAACCCAACCCCCCATTTTGACCCCCCCCTCTACATTTGGTCCCCCCTTCTTAGACCTCCTCCTACCCCCCTTCTAGGCCCCCTTCCTATGCCTCTCCTAAGCCCCCCTAACCCCCATTCTCCCCTCGTTGCCCCATAGCCCCCATTCCCACCCCCCCAACTGACAAAACACAACCCGTAGCGACCACCACATGCACACACAACCCCCACCCCCTCTTCCCCTCTCATGCGCGCAGAGGCGTGCTCGTGCGTTCGTGCTTAGTCGTCGTTCGCGGCAAGCGGCGTGATCGTGTATTGGTGAGCTGTCAGCGGCGGGTGTTCGGGTGTTGACGCACGTCCGGACTTGTTCGTGCGGTGGTGCTTGCTCAGTCGTTTCCATGTAGTTGTTCACACGCAGCCTGTGTACTTATCTTTAAATTTCAAAACTCGCTTAAAATCCCAAGAAAACACCTAAAATCCTTAAAAATCCTTTTAGAAATCATTACAAATTCAATTAAAAAACAAAAAATAGCTGAAAAATCCTTTATCAAATTGGAAAATTTTCTAGTCTATTTTCTTGGTTAAAATGCATAAAATAATTTACAGAGAAATTATAGATATTAAAAATCCTTTAAAATCCATTGAAAATTGAACAAAAATAATTTAAAAATCAATAAAAATAAAATAATAATAATAATAAAAACTCCACCAACTCATCTGAATAATTATGGAATATTTCACATATTGAAAATGCTTCGCCAAATGGTCCAACTATTATTTTAAGAAAAAAATGCTAAATTCAATACTTAAATTCATGGAAAAATCATTTTCAATTCTGAAAATAAGCTAAAAAATACTAGATAAATCCAAAAACATTGTTAAAACTTGATGGTCTAGTTTTTATTCATGGTGGACTGCTGTAATCTCACCATCAAAATTTATAATATATTCATGTGTCTCATTTATCCATTTTTAATCATATTTAAAAAAACACACAAATAAAATAAAAATAAATAATAACCTAGCAACACCATCAACAAGAAACCAAAACAAAATAAGTCGTGCACACCAAACAAATATACCACCATTAACCTTGCCTTGATGTATTACCACCTACAAGAGAGATTAAACTATTGTGACATGTACCATGTCGTAATACAATTAACAAACAAATGAGTTCATGCACCTGTTCACAATGGGTTGGCAACACAAAGGTGTCGCGCAAATCTGTCCATTTTTTTTCGCAATCTATTTTGAGAAATCCAGATGGATCTCATCGAACTATTGCTCCAGCTCCTTCAAGTACCACTTTGAGCCATTGCATATCGAATAGTATCGTGGAGAAGCTACGGTAATCCACCGTAACAATACTTTGCAAGTTTCCAAAATACTACATCTCATCTATAACCGTGTTTGGATCTGTTGCTCGTCGTCCGCTTTCCTGCTCAAACCTTGCCATGATATCACAGTCCATTGTGGAGCGCATTTTGTTAATACTCTTTACGCGAAAATGTCGTCCGCGTGACCATGATGCACTATATATTTTGTATTGTACATTGAAACACTCAAATTAGTTGTCGCATATAAAATATATTTATTAAAACAAACCCTTCACTAAAATCATTCCCCTCACTACACTTTTTTTCCTTTTTCAATAAATACGCTTCTCGTGGGATGGGCACGTGCAGTCTTTCCAGTTGTCATTGCTTATAGAAGTTCTAATTATGTCCTGCAAATGTTATTGAGGTATTATGGTTTGATTGTATGATAGGATTATGGGTGTGGTATATAGTTTTCTTTTTTGCTTGATACAAGGTCTCGGATGCCTATTTGTTGCATAGCATGAAGCTTTTGGTCGCATATGTGTAGGGGTTATGCCGAATTTTTTCTAGGATGTGGATTGTTTGGGGTGGTCAATTGGTTAGTCACGTCAGTGTGTGCTTATTCTGATCAATTTCTTTTTTATAGATATTCTATTGTTTTGCAGGCATTCACTATGATTGTCTGTGTATGTGGTGTGTGTGTATATTCCATCTGAATGGTGCCTCAAGCTCCTTTTCCTATTCAGTATGTCCCATTGATCAGTAGTAGGGATTATTCTTCCCTACTGACTTTAGAGCCTATTGCGAAAGTTGGTATTGCATCTTTTGTGGCTACTTCACTCCCTCTGATTCCAGACAATCCAGCCCTTTGTGATGAGTTTCTCGCATCATACAGTAAGAAATCAGGCTTGGTTCGTGGTACTTCCATGGTCCTGACACCTAGAGGGTTAGGGAAGGCTTTGTCTCTTCCCTACAAAGGAGAACCCTTTTGTCACAGCCAGACAGTTATTATCAAATGAAGAGATCCTCAAGCTGTTACAGAAGCAAACTAAAGAGGTCCTCAATGTCAAGAAGGTGATTAACACTTCAAGAGTGTCTTTCTCAATGATCATTGATCCTCTCTAGAAGCTAGTCTACCAATTTCTCCAGGACAGGTTCATGCCTGCCAAGACACCATCTCACTATTTGTCCAAGGAGCTCTTCATAGCTTCCAGGATGGTTTTAAAAAGGGTTGCCATTGACTGGAGTACTTATCTTCTTACGAAGATGAACCAGCATTTTGTCAAGGTGACTAGAGGGAATGTTACCAATGTAACCTATGGTTCATATTTATATGATTTCTTCACATATTCAGGCCTTAAGAAGGGTGTTTTACATCCTTCTCCATTTGATCCAGTCCCTCCACCTTCAAAAGATTCAAAACCCATTGACATAGAGGATATTGACTCCCCTCCTCCATTGGTCATTCAGCGGAAGTGCTTGAAGCGTGTAGCAGAGAAAATTCTACCAGTCATTCCTTCAGTGTCTGTTCTTGCTACCTCTGGAAGTGACCTCCCTGCCTACCTTACATGCAATAACTTATTTAGGGCACATCGAGAGGGTTCTTTGGAAATATCAGTTCCTTCACAGAACAGTTTAGTGACAGGGAATGCCATTCCTTTTCTTTGTAGCGACATCCAGAGTTCTATTGAACTCTTAGTGACAGCTTGTGTTCAACAGCTATATGCTTCTTTCTATGAAGAATTGATGCAATCCAAAGACCAGATGCATAAGGCAACCACAGAGTTAGTGTTTGCTAAAGACACTCTTTCCGATATGTTTAAGCAGATGGAGCAGTAAACACAAATGGTTGAGACCCAAAGAGAATAAATATATTCTTTGAAAAATCAGTTAGTAGAAGCTCAATCAGAGGTCACCAGAGTTTCAAAAGAGAAAGAGAAAATGTCTAAAGAGGCTCAAGATTTTAAGACTCTTCTAGATACAAAACTGTCAGCTTTGCAGAGTGCTCACAACACAGTGGAATCCCAAGCTTCCTAGATTAAACAATTGAAGGACCAATTGGCGCAGTCACAGTCCATCCCTCCAAGTCCCAGTGTCCCCATGATTCCTTCGATATCTCAGCAGGACTTGGCAGTTCTTCAGAGACAAGCCACGTTATGTCCATTGTTTCAAGACAAAGTGGAAAGATTGCAGTCCAAGATGGATTTATTATGGTCTACATTTGAGCAATTTCAGAAGTATGTTCCTCTCGATCATTTCTTTTTTATCCATTATCAGTTGTAGAAGTTGGCATTCTATATTAAGCTCTCAACGATGGATCTCCCTCTTCCAGAGGATGGTTGGAATGGAGCTTGGTGAGTTTGATTTGCTGATAAAAGTTGTCCGTATGGTCTTTGAAGATTCTGTGACAACAGATACCATGTTGCTGTCTTATATGTATCTATGAGGTGATCTGTTAATTTCAGATCATGTAGATCTGGCTTGGTATGTAGGGAATGTGGTCTTGCAAGCTGCCTTGTATATCAACCATTTGAAGTTAAGGATAGATGAAATGTTCCAGTGCTATTCTTCTAAAGTGGCTACTTGCCCTGACACTTTATGGCATTCCATGATTGATCCTGTAGTCTTGAACCAATGATAGAATACAGCCTCTACTCATGTGCAAAACACTAACCAACTAAGGTTGGATCTTTTAGCTTATCTTTCCTAGAACCATCCATTTGATTCATCCTTCTTTGATGCCTACCATTGACAATCTATTTTAGGTCCCTCTGTTCCTAGCTTATTGTATTATCAACAAATAGCCCATATCTTTGATGCCTACCATTGACGATCTATTTTAGGTCCCTCTGTTCCTAGCTTATTGTATTATCAACAAATAGCCCATATCTATGGTGCTTATTTTTCCCTTTATCAATCCAACTTAGCAACACCTTACCTCTCCTTTTCCAACCTCAAGGTTTTCCTCAAATTCTAATCTTTACCTATTGTTCTTTCATTGAAGATTGAGTCTTTTCCTTTTCTCCGCCTTGTCCTTCCCCATCTATCCATACACCTTCTACTTTTCCTGCTTATCAATTAACCTTTCTTAACTGATTCGCCTAAATTTTTAGTTAATCCTTCTTTAGCTTATTCCTGATTTTATGATTTTTCCTACCCATCTCTTCATCCTCTTTTACTCATTCCTCTTCCATATCCTACCACTTCTATTTCTCAACCCCCTTAGTTGGTTAGTGGGTATGAAGGATTTGATCAACAAATTCCAAGAAGAAGAGGATGGAGATCAATTGATTCTCTCATGGGACCACAGATTAATTGGCCATTAATTCCAAGGGACTGGACAACTACTAGTCGAGCGTACCAAAATTATCTCCATTTTTCTCAACAATATTCACAATCTCTAGATCCTTCAGTGAGATTGACAGCCCATTTTGCTTGGTACCTAGCATATATGCATAGGCATTCCCATAACGATCAAAAGGCCATTCCCAAGCTTTGTTTGAGTGTCAATGTGAACATTGATTCTCAACAGTTGGATGTCCTATATTTTCATGCCCTTTGTTTACCTAGCAGATACCTTGTTTTGCTAGAATGGATGTGCTACCTTCAATTCTTTCAGAATCCTCCAAAATCTTTTGTAGATGAGTCTTTATCCATGGATCGCTTTTGTAATTATCAAGCTTTCAAGAGGGATCATCTTCAATGATACCCATGAATGTATCTTCTATGCTTCTTAATGATATATTTTTTAGAGGTGCCATTCAAATGGTTGTTTTGTGTTTGTGATGTATTAATTTGTATGTGATGAGTTCGTATTGGTTGAATAATTTGTTCGAGAGCTCTCTTTTCAACTATTGACACTGATGGTGGTGATGGTGGATGGCAAGCCTATGCTGCAAAGCTGAGGAACCTCTTATATCCTTTACAAATTTGTTATGACTTTTTATTTTTTATAAGATGTGTTAATGAATAACGATGTTTTCCTTTAGTTGTATTCTTTCTTAGATACAGGTGATAAGTTAGGGTCGTGGTTTAGGGTGATTATTGAAGATACTAAAGAAGATCGAATTGAGCTCTTTACTAAACTTATATTCTTCCTTTCCTTAGGTCGCGAGGATGCTTCCTTTCTAAGTGTGGGAATATGTTGAGAGTGGAAAAAGACTGAAATTTTGACCTATTTTTGTTGTTTTTGAGGTCTAAATGGTTGATTTTTGATGGATTTTTAGTGATGTTTGGTTATTTTTGGAAGTGTTTGAGAGTGTTTTGGATGATATTGATTATGTTTTGGAAGCTCATGATGATTCTTAGTGGAAATATGAAGCTCTGTGATGTTCCGATAGGTTCTCTTGAGGTTCTGATTGGTTTTAACGCCTTCTGTATAGCTTCTGTTTTGTTTTTCTTTCTTCTGTATGAAGTATGGATTGATATGTGAAATCTTTTGAAAGCTTAGTGAATAGTTTTTGATAGTTTGGAATGGTTTTAGTATGAGTTATGAGAATCTACTGTTCTCTAATGACCTTCTGTAACCCTTTGTAGACCTTCTATAGAGCCTGTGTCTCTGCTCTATCTTTGCTATGTTCCTTTTCTGTTCTGTTCTATAGATATTCTATAAGTTTTCTGTAGAATGTATGTGTGACTTTGGGAAAGTTTTCTAACTTTTGGAAATGATGAATCTAAGTTCAAAAGAGCTAAAACAAATGGAAGAAGCACCTACTGAAGACTGAAGTGACAGTGACGGTAGTGAGCTATGAAGAGACACTGTAGTGGCTCTGGTGCCCTTTCATACCTTCCATATCTCTTGGGAGGTGCATCCACAACCTAAGAGGGATTATTAAGTGCCATTCTTGAGTATTGTAATGAGGAGATGATGTACTATATGTATATATATAGCCAGAGATAGCCAATTCTATCAAAACAATATATCTTTCTATGAGAGATTGAGAGAGAAAACTATGAAGACATTGAAGATGAATACTATGTGATTGATTTCCATTTAAAAGTGGTGTATTCTTTTATGTTCTTTGTTCTGTTGGTGGATTCTTTGAAGATTATGGTTGATTCTATCAAATCCGTGGGATATATCTACTATGATGCTGCATAAAGATTTGTTGTTTTCCTTGTTTTGGTCATCAAAAGAATGAAATAAAAGCTTGTTAATGTTACAAGATAGATTTTCTTGCAGTAGAATCCCCTTTTCCTTGGTGTTCCTCTTGGGGCTCCACTAGGGTAGGAACAATCCATTTTTTAATAGATTTTACTCATCTTAGCACTTACTCATCTTAGGCTTACTCGTTTATGGTTTACTTGGCTACACTTACTCATCTTGAGTTTACTCATCTAGGATTTACTTGTCTGCACTTATTCGTCTTGAGTTTACTTGTCTAGGGCTTAAGTTTACTTATCTAGTGTTTTGTCTTGAGTTTACTCATCTAGGGTTTACTCATTTGCACTTACTCATCTTGAGTTTACTCATCTAGGGTTTACTCGTCTTGACTTTATTCGTTTAGGGTTCACTTGTCTGCACTTACTCATCTTGAGTTTACTCCATATAGGGTTTACTCATCTGCACCTCTTCATCTTGAGTTTACTCATCTAGGGCTTGAGTTTACTCGTCTAGGGTTTACTCATCTAGGATTTACTCGTCTACATTTACACTTCCATACTACTTTCTGTCACACCTCCCACACTTACACCTACACTGCTCCCATACACCCCCGAATTCTCATACACACTTGTCTATCCATGCACAACATTTATTGCATCTCATTTTCTCTAGGATTGTTGCCTCTCATTGCAATGATACATGTGGCTTTCTTTTCACAAGCACACCTTACTTTTTGAAATGATGGAAGCCTAAATTTACCACAGCTCACCTTTTGTATTAGTGATCAAGTATCTTAAGTGCCTTGTTGGGGATGAAGGGGCATGTGCCTAGCCGCTCGTGTATTAGTTACACTGACAATACCCGAACCGTGCACTAGTTATCCGCACACCTATACCCTACAAGTGGCGCAAGTGCCCATCACTATCACTTCATTCTTTATTTTGTAAGTGACATTTGAATAAAGAGACGATCGATCACACATTGTGACAGTTGGAGTTCCCACATCCTCTCTCTCTCTCTCTCTCTCTCTCTCTCTCTCTCTCTCTCTCTCTCTCGCTCTCTCTCGCTCCTTCCACAATAGCTCTTACTTCCACTTTGTGCTTCCAATTTAGGGTGGCTTACTCCCTTCAACTAGTATCAAAGCCATTGCACTAGCATTGAGGAGTTCTTTCTCTTCAGTTTACTTCAGCCCAGATTTGAAAAGATTCAACTCTTCATTCATAGTAGCCATGGTTTTAGCCCATTAAGGTTACCATTGATGCTCAGCTTTCTTCGAGCCTCTCTACACTTGTTAAAGACCTTCGAGGGGATACTTCAAGCACCATCAATAACCTTTCAACCCTCAATCAAAAGTAGCATTGTGCTTAACAAAGGCATCATAAAAAACAGATGAAAAATTCATTGTGAAATTCTCTAGTATGCTCTTTTCAACTCAACCTGCTTCCAGTCATCTCTTGCAGTCCTGAACACTCTTGAGCATTAGGCAAAGGCTAAGATAAGCTCCCGACATTGATATTGAGCATATGGCATTGAATTTGAGCTTCCATACTTCAATCCTTGACTATCACACATGGCAATTTTCTATAATAACATCTGGGATAGCATACTCTCAGAGTTTTGAGCTCTTGTTTATGTTTACTGATGCTCATATGGTATCTTGATGCTTGAGGGATGTCATGGCATTGTCTTGGATACTTCTTGGACTAATTTAAGCACTTGTTTGCTCAATTTTATAGATGTTTTTACTACCATAATAAGCAGATATGAATGCTATTTTTCCAGAGAAACTTCATGCCTATTGCTTGTTTATGCTTATTGACTACTTCGCATGCTACACTAATGTCTATGGTTGATGCCACATACTTGGTTATGCTTTCGCAATGCTCTTGGTCTGAGATTGAAGCTTGAACTCATTGACTTTGACTATCATTTCTCATAGCAAGCATTCATTTGAGACACTTCATGTCTCTTATCATTGGATGATACATGAGTCATTTGCCTATGTATTCTAATATGGATGCTACATTCTTGGTTGTGTTATGGCAGACATTGAGTTTTGCTTTTGATTTTCACTTGAGCTATCTTCGATCTTGGGCACTTGACATTGGCTATCATTTACCTCTCTAGATGCTACATTAAGTGCTTTGTTGACTACATTGGGTTTGATACTCGTGATATCTCTTACTTAAAACTTGGATGTATGGATGCTACTCACATGAGGTTTTGAGCTTTTCTTTCTTATTTCAAGTAGGAGCATGGTGTGGACTTCTATTTTCTTCTGTTGTGAAGATGCCCACCCTATGCTTGGTACTACCCTTGGTTGCTCAGCTTAACTTGGATCTTTATCAGATGGATGTCAAGATGGGTTTTCTTCATGGGGATTTGCATGATGAGATCTACTTAGAGAAGCCTAAGGGATCTGTAGAATCTACTAGTAGGGACAACCTAGTGTGCCTATAGAGAAAGAGCCTTTATGGCCTTAAGCAGGAACCTAGGGAATGGTACCACGGGTTTGATGCTTTTATGTATTCATAGAGATATTCTCGTAGTGATATGGATCAATGTTTATACACAAAGAAGCTCATGATGGTAGCCTTATGATTTTGATCCTCTATGTGGATGATATGTTGATTGTGTTGGGAGTGCTCATGATGGCTTTGAAAGGTCAACTCAAGAAGAGCTTTGACATGAAGGACATGGGACATGCCTCACATATTCTTGGGATGTGCATTACATGTGATCTCTCTAAGGGGCTCCTTTACTTATCCCAGAAGGAATAGATCCAAAAGGTCCTTGAGCGGTTTCATCTATAGGATGTTAAGCCTATTAGATGTCCTTTATCTTCTCATGTGAAGATTAGTCAAGTTGATTGTCTGTAGTTGATGAGTAGAAGGCTGAGATGGCCAAGATCCCTTATGCATCTGCCGTGGGCAATTTGATGTATGCCATGATAGCCACTCATCCTGACATAGCATTTACAATGGGAGTTGTGGCATGCTATATGGCTACACCCAACAAATGGCATTGGGATGCTATCAAGGGTATCATGAGGTACCTGAAGGGCACATTAGTTATGTGCATTTGTTATAGTGGCTAGGATATAGGAGCCATGATTATGCAAGACATATAGATAGTAGGAAGTCTACCTCTAGCTATGTCTTCACCTTTACTGAAGGCCTTGTTTCTTGGATGTCCAGGGTGTAGAAATGCATGACCCTATCTACTAAACATGCAAAGCATATTACAACCACTGAGTCTTGCAAGGAGGCTCTACAGCTTAGAACATTTGGTGGCAGACCTTGGCAACACTGATGTGGTCTCTCCACTGCATTTGGATTCTATGAGTACTATTCAGTTGGCCAAGAATCTGTTCTTTCATGCAAAGATGAAGCACATTGAGGTGATTACTAGTTTATTAGAGAGGTCATTGAGGACAAGTCCATTGAGCTTGTCAAGATCTCAACTAGCCAAAATCTTGCAAATTTTCTCACTAAAAGTCTCTCAATGAAGTGTTTTGTCTCCCTTAGAAAGTTTATAGGTGTTAGATGGGATTATGCCTTTCTTCATCCTATTATACTCTATGTACACTTGTACTTTGTTACATTTTTCTTGTTCTCTCCTCATCAGGGTACATTTGTCCTTAAGTGGGAGGTTGCTGGGAGTAAATGTGCATGTGCCTAGCCGCCTATGTATTAGTTACACTGATAATACCTGCACCATGTATTAGTTACCCGTACACTTGTACCTTGCAGGTGGTGGGAACCCATCACTGTTACTTCATTATTTATTCTTTCACATTTGAATAAAGAAAAGTCCGATCACACATTATGACTATTGGAGTTCCCACATCTTCTCTCTCTCTCTCTCTCTCTCTCTCTCTCTCTCTCTCTCTCTCTCTCTCTCTCTCTCTCTCTCTCTCTCTCTCTCTCTCTCTCTCTCTCTCTCTCTCTCTCTCTCTCTCTCTCTCTCTCTTGCTCTTGCTCCTTCCACCATAGCTCTTGCTTCTACTCTATGCTTCCACTTCAGGGTTCACTCCCTTCATGCCTTAAGGATTAAACAAAAAGCTTGTGTCAGTATATTTAAAAGCATCTTCTCACATCAAAGGCCCATCCATAGGAGAACACAACATTCCAAGGCCTTAAAGTTCAAATTGACTTTGTTGTATGCGCTTGTAAAATGGCAAGTTGGTCCCCTCTCCTCCTTGAGAGTGGAGCCTTAGCCTCAAACCTATCCTTACAATATCAAACGTTGAATCCTCTCTTATCACAGGATCAATCCTCGAGATCACAACCCTTAAGGATCTCATTGATCAAGTGGTTGACCTAGTCAATCGAGAGACCTTAGATCCCCAACCTAACACAATGGATGAGGCCACATTTCTAGACTCTCTTCCATGAGATGTCTCAAAGTCCTTGGATAGTTACCAACAAGCTACACACTTTGATCATGCTTTACTCTCCTCGATAGACTTAGAGGAAAAAATTATGGCCCTTAAAGACTAAGAAACTAGTACTTTTAGCAAGATCCTTGAACACACATTGGACACAAAGCAAGAACTTTTAAACATGAGATCTGAATTGGATAGGATCAAGAACATGTTGTTGACATGTTGTTGAATGCAGGAACATCTAGATCAACCATTGACACCCTAATAAACCTTATTTAATGTAGGTTCTTTGATCACACAGATCTGCTCACTATAGGAGCTCATACGTCACAAACATTATTGGTGACCCAGATATGTAACATTATTGGTTTACTAGCCTCAATGTAGTTGAAAAGGCTTCTTTTGCAGCTCTTAAGACTCTCTTCATTGAGTGATTTGTAGAGGTAGTCTATAGGGACAAATTAATTATTCAACTCATGAACACAGAGCAACAAGAAGAAGAGAGCATGTGAGACTATGTGTCTAGGTTGACATGACTCTATAAAAGAACCCAAGTAGCCAAAAAACTACCTGCCAAAGTAGTCAGAAAGGCTTTCATCAAGGGTATTTGTGATGAAAATATTTATGAGGCATTGGCTAGCAATTTTGTGTTAGATCTTTCAAATCTCAATGGAGTATTGCATAAACAATCCACATAGAAGGCCTACACAAGGAGAGAACTCACGGACAAGAAAGGAAAAGACCTAGAATCTAACTCCCAATATAGTAGAGGAAAATTTGAGACAAGCAACATCCAAACTCAAAATCTCATGGCAAACGTTATGACAACAAGAGCTCTTGAAAATCATGGACTCATTTAGGAAGACTCGACCATACTAACAAAATTTACAGTGCATACATTCTGGTGGTGATCACTTGCCATCTAAATGCTCTTGACAAAGTAGGACAACATACACAAATTGTGGGTGGTTTGGTCATGAGGCATCTACATGTATAGCCCCTAGGCAACTTCCCTATGCTGCACCATATGCCAATCATGGGCTTCCATATCCAAGACCCCAGAAAATGGCTCTTCTTGCTCCTCTCAATTAGAGACCTGTAGCTCCTTGAGCTGATATTAACCCATTTGGCATCCCATGGCCCCCAAGTTCGATCATAACTTACCACCTAGTGATGCCCCATTCTAGTTTGTTGAAGAGCCCATCAAGGACGATGATTATACCAACCCATATGTCTCATATGATGACGAAGAAAATGCAGTGATCATGGACTATAGACCAGTCTTGAGCATGATGCTAGGATGCAGTCAAGGGCATGGCATGCTACAACCTCATGAGATCCTTGCCTACTGGAAAAACAAGAACACCCAAAGGAGAATGAAGTTGACCAAAGGTGTTCTGAAAGTGAAATCACATGTATCCCGATTTCCCGAAGCAAAAAGCTAGCTCCAACAAAGCTATAGTACCCATTGTGCCCTTGATTCTCTTCATAGTAGAAATGTGAAGGGAGCTCTCTCGCTCAATCCTTGAGACCTACAGACCGATTATTGGTTAAGTGTTGGGGTGTAGTGAGCTTACCTTGATGCCCGATTGAGTACCCTCCTCTCCTGTGCACATCGATAGCTCCATGATCCTCAATGCAAGCTCAAGCAACCTCAATCCATGTCCGTCAAGCTCCATCCTCCATAGCCGCGCAAGAGAATAGAAGAGAAGAGAAAAGAAGAGAGGAGAGGAGAGGAGAGGAGGGGAGAGGAGAGGAGAGGAGAGGAGATAGGGAGCTTCTTCTCCTCGATCCCTCACTCTCACACACTCACTCGCTCACTCAAGCACACACAAGAAGGCAAGAAGAAGAGAAGAGGAAGAAGAAGATTTTTGCCAAACACCAAGAATGAGAGTTTCCATTAACTATTTGGCTTATATACATGCCCTCTTTCCCTTGCGAAGACATCCCCTTTTTACATGGCTAGTCGTGGCTTAGGTCATTTTTCCCTTTGCCCTAACTTCCTAACTAAGTCCTACCGCCCGTGCATGGTTACAAATTGCATAGGAGGGAGCCTGGTGCTCTTTTACAAAGATTTTGGTCGCACCTTTATATTTAGAGGTGTGCCTTCTTCCTTTTGGCTCTTTTGCAACTTCCATGGTTGCGCCTTGGACTCCTGTTGGCTGTTCTCATGCTTTTGGATTTTTTTCAAGTCTATTCTCTCTTGTGAGGTACCTTTTCCTTTTTTTCACCTTGTGCTTTTCCTCTTGATGCCTCTTTTTTTGTTTTCTCTACTCTGCAGTAAACATTACCCCCCTCTTAGCCGAGTGCCACTCCCATGGCACTACTAGGTGGTGAGTTGGACGGTGGTGATGGGGTAGCCGGGTGGCTTTTGAATTTGTATGCAAGCCCTAGTTGAGGATGTGTTTGAGGGATTCATGCTTGAAATTAAAGATGGTGTTGGAGTGAGTCCCTCTGGGGAGCAGGTTGTGGTGGAGGTTTGCCTTTGAAATTGATGATGGTGTTAAGGCAAACCTTCGTCTTAAGGTTGGCCAGGAGTGGATCTACCCTTGAAATTAAAAATGGTGTTGCGTGGAACCTCCTTAGAGAAGCTAAAGATGGTGGACCTGTCCTCGAGGTTGAGAATGGTGCTGGATGGGTTTCCTTCTGTAACGTGTCCATTAGTATCATCCAGGACACGTCTTAGCAGTCCATCGGAAAGGATGTCTAGAAAGCTCCGCCCGGCACTCCCATGGAATGTTACGGATTTTGCGATCTAATTCTTCCCGCGTCTGCCACGTAGCGGAAGTATCCTGGCCGTTCCCACTTAGGATCGACCAGAATTAGGGTTTCCCTAATGGGTCATTAGCTAACAGCAACTAGCGTCAGACCCGAGCGAACTACTTTACGCAGAAACGCCAGGTCCGAAGCGGATTCATGCTGCACTTGGTTCAAGGAGAATGGAAAACGAGAGGGATGCAAAGCTCAACCTCTCTGCCATAAGGCATAGTCCCATTCTGTTCCCCTAAAACAGTGTAAATCGGGTAAGACGTAACTCTAGGTCATCGTTATTCTCTTTGATGATGATGATCATTCCGCTGTTCTTCGAGATTTTTGAGAAAAGTTCCCGGCTAACCGGGACCACCCAACCGTAGGACGGACCCATGGCCCATCCTCCGCACTTTCCTCGGTTTGTTTTAGTTATGTAATTATCTAACACATTAATTTGACATATAACAATCAGCTTCTTTAATTAACCGTGTTAAGCACTCTTATCACGTGACATAGAAAAGAAATATCGTTCTTTTAACATTTCATCATTTTATCTTTGAAATACAAGGAGTTCCGCCCGTAGGCTTGTCCATAATCTGCCCGAAGGTTATCCAGTAATCTCCAGGGATCACTATTCCAAGCTTCCGCCCGTCAACTAGTATGCGGGCCTCGAAATCCAATCCCGAGTCACGTTAGCCTCTTGTGCAGGACCCGGAAGGCGAGGGATTTACGGCCAAAGCACCCCCTGGCACCCAAGCGTCCTCCTACTCCAAGTAGAGCTCAACGGAGAGACCTCTCGTGGCGGGTTCGGTCCACGTTCCCGGCGCGGTCAACAACCCCCTTGGTTAGGGTCAGGCAGGCAGTCGGGGGTAATTGAAGCTGCCTCTCCCTTCAGGCCTTTTAACCTGAAGTATAGGTACTCATTTAATTTGTAATTCATAATTCAAACAGAGCCCTAAAATCTCTAGCAAGCACACACATTTCCCATTAATCAACCCAGTTGTATGGCAAACTGCTAAGGAAGTGTTCTTTCCTTTTGAGTGTAACAGCACTTGTTCCCAAGGTGTCTTGGCAAGATTTTTTTCTTTCCGGTGTAGGGCATACCCAATTTGGTTAACCCTAAAGTGCCTTAGATAATGCTAGTTTTCGGTTTACAACTCTCCTTGTTTAGAAGGATATCCAAAAATACGTCTTTTTGCAAGATAACTTGCGTAGAGATCTACCGTCCTTGATGAGGGTTTTTACCCTTTCTCCTTGTGAATCAATCACAAGACTAAATGATTTCATACTTGTTACGCAAGTCCTGTGATGGAATAATCTGTTTAGATTCTTTAAGCTGACGTATGTCAGGCCTAGGGTTTCTTCTTTTAAGAACCTTAGGGACAAACCCTAGTTCCTTACCTTTATGAATTTATTGTCCCTACAGTAAGGAAAGTAGTCAAGTGTTTAGGGTATGAATGTTTCTATGTTTAGATTAGTTCAGTTATCTTTTGGAAGGTAATATTAATCGTCTTGTCACGGTTTTGCTATCCTTGTGACAATTTACTTCCCAGTCAATACAGTTTAATTTAACTTCCGTTTTCCTTAAAGATGAACTCGTGCCAAATAACAACAATTGCCTTGCTAAGATGTGCAATTTGCAAAGATAACTTCCTAGTAATTTGAGCATCGAAAGAAACCTTTCATGAATTTAACCATTTACAACGATTCGTTGCGAAAGGAATAAGACTAATGGTGCAAGATATAATTTCTACACCTTAGGAATATATTACTATAGTAAATGGTTAATCTTGCTCGTAATTTATAATGCTTGATGCAATTTCTATACATTGTCATTCATAAGCTAAACTCCGTTACAAATAACTTGAATATCCTATCCTTAACAATTTTTCTTTGCATGATCGACTTAAAACCGAATTAACGCCAAGAAGAAAAACCTGGCTTTGAGGTGAGATATCCACATGGATACCAGGGGATGATCCTCCCGCAGCTACACCTTGGACTTTCTTCGGCGACATCGTAGTTCGAATGTGAGATAGCCTTTTCCTCTTTCTTCTGGAATTCCACCATCTTCTCCTTCCATCCCTTTCTTTTGTCTTTTTCCCACTCTTCCTGCTTCACTCCTTCTTTTCACTCCCTTTACTTTCCCTCCCTATCTTTTATCTCACGGCTATTTTTCCCTTACGGGATACCATTCGAGGCCATGATGATGGTTTGGATTTTTAGGTTCGGGGGGAAAATAATAATGGGGATACGGGGGGATTAGGAAGAAAGCTTAGGGAGTTGTGGGAAAATGAGAGTTATGAGGGGGGTTGAAGAAGGGTTAAAAGGGTTATAAGGGGGGTGAAAAAAGGCTTAGGGGAATTAAAACCGGGGGTAGGTTCCCAAAGTCTAAGGGAGGGGCTTAAGGGGAAAATGTAATTTAATAATCCTAGGGGGGGGTTAAACCGGGGGGGAAAAGAAAAAAAAAAGGGACTTTAGAGGGATTCAACCTGGGGGGGGGGGGGGAAACAAAGGAGGTTTAGGGGGGATTAAACCCGGGGGGGGGGGAGGGAAACAAAGGGGGTTTAGGGGGGATTAAACCCGGGAGGGGGGGTAGCAAGGAGAATTTTGATGGGGAAAAAAAAAGCTTATAGAGCCTTAAGGGGGAAACTCCAAGGGTAATCTTAAAGGCCTATAAGGAATTTTATAAGGGAGGGAGAAAAAGGCTTAAGGATACCATATGAAGACCCTTTTTGGCAATTTGGGGGAAAAAGTTGAGATATCGAGCTCCACTCGTGATATGCCAGGGTGACCGTTGTGCATTTATATCACCGACTTGTCAGTTGTAGATGCGGTTGGTACACCGCCCATGAATAATAGCTACATGACAGCTATCCTTATCTACTCTAGTTCGTGGCTCAGTTAGTATGCCACCTTAGTTAGTTGAGTTTGGTTTGAGACCCATATATAGGGTTCTTCTATTTCTTTGTACTAGAGTTCTTTTGGCTTACACAACTAAGAAGAGGAAAACTGTTTTCAGCCTCCACCCTTGTGTGTATTCCCCCATTGTGCAAGCAAGAAAGCTACAAGTGAGACTCCTTCCTTCTCTCCCACAATCTTGACATGGTATCAGAGCCTTGTTCGTGGTAAGGAGCTCAAGAAAGCAAGCCAAGCTCGCGGTGTTCTGGTAAGAGGAGTAGTGTTTCTTTCATTTTCTGTTTTGGGAGCAGATCTCTGCAGGTAGCACAGCCGGAAAGTGCAAGAGTGCATTGTCTCAGGTTGAGACGCCCTTCGCGGTGAAGCAAGAGGGCAGTATATGCTGCGGGATGGGGCTTTAGCCCTCGGCGACCTAGTTTTTTTAATTTGAGGCCATTTCGGGGCCTGTTTTGGAGGCGGAAGTTTTCTACATGCACTCAGGAAAAGGCCCAGTTTTATGCTGTGCAGCCACTGTTCTACAGGTCGGTGAAAAGTTACTGTAGAAATTGCATCGTATGCTTGTGCGCAGAGACATTGGGAGTTACAGAATCATCCCTGTTGCCTGTTGATGCAAAATCGTCACTAGGAAGTGACTGTGTGGTCAAATACCACTTTCGTCAGTTTTGCAGATTTGCCTTTGTGAGGCTGAAGCTGTGCTCTTTGCAGTGAAAGAATTTTTTGCAGTGTTCTGTAATGGCGTCTGATTCTCTCTCACAGATTGTCACTGAAAAGCTTGACAAGAACAACTTCCAAGCATGGAAGTTTAGAATGACGAATTTCCTTATGGGAAAAGGATATTGGGAATTTGTTGCAGGAAATGAAGAATAACCAGTTCTTCCTGATGTTCCCAATCAATAGCAAATGCAGGCATTTAAAGCATGGCATGAGAGAGCCAGGAAAGTTATGTACTGTCTGTCTATCAGCATTTCAGACTCTATGATTGTGCATATTCAAGATGCAAGTATGCCAAAGGAGGCATGGAATACTTTGTCAAAAATGTATAGCACAAATATGCAAACCAGGAAAATGCAGCTCAAGCAAGAGTTGCACAATGTGCAAAGAGAAAGTATGAGCATCAATGACTACCACATGAAGGTGAAGAAGATTGCAGATGCACTTTCTTCCATTGGGTCGCCAGTGGAAGATGATGATTTAGTCTCAGTGACCTTGAATGGTCTAGGAAAGGATTATGCACAGTTCCGAACATCCATTTCCGTCCGTGAAAGATTTCCTGATTTTGAGGAGTTGATTGCTCTTCTAATTTCTGAGGAGCAGAGAAATGGTGGTGCATCTTCTTCAGGAGGAACTTCAAAAGAAACTGTCTTCTACTCAAATGCTGGAAGAGGTAGAGGCAGAGGTAGAGGAGGCCGATATGGAGGCCGTGGTAGAAATCAGAATATGCAGCAAACTCAAGAAAACCAGTCCTATGGAGGAGGACGTGGTAACTCTAGAGGCAGGGGGAGCCAAAGAGGTCGTGGTGGATGGCAAAGAGGCCAAAATGCAAACAGTAATGTTGAATGCTACTATTGTGGTAAAATGGGTCATATGGCTAAAGACTGCTATAAAAAGCAGAATGACATCATGAATGGAAAACTGCAACAAGGGAATTATGCATCTTCTAGTAGACAGGGTGATGACATAAATGAGCATTTGTTTATGGTCCAGCACATGAACAATTCTGTGACAAGTGCAGAAGAAAGCAATGATGTATGGTATGTTGACTCAGGTGCATCAAACCACATGACAGGTCATGCAGAATGGATGGAGGATGCAAGGAAAATGGAAAAATGAGGATTTGTGGAGACTGGTGATGATACTGCACATCCTATTGTGCAGATTGGAAAAATTCCTTTGTCTATGCAGGATGGGACAAAGAAATACCTGTCTGATGTATTTCATGTCCCGAATATCACCAAGAATCTGGTTTCTGTTGGTCAAATGGTTGAGCAGGGCTTGCAGGTCAGATTTAATCCTCATGGATGCTTTGTTGAGGATATGAAAAATAAAGGTCGCCTGATAGCAAAAGGAAAGAAGAAGGGCAGAATGTTTACATTGGATGCAGACATGTCTGAATTGAGTGCAGCAATGTTTGCACATGGAACCAGTGTAGTTACAAATATTGATATCTGGCATAAACGCATTGGTCATGTTAATGTACAGTGACTTAAATCAATGCAGGCCCAAAATATTGTTGCAGGATTGCCCAAATTCAAGGTTGCAGAAATGCATAAGGTATGTGAAGCCTGTCAGTTTGGAAAACATGCAAGGAAACCATTTCCTAGACATGTTCAAGAGAATGAGAAGCCATTGGAATTAATCCACTTTGATGTGTGAACTACTAAAGCTGCATCTCTTGGAGGCTATCATTATTTTGTCACCTTTATTGATGACTATAGCAGAAAAGTTTGGGTGTATTTTATGAAAAAGAAAAGTGAAGTTTTTGGGCATTTCAAAACTCTTAAAGCTATGGTTGAAAAAGAAACAGGCCTGTAGATAAAATGCCTAAGGTCAGATGGAGGGGGAGAGTACCTCTCAAATAAGTTTGCAAGGTTCCTGCAGGAGCATGGCATAAAGCAGCAATATTCATGCAGTCATACCCCACAACAAAATGGAATTGCAGAAAGGAAAAACAGGCGTATTGGAGAGGTATCTCGTGCCATGCTCAATGAAAAAGACCTGCCAGATTTTTATTGGGCTGAAGTAGTTGCTACAACAGTCTACATAATGAACAGGACTCTCACTGCAGCAATACATGGAATGACTCCAGAGGAGAGGTATACTGGTAGGAAACCAGATATTTCTCATTTGAAAATTTTTGGTTGCATTGCCTATGTACATGTGCCAGATGAGTTGAGATCCAAGTTGGATCCAAAAGCTGAGAAGTGTATCTTTATTGGTTACTCTTTGCAGCAAAAAGGGTATAGATGCTATAACCCTTCTACTCGTAAGTTTACAGTGAGCAAAGATGTTGTTTTTTATGAGATGAGTAGCTGGTATAAACCAGTAAATGTGATTGATGATGTAGATGCACAAAATGGTAATGCTGCACAGAATTCATAGCAGCAGTCACAAAATATTAGTGGACCTGGAGCGTCCTCTAGCAGTGGTTCACATTCTTCGCCATAGACAGGCAGATTGAGATCAGGAGAATCTTCTCAAAGCAATGCAGATAGTGGTATGCAGGTATCACGAAAAGGAAAAGAGAAGGTTGATCAGCCCATGTTTGATGTGAATGCAGGTCACTCTTATGTGGATGGTGAATCCAGTGGCTCAGAACAGAGCATTGATGATGAGTTGGGTATTCCTTCTATTGTTACACCTGGAGTAAGGAAGACCAGGGATGTTTTGAGAGCACCTGGGAGTGAACCTACTTTGCGCAGGTTTACGAGAGCTAGGTATCCTTTGGAGAGGCTGAAATATGATGGATTTACAGCCATTCACTATGCATATATGGTTAAAGTGATACAGGAACCAGAACCCACTTCTTTTGAGGAAGCCATGGGAAAAGAAAAATGGGAGAAAGCCATGGATGAAGAAATGGATGCCTTGGAAGCAAATGCTACATGGGAATTGGTACCTTTGCCTAAAGGTAAAAATGCAATTGGCTGTAAGTGGGTTTATAAGGTGAAGCACAATGCAGATGGTTCTGTGAACAGATACAAGGCAAGATTAGTAGTCAAGGGGTATGCACAAACATATGGCATTGACTATGAAGAAACATTCAGCTCGGTTGCAAGAATGGCAACCGTAAGAGCAGTCATTGCTATGGCTACATCAAAGGGATGGTCTTTACATCAAATGGATGTAAAGAATGCCTTCTTGCATGGTGATTTGCAAGAAGAGGTCTATATGGAGCAGCCACCAGGTTATGTGCATGCTGTTCATCCTGAGTTTGTTTGCAGGTTGAAAAAAGCCTTGTATGGCTTGAAGCAAGCACCTAGAGCATGGTCTGACAAGATAGGACAGTATCTTGTCACTATTGGCTTTCAGATTTCCAAGGCAGATTTCTCACTTTACGTGAGAAAAACAGAGAAAGGTATTATGCTACTTGTCATTTATGTTGATGATTTGATTATGACAGGTGACAGTGATGAAGATATCCTTCATGTGAAAATGCTATTGAAGCAGAAGTTTGAGATGAAGGATTTGGGAGAGCTGCGTTATTTCTTGGGCATTGAGGTGATTATATCACCAAGTGGGATACAACTCTTGCAGAGGCAGTATGGATTGGACATGCTGTCCAAATATGGGATGACAGGCTGTAAGCCTATTTCAGTTCCTTTGGAGCAGAATGTGAAGCTGAGCACAGATGTAGGTGGGCTTCTAGAAGACCCTACTATGTACAGACGCATAGTAGGAAGTTTGATTTATATGACTATTACCAGGCCAGATTTGAGCTATGCTGTTGGATTGGTAAGTCAGTTTATGTAGGCTCCAAGGAAACCACATTTGGATGCGGCTAGATGCATACTCAGGTATGTGAAGTCCACATTGCAGTATGGACTATTTTATGAGATTGGGGTTCAGATACAGTTGCATGGATACACTGATGCTGATTAGGCTGATAGTATTTCTGATAGATGATCTACCAGTGGATATGTGTTCTCTTTTGGGAGTGCTGCAGTCACTTGGAGCAGCAAGAAACAGCCTACAGTTGCCTTGTCGAGCACAGAGGCTGAGTACAGGGGTGCAGCAATGGCTGCATGTGAGGTAGCTTGGTTGCATAAGCTACTTTATGATATGCATCAGCATACAGATGGGCCAGTTGTCATTTATTGTGACAACATGAGTAGTATACACTTGGCAAATAACCCAGTCTATCATGCTAGAACAAAGCACATTGAGGTGCATTATCACTATGTGCAAGAGAGGGTTTTACTAGGTCTTATTGATCTAGTTTATGTCAGCACAGAGGATCAGGTAGCTGACATATTCACGAAGGCATTGGGCGCAGAGAAGCTGCGCAAGTTCAGAGACATGCTTGGTGTGCAGGAATTGGGATTGAGCTCGAGGGGGAGTGTTGAGATATCGAGCTCCACTCGTGATATGCTAGGGTGACCGTTGTGGATTTATGTCACCGACTTGTCAGTTGTAGATGCGGTTGGTACACCGCCCATGAATAATAGCTACATGACAGCTATCCTTATCTACTCTAGTTCGTGGCTCAGTTAGTATGCCACCTTAGTTAGTTGAGTTTGGTTTGAGACCCATCATATATAGGGTTCTTCTATTTCTTTGTACTAGAGTTCTTTTGGCTTACACAACTAAGAAGAGGAAAATTGTTTTCAGCCTCCACCCTTGTGTGTATTCCCCCATTGTGCAAGCAAGAAAGCTACAAGTGAGACTCCTTTCTTCTCTCCCACAATCTTGACAAAAAAAGGGGGCTTATGGAAAGCTCACAGAAAAGGGGGCTTCCCTAAGGTCCTTGGAAGCTTCCCAAGAAGCTTCTTTTGGGGGGGGGGTGTCGTGGAAAACCCACGTGGCAATATGTGGCGGTTGTATACGTTGGCAACTGGCGATGTCTTCTTCGACCCCAGCGGCTTCACGACCCTCTGTATGGCAGAGCTGGAGATGTCTTTCTTTCCCACGCCTGATTGCTTCCTCACAGCGATGATGTTCTCCACTCTCTCTCTCAACACGACACAGCAGCGGGACGGCCTCTACGGCTCTTCTTCCTCTCTTCCTCACGGCTTCAGCCTCCTCCATCTCCAGCGGCCCCCCTCATTTAAATAGTGGAGGGGAGGGGGATCTTCCCTCCCTGCGTGTCGACACGCATGTCCCCCCTCCCTCCATAAGGCTCCAACAAGGAGCTTAATAGCTCCTACTATTTCCCTCCCCCTCCAGCTCGTCAGTCAGTTGGAGGGATAAGGGGGGGAATAAAAAAATTTCCATTTAATCCAATTCGTTTTTTTTTTTAAATTTTAAATGCGGACTATTACACCTTCATTGTGCCCTCTCCTTGATGCGACACAATCTTAACCTGCAAGACAAAGTTGTGCACTTTCTAAGGGGTGTGCTGGCCTTATCGTGTGGTGTGTGGTGCACGTGCTTGTGGAACTGGGAGATGATCAAGCCCTTAGTGGTGTCCCACACGTGAGGACCCAGTTTGTGCGTTGTTGTATGTGCGGTATGTCGCTTAGGGAGGCAGGTCTAGGAGAATGTCTTGCCCTTGATGTGCCCTAAGCATGTGCAGTGGGGGATGTAGCTAGGTATGGAAACCCTAGGTGTAGTGATTGTTGCACTCAAGATGCTTCTGGGGGTAGGGGTCCAATGTTTCCACCCATTTATTTCTTCCTTTATTTCTTTTTCTTTTTCTTTTCTCTCTTTCTTGCTCTTTTCCTTTTTTTTTTTGGATTAGATGATTACAACCGACATTCTAACACATGGGTGTGCTCAGGCTGCGCCCTAATCTTCCTCAAATGATTTGTGAGGTGGTCTTAGGGACTTAGTTAAAAAGGCGTGGCTCTACAGGTATTCCTTGATACTAGCCTTTACATTAAGATGTGTGGTTGACAAGAAATGATGATTGCACCTCGTAAAGCGACTATCTATCATGTCCTCAAGGGTCTTCATACAAAAAGAGGAAAGCAAGTTTTCCATCATCATGAGCCTAGCCACAGCGTAGCTATCTATTCCTAAGTTAATGTAAAAAAAGAGTGGGGGAAGGTGGGCTTCCTCAGTTGTTGGCTTTTGCTTAGTAAAAACCTAATGGTCCTAAGGTAGTTACAAATAGTTATAAATGTAGGATCTGGGCATGAAGAGAAATCCTTGAGAAAGTGGTTGATGGATGGGTGCAAGTCCCCATGCATTGAAAGTCATGCATCCCTTGGGAGTCTCTACATTGATGTTGTAGATCTTTGGAAAGTTGTATCTTCCATGCACATTCCTGTCATAATCTACTACATATCGATGTGGGTAGGGCATGTGGATAGAATGATTCCATTCCTCAAGTAGCATGCCGCAGAAGGCCATCCATGCATCAAAATTGGTATCTCAAATCCTCCTCTGCCACTTTGGCTATGCATCTAGCCTCGGATGGTCTTGGGAACTTGATAGGCCTTGTCCTGCCATTAATCTGCGGGCTCTCACCTTCATTGCATGATTACGATGCTCCACTCCTCAACCCATCAGTTCGCTAGGGTGTTGCCTAGGCGAATGATCCTTTCCACTACATCCAAAGGTAGGGCTCGTTCCAAGGCTTGTCAGTAGAGGAAGGAAGACTTGAAGGTTTGGGATTGGAGTTCTTGTGCTGATGCCAGATGGTTAGCTCCTGTAGCCAATTTATGGGATGGTGATCCTTGCTAGTGGTAAGGGCTTGCCCAAGAAGCTATCATGGCCATGCTTGCACTCTTTGTTGGGCTTTCTCCACAAGTTCCCATCTTCTTCTTCTGGGACTTGGGCACCTTCTGGCTCTTCTGGGGGTAGTAGGTCAGGTAAGGGCAGACTGGGCTCTTTGGTTTGCGGTTCTTCTTTAAATTTCTACTCGAAGTCCCGGCCCTTCCTCGGTGTCTTGTTCCATCATGGGTTGTTGGGGCTGCTCTTGTTCTTTGAATCCAAGTTTCTTGAGCTCATCAGTGGAGAGACTGGCTTGTCATAAGTAGCTGTGTTGTTGGTCCTTAGTTATGCCTGTGCCAGTTGGGAGTGCATGCTCTTGGAGGCCATACCTCAAGGCTCTGGTCATCAACTCCAGCTTCCTTTTCATTCTCTTCACCAAATCCTTCCCTTCAACTTGGGCGACATGAAGCACCATGCTCAGAAAAGCTTTCTTTTGAGTGTCTAAGCACACTTTTGCAGTTTCTGGTCTAGATTCTGCAAGCACCCTCTCACACTCCACCACTGCCAGGTGCTTTGTCAATTCTCGCACTCTTTCAAAATTGTGCCTCTCCCATTGCTATGCTTTCTCTTCTAAATCTTTATTGCCTTTTCCCATCTCCTGAGACAACATCATTATCACTTGCTCCTGCTTATTCCAAACTTCCAGCATTTGGGTCTTTTCTTTGTTTCCGTGGTTCAACTTCTCTTCTGCTATCCTTCTATCTTGCTCAACCACGGTGAATTGTTCGCAGACTTCTGCGAGCCTTTCTAATAGATCTTCGGTAATTTGTGTGTGGCTTTTTAGCTCTGCCAGGTGCAATCTTCTTTCAGTCATGGCCATGGCCATCAGTGCCTCCACCTCCTGCTAGGTGTTTTCCATGTTGTTTTGCAGGCTTCTGGTAGCTTCCTCTATGGCCTCTTCCTTCTCTTTCACCATGACTTCTATTCCCTCTCTAGTCTCCCTTGCTCCTCCATTGCTAACCACAACTGAAATACCATGGCATCTTCTTGTTCTTGGCATTGTTCTTTTGATGCCTGGTCGATTTCTTGCTGGTTCTCATGTAGTTCTGCATTCATTTCCTCCATGCATGCCATTTGTTGCTGGAGCTCAGCATATTGTTGGATGAGCAACTTGTGGCTTCGCTGCTCGGTCATTAGGTCTTGTGCCTCATCTTCTAGCCTCTACCTTAGAAAATCTTCATTCTCTTGTGCCTCCTTTTCTTTCACATTGAGTTGCTCCTTCAGGTTTCAAATTTCTTTTTGGTAGGAGTTTAGCTACATATGCATCATAATCTGTAGATGGGGGCATTGTAGGTGATGTTGTGGTGTTGGATGCTTCCAACCTTTGCCTTTTTGGGTCTTGCCTAGACTCCGCGTTGCAACTAGCCTTTTGACTCCTACTTCTGGTACCATCTCCTATACTTTCGTAACAAAGAATTGCATCATGGACATAAGTTTAGTGGTTTCCATGGCAGGCTCTGGCTCGTGTTGTGGAGGTGGTGGTGGCGATGGCGGTCTGAGGTGTGAGCATCGAAGGGGGGGGGTGCATCGAGGCTTTGCCCTTTCCTGTGACAATTGGGTCTGCTTCAGTGTTGCCGCTTGGTTTACCTTCGTGCCATGGGCTCAAGGTGGCCATTTCTTCAGCACCATGGGTCCCCTCTACAGACATATGCATGGCCTTGATCCTTTCTTCTCAGCTCCTCAGCCTCTTCTTCTGCTCTTCTTTTTCTCTCCTCCTCAGCTCTCTGTGATTCTTCTCTCGCCCTCTTCATTTCTTCCCCCTCTTTCGTCCTTCATTCTTCTTCCACCCTTTTGGATTCTCTTTGGGATCTTTTTAGTTCAGCCCATCTCCTCCCTCCTTTGTTGCTGGGGCTTTGTGGTCTTCTTCTTCCCCTGTGCCCTGGCATCCTCTTGCTCTCCCCGGTCATTGATGGTTCTCTTGCTGGATTGCTCTACGTTAAGGTGCGGCGACTAATGGGGTGTCTCTCCTACCTCCTCTTCAACTCCTTCTGCCTCATTTATTGCTTCTTGGATGATTGCTGGCAAGACCCCATCGAATCTAATCATGGAGGCCTTCGAGGCAAGTTTCTTATGCGCTGATCTGGCCGTTGAGGCTGGGGATTCCCCTCCTATTGGTGCTACACTCGTGGCTAGGACCATGGCTGAGTTCTTGATAGTTTTCAAGACAAACCCGTTCAAGTCCACTTATTCAGGGGACCTTGCAACTATGCTCTCCAACAATGGCATGCCGATCTTGTTCATCAATGCATTGTACCTCTGTCTCGAGAAGAGAGCATGGACCATCTTTGCTCGCATCCTTACTTTTGGATTCGGGATGTTTGCCAGACTTATCCTGTCCATCGTGTGCACATCATGCTTGTTCACTCCTAGCATGGCATATATATCTCTCCAAGGGTGTCTTTCTTTCTTGATGGCCAAGCCTAGGGCCTTCTTGATCATTGCAGTGCTTAGTGGTACCTCCACTTGACGTTCTTCTTCTCCTCTCCTGACGGTTACTGTGTCGCCGCAGTTCCTTGCATCATCAAAACTTCTCAAGAACTCTATGCACATGCCGTAGTCCAGTGCTTGTCCTACTTTCTCCACGTACTTTTGGAGGGCACACTTGTCCAGTAGATGCTTTACAACCGGCTCTTCCAAGATAGCTTCATCCAAGTTCAGCGTATGCTTGAAGGTGAATTGACTGAAGCCCCTTGTTTCTGCACTTAAGCTATATCTCATTTGTTCTTCTTCCGTGAAAGGGAGCTTGCCACCTTTATCTTGCCTTGCCATTATGGGTACCTATCATTTACCATAGTCCAACATTAGTATTTCTCAGATGACTTTTTGGCAAGCAGGGAATTGATTTTGTTCCATGAAGAGAATAAACAAGCTGAATTAGAGACATGAAATTTTCTAACAGAAGCCTATTCATTCCAAAACATTTTTGACATTTTCTTTCCAACCCTTTTTTAAAAATTTCCTACTTTTAACTTTGATTAAGGCTTTTTGTTTCCTTCTTGCCTACGTTTTCTTAATCACCTTACCCCCTCTCCCCTAGGAAAATGATGAGAATCCTTCCTAGGATTGGATGTGGGAGAGGCAAGGGCATGTGAGCACAATATGGTGCTATCTACTTTGGCATAATCCAATCGTAGAAATCAGGGTTGTATTCTAAGTGGGCATGACAATCGAGATTACGAGGGCTAACACATACTTGGGTAATGTAAGTTAGGACATTGATTAGAAAATCACCCAAGTTAATGTGGCTAGCCACATGTAGCTCCTCTTTCGTAAGGATGCGATCAATGTAAGGGTGGGCCAAGACCTTGGTAGCTAGGTGTTTGTTTCGAGTGATGGCCAAGACCCTGAAAGAGGTTGGTGCTACGTAAGTTGGGTGTTTTAATTGCACGTCATTGCTCAGCATTAATCATTACTTGGCAACCTTGTTTCTCCCATTGGAGGCATAGGTTACACCATTTTTGTAAGAAGGATGAGTCAGAGTTAATGAGACAAGTGAGTTCCTCAAGCTCAACAGGTGACACAAGTCTTTGGGGCTTGCGATATGATGTTATTATCCGTCTAATGAGGGCGTGCTCTTTTGAGTTTTTACCATTACCAATCAACTCCTTTGAGACCTTGGGGAATTTTACGATCATGAACTCGTATTCTTCCCAAGTGCAAGATAAGGAACGAACATCAGAGTCAAGGGGTTCATCAACCAAGCTGAGGTGGTCAAGTCTTTCATAGCTCCTAGTGAACGTGGTGAAAGTGTTGTCCAAGAGCTTGATGCAAGTCATCAAGTCATCTCCCATATTCTCAGCAAGGTCCTTCGCGATCGATATAAATGAACATCGCTCGTAGGAAGGCCTAAGACTTGCTAGTGGTTGGGGTGGAATTGAGCTAGATAGTGATGGTTTGAGGGATAGCGGACTAGACAGTCGTGTATCTAAGGGTAACTTTGTAGTTTGATCCGTGTGTCTAATGCTACTTTAGGGTACTAAGGGTGGCTCTAGTTGCATAGATGGTGTGTTTCCTTTCTCTTGTACAACCACTAGGATGACAAGCTCTCTAGACTTGGATGATTCTGAGGTATCAGGCTAGTGCATTGGTCAATAGATTGGTTGGGGTTTTTTTATTGCAACTATCATGGGTTTTGTGGGTCTTGTAGCTTGGGTTTCGTGGGTTGTCACTGCCTTAGCGGGAGTGGGGCTTCCTGGAGATGGGGTGGCAAGTGATGGTCGTGGTTGGGATATGCTATTAGGATTTCCCTTCTTGGGCACCCATATCCATGTGTTGCCTTTGTAGTATCATTAGGCTCGCAACAGATCTTTGGGGATCCATCATGGCCTAATTATGCACCTACGTCAATAGTGTCGGGTCGATGGTCTCTTAGGTTTTGAATGATAGTTGTTAGCCTTGTGGGGCTGTGTTTGCTTGCTACGAGTAGGTCGCTTTTGGTGCCTTGGCACCCATTTAAGTGTGGGCTTTGTGGCTTTGGGGATGGCCTTAGTTGGTGGTGTTTTTGTAGTCTGGGTAGGTTGTAATGACTCATGACCCCTCTCCTTAGGCTTGGTCCTAGGTAGCTCTATCGGTGGCATAGCAGGCTTTGGTGGAGCCTTGCTACCCTTGCTGAAAGCTATCACAATTTGAACGTTGCCAATGGCAAGATGAATACGCTACATATCGTAATCTACATTGCAATGTGCTTGCTTCTTGAAAGTGTGTCCTAACATCTATTCTTGACCTACATACTTCGTATTTGGCAATACATAGAAGATGACTGGTAAGCTCTCAGACTCGATAGAGAGTGCGATCTTACACTTCCCGACGAAGTGCATATGACTTGCCCCCAAATGGGCTGAGTTCAATGTTGGTGGGCTATAACTGTGGTTGACCAATGAGGGACTAATGAGCGTAAGTCAAGACATTGAATTCAACTCCCTCATCAATCAAGGCATCAAATATGTGTGTGCATCAGGCTATGGCCATGATGCGCAGGTGTGCTAGTGCTACTACCTCCTCCTCATCCTCCTCTAGTTCGGTGATGGTGGCTACGGAGACATTGATAAGGGCTCATGCAATGGATGTGTGGGAGGGTGGTACTTCTTCATGCAACTACCATTAAAGAAGCCTATGCCCTCACCTTCAAGGGTTTCAAGTTCTATGTTGCAGTCCTACTAATGGTGCGCACTCGAAAAGGTCCCAATCCTCGGAATTTCATTTTCTACTTGTGACCCTTTATCGAGTAGAGCAAAACAAGATCTCCCTGCTCAAAGTCACGTTGTTTGATGTGCTTTTTGAACCACATCTTCCATCATTCTTTCTTACAAATTAGGGCGTGGGTGGCTATGAGCCGAGTCTCAGAGAGTCGTTCCAATTCCTTGAGATGGTCGGTCCAAGCTTACTTCCCTTCCTATCTCTCCTGTACTACTATCCTCAAGCTAGGGACAAAGCATTCTAATGGCAAGATTGCCTTAGTCCCATAGGTTAGCCTGAAGGGTTTTTGCCTTACAGTCATTTTATAGGCTGTCTGATAAGCCCATAATGCTGCCATAAGTTTGTTGTCCCAGTCACTTTGTGAGGTAGAAACTACCTTCATAAGGACGTTGATTAAGATCTTGTTCATGGATTTTTCTTGGCCATTAGCTTGAGCATAGTAGGGTGAGGATTTCTTGTGGATGATTAAGAAGGTTGAGAGCAGGTAAGAAATCACCTCATTGATGAAGTGAGTGCCTTGGTCATTTACTAATTTGAAAGGGCAACCAAATCGTGAGATAACCTACTCCAGGGTGAGGATTTCCTATGGATGATTAAGAAGGTTGAGAGCAGGTAGGCAATCGCCTCATTGATGAAGTGAGTGCCTTGGTCGTTTACAAATTTGAAAGGGCAACCAAATCGTGAGATAACCTACTCCCATAAGAACTTCACTATGGTCCTAGGGTCATCCTTCCTAGTGGTTTGTGCCTTGGCCCATTTCATAAGATAGTCAGTTGCTACGATGATGTATCTAGCCAGTGAGTATTGTGTTGCAGGAGTGATGGGTCCAATGAGGTCGATTCCCCATTTCTCAAAGGGTTGTCATGCAATGACAGGGGTCAACTCCATCTTATCCTTTCATGCAAGACTTTAGTCCTTTGGCACTCATCGCAATGCTTTATGAGCTTAGCAGCATCGTGGAATAGGGTGGGCCACCATAGCTGAGATTGTAGCACCTTACCGGTCATCGTATCCCCATTGAAGTGCCCTCTAGCAATCCTACCATGCACTTTGCTCAACACGTCATGCATTTTGTGCTTGCAGATGCATCGTCATAGCAACCCTTCTTGCCCTAACCTATAAAGTTGACTGGCTATTAATTGATAAGGTTCAATTTTCACGATGAGGTGCCTAGGCCTGGCCTTCTCGATAGGTCTCTCAAGTAGACCATGCTCTAATACCTGGACTATATCATCTTCCTAGTATGGTGTTAAATCAAATCTTTCTCACTAGACATGCCAAAAAGGTGAGCGTTTGGGAAATCATTAACGATGCCTTGTCCAATGGCTTCTCCTGTGGGTACTTGAGACATGTGATCAGCGATTAGTGCTGCTTTCCCTTGCATACCACCACAGAGAAGTCAAATTCTAGAAGAAGAAGCAACCATCTAGCGATGCATCCGATAACATAAGGTTTATTTACAAAATATAGTAAGGCTTGATGGTCTATAAAAAAGGTGAAAGGCATGGCTGGGAGGTAGTGTCGAAACTTCTTTACAGTGAATACCATGCCAACCCCTCCCTTTCTGTGGTGGTGGAGTAATTCATCTCCATGTTAGTGAGCTGCTTGCTAGCAAAACTCACAGGGTAATCTAAGTTATGTTCACTAGGCTAGCACAAGACGGCTCCAATAGCAAATTTAGATGTATTTATATACACATGGAAGGTGATGTTCCAGTTTGGGGCTCGCAAGATTGGTGCAATTGTAAGAGCCTTCTTCAACTCCTCATATGCTCGTTGGCACTCATCAGCCCACTTGAACATGATCAACAGCTTATACAACGGTCTTGCAATCAATGCGTAATTCAACAGAAAGTGTCGTCTGATGTGACCTAAGAAATACTGAACTCCCTTATAATCCTTGGGTGGCGGCAAGTTGACAATGACCCTGACTTTTGAAAAGTCGGTGGCTATGCCGTTCTTGGATACCACATGCCCTAGGATGCATCCATGCTTGACCCAAAACTGGAACTTCAAGGGGTTCAATGATAGGTTGTAAAGCTTGCATCGTTCAAAGACTTCTCACAGCTTCTCCAAGTGCTTTGCCTAGCTAGAGTGCACGTATAGGTCGTCTACTACAAACACCTCTAGCTCTCGTCTAAGCATATCTTTGAAGATGGTGTACATTAGACACTGAAAGGTTGCGAGTGCATTCATTAACCCAAAGGGCATTACGATATAAGCAAAGACACCCCACTTAGTGGCAAACACGATCTTGTGCCTATCATTCGGATGTACTTGCACCTGGTTGTATCCGAAGAAACCGTCCAAAAATCTCTAGGCCTCTTTACTTGCTATCCTTTCGAGCATGTGCTCCATGTATGGTAATGGGTAATTATCCCTTTTTGTTGCAACGTTAACCTTCTTATAGTTCACACACACTTGGATATTCCCATTCTTCTTCATGACTATCATGATTAGTAATACCCAGTCCATGTGCTCTATTTCATAGACGAATCTTGCCCTCATTAGCTTATCGATTTCCTCCTTCACGGCTTGGGCATGTTTTGGATTCATAGGGTACAATCGTTGTTTTACAAGCATCGCATCAGGGGTCATTAGTATGTTATGCATCACCACTCTAGGATCCACTCCTTTGAGCTCATCTAAGGACCAGGTGAACTCATCCACGTACTCTTGTAAGAGCGCAATGAGACTGGCCTCTTCCCCCTCGGTCAGGTCGTCAACTATTAACACAGGTCGAGGCTTCTTGCCTTCCCCTACCAAGTTGACTTCATTCACCTTGGTGGGTCCCTCAATCTGCCCTTGATGGCTAGATTAGCCCATTGATGTTCTAGGGTCTCTGTTTCTCTTTGTTCGGGTATGGGCTTTTGGTTGCTCTTTTGCAAGTGAGAATCCATGCTCATGTAGAGCCATTACTACACTAGGGTCCAATTTGGAGGACTTGTCACGATGCACGTTTTCTCTCCAACCTACTTGGGGGAGGTGTAGAGGGGGCCATGCACAATTTGGAGAACCATTTATAGCCAAATTTTGAACTACCTACTCCAAGTTTCAGCCCAGTGATGGGTCTGTGATGTGCCTTTAGCTCTACGTTGCCCTTGGGTCAATTTCGAGGTTTAGATGCGTCAAAATTTGTGTTCTAGACACTTGTCCGATTTTGACAGTTTTCTATCCGATTCTCAGATATCCGATTCTCAGGAGTGCGATTATCAGAATCGGACGTCTGATTTTGGGTTGGTTTGATTGGCCCAGTGGTCCGATTATGGTCACATCCGATTTCTGGAATCGGACGTCTGTTTTTTTTGAGTGGCCCAATTCCTTGTGTCCGATTTTCAAAATCGAACGGGCGAGTGTCCAATCAATTAGACAAGGGTGGTTTCTGGTCCGGATCAGAAGGGTGGTCTGATTTTTGGAGTCAGACGGTCTGACGCCAGAGATAGGGCAATCCTATTCTGGGACTCGGACGAACTGGTCCGACAGCCCTCGAATTGCACGCGACACCTCTAGGCTGATGTCTACTTCACCAAATCATGCCGTGCCATCAAATTAGATGCAAAGCAACAGGGGAAAACGCCTGGTGTACCTGAAAATGGTGTGGCACTCGAATCGATCAGCACATTGATGATCTCCTCGCAGCTCTCTCTCTCTTCTCTCTCTCCCTAGTTCTCAAGCACACTCTCTTCTTAGAGGGCAGGATGTCAAATGTGGCCTTTCCTAGTTCCCTGGGCCTCTTATTGCCCCATCCCAGCCTACTGTGACCTCAGAGGCTAGTCCCTCATACTCTTCCAGCCAGAAATCTGAATCTATGCCCCTATTTCCCTGTTTCAACCTGTTATATAGCAACAGAAAACCCTACTGTTTTCCTTCTTTTTTCCTATCCTAACCTTAATCTAATGCAACAAAAATCAAAACCAGAGATGGAGATGGATGGTCCTACTCTAATACTTAACAAGAAATCAAAAACCTACTTGCTAAGGAGATCGAATACCTCTTCAAACTCCCTCGCTTCCTACCTATCTACCTCAATCACCGGTTTGGGGAAAACCCTACTCCAATGCTCGATTCGAAGTGCACAAGCGCTCAAGGCTTGAATCCGTTGGTCCCGGCAATGGAACCAAAATGTGGGAGCTTTCGCTCAACCACCAAGACCCTCGGACCACTTATTGTTTCAAGCGTTCCAAGCCAAGCACTAATGGCTACCTCTCACATAGCCGATGTGCCATGCCTACCTTACGGGTGTAGTGAGCTTATCTCCATGCCGATCGAGTTACCTCCTCTCTTGCGCACTCCGGTAGCTCCATGATCCAAGTGCAAGCTTCAAGCAAGATCCATCCTCAAGCTCCACGCTCCAAGCTCCATTGCCGCGAGCAAGACAAGAGAAGAGAAGAGAAGAAGAGAGGAGAAGATGGAGAGCTTCTCCTCCCCGGTCCCTCACCCTCACACACTCACTCCCTCACACTCTCACACTCCCTCTCTCAAGCACAAGCTCAAGCAAGCAAGAACAAGAAGAAGAAGAAGAGGAGAGCCACTTTTGGCCACACACAAGAATGAGCTTCTCATTCACTTTTGAACTTTATATACATAACCCTAAATCCCTTTTGGGCGGTCATCCCCTTATCCCCTTTTTTACATGGTCGGCCATGGCCTAGGCCCTTTTTCCCATTGTCCTTCTATCTTCCTAGCTTTCTTTCCACCGCTCGTCTACATTTACAAATTGCACAGGTGAGAGCCCAGCGCTCCTTGAATTAAACCATGATGCACTTGCACTCTTTTACAAAAGTATTGACTTGTGCTTTTCCTTGCGTGTCTTTCTCCCTTATTTAGGACTTTTCTCCTTGTGCATCTTTGTCCTCCATTTCACTTTGCCTTGGCCTTTGTCTTCTGCTTTAGCTTTTTTGGATTTTCCACCTTCGTTCATTTGAGGGTTAACAAAAGCTGCAGTAGGACATAGATGTGCATGAAGCTCAACGCGTGCTAACATTAGCTGCTAGTAGAAGCAAGGCATGACCAAATGCCAAGAGAGAGAGGGCACTCGAGGCAGACCTCACATTGAGTGAGCTTGTGACCAAGCAGCTCATGGACAACACTGTTGTCGATTAGAGTGCATCAGTGGTAGCAACCTTGCTCTCTCAAAGCTCGAAGCACGATAACTGCGATAACTCTAGTTAGAGGACCTCGAAGAGGACCACAACCTCTAGCAAGAGATCAGCCCCCTAGCACGTAGGACAAGGGGAAGAGTATAGATCAAGGCTAGGAGCTAGATGAGGTCAGGATGGAGCTAGCATGACTGCAAGAATTGGTGAGGATACTAGTGTGACTGCACGTCCAATGTGTGCATTGTGGTAGCAACCACCTCCTAGTTGAGTGCCATGATCCTAGATCTAGGCCTTTGCACGAATTGTGGTAGATTCGCCCATGATGCCATGCACTGTAGGTTGCCTATGAGATTCCCCTATGTCCAATAGTACAACCGACCGTACCTAGGGAGGAACAAGCCACCAAATTTATTTGGAAGAGGAGCCCAGCTGGCGCTCCCAGCACCAAATGATGCAAAACTAGCCATCCCTAGGATGGAGATCAACCCGACAGGCATATCCAGGACACCATGGACCTATGTAACCATCGACTGAGTGATGCTCCAGTCCATTATGTGGAGGAGCCTAATGAAGACAAATCCTACGTGAACCCTTATGTCTTGTATGACCAATAGGGAAGTCCAGTTCTGATGGACTATCGACCAGTACCGGTGATGGCATTAGGTAGAGGTAGGGACAGAGGATTTGTAGGGCTGAGATCCAATCTCGTGTTGGACTTGCGGTCACCCATGCCATATCTCATCATGATGTCCAAAGAGAGAACAAGTGAATAGGGAAAAATTAGACCTCAAATGTTTTGAATGCAGCATCACTCATCTCTTTGTCCATTGCCCTAGATGGAAGCCATCCTCTAGCTTAGCAATCATGCCATTAGTGCCTTTGGGGCTGTTCAGAGTTTAGACATTCGACACCAAGGACACACCCATCCCACTGCATGTCATGACCAAAGCATAGAGAAGCGGGCAAGCATATCATTGCCTGGGCCTAGTAACTTAGATGCAGCCTCAATAGGAAAGAAGAGCTGAAGGAGAAGGAATAAAATGATTGACACAAAGGTCACACTTAAGACTAAGGATGAGACAATGGTGCTAGCTAGCAAGAAGGTCATTGATGCAAAGGCAGAGACCACCATCCCAAAGACAGTAGAGAAAGGGAGTGCTAAGGTAGGGAAGTATCCTCACCCTAGATGCCAACTCGAGGCAATAGCCAAAGTCAAGGAGTGGGTAAAGGAAGCCTAGGAGCACCTCAAGGAGGTTGAGCCTATCTTAGAGGAGGAGATCAAGGATCTCTCTAGCATGAGCACACCAGTCTCACCTACACAACCAAGGTTGAGAGAGACACCCATGCCACAGGCGATGCCACACTTAGGCCAAGTCTAGATGTTGTGGGCTAGCCAGTCAGTCAAGACCAATGGCCAAGAAGCACAAACCTAGGAGAGAGGCAAGCAACTAGTAACCTCCTTGCAAAGTTAGTGACCACCCAGTGACTCTCAATTTAGGAGACCTACTCAGGCAACACCCCACTGCGGGAGCTCTTCAAGGTCTACCCCGAGACCTATGGACCAGTTATTGCTCAAGTGTTTCGAACCGAGTAGCCATGGCTACCTCTCACATAGCCGTCGCACAATGCCTACCTTACGGGTGTATTGAGCTTACCTTGATGCTCGATCGAGTACCTTCCTCTCTCTTGCACCCCTGCAGCTCCACAATCCTTGAGGCAAGCTCAAGCAACCTCAATCCCTCTCCCATGAGCTTCATCCTCCATAGCCACGTACGAGACAAGAGAAGGGAGGAGAGGAGGAGAAGATGAAGAGAGAAGATGGAGAGCTTCTTCTCCAAGGTCCCTCACCCTCACACGATCACTCCGTCACTCCCTCACACTCTCTCAACCCCTCTCTCAAGCACAAGCAAGGAGGCAAGAAGGCAAGAAACAAGAGGAGAAGAAGAAGACGTTGTCTGCCACACACGAGAATGAGCTTTTCATTTACTTTTTAACTTTATATACATGCCCTAATTTCCATGCGCAGTCATCCCCCTTTTTTTTACATGGCCGGCCATTAGCCTAGGCCCCTTTTCTCATTGTCCGTCTATCCTCCTGGCTTCCTTTCCACCGCCTGTCTACATTTACAAATTGCACGGGTGAGAGCCTGGCACTCTTTTACAAGATTTCAGGGTGCGCCTTTTCCATTTTAAAATGCGCCTTTCCCCTTCGGCATTTGCCTTGGACTTTTAAGGTTGCCCTTGTGCTTTTGGTCTTTTTTCCTCTTCTTTCTTCAGTCGGGCTACCTTTTTTCCACCTTTTCCCTGCATCTTTTCCACTTTCTTTTTCTTTCTTTGCGTTGGGGTTAACATTACCCCCCTCCTAGACGAGTGCTAGTCCCATGGCACTGTGGCGGGAAGTAGTGGGATAGATGATGCTATTGCTAGGTGTGACTGGCGGTTAGAGGACACCGAGGCTTATGAATGAGAGGTGATGGGGTTTGATGACGATGACCAGGGGAGATTCTAGCATGCTTTAGTCTTCTTGACGATTTCGGCATCTTTCTCACTGTTCTGGCGCCCCTCTGGAAACTGGTCGTTGTTTGAGTATCCGAAACGCTTGAAACAAGAAGCAGTCCCTTAGGAGGATGGTATTGGAGGGATTTATTCTAGAGAAACCCCCCGAACGCTATTTGCCATGAAAAGCCGTGGCCTGGGCTGAAAACCCTTGTCTGGGAGTAGAGGATCTTCAGTTTTGAGTTGAAAGTCTTCAAGCTTGTGGTGCTAATAAGCAATCTGTAGATCTTGAGGCAGTGGGCATGGATCATCGGACGGTGAGGTTCCAAGATCTATGCCAATGGCAGCCCATCAGTAGGTGGATGGTTGTCAACATGAAATCTGTGGAGCCATTGAAACCTTCGCAGCGAAGCTCGTGAAGTTGCAGTAATGGGGTCATGTCCGACTTCTAGAAAAATTCATTGTCATTGGAGGATGTAGTAGACGATCGCCTTCAGCCAAGCAGCTCATTCTTGAAACATGAACATAACCTGCAAGAAAAGTGGTGCACTTCCTAGGGGGTGTGTCTGTCTCACTGTGTAGTGCATGGTGCCTGTGCCAGTGGAACTGGGAGATGGGTCTAATCTTGGGCAAGCCCTTGGTAATGTCCCACACTTGAGGACCCAGTTTGTGTGGCTTCTGAGGTGCGGTGCAAAACTCAGGGTGACAGGTCCAAAAGTCCTGCCCTTGATGTGCCCTAAGTGTGAAGTGGGGGAGGGGCTAGAGAGGACTCTAGATGCAGTGAGTATGGTGCACCACAATAGTGAATGAAGATGGCAAGCACTTCCCTTTTTTTTTATTTAATGAGAGAGAGTACATTGGGCAATGTATGGGGCACCTATTTAGTCACGGGGCGGTCGCAGGCCTCGTGATAAAAATGCGCCACTTTGTAAGTATTCCTTAATACCGGCCCTAGCTCTTAGAGGAGTGGTGGACAAAAAAGGGTGATTACACCTTGCAAAATGGGTGTCACTCATATTTTCTAATAGCTCTAAGCAGAAAGCTGGGAGGAGAGTAGCGCGCATCATCAACCTCGTCATGGCTCTACTATCTATTCCTAGGTTAAGATCAAAAAAGAGTGGAGGGAGATGGGCTTCCTCTACTACAGGTTTTTGGAGCAGCAGGAATTTGAGAAGTCGGAGGTAATTACAAGTGGTTAAGAATGCTGGATCGAGGCAGGAAGAGAAATCTACAAGGAAACGATTTATGGAGGGAAGCATATCTTCTACCCTAAATACTAAGCACTCCTCCGGGCTTCTAGCATTTACATTATAGATTCTCGAAAAGTCAAAATCCCCATGCAAATCTCTATTGTAATCCACTCCATGCCTACGGGGCTAGGGCATGTAGATGGGATCATTGCGCTCTTTGGGGAGGGAGCTACAAAATGCGGTCCAGGCATCAAAATTGGTGTCCCAAATCCTCCTCTGCCATTTCGGCTGTGCCTCGTAGCCTTGGATGGATTTGGGAACCAGACCGACCTTGTCTTCCCAGTATTCTCGTGGCTCTTGTCTCCACCTAGTTACTATCATGCTTCTCTCTTCCATCCATCTGTTTGCGAGTTCGTTAGCCAGATCTTTGATCTTGGCTATGACTCCTAGAGGTAGGGCCCAGTCCAGGGAGCATGGAAAAGAGAATGAAAGCTCGAATGGCCTCTTATGTAGCTCTCTCTGGCGCCATATGATCAACTCCTGGGGCCAATCTACAGGATGTGTATCATTTCGCAGTGGCATGGGCTCCTCAGGAAGTTGTTGTGGAAGTATGCGCGCTCGGTGTTGGGCCTCCTTTGCTAGCTCTTGCCTCCTTCTCCTTGCTACAATTATGCGTTCAGGGATCTCTGGTTGAGGCAGACTCGGCATCCTTTGTGGCTCTTCATCCTCATCTTGCTCGAAGTCCCGACATTTCGCTCTACCACACGAGGAACGACTGGTGGTGATGGCGGTGGCTGCTCCTGCTCCTGAAAACCCAACTCCTTGAGTTCCGCAGTGGAAAGGCTCATACAACACAGGTAGTAGAACTATTGCTCTTTAGTTATTCCTGTACTTGTTGGAAGCTCCCGCTCTTGAAGGCCGTATCGTAGCGCCCGGGTGCTTAGCTCCAACTTTCTTTTTACCTGTTCCACTGTATCATCGCCCTCGGCTTGCGTCACGTGGAGCATCGTGTTGAGAAAGGCCTGTCGCTGGGTCTTAGTGGTTATCTCTGCAGCCTCAACCCTAGCCTCGGCCAGCATTCTTTCACACTCTGCCACCACAAGCCGTTCTGTTAAATCCCTCACCCTGTCAAAGTTCTTTCTTTCCCACTCCATGGCTCTCTTCTCCATCTTTTGCCTTTGTTCCTCTAACTGGCCGCCAAGGTGGTTACCACCTGTTTTGCTGCTCATTTGATAAGAACCATAATTGGTTTCTTTCTTTTAGTTTCTGAGCGAGCTGTTCTTCAGCGATCCCTCTTGCTTGATCAACAATGCTGAGCCTGTGGTGCGCTTCGGTCAGGATTTCTAATTTCTCTTGGACCAACTGTTCTAGGCTCTGGATTTCAGCGCGGAGCAGCCTCTTCTGGTTAAAGGTCATGCCCATGAGGGCTTCCACATCTTCCTGGGAGGTTTCCAGTGCATCTTGCAATCTCTGCACTTCATCCTGTAGTCGCTTTGCTTCAGCTTGCTGATGTTGAGATATCGAGCTCCACTCGTGATATGCCAGGGTGACCGTTGTGCATTTATGTCACCGACGTGTCAGTTGCAGATGCGGTTGGTACACCGCCCATGAATAATAGCTACATGATAGCTATCCTTATCTACTCTAGTTCGTGGCTCAGTTAGTATGCCACCTTAGTTAGTTGAGTTTGGTTTGAGACCCATATATAGGGTTCTTCTATTTCTTTGTACTAGAGTTCTTTTGGCTTACACAACTAAGAAGAGGAAAACTGTTTTCAGCCTCCACCCTTGTGTGTATTCCCCCATTGTGCAAGCAAGAAAGCTACAAGTGAGACTCCTTCCTTCTCTCCCACAATCTTGACATGGTATCAGAGCCTTGTTCATGGTAAGGAGCTCAAGAAAGCAAGCCAAGCTCGCGGTATTCTGGTAAGAGGAGCAGTGTTGCTTTCATTTTCTGTTTTGGGAGCAGATCTCTGCAGGTAGCACAGCCAGAAATTGCAAGAGTGCATTGTCTCAGGTTGAGACGCCCTTCGCGGTGAAGCAAGAGGGCAGTATATGCTGCGGGAGAGGGCTTTAGCCCCTGGCGACCCTGTTTTTTTTATTTGAGGCCATTTCGGGGCTTGTTTTGGAGGCGGAAGTTTTCTGCACGCACTCAGGAAAAAGCCCAGTTTTATGCTGTTCGACCACTGTTCTACAGGTCGGTGAAAAGTTACTGTAGAAATTGCATCGTATGCTTGTGTACAGAGACATTGGGAGTTACAGAATCATCCTTGTTGCCTATTGATGTAAAATCGTCACTAGGAAGTGACTGTGTGGTCAAATACCACTTTCATCAGTTTTGCAGATTAGCCCTTGTGAGGCTGAAGTTGTGTTCTTTGCAGTGACAGAACTTTTTGCAGTGTTGTGTAATGGCGTCTGATTCTCTCTCATAGATTGTCACTGAAAAGCTTGACAAGAACAACTTCCAAGCATGGAAGTTTAGAATGACGAATTTCCTTATGGGAAAAGGATATTGGGAATTTGTTGCAGAAAATGAAGAAGAACCAGTTCTTCCTGATGTTCCCAATCAACAGCAAATGCAGGCATTTAAAGCATGGCATGAGAGAGCCAGGAAAGTTATGTACTGGCTGTCTATCAGTATTTCAGACTCTATGATTGTGCATATTCAGGATGCAAGTACGCCAAAGGAGGCATGGGATACTTTCTCAAAAATGTATAGCACAAATACTCAAGCCAGGAAAATGCAGCTCAAGCAAGAGTTGCATAATGTGCAAAGAGAAAATATGAGCATCAGTGACTACCACATGAAGGTGAAGAAGATTGTAGATGCACTTCCTTGCATTGGGTCGCCAGTGAAAGATGATGCTTTAGTTTCTGTGACCTTGAATGGTCTAGGAAAGGATTATGCACAGTTCCGAACATCCATTTCCGTCCGTGAAAGATTTCCTGATTTTGAGGAGTTGATTGCTCTTCTAATTTCTGAGGAGCAGAGAAATGGTAGTGCATCTTCTTCAGGAGGAACTTCAAAAGAAACTATCTTCTACTCAAATGCTAGAAGAGGTAGAGGTAGAGGTAGAGGAGGCCGATATGGAGGCCGCGGTAGAAATCAGAATATGCAGCAAACTCAAGAAAACCAGTCCTATGGAGGAGGATGTGGTAACTCTAGAGGCAGGGGGAGCCAAAGAGGTCGTGGTGGATGGCAAAGAGGCCAAAATGCAAACAGTAATGTTGAATGCTACTACTGTGGTAAAATGGGTCATATGGCTAAAGACTGCTATAAAAAGCAGAATGACATAATGAATGGAAAACTACAACAAGGGAACTATGCATCTTCAAGTAGACAGGGTGATGACAGAAATGAGCATTTGTTTATGGTGCAGCACATGAACAATTCTGTGACAAGTGCAGAAGAAAGCAATGATGTATGGTATGTTGACTTAGGTGCATCAAACCACATGACAGGTCATGCAGAATGGATGGAGGATGCAAGGAAAATGGAAAAACTAGGATTTGTGGAGACTGGTGATGATACTGTACATCCTATTGTGCAGATTGGAAAATTTCCTTTGTCTATGCAAGATGGGACAAAGAAATACCTGTCCGATGTATTTCATGTCCCGAATATCACCAAGAATCTGGTTTTTGTTGGTCAAATGGTTGAGCAGGGCTTGTAGGTCAGATTTAATCCTCATGGATGCTTTGTTGAGGATATGAAAAATAAAGGTCGCTTGATAGCAAAAGGAAAGAAGAAGGGCAGAATGTTTACATTGGATGAAGACATGATTGAATTGAGTGCAGCAATGTTTGCACATGGGACCGGTGTAGTTGCAGATATTGATATCTGGCATAAACGCATTGGTCATGTTAATGTACATCGACTTAAATCAATGCAGGCCCAAAATATTGTTGCAGGATTGCCTAGATTCAAGGTTGCAGAAATGCATAAGGTATGTGAAGCCTGTCAGTTTGGAAAACAGGCAAGGAAACCATTTCCTAGACATGTTTAAGAGAGTAAGAAGCCATTGGAATTAATCCACTCTGATGTGTGGACTACTAAAGCTGCATCTCTTGGAGGCTGTCATTATTTTGTTACTTTTATTGATGACTATAGCAAAAAAGTTTGGGTGTATTTTATGAAAAAGAAAAGTGAAGTTTTTGGGCATTTCAAAACTCTTAAAGCTATGGTTGAAAAAGAAACAGGCCTGTAAATAAAATGCCTAAGGTCAGATGGAGGGGAAGAGTACCTCTCAAATGAGTTTGCAAGGTTCTTGCAGGAGCATGGCATAAAGCAACAATATTCATGCAGTCATACCCCACAGCAAAATGGAATTTCAGAAAGAAAAAACAGACATATTGGAGAGGTATCTCGTGCCATGCTCAATCAAAAAGACCTGCCAGATTTTTATTGGGCTGAAGCAGTTTCTACAGCAGTCTACATAATGAACAGGACTCCCACTGCAGCAATACATGGGATGACTCCAGAGGAGAGGTATACTGGTAGGAAACCAGATATTTCCCATTTGAAAATTTTTGGTTGCATTGCCTATGTACATGTGCCAGATGAGTTGAGATCCAAGTTGGATCCAAAAGCTGAGAAGTGCATCTTTATTGGTTACTCTCTGCAGCAAAAAGGGTATAGATGCTATAACCCTTCTACTCGTAAGTTTACAGTGAGCAGAGATGTTATTTTTGATGAGATGAGTAGCTGGTATAAACCAGTAAATGTGATTGATGATGTAGATGCACAAAATGGTAATGCTGCACAGAATTCACAGCAGCAGTCACAAAATATTAGTGGACGTGGAGTGTCCTCTAGCAATGGTTCATATTCTTCACCATGGATAGGAAGATTGAGATCAGGAGAATCTTTTCAAAGCAATGAAAATAGTGGTATGCAGGTATCACGAAAAGGAAAAGAGAAAGTTGATCAGCCTATATTTGATTGAATGCAGGTCACTCTTATGTGGATGGTGAATCTGTTGAGATATCGAGCTCCACTCGTGATACGCCAGGGTGACCGTTGTGCATTTATGTCACCGACGTGTTAGTTGCAGATGCGGTTGGTACACCGCCCATGAATAATATCTACATGATAGCTATCCTTATCTACTCTAGTTCGTGGCTCAGTTAGTATGCCACCTTAGTTAGTTGAGTTTGGTTTGAGACCCATATAGAGGGTTCTTCTATTTCTTTGTACTTGAGTTCTTTTGGCTTACACAACTAAGAAGAGGAAAACTGTTTTCAGCCTCCACCCTTGTGTGTCTTCCCCCATTGTGCAAGCAAGAAAGCTTCAAGCGAGACTCCTTCCTTCTCTCCCACAATCTTGACAGAATCCAGTGGCTCAGAACAGAGCATTGATGATGAGTTGGGTATCCCCTCTATTGTTACACCTGGAGTAAGGAAGACCAAGGATGTTTTGAGAGCACCTGGAAGTGAGCCTACTTTGGGTAGGTCTACCAGAGCTAGGTATCCTGTGGATAGGCTGAAATATGATGGATTTACAGCCATTCACTATGCATATATGGTCAAAGTGATACAGGAACCAGAGCCCACTTCTTTTGAGCAAGCCATGGGAAAAGAAAAATGGGAGAAAGCCATGGATGAAGAAATGGATGCCTTGGAAGCAAATGCTACATGGGAATTGGTACCTTTGCCTAAAGGTAAGAATGCAATTGGCTGTAAGTGGGTTTATAAGGTGAAGCACAATGCAGATGGTTCTGTGAACAGATACAAGGCAAGATTAGTAGTCAAGGGGTATGCACAAACATATGGCATTGACTATGAAGAAACATTCAGTCCGGTTGCAAGGATGGCAACCGTAAGAGCAGTCATTGCTATGGCTGCATCAAAGGAATGGTCCTTACATCAGATGGATGTAAAGAATGCCTTCTTGCATTGTGATTTGCAAGAAGATGTATATATGGAGCAGCCACCAGGTTATGTGCATGCTGTTCATCCTGAGTTTGTTTGCAGGTTGAAGAAAGCCTTGTATGGCTTGAAGCAAGCACCTAGAGCATGGTCTGACAAGATAGGACAATATCTTGTCACTATTGGCTTTCAGATTTTCAAGGCAGATTTCTCACTTTATGTGAGAAAAATAGAGAAAGGTATTATGCTACTTGTCATTTATGTTGATGATTTGATTATGACAGGTGACAGTGATGAAGATATCCTTCATGTGAAAATGCTATTGAAGTAGAAGTTTGAGATGAAGGATTTGGGAGAGCTGCGTTATTTCTTGGGCATTGAGGTGATTAGATCACCAAGTGGGATACAGTTCTTGCAGAGGCAGTATGGATTGGACATGCTGTCCAAATATGGGATGACAGGCTGCAAGACTATTTTAGTTCCTTTGGAGCAGAATGTGAAGCTAAGCGCAGATGCAAGTGAGCTTCTGGAAGACCCTACTATCTACAGACGCATAGTAGGAAGCTTGATTTATATGACTATTACCAGGCCAGATTTGAGCTATGTTGTTGGATTGGTAAGTCAATTTATGCAGGCTCCAAGGAAACCGCATTTGGATGTGGCTAGACGCATACTCAGGTATGTGAAGTCCACATTGCAGTATGGACTATTTTATGAGACTGGGGTTCAGATACAGTTGCATGGATACACTGATGCTGATTGGGCTGGTAGCATTTCTGATAGACGATCTACCAGTGGATATGTGTTCTCTTTTGGGAGTGCTGCAGTCACTTGGAGCAGCAAGAAACAGCCTACAGTTGCCTTGTCGAGCACAGAGGCTGAGTACAGGGGTGCAGCAATGGCTGCATGTGAGGTAGCTTGGTTGCATAAGCTACTTTATGATATGCATCAGTCTACAGATGGACCAGTTGTCATTTATTGTGACAACATGAGTAGTATACACTTGGCAAATAACCCAGTCTATCATGCTAGAACAAAGCACATTGAGGTGCATTATCACTATGTGCGAGAGAGGGTTTTACTAGGTCTTATTGATCTAGTTTATGTCAGCACAGAGGATCAGGTAGCTGACATATTCACGAAGGCATTGGGCGCAGAGAAGCTGCGCAAGTTCAGAGACCTGCTTGGTGTGCAGGAATTGGGATTGAGCTCGAGGGGGAGTGTTGAGATATCGAGCTCCACTCGTGATATGCCAGGGTGACCGTTGTGCATTTATGTCACCGACGTGTCAGTTGCAGATGCGGTTGGTACACCGCCCATGAATAATAGCTACATGATAGCTATCCTTATCTACTCTAGTTCGTGGCTCAGTTACTATGCCACCTTAGTTAGTTGAGTTTGGTTTGAGACCCATATATAGGGTTCTTCTATTTCCTTGTATGAGAGTTCTTTTGGCTTACTTAACTAAGAAGAGGAAAACTGTTTTCAGCCTCCACCCTTGTGTGTATTCCCCCATTGTGCAAGCAAGAAAGCTACAAGTGAGACTCCTTCCTTCTCTCCCACAATCTTGACAGCTGAGATCCCCGACCCTTCATTTTTCAGGAATTCGATTTCCCTGATTAGCCTGTCCTGTTCTTCTTGCTCGTGCCATGACTGGGCTCCGCTGCATGCTCTTGTGGAATAGTGGCTTCGCCTTCTTGAACCTCCCGGTAGAGCTTTTCCACTTGGGCCACCCTTTGCTGGAGATCACTGTATTGCTGCATCAAAAGTTTTATGTTCCTTTGTTCCGCCACCCGGCTCTGCTCCTCATCCTCCAGCCTTTGCCTAAGGCGGCTTTCATTGGTTTGGGCTTGCTTTGTTTTCTCTTCTAGCTGGTCTTGCAAGGCCTTTATCTCTCTCCGTCTGTCAGCTTCCTGCCTTGAGACCTCTAGCCTGAGGGCCGCTGACGTCTCCTTTTCTTTCTTTAGTTCCAGCAGGGCCACCTTTTCTTCTTTTGCCTTGTCCAGTTGTGCCAGTAACTCGGCCACATATGCGTCATAGTCTGCGGTAGGTATGGGAGTATTGGGCGTGGTGGTCGATGCCTCTAGCCTCTGTCATTTGGGGTCTTTCCGAGACTCTGCATCTGTGGCGGCGGGCCTTTTCAATTGAGTTTCAGGGACAATTTTGGCCACCCTGCTCACGAGCATCTGCATCATGGTCATGAGCTGTGCCGCATCGAGAGGAGGCGTGGGGTGTGCAGCGACGGCGGTTGTGATTTCAGCTGTTGTTGGCACAAAGGAGGGAGGGAGTGGATGTAGGAGGGACTTGCCCTTGCCTATGACCACTGGTGCTACTTCCACACTTGCGCTGGCTTCGGCTTTATGGCCAGGGCTTGCGGGTTTGAGTTCTCTGCCCCCATGGGTCTCTTCCACCGATCTTCTGGTGGCTTCCGCCAGTTTGGCCAGTTCCTTGAGTCGCTGCTCCTCGGCTTCTTCCTCTGCCCTCCTTTTCCTGTCCTCTTCTGCCTTCTTCGACTCCTCTCCTATTCTGGCGAGCTCCTCCTCCTCGTTTCTCCTCCTTTCTTCCTCGGCCCTTCGAGACTCTTTCTTAGCCTTTTTGATGTCAGCCCGTTCTTCCTTACTTAATTTCTCTTTTTTCTCCTTCTGTCTCCTATCACTTTTGCTTCTTTTTTTGCGGGTGTGGTCATTCGTGGAGGCGGCACTTCCTGCTCTCCCTTGTCGCTTACTGTTCTTTCGCTTGATTCCCCTCCGCCGTGGTGAGCTGAGCTTTGATGCACCGCTTCCTCCTCCATGACGCCCTCATTCTTTATTGCTTCTTCTATGATGGCTGTCAGGATGCCCCTGTATCTGATTGTAGCTGCTTTTGACGCAGGTTTCTTCCTTGCGGAGCGCGCTGTTGAGGCAGGGAACTCTCCTCCTGCTGGTGCTTCCGCCGGAGTGAGGAGGGTAGCTGAACTTTGAATGGTCTTCTGTACGAATCCATTCTAGTCTATATCTTCAGGGGTTCCTGTTGCTATGCTTTCCAACAGTGGGACCCCGATCCTGTTCATCAGCGCATTGTAACGCTGGCCCGAGAAGAGGGTATGGATCATTTTTGCTTGTAGTTTCACCGCTGGGTCCAGGATGTCAGCCAAGCTGATTCCATCCACAGTATGCACCGCTTCTTTCTTGACCCCCAGCATGGTGTAAACGTCTCGCCTCAGCCTTCTCTCTTTCTTTGGTACAAGCCCCGGGGCCTTTTCTATGATCATTGCATTGAGGGGCACTTTGATTCTCCTTTCTTGCTCCCCTGTCCTTACTGTGATGGTGCCACAGTTCCTGCTTTTGTCGAAATTCCTCAGGAAATCTGCGCACATACTGTAATCCACCGCCTGCCCCACCTTCTCCACGTACTTGTGGAGATGACATCTATCCACTAAGTCTTTGATCGCGGGTTCCTCCATGATGGCTTCGTCCAGATTCAGTGTGTGCTTGAAAGTGAAGTGACTGAATCCGCGCGTCTCGACGGCGATGCCGAATTTGGTCATTTCCTCTTCTGAGAATGGTAGTTTGCCTCCTTTGTCCTGTCCTGCCATGGAGGTGACCTGTCAACACACCATGCCAACATTTAATGTCTAACAATCGGTGCATTTCTAATTAGAACTAAGTTTGAGAGAAAAATAGATGGGCTTAAAGTGGGCACACTTGCTTGGAGGCTTGACCATTGCTATTATTTTATTCTGCAATATTCTTCCATAGAAACTTTCTTAATTATAACAGTCTGCTAGATAACATAACTTTTCATCTTTGCTCTGCTCTTGGTAACCTTGCTCCCCACTTGTTCGTGTGGGTTGACTTACCTAGCCAATAGCCAATCATAGAAGTTTGGATTATATTCGAGTTGGGCATGACAATCCAGAGTGGATGGTTGGATGGCGACTTGGGAAATGTAGGTCAAAACATCGTGGAAGAGATCTCCAATACTGAGGCGACTGGCAACATGTAATTCCTCTTGGGTGAGGAATTGGTCAATGTAGGGGTGGGCGAGCACATGGTCGTCCAAATGCTGATCACGGTTGATGGCCAAGACCCTAAACGAGGTAGGTGCCACGTACGTGGGGTCATATTCGATAGTTTTGATTGCCCTGCATTGCTCAGCATTGGTCATTATGCGACAACCTTTTTTCTCCCATTGGATCCTTAGCATAAACCACTGCTACAAGAATGTGGAAGGTGAGCTTGCCATCTACGTGAGCTCTTGCAGCTCCTGTTCAGGAGCAGAAAGCGGAGGCTTTCGATAAGAAGTGATAAGCCTTCTGAGTGCAGCCTGATCCTTCAAGATTTCATCATTTGCTATCAGTTCGGCAGCAATTTTGGGAACTTTAGTGGTCATAAGTTCGTATTCCTCCCAAGTGCATGGTAATGCACGAACATCCAAAGCAAGCATTTCGTCAAGAAGACCCAGGTCTAGCCTCTCATAGCTTCTAGCAAATGTAGTGAAAGTTTCATCTAACATTTTAATGTAGGTTATTAAATCATCCCTAGAAGTTGCGGCAAGGTCCTTAGCCAAAGAGAGGAAAGGTCGTATTGCGTATGAAGGTTTAAGACCCTCTGATGGGGCTGGTGCAAGTGGACTAGATAGTTGTGACTTCCTCATCGGTGTCACGGGTCGGGCCTTGCAATGGGAAGCCCTTTGAGATGCTGTAGGAAGCTCTAGAGGTACGGGGGTTGTACTTGGTTCTAAGTGAGTAGTAATCGTGGTTTGTAAGTTCCCAAGATTAGGTAGGTTTAGGGCCTGGAGCATTTGCTTTGGTCGATAGATGAGCTGAGGCTTGTTAGCCACCGCTGGCCCTGGCCTGTTAATTGTGCTCTGGGCACCACCTGTGCAAACCTTTCTCGTTAGGGTGAGATTGCTTGTAGATGAGCTTCCCAGCTGGCCCTTTTTAGGCATCCAAATCCAAGGATTGCCCCCGTGGTATCCTTGTGCCTGCAAGAGGGCTTTGGGAATCCAACGCGGTGTGGTTGTGCGTCTACAGTGATAGCACCTAGACTGCCTCTTGGTTCAGGACGGTTGATAATTTGGACGTTTAGGATCACACTTAGGTGGTTTACCCGTATGTGGTTTTTGCTGTTTCGGCACCCATAGAAACTTGGACTCTTTGGCCGTGTGAGCGCTCCTAGTGGGCATGGGTCTGGGGTTGAGAACTCGGCACGAGGTCATAGTTTTCATTTGTTTAGACTCGGGCTGAAGAGTGGTAGTAGGGGTTTCTATCAGCGGCTTCGTAAAAGTGGGGGAGTTAGGGAAGCCCTTGCTAAAAGTCGTCACTATGTGCACATTGCCGATGGCAAGATGTATGTGATTTAGGTTGTAATCCACATTACAGTTGGTTTGTTTCTTGAAAGTGCGACCTAATAGTGATACATTACCAGTGTCCTTAGTGTCAGGCAACACATGGAAGAAGGCCGATAAACTTTCAGACTTGATGGAAATGACCACCTTGCATTTCCCTAGGAGTGGGTAAGCGGTACCCCCAAACGGGGTGAGTTGAGCGTTAGTGGGCTGTAGTTGCGATTGACCAATGCGTGTCCAATGGTCATGTGTTAGGATGTTGTAGTCAGCACCTTCATCAATCAAGGCGTCGAAAGAATACACCACTCCTGCTGCAACTATGATCCGTAGGTATGTCAATGCCACTACTTCTTCGTCCTGGTCTGTCAGGTCAGTTACAGTTGCCATGCGGACGTTCAATGGGGGTTCTAGCATGGGTGGCTCGTGTAACGGATTTGAAGGAGGATAGTACTTCTTAATGCGGCTTCCATTAAAAAATCCTATTCCCTCACCGTCAAGTGTCTCCAACTCGACATTTTCGGTTCTACCGATTACACGTACCCTGAAAGGCCCTAGCTCCCGAAACTTTATCTTCTGTTTATGTCATTTTACCGAGTACAACAGAACAAGGTCCCCTTGTTCAAAGTCTCGCTGCGTGACATGCTTGTCAAACCACATCTTTCGTCGAGCCTTTTCACAGATCAGAGAGTGAGTGGCGAGAAGTCGAGTCTCCGTTAAGCGCTCAAGTTCTACTAAGCGGTTGGTCCAAGCCTCTCTTCCCTCCCAACGTTCCTGGACTGCTAGCCTCAAACTAGGGATGAAGAATTCTACGGGCAGAATGGCTTCGATTCCGTAAGTCAGCCTAAAGGGCGTCTGTCCTATAGCCATTTTATAAGCTGTGCGATAGGCCCACAAGGCCGCCATTAGCTTGTTATCCCAGTCACTTCTCGAAGTAGACACGACTTTGGTAAGCACATTGACCAGGATTTTGTTTGTGGATTCGGCTTGGCCATTAGCCTGAGGGTAATAGGGAGAGGACTTCCGATGAATTATTAGGAAGGCAGAGAGCAAGTGGGCAATCACTTCATTAATGAAGTGTGTGCCTTGGTCGCTTACAAGTTCGATTGGACAACCGAACCCTGAAATGACATGCTCCCACAAGAACTTTGCAGTGGTCCTAGAATCATTCTTCCTCGTGGCTTGTGTCTCTGCCCATTTCGTTAAATAGTCAGTTGCCACTATGATGTATCAAGCTTGGGAATATTGTGATGTAGGACTGATAGGCCCAATAAAATCGATGCCCCATTTTTCAAAGGGTTGTCGGGCTATGACAGGGGTCATCTCCATCTTGTCCTTTCGCACAAGCACTTTGGTCCTTTGGCACTCATCGCAGTGCTTTACAAATTTAGCTGCATCGCGGAATAGGATGGGCCACCATAGCTGGGATTGTAGCACCTTTCGGGCTATTGTGTCCCCACTAAAATGCCCGCCAGCGATTCCGCCATGTGCTTCGTTTAATGTGTCGTGCATCTCATGCTCACACACACATTTGCACAATAAACTGTATTGTCCCATCCTATAGAGTTGGCCAGCTCTATCAGTTGGTAGGGCTGAATTTTTAGGATAAGTCTCTTCAGCCTGGCCTTCTCAATGGGCCGCTCTGGTAGTCCATTTTCCAACACTTGCACTATGTCATCGGCCCAATATGGCATCAGATCCGCTCTAAACAGTTCTCGTTCACTAGACAAGTTAAAAAGATAGGCGTCTGGTAAATCATCAGGCACGCCTTGTCCAGCGGCTTCCCCTGTGGGTATGCGGGACATGTGGTCAGCCATGTAGTGCTACTTTCCTTTGCGTACAACCACAGAGAAGTCAAACTCCAGTAAAAGGAGTAACCATCTAGCTATACGCCCCGTAGCGCAAGGCTTGTTCACAAGATACAGTAGCGCTTGATGGTCAACGAAGAAGACAAAGGGAATGGCCAACAGGTAATGCCTAAATTTCTTTACCGCAAATACCATGGCCAACCCCTCCCTTTCTGTCGTGGAATAGTTGATCTCAATTTCTGTGAGCTGTCTGTTGGCAAAACTCACCGAGTAATCCAAGTTATGCTCACCAAGCTAGCATAGCACGGCTCCAATAGTGAACTTAGAGGCGTCTATGTGCACATGGAACGTTACGTTCCAGTCTAGGGCTTGCAAGATTGGTGCAGTCGTAAGAGCCTTTTTTCAATTCTTCATATGCGCGCTGGCATTCCTTCGTCCACTCAAACACTATCAATAGCTTGTACAAAGGTCTAGCTATTAATGCATAATTTAGCATGAATCGTCGATAGTATCCAGTGTGTCCCAAGAAGCACTGAACTCCCTTGTAGTTGTCGGGTGGTGGTAGATCAACAATGACTCTGACTTTGGAAAAGTCAGTGGCAATGCCATTCTTTGACACTACGTGCCCCAAGATGCATTCGTGTTTTACCTAGAATTGGCACTTTAAAGGGTTTAGTGAGAGGTGGTACAGCCTACACCTTTCAAAGACAGCTCGCAGTTTCTTCAAGTGTTCGTCCCAACTAGAGTGTAAACATAGGTCATCTATGAACACTTCCAGTTCACGCCTAAGCACGTCTTTAAAGATGGTGCACATTAGGTGTTGGAAAGTTACGGGTGTATTCATTAGTCCAAAAGGCATGACAATGTAGGTGAATACACCCCATTCCGTGGCGAAGGCAGTCTTGTGCCTGTCTTCGGGGTGCACTTGCACCTGATTGTAACCCGAGAAGCCATCTGGAAAACTGTAGGCTTCCTTCCGTGCTACCCTCTCCAGCATGTGCTCGGTATAAGGTAAAGGATAATTATCCCTTTTCGTAGCAGCATTCACTTTTTTGTAGTTTACGCACACTCGGATTTTTCCATTTTTCTTCATGACAATCACGATAGGTGACACCCAGTCCGTGTGCTTGATCTCATATATGAAACCTGCCCTCATGAGTTTGTCAATCTCCTCCTTCACTGCATGGGCGTGTTTAGAATTCATGGGGTAAGGTTGTTGTTTTGTTGGCACTGCATCTGGAATCATTGGGATGTTATGAGTCACGACCCTAGGGTCGACTCCCTTAAGTTCATCCAATGTCCAGGCGAACACGTCGATGTACTCTTGCAGGAGCGCAACAAGTTTGGTCTCTTCCTCTTCCGCCAAGTCATCTGCGACGAATACCGGTCTTGGTTTTTTTCCTTTCCCAGCCAAGTTAACCTCTTTGACTTTGGCGGGTCCCTCTATCGGTTCACTAGTCTGACCTTGTCTTTTTGCACCTAGCAAGACCACCACTCTGTCACCCTTTTTAAATTTTGTAAACCGTTTGGGTAGATCCTGTGGTTTCCTCTGCCTTTCCGCTTCCGAGCCCCTTGCTTGCTTCCTGGCCTCCTCTGTTAGCCTCCTGCGCCTCAGGTGGACTGGCAAGTCTCCCTTGGTGCATTTGACCTCAGAGGGTTGCGGTATCTCGGGATCACTCTCAGTACTAACTTTCGACTCTGAGTTGAACTCGCATCCTTCACTTGAGGAAGGTGTTTCCCCAGGGGGTCTTAGTTTTGTAGGTGAATCTGTCTTGAGCATTGGGATTACCCATCGTTGTGCTACTCCAGCTTGCTCGTAATCTACGGCTTCTATTCATTCCAGCCAGGATCTGTCACACTCCATTAGTATGACTCCTTTTTCGTTTCGACTGAGCCCTTCTTTCCTAGGCCTTAAGTCTACCCTGATTTGCTCTATCGCTTTTCCCTCCGTGTCGTACTCTATCGTGTCTACCTCTTCTTCACTCTCTTCTCCCGCAGAGCGGCAGTCCTCATACTCCTCATCTTCCGGGTCCTGTTCTTCTGACTGCTCATCATCCCCTAAGCTTCCCTGTTCACTCTCCTTGTCATCACTAACTAAAGCCCAGTTATATAACAAGTTCAGGTCATGGACTTTGTTCCATTTCCATTCTGGTTTAGCTAAAAGGTCACATAGAGGCTTTAAGTTAGCGGCCAAATTGCCGTCCAATTTATCGGTCAGATACTCTACAATCTCTTGAAGCTCTAGTTTGTTGTTTGGGATGCGAGACAAGGCCGGTTTGCCTGGGTTGAGCAAGCTCCCTACCATCATGCAAAGTGGCACAATTGGCTCCTCAGTTGGCACAGTGGTGGTTTTAGCGGCCTACTGACATGGTCCTTCATCATTTGAGAATGGTAGGTCAATGGTTGCCAGCACGTGCATCCAATCCCTCTCATCCTCAGGGCAAGGAATATATCTAGCTAGCGATCCATAGGGGTTGGTCGGTTGAGTATTGCCTTTTAGCATGGCTGAGATGGTAGCCAGGTCAACAGACGTCATCGTCCAAGTGTCCATCTCTACCCTCACTGCATTAGTTTTGTTCCCTAGGAAAATCAATACATTGCCCCAATTCTCTATGACTCGTGCATTCCTCATCCAAGGTTGGCCTAATAGTATGTCGTAATCCACTCCCTTCATGACAATGAAGTTTACCGAGAATTGCACACCGGCAATCTTTACCGGCCAATTCTTTAAGACCCCAAATGGTCTTACCTTCATTCCATTTGCTAGCGTGACATTGAATCTAGCGGTCTCTACGAGAGGGTTTCCCCATGCCTCTTGGACTGCATGATTTAGCACACTAACACCGGTGCCTGTGTCTACAATTCCCTTCCGAGTCATGTCTCCTAAGGCTAGGACGGGCAAAACTGCGTGCATTTCAGTGCCCTCCCAAAAAGCATTGATGTGCAAAGACTTAGGATCTGCGTGTAGAGTTAGACTTGGGATCCATGTAACTGCGTCGTGATCTTGCGGATCAGTGCCCACAAGTTCCACGTGCCCCTCGATCGAGTCTTTTAACTCCTGCCACAAGGAGTGATTTTGCCTAAGCAAATCCTCCAGGCTTAGAGGTATTGGGGTGGACAGCAAAGTTGTGAGGAGGCTATTGGACCCTTACCTTCCTTTGAGGCTAGCAGTTCTAGGCCATGCATCTTGTCTGCCCTGGTAAGCTTCCCCCCGGCCTTGCTGCTGAGTCGCTTTTAGTGGTGCAGGCATGTTTCCAGCATGTGGTTTTGAGGGTGAGACTGGTGTGCTAACACTGGAGAAGTCGTCCATAGGGTCTTCCAATATGGGTTCAACATCTTCAAGGTGCTTTTGGGCGTTCTTGACCCACTCCTTGACCTTGGCTATAGCTTTGAGTTGCCGTTTGGGATGGGGATATTCCCCTACCTTGGCACTCCCTAGCTCTGCTGTCTTAGGAGCCGAGGTCTTTGCCTCTGCGTCTGTGACCCTCTTTCTCGTTACCGGCGTAGTTGTTCCTCGGTTTTAAGGGTTATCTTTGCATCAATCCTCTTTTTCCGTCTCCTCCGGCTTTTTTTCCCTATTGAGGTTGCATCAAGGTTACTTGGCCCTGGCAAGGAGATGCCTGCTTGTTTCATTTGAGCTCGCGTCATAGCATGTAGTGGGATGGGCATATCCTCACTACCGAAATTTTCAACTCCAAAGAGCCGCAAAGGCACCGATGGCATGTTGGTAGCGCTCGTTGATGGCTTCTGCCTAGGACAATCATGAAATAGATGTGTGATTCCACACTCTATGCATCAGAGATCCGCTTTGTCCTTGTTAGCTTGTTCTCGCTCTGGGCAGCGTGATGAAATGTGGCCTGGGTGGCCGCAAGTCCAGCATGTGACCAGATCCTGGCTTGGCCCTCCAAAGCCTCTGCCTCATCCTCTTCCTAAGGCCATCACCAGTACTAGCGGATAGTCCATCAAGATTGGGTTGCCCTCCTTGTCGTAGGATACATAAGGATTAACATATGCCTCTTCCTCATTGGGCTCCTCCACAAAGTGAACAGGAGCATCGCTAGGTGGGTGAGTCACAAAAGGCCCTAGTGGCCTAGGTATACCAGTTGGGTTCATCTCTAGCCTAGGCACGACAGGTCTTGGGTCAATTGGTGCTAGAAGAGCCAACTGGGTTCCCCTGCCAAAGAAATTAGGTGGCCTATTACCTAAGTATGGAGGGTTGTACAGCTACGTATATGGGAGTCTCCTCGGCATTCTACAATGAGCTGCATCATGTCCGAATCTACCGCAATTTGAGCACGGACGAGATCTAGGATCTTAGCACTCCACTGGGTAAGCTCTTGCAACCACGCAATCTCTAGTCTCATCTCTGCCATCCCTTGGTCGTGGTCTACACTCTTTCCCTTGTCCTGCACGCTAGCAGTTACTTTTTCCCCTAAGATGGCTCATCTCTCAGGGTCCCTCTGGCTCACACTATTTCGGTTGGTAATCCTCATGCTACGTTCCCTGAGTTGATCATCTACGCGTATTGCCTCCTCGAAGACTCGAGCTAGCATGTCTCGTTGTAAGGTGGAATTACTAGCCAAAGCCTTGTAGAGCTCCTCGCTTCGAATCCCGTTCATGAACACTGTAGACACTGCCCTCTCGGTGGGTCGCTCATTGGTAGGGATTCTCTTATAGAGACTGCGCACCTGGGTAACGTAATCCCTAACTTCCTCCTTCTCCCTTTGACTGATATTCATCAACCTAACAATGAGGTTGTCCGAGTATCCTGCCTCCGAAAACCTCTTGATGAAGAGGCCCTTAAGACGAGCGAAGTTTGTACGTTCTGCGTCATCCAGACTAGAGTACTAGGTCCTCCCCTTGTCGCCTAAGCACCGGCCGAAAGCTTGAGCTAGCTGCGCAGAGTTAGTAAGACCGTTCGCCTCACATACTTGCTCGGACTGCTCCATGAAGCTGTACGGGTCACTGCTAGGTTCATATCAAGCTAGTTGTTTCGCTACTATGCGGATTCTAGCCTGCTCTTTAGCTCCTTGCGTGACTCCCAATCTTGACAGTAGCGCGGTGGCTAGGGCAGTAGCACTTTGCTCCACGGATGTATTGTCCATGAGTCTCTTTGCCACTAGTTCACTGTCATGCCAGCCTCTGCTTCTCGTTCCCTCTCTACATTCGGTCCAGACTTGGCTGCCCTAGCTAGGTCTAGTACTCGTCTAGCCTCTTACATATCCACGTCCTGCTGTAGCCTTCTAGCCCTCTGCTCATGGTTGTAGGCAATTATGCCTTCCAATGCTCTCTTGATAGCTCTTCTCTCTTCTTCTAGGTTAGCCACCACTTCCTCTACAGGTCTATCTTGGATCTCAGTCCTGGTGAGTAGATCGTAGTCGTGTACCAGTTCCCGGACCGAAGTTGGAAATTCTCCCAAATCTAATTGGTCTTCCCTTTGATCGCCTCTTGATCCCGACATTGTTTCTGCTTCCAGCTCCACGAGGTTGTCGATGAATCCAATCAACTCCGGTAGCTTCCACTCCTCTATCTTATTGCTTCCCGTGTCTTTGTGTTTTCTCCAGGTACTACTAGTAGGGCACTCAAGCACCTGTCTAAGTCTTGGGGTCTCCTCCTACTAGTGGGTTCCTTAATGTTATTAGGTATCCAAATGTGTTCCTTGTTATTTGAAAGCAGCGTTGATCCTTACTCACACGTTGTGCTTAGTGCTTTTGTGGTGCTTGGTGCAAAAACAAGCTTTTCTCTTTTCTTGCTGTGCAGGTTTAGTGGAGCACAAAAGTGAAATGTCGATGCAAAAAGAGTTTAATGCAAACTCCACCTTGTTTCTACCCACGTTCTGAGCCTAATTTGAGTTTTCAGCTCGGTTCCCGGCTATTCTATGGTCCTTCCGCACCCTGAGTTCGATAAATCTCTGAGGTTCTAATGGCCCAATTGGGTTCTGGGGGTGTTCAGGGTTGCGCCCTGGGGTCAGGTCTGTGGTCAGGTCAGCAAAAGATCCTTATCTTTGTGTTCTGGCAAGATGGTCCGATTCTGGGAATCGGACTGGGATGGTCCGACTCTGAGAGTCGGACGGTCCGATTCTGGCAATTGGACCAATATGGTCCGACTCTAATAGTTGGACGGGGGTTGGTCTGATTCTGGACTGGTCCGAGTCGGACAGGGGTGGGTCCGATTTCTTCAATCGGACAAGGTGTCTGATCAGACAGGCTGGTCCGAGTGGTTCGATCGGACGGGATGGTCCGATTGGACAGTTGAGTGTCCGATTATAAGGGGTAGTCCGAGTGCCATGTGGCACGTCCGATCAGGCTGGTTCGATTCTAGTAATCGGACCAGACTGGTCCGACTCACTCTCAGTCGGACGGTCCGATTCTGGAAGTCGGACGGTCCGACTCCAGAACTCGGGTGGTCCGATTCTGGGAATCGGACCACTGTAGGTTGGTCCAACTGCGTCGGCGGCGGGCGCGATTCTGGCGCGTTTGAATCCTCCTTACTGTCTGCTGCACTCAATCATCACAAAACATCCCATAACTGATCAGAGCGCTACTGGAACTCACTAGACTCACCTGAAGTAGCACGAATCGAATGCGCCTAGAATCGGGGTTGCGTTTCCTCATTCTATGAACCAGAAACTCTCTCTCTCTCTCTCTCTCTCTCTCTCATAGACAAAGCCAACTAAGAAAATGAGGTCTGTCATGGCCTCCCAGGCCTCTTAAGGCTCTTTCCCAGCACTGCAACACCTTACAGCCAGTTCCCTGTCCCTGTTTCACCCAGAAACTTGAGTCTAGTCCCCTGTTTTCCTGTTTCCAACAGTAGCCAGAACCTCTGTTTTCTCTAGTTTTACCCTAATCTAACCTCAATCTAGTGCAGCCAATATGAAAAATAGAAATGCAGAACAGTAATCCTAATCTAATTCTTCCAACAAACCCAAATACTTACCTGTTCCTCAGATTAAAACCTCCTAAGTCTCCTAGTTATCTCGAGCACTGGTTCAGGCTGCAAACCCTACTTCCATGCTCGATTTGATGCGCGCGGCACTCAAATCTCGAATCCGTTGGTCCTGGCAATGGAACCAAAATGTGGGAGCTCTTCAAGCTCTACCCCGAGACCTACGGACCAGTTATTGCTCAAGTGTTTTGAACCGAGTAGCCATGGCTACCTCTCACATAGCCGTCGCACAATGCCTACCTTACGGGTGTATTGAGCTTACCTTGATGCTCGATCAAGTATCTTCCTCTTTCTTGCACCCCTGTAGCTCCACAATCCTTGAGGCAAGCTCAAGCAACCTCAATCCCTCTCCCATGAGCTTCATCCTCCATAGCCACGTATGAGACAAGAGAAGGGAGGAGAGGAGGAGAAGATGAAGAGAGAAGATGGAGAGCTTCTTCTCCAAGATCCCTCACCCTCACACGATCACTCCTTCACTCCCTCACACTCTCTCAATACCTCTCTCAAGCACAAGCAAGGAGGCAAGAAGGCAAGAAACAAGAGGAGAAGAAGAAGACGTCTGCCACACACGAGAATGAGCTTCTCATTTACTTTTTAACTTTATATACATGCCCTAATTTCCATGGGCGGTCATCCCCCTTTTTTTTACATGGCCGGCCATTAGCCTAGGCCCCTTTTCTCATTGTCCGTCTATCCTCCTGGCTTCCTTTCCACCGCCTGTCTACATTTACAAATTGCACGGGTGAGAGCCCGGCACTCTTTTACAAGATTTCAGGGTGCGCCTTTTCCATTTTAAAATGCGCCTTTCCCCTTCGGCATTTGTCTTGGACTTTTAAGGTTGCCCTTGCGCTTTTGGTCTTTTTTCCTCTTCTTTCTTCAGTCGAGCTACCTTTTTTCCGCCTTTGCCTTGCGTCTTTTCCGCTTTCTTTTGCTTTCTTCGTGTTGGGGTTAACACCCACGCTATGGCAGGAGTTGAAACACTGGGTGGAAGAACCAATGGAGTATGTTACTGCTAACTTGCAGGATCACGACACAATCACGTAGATACCCAGCTTGACACTGCACTCAGTGCCAAGGTCACTACACGTCAATACCTTCTGGGAAGGCATTGAGATGCACACATTCTTGCCTATCCTAGCCCTAGGAGATGTAACATGGAAGGAAATTGTAGATACTGGGGCAGGAGTGAGTGTATTGAGCCATACTGTGCTCTAGGCTTGGGGAAACCTACTTGTCGAAACCGCTAGGTTCAACATCACTCTAGCTAATGAAATGAAAGTTAGGCCATTTGGAGTCTTGAAGAATTGGCCAGTGAAGATTGTGGGTGTCTAGTTCTCTGTGAACTTCATCGTCATGAAGGGAGTGGACTATGACATTCTACTAGGCCGACCCTGGATGAGGAATGCGTAAGTTGTTGAAGAATGGGGCAAAGGTCTAATCTTCTTAGGAAACTGAACGGAAGCAGTGAGGGTCGAGATGGACACTTGGAAAACGACCCCCGTCAACCTAGATGCCATCTCTGCCATACTCAAGGGTGATGTGCCAATAAAGAAATTGTATGGGCCATTAACCAAGTACATCCCTTGCCTTGAGGATGAGCGAGATTGGATGAACATCCTAGCGGCCATCAATCTCCCATTCTCAGACGAAGAGGAGACGTACAAATAAGCTGCAAAAACTATGAGCATGTCAAAGAAGGAGCCCACAATGCCACTCTACATGATGGCCAAGAGCTCAAGTAGCCAACCAAGGCCTATCTCTTTCTATATCCCTAGCAATAGGCTGGAACTTCACAATGTCCTAGAACACCTAACAAGCAAATTGGCCGGCAACCTTGCTGTTAATCTCAAGCCCCTCAAAGATCTGTTGTGGATGAGCCTAAGTGGAAATGGACTAAGGTGCACGATCTGAACTTACTATACAATTGGGCCTTAGTCACTGGCAAAGGACTGGCTAGAGACGAGAGTCTAGGGGATGATGAGTAGTTAAGAGGAGCTGATTTTGATGATGAGTACAAGGACTACCATTGCATTAGTGAGAAAAGTAAAGAAGAAGTAGGCACTGTACAATACAACACTCAGGGAAAGGTGATAGAGCAGATCAAAGCAGACTCCAAGCCCTAGAGAAGGAATGCTTACAGGATTGAGAGAGGAGTCATGTAGATGGAGAGTGATTGCTCTTGGTTGGAGCATGTGGAAGCAATAGATTACAAGCTCGTAGGGATAGCCCAACCACCGGCAGCACCCTTGCTTAGGACAGATGCACCCATCGAGATACAACCACTGAGAGAGACTCCCTCCTCTAGTGAGGATTGCAAGTTTAATTTTGAATCATAGGTCAGTATGGAGAGTGACCCAGAGATACCCTGACCTCCTAGGACCAAACACACCAAGGGGGACCTTCCAGTCCACCTGAGGTGCAGATGATTGAAGGAAGAAAGGAGAGGACGGACGAAGGAATTGGAGGCAGAACAGTAGAAGAAATTGCAGAACCTACCAAAAAGTTTCACGAAGTTTAAGAAAGGTGACAGGGTAGGGATCCTATGGGGGCAAAAAGAAAAGGATAGATAAGAACACAAAGACATTGTGTTCAGACCATGTCTAGTCAGAGCGAAATGCAACATCAGCAAGCTACAAATGCCAAGATGACTAGACATAACACTCTTGATGAGAGATGTACCTTGAGCAACACTACACAGACGACCCAAGACATTGGTGGAGAATCCACGTCTGGTCATGCAATTGGGGACTCAAGGGCATCTGTCAGAAGGCTTAAATTTACAAGCCAAGACCCGGAAGATGAAGACATAGTACCACCTGCTTATCTTAGGGTCAAACTCATCGCGAAAAGAAAGCATACTATCGATGCTCTGATTGATGAAGGAGCATATTTTAATATCTTGACCTATGAGGCATGGACCCTACTAGGCCAACCAGAGCTCACACCGACTAATGCAACTCTTAGCCCTTACAGGGGACATCCACAAGCACTCATAGGAAAGTGCAAAATCCTTGCGAAAATTGAAACTTAAAGCTTGCCTATCCTATTTCATGTTCCTCCAAATAGTTCTAATTACGGGAAGGAAACCCTCCTAGGAAGACCGTTCAAAAGGGCGACCAAGTGTGAGGTTGACTATGTAGCACAGAAGATACACCTGACACTACCAGGTGTGAGGATAGTCATAGCCTTTAGCAAGGGTGACCTGATCGAACCTCGGGGGAAAGGCAAGGAAGGTGCTGATGTAACAGTCAAGCCTACTAATAACGAGAGCAAGGACTTGTTGCAAGAGTTGATACAAGCACAGGTCGAACAATGAGAAGCAGTGATCGAGGCCATGCCTGAAACAAGAAGGTCAAGAGACAATGCCAAGGACGGGCTTTGGACTTACAAATATCGTAGAAGACCCCAAAAGAAGCCCAAGCCTTATAGACTAAGGCATCGATGGAGGGTGAGCACAACACTGCGATGGATATCCAAAGCGTTGCTATGTGCTCAAGGGTATTATGCATGTAACCGATGGATTTGGGTACCAAAATCCCCTGCTGAACCGTGTCTATCAGCTGAAGGCTAGATTGCATCAAAAGCAATAAAGCACAGGAGGAAATCTAAGAGAAACTCCAGGGCCTCGAGGCAAGAAACCAAACATGAGTGTTCCTCAGCCTAGCATGCTTAATAAGCAAATGTCATATGTAACCATTAAGCGTGTGCAAAAGCCATCAGTGCCCAAAAAGCCTTTGATTTCCCAAGAGGATAACAGGCATCATGGGCAGAACATTGCTCGTGGCAAGGCTGATTACTCAACAAAGAAAATGGTGCAATCTTCTAATAGCCTCAAGCAAATCATTCAGCCAGTGTCAAATCCACCTAAGAGTCCTAGATCTCCTACGCCCTCTCTTTCCAAATGGACACAGGAAGCACAATAGCGGTTGTCAATGGCGGGTGCTCACTCCCAAGCTCAATCTCCATCAAAGCTTCCAAATGTCCAAGAGGTAGGACATGGCACTAGCTGTAGCTCTCGGCCCAAGGATATGCCTGAGCAACCTAATGTGACTAGATCAACTCATGCTCGATCTACACAGATGAATGCTCAAAGGGCAACAAAAGACACGACCACTTCTGATCGCCCTAGGGACTTGACACCGCAATCCACCAAGGATAGCCAGCCTGCGGGACTAGCTGCTACTACTTCCAATCAAGGGTCACAGCAGTCACAGTCCTTGGCCGTGACAATGCCCCTTGTGGAACGTGTCCTGAGTAGTTTACATGTGGAGGAAGTGTCGCAACCAACTTCCCTGAAAACTCCAGCACTTCCAAAGTGCCTAAAGCCTAGGCTGGAGGAGTTAAACACAAGGGAATTGGTTGAAGAGCCAGACTCTCCAAAAAGAGAGGCAGTTGTACCCTCACAACATAGTAAGGCTATTCAGCAGGCTGCGCACACTAGAGAAAGAGAATGCTGAGGGCCAACCAAGCACATCAACGGTTGACCTGGTCTAGGGTCTTGAGTCATTGAGAGATGCACCTTCACTGACCAAGAAAAAGAGGAGAAAACAACGAAGACAACAGTAGTCATAGGTGGTTGTGGATCCCAAGAACATTGACACCAAGAGCACTGGAGAGCCGAGGAATAAAGCATCGAGTCCATCTACCAATGACCCCATTGATGCCTCTCCTAATAGCGATGAAACCTCAGACACATCCGTGTGCTCTAAAAAATCAAAGCAGTCGTTACCATCAACTGCTGCTTGCAACACTCTATCCACCGACAATAGAACTCACATTGACCAATTAAGAGTGGATACAATGCTATCACAATAGGATGACAAATTTATACCAGTCACATCCAAGGAGAACCATGACACAATGACAAAGCCTCATGAGAAACATGAAAATCCCAAGAGCATAAGAAATCCTAGCGTTGGCCAAACTTGCTCGTCTAGGCCTGAACCCCCAGCTATGCTAAAGCCCAGGCAAACTCCTAGAACCTTGCATGAGATGGCAACCGAGCAAGCCCTTGTTGAACATAGAAGTGTCACAAAGTGCTTAACTGAGTTGGATGCTAAGCTCAAAGTGTTCGCACGTGTCTATGTCCTGGCAGACATGGGCGCATTTCCTAAAGAGTAGCTCGAAGAATACTTGCCATTTCCCTTATCTTGGGAAGAGCAAGAACATCTTGACGAGCACTATAATAGGCTCTTGTATGAATGCATGCGACTCATCTCTAACGAGGAAGCTGACGAACTACGCTTAACTGTCACATTCAATGACGTGCTCTGCCAACAAAATCTCTTAGAGATAGAGCAACTAAAGCGACTATCAGAGGGTCGAAGTCAATTTGAACAACGTTGGTGTGAAAATTACATTACAATGGCCAAACTAGGAGCCCAGATCATGACAGTCTCAGAGGAGCGATTGGCCAAATGGCGGTCTCAACAAGACCCAACCTATGTGGCACCAACTTCCCTTCGAGTGCTGATTGCCATTCGGGGTATGGACTTAGCTGAAACTAGCCAAGAGAACTCTCTGTCTGATAAGGTTCTCACTGAGGAGGAGTTACATGTTGCCAGTAGACTTGGACAAGGTTCCATGCTACTTGATGTTGCAAAATATCTATCGGTATTGAGTAAGCTGCCACGAGTACCAGATGTGTGTGCCACGCTCCAGTACAATCCAAAGTTCTACAATTGGCTTTTATCCTCATGAAGTGACATGGATTCATGGATATGTATATAAATAAACAATGACTTTTGTGACCCTATATAGACACTATCAACACACACAAGCAATAATAGTCAAGTGCAGGGAGAAGAGTTGGGGTCAACAGGCTAAGCTCCTCAGGTCCTCCTCTCACCACACATTTAGAAGTTGTGTGACCATTTCCACCTCCGGGCGGAGGGCATGCAACCCTCATTATCACGATAGGAAGCCCTGACCAACATCTCTGATGGTGTAGACAGGGAACCATCCCTTTCTATACACCTTTCCCCCTTTCCGGTCTATCCTTCCAAGGATGAGCCCAGCCCCACTCCATGAAAACCAGTCCACGTAACTTAGCATGAGCCAAGATCTGCTAATGGCTGGAGGTCAAATGAACATCATCATTGGGGCCATCCCTCTACAACAAACACAGCATGCCTCACCCCTCCCCTTCGCGTCATATGCACTTGATAACCCACACTATAATCCCTTTCATGCGAATGGTTTTATCCTACATCAAGGCCTAATCCTTAGTTCACATTTTGTAGGTCCCCCTACGTGGAAGACATGGAGCACCCAAGGAAACTGACTTGCAAAAGCGCTCTCTGCTATTGAAGGGAACATGTAGCACAAGCTCCTTCGCCGGTGCGCTACGTGCCTACCCTCAAAAGGTATGCAAAGAAACGAGGTCCCAAGCGACACCACCTCGGACGTAGGCTGAAGAATCCCCAAGCCAAGGGAGTAGAAGCTCAAAGAAGAAGACAAGGTGTGGCAACATCGGTTGTGCAAGCCCCACGCTCGGGCACCAGGTGCTCAAAGGCAGAAAGGGCAACACGAGATAAGGAAGAATTCGATGCATTGTTCAAAAACATTTTGGAAATGGTGGCGGCCAGAGACTACATCATTCAGGTTGCGGCCGACATCTTCCATGCCCAACCTCACAGGAGCCCCTCACTAGCAGAGCCTCACTCGCCTGACCACCCCGACTCACCCCGCCTCATGCAAATCGAGTAGCCCCTATGATATACAAGCAACTTAACAAGCCATCCTGCCATAACTTTTTGTCTTTTGATGATTAAAGGGACAGGCTCCCCACTTGTACACACTTTCCTCACCTATTGCTAATATATGCCACGTCTTTAACAAGCACCGGAATAGGCATCGCAATAGCATCATAGGATTTTGAAAAAGTAATATATTGACATGATTGCATTTATTTGTTGTACTTGATGCATGCGACTTGCATAAACTCTCATGAAGTGACAAGTGGATGCAGGATGACACATGTTTGTGTGCGAACATATTCAATGCCCAAGTTACTGCAAGACCACCAACCTCTCAAAGAACCGTGACAAAACCACACTGCCAAACGTGAAGAATCACCCTTACGAGTGCCCACATCGCATGATCCAAAGCATAGTCATGGGCTACGCTCTCTTTCTGGGTCAAGCTCTATAATTGGCTTACGGCAGTTGTTACCTCAATTGTACCAACATCGCATGTCGCAAAGAGGTTTGCAATATCTCAAGTGTATCTCCCCATTTGAACAATCGCTTCTCTAACAACGATGCTAGGGCACAATCATCACTGTAATATCCATTTCCTGAGCCTTCGAAGCTTGACATTTCCCAACCCATTGAAAGGCTGATAGCCTCAACATATTGCAATGGTTGTACTTAGGTAAGCCCAAGAAAAAAAAAAGAAAAAAAAATAAAAAAAAGGAGAAAAGAAAATAGAAAGAAAGAAAGAAAGAAAAAAGCACAAAATAGAAACAAAAAAAAAAACAGAAAGAAAAGAATGAAAAGATACGAAGCACCCACGATCACAGCACAACACCTAGGGGTTCTCAAATTAGGTACGTCCAGTGATCTTGGTCGGCTGGCTCCGTCCCTAGTCCCCTAGCCCTTTCGCATCACCCACAATTGTTCAGGGCACATCAAGGGCAGGACATACCTAGGGAGCTTGTCTCGCCTATGGTTAGACCTGTCACCCTGACCCATTCGCACGATTCCCTCTTGCACTCTGCCTTAATACCATTGCATTCAAATTGTGGTAAGCACCACACAAATGGCCATGAAAAGTACACCGTCCTCATCAAGCAAGTCCACTAGTTCCTAGCTATACCGAAAGTGCGGTGTCCCTGTGTTCAATTATGCTCCATCGTGCAGTCACAATGCAAAGGATGTCTCATACACCTTCACGTGTACTCTTCTCAACATGGACAACTTTGCTTCATCCACACATTGATACGAGAAACCAGCCCGCAGTCTTTTAACTACGTAATATCTAAGTATGCACGAGCACTCACATAATATCTGCACCAAAATATATACACAGTTTGGGTCCTCAAGTGGTGCACAAATCGGATGCCGTATGCGCACGTAGTGAGCGTCAGAAGGTCCCCAAGAACAAAAGAACTCTACTTTTTCATAAAAAACAAGGAAGAAAGCTTGCACGACATGAAGCAAGAGACTAATTGGGTGCAATTTCCCCACATGCCTTGTGTGAGCGCTCCACAAAGCATGTATTTTATATATTATTCATCTTCAAGCTCAAAAAATAGCCCAATTTACAATTAGCACGCTTTAGCTTTTATGTTTGCTTTTGTGCTACTAAAGAATTAAAGCTATTGGGTGCCCAAGGAGTCAGGCGGTACCCAAATAGAATGTCCAATACAAATATTTAAATCGTGCGCCCATGCGCATACAAAAGTAATAAATAAATATCAAGTGCTTTCATAAATAATCACATCAAAATATGGACGCCATGCCTAAGATACGCGCCCATAAAAAATTGATGATAATTTGAATACACGCTATCCTCCAATGCTTCCCAATGCCACCGCTACTTGTTCTACACATCAACTGAAGCATTCACAATTGTTGGAAAAATAATACAATTAAACCGACAAAAGTGAATACCTAGCAGTCTTCAACTACAAAAATAAATTGGTTAGAACTCAATCCTAACCTTAATTTATTACGACTGTGCACTCTAAACTCATAAACGTTTATTAATTTAAATATGTATTTTGCAGAATCACCCGCTATGAAATCACCCACTTACACATTAAATTAACAAAACGCCTGAAAAGAATAGGCGTCCCCATCGACTTTTCGCACAAAGAATCCACCTTGTGTATGAGCCCCGGTAATAAAATCTTACGGAATCCACCGTGAAATATGCCTCCTGGCATCATCAAGTGCAGGACAATACTCTCCGCTTGCTTCGACCTATCTCCCAAACTATTTGAACTATGTCTTGTGTACGATAGAGAAGTCTAGCACTACCCGTAGGGAGAGACCACCTATGAGAGGTTTTCAATTGCAGGTATTGAAGACTTCGACGAAAGCGTTGTTTGCTCTTCGTCGACACCCAACTTTGAATTCTTATCCGTTATCGTCTTGCAAGCCTGCCAAGAATTGTCATGTGCAGAATCCCCAACAAACCAACACTTGTGCTGGCCATTAGTGTAATCCCCAACAAAGAATAGCCCTACCACCAACTCCAACAACCCTACCACCAGCCACCTAGACCACCAACGTGCCCCCAACGACCTTCCTCTCCACTACTACCAACATTCCTCCATGGCAACCACAGACATCCTTGCCACCCACGTCTTCGGTGCATGCTAAAGCCTGCTACTTACGACAATGAGTGCCATGGGACTAGCACTCGTCTAGGAGGGGGGTAATGTTTAACCCTCAAACGAACGAAGGTGGAAAATCCGGAAAAGCTAAAGCAGAAGACAAAGGCCAAGGAAAAGTGAAACAGAGAACAAAGATGCACAAGGCGAAAAGTCCTAAATAAGGGAGAAAGGCGCGCAAGGAAAAGCACAAGTCAATACTTTTGTAAAAGAGTGCAAGCGCATCATGGTTTAATTCAAGGAGCGCCGGGCTCTCACCCGTGCAATTTGTAAATGTAGACGAGCGGTGGAAAGAAAGCTAGGAAGATAGAAGGACAATGGGAAAAAGGGCCTAGGCCACGGCTGGCCATGTAAGAAAGGGGATAAGGGGATGACCGCCCAAAAGGGATTTAGGGTTATGCATATAAAGTTCAAAAGTGAATGAGAAGCTCATTCTTGTGTGTGGCCAAAAGTGGCTATTCTCTTCTTCTTCTTCTTCTTCTTCTTCTTGCTTGCTTGAGCTTGTGCTTGAGAGAGGGAGTGTGAGAGTGTGAGGGAGTGAGTGTGTGAGTGTGAGGGACCAGGGAGGAGAAGCTCTCCGTCTTCTCCTCTCTTCTTCTCTTATCTTCTCTTCTCTTGTCTTGCTCGCGGTAATGGATCTTGGAGCGTGGAGCTTGAGGATGGAGCTTGCTTGAAGCTTGCACTTGGATCGTGGAGCTACCGAAGTGCGCGGGAGAGGAGGTAACTTGATCGGCATGGAGGTAAGATCACTACACCCGTAAGGTAGGCATGGCGCATCGGCTATGTGAGAGGTAGCCATTAGTGCTCGGCTTGGAATGCTTGAAACAATAAGCGGTCCGAGGGTCTTGGTGGTTGAGCGAAAGCTCCCATAGCATCCTAGCTCTCTACTCGTGGTTGCAAGTGGCAATGCCTTACAACACTTTCCTAATTGCTTTCCTCTCTTCCTCTAGGCTTGCCACTACCTCCTCTACTGGCCTATTGTGGATTACCATCCTGGTTAGCAAGTCGTATTCCTGGGCCATGTCCTGAACTGCAACTAGGAATTCACCCAAGTCTAGCTGATCTTTTCCTTGGTCTACATTTCTTCATGACATTATTCCTACTTCCCACTTCAGGAGGTTGTCTATTAGTCCGAGCAGCTCTGGTAGTGCTTTGTCCTCAATCGTGTTGTTGTGAGAAATGTGGGATCTAGAGCATGGCAAAACCGGAAGCTATGGAGGATGGAAAAAGAAGTGTAGACTCATGATGGAAAGGACACTGTTTGTTACACAAGTGAATTAGGTTCCAAGATTGAGACTTGGACTCATAAACACAATCTTGTGTATGTGGACAATGACATTGACACTTTACTGAAATGAAAAGAGTACTATCATTGCATTAAGAAAGGAAGCAAGTACAATGCTTTATAGGAAAGTAGGAAACTGTAGTAGGCACCATTGTGCATATGGGATAAGTTAGCCTGCATATCCTTGACCCTGAGACTCCATACAAAGAGGCTGTTTGAGTGTGATTGCTGATTCTCAACACCCCTCCTCAATCACAACTAGAAAAGGCACAAAGTGTGTAGAGGCTGTAATGAGAACCACCTGCGAAGTGTGGGCATACCACAGACATGGCAAAACACCAGAGGCTGTCGCAGAAAAAGCTAAGTGTGGGTACCATAAACATGGTGGACATCCAGAGGCTGTAACAGGGGCCTCACAAAGTGTACAGGGACTGTAATGCCAAGTTACATAAGGAGTTTACAAAGCTTATGGCAGGATGCATTAGGGCAAGTAAAATACAAGGCTATTAAAACAGTCTATCAGAATTATGAGAGTACAAGGACTGATGAGTCTTGTCCTTCCAATCCTGGTGGTCTTCATCTTCATCTTCTTCTTCCTTTGCTCCATTTTCTTCTTCTTCTTTGACTGCGACTAGATAGGCCTTTTGGGATCTCTTTCTTGCGTGACAGAACTTCTCGGTGTGTCCGATCCTTTTGCAGAAGTCACAAAAGAGCTGATCCTTCTTGCCTTTGTACCTGTTGCCAACATATAATGCATGCTCATCTCTAGAGGTACTTGGTTCTTCTTTAGTTTTTAGCTTCTTTTCTTCTTCTAACAGTGATGCCTGGATATCAACAAGTTCAGGATTTGGCATGTTGATTAAAGTTGTTGATACATTATTATATTCAGGAGGCAAGCTCTTAAGTAGAACACCGATGCAAACATCTTCATCCATTTTAATGTTGATTCCTGCAAGTTGGGTTAGGAGTCATTCCATGTAATTGAGATGTGTGGCAAGTGATGTGCTGGACTTCATTTCAAGCCTGAAGAACTCAATCAGGAGACCATACTTTGATGATTTAGATTGTGCACCGAACAGGGTGTCAAGTCTTTTCCATGTATCTTGTGAGGTCTCACAGTTATCCACATGGTGAATATAACTGTCGTCTAGCTCTAGTTTGATAATGGCCTGTGCTCTATCATCATTCTTTTGCCAAGTAGTTGCAAGGTCCGCGTCCCGAGGTTTCTTCTCTTTGCCATTTGTGATGGCCCAAAGACCCTTCTTCATCAGGATGAGCTTGATGCGGATTTGCCAAGTGTGGAATCCGACTCCTTTGAATCGAGCATTTGGAGAGTCTTTGCCCATGTTAGACTTACGGGAACAGTAGCAAATCAACTTCAGAATTATTAGATTTGAGCAACAGAAGAATTGATTGAGAGACACAAGTGTTAAAAAACACTAACTGAGTGTCAATGAATACCAAATCTACAAAAAGTCTTTTACTCTTTTAAAATCCAAGTGATCTTCCCCTTCTTGATTTGATGCTGATGCCTTCAGATCTGAGTGACAGTACTTTAATGAACTTCAGAGAGTATTGCTCAGTGATTAAAATCATTGTTGATAACTTCAGTGAGAGAAACAGTGAAAAATGTCAAGATTTTGAAGCTTTGGCTATGGTGGAATTAGGGTTTCTGAGACAGGGGCCTGGTTTTTTGCTGATTGCAGGAGCTACAGTGGATCATTTTCAAAAATTTTTATATGCCTAGGAAGCTGATTTCATGGGCTACAAAAGCCCTATCATAATCGTCAAAATCGTGGACAGTATGTAGCACACAGGGGGCGCGAACAGAATCGGCGCAGTCTGGGGCAGCGACGTCGAATTTGTGCAATGCCAGAGCTATAGCTTGCCAATGTGGTTGTTTCTTGTGCCAGGATGAAGCGCCTTGAGCAGAGGAACAACTATCTAGAAGAAATTGTGGGCTGAAATGGCCTGGTTGAAGAGTTATGGAAGCTCCAAGTGAGGTAGGTCCTGTCTGGCTATGGCAGACACAGAGCAGAGATTGAGGATTTTCACAATGCTGAGCTCCAGATGGTCCAATGTCCTAGATTGATGTGATACAGGGAAGCTTTGTGAGTTGGGGAATACTTTTCCAGAAGGAAGCTCCAAGATATTTGACCTGTGGAGTGAGATATAAGCAGCTCAATCTGACAGGGTGCTGCTGGCTATGGCTGCCATGGAAACTTCAGTGAGAGTAGAGTTGGGAGATGAAGTCATGAGCTGACGTTGAGCTAGATTGAGGTTGAAAGGAATCAAGAGAGGCTAGACAAGCAATGCCATGCCCAACTGGGCTCTGATACCATGTGAGAAATGCGGGATCTAGAGCATGGCAAAACCGGAAGCTATGGAGGATGGAAAAAGAAGTGCAGACTCATGATGGAAAGGACACTGTTACACAAGTGAATTAGGTTCCAAGATTGAGACTTGGACTCATAAACACAATCTTGTGTATGTGGACAATGACATTGACACTTTACTGAAATGAAAAGAGTACTATCATTGCATTAAGAAAGGAAGCAAGTACAATGCTTTATAGGAAAGTAGGAAACTGCAGTAGGCACCATTGTGCATATGGGATAAGTTAGCCTGCATATCCTTGACCCTGAGACTCCATACAAAGAGGCTGTTTGAGTGTGATTGCTGATTCTCAACAGTTGTCCTTTCAGTCCTACCACCATCTCTAAAGGTCCTATCAATGGGCTTTGAGACACCCGACTATGTTTTGGAGTCTCCTCCTACTGGTGGGTTCCTTCGAGTTATTACGTCTGAGTGTGTTCCTTCTTATTGAAAATAGTCCTCAACTTATGTACACTCAGTCCTAGGTGCAAACAAGACAAAACAATCATATATGTATGGCTACCCCCTTGGCTTCTCTATGACCTAGTATGGCTCTAAGCGCAATTTCTGGTCGCTCCTAAGGATTGTCTGGGGTCTATGCTGCTCCCTGTATGCTCTATCAAGGTTGGGTTATAGTGTAAGGCCAACTTTGGGCTATAAGTCTAGTTGACTGTCGGGCTGCTAGAGGTTTTCTTTAGGCCGTTTAGTTGTGTTTTTTGCTAGATTCCAGCTTTGGCATGCCAAGGTGGCTTCTAGGGGTGTTTTGGGATCTAAGCTAACTGGCTGTGAGTTGTGGATGTGGTCCTCCTTGCTCAATGTTTTTTGCTCTGGTCTGTTGGTCCAATTCCCATAATTGAATCGTCTAATTCTAGGTGGGGTCTGATTGGGCTGGGGTCCATTGACTCCAAAAAGTGGTTCGATTAGATAGCTTGGTCCGATTCCAAATGGTGGTCCAATTCCTAGGATGGTCTGATTGTGCGCGTCCAACTAGAATGGGTGTCTATTTGGACAACTAGTCCAAGTTGTGCATTGGTTTGATCCCTGGGTTGGTTTGTCTGGAGATTGGGTGTTTGACTAGACTGGTGGTCCGATCAAACCAAGGGGTATGGTCCAACTCGGACAGTCCGATTGTTTGATTTTGGGAGTCAGACCAAGACACAGTGGTTCGCAGTGGATGCGGTTGGCTTCAACACTTTCCAAATAGCAACAATGACATACAAGGGAGGGTTTTGTATACTTGGATCACAAGAATAGCTCCAAAATTGAGTGCCCCAACCTGTGTTGCTCAGCAGGTTTCTCTCTCCCTCTATCTCTCTCTCTCTCTCTCTCTCTCTCTCTCTCTCTCTCTCTCTCTCTCTCTCTCTCTCTCTCTCTCTCTCTCTCTCTCTCTCTCTCTCTCTCTCTCAATGACATACAAGGGAGGGTTTTGTATACTTGGATCACATACAAGGGAGGGTTGACATACAAGGGAGGGTTTTGTATACTTGGATCACAAGAATAGCTCCAAAATTGAGTGCCCCAACCTGTGTTGCTCAGCAGGTTTCTCTCTCCCTCTATCTCTCTCTCTCTCTCTCTCTCTCTCTCTCTCTCTCTCTCTCTCTCTCTCTCTCTCTCTCTCTCTCTCTCTCTCTCTCTCTCTCTCTCTCTCTCTCTCTCTCTCTCTCTCTCTCTCTCTCTCTCTCTCTCTCTCTCTCCCGCCCAGAGAGAGGGCTTCCACGCATTACAAGATTTGAGTGGGTATCTACATACCGGGCTACTACTAGACAGAGCAAATCTAGGGGCTCAGGAGGGGTGGCAGTTCTATTCCGTCAGGGGATACAGAGACATATCCAATTAGTGAGATGAGATGAGAAGGCCGGTTACATAAGGATCAGAGTGCAGATATCAGATGAGAGATGGATCTATATGGCAGTATGCTACTTTTCACCACGAGGGTCCAGATATGCTACTACGCAGGGTGATATTCAGGCTAGAGATTCCCCCTCCCCTTATTCACAGCTCTCAGAGGACATTATTCTGTATTCTAGTTTGGGTGAGGTCTTCCTTATGGGGGACTTCAACGGGCACACACAGAGCCGACAGTGTGAGAGTTTTGATATGGAGCAGCCAGAGATCATGAGAGCATTAGATCCTGAGGAGTTGGGGATCAGTAGGGAATCAGCAGATACTAGGCCAGACGCCACAGGGTATGGAGGGCATTTACTTGAGCTTGGTAGTAGACATCATCTCATTATTTATAACGGGATGGCACGATGGCCATATTCAGGAGGTCTTACATGCTTCCCACATGGGGGGGCGAGAGTACTGTAGATTTTCTGCTCGGATCGATCGATGGGATGCATACTATCGAGTCTTTTGGCCTTGGGAGACTTCCACTCGGTGCCGATCACACCTTTCTCAGTTTCTCACTCCTCACCTCATTACCATCACCACCTGCAGATATCATACCCCACATGCATACTACCATACACTTCACTCATGAGCTCTCACATGTTTACTCACAGCATCTGGAGGAGCACATCACGTCACTTGATCCATACGCACCCCTTGATACACTGACCACTGATATCACATGCATTCTGCATGATTCTGCTACACTCAGTTTTCCACATCACACATACACGCACCCCCCTCGGACCGGTACCATGCCACAGAACAGGTGGTATGATGATGAGTGCAGAGATCTACGTCGACAGCTATGCGATTTGGAGGCCAGAGGAGAGATCACACACAGACAAGTGCAGAGACGCATGCACCGCTTGACCTGCCGTAAAAAGCGGGAATGGGAGGAGGAGAGATATTGGGATATATACCACCTTCTTACGAGCAGAGATTGTGCAGAGGCATGGAGGCAGATCAGAGAACCACGCTCACCCACACCGATACATGACCCTGCAGTATGGCATGGATACGCACAGAGTTTATATCATGTACCTGCACAACCGCTGATACCCACACCATGTACACCGAGACTGGGTATTTCATACTTTTTCACCACTAGTATGGTGAAACATGCTATCTCACGGTTACAGCATGGCTACGCTCAAGACCAATTTGATCTTCAGGTAGAGCATATTATATATGGCAAAGACACATTGGCTCCACTCATTGCTCACCTCTTCAACCGTGCATTGTTTGAGGGGTTCCCTGACTCGTGGACAGAGCACACCATTGTACCTATCCACAAGTCAGGGGATCCTATGGATCCTAACACATATAGGACCATCATGATTGGGCTAGTTTTGTCCAAACTTTATGGCACGGTGATGGAGGAGGAGCTCAGCACGCTGACAGAGAGAGAGTGCATGCGCACACCCGGACAGGCAGGGTTCAGACGGGCATTTTCTACCATAGACCACATCTTCACTCTCCGTTGTCTGATCAACCAGACACGAGTGAAGAAACAGAGATTGTACTGTTGCTTTGTGGATTTCCGCAAAGCCTTTGACATGGTTCCGAGAGAGAGGCTTTTCAAACGCCTACTTGATCTGGGGGTGGATGATGACATGATGTGGGGTATTTATGCACTATATGAGCGGGTTACTGGCAGAGTCAGATGTCCGGGAGGTATATCAGATCCCCTTGTGAGCACCATTGGTGTGAAACAAGGATGCCCACTCTCACCAACTCTATTTGGGCTATACATTGATGAGATAGCAGAGTTTATTCAACAGCGAGCCGGTGGAGGTATAGATCTCAGTGGAGCCACAGTTCATATCTTACTATATGCAGATGACACTGTGTTGGTCTCAGACTTAGCTCAGGGATTACAGCAGCATTTATTAGCATTGGATGATTTTTGCATATAGAGAGGCATGACAGTGAACCTTGGTAAAACCAAGGTTCTTATATTCCATACATCAGCTCAGATACGCAGACAGAGTATTTTCATGGCAGCAGGAGGGAGTATTGAGGTCACTGTATCATATGTATATTTGGGAGTCACCTTTACAGCAGCTTCAGGGACTTTCTCGATGACACAGGCAGCTCGTGACCGCCTCACTAGAGGATACTCAGCATTGGCTCTTATGGAGCGACAGTGTCATCAGGCACATTTCCAGGAGCCCCGCACCAAGGGGTGGCTCTTTGATACTCTAGTCACTCCAGCACTGATGTATGGAGCAGCTATATGGGGGCCAGGCCTTGCCAATTATGTATGGACATTGATGGAAAGACCTCAGGTGATCATGATATCTAGATTGATTCGTAGCAAGGCCTCAGTCCCACATGACATTGTGCGAGCAGAGCTTGCCACACCGCCCATGCTAGTCGAGGCATTATTTCAGATAGTCTGCTTCCTACACAGATTTTAGGATATGGACAGAGATCGTATTGCATATAGAGCATATATGGCATCTCAGGAGATGGCTCGAGCGGGGGATACCACATCATGGTATGCACAGACTAGAGCTTGGTTTGACAGACATGGGCTGGACATTGATAGACTTCCACCTCTTCTATATGATACTCAGGCTCCCACTTACACCCTCTCTCTCTTTGAGAGGAACAGAGTCATCAGACAGGAGATATGGCATATTTATATACAAAGGACATGGGTCATCCCTGCACAGCCATTGCCATCGAAGATGGCACATTATTATACACAGTTCTTGAGCATATCAGAGCAGGGATTCATAGAGATTCCGAGATATATGCATATCTATATGCCACATCGATTGAGAATTCTTATTGGATAGCTCAGGGTATCATCACATCAGCTTATGATTGAGAGTGGCAGAGCCAGTGGCATCCCACGGGAGGAGAGGATATGCCCCCTTTGCAGATCAGAGGTGGAGAGTGAGGAGCATTTTATTCTCAGATGCCCGGCATACTCAGAGTTGAGATCTAGATACACATTGAGCAGCTCACTTCAGGGATGTATGACTGATATGAATCAGAGATCATTTGGCCGTTTTCTGGGAGAGGCATGGCACATCAGAGAGCAGAGCACACAGCGGGTCCCAGTTAGAGAGGGGCCCACCCAGACGACTATTACATAGTTCTTTCAGACAGACAGAGTGAGAGCTACTGTACCAGCCTCCAGCCAGACCTCCAGGCTCACACTACAGCAGACTGAGGACCAGCGTACCCGACGCTACACGAGGATCCATGGGTTTCGGACCCCATAGCCACACCGATAAGAGATCCGGAGGATTCTTGATCTACATCGACAGCAGACTGAGATCCGACGACACTCGACACATTGGATCTCAGATCTCCAGTTTGCTCTTCTCCACCGCCGATGTACCACATCCTGCATCCAGGAGGGATCACCTGCTATTAGCGACTTCGACGACTGCTACTACATATTACATATACACATCGCACCACTTTATCACAGCCGACATGTGTTCCCCTATCACAGCCGACATTTGTTCCCCTTTTGTAGCCATTATCTGGAGTACCAGAGCTACATACGCACATACACATACACGACACTTATCACACTCACGGCACCGTATTTTCAGTTTTTAGTTTTTAGCTTTTCATTTAGCACTCTTATTTTGGATAGCTGGACCTCATCAGTTGTATCACAGTTTGTCTCATAGGCCAGTTTTGGTCTTTAGAAGACGTTAATATAACTTTCTTTCTTTCTTTCTTTCTCTCTCAAGCTCTCCTCAATCTCTCAAATGCAAAATGAGGTCTCCCTTACCACTCCTGGTCTCACATTTCCCTACCCAAGTCTACATTAACTTTAATCTTGCTCCTCTTACCATCATTTAACCCAAGATCTCACTTTTTTCCCTTCTTTTCCCTGTTTCAGCTTATAATACAGCAACAAAAACCCTATTGTGTGCTCACACTATTTTGATGCTATCCTACCTAATGCAAGCAAAAATCACAAGATAATGTTTATGCTTCTTTAGCCTACTCATCTACACATCCAAAGCCAAAAATACTTACTTGTTTTCAATGATTAACACTCCTAAACCTCCTATCTACCTCAAGCCCCGGTTCGAGGATGAAACCCTACTTCCATGCTTGATTCAAAGCTTTCGGTGGTCAAGGCTCGAATATGTCGGTCCTGGCAATGGAACCAAAATGAAGGAGCTCTCTTGATCAACCCCTGAGACCTACGGACCGCTTATTGGTCAAGTGTTTCAAGCTGAGTGGCCATGGCGACCATGGCTACCTCTCACATAGCCGATGCGCTCTCCCTACCTATGAGATGTAGTGAGCTTACCTTGATGCCTGATCGAGTACCCTCCTCTCTCGTGCACACCAGTAGCTCTACGATCCTCAATTCAAGCTCAAGCAACCTCAATCCCTCTTTGTCAAGCTCCATCCTCCATAGCCACACGAGACAAGAGAAGAGAAGAGAAGAGGAAGAAGAAGTTTTTTGCCACAATCCCTCACTCTCACACACTCATTCCCTCACTCTCTCACACTCCCTCACATGCTCACTCAAGCACACACAAGAAGGCAAGAAGAAGACAAATGAAGAATAAGCTTTTTGCCACACACCAAGAATGAGAGTTTCCATTAACGTTTTGGCTTATATACATGCCCTCTTTCCTTTGGGTAGTCATCCTTTCTTACATGGCCATTTTTCCCTTTGCCCTAACTTCCTAGATTAGTCCTACCGCCCATCCATGGTTAGAAATTGCATAGGGGGAAGCCTTGCACTCTTTAACAAAGATTTTGGTTGCACCTTTATATTCAGAGGTGCGTCTTCACACTTTTGGCTCTTTTGCAGCTTCCATGGTTGCGCCTTGGACTCCTGGTGGTTGCCCTCATGCTTTTGGATTTTTTTCGGGTCCGTTCCCTTGTGAGGCACCTTTTCCTTTTTTCTGCCTTGCACTTTTCCTCTTAATGCCTCTTTTTTTGCTTTTTTTGCTCTGCAATAAAGAAAATGCTAAAAAATGAGGATGTGATTCACATTCTGACTAATACCATTACTCAGGCACAAGCTAAGCAAGGTGCAGTCAGTATTCTTGGCCCATCTCTGGCTACTAGCTCTATCATATTGGAAAGAAGGATGCAAAGAAGAAAGCTAAGTGTGCTGCTCTCAAGCTCAAGAGTGATGGGGAGACTTTTGTTCCCACATTTCTTCAAGTGATGAGTAAGATACATCTACTTCACACACTAAAATGGCTACCTCAGCCAAAGTAAGTGAAAACCTTGATCTTGAGCATTGACTTCAATTGATTAGCAAAGTGAAGAATTGGGTGGAAGAGGTGCAAGCTGAAATTAGGGCTAAAGAAGCCAAGGACAATTTGTAGCCACATTGCATCGATAGCACACTTCCCTTGGCCTCAACAATTGAACCTAACACCTTTGGAAGACTCGCTATTGAACTTGAAGCACAACTGCCTACCCAATATTAGCCAAGGAAGTTATAGTATCAAGAAGTAGACCCTGGGATTTTAGTTGCTTTAACCTCTACCATTGGATATGCTCTTCAAGAACAATCCTACCATTTGGACAACTTTCAAGACTTGGATTGATGGAAGTAATGAGACCCAACCTAGTGAGGAGCATCCACAAAGTCCATTTCCTCTGACCCTCATACTTGGCACTCTTAGCATTGCTACGTTCTGGGAGGGTGTTGAACAACATGCTATTCTGCCTATGGCAGCCCTTGGCAACTCCATGAAAAAAGAAATTATAAATATAGGAGCTAGTATTACCATCATGAATCAGGTAGTGCTTAAGACATTGTGCAGCCCTCTAATTAAGCATGTCCACTTTAATCTCACCATTGTTGATGGTTCTAAGGTGTGTTGAAGGACTAGCTGGTGAAGATAATTGGTGTCAAGTTATCTGTCACATTTGTGGTCATGAAAGGAGTTGAGCATGACCTATTGCTCGATCGACCTTGGATGTGCAATGCACAACTTAAACAATACCTAAAGGTCGATGGTAAAACCTTATGAGAAGCCTCCTAGTTCTCTGGGACCACCCTACCATAGAATAGATTCGTCGGGGTTCTACGCACCTGCTTCCCTTGATAGCTTTAGTTTTCTAATTAGGTCCTACCACAATTATGTGTGACATTTAAAATCAACTTCATTAATCAAGCCTTTTAGGGAATAGGGTTGGTTTGAGTAATTTACAGCACAAACATGAATATAGAGTAGGCACTCCTTTGACAACAAGTTCAAACAAATTCCTTAACTTATCTTCACGTTAATCTTTGTCTCCTGTCCATATAGGAGAAATTATGTATCCCTTCTATCCAACAGAAGTACTCGATCCAAATCACATGGCATTATAATTTCCATCTAGTATCTAGAATAGGATCTTCCAACACCCCAGACGTTGGGCTCATGGCAGTCTCTACAACTCCGTCCTGGACTCGAAAAGGGGTATCTAGAGCTCCACTAACCCCAAGCAATCTAGGAGTGAGAAACAATTTCCGTGGTTGGCCTTTTCACCACTCGACCTTCGGCCCATGAATCGGGCAGTGCCCTCTCAGGTTGAAATGCTGTGTGACCTTGGAGATGATCCACCCGCACCAAATATCCTTCCTTGATCAATCCAATTAAGAATCAAGCACAATTAAGGCAATCAGCCTGGTATCATCTTCCTAGAAAACATTCCTTTATTTCCCATGGCAACTTGTCATGACAGACCCTTTCCATGCATTTACCATCAAGCATAAGCACTTGGAATAATCATCTAAATCACATCCCAACAATCAATTTAATGCAAAAGAATATAGGACTTATTTGATCAATCAACAAAAACAACGGTATCCTTTTTCCAAAAATTGCAAGAATAGTTGCGAACCTTTCCATCGTGTACTTGCTCTCCCCCTTAGGATCAGGAGCGGTTCCATGTAAAATTTACTTAACAAACCCTTCTTTCGACTAAGGCATATGTTAAGGTTTCAAACATTGCTCAAGACATAAGTTCTATTAATCGCTTACATTGATCGACAACTCAGCCTTCTTCCCAACAAGTACAAAAGCATCAGTATGACTTAGGGTTTCCCAATTCCTTGAGCTCTTCGCTTGCCCTAGAGTTGTTGTTGCATTTGGCCCAACCCCAAATAGGATTGATAAACATAGTCACTATCGATGGATCTCAAGGCATCGTAGTTTTAATCTCAATGATTTTTGTTTGTACTAGCTATGCACATATTTGAGATCCCAATAAACTAATAGCTCGTGATATTAGCAAGGCTTTAATGCAAGATTAATTTGTGTACCATCGATGTATGTTTCATATAATCTTTCCCATGCATGCATCGTCTATGTGCATAACCCTTAAGTAGCCTTATATGCTCTTTATGCTACATATGATTTTTGTCATGTAGCACTGGGATGCAATGATTGTATTCGAATATACAAGGGTTTTCATGAACCTCAATGCGTTATATGAATAAATCTACGCACAGTCATCAATGGGTATGGAAAAAATTTCCTAAAATCCCCTACGAGTTCATTAACTATTGAAAAATAATTTCGGGTTACTTATTTAAAATGAACTCATGCACATGCCAAGGTGATATAACCTATGTCTTAATGAATAGTGGGGATGGCAATTAATACCTGGATATTCGGATATGAATTATCCATACCCAACATTGTATTCATATTCGTAGAAATGCCCCAGCCGATGGCTCCGTTGTTGGATGTGGAATTACGATTGGTGCGTGTCTCCCTTCGTTTGGGGGCCATACTTTTGGCTTATAAATCTCTCTCTCTCTCTCTCTCTCTCTCTCTCTCTCTCTCTCTCTCTCTCTCTCTCTCTCTCTCTCTCTCTCTCTCTCTCTCTCTCTCTCTCTCTCTCTCTCTCTCTCTCTCTCTCTCTCAGCCCATGCAATAGAAGGTTGCAGCCTTCAAGGCTTCCTTGTTATTCTTACGGCAACAAGGGGGAAAAGGAGGTAGTATGTCCCTTTTTTTTTTCTATGATGGGGGGAGGGGGGGTTTTATAGGCGTTCGAGAGGGGGGAAACGTGGAGTGGTAATGGTGGTATCCACCCACCACTTGTTTGCTTGCATGGCGATCTGGTTTGGGGGGGGGATGTGGAGTGGTGGTGGTCTCCCCCACCCACCTGTTAACGGCTTTCCTTCCTATCGTCATCATCCCCAACTTCCCTTCCTCCTCGTTAACTTCACTCCCTCCCTCGTCATCAACCAATTCTTCTTCTCCCACGTCATTCGTGGTGTCATCGTCATCTTCTTTCCTCCCCCCCCCCCTTGCCACCTGTCGTCAACGACGATACGGGGAAAATTTTGTTTAATTTTAGGGGGGGCGGGTGTTTGTATGGGGGGTAATCACTCACCCTCAACCCTTAGCCTATTCTACAGTGTCACAAGGCTCTATCTACACTTTCTACAAAAATTTTCGCATACTATCACATGTACTTTAGTGAAATAAATCTTCTTCAATGATAATACGATGAAAGTGACTATAGAATATAAGAACTAACGATCGATCTGTGTTACCCTACATAGAATCAAAAACAATAACGAGGTTGCAGGATTGGAGCCCTAAGAGGAACACTAGGAAAATGGGGAATCTACTATAATAAAATCTATCTTGTATCATCAACAAGCATGTTCTTTATATTTTATGTGACCACAACAAGGAAAAGAACAGGAATAAGAAATCTTCATGCAGCTTCATAGAAACAATTCTCCCACGCTTTAACTTGAAAAAAATTGATTATGCTCTTCATATTCTTCATAGAATTCACCAAGATACCACAAAGACACAAGAGAATACACCACTTTGAATGGAAATCATCACATAGTATTCTTCTTCAAAGGTTCCATAGCTAATTTCTCTTACAATCTCTCACTCATAGATACATTGTTTTGCATAAATGTGGCTATCTCTCACTCACTCACTTGCTCATACACACTCTCTCTCAATAGTACAATGGGATAATCAAGAATAATCATCCATAACCTCTTTTTGGTTGTGGATACCCCTCTCGAGAGGTATGTCTAGTATGAAAGGTCACTAGGACCACTACAATGTCCCTTTGTAGCTTAATAGTGTCATTGTCACTTCAGTCTTTAATTGAGTCTTCAGCAGCTACTTCTTACACTTCTTCAAGATATTTGGAACTTATATTCATCTCTTCCCAAGGTTGGAAAACTTCTCCAAGCTACACATTCATCCCACATAACACTTACAAAGGCATACAGAACAAAATAGAACAGAAACATAGGCTTTACAGAAGCTCAATAAAGGGTCTATAGAAAGACATCAGAAAGTCTTTAGCTCAACTTAAATAATTCAAAACCATCAAGAATCAATCAATAAGCTTCCAAACACTCTTAAACTTCATCAATCATCATTCTATCCTCTCATACAGAGGAAAACATAGCAAAATAGAAATTCAATAGACCTAAACAAACACTAACATGACATCAACAGAACATGTCAAAACATCATATCTCCACTATATAGCTTATCAAACCTAATCAAACTCATTAAAAAAATCCCAAAAATTTCCAAATCAATCAATAAACATAAAAAATCCATTTAAAAACAACGATTCAATCCTCAAAACCAACAAAAATCAACCAAAAAATCAAGGCATTTCAACCCTCAACATATTCCCACACTTAATCAGGTAACATCCTTGCGACCTTGGAAAAAGATAATAGAAGTTCAAAATATAGCTCAACTCGATCTTCTTTAGCATCTTCAAGAAACACCTTCCAAAAGACGACCCCAACTCATAATTTGTATTTAATAAAGACTTGCAATGAAAGGAAAACACCTTTATTCATTATCATAGCTTAGAAAGAGAAAGGCATGACAAACTCTTAAAGGATATAAGAGATTGGTTTTCTTTTGCCATAAGCATCCATCCCCCGTAGATAGAATCACAAACCACCATCAAACAACATCTCAATCAACTTCATCTTTATCTTCAATTCTACACAAGAGGGATAAAACACCACATATACACCATAATACATATACAAAACTCACATGGACACAAGACAATGTAGTTTGAACATGCTCCCTAAAACTGAAGAGCAAGGAGAAAGATTTTCATTATAAAGGATCGGTACATCCAAGAGAGTGACCACATGCTATGTAGGATGACGATATTTTTTCTTGAACTTCATACTTAGCTTGAGACGTTCCAAAATCTTGTTCTCATCCACAAAATGTAGAGGCACATTTTGAAGAAACTGTAAGCAAGACATCCTTTCCAATAGGATAATAAACCTAGTAGGAAAAGCTTGTGAAAAATAAAATAGGGCATCCATCTGAGCAACATTCACATCCTCATTCAAATTAATCATCAAGTTCGGAATACTCTTCCTAGTATAGTGAGACTGCTAATGCATAAAAGCAAGATACCAACAAAAATGAGGTACCAAGTGTATCGAAGTATCCTCAAAAGTGAAAGGTGAGAAGGATCGAAGCTTGCACGTGAGAGCTATGGCTAGAGAGCAAGAGCAAGAAAGAGAGAGACAAGAAATGGAAACTCCAACAGTCACAATGTGTGACCGGGCCTTCCTTTATTCAAACTGTCACTAAAAGAATAAAGAATAAAGTGACGGTGACGGGCGCTTGCCACCTGTAGTGTGTAGTGGCGATGACTGTCAGTGTAGTAATACACGGGCGGCTAGGTGGAGGTGCCTTTACCCCCAACAACCTCCCACTTAAAGGCGAATCCGCCCTAGTGAGGAGTGAAAAGAAAAAAGAAAAAAAAGACAGTACAACATATACACATGTACAACAGGATGAGGAAAGACGTCATCTCATCCCACACCCATCAACCTCCTGAGGAAGGCAAAGTGCTCTGTAGAGAGGCTTTTTATGAGCAGATCTGCAGGATTCTGGTCAGTTGAGATCTTGACAAGGTCTGAACGACCCCACGTATGAAGTGATACCTCACCTCAATGTGTTTCGTCTTCGCATGGAAGACCAGATTCTTGGCTAACTGAATAGCACTCATAGAGTTCGAATGCAGTGTAGGGATAGCATCAATACCAAGGTCAGCAACCAAACGACCCAACCAAATGGTCTCCTTGCAAGCCTCAGTGGGGGCTATAACATACTCAGCCTTTGTAGTAGAAAGGGCCGTGCATTTCTGCACCCTGGACATCCAAGAAACAACACCTCCAGCATAGGTGAATACATAGCCGGAAGTGGACTTCCTACTATCTACATGTCCTACATAATCAGAGTCAATGTACCCCACGACTCTTGTATCCTGGCTGCCATAGCATATGCACATATCTGTAGTGCCCTCCAGGTACCTCATGATACCCTTCATGGCATCCCAATGCTTCTTGCTAGGTGTAGCCATATAGATTGCCACAACACCAACTGCAAAGGCAATATCTAGACGGGTGGCTATCATGGCATACATAAGACTGTCCACTGCGGATGCATAGGGAATCTTGGCCATCTCGGCCCTCTGCTCATCTGTCTGTGGACAATTAGCTTGTGATACCTTCACAGAAGAAGGTAATGGATAGCCAATAGGCTTTACGTCCTACATGCGGAAGCGCTCAAGGACTTTATGAATGTACTCCCTCTGTGACAAGTAGAGGAGTCCCTGATGCCTGTCGCGTCTAATGCGCATACCAAGTATGTGAGAGGCCTGTCCCAGATCTTTCATCTCAAAGCTCTTCTTGAGCTGAGCCTTAAGAGCATCTAGCTCATCATGAGCTTTCCCTGCTATCAGCATATCATCCACATAGAGTATCAAAATCAATAAAGAACCATCACCGGCTTTCTTCGTGTAAAGAACGGATCCGTAGCACTCCTATTGTAGCCCAGTGATTGCATAAAGGCATCAAACTTATGATACCACTCCCTAGGTGCCTACTTAAAGCCATAAAGACTTTTCTTCAATTTGCACACTAGGTGCTCCCTGCCAGGTTCTGCAAAGCCCTTAGGCTGCTCCATATAAATCTCATCATGCAAGTCCCCATGTAAGAAAGCCGTCTTGACATCCATCTGGTATAAATCCAAGTCAAGCTGAGCAACCAAAGCCAAGACTAAGCGCAGGGTGGTCATCTTAACCACAGGAGAAAAGATCTCATCAAAGTCCACACCATGCTCCTTCTTAAAACCCTTTGCTACCAATCTAGCCTTGTATGCCGGCTTGGGGTGTCCAGGGGTACTTTTCAACTTGTACACCCACTTGCATGGCAAAGCCTTCTTGCCCTTAGGCAAGGAAACCAAATCCCAAGTCTCATTCTTATGCAAGGAGTCTATCTCAGACTGCATAGCCCTCTCCCAAGAGTGATTGTCACCCCTGCGCATAGCCTCATCATAAGTGAAAGGCTCTCCTGCATCTGTAACTAAGGCATAATGCATCGAGGGCTGAAATCTATTAGGTGGACGTCTGTCTCTAGCACCCTGACCATGGTGCATCTGCTGCAACTGGAGGCTGTCCAATGGGCTGTGCGGGAGCTCTCAGCTCCTCTTGAAATATGACCCTGCGGATCTCAACAACTCTCTCAGGCTGCCTATGCATCTTGTCTGCATTGTGGCCTAATATGGCCCTTTTTCCCACAATGGTGACAAGTAACATTTGCATTCCTGCCATGGGATTTGCTATGTGATTTCTCATGAGACTTGGACCGAGATTTCTGAGAATCCCATCCATGGCCACTGCCACTGCCATGCTTTCCATATCCATCATTCTTGCCTCTAACTGTCATAGCATGCAACACAGGAGAGGCATCCAAATTCTTATGGTTAACCTCTTGTTGCAGAAAAGCACTCTCAACATCAGATAATTTCAAGGTAGCAGTAGAGGCACATAATGTAGTGCGGAATACATCCCATGACTCATTAAGAGTACCAAGCAAGAAAAGAGGAGTGACATCCTCTGCAAAAGTGATGTCGTGTGAAGTCAAGTTCTTGAGTATAGTATGGAACTGGCTCAAGTGAGCAGACATAGTCACATTCTCCTTCATGCGCAGATCCATAAGCTACTTCAGCTAATACATCTGACTTGCTGGAATTTTCTTGTCATAGAGATTCTTGATTTTATCCCACAACTGCCATGCACTCTGTTCTTTCTAAAATACATTGTAATGAACCTGTTCTGTGAGAGATAATACAATACTGGACTTGTATAACTCATCAAGCTCAAACCATTCCTCATCTAGCATAGTTGCAGGTGGCTGCCCGCTCATCCTCAATGGTTTGATCGGGAATTTTTGCATCAACACCTGCCAAATCTGGCTCTTCCAATAAGAGTAATTTGTACCATCAAGCTTAGTGATGTTGAAAATAGCATGATCAGTGGACGAACTCACCATAATGCAGGTTGGAAGACTGCATACAGTTCAAAATTGCTTGCTGTTTACTACAGAAAATGACAAAAAAATCACCAAAATCGAGAGAAAATGGCGAGAAAAGTGTAACCAAAGCTGCTGCCCACCAAGTACTAGTGAAAGTACATCATTTCAAAATATTTCAGCATGAAAAATCCATGTCAGTCAGGAGTTATATGCTTGTTGTAATAAATGACAGCAGGGTACTGTGAGAGTCAATTGCTAACCAAATCACTGTACCAAGTCAATAAATGATAGCCAAGACATGACCAACCATAAATGGGCACAAATCAATACCAAACAGTCATCAAGACCCTGAGCAAACACCCAAACATGTCACCAAAGCATCCATGAGTAGGCATACCTCTTGAGGACAGTAGGGCAAAGTATACATAACACTGGCAAGACCTGACACCAGTAGGTATGGGGGGGGGGGTGGTGTGTGTTGGGGGGGGGGGGCGAATTTTTTGGGGGCGGGGGGGGGAGGGGTGGGGTGGTGTGTGTTGAGGGGGGGGCGAAATTTGGAGGGGGGGAAGGGGAGGGGTGGTGTGGTGTGTGTTGAGGGGGGGGGGGATTTTTGAGGGGGGGGAGAGGTGGTGTGGTGTGGTGTGTGTTGAGGGGGGGGGGGGGGGAATTTTTGAGGGGGGGGGAGGCGTGGTGTGGGGTGGTGTGGTGTGGTGTGTGTTGAGGGGGGGGGGGGCGAATTTTTGGGGGGGGAAGGGGCGAAATATGCTCACAAGAGTGCAAAGACCAAGCTCAGGTCAAAAGCAACTCCAAGATATCAGTGCATGAACCATGCAACATTTAAGTGTAAGAGATCCCAAAGTCTCAAGTATCTACAAAATGCTCAAATAGTATAAACCTCCTGTTCAATGTCGATCAAGCATACAAGATGCTCCCACTGGCACAAAAGGCAAATAAATGAGCTCAACAACTCAATCAAACCAAGTCAAAGTACCAAAGACAGGTAACCAAGACAATGCCTCAATAGCATCCCAAGAGTATGACGGCTACAAAGCAACTGTAGGTAGCATCCATGAGCAAGACATACATCCCAATAAAGATCTCTAACAACCAAAATGACATCCAATACAAAATTCCAGAATAGCAAATGAGAATCCAAGCCAAGTCTTCAGAGAGCACTAAATCTCAACAAGTATATGGTACACTGTGCCAAGACAAATGCATCAAGCTGTAGGCGTCGAGTAAGCCTGTACACAAAGAGCATATAACTGTCAAGGCATTGACCACTGTCAAGCATAGACCGATGTCAATAAGGGTGGGCTGAAATAAGCTCAAGCTTCCAAAAGCATCCGGATCCAATGACAAGCTTGAAGTCGTCCCTCGATGATCAATACATCATAGCATAACCCAAGACATACACCCGGAACCAATAGGCATATGTCAAAGCATGAAAGATAGCTTCAGCCAAGAGTATTCAGCATGCATTTACTATTATAAACTGTGTATTTCCAGCCCCACAATCAGGCCAAAATCATAGCATGACATGTAGCTTCAATCCCCCAATCAATCGGGATGCAATAAGCATCAAACCAATTATGTAGTCATGCCCAAACAAGCATAGGCATAAACTGTAAATGTAGCACTAGCATCAAATGTCTATAGACTATTTATAACAGTCCCGAAACACTATTTTCAAATACCAAACCAATGCCTAATCTCAAGGGATCAATGCCAAGTATCAATACATGTGCAAAAAGCCTAAAATGGAGCCCAAACAAGTGCTTAATGCGAAGCTAGAGCTAGAGCTGGAGCTGAAGTGGCTGAATGAGATCTATCCAGAATCAGTTGTAGATTTGCGTGATGATTCTGCTACTCCTATTGGTCCATATGGTGGGTCTGGAGAGGTTGGAGGGCTCAAACATGAGCCAAAGAGGCCTTGGAACAAGCCTCTAGCAGCCCACAACCAATGGCAAAGAGATATGAAGATTGGAAGCTTCAATGGTGGTTGCCCTGTTTACCTAGACCTGTGGACTGAAATAAATCTCTGAAATAGTGAAGCAATACCTCAATGTCAATGCCCTGATGGTGCCTCAATAGGCCAGGAAGAAGCTTGGGAAGCCGGGGAGTGACAGGAACTCAAGAGAATGAGCTATGGCTGCCGGGAAGGAGACCCAATGTGAGTGGGGAGTCGATGGGAAGCTGAGAATGCCATGAGCCAAGCTCAAGAGTCGGGAAGCTGAGCTCTGATACCAGTTGAAAGGTGAGAAGGATCGAAGCTTGCACACGAGAGCTATGGCGAGAGAGCAAGAGCAAGAAAGAGAGAGACAAGAAATGGGAACTCCAACAGTCACAATGTGTGACCGGGCCTTCCTTTATTCAAACTGTCACTAAAAGAATAAAGAATAAAGTGACGGTGACGGGCGCCCGCCACTTGTAGTGGGCAGTGGTGGTGACTATCAGTGTAGTAATACACGGGCGGCTAGGCGGAGGCGCCTTTACCCCCAACAAAAAGAAGCATATGCTCTAGCAAATTGAAGATAAGAAGTAGGACATTGAGCAGAAGTGTCCTAGAAACCAAGAATGATAGGCCAATTAAACATTGGTCCTATCAAAGAATCATTCAATGTCCATTGTTGTCAATGGAGGATATCATTGTTATACCCAAGAGTATCCATCACTAATTGTGGATGAAGATTAATATAATCAGATGGAGATAGTAAAGGGACAATAAGAGAACATTGAAGAGTTGGGTAAGATAAGTCATAGAATGAATATATTTGAAGGGATAATGAGGGTGGAAAAGATGGAAAAGAAAGTATATATTTTTTAAGGCATTTTGCTGGAAAAACAAAAGGAATAGGTTGAATAACAGAAGTAGATTCAATAGGAGTAGGCGAGGATATAAGATCAACAATAAATGGGCAAGTAGTAAAAACTGAAATGTCAGGGAAAACTGCAAGGGTAAAAGATAAAAGAGGGATACTATATGGATTGTATTGGAGAATGGAAATATACAAGGGTAATCGATAAGAAATTAAGGAATAAGATAAGATATCATGAGGATCCGATGGATAGATGGAACATCGAAAATCAAATCTAAAAAGAAATCCTTAGTGAATAAAGGCTTGTTAGCAATATGGTTCAATAGCTGGGATCTTAATGGCTGAATATTTGACTTGTGAAACACACTTCGTCGATGGGCGAGGATAAAAAATATCATCCTCCAAAGGAGGATGCCAAGCATACCCTTTACACCACAATGTCTGCTGATGGTAATTCTTCATGCCATCAACCAAAGTCATTTCAACTAAATGGACATACATGACTGCTTGCAAAATCACATCTCCTACATAAAGGTTCACATCCTCCTCATTAGGGATGTGTAGATCTCCACGAAGATATGATAAAGATAATAGTTGAACTTCATGAGAGATCAACTCATCAACAAATCTCTCAAATATTGATTTGAGTAAATCGGTTGACCACATATTCTACCACCCATCCTTTGGATGTTCTAAGTCCACAGTACTCAAGGAGATGTGCAATGCAAAGTGTTGTTTTTGTTGATACTAAATCCAAAAGGATGATGGAGCTGACACCAATTCAACAAATGAACAAAATCTTCAGGGACACAATTCATAGGCTACTGAAGGTGCTCTACCTTGGAAAAAAATCCATCACATAGTTTAGCCTTTTGTTGCAAATGATCTAGCTCTTCCTAAGACAACAAAGAAGAAATCATGGGGGCTAGAGGAGGACCAAAAATAGTAGCAACTTTCTGATTAAGCTCATCAATAAACTTCTTTTGCAACTCTACAGTTTCTTGAGAATACTACAACTAGCCCTCACAAATACCAAGCTTATGAGCTGATTCTAGCATTTCCTCAAGAGCAGTATTCTTCTCTTTGGTTAAGGACACATTCGATTTCTCTAACGTGCCAACCTTAGCTTCTAATTCCTTAATCATGGCCTACTATGAATCCATTAAAGTTGTAGTTGTAGTCATTTGTGTATGGATATCACTCAAAGCAGCCTTTTTAGAAGCTAAATCCATAAGAACTTTGCTAAACTAACTAGTCAAAGAATCCACCTTGTCTTGCAATGAAGTATACACTCGCGTATAGATTGTCTAAAGACATGAAGTCATGGAAGTCTCTAAAGCAGACTGAACACCAGAAACTAGATGTGATAGCATAGATCCAAACAATAATGCAAGGAAGGAGGAATTTGTGGATCCAATTATCCTTCCCATTACATAGCAAAGAGATTGATACAAGACAAGAATGAGGGAAGGGAGCTACCAGACACCTCAAGGATCGGAATCTATACCACAGGGGTTGGAACATGTAGAGGATCAGGACACTATGCGCGGTGCTTCTTTCGAATCATTTTGGTAGGGGGTACATCCATTAGACCTGAATTGACATCCATAGGAGGAGAAGAAACAGGTAGAGGAGATTGCTCCAGAAAGGGAATAGGATCATGTAAAGGAATGCCAACTAGGGGAGGTGCCAAATATTTCTACAGAAAAACCCCATAGGAGGACATAGTACTAAGTTGACCTTTCGTGACTGGCTAGAAATGTTGATCCATTTTTTCCAACAAAAATTTTGTTCAATTAAGCTTAACCCTTGCAGGATCCTAATAAAGGCTGTGAAGAGCTCTCAAGACAAACACTTTGAAGCAGGCTTGCCCCTGGAGGAATTGGCATAATTGCTTCCATAAAGGACATGAAATACATGCCACTGATACTCCTGAACTAGTGATAACCTTATTTGCTATCAAAGGAGTAGAGGTTTCCTTCTATAACGAGACAAGGATCTCTAAAGTATTGGATATTAAATGATTGCCACTAGGAACAGGGGAACTTGCAAAAGGTAGGAACAAGTCCTCATTGATAGTAGCAAGGGATAAACAAAACCGATGGCCATAAAGCCATAAACCAAGCCTGAAAGATTTTTGTAAGTATCCAAGAAAGAGTAACAAAGCTTTGCATCCACTAGAGGGAACTTCAAGGCCACAAAGAGATGAAGGCCAGCCTTTCAATACAGCCACCAACATGTTAGATATGATCAATGCCCCACCCTAATTAGGTGCTACCAAAGATCTATGGTGCTCAAAGTTGTAAGGTCCCCATTATGAGGAGAAGCCAAATGTGAGCCCGGACATTGGTTGAGTCCTGACTTGTATATCAGATGAGGTCTATGTGACCGGATGGCAAAAAGGTGATCGTTGTGGATCTAATCTTTGGGTTAGACAGAGTGGTTAAGCTAGTAGCAACTCGAGGTGCATTGCATCTCGAGTTGCAGGGTAAGGGAGTTAAAAGGGGCCCCTATTCCCTATGGTAAAGGGAATATTCCCTAGAATATTCCCTGGCCGACTAGTGGAGGCTTATATGGTAGGTCGGTCAGGCCAATCTCATGGCCCTCGTAGGCTATAAAAGCTAAACCCCTTCACAACCATCGATCACTCATCTTTCACCCGGTTAGAGTTGTTGTTCCAGCTAGCCTTAAGCTCTTCACCTATCTTCTGTCTAGATCGCCATCTAAGCTTCACACAGTGGAAGCACACGGGTGGACAGAGCCATCTTTATATCAGTTGTTTGGAGTTAAAGAATTTACTGATTGTCCTCTTATCTGTTGTGTACTCTCTATCTCTTTCTCAGATTCTGTTCGCTGCGCCGTGTAATATTTTACACAACATCCAAGAGAAGAGAATTATCATGAACCGGCAATAGTACATGCTAAATCACAACTGGGGGAGTGGAAGAAGATGCCATTTAGATCACACTAGAGTATCCACACACATACAACAAAACTAGAAAAAGAAAGAAGGATTTCTAAAAAACCCACACATAGCACCATCGAGATAAATAATAGGGAAAAAAAAAACAATAACAACACATTAACTGGACTAGACTAAACCTCCCCAAGCATTCCACATCCTATGAAAAATTCGACATGACCTATGCACATATGTGACTGAAAGCTTCATGTGATGCATACATACAAGCACCCAATATCCCTGTAATCAAACACTCAAAAGAAAATAAAATTCCACACATACCGTATCCCAAACATAATATAGAAATCAAGACTAAACCATAGACTCTGACCATCACAATAAATATAGACATACAAGATCTTTATCTCCGACCAATAAAAATCCCAATCCCTATAATCGTATGGCGTATACCTATGGTGCGGTGAAGTGGGTGAGTGAAAAATACGTGACTCATTTTTATTATAGATGATCAATTAGTCACAATTCATTATTAAATTATTCCATTAATGCATGGTGAGTCATATTCGTAGCCCAACCCCTACTTAGATTGACTTGACTAGACTAGGGGTCTCTACAAATGCAATTCATTTTTAAAAAGTTATATGATCTCTGGCGCAAAGCACATGCATGTGTGACTTTGGGGGGTTCATTATTATTTACAAATTAATTGTGTGTACAGTGTGTGTGCACGTGTACTTGTGAATGGATTTTAAATTATCAAATTAAGTGAATTATGGTGCTATGTGCTCATTCAATGGTGGATTTCCTTTTATAAATTAAGAACTGGTTCTTTTGAATTAGAAATTTATGATGTGCATTCTGTTTATTCTATGCGTGCAACAATCGGTTGATTTTTAATTACAATTACATGTGTGTTATGGTACATGTGAAGGAGGGAAAGAGAAAAACTTGGCAGTGCGTGGATACTTGCAAGGTCTGATGCACAAAATCCCACTTTTAAACAATCCAATAAAAATAGGAAGATCCTCATATGCAAACAACAAGGCGACTAAGTGGCAGTCGGTCTCTTGGAAGTTATGAAAAACTAGATACTAATATAAAAAGAACGGGGACAAAGAAGGGTTTGCGGTTGGGTAATTATGTGTTGGGAATTTGTTTTGTTTTGTTTGGCTTTTTTCTTTTTTTTGAATGTTTCTTCATAGATTTGTGTGTATGTGTTTTAAGTTGGGTTTGGTTTTTTTTCTTTTTTTTTTCTTTTGTGATTTTGATGTTTTTTTGTGAATAAATAAATAGATGAATGTGAGACATAGCAACACAAATATTTGAAATATGAAAAGAATATTGTTGGGGTTTTTTGAGGCATTAAAATAATCTTTTTTGGATTTTTTTGCAATTTCTCATTGTTGAAGTTGTTTTTCTCCAAATGAATCATTTCCAATATGTTTTCTAATTTTTATATATTTTTAACGAGTCATAATCATAATGGAAATGTATTTAGAGTTTTCTTTTTAGAAAAATTCTAATTGTTTCTTATTTTTTTCAAAATTTGATGAAATTCGTATGGCATGTTGAAGTTTTGTGAACTTTTGTTTTTCTAAATTTTTTTTATATTTTTCAATTAATAAGAAATACTCCAATTTTTGAGAAAATTACATATTTTTTCTATGATTTTTTTGGTAATTTATTTCATTTTATTTAATTTTTTATTATGTTTAGATAATTTTTAAATATATTTATAATTTTTTTAAAAAATTTAGAAAGGAGGGAAATATGGTACCCGATCATGGACTATGTGGGTTGCATGTGAATAACTATACGCTCTCCACCGCACGGACAAAACTGCACACGCATCCTCACATCACATGAACGATTGCCATCACAAACGTGCTTACAAGGTCAAAAACCCGACATGCGAACAAGACCTTAGGAGATGACACACGTGAATGACATGGAAGAAAAGGGCGGTCACATACGAAAAGAGGAAAAAAAGCATGGAAAGGGGGTAATTGTGTTATTGACGGGAGCATGAGGTTTTGTTGTGTTTATTGTGGGTGTTTGTGTTTTTTGTTTTTTTTAAAAATTAAAGTAGTAAAGTAGAGATCTATAAAAAGGCGGGGGTGTGGAGGCCTTAGGTTTTTTTTTTGTGTAAAAGAAAAAGATTTATTTATTTATTTATTTATTTATGTATGTATGTATGTATGTATGTATGTATGTATAGTTATGAGGGTGGAGGTGTTGTGTTTTTTGTTTTGAATTAATTAATTAAAATTTTGATTAATGTGTAAGTTTATTTTAATTTTTAATTGAAATTTTAATTTTGTTGTAGTAGTTGTTTATTTTGTTATTTAAAAAATAAGGGGGTACATTTTAGGGAGTGGGCGGGGATGGCACTTTGGGTTTGGGGGGGGGGGACTAGGGTGCGGGTGGGGGTGTGATGGGTGGCCAAGGGGTAGGGGAGGAGAGATGTGATGGGCTATGACCAAGGGAAGGGGAGGGGAGGAGGCATGATGGTGAGGAGCGCGTAGGATGGAGGGAAGTGTGATGGCAAGGAGGGATGTGTGATAGCAAGGAGGGATGGAGGAGGGAGGTGTGATGGTGCATGCAGGTGGAAGCAAGGCAGCCATAGGGGTGGTGCGGGCAGTTGGTAGCTGACAGGTGACGACAGTAGTCCCACGGGCGATGACGAACGAGGCACCAGCAGCGGTGACTTTTTAGGCGGCATCAGCGCAATGGGCTGGCACTTCATGAGAGTCCAAAGCGGTAGCATGACCAGAGCGGCAACGAAGGGAGAAGGGGGGGAAGACGAGGGAGGCAAGATGAGGAAATGAGAAGAGGGAGATGGGAGGGAGGAGATGGGGAGGAGGAAGGAGAGGAGGAGGGTAGAGAAGAGGAGGGGAGGGAGATATGCAGGAGAAGATGGAGGAGGCAAAGGGGGGGGGGGGGGGGGGGAATGCAGGGGGGCATGAAGAGAGAAAGAGGGAAAAGAAAGGAAGAGAGAAAAGAAGAAGAAAGAGGAGAGAGAGGATGAAAGAGGGGGGTGTTGGTTGGGGAGGGAAAGGGTTGGTTTTTTTAAAAATTAAGTGTTAATTAAATTTTTAAAATTTGGTTAATATAAGTTTGTTCTTTTTTTAAAAAAATGAAGACCCCCCATCTTGCGCAGAATGCGAGTGGGGCCACCGAGGGGTATTTACGATGACAAGGTCAACAACACAGTTACCGAAGCATATGCATGGGGGAAGAATATCGTAACGAAGGCATTGACACATGGGAAATCACAACAACGCGATCATTTGAGTGGAAACACACGAAACGTGAAAACAAACTTAACAAAAAATTTAATATCAAATAAACCAAGCACCCAATGAACTAACAAACAAAAAAGGAAAAATAAGTCGGACGACAAGAGGAAGAGTATGGAAAAGTGAAATGGGATGTCGGGGATAGTGAAAGGCATTCTCATGAGAAAAATGAGAAAATCGGGCTTGCAAACATACACGAAAATTAATACTGAAAAATTAATTAGCCAAAATGAAGGGCAGACAGAAGGAAAAATATCTGGGATGAAATGGTAGGCAACATGCCTGTCACATCAGAATACAGTTTTGATACAAATAAGACCCGTTCACATGGAAAAAGGGAAAAAATGCAATGGAAAAGGGGGAGAAAATTTAATATTTAAAAAATCGACAGTCAAAACAAGGAAGAATGAAAACGAAAAATGTCTATAGGGAAGTGGACAGGATGGGTAATGGAGAACACGGTTTTGAGGGTGGTAGGGCACATTCGCATAGAAAAAATGACAAAATTCAAACAAAAACAGAGTCATTTATATTTTCGATGGCATTAAGGAGTGTTCACATGGTAAAATAGGAAAAATATGCATGAAAACACATGGGAAAATTAATAACATAAAATTGATGGGCTGGAATAGGATGGAGGAAAATGAAAAACTATGTAGGGAGCAAGCTGGACAAGGCTATCTAATCATAATTGAATTCCAACTTGATTAAGGCAGGTTCACATGGAATAATAATAATGAGCAAACTGTGTATCAGAATGATAAGCAGTAAAAAGGAAAATATCAAGGGAAAGATCTAGGTCAAGGCTATCACATCATATCATTGTTCTAAAGCAAAAAATGCATGTTCATATAAAAACACATTAAATTGGAAGAAAATTTGTCCAAAATTAATAACGCATGATCCGTGGCTCGAAACTGAGGGGACTGTAAAAAGGACAAGTCGCATGCTTGAAGGGACAAACAAGGTTTTAAGATCAATTTTAAATTTTGGTGAACGTAGGATGCGTTGTCATGGAAAATGTAACGTGCCTGCCTATCGGCTGTCCAAGCACATTTTAGAGGTCCATCAAGAAACGATTCTAGGCGTCGTTGCCCGGCACTCCCATGGAATGTTTTGGAGTTTGTCGCCTAGGGTTTCTCGAGTCCGCCTTGCAATGGAACATCCACAGCCGAACCCACTAGGATCAGCCTAAAATTTGGATTCCTAGTAGACAAAGTCTCCTGACAACATCCTACCGTCGGGTTTGGACATTCTACTTTATGCAGAGATACCCAATCCGAAGCAGATCCATACCGCACTTGGTTCAAAGAGAATGGAAAATGAGAGGGATGCGCCGAAGAGAATGGGAAACGAGAGGGATGCGCTGCTCAACATCTCTACCCGTAGGGCATATTCCCATTCTGGTTCCCTAAAACGGCATGAATCAGGTTCTAACTTAACAATACCTAAAGTCATCGTTCATAAAACCTTGTGAGAAGCCTCCCAATTCTCTGGGACCACCAAGCTGTAGGACAGAACCCGTCAGGAATTCCGCCCACCAGGTTCCCTTGATAGCTTTAGTTTTCTAATTAGGTCCTACCACATTTATGTGTGACATTTAAAATTAGCTTCATTAATTAAGCCTTTTAGGGAACACGGTTCGTTCACGTAATTTATAGCATAGACACGAAAACAGAGCAAGAAGAACTTTTGACAAACAAGTTCCTTAATTTACCTTCAAGTTAATCTTTGCCTCCTGCCCATACATGAGAAATATGGATCCCTTCTATCCAACAGAAGTACTTGGTCCAAATCACATGGCACCAAATTTCCATCCTTTATCTAGAATAGGATCTTCCAACGTCCTAGACGTTGGGCTCACGGGGATCTCCAAATCCATTATGGACAGGCAAGGGGTGTCCAAAGCTCCACCTAACCCACAAGCGGTCTAGGAGTGAGATGTCATTTCCGTGGTTGGCCTTCTCACCACTCGACCATCGGCTTGTGAATCGAGCAATGCCCTCTCAGGGTAATCTGGGGTGGGATCTTGGAGATGATCCACCTCTGTAAAATATCCTTCCTTAATTAATTTATTTAGGAGTCAAGCACGCTCAAGGCAATCAACCTAATAACATCTTCCAATGAAACATTCCTTTATTTCCTATGGCTACTTGTCATTACTGACCCTTGCCATGCTTTTGCCATCAAACACAAGCACTTGGAATATTTATCAAAATCATAATGCCACAATCATTTGATTGAAAAAAAAACATTTAGAGTGTTGTTCAATCAACCAACAAAACTAATTGTATTTTTTCAAAACAATACAAGAATAGACGTGATAATAATTCCATCACATATTCGCTCTCCCCCTTGGGATCAAAGAGCGATTCTATGCAAAATTTACTTAATACTTGTATGCACAATTCCTAATGTTATTCTTTTTATGGTTATGCTATTCATAACCCTTGATCAATTGCTCTATCAACGAATAAGCCATACGCAACTAAGTGTAATTAACTTCCCTTGATACATGCATTTTGCAAATTCCATCTTTCAAATATGTGAGAAGAGGCCTATCTCTTCCCATGACCTATTCTCATCCATCATAGTATGGAGCCTAATGTATCTCATACGAGAATCAAAACAAGCATCTATCAATTTGAAAATACATTACTTACGACCGGTACCGCAATTGGATTGATAGTGATGCCTTCACCCGAAGCTTCATTGCTAGTTGTAGGATTGCCATCCGCACGCGACATTCTTCACTTGGAGGCCATCATCCGCAAGTAGACTCAAGATATTAAGAAGACGAAATAGATTCAAGATGGGAGAGTGTAAGAGAAGATGGCTAAGTTGAGGATCGAGATAGAGGGAATTGTGCAGCCTCTTGAGGTAACTCTTCTCTCTCTCTCTCTCTCTCTCTCTCTCTCTCTCTCTCTCTCTCTCTCTCTCTCTCTCTCTCTCTCTCTCTCTCTCTCTCAAGCTCTCTCTCACAATCTCTTGGAGGGGTATTCTTCTCTCTACCTCTCTCTCGCAGCCTCTCGGGGTCTTCTTATCCTCCCTTGTGCCTCCCCATGCCTTATATTTATAATGAATTAGAGAGGAGGGGATAAGGCTGAGAACAAGAGTGGAGGGGCTCTTGGAAGACTCAGTGATCTTATGCTCAGATCATAAATCTGATGGTTGCATTGACTCCAAAAGGGGGGTAAAACCCTAAGGATGTTTGGTTAGAAAGCTCTCAGTTCACTCCTTCTTTCCTTTGTTCGAAGTGCTGTCTACTGCCTGTAGATTGCGATCGCGGTGCACGCGATTTGGTCAGTCACTTTTCTTTTTTTTTCTTTTTATAAAATCTCCAAAACTAACTAAAACATCACTTGTCTTTTATTTTAAATGACTTTTAGTTGTATCTTTTTAGGATAATATCTAAAATATACTATTTTTTAACCCAAAAATCTAATATATTTGGACCATCCAAACTATACACATTAATACTAGTGATTAATATGGCCCATAAGTCTTGTTCACGTTGTAACTTCTATGAAGGGTGGCTACGGTCCTTGTCAATTCGAGAAAAATATCGGATTTATGACTCTCGATTTTTAAAATATGTTTTAATTAAATAAAAATTATTAGCTATTAACGTTAGTTAGTTTTTTCCTTAGTTAATATTTAGTTAGTAATCTTACTATCTTATTAACTGATTAACTAACTTTTGAACTAGTCAACTACTTTATTGCGTGGAAATATTACATAAAAGTGACAAAACAAAGGATAAAGACAAACGGTCAAGGAACCATCCCAAGACAAGATGAAAATGGGACGAGTGGGTAGGAAAGGGACCCCATCACAACAGGTATGCATAAATGATCCGATAGGGATGATTCCATGAAGGTATGATGAATGGATGTGTAGGGATGTATCCCCATACTTAAGACCTTAATAGATCGGATTGACTAATCAATAGGGGCCTAACACTTAACCACCATGCATACACTCATGTCCCCACAGTTAAAACATGTCCAACTCTTGGAAACAAAAGGGGTAGGGTTAGAAAAACTTGATCCAAGAATTGCATATGGTCGAGGTAAACCGTCATTGACAAGTAAAGGATCGTAGTCATTGATAGGAGGTACTACGGCTCACCACATCACACTCGTCCAACATGGAAGGGACCATGCAACAACAACCAGGGAGGTGGCATTGTTGATGAAGTGTTGGTTAGGTTGTCGGTGGGCAAGGTATACAGCACTCAATCTCGACAGTCACTCATGTTGGAATGATAGATCAATCACTTGTCCCAGGACTCACGTCACTTTGATGGATAATAATGGAAACCCATATCTCACACTTGGTTTAGAAATCGACAAAAGGGATGGTTCAGAAGGAGTATGCTAATGTGCACAGTTGAAAGTGCATTGGTGTATTCCAACCCATTTGGCATAGGTGCAAGGAGGAAGGCCAGGGAGCCTTATAGTGCCTGCACATGACCAATTTGTGCTTTGTAAAATGAGAGGCCTAGCCTGTGCATGCAACACTCCATTTATATATCTCACCTCTCTGTTGGATATAAAGGGCAAGGGCTAGTCACTCACCCTACCCTCTATCTCATGCTCTATTAATGGATACAGAGAGTAGCTCATACTTATATCCCGATCCGATTAGGATGAAAGCTCACATCACTCAAGGGTTGTCGATGAGGATGAGCTTCGGCTAGTTTGATGATGTCAACTTATATCGATTGATGAAGAGGCATATCCAAGGAGGTAGCCACAGCCTTGGTACTTGGATTGCATGTGGGAAATATTGTTTGTTGTAGGAATCAAAAGCATTAATGGAGTTGCAAGATACAGTGCACCAAGGGATGCGGCTTTGGAATTACTTTGGGAAGATCAATGACGGATCAACTATCCTGGACTCTGCGAGGTATTACCACCTTTTCCACAACGAGCTTCCCGTCCAAGGGTGTGTAACACCTTTTTCTTGAACAAGGCATGTTATAACAGAGAATTTCTTCCTTTTCTCCCATAACAATTTTGATTTTTTTCCTTATTTTTTCTTTTCTTTTGTCCCGAGGGTGTTTTCACATTTTCTCGAAGAATAGGTCAGCATGACAAGACCGAAGTCCTTTTCTTCTATGACCAATATATATTTATTTTTTTCTTTCTCTTTTTTCTTTTTTTTCTTTTTCATCTTTTGAAAGAGGAGAATGGCAGAAACACCATGTATCAGAACCATCTTCACCACCTCTGCTAAATCAGACAGAAAGGGAGCAACATTGGAGTGGAAGGTGGCTGTGAAGGGCTAGAAGAACGAGGCCACCTCATTAGGTTAAGCAAGAGGACTATCAGGAGCAATAGGCAAAACATTACTGACCGACCCGCAAGGAATGAAGGAGTGATCGACGATGATTGTCAGGGTCCCCAAGGAGGGTAATACTTCTCTAGGCATGATAGCCATTAATCAAGAAGGGATCATCAAAAGCACCGACTATTTGCAGTTGGACAGAGCCATTAGGGTTGACAACTACCTTATAGGGGCCTATCCATCATTGTTGAAGCCTTTTTGGAAACTTGCCGAATCTCGAATCATAAGCCAGGACTAAGTCACCTTCCTTAAACTCCTTTTTCTTGATAAAGTTGTCATGATAGGCCTTTTTGTGAGCTTTTTGGCTTCCATGCACTATAGGGCCATCCTACAACTCTCATCTAGACATTCTAGATGCAAGAGACAACACTGCAGGACTTGTCTATCTCCTGTTGAGATGACAAGCTCAACAGATGCGGACATTGATGATGGACCGCCTGGTTAGATGGGTCCACACATCTACACTTAGCATGTCGGTGGTCATTATGACTCTCACATGGCCATTGACTCATTACTTATTATATTCAGGTTGTTACACCTATTTACAGCTGGCATAGTTATAGCGCCAGTCGACTAGTGTAGTTGGTTATGCATTGTTTGACTCAGTAGGCCACTTTCCTTTATGTTGTATCTTATCTATACTTTGTGTACATTGTAAAAGGGTGTGGAAGAAGAAGAAGAAACCAACAAGAAAACGTTTTGGCCTCCATCTCTCTTCTTGTCTCTTGAGTGAGCTTCTCCTTGTGCATTTTGTGTGTGTTCGGCGTAGCATCTTGAGCAAGTCCCCCCACCAATGAACAAGAAATCTTCACGCAGAATCATAGAAACAATTCTCCCACCATGGCTTTCACTTTAACAAAATCCATCATATTCTTCATAGAATTCATTGATAGATATGGAAAAGACAAAAGAATACTTCACTTTGAATGGAAAGATATCACATATGATTCATCTTCAAAGATTCCATACCTTTCTCTCACAATCTCTCATAGATAGATACATTGTTTGGCATAGAATTGGCTCTCTCTCTCTCTCTCTCTCTCTCTCTCTCTCTCTCTCTCTCTCTCTCTCTCTCTCTCTCTCTCTCTCTCTCTCTCTCTCTCTCTCTCTCAATATACATCATATCCTCACTACAATACTCAATAATCACTCACAATAATCCTTCTTTGGTTGTGGATACCCCTTCCAAGAGGTGTGTCTGATATGAAAGGTCACCACAAAGCCACTCCATTGACTCTTCACAGCTCACTACTGTCACTTCACTCCAGTCTTCTCTTGAGTCTTCGGTAGTAGCTGCTTCTTCCACTTCCTTGAGCTCTTTTAAACTTGCATTCACCTCTTTCCAAGGCTAGAAAACTTTCCCATACTACACTCTCATCCAATAGAACACATTCAAAGGCACACAGAACAGAACAGAAACAAAGGATCTATAGAAGCTTAACATAAAGTTGTAGAATGTCAATAGAAAGCATCCAGCTCTAAATCAATCAAACCATCAAAAACCATTCAACGAGCTTTCAAACACCCTCAAACTTCATCAATAATTACTCCATGCTTCCATAGAGAAGAAAAATAGAGTAAAACATAAACTAAACAGAAGCTAAACACAAAACAACCATCTGAATGGAACCTCCAAAAGAGAGATATATCATTATGAATCATGAAAGATACATCCAAAGGTATCAATGAAGATTATCCCTTTTGAAGGTTTGGTGATTGCGAAAACAATCCATAGATAAGGATTCATCTACAAAAGTTTTTGGAGAATTTTGGAAAATTTGAAGGCAACACATCCTCTCTAGCAAGATAAGGTATCTGCTAGGCAGACAAAAGCCATGAAAATACAATACATCCAATTTTTGGGAATCAATGTTCACATTTATATTCATGCATAACTTTGAAATGGCCTTTGGATCATTATGTGAATGCCTATGAATATATGCTAGGTACCAAGCAAAATGAGCGATCAATCTCACTGAAGGATCTGTAGACTGAGAATGTTGTTGAGAAAAATGGAAATAATTCTGGTATGCTTGACTAGCAGTCATCCACTCCCTTGGAATCAGTGGCCAATTAATCTGAGGTCTAGTAAGAGAATCAGTTGAGCTCCATCCTTGTCGTCTAGGAATCTTCTAATCAAACCCTGCATACCCGCTAACCAACTGAGGGGGTTGAGGAATAGAAGTGGTAGGAGATGGAAGAGGAACTAGTAAAAGAGGATAAAGAGATGGGTAAGAAAAATCGTAAAATGAGGAATGAGCTAAAAAGGGATTAGCTGAAAACTTAGGAGAATCTGTTAAAGAAGGTGTTAATAGATAGGCAAAAAAAGTGGAAGGAATATATATAGATGGGGAAAGACAAGATGGAGGAGGGGAAAAGACACGATCTTCAATGAAAGAACAATGAGTAAATATCAGAACTTGAGGGGTACCCTAAGGGTTGAAAAGGTAAATGTAAAATAACTATTGAGTTAGACTTATAAAGGGAAAGATAAGTATCATATCTATGGGCCATCTGTTGATAATAAGATAAGCTAGGAAGTGATCAGATCATCGATTGTAAGCATCAAAGAAATAGGAATCAAATGGGGGTTGCTTGGAAAGATAGGCTAAAATATCCACCCTTAGTTGGTTAATGTTTTGCACATGAATAGAGGCTTTATTTTGTCTTTGATTCAGGATCACAGAGTCAACCATTGTATGTCACAAAATTACAGGGCACTTAGCCACTTTGGATGAATAATACTGAAACATCTCATCTATCCACAACTCCAAATGTTTGACATACAATGCAGCTTGTAGTACCACATCCCCAACATACCAAGCTAAATCTTCATCATTTGGAATCAACAATCACCTCTCAAATACATATAAGACAACAACATAGTATTTGAAGTCACAAAGTCTTCAAAAACCATTAGGACTAATCTGTCAATAAGTCAAAAGACTAGGCCCCACTCCATCCATCCTCTGGAAGAGATAGATCCATCACTGAGAGCTTAATATAACATGCCAACTTCTGTTTGTTAATAATGCACAAAAAGTGAGTGATCTAGAGGAACATATTCCTAGAATTGCTCAAATTAAGACCATAAATCCATTCTAGACTAAAGCCTTTCCACTTTAGCCTAGACAAAAAGGCATAATGTGGCTTGTCTTTGAAAATCTGCTAAGTCCACAGGGGACAAAGAAGGAACTAGTTGTATAGTAGGACTCTATGAAGAAGAACGTGATTGAATCAACTGTTCGTTAAGTTGTTGAATTTGAATTTCTCTGTTTTAGGGTGGTGTTAGATCATTTAAGCTCCTCTATTTGGGCATCTATCAAATCTTGAAGCTCTTGAGACTCTTTCAACAATATATCCCTCTCCTCAGTCACATTAACTACTTGGGATTTAGTGTCAGTCAACTAAGTTTGCAAACTAGAAATTTTCACTTTCTGAGCATCAATAATCTTGGTCTGCTGCTCCATCTGGGTATAAAGATAAAAAAAACTTTCTTGAGCAGAAACTAGCTCATCATTTGTGTTATTTAGCTCTTCTTTGGTCTGTAATTGAACTTCTTCATTGCAAGAAGAATAGAGCTGCTGGATACAAGTAGTCACTGAGAGCTCAATAGAACTCTGGATGCCTTTGCATAAGAAAGGAATTACATCTCCTGTTACTGAGTGTTGTACAGAGGGAATGGAAATCTCTAGAGTACCATCATGATGTGCTTTGAAAAGATTTGATGTTGTGAGGAAAGCTGGCAGTTGACTACTAAATTGAATAGGAATGGAGACTGGAGGAGGAATTGGGGCTAATTCAACCACTCATTTAAGGTATTTCCTCTAAATTACCATGGGAGGGATGGGGTCAAGATCCTCAATGACAACATCAGTGCTTTCAGTAGGAGGAGGAGGAACTTTTGGTGGATCAACTGGCAAGATAGGAACTTTCTTCGCAGGGGCATCATATGCCAAGAAGACATTAAGGTAGGAACCAAATGTAACATTAGTTACATTACTCCTTTCTAACAAAATGTTGATCCATCTTTGACAAAAGATAGGAACTCCAATCAATAGTAATGCCTTTTAACACCATTCCAGAAGCTATGAACAACTCCTTTGAAAGGTAATTAAAGGGTGTTTTGGCAAGCATAAACTTGTCTTGAAGAAATTGGCATAACTACTTCCAAACAAGATTAGAAATCATAGAGGAGACACTGATGCCTGAGGTAGTAATAACCCTCTTAGGGTCCAACACATCCTGTGTCTGCTTCTAGAACAACTTAAGAATATCCTCGTCGGAGAATAATTGTCGAGCAATAGGAAAAGAGTCTCCTAGAATAGGGTAAAGACAGAGCCTTGCCCAAGCTTTTAGGCATCTGTTGGATAATTGTTCCTCTTACAGGACCGGGCCTCTTACTATAAGAGGCCAGAAACTGATCACAGATATTAGTATCCTCCGCAGTAAGTGGCAATGAAAGTGCTTTGAACTTAGCTAAGCCCGCCTTGCTACTGTGACACCAATGGAACATACTAAACTGGGGGAGAAGTATGAGCTGCCATTCAGATGGATTACACACGCGCACGCACACACACACCACACACACACATAGTCACAATGAATGTCTGCAAAACAATTGGATAGAAATAAATAAGACATCAATCATAATAAACTCACACGGACTCCATCAACGAACTAACCACCCCAAGTAGTCCACATCCTAGAAAAATCTGGCATGACCTCTATACATGTGCGACCGAAAGCTTCATGAGATGATGTAGATAAACATACACCATGAATCCTCGTATCAAGCAGAAAAGAAAAAAGAAAAAGAAAAATGCATACCGTACCCAGACTTGTCAACATGAGCAAAACAAAAAATAGAGAATCTCATAAGAACCGGTCATACTAACATGTCACTCAAAATGTTTAATATCATCAACAAAAGGGACTAGACAAAACTCCACCGTTTCCGTCTCCACAAAGCGTGTTTATTAAAAAGTGAGTGTGCAGTGTAGGGGAAATAAATATAATAAAGGATTCATTTTAATACATTTATTAACAATGGGTGAAATTTTATTACGTTGTAAACCTTAAAAAGAAAATAGTGGTTCCTTGTTATCCTTTATTTAAAAATTATTAAGTTGGAAATGGTGCTTTTAACGTAACCCAGACTTTAGACCTTGACTGGGGGTCTCTAAATGTAAATTCATTTATTAAAAATTAACCGTGCGTGTATAGCACTTTTTGTTTAGTGTGTGGACTTGTGACGACAGGTTGATTTTATTACAAATTAATAAGTGTGTTTGATGTTTTTTTGCCCACATGTGTTTCTTGGTGACGGGCTGGTTCATTTTTAAGTAAAATTAAATGTGTTTGTAAGCACATGAAGCGCATGCTAAATGAATGGCGAGTTGATTTTAATTTAAAAAGTTATGTGTATTTAGCATAGACGCACATGAAAATGTGGTGATCATGACTCCTTTTAATAATTATTTGTGGGTTTTGGAGTAGCAAAAATAAAAAAGAAAAGAAAAGAAATACATGGTAGGGATGTGTATGCAAGCACAATTTGAATACACTATCACCAACAGAGAGAATGCAACCAAAATGTAATCAGCCAAGAAAATCCAATGGGTTGAAAAAGTTTGCCAATATTATTGAATTTGGATATGAATGTTGGACTAATATATTTTTCTTGTTTTGAAAAATTTTGCCAATATTAATGAATTTGGATATGAATGTTGGACTAATATATTTTTCTTGTTTTTTTAATCAGCGATATGGATTGAAAGTGAAGCACAAATGTCCAATAAATTCTTTAGAAAATTTCCAAAATTTTTAAGCCATTTTTGGAGTGAAAAAGAAAATTTCAAAGAATTTACATAGAAAATAAGGGTTTTTAAATTAATTAATTGTTTCCAATTAAGTTTGATCATTTCAACACATGCAAGTGATCCAAAAATATAAAGAAAGATGAATATGATTTTTTGAAAAAATTCTTGAAATTTTTCTAATTTTTCAAACCAACTTTCAACTATTTTAAGGTCACTTTTCATGAAATTAAATGTTTTTAATTATTTTCTAGTTTTCTGTGAACATTATTAGCTAAGAAAAATTTTGGAAATTTTTAAAAAGTTGGTAAATAGCTTTAACAAAATTTTTAGTTTTTTTCCATAATTTTTGGGATTTTTATGGTATTTTATGAATTTTAAGGGTTTTTTATAAGGTTTCATTTGTGTTTTAAGTGTTTTTCAACTTTTAAAAATTCAAAAATTCAAAAAATGTACTCGGGTTGCGTGTCAGTTGCATGTGAATAGCTACTAACGCATCACCCCACGGAAAAACTGCACGCATGTCTTCACGTGTGAACAACCTCAAACACGAACACGCATCACGAGATGGAAAGTCCACATGTGAACGAGGCCTAAGGAAGCACACACGCACGACACGAAGGAAAAGAGGTGGTCACGCGCAAAGAGACGGATGAAACATGGGGGCACTTGTTTTGAGCTTGTCGTATGTTTAGGCTTTTGAAGGGATATAGATACACACACACACACACACACACACACACACATATCGATATACAAGGGAAGGCAGGTGGAGACCGTTTTGGTATTATATGGGGTTTTTTTTGCTTTATTTATTTATTATGTTTTTTTCATGTGGTTAAAATTAAAGGTAATGTGAAAGGGGGGGGATGGGGATGTGAATTTGTATTGTTATGTGGTTTGTTTAAAAACAAAAATTAAATTAAAGGGAAAAGTGAAAGGGGTGGGGGGGTACCCGAACCGAGTGGGTTAGAGGGCGGGCGGGTAGGGGCTTGGAATGGGAGGGGGTAGGATAAGGAGGGATGGGTGGGTAAAGGAGGGAGGAAGAGGTAATGGAGGGGGTAGTGCCAGAGTGCGGGCAGCAGCCATGCGGCTACACGTCCAGGTGGCGACGGCACAACGAAGCGACTGGCAGCGTTGGCGGTATCCTGTGCAGTGACAAACGGGGATAGTGTGGCAGACGACGGGCAGCTACTAGGCGTCGGGGCAGCGGCGAGATGGAACAATCGACGGGCAGCGTATGGCAGACGCGGCATCGGTGTAACGTCGGGCTGATCGTTGCAGACCGGGGCTGCGGTGATGGGTAGCGCTGCGGACAACACAATGCGTGGTAGTGGCAGCTGGCAATGTCGTGCTGGGCGATGGCTAGCGGGGGAGGAGGGAGAGGAAGGAGGGGGAGGAGAAGGAGGGAGGGGAGGGTTCATAGGGGGAAGAAAGGTGGAGGGAGGGGAGGGTGCTAGGGAGGGGAAAAGGAGGAGGAGGGAAGGGAGCGGTTAGAGGAAGGAGGGGGAAGGTGAGGGGTGGGAAGGGGCACTAGGGTAGAAGGGGGAAAGGGTGGGAAGGAGGGGAATGGTCCGGGGTGGTGGGCATTAGGGGGAGGTAAGGTTGAAATGGGGTGGGGTGGTGGGCATTAAGGGGGGGGGGGGGGGGGGGGGGGGGGGGGGGTTTGGATGGTAGGAAACACGTTAGGGTTAGGAAATTAGGGGGGTGGGCAGGTAGGTTTTTTAATGTTTTCTATTTGGTTGTTATGAAAGGAGGAAACAAAGAAAAGCTCCCCCCGTCCCGTGCACGTGCACGGGACGGGGGTAAAAAAATTTGTGTTTTGACAAATGAGAGGGTGTCCCGGCACAAGTGCGGGTAGACGACGGCATGACAACACATCAACACACATCAAAATATGAAAACGGAGGCGTGCACGCACAAACATGCATGACAACGGGATGCAAAATTGTACAAAAAATAATTTCGGAGAATGCGTTTGCCAGAACGAAGTGTGGAAAGAAGAAAAAGTGGGCAAGACAACGTGCTCGACAGGTCTATCAAATCAGAACTCGGATCTGATAGGGATAGGACACCTTCGCATGGAGAAAACTACAAAAACTCACTTGAAACTGGAAAGAAAAATGCATACAGAAAGATTTGGCAGTCGAAACCTGGCAAGGCGAACACAAAAAATGTCCACAAGAAGAGATCAGATAGGGTAGGTGGGATTCAAGGACGGAAGGCACGTTCGCATGGAAAAAATGACAAAAACAAAAATAAAAACAAAGTCGAAAATTAATACCAAAAATTTGTGTATCGGAATGGAGGGCAATGAAAAGGAAAAATGGCAAGGGAAGTTGGTGGGACAAGGGCGTCAAGCCAAAATGCATGTTCGACGGTGTTAGGGGGCATTCACATGGGAAAAGGAAGAGAAATAAGCACTAAAATTCACAAAAAATTTAATAAAATAAAATTGGTAGGTCGAAACAAGGTGAAGAAAAAGGAAAGACAGGCAAGGAACCAAGCCGAATAGGGCTATGCAATCAAAATTAAATTTCAAGGTGGTTAAGGTAGATTCACATGGAAGAATAGTAAAAAACGCACATGAAGATCCCCAAAATTACAGAAAATTTAAGAATGGACAACCTATACATCAGAATGATGGGCAGTAAAAAGAAAAAATGTTTAGGGAAGGTTTAGGTTAGGATTGTCACATCAGATTTCTATTCTGAAGCAAAAAAGGTACATCCACATGGAAACACGTTAAATGAATTGAAAATGCTTCAAAAATTAATAACTCATGATCCATGGCTTGGAACAGGGGGCTGTAAAAAGAAAAAGTAGCAAGGTCAAAGGGACAAACAGGGGTATAAAGTTGGTTGTGGGTTTCGGGGAACATAAGATGTGTTCACATAGAAAAACCACAAAACAAGGGATAAAGGGAAACAGAGAAAGAACAACCTTGGGAGCGGGGTAAAAGAGGATGGGAGGTGGGGAAGGGACCCTATCAGAGTAAAATCATGGCATGGTATACATGCATGAGAAGATCATGGTCTATGCATGAGGGCATGCAAAGAGCGCAAGGACGCGTCCCCACACTTAAGATCTTACTAGGAAGGGTGAACTGAGCAACACGGACCTAGGACTTGACAACAGGCCAGAGCTGACATCCCCACACTTAAAACATGACTGTCACTGATAAATAGAAAGTGTGGGGTTAGAAAAACTTAGTCCATGTTGCAGAGAGTTGAGGGGGATTGTCGATGTCATATGATGTGTCACAGTCAGCTCTAGAGGAGGTACCAAAGTGTCGTCACAGCACAGTGTCCAACATGGCAAGGACCACGCAGTAGCACCCAAGGAGGTAGCATTATTGATGAAGTTGTGACAAATTGTCGATGGCGAAGGATGTAGCACTCAGCTCACAGTCACTCAAATTGGAATGAAAGAGCAGCCACTCGCCCCACAACGGACATCAATCAATTGAATAATGATGAGAACCTAGTCTCACACCCATCATAGAAATCAACAAGGGAGATGGTCCAAAGGGAGTATGCCAGGGTGCACACTTGATGGTGCATTTGTGCATCCAACCCCGCCTAGCATAAGTATAAGCAAGAAGGCCAAGGAGCCTTGTAGTGTAGTGTACAAAATAGGGTGACATGTCCTATGGGGATGGTAGAGACCCACCCCGTGTTTGCATAGGGCAACCCATTCCTGAGACCCATTGATGTTATCATCATTGTCACTTGTGCAAAAGTTATATGCCTTGTGCGTAATTGATGGTGTAAATGTGCGTGCATCATCCCGCCATGTGCCGGCATATGGTGCGAGAAGGAAGGCTAGTGATCCTTATAGTGCCGTGCATAGGAACAATTTTGTGCTTTATGCATTGAGAGGCCCATCCCCTGTGTGCAACTCTCCATTCACACACTCACCTCTCTATTGGATAGAAAGGGCAAGGACTGGTCACTCACCCCACCCTCTATCTCACGCTCTGTTGATGAATACAGAGGGCAGCCCATACTCACATCCCCATCCAGTTAGGATGAAAGCTCACATCATTCTAGGGTTGTCGATGAAGATCAGCATCAGCAAGTTGATAATGTCACTTGGATTAGTTGATGAAGAGGCATACCCAGGGAGGAAGCCAACAAGTCTAGTACTTGGATTGCATAGGAGAAACAACATTTGTTGGAGGAGTCAGAAGCACTTGATGAGGTTATAGAATTCAGTGCACCAAGGGAAGTGGCTTAGGAACTTTTGCCTGCAAGAATTCTTCTAGCAATTCGGTTGTCCTAGATTGCAGGGTGTTACCACCTTTTCCACAACCAGATTCCCGTCCAAGGGTATGTACCACCTTTTCTTGGAACGAGGCCGGTTATGATAGGGAATTTCTTCCTTTTCTCCCATAACAATTTTATTTTTATTTATTTATTATTTTATTTTATTTTATTTTTCCCTACTCTCGAGGGTGTTTCCTCCTTTTCTCAAAGAATAGGTCAGCATGACAAGGACCTAAGTCATTTTCTCCCATAATTGATATATATATATATTTATTTCCTTGTTTTTTTTTTCCTATTGGAAGAGAAGAATGATAGGAACACCATGTATCAGAACCATCCTCTCCACCTCTACTACATCATATGGAAAGGAAGCCAAGGAGAGGTGGAAGGTGGCTGTAAGGGGCTAACGGAACGAAGCCACATCATCAGGATTAGCAAGAGGGTTATTAGGAGCATTAGGTAAAGCTATATCGATCATTGTGCAATGAATGAGGAAACTACTGATGATGATTGTCAAGATCCCCCAGGGAGGGTAATACTTCTTGAGGCGATAGCCATTAATCAGGCAGGGATCATCAGAAGCATCGACTATCTGGATTTGGAAAAAGCCATTAGGATTGATAGCAAGTGCCTTATAGGGACCCATCCATCTTTGTTAATGCTTGCTTGAAAACTTACCAAATCGGGAATCATAGGCTAGGACTAAGTCACCTTCGTTGAACTACTTCTGCTTTTGATGGAGCTGTCATGATAGGCCTTTTTGCGGGCTTGTGTGGCTTCCATACACTGTAGGGCCATCATGTGAGTCTCAAAGAGACATTCCGGATGCAAGAGACAGCATTGCTTTGACTTGCCATCTCCCATTGATAGTCATGTGCATAGGGAAGGTAGCTCGAGTTCAACAGGAAAGACAAATTTTGTTCCATACACTAGTTGGAAAGGGGTTTGTCTTGTAGTAGCCTTATGGGAAGTCCTGTACACCCAGAGGGCCTTTGTAAGTCAGCCGTCCCAATCAGGACGATGTGCAACAATCGTCCTTGTTAGAATCGAACAGAGGATACGATTGGTAACTTCGACTTGGTCATTGGCTCTGGGGTAATAGGGTATGGACTTACGATGGCATATCTTGTACAACTCTGTCAATTCTTCCATAATCTTGTTAAGGAAGTGCATACCTCTATCACTTACGGGGACTGCCAAAATGGGTGATGATGTTCTCGTACAGGAACAGGGCCACGTTGTTTCCATCATCCCACTTCAGAGCTTTGGCTTCATACCACTTTTTCACGTAGTCTGTACAGACCAAGATGTATCCGTTCTATTTCCTTTCGGTTGGCAGATCAATAGGACCAATGAAGTCGATTCTCTACTTCTTGAACGGCTTTATGGGAAGGATAGGTTGCAGGGGCATGGCACTAGATTTGGTAGGCTTTCGCATTCTTTGACAAGCATCACAATGTTTGCAATAGTCATAGACATCCTTGTGGAGAGTCAACCACCAATATCTTGTAAGTAAGGCATTTCTGGCTATCGCTTCTCCCGTGAAGTGTACACCATAAGGCTCTTCATGACATGCTTTCAACACGATTCCAATCTCTTCTCCTGCAACACATCTTTGCAGTACTTCGTCTTTGCCTTTCTTGTACAGAGCACCACCTAATAGGGTGTAGGGGGACTGATTCCAACATAAGCTTCTCCTTCTCATGGCTCGAGATACCAAGAGGATATTGTTGGGTTGCCAATAGGTTGGCTATGTTTGTGTACCATGGGGTAATACTTTCAATTAGAAACAAGGAAGCATCAGGAAGGTGTGGATCATCTTGCTCTTCCTTATTGCTTTTAGGGATCCATGAAAGATGATTAGTCAGGACATGAGAGTGATCGGGTTTGGTAACAAGGAAGCATCAAGAAGGCGTGGATCATCTTGCTCTTCCTTATTGCTTTTAGGGATCCATGAAAGATGATTAGTCAAGACATGAGAGTGATCGGGTTTGGTAACCACTTCAAAGTTGAACTCTTGAAATAGAAGGAGCCATCTCATCATTCTTCCCTTCACATCAACCTTGTTCATCAAGAAGGATAGGGCCTCATGATCCACATGGAGTTTGAAGTGCATCGACAATAGATAGTGTCGAAACTTCTCCAAAAGGTAAACACCATTGCTAGGCACTCGAGCTCCATCACTGTGGAGTTTCGTTCTCTGTAGGTTACTTTTTGGCTTGCATAATAGATAGGTTGATCTAACTTCGAGGCGCCTTTTTGGCATAAGACTGCGCCTAGGCATTCAGGACTAATGCATCAGTGTGTACATGAAACTCCTACGTCCAATTAGGAGATTGCAAGATTGGTGCTTCAATCAGACACTGCTTTAGGGTGTTGAATGCCTCGTCACAATTAGTAGTCCATGTAAACTTTGCATCTTCTGAGGAGTTTATGCAGGGGGGCTGCCTTTGTTGCAAAGTGTGCAATGAATCTTCTATAATAGCCCACATGGCCAAGAAATCCCCTCAATTGTTTAAGATTGGTTGGTGCTATTAAAGCTGCAATCTTCTCAATCTTGGTAGGATCTATTACTATCCCTTGTGGAGAGACAATGTGGCCTAGAAGAACTCTTGACGAGATGCCAAAGATACATTTGTTGCGGTTGAGAGAAATCCCATACTCTCAAAATCTATCAAAGCGCCACTCTAGGTGTCCCCAATGCTCACGGATTAGGTTATAGACACAAAAGTCATCGAGGTACACCTCAATGAAGTCATGCAGATGGTTTTGGAATGCAGCCATCATCACTCATTGGAAGGTAGTAGGGACATTACAGAGCCCAAACGGCATCACTCTGTAAGCATAGGTTTCCCATTTTGTTGTGAAAGTTATTTTGGATTGATCTTCTATTGCTATTTGGACTTGCTTATATCCATTGAATCCATCCAAAAGAGAATAGAGTTCATGGCCTGCCACTTTGTTCAATAGTTGGTCTGTGAAAGGGATAGGAAAATGATCCTTCTTGGTCTTGGAGTTTAACTTTTGGAAGTCCACACATATTCACACCTTCCCTTTCTTCTTGGGTACCACCACAATGGGAAAAACCCATTCACTATTGGCCACTAGATATATAAACTTAGCTTCAAGGAACTTTAGTAATTCATCTTTCACTAGGATAGAGTAATTTGGATTCATACGCCTCTATCTTTGCCTCATAGGTTTGGCATCAAGCTCTAAGTCAATGTGATGTTGGCACAGTGTGGGATCAATCCCCTTCAGATCTTTGTACGACCATTCAAATATGTCTAAGCTCTCCTTCAGTAGGTCTTGCAAGACCAATAGTTCTTCTTCTGGAAGATTTATACCCACCTTCAGGTGACGTTTAATACCTTTAACATCCACAAATGTTAGTTGATTTTCCCCTTCCATTTCTCGGATGAATGTCCCACGGATGGCTTCTAAGTAGAGATTCGACTCCTTTAAGGGAGTGGTCTCCTCTTATGATGGTTCACTGGAACTGATATCCTCTTTTAATGGAGGCTTAGATCGCTCTTTGGGAAGCTAGGGGGGTATCATTGTGATTTTAGGTTTGGTTTGAGGATGAGTTACTTCTTGGCTTAAGGACTTGTCTTTTGAGGATGCATCCAAAAATGTCACATAAGAGGAACCTTTTGCATTCTGTTTGAGTTGCCAAACTAGTAGTGGTTAGCAAGGTGCATCATCATCATCTTCTCATTGGAAGGGTGAGTTTGGGCAACAAGAGCCACTACTGAAGGAAGGCCTATTCTTCTTAATCCATTTCTTATAGAGGCTTTGCTTATGGCGCGATTCATTAATCAGTCCAAAGGATACCATAGCCATTCTATTGAACAATAATGGATCTTCTGCTTCTGAGACTTTAGGAACTTCTGGAACTTCTTCCTCATCTCTGCCTTCTGTGAGGGGAAGACATACTCATCTAGCTCACTTTCATACTCTTCTTTTGCATTATCACTTTCGTCCTCTTTAGATTTCGTTTTTGCCTGTGTAGAGGCTCTATAAGAGAAGAACAGACTCTCTGTTATGTCCTCTGCTTCTGCTTCTATCTCTGTCTTTGCTACTGCCATGTAACAGGGAGAACAATACATCCATGCTTCTATCTCACTGTCAAGGTAATTTCAGGATTCAATTCGAGTTCAGGCAGGAGGTATTCCCCAATTGACAAAGACTTTGCTTCCTTCTGGAGTTGGCTTACAGTGCCCATTGTTAGGGACTGTGCCTCTATTTTCTTGAGAAAGATATATTTGATAGCTTCTTCATCTCTTGATGTGCCATCTGTTACTTCATTTGGAGTCTATTATGACTTTGATGGAAGTGGATCCATTACCTTTTTGTGATCCATACAACTTCAATACTACTTTATTGGGTCCTCTACCTAGGGTTAGGGTTCCTTTGAGCCAATCCATCCTTGCTTTTGCTTCAAAAAGCCAAGGTCTTTCCAACAGCATAGGGTATGAGATCCCATAGGAATTTGGTTTGACCACTAGATATGTCAACCAATAATCTCTTCCTACAAGGGTTGTCTTTACGTACAAGAGAATACCCAAAGGCTTGATTTAGCTTTAATCCACCAATCGGATAAGCCACTATGTAGGCTGCATTCCTTGCAAGCCTAGATCCCTCATTGTCACAACCATCATTGTGTTTAACTGATGAGCCTCCATCAATCAGTGTGTCTACTATAAAGCATCCTTCAATCCATACGCCAATCTCCAAGGTTTCAAGATCCAGGAAAGCATTAGCCACATCCATTTCCTTCACAGGCTCTGGGGCTCTATTGGACTTAGTTGTTGCTGTAGAGGGAGCAATCCTTAGGCCTCTTCTTCTTATCAGTATGTTTTTGAATTTCTTTCGACAGCTACGAGATGATATCAGAAATCAGAATGTTAGGTTAGGTTTAAAGGTGTCTAGGTCTTTGACCAAGTCATATTCTTTGATAGGATCCATAGGCTTCTCCAATCGGCTAGGGAATGGGGCAACACCCACTTTTATCTTCCCTTTTTCTTCTATGAGTGGCAACATTTGCGCTTCTTCTTCTTAAGGGTGTACTTCAACATCCTCTATCTCTTGGACCTTTGGGCCTGTCTCTACAACCATCTCTGTAGCTCTCTGTGGCTTTGTAGTGCTTTGTACTACATTGTTATGTGTTGCACTTTTTTGTTTCTCTTTGGAAAGGTTGAACTTCACCACTGTCTTGGAAAACATTCTCTTTTGGGACTGTGGATCCTCCTTTCTTAGCATGTGTTATTGTGGCAACTTCCAATTCCACCGAATCAGAAGCATGTTCTCGGGTCTTCTATTGGGTATCAGGAGTGACTTTCATAGGAGCTGGACTTGGACAGTCTTTTGCAGTGTCGCCTTCTCCTTTGCATTGATAGCATAAGGGCTTGTAGTCCATAAACCTTCTAGGTTTTGGATAGATTCGTGAGATATGACCCTTTCTCCATATCTATAACACTCCACCTCTGATCTCTGGCCACCGCCCAGACTGTTGTCCTCTGTAACTCTAAGAGGGAAACCTCCTTGGATCGAAATTAGGACCGAACTCTCTAGGTTTTGGTCCAATGTCCTACGTTGTCATATTGGATTCTAAACTCCTCTCGCATTCGCTCTTCAAAACCATCATGCCCGAGTTTAGTGAGGAAGGCCAATCATCCCATGTGCCAAAAGCTCATGCTGCTTGTCTCTCATATCACTGAAACGTCATGCCTTTGAAAGTGGCAGGAAATATTGCTAACCAATGCTCGAGGGTTTTGGCAGTGTTAGCCACATATGCTACCATAAACTTGGCTACATGAAGATCAGGATCTTCATTGTACTCTCCCTTAAAGATGGCCAACAAGACTACATTCGCTGGCCTATCATCAATATTTCCAAGACGGATCTGACTAGGAAGGGGACCTTTAGTCCGCCATGGGGACTTCTGTAAAGAGTGTTGCTAGGGTGTCAAAGGAGGCTTCCACTGCTAGCTCATTCTCATATTTGATTTTGACCTTCTCTTTTCTTGTGTACCTTTGGACTCGTTCTAGTGCTTGCCTCTTGATTGTGCCATTCTTTAGGAAGTTGGCTCCACCCAGTGTGTATTCAATAGAATAGAATCAGAGAGGGCTTCAATCTCTGGAGGACTTTCTTGCCGAAATTTCTTCTACTTTCTTCTTTTCTACCTCTTTGAATTCAGCTTTCAGTGTGCTACAAAGGGGAAGATATTCCATTCTGAAGGTATCAAAACTCATTGTTCTAAGGATCATTGTGGTGCCATCATCATAGTAATGCCAACTTCTGATGCTTCCAATAGTGTACGCTGTAAAGAATACTCTATCCACAAACTTCCAATGGGTTGCTAATTGGACAAATAGGAGATTGTTAGTGCACCATGCATCCCACGTGTCCTGATGTTGAGCATCGACGAACAAATTTCAACTCTTTTCTTTCTTTTTTTCATGAACTTCCACTGACCACGACTCCTGAAGCTTTTTCACGATTTTCCAATAGATGATGTCTGGAAACTTTTCAATGAATGCAAAATCTCACATGGATCATCATTCTCTCTGTTTTTGAACTTCAATTTGTTCCCAAACAATTTGCCACCAAGATGTACATCTCTGTTGCTTCAACAAGGAGAGGAAATAGTCCAACACATAGAGCCTACATCATGTGTTAGAAGAGAATGAGAGAGATAGAGTGGAGCAGAAGATGAGCCTTAGCTCATTGTTGTTCTTCTTCCATTATTCTTCTTTCATACTAACTGAAAGTGACTTACACACATAGGTATGACTAACCAAGACTCTAATTGTGGTTAAGTCATTGACTACACCAATGTATTAAATGACATACATGTGTACAGCTGTATCCAGCTAATGTCGATCACACACATAAAGATAGACTGACTGAAGAGTAATGGGAGCTTGATATTCTAACACTCCCCCTCAAGCTCAAACCATCTGATAAACTCCAAGTAGTTTTCTGAAATATATGAACTTTTCTTTACCAAGAGACTTGGTAAATATGTCTGCTACCTGGTCTTCAATCTTCACATGAATCAAATCAATCTTCCCTGTAAGAACCATTTCTCTAATGAAATGGTAGTGAGCTTCAATATGTTTAGACCTAACATGGTAGACATAATTGCTAGCCAACATAACACTATTGAGGTTATCACAATGCAATCTCACTCTGCTTTCCACCTGTATTCCCAATTCTTTCAGCAGTTTCATCAACCAATCTGCTTTACAAGCCGCTAAGGCAACTCCTCTATACTCAGCTTCTCTACTAGACAATGTAATAGTAGGCTGTTTCTTACTTTGCCAAAACTTATCATACTGTTGCCCAATCCAAATGCATAACCACTAGTTGACCTCCTGTCATAGGCACAACCAGCCCAATCAGCATTAGTAAACCCTATCAAGTCAAGGCATTTTCCATATGTATAAAACACCCCATAATCTATAGTACCCTTAACATATATCATGATCTTCCTGACTGCATCTTAATGTGGTTTGCGAGGCTTCTGCATGAACTGACTAATCAACCCCACTACATAACATAAGTCAGGATGGGTAATAGTCAAGTATATCAAGCTTCCCACCATTTGTCGATACACGGTCACATTCTCTATGTCATTCCCAACATCAATATATAGATTGACATTCTGATCAAGAGGTGTCTCCATAGGCTTGCATTTAGCCATACCATACTTCTGTAACATGTCATGAGCATACTGCTTCTGTAGCATCCATATACCTTGAGGCGTAGAGACTATCTCAATCCCAAGAAAATACTTTAGTTCACCAAGGTCTTTGACTTTGAATTCAGCCTGTGAACATGATTTAATTTCAGCAATTCCCTCTTCATCATCTCTAGCGATGATAAGATAATCTACATAAACCACTAGAAACACATATCCATGATCTATCTTCTTCGTGAACAGGCTGTGATCTGCATCACCCAATCTAAATCCATGTTGTTGTAAATAACTAATGATCCGAGCATTCCATGCTCTAGGTGCCTGTTTCAGTCCATATAAAGTCTTTTTCAGCTCACATACATGTGTAGGAAAGTCTAGGTGAACATAGCCTTCAAGCTGCTCCATATATACTTCATCAACCAAATCACCATTCAAGAAAGCATTCTTGATGTCCATTTGCCATAATTTCCAACCTTTGCATGCTGCCAAAGCAATGACAATTTTGACTGTTGCCATTTTAGCCCCACCAGACTAAAAGTCCCCTCATAGGGTCATACTGTTGCGCATACCCTTTTGCAACAAGCTTGGCCTTATAGCGTTCTAACGAACCATTTGACTTGCACTTAACCTTGTACACCCATTATCAACCAATGGGGACTTTGCCTTCAGGAAACTCAACCAATTCCCATGTCTCATTTTCAGCCAGGGCTGCATACTCCTCATCCATGGCAGCACACCAATTATCATCTGTAAACTGCATCATCAAACTTTGTAGGTTCTTTGTAACCTGTCACACTAGCCATATATGCATAATGGTGGGCTGAATAACTAGTGTATGTAAACCTATCAACTAGTTTTCTGACTCTCTCAGATCTCCGTAACTGTGGCTCACATTGAGCTTGCCTCTCATGAGGTGGTACATAACGACTCTACCTTCCTCCAAGCATCATAATAGACGGAATGCCCAACTCACTCTCCAAACTGTCATTGTTGGATCATTCATAACCTGTTGTAAGTGGACCTGTCACATCCTCAAGCATCTTTTCTTTTCCCTTATCCAATCTCCCCCTCACTCACATATTCGTGTCAATGGATGTAGAAGTATGACTCCGCAAGCGTCCTGACCAAGGACGTACTGTAGGTGACCCATCACCGGTAGGACCACTCATAGATGTACTCATTATAGGTGTATTTTTAGCATTACTAGTGCTGACTGATCCATCAATAGCCACTGCAACCGGATTACCATACCACGATACTAGCTCATCACAAGCAACATCTTTGCTAATCAATGTTCCATGTGTAGACGGTACATAACACTTGTAAGCTATCCGGCCTTGTGCATAACCAAGGAACACGCTCTTGACAACTTTAGGATCCAATTTCTTCCTCTTTTCATCAGGAACATGCACATATGCAATGCTGCCAAATACCTTCAAGTGTGAAATGTCAGGCTTATGACCATACAACTTCTCATATGGAGTTACATCATGAATCCCTGCTATAGTATTCAACAAATAGACAGTAGTTAGTACTGCTTCAGCCCAATAACCATTTGGTAAACTCTTCTCATTTAGCATAGCTCTTTCCAATTCCATCAGTACCCTATTTTTTCTTTATGTTACACCATTTTGCTGCGGTGTGTATAGCTGCAAGGTTAACTGTCTTCTAATCCAATGTTTAGCAAGGTACCTGTCAAAGTAATTAAAGACATATTCTCCACCTCCATCTAATCTAAGACATGAAATTTTACAACTCAACTCATTTTCAGCATGCTTCTTGAAGTCCTTAAATGCATCAAATACATCATCCTTATGTTTTAGTATGTAAACCCAAGTATACCTACTGAAATCATCAATGAAGGATACATAGTAACGAGCACCACCAAACAAAGCAATATGAGACAGACCGCATACATCTAAATGTACCAACTGCAAGGGTCGTGAGCTATTTCATACATGTCTCATAAATGGAAACCGTGCTTGCTTTCCAAACTGACATGCATCACATACATGTCTAAAGTCATGATACTTGAACTTAGGCAGTCCAAGCACAATCTCCTTCTATTGCATAGATTTCAGCTTTTGTACATTCACATGGCCAATCTGCTTATGCCATATCTCAACATTCCGTATAGCACCATCATCATGTGCAAACATGGTTGTTTTCAATTTCTGGAATTGACGCATCAAGAGTAAACATTCTGCCATCTCTTCAGCCTCTAGCAATCAATTTGCAGCCATTACCATATTCTTCAACAAAGCATCCATCTCTATTAAATCTCACCTGCATTTTCTGTTTTGCCATCTGTTCAACTGACAAAAGATTCTTGGTTATTAGGTACATGCAGTACATCATGTAGGCTCTTTTTCTTGCCATCAGGCATTAACAATGGAACAATTCTTGTGTGTTGAATGTCATGTTGGGTGTCATCCCCAATACACATACAACCATGTGAACCTGCAATCATCTCATCAAACCATTCTCCATGGCGTGTCATATGATTTGAAGCCCTTGAATCAATGTACCATCTCTCATCTCTGTTCTACCTAGATGCATTCTTAGACACGTGCTGCATGGCAAAAAATCTGTCAACCTGGACCAGTTTTCTGCTATTCAAGACAGTTTCCTACAATTCAGGACAGTCTTCTTGACAATCTGCTTGCTATAAAAAATTGTATTCCAATAGTGAAAAAAACACAGTCAACTGAGCATAAACCAAGCTCAAATCAGTTCAAAACATTCTATCGTAGTGGCAAAACATCCCAGCAACAAACTATGTCCATACAAGTATCAATGTTTGTACTATATGCAAGTAGCAGTACCAAATACAACCAGCTCACTACTATAACCAATAGTATTTTCTCAATTAAAATAAGAGTATTCAGACCTCAAAATAGCCCCAAAACATCTCATTCAGTTGCCACTCTATGTAGGAGTTGATACATGTCCCACCAGTCAAAATATATTGCATGTATGTCAAGTGAAGTTGATAGGTATTCTTCTTGCAGACAATAACCAGTCAATACCCTGGTATAAATAGCAATAAATTAGTCCAAAAGTTTGACTTTCAGCACTCACAATATCCCAAAAATCATCTACCACTCAAGTGGTATGATCCAAGCATTTGTCAGTAGCAAATAAGCTCACAGATACTTCAACCCTGTAGGTATATTGTTTCCAATTTCAGAACAACAACCAGTTCACCGTTCCCAGCCTACAAATAAGCTCCAAAACTGAGCATTTAACACTCCAATATCATGCTCAAATGCATGATAATAAGGGCATATGCATTGTTAGGATGAAAGCCACCAGTGCCCTGGAATCACATGTTGTTTACTATAGTAAACAACCAGTCTGCATAGGTATGTGCTAAATATCTCAAAATCTGTGAGGAATTTGAAAAAACTTCTTTTTGCAATGTTGTAGATCACGTTGAAATGGTCAGGAATAGTGGGCCATTTTTCCAAAAACAATTTCTATAGTAAGATATAGCTTTTGCAAAAAAATGGGTTGCATGCACAGTCTCCTTTGATGACGTTTTCTTCAAATCTGATGTCTTGATGTCTGTTGAGAATCAGCAATCACACTCACTAAACAGCCTCTTTGTGTGGAGCTTCAGGGTCAAGGACATGCAGGCTAACTTATCCCATATGCACAATGGTGCCTACTGCAGTTTCCTACTTTCCTATAAAGCATTGTACTTGCTTCCTTTTCTTAATGCAATGAGAGTACTCTTTTCTTTTCAGTGAAGTGTCAATGTCATTGTCCACATACACAAGATTGTGTTTATGAGTCCAAGTCTCAATCTTGGAACCTAATTCACTTGTGTAACAAATAGTGTCTTTGTCTTCTCCATCATGAGTCCACACTTCTCATTTCATCCTCCATAGCTTCCGGTTTTGCCATGCTCTAGATCCCGCATTTCTCACATGGTATCAGAGCCCATTTGGGCATGGCATTGCTTCTCTAGCCTCTCTTGATCACTCTCAACCTCAGTCTAGCTCAATGTCAGCTCATGACTTCATCTCCCAACTCTACTCTCACTGAAGCTTCCATGGCAGCCATAGCCAGCAGCACCCTGTCAGATTGAGCTGCTTATATCTCACTCCACAGGTCAAATATCTTGGAGCTTCCTTCTGGAAAAGTATTCCCCAACTCACAAAGCTTCCCTGTATCACATCAATCCAGGAGATTGGACCATCTGGAGCTCAGCATTGTGAAAATCCTCAATCTCTACTCTGTGTCTGCCATAGCCAGACAGGACCTACCCTACTTGGAGCTTCAATAACTCCTCAACCAGGCCATTTCAGCCCACGATTTCTTTTAGGGATCCTCTACTCAAGGCGATTCATCCTGGCACAAAAATCGACTACATTACTGCGCCCTGACTCCAGTATTGCGGAAATCGCGGAAATCTGTCAGAATTGCGCCTGCTTATGTTCGAGCTGCCTGCGTGCTGCATACAGTCCACGATGTTGACGATTATCATGGGGCTTTGATAGCCCATGAAGTCAGCTTCCTAGGCATATAAATTTTTTTGAAAATGATCCACTATAGCTCCTGCAATCAGCAAAAAAACCAGGCTGCCCCCAGAAACCCTAATGCAAAAGCCATAGCCAAAGCTTCAAAATTCTGACATTTTTCACTGTTTCTCTCGCTGAAGTTATCAACAGTGATTTTAATCACTGAGCAATACTCTCTAAAGTTCATTAAAGTACTGTTACTCAGATTTGAAGGTATCAGCATCAAATCAAGGAGGGGAAGATTACACTTGGATTTAAAAAGAGTAAAGGACTTTGCAGATTTGGTATTCATTGACACTCAGTTAGTGTTTTTTAGCACTTGTGTCTCTCAACCAACTCTTCTGCTGCTCAAATCTGATAAGTCTGAAGTTGATTTGCTACTATTCCCGTAAGTCTAACATGGGCAAAGGCTCTCTAAATGCTCGATTCAAAGGAGTCGGGTTCCACACCTGGCAAACCCGCATCAAGCTCATCTTGATGAAAAAGGGTCTCTGGGCCATCACAAATGGCAAAGAGAAGAAACCTCGGGACGCGGGCCTTGCAAATACTTGGCAAAAGAATGATGACAGAGCCCAGGCCATTATCAAACTGGAGCTAGACGACAGTTATATCCATCATGTGGATAATTGTGAGACCTCACAGCATACATGGAAAAGACTTGACACCCTGTTCGGTGCACAATCTAAATCATCAAAGTATGGTCTCCTGATTGAGTTCTCTAGGCTTGAAATGAAGTCCAACACATCACTTGCCACACATCTCAATTACATGGAAGGACTCCTAACCCAACTTGCAGGAATCAACATTAAAATGGATGAAGATGTTTGCATCGGTGTTCTACTTAAGAGTTTGCCTCCTGAATATAATAATGTATCAACCACTCTAACCAATATGCCTGATCCTCAACTTGTTGATATTAAAGCCTCTCTGCTAGAGGAAGAAAAGAAACTTAAAAGCAAAGAAGAGTCCAGCACTTCAAAGGATGAACAAATGTTATATGTAAACAACAGATACAAAGGTAAAAAGGAACCGCTCTTCTATGACTTCTGCAAAGGGACCGAACACACTGAGAAGTTCTGTCATGCTAGAAAGAGGTCCCAAAAGGCCTATCTTGCAGCTGTGAAAGAAGAAGAAGACCATGGACCAAAAGATGAAGAAGAAGATGAAGATGAAGATCACCAGGATCGGAAGGACAAGACTCATCAGTCCTTGTACTCTCATAATTCTGATAGACTGTTTTAATAGCCTTGTATTTTCCTTGCCCTAATGCTTCCTACCATAAGCTTTGTAAACTCCTTATGTAACTTGGCATTACAGTCCCTGTACACTTTGTGAGGCCCCTGTTACAGCCTCTGGATGTCCACCATGTTTATGGTACCCACACTTAGCCTTTTCTGCGATAGCCTCTGGTGTTTTGCCATGTTTGTGGTATGTCCACACTTTGCAGGTGGTTCTCATTACAGCCTCTACACACTTTGTGCCTTTCTAGTTGTGATTGAGGAGGGGTGTTGAAAATCAGCAATCACACTCACTAAATAGCCTCTTTGTGTGGAGCTTCAGGGTCAAGGACATGCAGGCTAACTTATCCCATATGCACAATGGTGCCTACTGCAGTTTCCTACTTTCCTATAAAGCATTGTACTTGCTTCCTTTTCTTAATGCAATGAGAGTACTCTTTTCTTTTCAGTGAAGTGTCAATGTCATTGTCCACATACACAAGATTGTGTTTATGAGTCCAAGTCTCAATCTTGGAACCTAATTCACTTGTGTAACAAACAGTGTCTTTGTCTTCTCCATCATGAGTCCACACTTCTCATTTCATCCTCCATAGCTTCCGGTTTTGCCATGCTCTAGATCCCGCATTTCTCACAATGTCAAATCAGGCTCTGATACCATGTTGTAAGAGAGGGAGAGAGACAGAGTGTAGCAGAAGATGAGCGTCAACTCATTGTTGTTCTTCTCTCATTATTCTTCCTTCATACTATAACTGAAAGGCACTTGCACACATAGGTATGACTAACCAAGACTAACTGTGGTTAAGTCACTGACTACACCGACTTATTGAATGGCACACATATGTACAGATGTATCCAACTAATGTCAGTCACACACATAAAGATAGACTGACTGAAGAGTAATGGAAGCTTGATATTCTAACATCATGATGGTAATATATTTATGCCATTGTGGGATGAACCTCTTGTAGAAAGTGGCTTTAGCGATGAGAATCTCCAATTCTTCAATGGCTGAAGGAACTTTGCAAGCTTCCATTGAATTCTTCTCTTCTTGGCAATGCCATTTCCTTCATTTTCAACCTCTTCTAATGCTTGCTGATGGCAGTTTTCCCCGGCTCTGCACAAAAAACATGGATCCCTAAGAGGAGCACCAAGAAAAATGAGGTTTCTACAAAAAGAAAATCTATTTTGTACCATCAACAACGATATGATCTCAATAAAGAAAACAACACCACAAATAAGAAATCTTCACACAGCTTCATAAAAACAATTCTCCCATGGCTTTCACTTTAACAAAATCCATCATATTCTTCATATTCTTCATAGATTTCATTGATAGATATGGAAAACACAAAAGAATAATTCACTTTGAATGGAAAGATATCACATATGATTCATCTTCAAAAATTCCATAGCTTTCTCTCACAATCTCTCATAGATAGATACATTGTTTGGCATAGAATTGGCTATCTCTGACTCTCTCTCTCTCTCTCTCAATATTACATCATATCCTCACTACAATACTCAATAATCACTCACAATAATCCTTCTTTGGTTGTGGATACCCCTCCCAAGAGGCGTGTCTGATATGAAAGGTCACCACAGAGCCATTGTAGTGACTCTTCACAATTCACTACTGTCACTTCACTCCAGTCTTCTCTCGAGTCTTCGAAAGTAGTTGCTTCTTCCACTTCCTTGAGATATTTTAAACTTGCATTCACCTCTTTCCAAGGCTAGAAAACTTTCCCATACTACACTCTCATCCAACAGAACACATACAGAGGCATATAGAACATAATAGAACAGAATAGAAACAGAGGATCAATAGAAGATATAGAGTTGTAGAAGGTCATCAGAAAGCATCCAACTCAACTTAAATCAATCAAAACCATAAAAAACCATTCAATGAGCTTTCAAAAACCCTCAAAATTCATCAATCATTACTCCATCCTTCCATACAAAAGAAAAATAGAACAAAACAAAAACTAAACAAAAGCTATCAGAACCAAACAGAAATTATTAGGACATCAACATATCATAACAGAACATCATATCTCCACTATAAAACATCATGACCTTCCAAAACGTAACCAACCTCATCCAAAACACTCTCAAACACTTCCAAACCATTCAATCATCATATAAAACCATCATTCAACCCACAAAAACAACAAAAACCAACTAAAAAATCAAATCATTTCAGCATTCAACACAATTTTCCACCAAGATGCATGTCTCTGTTGTTTCAATAGGGAGAGAAAATAGTCCACCAAATAGAGCATGCATCATAATGGTAATAAGTTTCCACCATTGTGGGATGAACTTCCTGTAGAAAGTGGCTTTAACAACGAGAATTTCCAATTCTTCAGTGGTAGAAGGAACTTTGCAGGCACCCATTGAATTCTTCTCCTCTTAGCAATGCCATTTCCTTCATTTTCAACCTCTTCTGATGCTTGTTGATGGTAGTATTCCCCATCTCTACATACCAAAAATATGGAGCCCCAAGAGGAACACCAAGAAAATGGAGAATCTACTGCAAGAAAATATATCTTGTATCGTCAACAAGCATGTTCTTCATATTTTATGTGACCACAATAAGAAAAAGAACACCAGGAATAAGAAATCTTCATGCAACTTCATAGAAACAATTCTCCCATGGCTTTAACTTGAATAAAATTTATTTTTCTCTTCATATTCTTCATAGAATTCACCAAGAGACCAAAAAGACACAAGAGAATACACCACGTTGAATGGAAATCATCACACAGTATTCTTCTTCAAAGGTTCCATAGCTTTCTCTCACAATCTCTCACTCATAGATACATTGTTTTGCATAAATTTGGCTATCTCACACACACACACTAGCTCTCATGCATGCTCTCTCTCAATAGTACAGTGGGATAATCAATAATAATTATCCATAACCCCTCTTTGGTCGTGGATACCCAGGCTCCCAGGAGGTATGTTTAGTATGAAAGGTCTCCAAGACCACTAGAGTGTCCCTTCGTAGCTTAATAGTGTCACTGTCACTTTAGTATTTACTTGAGTCTTTAGCAACTACTTCTTTCACTTCTTTGAGCTATTTTGAACTTATATTCATCTCTTCCCAAGGTTGAAAAACTATAAGTCCCATCACCTTTCAAGTACCCTAGCACATGTACCTACAATAGTGGCATGTGAATTATCTAATTCAATCCTGAAATGCACTATAAGTTCTTATTCTAGACCAAGTGCTTAGGCCCAAATTGCCTGCCTAGTCCACACTTCCATTTGAACTTAATTCTAAGACATGTTACAATGAAAGGCTTTAGTTAACATCAAATGAGTAGCAACCCTTTGTGCAAGGACCATGCTCCTAGTAAATGTCACTACTCCCTCGCTCGATAGTATAACCATCTACCACAAGATCACCTTCAGTGCACAATATATCACCTTCAATGACATTATGGCACTCCATGGATCAACATCATTTAAAGAGAAAAACTGATTTTTGTATCCTTATCACTATCTTGTGTGTGCTTTCTCCACTTCAACAAGATGACAATTCCAACATTGCTTGAGGTAGATTTTTATGCCTGACAATGTGTGCTCCAAGAAGCCCATGGAGGCATCCCTGGTGGACACTTTGATGGTTAGACTACAGCATGTAAGGTTTTACAAGCCCAATTTTGGTGGCCCACCTTGTTCAAGGATGCAGCATATGTTTTGTTAAGCATTGTGATGAGTGCCAATACACCAAATTTCCTATTCGCAAGGACAAGATGGAGCTATCACTTGTCATTGCTAATTTCTCACAATTACCCTTTTTTTCATCTCCCTTGTTGCATTGGGTCTTAGGTACTGAAGGGATTTCTGGGTCACTATCTGAGTTGATTTCTGATTCATAGAGTTAAAACTAGAAACTTTGCTAGACAAAGGCGTTTTTCCAATTAGTCATAGCTTAGAAGCAATCCCAATTTCATATAATGCTATTGAATCTATGTGGCTGAGTCCCTTATGAGGTGTCTGCCAGTCTCAATCCAAGGCGCACCTTTTAGTAGTCCATCGGTAGGCTTTCCAAAATGACGCTGCCCGATGCTCCCTTGGAGTATCACGGGGTTTGTCACTTAGGCCCTACTGAGTCTACATCACAACAAAAGAGTTTTGGCCGAGCCCACTAGGATCGACCTGAATTTTTAGGTTCCTAAAATCACATGGGTATCCTTATAGCCATCTAGCATTAGTAATTTTGAGTTCCCACTTCCTACAAGATTACTTGAACTGAAGTGGACTTGCCATTGCACTTGGTTCAAAGGAATGGGAGACGAAGGGGAGTGCAGTATGCCAACCCTCCTGCCCATAAGGCAAAATCCCATTCTAACTCCCTAAAACAATGCAAGTCAGTTCTGCCTACTAACGACTAGTTGGGTTACCGTCTTCCTATTTCTATCACCAATTTAGAAAATCTCCTAGCTATTTGAGACCACCCTACCGTTGGATGGACCCGTCGAGGGTCACGCCCACCTGTTTTCCTTTGATGATGGTATCATCTTTAGTTTTTTAATTACCTACAGCACATTTATTGAAACATATATAACCAACTTCCTTAATTAGTCCTTAAATCACAGGTTCCTTCATGTAATTTATTTCACGAATACATATATAATTCAAACAACCCTTGAATTAAAAAATAAATTCCTTTATTATATTGGAAGTTTATTACAATTTCCATCTTTTTGATCCTGCGAAAGATATATAGAATTCTACGAGGGTATTCTGTCTACCAAGATTCCTCCCTTGTAACTAGTATTAGGGTTCTAGGATCCCATCCTGGGTCACAAAGGGGCTCGTCAAATTTTAGAAGTAATGTAGAATTTATGGCCAGAGTCCCCCCTAGCATCCACACTTCCTACTGCTCAAGACTATCCCTACAGATAGACCTTTCCGCCTATGGAGCCAGTTTAAGCCTCTCAATGTGATAATCATGACCCCCTTTGGAGTAGGGTCTCACAGCTAGCTTGGGGATAGCCTAGCATGATCTTTCATTTTATCCTATTTGTCAATGTTTTTAATCAAAGATCTAGATTCTAGCAAATACAAACAACCCTTTCAAACAACGACAATCACACCATTGTACAGTTCACAATTTCACATAGCCAAAGTAGATCCTTAATCCAAGGTAACCTTACATTCTAACGAGGATTCTTCTTCCCATAAAGAAGTGTTGAGTACAAATCTTTCAACATTGTTAAGCAATACACAAATTTCCCCTTTAGGGCTAACTTACCCAACATTAGCGAATTTCCTTTAGTTGGTACTTAGAAAAAATATTGCGACATTAATTTAACGAGATGATTTACAAGATTATTTAAATAGATTTACACTTTTAAGTATTAATCAACTCCTAACCATTGTCACATTTGGCAATAAATATATTGAGTTATTTTACTAATCTCAAGTGCGCATAAGGTCCTTTACTCATTTCGTGCAATAGCCTCCTGTAACTATTTCCATCATGATTCTACGAATTATAATCTTGATTAATCTATCTACAAATCATAGGTAGCAGTTAACTATATGTGTGTGTATTAATATCCTCTCTAGATGAAACTGACATCTCGTGTAAGTGTAAATGAAAAAGCTAATATTTTATGTACTTAATTTTTTAAAAAAACTTATTATTTTATGTGGCGATATGAAAATAATAGCCTATTTCTGAGTTGTGAACAACCTAGTAAGGCATGACACCATTGGGAATTTTGTTTTTGCTTGTGCTTGTGTTCGCTACACCCGATGTTTCGTTGTGGTAGTGGCGATTCAGACAACCTCGAGCATTCCGATGTCTCTAGCAATACCCATTCTTTGACCAGTTGTGGTGGATTTCATGGTCTTTCCACCTCGTTGCTTTGGAGCCATCGTTTGCAAGTGAATTCGAGAGATAGAGCAGCTTGCTAAGTTGAAGATCGAGACAGTGGGAGGTTTAGTTAATTCAATTCCTCTCTAACCCCCTCTCTAATTTCCTCTCTCGCAGCCTCTCAGGATCTTCTTCCCTCTCTCTCTCTTTCTTATTCTCCCCCTCTCGATCTCCCTCTCATAGACTCTCGGGGGGCGGGGGGGGGATATCCTTCTATCTCCCTCTCTTTTCCTCCCTCTTGCTCTATACTCTTGAGAAGAGCCTCTCCCATGTTTCTCAGACCTCCTCAACTACTCCCCCATGCCTCTTATTTATAGCTAAATTAGAGAAGAAGGGTTGTGAGTAAGAAGAAGTGCTCTTTATGGAGGGGATCTTGGCAAAATCAACAATCTAAAGCTTCCAAGATGCAATCTGATGCTCAAATCGCAAATCTAATGGTTCCATTAAACCTGCTTAAAAACATTTCAGATTACTCCTTCTCCCCATTCGGAGTGTTGTTTGCTGCCAGTAAACTACGATCGCGATATGTGCGATTTTGCCAATCCTTCTTTTTGCATTAAATCTCAAAACTGGCTGAAAAAGCCACTTGCTTTTTTTACATGACACCTTGTTCTAGGAGTTTCCATAGCTTTTTAGGATATTTACAATAAATAATATCTCTAATATCAAAAATATGTTAGATTTGTCCAAAAATCTAGTATTTTTGGACCATCCATACTATAGACATTGACATTAATGATTAATATGGCTCATAACTCTCATTCATGTGGTAACTTTTGTGACAGGTGGCTATAGTCCTTGAAAATTTGAAAAAAAAAGTCAGATTATGATCCTTGGTTGTTTTTTTTTTGCTCGAGATCTTCTCCATTTAATGATTTCAGGGTTCTTCAAGTCCATTTTGTGAGAAGTTGGGAAGATTTTAAATCAAAGTCGGGATATCACATCCCCCTTGCTCATAATCCATCACTTCCAAATACTCTAGCTGCCCTGTCATCATGGTCCATCTTGATTACTTCATCAATAAGCAACACTTGCATTTCCTTTATTTTGGAGTCAATAATGATTTGTTGAAACCTTCAATGTCATAGTTGATTGTTTCAATCCCTATAGTTGAGGCTTATTTCTTTGATTCACAATTAGTGTACATACTTTTTATATATTCTACATAAGAAAACTCATCATTGGCCATTAGTTCTTTTCATGACTCATCATTTTTCATGAGAAGGGCCTAATGGTAGAACAAGTTCAAATCATGCACCTTGATCCACTAGGTTTATTCCTTTGATTCACAATTAATGGATATGTTTTCCATATATTCCATATCAAAAAACTCATCATCAATCATTGCTTCTACCCTCAACTCGGTGTTCTTCATAAGAAGGGCCAAGCTATAAAGCAAGTTTAGATCATGCACCTTGATCCACTTCCATCTTTGAGCTTCTAGAGCTCTTTGAGTAGTTTTAGATTTGCATTGGGGTTGTGATGGAAATTCCAGGATCCTTAGCATCTTTAGCTTGTTTGCAGACATGTGATAGGTCATGCCGATATCCTTTTTTGGCACTTCTTGCCATCCTACCAATTGATGGCATGTGTTGGTCTAGGGTATTTATTGCCTCCCTTTGTCATGCTCATCAAGTCATTAGAACAAGGAACATATTTCATGAATGGGCTATACTTGGGTGTAGTTTTCAGATCACCTTTTATCAAGGCTAAGATAGTATCCAAGTGAATGACCAAGATCTTCCAAGTATCCATCTCAATACTAATTGTCTATGAATGATTGCCAAAGAACATTAGGCTATTGCCCCAATCCTAAATTGCATGTACGTTTCTCATCCAAGGGCGATTGAGCAAGGTGTCATAGTCCATGCCCTTCATAAAATGAAGTTTATGGAGATTTGGATTCAGGCCATTTTGATTGGCCGATTCTTTAGAACTCAAAATGGCCTAACTTTAGTTCCATTGGCCAATGTAACATTAAAGCATGTTGTTTCTATAGGTGGGCTATCCCAAGCCTATAGAACTATATGGCTAAGAATACTAACTCATGCCACTATGTCAACAATTCCCTTTCAAGTCATGTCACCCAATGCAACAACAAGAAGTACTACATGTGTCTCAATTCCTTCCCAAAAGGCATTTACTTGTAGGGTTCCTGTCATAGGGTTTAGGGTTAAACTTAGTATATGTGTGGTGTCTTTGTCATAGTCTTGCATGATTGCTATTTTCAATTGCACTAGTCCCCCTATCCACTTATTCAATGCTTTGCATAGTGCATGGATCTACTTCATCAATTGTCCTAGTGGCAAGGACACCTAGGTCATTGAGGTTAGCATGGCAAGTACACTAGTGCTTGGATTTCCTTACTCATATTCTTTTAGCATTTCGCTTCCAGTGGTCATGATGATTGATTCACCATTTCTTTGATATTTGGTTCTTGAGTTGTTGTTTGTGGCATTTGGTTTTCTCCTCATCCAATGCATGTGGGAAAAATGGGTGGGCTTATGCTCAAGAACTCATGTGGCTTCTTCTAGGACAGGCTTAGCATCTTAAAGATGTGTCTATGCATCTCTTACCTAGCTTTTGACCTTATTTATAATTTCCAACTGTTGCTTTTAATTAGGAAATTCACCAAGTTGTGTGTTCTCTTTTTTCTTCATTTTTGGAGCAGTCTTTTTTGCCTCCACACTAGGAACTTGTTTCCCTATGGTTAGTGTTGTGACACTATTTATCTTGAATCTAACCTTGATCTTGGATCTTTTTCTTCTTCTGATTATCTTATCTATGGATGATGTATCCAAGTTACTAGGCATCAATACTAAAATATGAGCTTGCTTTGCTTGGGATCTAGTCATTGCATTCAAGGGAAATGGAGTGACATCATTATCAACAAGGGTCTCAATGCTAAAGATTCCAAGTAGTACACATGGTATGATCGTCAAACTAGTGAAACACTTGCACTTAAGGTGGTTGACATACATGTGTGTGACACCACACTTTCTACATCTTGTGTCAACTTTTTCCTTGTTCAATTTTATATTTTTTAGATAGCTTGATGAGATGTGTCCTAGGTTCCCACAAGTCTAGTAGATGAGATGATCCTCCAATTAGCTTCCTCCCATGCCTTGACCTACTCCCCTACCAAAATCCATGATGAGGACTAATCTAACATCCTTTGATATCAGATACCCCTCTTCATCATATGTAACATAAGGATTTACATATGTTTCTTCATCCAATGGCTCTTCCACAAAGTGCACAAGGGCATCATTAGTCATATGAGTGATGATGGGTCTTGGTGGTCTAGGTATTCCTAAGGGTCAGTGGCCTCTATTTGTAGCTGGCAATGCTAGTAAAGCTCTCCTTCTATAGTTGACCTTCCTATTTGTGGAATGGAACAATTGAGGATAGGGTTGTAGATATGACAATCTCCAATGCAATTGGCAATGAATGGCTTCATGCCCTTACATACCACAATTTATACATGTGTAAGGCCTCAAGTATAGTTATTTTGATGGAAGATGATTGCCCCCACAATGTATGCATTGTACATGTGGGCCTTGTGGGTCATCTTATTTTTCCTCTTAAACCTTTGCTAGCTCTAGTTTCATGCATACCATTTCTTGTGTGAGGACAATGCCCTTCCCTTTATAGAGAGTGTCTGAGATAGACTACTCACTATAGATTGTGGATCTCTCACCTTGAATAGTGATTATACTTGTTGGGATAAATATCTTTCATGTTCCTTCAACAGGTCGTCCACATGTATTGCCTCCTAAAATCCATGGCTTGCATCTCTCTTTGCAAGCTCAAATTACTTGCTAGCACCTTATATAGGTCTTCATTTTGAATTTTGTTAATGAGACGCCATAGTGAATTTGGTTGCTCCACTTTGGGATCCTCTTATAGAGACTTTAGATGTGCTTGATGTAATCATATATTTCTTTTTTGTATTTTTGACATTCATCAGTTTGACAACTAAATTATGTGTTATCCCACGTTAGAGAATATCTTGATGAAGAGGTCCTTCAGTGTGTCACAATCTTTATGCTCAATATTATCTAGGTGGGTGAACCAAGTTCAACCTTTTTTCCCTAGAGATAGTCCAAAAGCTTATGCCTATTCATCAGAGTCTTGGAGGTTGTTAGCCTCCTAGACCTACTCAAACTACTCCATAAAGTTGTATAGATCATCTCTTTTCTAGTATTTTTCAACTTTTTTGGCCATAACATGTATTTTAGTTTGGCTTTGTGTAGTGGCATTTATACCAAGATTAGCTAGGAGAGAAACTACCAATCGGCACCACTTTGCTCAATGGCTAAGGTGGGTTAGGAGCTTACTCAAATTGTGAGGTGTGCTGCTAAGGCTCTCTCACTATCAACATTTCCTTCAATCTTCACTCTCCCAACAATTTCTAGGATTTGTTAGCCTGCATTCGACTTTATTTATCATTGCAATCTACTCACCCACTATTCTTCTTAGATAGATTTCTCTTTCAATTATTTTATTTGAGATGAAGTTGAACCCTTTCAATGATTTTATTTGGTACAAGGATTTGTGAGAATTTCAATGCACCATATGAATAAATCTATGCAAGGTCAGTTATGGTTATGGTGGACCTAATGCAGAAAAATTATCCTACCATTCCCTACAAACTCATAGCCATTGAAAAATAATTTCAAGCTACTCATTCAAATGATTTCACATGCATGCCAAGGTGATATAATGTATGACTCAATGATTAGAGGAGATGGAAATTAGTACTTGGGTTTTCGGATACGAACTATCCATACCCAACCTTGTATTTGTATTAACTGCAATGCCTTGGCTGGTGGCTCTATTCTCAGATGCGGGATTACCATTGTGCATGTCACTCTTCATTTTGGACCAATATTCTCAGCTTATGAATCTCTTGACTAAGATGAAGATTCGTGAAATCCCCGGCCAAGGACTCAATTGATAAATTGAGGCATCTCGAGAAACAACCTAGTTGTGTGCGTCCTTGGTAGAGGACCTTGTTGGACTACCTATCCTTGCAAAGAAATTCCATGAAGAGGGAGCAAGGATTTTGCAATTGAGGCCTTCCGAACAAGAGCAAGAGATGGAGGGTGGGAGTGTATGCAATTGTGGGCTCGTGTGTATGAACCCCTCTTATGGGAGGGAATTTTTGGAACCTTCCAAAAGTTTCTCTCTCTCTCTCTCTCTCTCTCTCTCTCTCTCTCTCTCTCTTGTCAGAGAGATAGCGTGCCCAAGCGTCCTCTTCTCTTGCCATGGGGGAGGTGTTATGGGGTGGTGGTGCCTCACCCCACCCACCACGTGTCCCATTTGCGTGGCAGTGGAGTTCTCAACCTCCCAAGTGGACTGAGCAAGGCGGTCACGGGGGGTGGTAGGCCACATGGCCTTCCCCCTCATCATCATCATCGTCATCCACGTCATTGTCATCATCTTCTACTTCCCCCCCCCCCCCCCCCATATTCGGCGTCAATAGGGGGGAGGAGATAAAAAAAATTGCTTTAATTTTAATGAAAATAAAAGGGGGGGTTCCTATAGGACACATGAGGGAGGGGTTATTACATCCTCTCCCCCTTATAGAACTGGAGATGTGCTCATTTCGAAAGAAACTGGGGGTTTCAGCTTCAAACCTATGGGGTAGAACCCATCATGCATTTGTTGCAACACTCTGAGTACTCATAAGCATGCGGTCATTTAAAACAACAACTTATTGTGCTTGATATATTCGAGTCTTGATTACAATAGAAAGTTTTATTATAGGTACCTCTCATGAATATCTTATAGGTTTTTTTTCCTAAGTATGTGATAATTTCCTCGTAGGTTTTGGATCACGAAAGCTTGTACAACTTCATTTCTTGTAAGTTCTGAGTCCTATTGGGACAATTGACATGGATATGTCCAATGTTGTGGCACTAGGAGCATCAATGTTTAGGGTGCTTTGGACATTCCCTTTTGAAATGACCTAGCTCCTTGCAATAGAAACAGTGCGGAACTTTATGACTTAGGGTCACAAGATTCTTGGTTATCTTTGGCTTGATTTTTTTCTTTAGACTGAATTGCCCTAGGATCCTTTTAGCAGACCAAAGTGATCCTTTATCTTGGAAACTTTGTTTCCAAATTGTGCTCTTTTTAGATCTGGACTAGGATCCATGGTCAATTGGCTTTGCTTGTAATACTAAAGAATACTCCCAACCTTTGACATTCTGGTAAGGCCCAATCTATATTAGTTGAGAAGTACAACTTAAGAAAAATTCATTGAAAGTTGTAATTGTCATTCCTTACTAAAGTATCTCTAATTACTTGTAAGATCTAGGCTCAAAATTGATGCAACTCATATAAATCGGGTTAACTGTAGTACAAGAGTAAGGTTTATTCCAATACAAGTTGTATTACATGACGATAAAATTTCTAGGGTCTCTTATCATCCTGAAGAGGTGTAGTGGGTTCTAGGTCTTCATCTTCATTTGAGTTCTCTATATTTCCAAAGACTACACTTCTGTAGCTTCGTTTTCTTGGAGACTCAATATCTTCTGGACTTAAGTCAAGGTAGTCTACTTGGATGTGCCCTAGCTCATTGTAGTGGAAGCATCGATGGTTGGGACATCTCTTACGGATGTGCCATATTTCTCTACATGCATGGCATCTCTTGTCCTGATCTCGAAAATCATATTCATCACAATTACCTGTTTTAAGTTCTTGGATGATTGGCTTTGCTCGAAGTAATGCATCTTATAAGTATGTTGGACACATTGCTTCAAGGCGCTAGTTCAGAGGAGTGTTCATGCCATGGCAAAACTTGGATACTTGTTGCGCAATATCCATAGGTGGTGTGTATTTTAGTAGGGTTATAAACTTTGAGTAGTAGGCTTCCAAGGTTATAAATCCAACTTCTTTAACTTGAAGAATTCATTCATCCTCAAGTTCTAGTAGGTTGGCAAAAGGTATCATCTGCGTGTACTACATCTTTCAGCCAAACCCAGGTGACAGCAACTTCAGAAATACCTTGATCTTTGCACCATTACTTCCACTATATCCGAGCCTGGCCAACTTGGCTATCATTGTGTGATTGGCAGAAGTAGTCTCTATAATAGAGAAATAATCATTCATCGACTCAATCTATGTTTCCACCACTACTGCGACATCTATTCCTTTCCCACCAAACTGGGGTGCCTTAATCTACTTGAGAAGGAATTTCTTCTCTTGCATGTCAGTATTCATGGGTGCAAAAGGTGCTTGACAATCAAGCCATACCACTTAGGTTATTCTATTTAGCATATGTCTATGAACCATACATTAATCAATCACATATCATTACGAAGTTTCACTCTGATACCAACTGTAACGTGTCTACCTACCAAGCATGTTTTTAGCGGTTTGAATCTAAGCATCGCTGCCCGGCACTCCCATGGAATGTTATGGGGTTTGTCACCTAGGGTTTCTCGAGTTCGCCTTGCAGTGGAACGTTTACAGCCAGAACGCATTGGGATTGACCTCAAATTTGGGCCCCTAATGGTCAAGGTTTCCTCACAGCATTCTAGTGTCAGGTCTTATATATCCTTCTTTACATAGAGATACCCAAGCCGAAGCAGATCCATGCCGCACTTGGTTCAAAGAGAATGGGAAACAAAAGGGGTGCGTCGCTCAACCTCTCTACCCATAGGGCATAGTCCCATTTCTGTCACCTAAAACTTTATGAATTTGGGTTCTAACCTAATAATTTTTAAGGGTTGATAAAACCTTGTGGGAAGCCTCCCAGATCTCTAGGACCACTCTGCTGAGGCAGACCCGTCGAGGGTTTCACCCACCTGCTTCCATCAATAGGCATTCTTTAATTATGTAATGAGGTCCTACTACAATTATGTGTGACATTTAAAATCAGCTTCCTTAATTAAGCTTTTAGGAAATAGAGTTCGTTTGCATAATTTATAGCACAAACATGAATATAGAGCAAGCACTCCTTTAAACAAGTTCAAACAAGTTCCTTAACTTATCTTCAAGTTAATACAATAAGTTCTTGTTTTAAAAGACTGAGTGCTTATGAGTGGTCAAAGTGTTGCAACAAATGCATGATGGGTTCTACCCCAAAGGTTCCAAGTTGAAACCCTTAGTTTCTTTCAAGAGGAGCACATCTCGAGTTCTCTAAGGGGGAGAGGATGTAATAAACCCCCCCTTGAATGTCCTATAGGAACCCCCCTATAATTTTCATTAAAGTTAAAGGAATTTTTTTAATCTTCTCCCTCCTATCGATGTCGAACAGGTGGCAGAGAGGGGGGGGGGAGAAGTAGAAGATGACGTCAATGATGTTGATGATGAGGGGGGAGGCCACGTGGCCTATCAACCCCCATGGCCACCTCGCTCAGTCCGCGGCCCATTTGAAGGGTTGAGAATCGTGCCACCATGCAAACATGATAGGTGGTGGGTGTGGGTGAGACACCACCACCACCACCCCATAACACCTCCCCCCACCTCCCCTATTATAAATTTGAGAGTGGAATTTTGATGCTGATAAGTGCTTAAAAATAGCTAAAAATTACGAATATCAAGGGAAAAATATTCAACGTCAAAGGCGGCGGCTCGATCTAGGACGATTTTAAGCGCCAATGTGCTCTAAGGACGCCCAAGTGACACTTGTTGATTTTTCATAATTTTTCAGAATGTCATGAGGGCTGACAAGAGTTACCGGCCAATGCGGGATGCCGAGCCGGATCCCCAGGATTTTTCAGAGCTCAATTCGGGGTCCGGACGGGGAAATGGCCAAGAAACCGGGCAAGATACGAAGGGATGGACAAAATTTGGCCAAAATGAGTAAGTGACCCTTGGGAGCCCAAGAATGAAATGCTGGAAAAAAATCGTGGAGAGAGAGAGGAGAAGATGGCGCCTGCATCACGCCGAAATTTGCGCCAAGAGGATGGAGAAGGATCATCCTGCCTGCAAACAACCATATCAATTGATCATTGCCCCTCATTCCCCTTTTCGTGCTGGTCATATCACCGTACTTCGCTCCTCCGATGGTGGTCTCTATGAAGATCTTTGAAATCAGTCTTTCTCTCTCCTCCCTCTCTCTCTTCTAAGGGCAGATTCATGTGGTGAAGAAGAGGAAGAAGAATGGATGACGGGATGCTTGTCCAATGAAGAACAGATTGCTCCGTGGTTCAAGAGGAATGAAGATTGCTAATTGTGGACTGTCATGAGCATTAATGGCTGCTGGAAATCAGTCCCGAGACATGGCAAATAAAAACCCGCAACCCGCAAAGAACGGTAATTTCATTTTTACAAAGGAAATTGATGTTTTATGCAATTTGCTTCATGAATATTTGTTTCCATGGGATGATTATGCATTATGTTGTTATTTGCTATGAGTTTGATTAGTTTATGCTCAGAAAACTAGAAAATCATAAGTGTTGTGACTGAAATTAATGGTGTAAAACCTGTAAAACATGCGAAATATGGGAAAATTGGGTGTTTTTGAGATATAAATGGAAAATATAATAAAACACACCAACTAAATTTGTGTTTTTGATACAAATGAACCTAAGGGCCACAACCCACAACTCACTTTGTATTCTTAGTTATTTAATATTGCAAAAAAATACAAGAAAAATAGGAAAAATAGAGAAAAATAAGGGAAAAATGGATTTTGAGTGTCGAAAATTAAGGAAAAATAAGATTCATGTTTGTGGATGTATGGGGGGTCTGAAGTATGACATTTAGCCTCAGTTCAGCCCTACCTTTATGTTTTAGTGAGTGTTTATTGTTTCTATACATTAAAAAATGTGAAAAATGAACCCCAAACCGATCAATAATGCACAACCTACTACGGGTGAGGGGGTAGAGCGTATGAAAGGTGTTTAAATGCTGAATGAAATGATGAAAAGCTTGCTGGTTTTTATGCATACCATTTAGGTTGGTCGATAATTAAAAATTAAGAACCTAGTAGCACGAGGGTTTCTCGGTGCTAGGTTCATGCAACGCCGCATACGAGTGATAGTCAAATTCATTGAAAGAATGCTTTTGCACTAGCACAAATGCTGATTTTCTTAATTGTTTGAGCACATGGGCATTCACTACTTGCATAAATCATAAAGAAACTTAAAGGTATCAGACAATACCTCCTGGATGCATAGCACCTGTATTCTCTAGATCGTGAGACCAACGTGGAGTGAGTAAGGTTATCCTAAGCTGTAGGCTAGGCATTGGGTCTAAGGGGAAAGAAAGTGAGGTATGGTACATTCGTGGATACGATCAATTGGTACCTTGAGTGGAAATATGTGCGATATTGTGTTATATATGTTTAGCGACGCGTCGAGGGGCCAATCCCCAAGGTGTAGGAGAGTCGCAGTGAGGTAGCGGTAGTCAGCCGTGGGAGGACCTCCTATGTTTGTACTTCATGCTATTTGACAATGTGTTGGGACTCCCTCTGAGGAGTGTTAATTGGGTTAGAGTTGGACTACGAGACCTGATACAAATGCAAGATGTTTAGGAAGATGATGTATGTGTCATCCATGCTCCTGGCTGCGAGGCCGTGGGGTTGTTGAGCATATGATAGAGGTCTGGCTAGTGCATGAGCTAGTACCGGCCCCTTTTAGGTCCCATTAGTGGTGCGTTTGCCGGGAGCCGCCTATAAGTGGTGGGTTCCGGATCTAGGGTTTCTAGGGACCAAAAGGAAGTTGGTTTATATCCTCTGACAAGGACCATCAAGCCGAAATCCAAAAAGCCGAACGTGCTGAGAGGTCTAGACGGCAGTTAGAGATCGTAAGCCGTTATTCTCCTCAAAGGAGTAGTCTAGTACGTATACAAAGCGGTGGTCTTAGTCATTTGACTACTCCACCTATTCCATTAGGGACAGGAGGAAGTGTAAGTTCTTCCTCTTCTCCACCAAGTTTACCCACTTCAAGTGGGGATGTGAATTCGTCACTTCAAGCTCTTATTGCTAATCCAATAGTCACCATGGCACAGCCTATTGCGATTCCTGCAGGGACGCCAAATTTACCAACGTTAGGAGTTCCCTTGCCCATTTTTAATGGGTTAGCAGAAGAGGATGCAGAATTTCACATTTGTGAATTTCAGAGATTGATGTTCAATTATCGCATCCAAGACGAGGGACATCTCATGATGTTCTTCAATATGACGTTGAAAGGAAGGGCTACGGTTTGGTATCACAGCATAGAATCTGGAACCATAACCACCATTGATCAATTCTATGCAGCTTTCTGAGTGGAATATGCCCCTGAAAGAGGTGGCCAATATTGGTTGCGGGTCTTGAATGTGACACGTCAAGATCCTCATGAGAACATGAAAGTATATGCTAAGAAGTTGAAGGAAGTATTCCGTAAGTTGCAAACTTACATTCCCATTCCACCAGCTGCCCAATTGCAATACTTTTTGCATGGGTTGGATTTTAATATCCAAGTACAATTGAGCAGTGTGGCCTTGGCAGATATAGATACCGCTATTATGCGGGCAGAGGGAGTAGAAGCACGATTACAAACCGCCTACTCCTCTCGAATGAATGTTAATGGGGGTTTAGTACCTAGTAGCAATCCAGCATTGACGAATGGAAGTCAAGGGATGCCTATGACTAACCCTATTGGGAGAGGGAGTATGGTTCAGAATGTACCTTTATTACCGGCTCCTCCCAGTGTGACTATGCCCATGGCAAGTTAGTTGGCTCCATCAAATGTTGGAGGCCAAGTGTCAAATTCGAATGTTGTTCCTGTAGGTCAACAGGCAATGCCAAATTAGATTGTTAGGCCAATGGAACGATGGGTTGATGATCAAGGCTACGAGTCAAGTGCATCTAATGTCCTTGGTGAAGTCAAGGACATGATGAAGCATTATACCGATATGATCTCCGAGCAATATCGACAAATAGCCGTCGATGTTAATTTCTTGAAGAAGCAACAAAATTTGATAGGGAGTCGACGCCCTGAGGAGGGTGGACCCTCTAGATTCAATTGTAAATGGTGTGGTGGACAGCACTTCCCCAGGAATTTTCCAAATGTGAAATGTGACATTTCTGGGAAATCAGGCCATTTAGCTGCTACATGTTGAAGTAAGATTAGCTCTCTCCAATAAGGGAGTAAACAACCAGGCCCTGTGAATCATAGAGCGCAAGGAAATAACTTGCAGCAGAATGATGCACCAAGACAAATATTGTAGAGGGGAAAAACAAATATAGAAGAGTTGCCACAAGGCAACGGAGTCAGCCTTATTGAGGCTGTACGAGTTAATGATGCTGAAACCTCTAACTTAAGAGCCGTGACAAGAGGCCAAAAGGCTAAAGAGGTTGACAAAGATAATACAAAACCGGTTGAGGGAAACCCTAAACAAGGGGATAAGGGGACGGAAGTCCAGAGTCCTAGCATAGAAGGGGGATCGCTAAAGCCGGTTGACAGAAAAAGTGACCCTAAGAAGGATGAGGAGATGCCCAGAAAGAAGGCAAGAGCCAAGAAAGAAGCATCAAAACCAGTCCAAAGACCAAAAGAGAGGATGGTTTGGCGAGAAAAGAGAGCTTTGGCTACTTATCATGACTTTGATTTAGCGTTCTCTTTGTGAAGTAAAACCAGATGTGAACCTCTTGCAATTGATCAAATTATCTCCAGGAGTACGCAAGGAATTTAAGAAGATCCTGCGTATCAGGTATATTGTGGAACCTCTGGGCATAGCGCGAGTAGGGGAAGATTGGTTTGACCATGCTGAAAAGAACTGCCCTAGGGTTCCAGATTATGTAGAGGGAATATTAGTGGAACATGCCATTGTAGACATTGGATCCTCCGTCAACATCATGAGTTCAGAGTTGATGGAGAGGTTGGGTCTAGGCATCCAGAAAAACAGCTCCACCCTTCTGAGAATGGTTGATGATAGTCTAAGACAACCAGAAGGTTGCGTTACTAAGGTCCATGTTACAGTTGCGAGTGTAGAATGTTTCTTGGACTTTAGGGTGATAAGATTTGCAGGATGCCCCAACTATCGAGTTTTGCTAGGTAGGCCTTGGATCTTACGAACAGTCTGTCAAGTCGATATACCCGCCGGCCGAGTGGTTCTAGGTCGAGGTGCTAATCGAGTAATAGTCGATGCTTATCTTGAGTCTCCTCAAAGTGAGAGAGCTCCTTTATCTTCTATGGAATTAGAGACAGCAGATGATCCATCTGGTAGTGAGACATCATCCAATGATGAATCTAAAGAGGGTTCCACTATAGAGGATATCTATCAAATAACTCTAAATGAGCTGATAGAGCCTCAAGATAGGATAAGAGATGCGGATGTGATTGAGTTAGACCTTGGCACGCCGACTGATTCGCGGCCAATTAAATTAGGGTCTATGCTCAGTTCAACAGAAAGGGAGGACTATGTGTCCCTAATTCGAGAATTCTGCGATATCTTTGCTTGGAGTTATGATGAGCTGAGAGGCATCCCTCCCAGCCTAGCTGTTCATACTATTCCTGTAAAAGAAGGCAGTCATCCTGTGCTTCAGAAAGTAAGGCATATGCCTTTTAAATTGAGGGATGGGCTATTTGAGGAGTTGCAGAAGTTAAGGAAAGATGGTTTAATCTTCCCTGTACAACACACAGAATGGTGTTCATCCGTTGTTATCAGGACGAAGAAAAACAACCAGATCTAATTATGTGTAGATTTTAGAGAGCTGAATAAGCAGACAGTTAAGGATTACTACCCGTTGCCGTTTATTGACCAGATTTTGGATCAATTAGCGGGTAGGGAAATATATTCGTTTATGGATTGCTTTGCAGGATATAACCAGATGGCAATTGCAGAAGAGGACAAGTTGAAAACAACTTTTATTACGGTCTTTGGTACTTTTGCGTACCATGTGATGGCCTTTGGTTTATGCAATGCACCTGGATCGTGGCAACGAACAGCAGACAAGACCTTTGGTGACATCTTCTCAGATGAGTTGAAAGTATTTATTGATGACCTGGTGGCAGCCACTATAAGGGAAAGGATGTTGGTTATTTTGAGAAAGTGCTTTGAGCATTGCAGACAATTTTGTATCTCTCTTAACCCACGGAAGTGTGTCTTTGGTGTACCTTATGGGCTATTGCTAGGCCATGTGGTCAGTTTAGCAGGGATAGAAACTGACCCTGAAAAGATCAAGGTTATAGTTGCTATGAGTCCACCACGCACTCTGAAAGAGGTTCATAGCTTTCTGTCATCGATAGGGTACTATCGGAGGTTTATAAATGCCTTGGCAAAAAGGCTCTGCATGTGAGGGTACTTTGCGGGACGGTTGACGGCGCAGAAAGCGTTAAGAGCTAGATATTGGTGGCTGTCTATATTCCAAGATTCTTTTGAGTATGTAAAGAGATGTGATACCTGTCAAAGACATGAGAGTAGAGAGAATAGGAAATGCCCACTTACACCTATCATGGCTATTCTTCCATTTGAGAAGTGGGGCATTGATTTTGTGGGTCCTATTACCCCATCGTCTACTACCCAAAAGAGGTATATTATAGTAGCCACTGATTATTTCACAAAATGGTCAGAAGCGCGGGCGACGAGGCATGACAATGCAAAAGAGACTGCAGGTTTCCTGTTAGAGCAGATTATCTGCTGCTTTGGTCCATCGAGAGAATTAGTGTCGGACCGTGGAACCCATTTTTTGAACAAAGTGATTAAAAGCTTGACTGAAGCTTGGCAGATCAAGCACAATAAAACGACTCCTTATAATCCGCAAGCAAATGGGCAAGTTGAAAGTACTAATAAACAGCTTGTGGGTATCTTGTCTAAGATAGTCTCTGAGAAGAAACGAGACTGGGACAAGAAGCTGTATGTGGCAGTATGGGCATATAATACCACGTTCAAGCGAGCTATTGGCCATACTCCATTCAAATTGGTTTATGGGAAAGAGTGTGTGTTACCCCTTGAAATTGAGTTGCCGACCATACGGTTTGCAATTAACCATTTGTTGGGAGATAGGGATTCCCTTTTTGAACGTTTCATGACTATAGCCCACCTAGATGAGCTGAAGTTGCAGAGCTTACTACACCAGGAGGTAGCTAAGCGTCGGATGAAGCGGTTGCATGACCTTCGAGCAAAGAAATACACCTTTAAAAAAGGGCAATTAGTCCTCTATTACGATGGGCATAGGGAGCTGTTTCCAGGGAAGCTGGAACCTAAATGGGATGGCCCCTACAAGATTGTCAGGTTAGGGAAAAATAGGTCTACGGCCCTATTAGTTGATCTACAGGGAGTAGAGTTTAAAAATAAGGTTAATCTTAATAAGATTAAATCTTATTATTTCTAAGTATGCTAATACAAAAGAAAATGCATTGCATGTCCATGCTAGGAATGATTTGAGACCTGCGGAAGAGCTTAAAGTCTGTTGATGGGTCGGTTAATCCCTTATTTGGAGCACCCATATCTGGAGTAGAGATACCATCAGGGAAAACTTATCTGGTGGAGCAAAGGATATAAAGTGATTGAGCAAGAAGACGGAACCTTTGTGTGGGAGATTAAAGTCTTCTGCCATCACTGCTTATGACTGCTGACGAGTATCCCTATTGAGTTCAATGAAGAAGGTGGGATGGAGCCGTCAGTTCATCCTCTCAACATGCTAAACTATGATTACCATAATTACGAATAGAGGGGTTCGTGATGGCAGGCTATGTAAACCCATTGTGGACGTACACATTATATTTTGACGGAGCATCCAGGGGCCCTAATAAAAAAGGAAGTGTTGGAGTAGTAATCCGAGACCCCCGACGTAGAGTGACGATGAAGTTAGCTGCTTATCTCGGGATAGGATTCACTAACAATATGGCAGAGTATAAAGCCTTGATTATGGGACTGCATATTGCCAAACAAGGTGGTATTCGTCGGTTGTTAGTAAAAGGGGATTCCTAGTTGATCCTGAATCAGCTAGATGGGACATACACAGTGCAGAATCCCATTCTCTGTATGTATCATCGAACTGCTTTGACCCTACTTGAAGAGTTTGAGAGAGTGTCTTTTCAGCTGATTCCACGTTATTGAAATCAGTTTACGGATTCATTAGCCAATCTTGCTTATGAAGAAGACCTCTTCTTTAATTGTGGTCCTAGTTTGGATATTGTGATCAATGATGAAACATGACCCAGTCGCTTGTGGGGTATGTTATCAGAACATGCAATATATGGCAGACGATGGTTGATATGGGTGATGCAAAGAGTAGCCGAGACCAATCTACCGTTATTATCTTGGACCCATAGGTTAATTCGACAACATGTTATGCGTACGCCTCTTGCTATATATGCAAGAGGGATGGGTCATAACCTTATGCATTTAGTTTAGGGCTATGAGCCTGTTTTTCCTCCTTGGGAGGGAGCCCATTATTGTATATCTGTGCTATTCCAGGTAAGGATGTGTAGGTGCTACTATGTTTTATTTCATTAGGCCAAGAGGGCACGTGTGGCAAGGTTTTGAATGTTTTATTTCGTTAGGCCAAGAGGGCCGATTAAGTTTTGCGGTGAAGTATTTTATTTCGTTAGGCCAAGAGGGCCAGTTGTCTGTTTAGTGTAGGTGCGTTTAATGGATTCTTGTTTGAGTTCTGTGCTAGACAGGTTTGAAGAAGAGCTTGGAAGGAGCCTTTTGTTGCGTAGAAGCTTCTTGTGGTCCTATCCAGGTGACATCTTTCCTTTATAAGTACTGTGGTTTTTATGCTATATATGTTTGTGTGTTTGTAAGGGATTTTTCTTCTCTTGTTGGGGACCGGAAACCAAGGCATGAAGTCCCAGGTTTAGGTTCAGTATGTTTGAGGGAGGTCTGAATAGTCATTGCCTCCTGTAAAGACATTGCCCAATATCAAAAGACCTGCTTTAGAAGGGAGTCCTAGTGACCCTGTTCTGCTAGCCTGCTAGGCAGTCGTTCTAGGAGTTCTTGTTAGTTGTGAGGCAGTTAGCGAAGCCTGCAGAAGAAAAATAATGATGATAAAAGATACCCTGAATATCTTAAAGATAATAAATAAATACAAAGGTGTGTAAAAAGGGATTCTAACCCCCTATAAAAAATAGAAAAGAAAAGAAAGAAAAATCTATAAGCAGTTGTTCATTGCCTTGCGAAGGCCTGGTAGGTTCCTGGGGACGAGTCAGACTCGGGGCCGATGCCTTGTCTTCCTAGGGGTGGCATCTTGCTAGAAAAGAAGAAAGTAAGGATGGTTGGAGCAAAAACAAAAGTGAGCATCAGAAAAGGATTTAGTGTCGCCTTGCGAGGGCTTGGTAGGTTCTTGGGTACCGAGACACGACCTGAGGCCGATGCCCTATTCTCCTTGGGTCACTACGCTCAATTCCCTCCTTTTTACATGCCTGAGTATGGAAAATAAAACCCTACAAGAAAAAATGTGTTAAACAAAAATACTTCTTAATCAGGCTATAGGAGTCCTCGCCTAGTAGGAGCTCCTAGTTGTGTTGTCCTTAGTTAGGTAGGTAGTTCGGACCACCACTTAGGGCAACTTCTTTAACAGTTCTTTTAGTTTGACCGTGTTGGAGCGGTTGGTTAGTGACTAGCTTCGGACCTTTTAGCAGATTATGCTAGGCCTACTCCTTGTCGATGTCATGCCTTGGTTCTGTCAGGGGGTAGGGTGAGCATTGTGTTGTGTTTAATATGTATCTATTTTGTATCAGCTTGATGCTTCCTTTGGTTGTTTTGTGCAGATCTGGTGTGGGATTCGACGGGTTGAGTCGTCCTATCCCGTGGTCACCAATGACAGCGGAATTTTGATGCCGAGAAGTGCTTAAAAATAGCTAAAAAGTACAAATATCAAGGGAAAAATATTCAACGTCAAAGGCGGCGGCTCGATCTAGGACGATTTTAAGCGTCAAAGTGCTCTAAGGACGCCCGAGCGAGACTTGTTGATTTTTCATAATTTTTTAGATTGTCGTGCGGGTTGACAAGAGTTACCGGCCAATGTGGGATGCCGAGCCGGACGCCTAGGATTTTTCAGAGCTCAATTCGGAGTCCGGACGGGGAAATGGCCAAGAAACCGGGCAAGATAGGAAGGGGTGGACAAAATTTGGCCAAAATGAGTAAGTGACCCTTGGGAGCCCAAGAATGAAATGCCACATGAAATGTTGGAAAAAAATCGTGGAGAGAGAGAGGAGAAGATGGCGCCTACATCACGCCGAAAATTGCGCCAAGAGGATGGAGAAGGATCATCCTGCCTGCAAACAACCATATCAATTGATCATTGCCCCTCATTTCCCTTTGCCTGTTGGTCATATCGCCGTGCTTCACTCCTCCGATGGTGGTCTCTATGAAGATCTCTGAAATCAGTATTTCTCTCTCCTCCCTCTCTCCCTTCTAAGGGCAGATTCATGTGGTGAAGAAGAGGAAGAAGAATGGATGACAGATGCTTGTCCAATGAAGACCGGATTGCTCCGTGGTTCAAGAGGAATGAAGATTGTTAATTGTGGACTATCATGAGCATTAATGACTGCTGGAAATCAGTCCTGAGACATGGCAAATAAAAACCCGCAACCCGCAAAGAACGGTAATTTCATTTTTACAAAGGAAATTGATGTTTTATGCAATTTGCTTCATGAATATTTGTTTCCATGGGATGATTATGCATTATGTTGTTATTTGCTATGAGTTTGATTAGTTTATGCTCAGAAAACTAGAAAATCATAAGTGTTGTGACTGAAATTAATGGTGTAAAACCCGTAAAACATGCGAAATATGGGAAAATTGGGTGTTTTTGAGATATAAATGGAAAATATAATAAGACACACCAACTAAATTTGTGTTTTTGCTACAAATGAACCTAAGGGCCACAACCCACAACTCACTTTGTATTTTTAGTTATTTAATATTGTAAAAAAATACAAGAAAAATAGGGAAAATGGGGAAAAATAAGGGAAAAATAGATTTTGAGTGCTGAAAATTAAGGAAAAATAAGATTCATGTTTGTGGATGTATGGGGGGTCTGAAGTATGACGTTTAGCCTCAGTTCAGCCCTACCTTTATGTTTTAGTGAGTGTTTATTGTTTTTATACATTAAAAAATGTGAAAAATGAACCCCAAACCGATCAATAATGCACAACCTACTACGGGTGAGGGGGTAAAGTGTATGAAAGGTGTTTAAATGCTAAATGAAATGATGAAAAGCTTGCTGGTTTTTATGCATACCATTTAGGTTGGTCGATAATTAAAAATTAAGAACCTAGTAGCACGAGGGTTTCTCGGTGCTAGGTTCATGCAAGGCCGCATACGAGTGATAGTTAAATTCATTGAAAGAATGCTTTTGCACTAGCACAAATGTTGATTTTCTTAATTGTTTGAGCACATGGGCATTCACTACTTGCATAAATCATAAAGAAACTTAAAGGTATCAGACAATACCTCCTGGATGCATAGCACCTGTATTCTCTAGATCGTGACCAACGTGGAGTGAGTAAGGTTATCCTAAGCTATAGGCTAGGCATTGGGTCTAAGGGGAAAGAAAGTGAGGTATGGTACATTCATGGATACGATCAATTAGTACCTTGAGTGGAAATATGTGCGATATTTTGTTATATATGTTTAACGACAAATCGAGGGGCCAATCCCCAAGGTGTAGGAGAGTCGCAGTGAGGTAGCGGCAGTCAGCCATGGGAGGACCTCCTATGTTTGTACTTCGTGCTATTTGGCAATGTGTTGGGACTCCCTCTGAGGAGTGTTAATTGGGTTAGAGTTGGACTATGAGACGTGATACAAATGCAAGATGTTTAGGAAGATGATGTATGTGTCATCCACGCTCTTGGCCGCAAGGCCGTGGGGTTGTTGAGCGTATGATAGAGGTCCGGCTAGTGCATGAGCCAGTGCCGGCCCGTTTTAGGTCCCATCAAAATTCCTCCCCCCCTCCCCCCATGGCAAGACAAGAGGAAGCCTAGACACGTTGTCCCTATAATGAGAGAGAGAGAGAGAGAGAGAGAGAGAGAGAGAGAGAGAGAGAGAGAGAGAGGAAAACAAACTTTTGGAAGGTTTCAGAAATTCCCTCCAATAAGAGGGGTTCATATAGACGAGCCCGCAATTGCATACGCTCCCACCCTTCATCACTTGCTCTTGTTCAAGAGACCTCCATTGCAAAATCCATGCTCCCTCTTCACAGAAATTTTCTACAAGGATAGGTAGTCCAGCAAGGTTCTCTACCAAGGACGCACACAGCTAGGCCATTTCCCAAGTCGCCTCGATTTATCAATTGAGTCATTGGCCGATCTTCATCTTAGTCAAGAGATTCATAAGCTGAAAATATGGATCCAAAATGAGGAGTCACACGCACCAATGGTAATGCCACATCTGACAATAGAGCCACCAGCCATGGCAATGTAGTTAATACAAATACAATGTTGGGTATGGATAGTTCATCTCTGAAAACCCAAGTACTAATTGCCATCTCCTCTAATCGTTGAATCATACATTATATCACCTTGGCATGCACATGAAATCATTTAAATGAGTAGCTTGAAATTATTTTTCAATGGCTATGAGTTTATAGGGAATTTAGGATAATTTTTCCACATTAGGTCCACCATAACTATAAATGACCTTACACTGATTTATGCATATGGTGCACTGAAATTTGCACAAATCCTTGTACTAAATAAAATCATTGAAAGGGTTAAACTTCATCTCAAATATTTACAAGAGTGAGTTTTCAAAATGTATGTATCAAGAGAAGTTAATTACCCCTGGATGCTATGCGATAAATTCATACATAGCGTAAACAGCATATAAGGTTCCGAAGTATTGTCGACTCCCCTTTCTTACAAATAGTATGCATGTTTTCACCACATCAAAGGTATATGTTGTAGCTTGCACATCTGATGGATTGCATGGGAAGCAACCCAGACTAAAATAAATTCATTTTAGAAACTCTAGATCTTTGCCCAAGCTCTTGCTAATATGATGAACCAATAGCCCATGTTTGATAGATTGGGATCTTGATGATGTGCGTAGTTAGCACAAGCAATGACCATAAGGATTAAAATTAAGATGCCTTGAGATCCATTTGTTGTTAATTACTAGTTTCATCAATCCAATTCGAGGTTAGACTAGATACAAAAAACAACTCCAAGTCTCAAAGGCAAGTGGAGAGCTTAAGGATTAGGAAACCCTAAGTCAAAGGAAAAATTAATGCTTTTATACTTGTTTGGGAAGAAGGTTGTTGTCAATCAATGTAAGTGATCAATAGATCTTACATATTGTATAGTTGTTTGAGACCTTAACATATACCTTAGCTGAGGAAAGGAAGCGTTAAGTAAAATTTTTAATAGTATCACTCTTAGATCCCAAGGGTGAGAGCAAAGATGCGGATGGAAATGTTATCGCATCTATTCTTGTATTGTTTGGAAAAATACAATTGATTTTGTTGGTTGATCAAACAATATTCTAAATGCTTTTACATTCAATTGATTTTTGGATTATCATTGGGATGATTATTCCAAGTGCTTGTGATTGATTGTAAATTCATAGCAAGGGTATGTGATGACAAATTGCCATAGGGATGAAGGAATGTTTTCTTGGAAGATGATATTATGGCTGACTTTCTTGACTGTGCTTGATTCTTAAATGATTTAATTAAGGAAAGGTTCTTTGCACGTGTGAATCACCTCCATGATTGCACTAGGATCAACCCATAAAGTGTATTGCTCGATTCACAAGCCCAGGGTCGAGTGGTGAAAAGGCCAACCATGGGAATAATGTTTCACTCCTAGGCAGCTTGCGGATGAGGTGGAGCTTTGGACACCCCTTGCTAAGTCTGGAATGGAGTTGAAGACCTCCGTGGCCCCAATGTCTATGGTGTTGGAAGATCATATTCTAAATAAAGGATGGAAATTGTGGTGCCGTGTGATTTGGACGAGTTACTTTTGCAAGGTAGAAGGGATATATAATTTCTCATGTATGGGTAGGAGACAAAGATTAACTTGAAGATAAGTTAAGGAACTTCTTTGAACTTGTTTAAAGGACTGTTTTGCTCTGTTTTTTGTGTCTGTGCTATAAATTACGTAAACAAATTTTTTTCCTAAAAGGATTAATTAAGGAAGCTGATTTTAAATGTCACACATAATTATAGTAGGACCTAATTACATAACTAAAGAACGCCTATTGAGGGAAGTGGGTGGGCGGAACCCCCGACAGGTTTGCCTTACGGTAGATGGTCCTAGAGATCTGGGAGGCTTCCCACAAGGTTTTACCAACCCTTAAAATTTATTAGGTTAGAACCCAAATTCATGCAGTTTTAGGGGACCAGAATGGGACTATGCCCTATGGGTAGAGAGGTTGAGAGACGCACCCCTCTCATTTCCCATTCTCTTGGAACCAAGTGTGGCCATGGATCTGCTTTGGCTTGGGTATCTCTATGTAAAGTAGGATATCCAAGACCCGACACTAGAATTTTGTGAGGAGACCTTGATCATTAGGGACCCAAATTTGAGGTCAATCCCAGTGCGTTCCGATCATGAACGTTCCATTACGAGGTGAATTCGAGAAACCCTAGGCGAAAAACCCAATAACATTCAATGGGAGTGTTGGGAAATGATGCTTAGATTCAGACAGCTAAAAACATGCTTGGATAGCAACTAGGTAGGCACGTTACAATTGGTATCAGAGCAAAACTTCATAATGATATATGATTGATTAATGTATGGTTCATAGACATATCCTAAATAGAATAACCTAAGCGGTATGGCTTGATTGTCACGCAACTTCTGCACCCATGAATACTGACATGCAAGAGAATAAATTCCTTCTCAAACAGATTAAGGCACTCGAGTTTGGTGGAAAAGGAATACACATCGTAGCGGAGGCGGAAACATGGATCGAGTCGATGAATGATTATTTCTCTACTACAAAAATTGCTTCTGCCAATCACGCAATGATAGCCAAACTTAACGTAGGTCGCCAGGGTTTGTGGAAGTATTGGTGCAAAGATCAAGGTATTTCTAAAGCCAGTGTCACCTGGGTCTAGCTGAAAGATATTGTACGCAAACGATACCTTCTACCAACCAACTAGACCTTGAGGATGAATGAATTCTTCAAGTTAAAGTCGTTGGAATTAATGTTGGAAGTCTACTACTCAAAGTTTTTAACCCTACTAAAATACACACCACCTATGGATATTGCACAACAAGTATCCAAGTTTTGCCATGGCCTAAACACTCCTCTAAACCACTGTTTTGAAGCAATGCATCCAACATACTTGCAAGATGCATTACTTTGACCAAAGTCAATCATCCAAGAACTTAAAACGGGTAATTGTGACGAAGATGATTTTCGAGATCAGCACAAGAGATGCCATGCGTGCAGAGAAATACGGCACATCCGTAAGAGATGTCCCAACCGTCGATGCTTCCACTACAATGAGCTAGGGCACATCCAAGTAGACTACCCTAACTTAATTCCAAAAGATCTTGAGCCTCCAAGAAAACGAAGCTACACAAGTATAGTCTTTGGAACTATAGAGATATCAAATTAAGATGGAGACCTAGAACCCACTACACCTCTTCAGGATGACTAAAAAACCTAGAAATTTTATCGTCATGTAATACAACTTGTATTGGAATAAACCTTACTCTTGTACTATAGTTAACCCGAGTTATATGAGTTGCATCAATTTTGAGCCTAGAACTTAGAAGTAATTAGAGATACGTTAGCAAGGAATGTCAATTACAACTTTCAATGAATTTCTCTTAAGTTGTTCTTCTCAACTAATATAGATTGGGCCTTACCAGAATGTCAAAGGTTGGGAGTATTCTTTAGTATTACAAGCAAAGTCGATTGACCATGGATCTCATTCTAGATCTAAAAAGAGCACAATTTGGAAACAGAGTTTCCAAGATAAAGGACCACTTCGATCTGCTAAAAGGATCCTAGGGCAATTCCATCTAAAGAAGAAAATCCTGCCAAAGACAACCAAGAATCTTGTGACCACAAGTAATAAAGTTCTGCGCTGTTTCTATAGCAAGGAGCTAGGTCATTTCAAAAGGGAATGTCCAAAGTACCCTAAACATTGATGCTCCTAATGCCTAAATATTGGACATATCCATGTCAATTGTCCTAACAGGACTCAAAGAGAACTTGAACTTACAAGAAATGAAGTTGTACAAGCTTCCGTAATCTAGAACCCACCACGAAATTATCAGATACTTAGGAAGAAAGCCTAGAAGCTATTCATGAGAAGTAACTACAATAAAATTTTCTCTTATGATCCAGTCTCGGATATATCAAATACAATAAGTTGTTTTTTTTAAAAACCGCATGCTTATCGATGGTCAAAGTGTTGCAACGAATGCGTGATGGATTCTACCCCACAGGTTCCAAGTTGAAACCATTAGTTTCTTTCGAGAGGAGCACATCTCGAGTTCTCTAAGAAGGGGGAGAGGATGTAATAAACCCCCCCCTCGCGTGTCCTATAGGAGGCCCCCCTATAATTTTCATTAAAATTAAAAAAATTTATTATCTCCTCCCCCTGTCGACGTCGAACAGGTGGTGGGGGGTGGAAGAAGTAGCAACACAACAACCAAATCTTGAGCACCATGCTCATTGCACGAGAGGCCAAATTGCACACTCAGGAGAAGTCGCAATTGCAGATGATGACAATGATGTGGATGACGACGACGATGATGAGGGGGAAGGTCACGTGCCCTACAAACCCTCGGGGCCACCTCGTTGAGTCTGCGCCCACTTTGGGGGGTTGAGAACCCCACCACCGTGCAAACGTGACATGTGGTGGGTGGGGATGAGACACCACCACCACCACCCCATAACACCTCCCCCGCACCTCCCCCATTATAAATTTCTCCCCACCCCCTCCCTTATGGCAAGAGAAGAGGATGCCTGGGAATGTTGTCTCTCTGATGAGAGAAAGAGAGAGAGAGAGAGAGAGAGAGAGAGAGAGAGAGAGAGAGAGAGAGAGAGAGAGAGAGAGAGAGAGAGAGAGAGAGAGAGAGAGAGAGAGAGAGAGAGAGAGAGAGAGAGAGAGAGAGAGAGAGAGAGAGAGAGAGAGAGAAACCTCTAGAAGGTTCCAGAAATTCCCTCCCATAAGAGGGGTTCATACACAGGCACTTGCAATTGCATATGCTCCCACCCTCCATCACTTGCTCTTGTTTGGGAGGCCTCAATTGCAGACTCCTTGCTCCCTCTTTGCGGAATTTCTCTGCAAGGATAGGTAGTCCAGCAAGGTCTTCTACCAAGGATGCACACAACTAGGCCATTTCCCAAGGTGCCTCGATTTATCAATTGAGTCCTTGGCCCGGGATAGTACAAATCTTCATCTTAGTTAAGAGATTCATAAGCTGAAAATATGGATCCAAAATGAAGAGTGACACGCACCAATGGTAATCCCCCATCTGACAACAGATCCACTGGCTAAGGCATTGCACTTAATACAAATACAATGTTGGATATGGATAGTTCGTCTCCAAAAACCGAAGTACTAATTGCCATCTCCTCTAATCGTTGTGAGTCATACATTATATCACCTTGGCATGCACATGAAATCATTTAAATGAGTAGCTTGAAATTATTTTTCAATGGCTATGAGTTTGTAGTGAATCGTAGAATAATTTTTTTGCATTAGGTCCACTATAACCATAAATGACCTTGCATAGATTTATTCATATGGTACATTGAAATTCACACAAATCCTTATACCAAATAAAATCATTAAAATGGTTAAAATTCATCTCAAATATTCGCAAGACTAAGTTTTCAAAATGCATGTATCAAGAGAAGTTAATTGCCCCTGGATGCTATGCGATAAATTCATAAATAGTGAGAACAGCATATATGGTTCCAAAGTATTGTCGACTCCCCTTTCTTGCAAATAGTAGCTATGTTTTAACCACATCAAAGGTATATGTTGTAGCTTGCACACCTAATCGATTGCATGGGAAGAAACCTAGTCTAAAAGAAATTCATTTTAGAAACTCTAGATCTATGCCCAAGCTCTTGCCAATATCATGAACTGATAGCCCATGTTTGATAGATTGGGATCTTGATGATGTGTGTAGTTAGCACAAATAATGACCATAAGGATTAAAACTAAGATGCCTTGAGATCCGTCTCTTGTTAATTACTAGTTTCATCAATCCAATTCGAGGTTACGCTAGATACAAACAACAAGTCTAGGCCTCAAAGGAAACTGGAGAGCTCAAGGATTAGGAAACCCTAAGTCAAAGGAAAGACCAATGATTTTATACTTGTTTGGGAAGAAGGTTGGGCTGTTTATCATTGTAAGTGATCAATAGATCTTACATCTTGTATAGTTGTATGAGACCTTAACATACGCCTTAGCTAAGGGAAGTGTTAAGTAAAATTTTGCATAGTATCGCTCTTAGATCCCAAGGGTGAGAGCGAATATGCAGATGGAAATGTTATCTCATCTATTCTTGCATTGTTTGGAAAAATACAATTGATTTTTTTGGTTAATCAAACAACATCCTAAATGTTTTTACATTCAAGTCGTTTGGATTATTATTCCAAGTGCTTGTGATTGATGGTAAATTCATGGTAGGGGTCTGTGAGATGACGAATTTCCATGGGGATGAAGGAATGTTTTCTTGGAAGATGATATTAGGGATGACTTTCTTGATTGTGCTTGATTCTTAAATGATTTAATTAAGGAGATGTTCTTTACACATGTGAATCATCTCCATGATCGCACCAGGATCAACCCATAAAGGATACTGCTCAATTCGCGGGCCGAAGGTCGAGTGGTGTGAAAAGGCCAACCACGGGAATAATGTTTCATTCCTAGGAACCTTGTGGGTGAGGTGGAGATTTGGACACCCCTTGCCAAGTCTGGAATGGATTTGAAGACCTCCGTGGCACCAACATCTGTGGCGTTGGAAGATCCTATTCTAGATAAAGGATGGAAATTGTGGTGCCATGTGATTTGGACGAGTTACTTTTGTAGGGTAGAAGGGATATATAATTTCTCCTGTAGGGTATGTATTTGATATATCCGAGACTGGATCATCAGAGAAAATTTTATTGTAGTTACTTCTCATGAATATCTTCTAGGTTTTCTTCCTAAGTATTTGATAATTTCGTGGTGGGTTCTGGATCACGGAAACTTGTACAACTTCATTTCTTGTAAGTTCAAGCTCTCTTTGAGTCCTGTTAGGACAATTGACATGGATATGTCCAATATTTAGGCACTAGGAGCATCAGTGTTTAGGGTGCTTTAGACATTCCCTTTTGAAATGACCTAGCTCCTTGCTATAGAAACAGTGCGGAACTTTATCACTTGTGGTCACAAGATTCTTGGTTGTCTTTGGCAAGATTTTCTTCTTTTTACGGAATTGCCCTAGGATTCTTTTAGCAGACCGAAGTGGTCATTTATCTTGGAAACTCTATTTCCAAATTGTGCTCTTTTTAGATCTAGAATGAGATCCATGGTCAATCGATTTTGCTTGTAATACTAAAGAATACTCCCAAGCTTCGACATTCTGGTAAGGCCCAATCTATATTAGTTGAGAATAACAACTTAAGAGAAATTCATTGAAAGTTGTAATTGACATTTCTTGCTAAAGTATCTCTAATTACTTGTAAGATCTAGGCTCAAACTTGATGCAACTCATATAACTTGGGTTAACTGTAGTACAAGAGAAAGGTTTATTCCAATACAAGTTGTATTACATGATGATAAAATTTCGAGGGTTTTTAGTCATCTTTAAGAGGTGTAGTGGGTTCTAGGTATCCATCTTCATCTGATTTCTCTATATTTCCAAAGACTACACTTGTGTAGCTTCGTTTTCTTGGAGGATCAATATCTTCTGGACTTAAGTTAGGGTAGTCTACTTGGATGTGCCCTAGCTCATTGTAGTGGAAGCATCGACTGTTGGGACATCTCTTACGGTTTTGCTATATTTCTTTGCACACATGGCATCTCTTGTCCTGATCTCGAAAATCATCTTCATCACAATTACCCGTTTTAAGTTCTTGGATGATTGGCTTTGGTCAAAGTAATGCATCTTGCAAGTATGTTGGATGCATTGCTTCAAGACACTGGTTCAAAGGAGTGTTTAGGCCATGGCAAAACTTGGATACTTGTTGTGCAATATCTATAGGTGGTGCATATTTTAGTAGGGTTAAAAACTTTGAGTAGTAGGCTTCCAAGGTTAATTCCAACAACTTTAACTTGAAGAATTCATTCATCCTCAAGGTCTAGTTGGTTGGTAGAAGGTATCATTTGCGTACAATATCTTTCAGGTAAACCCAGGTGATAGTGGCTTTAGAAATACCTTGATCTTTGCACCAATACTTCTACGAACCCTGGCGAACTAAGTTAAGTTTGGCTATCATTGCGTGATTGGCAGAAGCAATTTCTGTAGTAGAGAAATAATCATTCATCAACTCAATCCATGTTTCCACCTCCGCTACGATGTGTATTCCTTTTCCACCAAACTCGAGTGCCTTAATCTACTTGAGAAGGAATTTATTCTCTTGCATGTCAGTATTCATGGGTGCAGAAGTTGCATGACAATCAAGCCATACTGCTTAGGTTATTCTATTTAGGATATGTCTATGAGCCATACATTAATCAATCACATATCATTACGAAGTTTTGCTCTGATACTAATTGTAATGTGCCTACCTAGTTGCTATCTAGGCATGTTTTTAGCTTTCTGAATCTAAGCATTGTTTCCCAACATTCCCATGGAATGTTATTGGGTTTGTCGCCTAGGGCTTCTCGAGTTCACCTCGCAATGGAATGTTCACGGTCGGAATGCACTGGGATTGACCTCAAATTTGGGTCCCTAATGATCAAGGTCTCCTCACAACATTCTAGTATCGGGTCTTGGATATCCTACTTTACATAGAGATACCCGAGCCAAAGAAGATCCATGCCACACTTGGTTCAAAGAGAATGGGAAAGGAGAGGGATGCGTCTCTCAACCTCTCTACCCATAGGGCATAGTCCCATTCTGGTCCCCTAAAACTGCATGAATTTGGGTTCTAACCTAATAAATTTTAAGGGTTAGTAAAACCTTGTGGGAAGCCTCCCAGATCTCTAGGACCACTCTACCGTAAGGCAGACCCGTTCGGGGTTCCGCCCACCCACTTCCCTCAAAAGGCATTCTTTAGTTATGTAATTAGGTCCTACTACAATTATGTGTGATATTTAAAATGAGCTTCCTTAATTAAGCCTTTTAGGAAACAAAGTTCGTTTACATAATTTATAGCACAGACACAAAAAACAGAGCAAACAGTCCTTTAAACAAGTTCAAAGAAGTTCCTTAACTTATCTTTAAGTTAATCTTTGTCTCCTACCCATACATGAGAAATTATATATCCCTTCTACCCTGCAAAAGTAACTCATCCAAATCACATGGCACCACAATTTCCATCCTTTATCTAGAATAGGATCTTCCAACACCACAAACATTGGGGTCACGGAGATCTTCAACTCCATTCCAGACTTGGTAAGGGGTGTCCAAAGCTCCACCTCACCTGGAAGCTACCTAGGAGTGAAACATTATTCCTGTGGTTGGCCTTTTCACCACTCAACCTTAGGCCTGTGAATCAAGCAATACCCTTTATGGGTTGATCCTAGTGCGATCATGGAGGTGATTCACACGTGCAAAGAACCTTTCCTTAATTAAATCATTTAAGAAACAAGCACAGTCAAGAAAGGCAGCCCTAATATCATCTTCCAAGAAACATTCCTTCATCCCCATGGCAATTTGTCATCACAGACCCTTGCCATGAATTTACAATCAATCACAAGCACTTGGAATAATCATCCCAATGATAATCCAACAATCAATTGAATGTAAAAGCATTTAGGATATTGTTTGATCAACCAACAAAATCAATTGTATTTTTCCTAACAATGCAAGAATAGACGCGATAACATTTCCATCCGCATCTTCGCTCTCACCCTTGGGATCTAAGAGTGATACTATGCAAAATTTTACTGAACACTTCCTTTCCTCAGCTAAGGTATATGTTAAGGTCTCAAACAACTATACAATATGTAAGATCTATGGATCACTTACATTGATCGATAGCAACCTTCTTCCCAAACAAGTATAAAAGCATAAGTTTTTCCTTTGACTTAGGGTTTCCTAATCCTTGAGCTCTCCACTTGCCTTTGAGGCTTGGAGTTGTTTTTTGTATCTAGTCTAACCTCGAATTGGATTGATGAAACTAATTAACAACAAATGGATCTCAAGGCATCTTAGTTTTAATCCTTATGGTCATTGCTTGTGCTAACTATGCACATCATCAAGATCTCAATCTATCGAACATGGGCTATCGGTTCATGATATTAGCAAGAGCTTGGGCAAAGATCTTGGGCAAAGATCTAGAGTTTCTAAAATGAATTTATTTTAGACTGGGTTGCTTCCCATGCAATCCATCAGATGTGCAAGCTACAACATATACCTTTGATGTGGTGAAAACATGCATACTATTTGCAAGAAAGGAGAGTCGCAAAACCTTATATGCTATTTACGCTATGTATGAATTTATCGCATAGCATCTAGGGGTAATTAACTTCTCTTGATACATGCATTTTGAAAACTCACTCTTGTAAATATTTGAGATGAAGTTTAACCCTTTCAATGATTTTATTTGGTACAAGGATTTGTGTAAATTTCAGTGCACCATATGCATAAATCAATGCAAGGTCATTTATAGTTATGGTGGACCTAATGTGGAAAAATTATCCTACAATTCCCTATAAATTCATAGCCATTGAAAAATAATTTCAAGCTACTCATTTAAATGATTTCATGTGCATGCCAAGGTGATATAATGTATGATTCAACGATTAGAGGAGATGGCAATTAGTACTTGGGTTTTCGGAGATGAACTATCCATACCCAACATTGTATTTGTATTAACTGCAATGCCTTGGCCGGCGGCTCTATTGTCGGATGTGGGATTACCACTGGTGCGTGTGACTCCTCATTTTGGATCCATATTTTAAGCTTATGAATCTCTTGATTAAGATGAAGATTGGCCAAGGACTCAATTGATAAATCGAGGCGTCTTGGGAAATGGCCTAGTTGTATGCGTCCTTGGTAGAGGACTTTGTTGGACTATCTATCCTTGTAGAAATTTTCCGTGAAGAGGGACCATGGATTTTGCAATTGAGGCCTCTTGAACAAGAGCAAGTGATGGAGGGTGGGAGCGTATGCAATTGCCGGCTCGTCTGTATGAACCCCTCTTATTGGACGGAATTTTTGGAATCTTCCAAAAGTCTCTCTCTCTCTCTCTCTCTCTCTCTCTCTCTCTCTCTCTCTCTCTCTCTCTCTCTCTCTCTCTCTCTCTCTCTCTCTCTCTCTCTCTCTCTCTCTCTCTCTCTCTCTCTCTCTCTCTCTCGTTAGAGGGACAACGTGCCCAGGCTTCCTCTTGTCTTGCCATGGGGGGAGGGGGGGAGGAATTTATAATAGGGGAGGTGGGGGGAGGTGTTATGGGGTGGTGGTGGTGGTGTCTCACCCACACCCACCACCTGTCATGTTTGCATGGTGGCACAGTTCTCAACCCTTCAAATGGGCCGCGGACTGAGCGAGGTGGCCATGGGGGTTGATAGGCCACGTGGCCTCCCCCCTCATTATCATCATCATCATCAACATCATTGACGTCATCTTCTACTTCTCCCCCCCTCCCTGCCACCTATTCAACATCGGCAAGAGGGAGAAGATTAAAAAAATTCCTTTAACTTTAATGAAAATTATAGGGGTGTTCCTATAGGACATGCAAGGGGGGGGGGGGGGTTTATTACATCCTCTCCCCCTTAGAGAACTCGAGATGTTCTCCTCTCGAAAGAAACTAAGGGTTTCAACTTGGAACCTATGGGGTAGAACCCATCATGCATTCGTTGCAACACTTTGACCACTCATAAGCATGTGGTCTTTTAAAACAACAACTTATTGTATTTGATATATCCGAGACTGGATCATCAGAGAAAATTTTATTGTAGTTACTTCTCATGAATATCTTCTAGGTTTTCTTCCTAAGTATTTGATAATTTCGTGGTGGGTTCTGGATCACGAAAACTTGTACAACTTCATTTCTTGTAAGTTCAAGCTCTCTTTGAGTCCTGTTAGGACAATTGACATCGATATGTCCAATATTTAGGCACTAGGAGCATCAGTGTTTAGGGTGCTTTAGACATTCCCTTTTGAAATGACCTAGCTCCTTGCTATAGAAACAGTGTGGAACTTTATCACTTGTGGTCACAAGATTCTTGGTTGTCTTTGGCAAGATTTTCTTCTTTAGATGGAATTGCCCTAGGATCCTTTTAGCAGACCGAAGTGGTCCTTTATCTTGGGAACTCTGTTTCCAAATTGTGCTCTTTTTAGATCTAGACTGAGATCCATGGTCAATCGGCTTTGATTGTAATAGTAAAGAATATTCCCAAGCTTCGACATTTTGGTAAGGCCCAATCTATATTAGTTGAGAAGAACAACTTAAGAGAAATTCATTGTAAGTTATAACTGTTATTCCTTGCTAAAGTATCTCTAATTACTTGTAAGTTATAGGCTCAAAATTGATGCAACTCATATAACTCAAGTTAACTATAGTACAAAAGTAAGGTTTATTCCAATACAAGTTGTATTACATGACGATAAAATTTCTAGGGTTTCCAGTCATCCTGAAGAGGTATAGCGGGTTCTAGGTCTTCATCTTCATCTTATTTCTCTATATTTCCAAAGACTGCACTTGTGTAGCTTCATTTTCTTGGAGGCTCAATATCTTCTAGACTTAAGTTAGGGTAGTCTGCTTGGATGTGCCCTAGCTCATTGTAGTGGAAGCATCGACGGTTGGGACATCTCTTAAGGATGTGCCGTATTACTCTGCACACATGGCATCTCTTATCCTAATCTCAGAAATTATCTTCGTCACAATTGCCCATTTTAAGTTCTTGGATCATTGGCTTTGCTTGAAGTAATGTGTCTTGCAAGTATGTTTGATGCATTGCTTCAAGATGGTGGTTCAGAGAAGTGTTCAGGTCATGGCAAAACTAGGATTCCAAGGTCAATTCCAACTTCTTTAACTTGAAGAATTCATTCATCCTCAAGGTCTAGTAGGTTGGCAGAAGGTATCGACTGCATACAACATCTTTTAGCTGAACCCAGGTGACAGTGGCTTTAGAAATACCTTGATCTTTGCACCATTACTTCCACCATATCAACTCAGGCCAACTAAGTTAAGTTTGGCTATCATTGTGTGATTGGCAGAAGTAGTTTCCACAGTAGAGAAATAATCATTCATCGACTCAATCCATGTTTCCACCTCTGCTATGACATCTATTTCTTTTCCACCAAACTCAAGTGCCTAAATATGCTTGAGAAGGAATTTCTTCTCTTGCATGTGAGTATTCATGGGTACAAAAGGTGCTTGAAAATCAAGCCATACCACTTAGGTTATTCTATTTAGGATATGTCTACGAATCATACATTAATCAATCACATATCATTACAAAGTTTCACTCTGATACCAACTAATGTGCATGCCACCCTCGTGACTGTCCATGCATGGTTTTAGCGGTCCATCGAGAGAAGAATCTAATTGTCGTTGCTTGGCACACCCATGGAATGTTACGGGGTTCGTCGCCTAGGGTTTCTCGAGTCTTCCTTACAATGGAATGTTCGTGGTTCAAACCACTGGGATTGATCTCAAATTTGGGTCCTTAATGGTCAAGGTCTCCTGACAGCATTCTAGCGTCGAGTCTCGGATATCCTACTTTACATAGAGACACCCAAGTCGAAGCAAATGCATGCTGCACTTGGTTCAAAGAAAATGGGAAACTAGAGGGGTGCGTCACTGAACCTCTCTACCCATAGGGAATAGTCCCATTCCGGTCCCCTAAAACTACATGAATCTGGGTTCTAAACCTAACAATTTCTAAGGGTATATTAGTAAAACCTTGTGAGAAGCCTCCCAGTTCTTTGGGACCACCCTATGGTAAGGCGAACTTGTCATGGGTCTCACCCACCCGCTTTCCTCAATAGGCATTCTTTAGTTATTTAATTAGGCCCTACTACAATTATGTGTGGTATTTAAAATCAGCTTCCTTGATTAAACCTTTTAAGAAACAGGGTTGATTTGCATAATTTATAGCACAGAATCGAATACAAAGCAAGCACTTCTTTAAAAAAGTTCAAATAAGTTCCTTATCTTCTTGTCTCCTACCCATACAAGAGAAATTATATGCCACTTTTTCCCTCTACAAAAGTAACTCATCCAAATCACATGGCACCACAATTTCCATCCTTTATCTAAAATAGGATCTTCCAACACCACAGACGTTGGGCCACGAAGGTCTTCAACTCCATTCCAAACTTGGCAAGGGGTGTCCAAAGCTTCACCTCACCCGCAAGCTACCTAGGAGTGAAACATTATTCTCATGGTTGGCCTTTTCACCACTCAACCTTGGGCCTGTGAATCGAGCAATACCCTTTATGGGTTGATCCTGGTATGATCATGGAGGTGATTCACACGTGCAAAGAGACTTTCCTTAATTAAATCATTTAAGAATCAAGCATAGTCAAGAAAGGCAGTCCTAATATCATCTTCCAAGAAAACATTCCTTCATCCACATGGCAATTTGTCATCACATACCCCTACCATGAATTTACCATCAAAATCACAAGCACTTGGAATAAACATCCAAAGGACAATCCAACAATCAATTGAATGTAAAAGCATTTAGGATGTTGCTTGATCAACCAACAAAACCAATTGTATTTTTCCAAACGCACTGGAATTGACCTCAAATTTGGGTCCCTAATGGTCAAGGTCTCCTCACAGCATTCTAGTGTCGGGTCTTGGATATCCTACTTTACATAGAGATACCCAAGCTGAAGCAAATCCATGCCACACTTGGTTCAAAGAGAATGGGAAACAAAAGGGGTGCATCGTTCACCGTAGTCATAGTCCCCTTTTGATCCCCTAAAACTACATGAATTTGGGTTCTAACCTAATAATTTTGAAGGGTTGATAAAACCTTGTGGCCTCCCAGATCTCTAGGATCACTCTGCCGTAAGGCAGACCTGTCGGGGGTTTCGCCCACCTGCTTCCCTCAATAGGCGTTCTTTAATTATGTAATTAGGTCCTACTACAATTATGTGTGACATTTAAAATCATCTTACTTAATTAAGCCTTTTAGGAAACAGAGTTCTTTTGTGTAATTTATAGCACATGCACGAATACAGAGTAAGCAATTCTTTAAACAAGTTCAAACAAGTTCCTTAACTTATCTTCACGTTAATATTTGTCTCTTGCCCATATAGGAGAAATTATAAATCCCTTCTACCCTGCAAAAGTAACTCGTCCAAATCACATGGCACCACAATTTCCATCCTTTATCTATCCAAAGCTCCACCTCACCCACAAGCTGCCTAGGAGTGAAATATTATTCCCATGGTTGGCCTTTTTCACACCACTCGACCTTCGGCCTGTGAATCGAGCAGTACCCTTTATGGGTTGATCCTGGTGCGATCATGGAGGTGATTCATACATGCAAATAACCTTTCCTTAATTAAATCATTTAAGAATCAAGCACAATCAAGAAAGTCAGCCCTAATATCATCTTCTAGGAAAACATTCATTCATCCCCATGGCAATTTGTCATCACAGACCCCTACCATGAATTTACCATCAATCAAAAGAACTTGGATAATCATCCAAACGACAATCCAAGAATCAGTTGAATGTAAAAGCATTTAGGATGTTGTTTGATCAACCAACAAATCAATTGTATTTTTTCAAACAATGCAAGAATAGATGCGATAACATTTCCATCTGCATATTCGCTCTCACCGTTGGGATCTAAGAGCGATAAAATGCAAAATTTTACTTAACACTTTCTTCCCTCGGCTAAGGTGTATGTTAAGGTCTCATACAACTATACAAGATGTAAGATTTATTGATCACTTACATTGATCAACAGCCCAACCTTCTTCCCAAACAAGTATAAAAGCATCGGTCTTTCCTTTGACTTAGGGTTTCCTAATCCTTGAGCTCTCCACTTGCCTTTGAGGCCTGGAGTTGTTGTTTGTATCTAGCCTAACCCTGAATTGGATTGATGAAACTAGTAATTAGGTGATGGATATCAAGGCATCTTAGTTTTAATCATTATGGTCATTGTTTGTGCTAACTATGAACATCATCAAGATCCTAATCTATTAAACATGGGCTATCGGCTCATGATATTAAGAGCTTGGGAAAAGATCTAGAGTTTCTAAAATGAATTTATTTTAGACTGGGTTGCTTCCCATGCAATCCATCAGATGTGCAAGCTACAACATATACCTTTGATGTGGTGAAAACATACCTACTATTTGCAAGAAATGGGAGTTGCCAATACTTTGGAACCTTATATGTTGTTTACGTTATGTATGAATTTATCGCATAGCATTCAGGTGTAATAAACTTCTCTTGATACATGCATTTTGAAAACTCAGTCTTGCAAATATTTGAGATGAAGTTTAACCCTTTCAATGATTTTATTTGGTACAAGGATTTGTGGAATTTCAATGCACCATATGCATAAATCTATGCAATGTCATTTATGGTTATGGTGGACCTAATGCGGAAAAATTATCCTATGATTCTCTACAAACTCATAGCCATTGAAAATAATTTCAAACTACTCATTTAAATGATTTCATGCGCATGTCAAGGTGATATAATCTATGTTGAGAAATAACAAATGATGTATGCTCTAGGAAGAGATGTCCTAAATCCCATATGCATAGTGAGGATAGTGGAGAAGCTGGAATGCTATAAAGACATGTACTTGGTTCACTTTTAAACGTAATGCTATTGTCCTTTAAATTAAGTGTCATTGTCATTGTCCTTATACACATGAATGTGTTTATGAGTCCAAGTCTCAATCTTGGAACCTAATTCACTTGTGTGACAATTGGTCTTGTCTACTAGTCTATGTCTTCATGAGTTTGTACTTTGAGTTCCAACCTCCATAGCTGCAAGCATGCTCTAGATCCGTGTTTTCTCACATGGTATCAAAGTGCAGCAAAGCATGGATTACCATGTGCTAGCTCATCTCTCTTCCCCTATAGGTCTCCTCTCACTCCTCCCAGCTCATCTCCAACCATCTCCAGCTTAGCTTGAGTGCATAAACTCCATTTCCTCACTTTTGTCCATCTTGACTAGTTGGCAGCCATAGCCAACAGGACTTGCAAACATTTGAGCTCCTTGATCTCATAGTAGAGGCCATATCTCCACAAATTTTCTTCTAGACATGTCTTTCTAGACTCCTTGTGCTCCTTCCTAGCACTTTACAGTGCAACATTGGTCTCTCCAGGCTCGAGCATTGTGTCTGCATCAGCACATTGTCATATTGATCCCTCTCAGTGGTCGTACCATCAGTTCTTTCCCTGCGCACTATGCACAACCCTGTGAGTATAGGGTTTCTAAAGCCTACTCTATAGGGGCACCTTCTCACCAAATATCTTGTAGAATGGATCACGTATTGTGGAGCTGCTACGACTGATTTATCAAACGCCTGTGGAAACCCTAGTGCAGGACTCCATAGCCTTGAGCTTCAAGCTCATAAACAACTTGAAATTCTCACTCATGACAAGCTACTACCACTCTAATTTGAGTCTACACTCAGTTCTCAGCAAACCATCACATCAAATCAACAAGCAAGAGGCAGATCAAGCATTGACATCCATCACTAAGCTCAAGAATAGTATCTATTGATACTCAACTAGTGTCATTTGACACTGATCTTCTTGTGTCTCTTGACACATTGACCTACAATTTTTTGCTGGCTGTTTAAAGCTGATAAGCATGACAGAGCTTGAGCAAATAACAAAGTTCAACAGTGAGGGATTTCATGCCTGGAAGGAGAAAACCATGTACCATCTCATGAGGAAAGACCTCTAGGATCTCTTTGAGGAAGATGATGTCGATGACAATGCTAAAGAGGAAGATGTTGTAGAAGACCAATCTAAAACAAAGGCATGGAAGAAGTTGAACAACAAAGCTCTAGGTATTATTGCCTGGGGTCTATCAGATGATGTATTATACCACATCTCTGGCATCATGGATGCAAAGAAGGCAAGGGAAGAACTTGACAAGATCTTTGGTACACAAGCAAAGAACTCGAAGGAAAAATTACTTATGTAGTCTTATAAGTTGGATGTAAAAGATAGTTCATCTATGACTATACACATCATTAAGTTCAAGAGCCTTAAAGCTCAGCTAGCAACTCTTAAAAAGAACATTGATGAAGATGAGGCAATAGTAGTGCTACTTGCTAGTGTTAATCATGAACCGTATGAGAACCTTGTTTCAACACTAAGTAATGTTCCTAGTCTCTCACTCAAAGACATTGAGCACTCACTGCTTGATGGAGAAAGAAAATTTAAAAGCAAAGATGTAAAAGAAACTAGTTCAAGGGAAAATCTCTTATACACCAAAGGAGCTGTTGGACCCAAAGGAAGAGGTTGAGGATTCAACACTAACAACAAAAGTTAGATGACATGCCATTACTATGATAAGACTGGACCAGTGAATGCTTTCATAAGAAAAGAGCACAGTAGATGCAAAATGACCACCACCAAAGTCAATTCATGAATGAAGAAAAAGAAGAAGAAGATGCTTCCGTTACCATCAACAACTCTAACAGATTATTCTAAGGAATTTTGTTCCTATAGTGGATCTCTATGTTTCCCTTAGTGGATTTACTTTGTAAAAACCCTTGCCAAAGATGTAAAGTCTCAAGCTTTAACTTGACTAGGCTGCCTATGAGCTAGTCTCCTGGGCAAGGTTATCTATAGGGGGGGCAAAAGCTAGCAAGTGTAGGGACTCATCATTTGAGGGGGCGTGTTGAGAAATAACAAATGATGTATGCTCTAGGAAGAGATGTCCTGAATCCCATATGCACAGTGAGGATTGTGAAAAAGTTGGAATGCTATAAAGACAAGTACTTGGTTCACTTTTAAATGTAATGCTATTGTCCTTTCAATCAAGTGTCAATGTCATTGTCTTTACACACAAGAATGTGTTTATGAGTCTAAGTCTCAATCTTGAAATCTAATTCACTTGTGTGAAAATTGGTCTTGTCTAGTCTATGTCTTCGAGTTTGTACTTTGAGTTCCAACCTCCATAGCTGTAGCCATGCTCTAGATCCGTGTTTTCTCACAATCTATGACTCAATGATTAGAGGAGATGGCAATTAGTACACCTAGGTTTTCAGAGAAAAACTATCCATACCCAACATTGTATTTGTATTAACTGCAATGCCTTGGTCAGTGGCTCTATTGTCGGATGTGGGATTACCATTGGTGCGTGTCACTCTTCGTTTTGGAGCCATATTTTCAGCTTATGAATCTCTCAACTATGATGAAGATTCTTATTATCCCCGTCCAAGGACTCCATTGATAAATCGAGGCATCTTGGGAAATGGCCTAGTTGTGTGTGTCCTTGGTAGTAGAGGACCTTGCTTGGACTACCTATCCTTGTAAAGAAATTCTATGAAGAGGGAGTAGGGATTCTGCAATTGAGGCCTTCCGAACAAGAGCAAGTGATAGAGGCTAGGAGTGTATGCAATTGCGGGCTTGTGTGTATGAACCCCTCTTATGGGAGGGAATTTCTAGAACCTTCCAAAATTTTCTCTCTCTGTCTCTCTCTTGTCAAAGAGACAACATGCCCAAGCATCCTCTTCTCTTTCCATGGGGGAGGGTGGGTTTATAATGGGGGAGGTGGGAGGGAGGGTTATGGGGTGGTGGTGGTGGTATCTCACCCCACCCACCACCTATCATGTTTGCATGGCGGCAAGGTTCTCAGCCCCCCAAGTGGGCCATAGAATGAGCAAGGTGGCCAAGGGGGGTGATAGGCCACATGGCCTCCCCCCTCATCATCATCATCGTCATCCACATCATTGTCATCATCTTCTACTTCTCCCACCCCCCCCCCCCCCCAAGCCACCTATTCATCGGCATCAATAGGGGGGAAGAGATCAAAAAAATTTCTTTAATTTTAATGAAAATTATAAGGGGGGGTTCCTATAGGACACACAAGGGGGCGGGGGGGGGGGGGGATATTACAACTTGAAGAGGAATCTATGGTACACATCAAGGAATTTGACCTAATATGTTATGGTAGTGGGTTTGACAATACCTACCATCTCTTATGGTTCTCTAGTACCCTTAAAGGGGAGAAAAAATGGTATAGAAGTTTACCTAGAAGAGCCATAAGCTCAATCAAGAGCTCTATGACTTGTTTTTGGATGAGTTCCAAAATGCTTTGCCTATGGCTCATTGCCTATGGATGTTCTTGGGAAGCTCTTGGATGTTAAGAGGTATGCTTATATTACCTCACCCCATAGCTATGTGGGAGGTCCAAAACAAGGATGCCTCAAGCAAAGATTTGATTAATTGTTGATACGTGTCTCTAAGGGTGGGTTCACACTTGCACAGTGGACAAAAGGGTGAAAAATCCCCTTTTCCACCCATCTACAAGGATTTCCCAAGAGTTGTTCACCATCTCATTCACATTAGTGGTGGACAAGGAAAGGATCCAAAGAGAAGACATGGCATGAAGGAGAAGTATCCGTGCTGGGTAGGCCGGAAGAGAGGAGCAAAAACTTGGCCATGATGTGTCAAAAAAGGCCCCTAATTTTTTTGGCCTTCCACCATGTGTGTGAACATACAGTTTTCCATGCTGAAATTTGATTGGCCATCTGTATTTGGGATGCCTATTTGTCTACCAGGTCTGAACCCACCCTAAGTTTAGATGGTTTATCCTTCTCAAAAATAGTCATTTAAGAAATAGAGTTGGAAATTGTAAAAATTGCATGTCGCAGTGAATAGAATCTGAGAAAGAGATAGAGAGTACACAACAAATAAGAGGAGAATTAAAAAAATTTCTTTAGCTCCAAACAGCTCATACGAAGATGGCTCTGTCCACCCGTGTGCTTCCACTGTGAAGCTTAGATGGCGATCTAGATAGAAGATAGGTGAAGAGCTTAAGGCTAGCTAGAATAACTCTAACTAGTAGATGATGGATGACTGTGAAGGGGTTTAGCTTTTATAGCCTACAAAGGTGGTTAGGTTTGCTTGACTAACCTACCATATGAGCATCCACTAGTCGGCCAGGGAATATTCCCTTTACCATCGGTGCTTCCCCTAGGCCCCCACTAGGGGGGCCGTTGGTACCTCCCAACCAAAAGCAACCCCCCTGGACCCCAAAATAGGGGCCCTTGATAACTCCCTTACCCCGCAACTTGATGCAATGTGCCTCGAGTTGCTATTAGCTTAACTACTCTATCTAACCTAAAGATGAGACCCACAATGTGGTGCGCAGATCGGACGCTGTATGCTCGCGTAGTGAATGCCGGAAGGTCCCCAAGAACAATGAACTCTACTTTTTGCACAAATTACAATGTAAAAAGCATGAACGACAAGAGCAAGAGACCAATTGTGTGCAATATCCCCCCATGCATTGTGTGAGCGCTCCACAAAGCATGTATTTTATGTATATTTCATCTTCATGCTCAAATAATAGCCCAATTCACAAAATAGCAAGCTTTTAGCTTTTGAGTTTGCTTTTACACAAAAATAGGAATAAAGCTAATGGACGGTGCCCAAAGAGTCTGGCACGCCCAATACAATGTCCAAATAGAAATAACATAATGGTGCGCCCATGCGCATACAAAATAATAATAAATAATCGATGCCTCAATAAATAGGCTTGACAAAATATAGGCGCTATCCTCCAATGCTTTCCTCCGCCACTGCTGCTATCTCTACACATCAACTGAAGCATTCACAATCGTTAGTAAAATAATACAATTAAACCGAAAAAAGTGAATACCTAGCAGTCTTCAGCTACATAAATAAATCAACTGGTTAGAAATAAATCCTAACCTTAATTTATTACGAGTGCTCACTCTAAACTCATAAACGTTTATTAATTTAATATGCATTTTGCGGAATCACCCGCTATGGAATCACCCATGTACACACTAAATTAATGAAACGCCCGAAAAGGACAGGCGTCCCCATCAACTTCTCGCACAAAGAATCCACTTTATGTATGAGCCCCGATCATCAAAGTTTACAGAATCCACCGTAAAACCTCACGGAATCCACCATGAAATATGCCTCCTAGCATCATACCCCCGGGGTGGGATAGCAATTGACCTCAATTGCTATTAGCTCAATGTGGAGCTAACAGAGTGGGGAAAGCATTTAAGTCTCTAGCGTGCATCCATTGTGCTTCCTCTACAGGATGGTTCTTAAATTTAACTAGATATCTAGAATATCTTCGGCCAGTTCTAGTGGTCATAAAGTCAGTGTCTATGATAGCTTCGGGTTCAAGTATTTCAATCTCTTCCTCTAATAAAGGTGGATTTTCATAAACAGGGTGTACAGGTAATTGGCCTCTAAATGGTCTCAATAAACTAATGTGGAATGTGTTGTGAATTTTCCAATGAGGTGGTAATTCTAACTTGAATGCATTGTCATTAATTTTATGAATGATTCTAAATGGTCCATAAAATCTAGGAGCTAATTTGACAACCAGATGTCTATCTACACTTTGTAGTTTACGTTTTTCTATTCTCAACCAAACATAGTCATCAACTTTGAAATTCATTGCTTGTCTTTTCTTGTTGGCTTGTTTGGTATATGATTGCTGGGCTTTGGCAATCATATCTTTAACCTCATCAAAAATAGTATTATGCATACTAGCAATATCATCAGCACTTTGAATTCTATTTGACAAAGATGCAACAAGTGTAGATAATCTATATCCATAAATCACTTCAAACGATGCTTTCTTTGTAGATGTGTGTGGTGTATTGTCATATGCAAACTGTAATAAATGCAAATGTGTGTCCCATGTCTAAGATTTAGAGATAGTATATGCACATAAAAGATCTAGAATTGTGCTGTTAGTGGCTTCTGTTTGTCCATTAGTTTCTGGATGAAATGCAGATGAGAAATCAATCTTGGTGCCTAGGTTAGCAAACAGAGTAATCCAAAAGTTGTTACAAAATCTAGAATCACAATCTAAAATAATAACTTTTGGCAATCCATGGTTAGTGAAAATAGTTTTCAAAAACACTTGTGCTGCTTGTGATGCTGTTAAAGTTTTCTTACATGGAATGAAATATGCTTGTTTACTAAATCTATCTACGACTGTCCAAATCATATCATGGTTAGATTTAGTATTAGGTAAACCAGTAATGAAATCCATAGAAATTTGTTCCCAAGGTTTAGATGGAATAGACAAAGGCATAAGTAATCCATACTGTTTACCATGATGTCTCTTAACTCTTTGACAAATCAAACATTCAGAAACAAAGTTAGATACATCAGTGTCCATATGCAGCCAATAAAAATCTTCAGTTAATGTACATAAGGTAGATATGATACCTCTATGACCTTGATATGGGAGACAATGAATCTCATTCAAAACAAAAGATCGGAATGGAATTGTAACACACAATCTCTTTTCATAAAACATAAATCCATCATTATATGATAATGAATCAATAGGAATCAAATTATTTTGAACTAATTTATTCCAATCAGCATGAAAAGTAATATCTTGATGATAAGTATCTTTCATAGCAATCAAAGAATCAAAAGACATAACAGAAATATTATGAATGGCAGGTCTTCTACTCAATGCATCAGCCACTACATTTTCTTTTCCGGGTTGATATTGAATGATAGGATGAAAATTTTGAATAAAGGATGCCCATTTGATATGACGGTCAGAGATTTGGGGTTGGCTAAGTAAATGTCTGATACTTTGCTGATCGGTCTTAATCATAAATTCTGAACCCATTAAGCAGTGTTTCCGCTGTCTTAATGCTTGTACAAATGCTAATTGTTCTTTCTCATATGTGGAATATTTCAGTTCAGAAGGTTTCAACTTACAACTAGAATAGGCTATAGGATGATTGTCTTGCATAAGTACAGCTCCTATTCCTGATCCACTAGCATCGGTCACTACTAGAAAGAATGATCTATTAAAATCAGGCAACTGTAGAATAGGGGCATGGGTTAATGCATGTTTCAATAAGTCAAAGGATTTCTGTTGATTTTCGGACCAATGATAGACAATACCTTTCTTCAGAAGTTTGGTTAATGGTAATGCAAGTAATGAAAAATTACGTACAAACTTCATATAGAAACTAGCAAGACCAAGGAATGAGCGTAACTCATGCACGTTTTTAGGTACAGGCCAATTTAATATTGCATCTATTTTCTTAGGATCAACTTTAATTCCATCACATGATACAATATGACCTAAATACTCAATTTCTGTTTTGATGAATTCACTCTTTTCAGGGTTTGCATACAGTTGATTATCTTTTAGTAGTTGGAAAACCAATGACAAATGCTCATAATGTTCTTTCTCATTTTGACTAAACACCAAAATATCATCAAAGAAGACAATTACACAATACTGATATTTCAGAAATATACAATTCATCATTCTACTAAACGTAGCAGGTGCATTAGTCAATCCAAATGGCATCACTAAAAATTCGTAATGACCAAACTGTGTTCTAAATGCAGTCTTGAATATGTCAGACTTATCTAGTCTCACCTGATGATAACCAGACTTAAGGTCTATTTTACTAAATATAGCAGATCCTTGCAGTTTGTCCATAAGGTCATCAACTCTAGGAATAGGATACATATTCTTTACAGTGATCTTATTTAAAGCTCGATAGTCAATGCACATACGATAGGTATTATTCTTTTTCTTGACTAACAGAACAGGTGCACCAAATGGAGAACTACTAGGTATAATCAATCCTCTATTTAGTAATTCCTCGACTTGACTCTAAATTTCCTTTTGCTCTATCTGGTTATGCCTATATGGTGCTTTGCAAGGTGGTTGTGTGCCAGGGATCAAATCTATCTTATGGTCTTCTGGACGTGAAGGAGGTAAACCAGGTGGTAGGTCTTCTGCAAAACAGTCCTTAAAATGTGCAAGAAATTCTTTATGCCTAGGGTGCATATGATTATATTTTACTTGCAGTTCATTCACCCAAATGAGATAGGATTTACTACTCTTGCGTAATGCACGTTTAGCTTGAGTATGCGAAAGCTGTGGAAAAACATTAGATGCATGCATACCATATAATGTAATAGATTTTCCTTGAAAATTAATATTCATTGAGTGTGTGGAATAATCTATATCTGGGTTATGCTGGTGACGCCAAGGCATACCTAAAATAATGTCACTCGACTGTAAATTTCTTCTTTCTGTGTATTGACCAATTTGAATCTCTAAGTCATGCACTTCCTGTGTACCATTATACCTAGTGCCTAAGAATGCAGCTTTGATGCGGTAATGCGTAGGTACAATCTATAACTTCAATTCTTTCACTAATTTTGCTGAAATAAAATCATGAGTGCTACCGTCATTATGCAAAATAATATTTTCCTTTCCATGCACCAAACATTTCATAGTCAATAAAGAATGTGGAGTTGGCATACCTGGCAAAGTATCCGAAGTATTAGTAGTGTCGTCCTCATCTTCTGTGAAATCGGGCATATCTTCATGTTCGTCTTCGTCCATTGCTCCAAGGTAGTTGATATGGGCAGGTGGCTTCTTTGAATGACAATTTGCTACTAGATGTCCAGGCTGGTGGCATTTATAGCATACTATTGGCTTGGCTTTGGTTACATTGTTTGCAATGGCGGGAAGTCTAGGGACATTAGGATTTGACTGTGGAATAGGCTTAGGGTTTTGATTGACATTGGATGGTAATGCAGGTGGTTTTGCCCAATTTTTACGGAAAGATGATGAAGAGAAACGACCTGGATTAAATCTTCTAAAGTTGGAATTGAATTTCTTAGATCCACAATTACCATTGGCTTGGAATTGCTGTGGACGTCTGTCTCTACCTCGTACCTTATCTTCAGTGTCGTGAGCTAGTGAAATGGCATCTTCAAGGGTAGCAGGCTTAAACATGTTAACTTCAGCGTAGTAATGCCCAAGGAGTCCAGACATATACTTACGCTTGTGTGTCGTTTCAGGTACGTCTTCAAGCATGCGTAGCTGGAGTAGTGCATTCCAAAAACGCTCTGTATATTGAGGAATAGGCTCACGATCCCGTTGCTGAAGAAGATCCCATTGCTTAATAGCTTTCTCATGAAATTGTGGAGGAAGGAAATTCTGCATGAACTTCTTCTTGAAATTCTCCCAAGTATCAGGACAATCTATACTCTTGCGTACTACAGTCCACCAAAGAGATGCTCTGTCCACTAAATGATTAGTGACACACTTGATTTTATCTTTTTCGGAAGAGCAAGAGACCAATTGGGTGCAATCTCCCCCCATGCATTGTGTGAGCGCTCCACAAAGCATGTATTTTATGTATATTTCATCTTCATGCTCAAATAATAGCCCAATTTACAAAATAGCAAGCTTTTAGCTTTTGAGTTTGCTTTTACACAAAAATAGGAATAAAGCTAATGGACGTTGCCCAAAGAGTCTGGCACGCCCAATACAATGTCCAAATAGAAATAACATAACCGTGCGCCCATGCGCATACAAAATAATAATAAATAATCGATGCCTCAATAAATAGGCACGACAAAACATAGGCGCTATCCTCCAATGCTTTCCTCTGCCACTGCTGCTATCTCTACACATCAACTGAAGCTTTCACAATCGTTAGTAAAATAATACAATTAAACCGACAAAAGTGAATACCTAGCAGTCTTCAGCTACATAAATAAATCAACTGGTTAGAAATAAATCCCAACCTTAATTTATTACGAGTGCGCTCTAAACTCATAAACGTTTATTAATTTAATATGCATTTTGCGGAATCACCCATGTACACACTAAATTAATGAAACGCCCGAAAAGGACAGGCGTCCCCATCAACTTCTCGCACAAAGAATCCACTTTGTGTATGAGCCCCAGTCATCAAAGTTTACGGAATCCACCATAAAACCTCACGGAATCCACCGTGGCACGGAATCCACCGTGAAATATGCCTCCTGGCATCACAATGGTCACCTTTTTTCTATTTGGTCACATAGATCTCATCTAACATATAAGTCAGGACTCAACCAATATCCAAGTTCACATATGGCTTCTCCTCATAATGGGGGCCTTACAACTTTGAGCACCGTGGATCATTGGTGGCACCTTATGAGGGTGGGGCATTGAGCATATCTAACACCCCCCCAATGTCCATGAAGTATCTCCTCGACCCAATGCCGAGTCTATAAAGATGAAATTGAAGCAGATCCTTCATAAGTGCTTTGGTGAAGATATCCACTCCATTCTCCTCTCTGTTGGACAATAGACTAGTTTCACTATCCCATCCTCGATCAAATCATGCACATAGTGATAATGGATCTCTATATGTTTGGTGCGGGCATGAAACATTGGATTTTTGGCAATGGTGATGCAACTCTAATTGTCACATCTTAGCATAGTTGGTTCTTCATTATGCACTCCCATATGCCATAGGATCCTTCTCAACCATATTGCTTCACATGCAACAAAACAATTTGCCTTGTACTCTGCTTCGGTAGAACACAATGCCAGTGTTGGCTACTTCTTACTAATCTAAGAGAAAAGTCTTGAACCCAAAGAGAAACAATAACCATAAATTGACTTCCTAGAATCATTGTCTCCTACCCAATTTGAGTCACAGTTTTCCACAAGAGAAGTTTTGGAACTATATATGATACCATAGTCAAGAGTTTCCTTCAAGTATCTGAGCACTCGCATACCAGCTTTCCAATGACTCTCATGAGGTTTGTTTGAGAACCTACTCAAAAAACCAACAACAAAACTGATATCTGGTCTAGTGTTACACAAGCAGACTGTTGACCAACCTCATGTACCTCCCAATGTCTGCTAGTGCTAATGTATCCTCAAGGGATAACTTTGCATTCACCTCCATAGGTGTAGCTATCTCATTGCACTTGGTTATGCCAGATTCCTTCAAGATCTCCCATGCATACTTCTTCTCAGAGATGAAGATCTTTCATGGCTCTTCCCAGACTTCAATCCCCAAACAATAGTGCAACAAGTCATTTCAAACTCAGAACTCAAAGCCTTTCGAGTTTGGTTGGTCATATCTTCATAGTCACCTGTAATAAGAAGGTCATCCACGTATAGGACAATCACAACAAACTTTTCACCATCCTTGTAAACATACAAGTTAGCATTTGAGGCACATCCTTTGAATTTTTAAGCTTAAAAAGAACTTATCTATCTGCTAATGCCATGCTCTAGAGACTTGTTTTAGCCCATACAATGCTTCTTCAGCTTACACACTTTGTTCTCATAATGGGGGGTCTCAAACCCTGGTGGCTGAGCCATGTGCACCTCCTCCTTGAGGTCACCATTTAAGAATTATGACTTAACATCCATTTGGTAAACTAGCCACTGCTTGTGGGTGGCCACTACAAGTATTGTACGAATAGTGGTCATTCTAGTAGTTGGACAAATGATTCTTGAAAATCAAACCCTTCAACCTATGAAAATCCCTGGGCAACTAGTCTGGCTTTGTACTTTTCCAAGGTACCATCAGCCTTGTACTTTACCTTCCATATCCACTTGGTGCCAATAACCTTTCGCTTTGCTAGCCAATCCACTAGCTCCAAGTGCCACTCTTTATTATGTTGTCATACTTGGCTTGCATATCTGCCTTCCATGCTAGATCTGTAAGTGCTTCTTCTAAGTTAGTTGGCTCCTTTACTTCTCTCATAATCTCAACCATCAAGGCCATATTGACTATGTGAATAGAAGCCCTCATTGAAAATGGCAATGGCTTTAGGCATAGGATTATTGTGGTCATAGAGCTGCTTCACCCAATGTGGCAATGGCTTTTCTGGTGGGGTAATGTAACGTTGGTGAGCTTTTTCATCATCATCTGAAGATGATGCTTCCTTCTCCTTAAGGATAGGGAGAGCTCTCGCGACAGGTTCATAGTGGACTACTTTGCTTGATGATAAAGTGGAAGAACTTGCATTCTCTTATCCAATGTATGGGGCTGCTCCTTGAACGCCACATCACGGCTCGTGATGATCTTCTTTGCCTCTAGATTATATAATTTGTAAGCCTTCTGCTCATCACTATAACCTAAGAAGATACATTTTTTGCCTTTTGGTTTTAACTTGCTTCTTTTCTCATCTGGAACACATGCATAATATTCACATCCAAAAATTCTAAAATGTGATCCAAATGGTTTCTTACCAATGTAATCCTCATGAGGTGTTTTTCCCTTGAGAGCCTTTGTGTAGCTCCAATTTAGAATGTGGACTATAGTATTAATAGGTTCATCCAAAAAATGGTTAGGCAATCCCTTTCCCTTTAGCATGCATCTTGCCATCTCCACAATGGTGTGATTCCTGCATTCCACAACACTATTCTGTTGAGGTGTGTGAAGTTTGTCAATTGACGCTTGATCCCTTTGCTCTTGCAAAAGTCTTCAAACTCCTTTGAGTTAAACTCACCACCACCATTTGTTCTAAATTTCTTCACACTTTTCCCTGTTTCATTCTCAATAAGTTTTAGGCATTCTTTAAACTTACAAAATCTTGAGCATTATCATGAAGGAATTACACCCACATCTTCCTATTGTAGTCGCCAACAATCAATAGAAAATAAGAAGCTCCCCCCAAGGCCTTTGTAGGCATCTTACCGCACAAGTCCGCATGCACCAACTCTAGAGGAGCCTGTGCTCTATTCTTGCTTTCCTGTGGAAATGCCTTTCTCTGTTGCTTGCCCATCATACAAGCTTTGTAAAATATTATACGGCGCAGCGAAAAGAATCTGAGAAAGAGATAGAGAGAGTACACAACAGATAAGAGGAGAATCAGTAAATTCTTTAACTCCAAACAATTGATACAAAGATGGCTTCGTCCACCCGTGCGCTTCCACAGTGTGAAGCTTAGATGGCGATCTAGACAGAAGATAGGTGAAGAGCTTAAGGCTAGCTAGAACAACAACTCTAACTAGGTGAAAGATGAGTGATAGATAGCTATGAAGGGGTTTAGGTTTTTATAGCTTGTGAAGGGGGTCATGATGGATGACCTTCCATATGCACTTGTGTCTGTTGACCTTCCATGTGCCCATGTGTCTATTGACCTTCCATATGCACATGTGTCTGTTGACCTTTCATATGCACATGTGTCTGTTGACCTTCCATGTGCCCATGTGTCTATTGACCTTCCATGTGCACCTCCACTAGTTGGCTAGGGAATATTCTAGGGAATATTCCCTTTACCATTGGCTAGGGCCCCCTGATAACTCTCTTACCCCGCAACTCGATGCAATGTGCCTCGATTTGCTACCAGCTTAACTACTCTGTCTAACCCAAGGATTAGACCCACAACGGTCACCTTTTTGCCATCTGGTCACATAGACCTCATCTGACATACAAGTCAGGACTCAACCAATGTCCGGGCTCACATATGGCTTCTCCTCATAATGGGGGCCTTACAACTTTGAGCACCATGGATCATTGGTAGCACCTAATGAGGGTGGGGCATTGATCATATCTAACAAGCTTCACATGCTTTCTTCAGTTCAGTCCATTGCAGGTAGGTGAGCAACCATACCTTGCTCGTGCATCTCCTTCAAAACACTGCAAATCCGATGTGTCCAAACCTTTCATGCCAAAGCTTACTTGTGCCCACTTCAACGGTGGCTGTAAGAGCAGTTAGCTCATACAGGTTGTTCCTTCTTTCTCCTTTGCTAACAACTTTGCTAGCAATGTCAAGAATTTCTACACATGTCTTCTTGAACCTCACTTCATGACCAAGATCAGTTATGGCAATATTTTATAACACATTTCTCCTAAGTTTGGAAACATACAACACATTTGAAAGCTTTTTTACTTCACCATTTGTAGCAACAAAACAAATGGTACCTATGCCCGCAACATGGCATTTTGCATCATTTCCAACCGTCACAATGATGGATTATTCTAGGGGTTGCATAGAACTGTATAGACCTTTCTTGTTGGGAGGCCCCACTATCCAACACCCATGAGTCAGTGGTAGATTCTTCTTGCACCGAGAGGAGCACACTTCCTTAATGGTCGCCATGAATAACTCCAACTCTACTTTAGCCATATTGGATGTCTCTTTCCCTTTAGTTTTAAGGGTACCGTTCTTATCATTTGCCTTTTTAACACGACAATCTGCGAGACTGCATGTCCTTCCTTCTTGTAGTAGAAGCACTCTCCTTGAAACTTCTTCTTATCACCCTTCTTCTTTTTTTCACCATCATTTTTGGTGGAGGAACCACCTTTGCCTTTTGCATTGGCAGAGAATGTAGCATCTTCATTGTTGCTTCCTTCTCGATCTTTCAGCCTCAACTCCTCCTCCATCAATAATGCACAAAACTTCTCAAAAGTCAAAGCTTGAGGTCTCACTTGAGTATTAAGGGAAGTTACTAGTCCATCAAAATTTTGTGGACAAATTGTTAAGACTTCAAGCTCAGCTCTACTATATTTAGGTTCTGTGTACCCCACACTTAGCTTGTCTAGCTCTAGCACATGCAAACATTAAATAAGTCAGTGACTTTAGACTTAGTCTGTACTTGACGTGAATGGTCTTATAGACCTTAGAGTGTTGTATTCACTTTAGTTATATGGGTTATGGAATATGAAGAAAAATGAGTGCGGGCATATGGCTCCTCTCTGTTGCTCCAACTCTTTTCTCTATCTCTATCTATCTCTCAATATGGTATCAGACCCATGCTATGTGGGCTCTCTGGAGTAGGAGGCAATGAAGAAGACCTAAAGAAAGTGAAGATCCATGATTCTTTGAAGACAGGCAGGCTGCCATTGGTTCTTGAAAGGTATGCATTGAGACATTGAGTCTTCCATTGCGCAAACATTGTTGGTGGCTTGTCTAGGAGTGCACCAAGGCTCTATTGAGCATGTAGAAGTTTTCAATGAGCACCATATGCTACTAATGTGCTGCAAACACAGCCTATCAAGTTGCATGAACTACGCCTGCTACAAGCTGAAGTTCCCTGATTGCAAAGACACCACATAAAGTGGCTACTAAGTGGCCCATACCCTTTGAAAGGTGCTTGAAGACTGTTGTATGCAAATGCTCTGGAGAGGGCTCAATTATGAGCTGAGACATGAATGTACAGATCTAAAATTCACTCTTGAACTGCTAGTAACAAAGAATACACAACATGTATGTTGCCTTCACATGATCTTGGAGCTCTATGTCATGCTCAGAAAGCATCATTGAAGCATAGGTATATTCAAGAAGGACATATGCACTTGTTCTTATGCCCTGGAGCTGAAATTTGGAGGTCAAAACATTTAGATTTGGGATCCTTTTACAAGATGAAAACTGTCATGAATATGTGGATAGCAAGCATTGGTTACACGCGAAGCACTATATGACATTGATTGGTCCCTATCAAATGTATGGCTTGGGATATGTCTAGGAATGTTTGGAGCATTAGGACAAGCATTGAATGCTATTGAAAACTAAATTCTAGAGTTGAAAACAAATTTATTTAAAGTGTCTTGGCTAGTTACAAGCAGGGAATCTAGCCCATGACATTGCTTCTTGAAGACAGAGTGTTTATGGTTGTATGTATGGCATGTATTGACCCCGACACACTGAAGCAAATGTATGAAGTGATTTGAAGACATTTTGGAGCTCGATAAACCTTGTTTTGTTGAGTATTTGTTGACTACAATCTGTGATGTTAACCCCAAGTCGAGATGGCAGAAAATGGCGGAAAATGGCGGAAAATGAAGAAAAAAGCGGAAAAAGCATGGAAGAAGAGCAAAGACACGCAGGCGACCTCTAGAAGCTAAGCCGAGACCTAAGGTGCAATTTTAAATGAAAGGCGCCTCAAAAAACTTGGAAAACTCTTGTAAAAGAGTGCAAGGCTCCCTCTTGTGCCGATTATAAAATATTAGATGGGCATAGGCTAGAGGCATAAGGCTAGAAGAGGGAAATGAAAAAATGACCTTGCCACAATGGCCGGTCATGTAAAAAAGGGGATGGGTGCCCATGGGATTTTAAGGTTTGTATACAAAGTTCAAAAAGTGAATGGAAGCTCATTCATTGGTGTGTGGCTAACAAGAGCTCTTTTCTTCTTCTCTTCTTCTCTTCTTCTTGCTTGTGTGTGCTCTTGAGAGAGGGGGAGTGTGAAAGTGTGAGGGAGTGAGTGTGTGGGAGTGAGGGATCAAGAGGGTGAAGCTCTTCACTATCTCCTCTTCTCTTCTTCTCTTCTCTTCTCTTCTCGTTTCTCACGCACGCGGCTATGGAGGATGGAGCTTGGAGATGGAGGAGGCTTGAGGATGCTTGAGCTAGTATCAAGAATCGTGGAGCTACCGAGGTGTGCGAGGGAGGAGGCTACTCACATCGGCATCAAGGTAAGCTCACTACACACGTAGGATCGACGGCACGTCGGCTAGGTGAGAGATAGCCATTAGAGCTCGCTTGAAACGCTTGAAGCAATAAGCGGTCCATGGGTCTTGGCGGTTGAGTGTGAGCTCCCACAACATTCTGGTTCCATTGCCGAGACCAACGGATTCAAGCTTGAGCACTTGCGCGCCTCATATCAACCATCGAAGTAGGGGATTCATCCCCGAAACGGAGCTTGAGATAGGTAGGAAGTTAGGTGTTTTTGATCTTCAAAACAAGTAAGTATTTTGGGATATTTTGGTTGTTTGATGATTGGAAAACATGGAGAATCTATTTCAATTTTTTGCCTTCGATTTTTGTTGCATTTAGCATAGGTTAGAATTAGGAAATCGAACCAGAGAAGGGTAGGGTTTATTGTTTCAAAACAGGGCAAAACAAGGAAAAAATCGTGCAAAAATTGGTGAAACGCTTGCTAGTGATGCCTAAGATCGGCAAGTGAGTGATTGGGGGCATCAACACCACACTTGGGAAGGGGTATAAGAGCCAGGAGGCCAAGGGAGAGCTCATTTGTGTCATTTCAGTGAGAGAGAGAGAGAGAGAGAGAGAGAGAGAGAGATAGAGACCTCCAGCCCGCATCAATTTGATTGCATCACCGACGCGCTTACCGGCCCATTCAGGTATATGAATCTCTCCCTCTACTCCCCTAGATAGGATTTGGAAGTGCATGGCCATTATGCTATCTTACATCTTGTGAATCGATCAAATTTGTGTTCATGCGGTTTACGCACGCCGCACTCGCCCGTCCGAGTGGCCTTTCCTGGGCCGAGTCCCAGAATCGGCCCTCGGCCCCTATCACTCAGCCCACTCGGCCCAAACCCTAGTCGGCGTCCGAGGCAAACCGTCCGAGTCCACCCATTCGGCCCGTCCGAGCCAAACTTTCGGCCACGTGGCACATTCGGCCTCGGCCCATCCAAACGACCCGTTCGAGCCTCAAATTCGGCGCTCAGCCACTTTCCACATTCGGCCCTTGGCCCAAGTGCCTCGGCCCATCCGAATTACCTTGTCCAAATTTGCCATTCGGCCCATCCGAATCAAAACCGTCCAAGTCAAACCTGAAATTCGGCCCTCGGCCCGTCCGAGTGACCTACTCGGAACCTGCAATTCGGACCAGTTGGTCCGAGTGCAATTTTTTATCAAATGTTTTAGAAATATGACCTGACCCGACAAATACGTAGCAACGCAAACTGTCGAAACCCTTCGGGCGCTCAAAACTTGATTCTAGCACACGTAATAGAAAAAAATCATAGCCCGCAGCCGCTTAGCAGCTAGAAGTGGGCAGTTGTGAGACCCAAGGGCTTAGACGCGAGCCGTTGAGTTGTAAAACCTAATTGACCGAAAACAAACAAGGCGACATACAAGAAAAACCCTAAACCCTGACAAAACCGCCAGAAAATTGATCTACAAGCCTAGTAGGCCCGAAATAAGCGAGAGTGCGTAAGACACTGAGGAATTGCTTGCTGCACTCACATTGAATTTCAGCATTGAAGTACACTTAAGAAACCTAAAAGCCTGATTGAGCACAAGTGCACGAGAAATGATGCACGCACTGAGTGATCATAAATTGAGGTTTGTATTTAATAACTAAAGGAACTCACTCAGATAAACCACTCAAGGAACCCACCAATAGGAGAGGACCCAAGACATAGACAAACCATCAAAGCGCAGATTAGGACCAAGCAAGGAGTGCCAATGACGTGGATTAAACAAGTCTACTAAACCTGATCGACAGATTGGTGGAGCAAGACAAATCGACAATGGCAGAGGAAAGCTCAGACGTCTTCCCAGATGCTATTCAGCAAGCAGCTGGTAAGCAATTACGACGCACATGCCCGGTGTGAGAACCGCGGTAGGACAGCAGACCCTATCGTCACAAATCTAGAAGAGGAGAGAAAGCTAGCCCACAAAGCATTGCAAGGCATAGCCGAATACAATAGGGATCAACTGGCTAGAAGCCAAAGGCAAAGTACGGAGTTGCGCGAGGTGCAATTAGTGTTGAACTTAGCAGGTAGGAACCAAACATATCACGAGAGAGCCCTAGAGGGGGACTTGACGTTGAGCGAGCTTCTCATGAAGCGATTGCTAGATAACACGACTGCAGAACAAAGTGCCACGGCACTAGCGACATCGCTGCTCACAGGACTAGGGGCGAACCAAGGCTGAAAGAGCCAGTCCAAAATACCGATCATTGCAAAGCAACTCGACAAGTACCAACCCCATGATGACCCATACAGCTTTGTTGAGAAGTTTGAGCAAGTCTGCAAAGCCAATCGCCTCAACGACCTAACTCAACGCTCGCAAGCATTCGGGCTCTGCCTAGGTGGCAAGGGTAGGACGTGGTATACGAGCCTAGATGCTGTAGAATGAGCCAACTTCAATGCCCTCAAGGATCTCTTCATCAAGAGATTCGCCGAGCCCGGATACTCCGATAACCTACTAGTACGCTTGATGAACATCAAGCAAAAAGAGAAGGAGGACATCTGCGACTACGTAACCCATGTGAGGAGTCTCTTCAAGAGAATCCCTCTGGGTGAGCGACCGATTGAAAGAGTAGTTTCGATTGTATTCATCAGCGGAATTCGAGTCGAGGAGTTATATAAGGCTTTGGCAGGCAATTCAAGCTTGTAGTGAGACGCAGTAGCTAGAGTGTTTGAGAAAGCCATCAGAGTCGATGATCATCTGAAAGAGCGGAGCTCCAGGAGCTCGAACTTAGAGGATACCAACTCGTGAGGTTTAGAGAGAGCATCAGCCTCTAGTGAGTGATCAATCCCATCATCCCAAGATAAGGGGAAGGCCACCGAGACAGACCAAGGCTTGGCTGATGTCAAGATGGAATTAGCCAAGTTGCAAGACATGTTGAGATGACCAACGCACCCGCACGTCCAATGCGTGTAGTGGCGGAAACCACTTACCAGCCGAGTGTCAAGACCCTAGGTCAAGACCTTGTGCTAACTGCGGTAGGTTTGGCCATGATGTTGCGCATTGTAGATTACCAATAAGACTTTCGTACTCGCAACCCTATGGCCAGCCTTACCTGGCGAACATGCCGCAGCCATTCTTTGGGAGGGGAGCCCCATTGGCCCTTCCTGCGCCTAACGATATGAAGCCAGTTGTTCCTAGGATGGAAATAAATCCTACGGGCATCCCTAGACTGCCTGGTTCTTACGTGACCCATCCACCAAGCAATGCTCCAGTCCACTACGTGGAGGAGCCAAGTGAGGAAGAAACTTACATATACCCTTACATCTTGCATGACGATGAGGGCAACGCTATCCTCATGGACTATCGACCCGTGTCGGTGGTGGTGTTAGGAAGAGGACGAGGTAGAGGCATAGGAGGGCAGACGCAGGATCCAATCATCTGTTGGACTTATGGTCACCCCGGTCATGTCTCATCACGCTGCCCTGAAAGAGAGCAGCAAAATAGGGACAAGGCTGACCAAAGGTATGCAGAGTGCGGAATCACCCATCTCTTCGTAGATTACCCAAAGTGAAAGCCATCTTCTAGCTCAGCCAACGTACCATCTGTCCCATTGGGGATATTTGGTGTCGAAAACCTCGATGGGGAGGCCACACCTATCCCATTGCGGGTCATGACCCGAGCCCAAACAAAGCAGGCCGGCCAGGACCTAGCAATCTTGATGCAGCCTCGATAGGGAAGAAAAGCCGTAGGCAGAAAAAAAGAGATCGGAAGCAAAAGTCGCACTAAAAACCGAGAGTGCTATGACTCTGCCTGCTGGAAAGAAGGTTTCAGATGCAGATGCATAGACTTTAGCCCCTAAGACGGCCGAAAAGGGAAGCGCTAAGGTAGGGGAATACCCGCAACAGAAGCGACAGTTAGAGGCCATAGAGAAGGTGAAGGAATAGGTGAAGAAGGCTCAAGAGCATCTCAAGGACGTTGAGCCCATCATAGAGGACGAGATCAATGATCTCTCTAGTGTAAGCACGCCAATATTACCGCCTCAACCTAAGTTAGCAAAAGCAACCAGACCACAAGCAGTGCCGCTAAGACTAAGCCTTGGTACTACAGAGCCACAGATCAGTCACGCCATTGGCCAGGACAATCCAGGTTAGGGGAGAGACGAGTATCCAATGATCGCCTGACCACGCTAGTGACTACCCCTATAACACTTAGCCTAGGAGATTTGCTTAGGCATCATCCTACCCTATGGCAAGCTCTTAAGCAGTGGGTTGAAGGGTCACGAGAGCAGGTCACGGCAGACCCTCAAGACCATGATGCAGAAACGCAAATACCGAGTTTGACACTGCACTCTGTGCCTAAATCCTTGCATGTCAATGCCTTCCGAGAAGGTTCTGAGATGCACGCAGTCTTACCGGTCCTAGCCCTAGGCAACACAACAAGAAAAGGAATCATAGACATGGGAGCGGGGGTTAGCGTGCTTAGCCACGCAGTGCTTTAGACTTGGGGGAACCCGCCTGTCGAAACTGCTAGGTTTAATGTCACACTAAAGAATGGTATGAGAGTAAAGCCATTCGGGGTGCTTAAGAACTGGCTGGTGAAGATTGCAGGCGTCCAGTTCTCTGTTGACTTTATAGTCATGAAGGGAGTGGACTACGATATCCTATTAGGCTGACCCTAGATGCGAAATGCTAGAGTCATCGAAGATTAGGGTAACGGCTTGATCTTCCTTGGCAACAGAACGGACGCCCGTAAGGATAGAGATGGATACTTGGAAGACCTCACCCATCAAATTTTGGTGGTTTTATTTGTTTGAGAAGAAACTTCTTCTCTTGAGTGGGCTTAATGTGTGAACATGATTTTGATTATGTGTTTGGGGTTGTATTTGGATTCGATTTAAACTTTTGCATTAAGGTTGCATTTACACATCTCTTCAGAGCCATAAGCCTCAAGTACCATTATTCGGGGATAGATAGAGATAGGCTAGGATGATTTTTCTTTCAAGAGATACATCAATGCCAGGTTAATAATTCCTTATTGGATTCAGCTACAGGGATAGAATAGTAATATGGGTTTGGGGAATGGATTTTCAGGAAGCGGTAAGTCATGGGAAGTTCAAGAAATCCCAGTTTTTGATAGCCATGACATTCTTATCACCCCATTACTTTAATTCTATCTACCATCAAGACTTTGACCACCTCCTCATAGATGTACTGAGTCTATTCTATTTGTCGACATCTGATGTGCAGGATCGAGTTCACACATGCCTCATGGAAGATGAATAACTTGATAATCTTCAAGTCCTCCAACCATTTTAGCCTCTTCAGACTGTTTTGAAGATAGGCAAACTGGTTGGCATCTATGTATCAGTAACCTACACTCCAAGTCCAACGCCTTTCCACATAAAGTGATGAAGGGTTGTAGAGGCAAACCAAGATCCCCATCATGCCGGTTCTTTTGCAATAACTTGAAGAATTCATAGCAGTCCCAAACATGATATGAAATATGAGGAACGTGCTCCATGCCTCGTAGGTCTGGAAGTAACAACAATCCAGAAGTGAGTAAAAGAAAAATGTTTTCTAGTGAAAACATCACTTTACTCTTCTTAATTTATTATTATCTTGATCGTGTTATTTGTTGGTTCATGTACAAGTTTCCATCCACTGTACGATCCCACAATCCCTAAGGATGCTATTTCATTTTTCCTTCAAGATTCCGTCCTTGCACTAGTAACAGGGGCCTTGAGAATCCATCTCGAGTCATGTATACTGTTGACTAGGACCCGGAGGCTTGGGATTTGCAGCCAGAGCTCCCCTGGCACCCAAGCATCCTCCCATGATCAAACTAATCCACGAAGAGACCTCTCGTGCCAGGTTCGGTCTAGATTCCCATCACGGTTGTTTAGAACCCCTTGGATAGGGTTGGCAGCCAACTGAGGGTGGCTTGGCACACCCCTCCAGGAATTTAAACTGTTTCTTCAATTTTGTGTTATCTACACCTGAACCCAAGTTGTTGTTTCTCATACCGCGTCGACCGGTAACTCCGTTAATGTTTGTGGGATTTCCATTAGCGCGAGGAAATCTTTGCTTGGGGCCCATCCTAGGATACCTTTCCTACTAAAGACGAAGACTCGAACAACCTTTGATCAAAGGCTCAATCAATGGGTCAAGGTAGCTTGAAATCGCTCCTTGCGCATGCATCCTTGGAAGATGACTTGCTAATTACTGTTAAAATATTGAGGATGCATGCTAAGGAGGATCACTAATGAGCAAATAGACAATCATAATGAGACATAAACATTGACAAAGAAGAAAATTTGATATTATCCAAGCATAATGCAAGTACAACTGATGAGAATGATTGATAGAATGAGTGTGGGGATGAGTGTCTTTTATAGGCTTACAGTAGGTGTTATTGGTAGGTGAGGAAAGGTGGAAAGTGACTGTGGTATTCACCAACTGTTGTTTTAATCAACCATGAATACATGACCTAGTCTAAGTCTTTTATTTTCAATGTGTTTCTTTGCCTTCTCTGTTCCTTACAAAGAGGCTATGGTGGATGTGATTTCACATTTCTCAACACCCCTCCTCAATCACAACCAAGAAAGACACTAATTATATAGAGACTATCATGAGTAGAACCTTGCTAAGAGTAGACATGGAAAGAACCAACCATACAAAGCTAGAGGCCGTCACAAGGCCTCATTAAGTGTGTAGAGGCTGTAGTATGTAGAGGTTACATGAGGATTATAGGAGCTTATGGTGGGAACATTAGGCAAGTCCACATTTTAAACTTTAAAAAGTCTATCGGCTACAAAAGAGGGACTAGTGATACATATCCTTTTGTTCTTGGGTGTCTTCTTCTTCTTCTTCTTCTTCTTCTTCTTCTTCTTCTTCTTCTTCTTCTTCTTCTTCTTCTTCTTCTTCTTCTTCATTGTTGTCTTCATCTTCTTTGACTATAGCAAGATATGCTCTTTGAGACCTTTTCTTAGCATGGCAAAACTTCTCAATATGCCCATTTTTCTTACAAAAATCATAGACTATGCTCTTCTTCCCTTTCACATAGAGGAGTTGTTTTTGGTCTCCTCTTGGAATGATTGTTTCTCCCTTGCTCTTGATCTTATTTTCCTCTTCCACAAGAGAGGCTTTGATATCCACAAGCTTCGGCTTTGACATGTTGATTAATGTGGTAGACGCATTATCAAACTCGGGTGGAAGACTCTTGAGAAGCACTGCAATGCAAATGTCTTCATCTATCTTCAAGTTGATACCTACAAGTTGTGTCAACAAGATTTCCATATAATTCAAATGAGTTGCAAGTGAGGTATTACTTTTCATGTCAAGCCTAAAAAATTCAATCAACAAGACATATTTGGAGGATTTTGAATGAGCTCCAAACAGGGTTTCTAATCGATCCCATGTTGCTTGAGAGGTTTCACAATCATCAACATGATGAATATAGTTGTCATCAAGTTCAAGCTTGATAATAGCTTGAGCAGTATAATCATTTTTATCCCATATGATTGAAAATGCATCTTCCCTTGTTTTCTTCTCTTGACCACTAGTGATTGACCACAAGTCTTTCTTCATCATGATCAGTTTGTCCTAGTTTGCCATGTATGGAATCCAACATTGTTGAATCAAGCTGTCGGTGAGTCCTTGCCAATGTTGAGGTTGCAAGATCAGTAGCAAATCAGCTCCAAAAATTTCAAATTTCAGTTGAGCACAAGTGCCAAGAAGCACTCGGTGATTAGTATCAAGAGATATTAGGTGATTAGGTGACTAGTATGCCCTTTGAACTTGGATATTCAAGGTCTTGCAAGTCCAAGTCTTGCCCTCCTTGATTTGATGCTAGAGTAGCACCAAAAAACTCAAATTTGATCAGAGGAAAAGTTTATTGTGTTAGATAACATAAGTGCTAAAAGCACTAGGTGAGTGTCAATGGACACTATGCCTGTATCTTCTTGGATTGAACTTGAATCTTCCACAATGTCCCCTTCTTGTTGGTTTGATGCCTCAAGTGTTGCTGACAACTGAGTGAGAATTCTAGTCCAAGTGGAAAAAACTCCAATTGACTAAAAAGAGTGAGAAAATGAAGTGAAATAGAAGCTTGAATTTTGATGGCTATGGAGTTTGGGAGCAGCCTAGTTTTTTAGCTCGTGTGAATTGAATAGTTGATCATTTTCAAAAAAAAATTAATAGAAATGAAGCTTGGTAGATATGCTACCAAATCCCCATGATGATTGTCAGCATCATGGCATGTGTAGGTGGATTGAGTAGTACGAATGGAAATGGCGCAGATCTGGCTAGGAAACAGTGCAATGCTGGAGCATGGAGGTAGGTGAGAGATTCATGGGAAAGTGGAGGGAGCCAAAATTTCAAACTGAAGTGACCCAATCAGTGGCCTAATGACTCATTGCCTTGAAACCCACTTTGATACCATGTTAAAATATTGAGTATGCATGCTAAGAAGGATCACTAATGAGCAAATAGACAATCATAATGAGGCATAAACATTGACAAAGAAGAACAACTGATATTATTCAAGCATAATGCAAGTGCAAATGATGAGAATGACTAATAGAATGAGTGTGGGGATGAGTGCCTTTTATAGGCTTATAGTAGGTGGTATTTGTAGGTAAGGAAAGGTGGAAAGTGACTGTGGTATTCACCAAATGTGGTTTTAATAAACCATGCATACATGACCTAGTCTAAGGATTTTATTTGCAATGTGTTTCTTTGCCTTGTTTGTTCCTTACAAAGAGACTATGGTGGATGTGATTGCACATTTCTCAACAATTATATGCCTCACAAAAATAGTACGTGGGAACCCCTCTCAAGGGGGGGGGGAAGCTTGGAAACTTCTAGAATTTTCTTCTCTCTCTCTCTTCTCAGCTGCACAGTTCGACAGGGGAAGGGCTAGGGAGGGTCTTTATAGGGCAAAGGAGGAGGGGGGTGGTATGGGGGGTGACAGTGCGCCTCTTCTTACCCTCCACCTGACGGCTTGCAAGCCAACGACGACTGCCCAGGTGGAGGAGTTAGGGGAGGGATAATGGGGCAGGGGGAGGGGGGGGGGGGAGGGGGAGGGGGAGGGGGAGGGGGAGGGGGAGGGGGAGGGGGAGGGAGATGGCACACATGTGCCCCTCCTCCCTCATCTCCATCATCGTCTTCTTCTTGTTTGATTCCCCTCTCTCCCATCAGTTGGAGGCATCAATAGGGGGAGTTAAAAACTTTGAAATAAAATTGATGAAAATTATATTAGGGAAAGGAGGGGTTCCTATGGAACACACAAAAGGGAGGGGATTTTTACAATTTATGACCCCACCAAGCTATGTAGAGTAAATAAAATCAAAAGTAAAAGTAAGAAATCTCACCAATAGTTGTAATCTAGATGTAGGGGAGAGTTCCCAAGCTCTGATAATCCCTTCAAAAGCATATATCACCAAGCCTCATGTGTTTCAATCTCCATAAACTCATGCAAGGTATGTTACTCCTTGCTTGTCCCTCCAAGCCAAGCAAGACTTCTCTCTCTCTCTCTCTCTCTCTCTCTCTCTCTCTCTCTCTCTCTCTCTCTCTCTCTCTCTCTCTCTCTCTCTCTCTCTCTCTCTCTCTCTCTCTCTCTCTCTCTCTCTCTCTCTCTCTCTCTCTCTCTCTCTCTCTCTCTCTGTGTGTGTGTGTGTGTTAACCCCAAGTCAAGAAGGCGAAAAAATGTGAAAAAGCAGAAAAATGATGGAAAAATAGCAAAGACACGCAGACGGCCTCTAAAGCTAAGTTGGGGCCAAAAGTGTAATTTTAAATGAAAGGTGCCTCAAAAAACTCCAAAAACTCATGTAAAAGAGCACCAAGCTCCTTCCTATGCCAATTGTAAAATATTAGATGGATGTAGACTAGAGGCATAAGACTAGAAGAGAAAATAGAGAAAGGACCTTACCACAACGGCAGGTCATGTAAAAAAGGGATGGGTGCCCATGGGATTTTAGGGCTTGTATATAAAGCTCAAAAAGTGAATGGAAGCTCATTCTTTGGTGTGTGGCTAACAAGAGTTCTCTTCTTCTTCTCTTCTTCTCTTCTCCTTGCTTGTGTGTGCTCTTGAAAGAGGGAGTGTGAAAGTTCAAGAGAGTGAGTGTGTGGGAGTGAGGGATCAAGAGGGTGAAGCTCTTCACCATCTCCTCTTCTCTTCTTCTCTTCTCTTCTCTTCTCTTCTCTTCTCTTCTCTTCTCTTCTCTTTTCTCGCGCACGCGGCTATGGAGGATGGAGCTTGGAGATGGAGGAGGCTTGAGGATGCTTGAGCTAGTATCAAGAATCGTGGAGCTATCGAGGTGTGCGAGGGAGGAGGCTACTCACATCAGCATCAAGGTAAGCTCACTACACACATAGGATCGACGGCACGTTGGCTAGGTGAGAGATAACCATTAGAGCTCGCTTGAAACGCTTGAAGCAATAAGCGGTCCATGGGTCTTGGCGATTGAGTGTGAGCTCCCACAACATTTTGGTTCCGTTGCCGGGACCAACGGATTCAAGCTTGAGCACTTGCGCGCCTCATATCAACCATCGAAGTAAGGGATTCATCCCCGAAACGGAGCTTCAGATAGATCGGAAGGAAGGTGTTTTTGATCTTCAAAACAAGTAAGTATTTTGGGATATTTTGGTTGTTTGATGATTGGAAAACATGGAGAATCTATTTCAATTTTTTGCCTTCGATTTTTGTTGCATTTAGCATAGGTTAGAATTAGGAAATCGAACCAGAGAAGGGTAGGGTTTACTGTTTCAAAACAGGGCAAAACAAGGAAAAAATCGTGCAAAAATTGGTGAAACGCTTGCTAGTGATGCCTAAGATCGGCAAGTGAGTGATTGGGGGCATCAACACCACACTCGGGAAGGGGTATAAGAGCCAGGAGGCCAAGGGAGAGCTCATTTGTATCATTTCAGTGAGAGAGAGAGAGAGAGAGAGAGAGAGATAGAGAGCTCCAGCCCGCATCGATTTGATTGCATCACCGACGCACTTATAGGCCCATTCAGGTATATGAATCTCTCCCTCTACTCCCCTAGATAGGATTTGGAAGTGCATAGCCATTATGCTATCTTACATCTTGTGAATCGATCAAATTTGTGTTCATGCGGTTTACGCACGCCACACTCGGCCCGTCCGAGTGGCCTTTCCTGGGCCGAGTCCCAGAATCGGCCCTCGGCCCCTGTCACTCAGCCCACTCGGCCCAAACCCTAGTCGGTGTCCGAGGCAAACCGTCCGAGTCCACCCATTCGGCCCGTCCGAGTCAAACTTTCGGCCACGTGGCACATTCGGCCTCGGCCTATCCAAACGACCCGTCCGAGCCTCAAATTCGGCCCTCGGCCACTTTCCACATTTGGCCCTTGGCCCAAGTGCCTCGGCCCATCCGAATCACCTTGTCCAAATTTTCCATTCGGCCCATTCGAATCAAAACCGTCCGAGTCAAACCTGAAATTCGGCCCTCGGCCGTCCGAGTGACCTACTCAGACCCTGCAATTCGGACCAGTTGGTCCAAGTGCAATTTTTTATCAAATTTTTTAGAAATTTGACCTGACCCGACAAATACGCAGCAACGCAAACTGTCGAAACCCTTCGGGCGCTCAGAACTTGATTCTGGCACACGTAATAGAAAAAAATCATAGCCCGCAGCCGCTTAGCAGCTAGAAGTGGGCAGTTGTGAGACCCAAGGGCTTAGACGCGAGCCGCTGAGTTGTAAAACCTGATTGACCGAAAACGAACAAGGCGACATAAAAGAAAAACCCTAAACCCTGACAAAACGGCCAGAAAATTGATCTACAAGCCTAGCAGGCCCGAAATAAGTGAGAGTGCGTAAGACGCTGAGGAATTGCTTGCTGCACTCACATTGAATTTTAGCATTGAAGTACACTTAAGAAAGCTAAAAGCCTGATTGAGCACAAGTGCACGAGAAACGACACACGCACTGAGTGATCATAAATTGAGGTTTGTATTTAATAACTAAAGGAACTCACTCAGATAAACCACTCAAGGAACCCACCAATAGGAGAAGACCCAAGACATAGACAAACCATCAAAGCGCAGATTAGGACCAAGCAAGGAGCGCCAACGACGTGGATTAAACAAGTCTACTAAACCTGATCGACAGATTGGTGGAGCAAGACAACTCGACAATGGCAGAGGAAAGCTCTGACCGCTGGTCTAATGAGGAACTCGATTTAAACATCTTCCCAGATGCTATTCAGCAAGCAGTTGGTAAGCAGTTACGACGCGCATGCCCGGTGTGAGAACCACGGTAGGACATCAGACGCTATCGTCACAAATCTAGAAGAGGAGAGAAAGCTAGCCCACAAAGCATTGCAAGGCATAGCCGAATACAATAGGGATCAACTGGCTAGAAGCCAAAGGCAAAGTACAGAGTTGCGAGAGGTGCAGTTAGTGTTGAACTTAGCAGGTGGGAACCAAACAGATCACGAGAGAGCCCTAGAGGGGGACTTGACGTTGAGCGAGCTTCTCATGAAGCGATTGCTAGATAACACGGCTACAGAACAAAGTGCCACGGCACTAGCGACATCGCTGCTCGCAGGACTAGGGGCGAACCAAGGCTCACAGAGCCAGTCCAAAATACCGATCATTGCCAAGCAACTCGACAAGTACCAACCCCATGATGACCCATACAGCTTTGTTGAGCACTTTGAGCAAGTCTGCAAAGCCAATCGCCTCAACGACCTAACTCAACGCTCGCAAGCATTCGGGCTCTGCCTAGGTGGCAAGGGTAGGACGTGGTATACGAGCCTAGATGCTGTAGAACGAGCCAACTTCAATGCCCTCAAGGATCTCTTCATCAAGAGATTCGCCGAGCCCGGATACTCCGATAACCTACTAGTACGCTTGATGAACATCAAGCAGAAAGAGAAGGAGGACATCTGCAACTACATAACCCATGTGAGGAGTCTCTTCAAGAGAATCCCTCTGGGTGAGCGATCGACTGAAAGAGTAGTTTCGATTGTATTCATCAGCGGAATTCGAGACGATGAGTTATATAAGGCTTTGGCAGGCAATTCAAGCTTGCAGTGAGACGCAGTAGCTAGAGTGTTTGAGAAAGCCATCAGAGTCGATGATCATCTAAAAGAGAGAAGCTCCAAGAGCTCGAACTTAGAGGATACCAACTCGCGAGGTTCAAAGAGAGCGTCAGCCTCTAGTGAGCGATCAATCCCATCATCCCAAGATAAGGGGAAGGCCACCGAGACAGACCAAGGCTTGGCTGATGTCAAGATGGAATTAGCCAAGTTGCAAGACATGTTGAGATGACCAATGCACCCACGCATCCAATGCGTGTACTGTGGCGGAAACCACTTACCGGCCGAGTGTCAAGACCCTAGGTCAAAACCTTGTGCTAACTGCGGTAGGTTTGGCCATGATGTTGCGCATTGTAGATTACCAATAAGACTTCCGTACTCGCAACCCTACGGCCAGTCTTACCTGGCGAACATGCCGCAGCCATTCTTTGGGAGGGGAGCCCCATTGGCCCTTCCTGCGCCTAACGATATGAAGCCAGTTGTTCCTAGGATGGAAATAAATCCTACGGGCATCCCTAGACCGCCTGGTTCTTACGTGACCCATCCACCGAGCGATGCTCCAGTCCACTACGTGGAGGAGCCAAGTGAGGAAGAAACTTACATATACCCTTACGTCTTGCATGACGATGAGGGCAACGCTATCCTCATGGACTATCGACCTGTGCCGGTGGTGGTGTTAGGAAGAGGACAAGGTAGAGGCATAGGATGGCAGACACACGATCCAATCATCTGTTGGACTTGTGGTCACCCCGGTCATGTCTCATCACGCTGCCCTGAAAGAGAGCAGCAAAATAGAGACAAGGCTGACCAAAGGTACGCAGAGTGCGGAATCACCCATCTCTTCGTAGATTGCCCAAAGTGAAAGCCATCTTCTAGCTCAGCCAACGTATCATCTGTCCCGTTGGGGATATTTGGTGTCAAAAACCTCGATGGGGAGGCCACACCTATCCCGTTGCGGGTCATGACCCGAGCCCAAATGAAGCAGGCCGGCCAGGACCTAGCAATCTTGACGCAGCCTCGATAGGGAAGAAAAGCCGTAGGCAGAAAAAAAAGAGATCGGAAGCAAAAGTCGCACTAAAAATCGAGAGTGCTATGACTCTGCCTACTGGAAAGAAGGTTTCAGACGCAGAGGCACAGACTTTAGCCCCTAAGATAGCCAAAAAGGGAAGCGCTAAGGTAGGGGAATACCTGCATCCGAAGCGACAGTTAGAGGCCATAGAGAAGGTGAAGGAATAGGTGAAGAAGGCTCAAGAGCATCTCAAGGACGTTGAGCCCATCATAGAGGACGAGATCAATGATCTCCCCAGTGTAAGCATGCCAATATTACCGCCTCAACCTAAGTCGGCAAAAGCAACCACACCACAAGCAGTGCCGCTAAGACTAAGCCTTGGTGCTACAGAGCCGCAGATCAGTCACGCCATTGGCCAGGACAATCCAGGTTAGGGGAGAGACGAGTATCCAACGATCGCCTGACCACGCTAGTGACTACCCCTATAACACTTAGCCTAGGAGATTTGCTTAGGCAGCATCCTACCCTATGGCAAGATCTTAAGCAGTGGGTCGAAGGATCACGAGAGTAGGTCACGGAAGACCCTCAAGACCATGATGCAGAAACGTAAATACCGAGTTTGACGCTGCACTCTGTGCCTAAATCCTTGCATGTCAATGCCTTCCGGGAAGGTTCTGAGATGCACGCAGTCTTACCAGTCCTAGCCCTAGGCGACACAACAAGAAAACGAATTGTAGACATGGGAGCTGGGGTTTTTGTGCTTAGCCACGCAGTGCTTCAGACTTGGGGGAACCCGCCTGTCGAAACTGCTAGGTTTAATGTCACACTAGCGAACGGTATGAGAGTAAAGCCATTCGGGGTGCTTAAAAACTGGCCGGTGAAGATTGCAGGCGTCCAGTTCTTTGTTGACTTTACAGTCATGAAGGGAGTGGACTACGATATCCTATTAGGCTGACCCTGGATGCGCAATGCTAGAGTCATTGAAGATTGGGGTAACGGCTTGATCGTCCTTGGTAACAGTACGGACGCCCGTAAGGATAGAGATGGATACTTGGAAGACCTTACCCGTCAACCTAGATGCCATCTCCGCTATGCTCAAGGGTAATACTCAAGTCAAGGGGTCCTGTGGGCCCTTGACCAAGTATATCCCATGCCCAGAGAATGAGTGGGATTGGATGCACGTTCTTGCTACAATTGACCTGCCATTCTCAGACCATGAGGCATATTAGCAAACCATGAAAACGATCGGCAAGCCTAGCAACACACTCTCCGTACCAGTCTGCATGATGGCAGGAACCCTTCGGGGAAAGCCTAAGCCTGTCAACTTCCAAGTCCCAACTAACAAAAGGGAACTCTAGGAGATGCTGGAATACTTGACAAACAAGTTAGCTGGCAATTCAGCTGCAAACTTCAAACCATTATAGGATCTCTTAGGTGAATCCAAGTGGCAATGGACCAGAGTGCATGACTTAAACCTCATGTATAACTGGGCCCTAATCCCTGACCAACGACAAGAGGTGTACCAAGCCCTAAGAGATGAGGAGCAGTCTGATGAAGGGGATTCTGATGACGAATTCGAAGACTGTCAATCCTTTAGTGATGGAACTGAGGGTGAAGTGGATACCGTAGAATAGACATTGAAGGACAAGAAATAGAGCAAATACGAGCAAACTCCAAGCCGCAAAAGAGAAATGTCTTTAGGATAGAGCGAGGGGTCATGCGCATGGAATGTGACTGCGCCTGGTTGGAACACGTAGGAGCAATAGACCTTGAACAAGCAGGCTTAGCCCACCAGCCAGGGACGACACCGGTCCTTAGGACAGAATCACCATCTGAACTGCATCCACTAGGGGAGACTACCTCTTCTAGCGAGGACAGGGAGTTTGACTCTGAGTCGGAGGTTAGTTCAGACAGTGATCCAGAAATCCCTAGGCCGCCCAGGATTAGACGCACGAAGGGGAACC